>NC_059103.1:204584458-205956124 GCF_020740685.1 Jaculus jaculus | reverse complement strand
TCTGTCACTCTCAAATAAATAAATAAATAAATAAATAAATAAATAAATAAATAAAATCATCATAATAATAAATTTAAAAAAAAAAAAGAAGAAGAAGGGACAGAGCCAAACAAAGAAGGGAGACACTAAAGGAGTTTAGCTTTTCAATACAGGTTCAGTGAAGACTGAAAGACATTAGCCCTGTGGCCTGCAGTGTGTCAAAATGTGTGTGTGCATAAGTATGCATGTTAATAAGTTAGATATTCCTGAGTGTATATGGGCATGGGTGTTTGTTCCTTTCAAAGGGAACATGGAGTAGGAAAGGTCTAAGCCATGCAGGAGTGAGAAAAAGAAAGAGTGCAGAGACCAGAAGTCTGCAGTGTGTGTGTGTGTGTGTGTGTGTGTGTGTGTGTGTGTGTGTGTATGTATGTATGTTTGGGCCACAGGTACATGGGTGGGACTTATGCTCAACTCCAACTGTATTTCTAAGCACGGAAATAGACATGAAATGTATTCATTGCCCTAGAATGGCAGATTTGCTTATTTGTCTCCTGACCACGGGTCAAACTGTCACATCTGTGATGGCAGAGGCCATGGGAATAACCACATATGAACTGTTCTCCTAGAGATCTATATGTCTATCATCTAAAGGAAAGAAAACCTGAGAGGCACTAATATCAGAACAGCTTCTAATGACATCAATGTGTTGAGTCCAACTATGGCTGGATTGATCATGTAATGACGTTGTTAAACTATATCTAATAAAACAAGTGCTGGGGAGACACAAAGTGGGTTACTGGTAAGGTGAAGGTGCTATGGCAGAGTTCAAGGCCTGACCGTCTACATGGCTTTCCACATCCTGCTCCTACAAGTCTGGCCCCAAACTACCCGGAATGTGGTCTCTACTGCTGTTTGACCAAAAATCGATGTGTGAGCGAAGCTCCCCTGCCAGTACTCCATCCTGCCCCTCAGACGCCCTCCTGTGAAAAAACACAACCACACTTCCTGACCTTTAAATCCAAAGCCCTACTGTGTACAACAGTTCTGCAGCCTCCCTGAAGTCCTCTCCCATGAATTTTGCACTATTTGGAACCCAGAGTCTGTTATTCATATTGTATCAGGGATAGGGAAGGAGGCAGCATGCAATACGGACAGGCACCTGGATCATTCTGAATATCCCATGAGTGGGTGCTGGCTGAAAGTCTTCGATGATTTTAAATGTCTCAAATATTCACAGAACTGGGGACTGCATCTCACCTCTGAAATTAGCTGTTAAGTGTGAAGGGAGCTAGCTAGCTGGTTTTGCAGCATGAGGTCTGAGATGTTATCTTATTATGTCAATCAATAGATAATTTTAGTAGATGCATTAACAGCATTGAAATAAAAATTTGGGGTAATCAGTGGGTGAATAAGAAATAACAGGCATGAGAAAAGTTTTATTATCTACACTTCCTTACCCCAAACACCATTGACAATCCTTTGTCATAGATGGTTCTCTTAATAGTTAATACTTAGTTTCTTCTTGAGCCCCTATATGCATGTGCATTGCTTCATTGTATTGTAGTGGTTTATATTGATTGTCAATTGACATGCCCCAGAGACACCCGAGAGGAGTTATCTACACCAGGTTAATGTGTGACGGCTTATGCTGATCACATTCACTGCTGTGGGAAGGTCCATCGTAGCTGTGGGCAGCACCATTCCAGGGCCCGGGCTTCTGAGCCATATACGAAGGAGAGAGCTGGCTGAGCAGCTGCACGCATGGCTCTCTGCTCCCTCACTGTGGACTGAATGGGACCAGCTGCCTCAAGCTCCTGCCGCCACGCCTCCCCCACCATGATAAACTGAAACTCTAAGCTGAAGTAAACCCTTCCTCCTCTAACCTGATTTTGTCAGGCATTTTATTCCAGCAACAAGAAGGTAACTAATATATATATATATGCTCTTTATAACATTTCCTCAAAAGCCAGACACATAAAGAGGGTATAATTTATCTTCATCATTTATTTACTCCACTCCAATGCGATAGCCACAATAGGATATTGAAGGTGTCCCCGAGAGATGTGGGAAAGCAAAGATATATCAGAAAGGGGAAGGGGGTGTTCATGTGTGTCACCATAAAGCACGTGACCCCTTCTGCTGCAGCACTGTGCTGGTCTCAGTAGAGGAGAAGAGAAAGGAAGAGAAAAGCCAGAGGCCAGGCTGTTGCTGCTGTCTTGTATATTTGGCCTGCTCTTTCTTAGATCCATCCACTTCCTACTTGCCATAGCCTCATACATTTTCTGGGGCTCCACTACATTGCCACTCTGACACACCTCCTGCAGGGTTCTTCCCAGTGTCTCTGCTGAACCACTTTCGCAGTCCTGTGGGATTTTGTTTGTTTGTTTGCTTTTTACAGTAAGGGCTCACTCTAGCTCAGGCTGATCTGGAATTTACTATAGGGTCTCAGAGTGGCCTTGAATTCAAGGAAATCCTTCCTACCTCTGCATTCTGAGTGCTAGGATTAAAGGCATGTACCACTACCACACCTGGCTCCTTTAGTGTTTTTTTTTTTTTTTAATTTTTATTTATTTATTTGAGAGCGACAGACAAAGAGAGAAAGAGGGAGAGAGAGAGAGGAGAATGGGCACGGCAGAGCCTCTAGCCACTGCAAATGAACTCCAGATGCATGTGCCCCATTGTGCATTTGGCTAACGTGGGTCCTGGGAAATCGAACCTCAAACTGGGGTCCTTAGGCTTCACAGGCTAGTGATTAACCACTAAACCATCTCTCCAGCCCACTGTGTGTGTGTTTTTTTTTAAACTGAGCCCCCTTCCTGTGATTATGTCACCAGTTGGGAAATTTCTTTGCTCAATGGAAGAAAGAATTCTCCAAGATTCACAAAGTACTGCTCTGTCCATATGGCTATTTATTTCATTAGTAATACTATTGATAGCATTTTAACAGATTAAATGCAATAAAATGAGACTAGGGGCACTGGGATTTTTTTTTTTTTTAACTAATGGAAAGACACAATCTACACCAAGCCATATGTTCCACTAAAGCTGGAGAGGATGCACGGGAGTGGACTTGCAGGATCCTTGAACTATAGCACATTTATAACATAGAATTGGATAGTTTATGGACTCCTGGATACTTTCCTGAGACACCTATTTTAATATTTTATCAAGACCCAGGAACAGGGCAGAATTGTCAGGCTACCGTCACCATGGCAGGTGGTAGGGGGGGTGGAAAGCCTCAGGTAGTGGACATGAAGGACTGATGGAACAAGTAGATATGGTGAGCGAACCAGACAATTCTCAGGAAGCCTTAGAGGATGCCGGCTCTACTAAGAGTGCTCTGGTAAGAGGGCACCGGGGATGCATCTCCTGTGCAGGTCTGAGAGACCCTTAAAGACCCTTGAAGATAGCAATTGGAAGAATAGGGTCAAAAGCAATAGAAGTCAGGTAACTTACAGAAACAGGGCTGACCAGTCAGGTAGAGAAGCCAGATATACCAGGGACTGCAGAGATGGTTTATAGAATGAACATGTTGTCTATTGGGGAAAAACAGAATAGAGGAGGGTAAGGGTAATACACACCTTACATGAGCCAAGGAAATAAAAAGTAGTAGCCACATTTTTCTGTAACTAGCCAGGGGTGGAATATGGACAAGAAGCACCCAGATCCTGTTCCTAGGAAGAACTTGCTGCAGGTGCCAAGGTGGGATTGGCACACCACTGCTTCAGGTCTCGTCCAAGACCACACTTTCTGATGGCAGCTAATGACCCAGTGAGGGGGTCGTAATCCCACCATCACTAACCCTTGTGGTTTTCCTGCAGCTTTTGTGAACCTTTATCAATGTTCCTCTAACTACACCCCTCTCACCATGTTCTTATTTGAGAGTGTCATGCCTCCTGATAATAGCATAATAACCACAGCTGGCATAGTTTTGGGATACGTGTGAATAAATCATCCGGGGAGTCGGGGGGATGCAGTTTAAGATTCTGTTTCAGGTCCTGGGAGATGTCTGTGGGTAAAGTGCTTGCCACACAAGCATGAGGACCTGAGTTGAGATTCCTAGTACCTGCATAAAGTGCTAGGAGTGGTATCTCATGCCTGTAATCGCAGTGCTGAGAAAGTGGAGACAGGAAATCCCTGGAGCCTGCTGCCTGACTGGTCGAGGTTAATCAGTGACTCAAAAGAGCAGATAGAGTGAGGAATCCCTGTGACATCAGTCTCTAGGCACTACATGCATTCATATCTGCACACAAATGTGTACCTGCACACATGTGACTGTACATGCACACAACACACACACACAAACAAATGCAAAAACATTTTGCTTTATGTGCAAAACACAGTTAAACTCAGGGCACAGATATAAACACAGGCTTGTCACATGAATCCTGCTCTAAGATTTTGGAGGATTTTTTATATGCTCTCATCAGCGCATACATGGAGTGTTTTGTTCTCATCCCAAGTGACCACCTGGCTGTCTTCAGTGTCACCCATTGGATTAGCCACCATCCATCAGCCCGCAGATGATCTCCTCTCCACACTGCAGATCTGGCCAGCATCAAGAAAGCATTTGTTCTCTGGGGGCTTCCAAAAATATTGACAGCTCTTGGATGAGATTCAATACTAATTTGGGGACTTTCTCCTTTCTTTTCCATGGTGACAGCTTTCCTGACAGCGTGAAGCTAAGCATTTCTGCTGTTTAAGTGCTGTGTCTTTTTTTTTTTTTTTCCAAGAGAGAACGATGAGCTCATCTCCGTGGCTCTGTCTGAGGAGCGTGAGTGGCAGGAGGGCTCCCGTGCTGGGCTGTGTTCTGCTCGCTGGAAGGGCGACAGCTCCTTGCTTTGGCTGCGCTGCTGGGGATGGGCTCCTCTGCTTCCACCACAGATGCTGTCTGCGTTCTTGCAACGAGGCACCTTTGCTTCTGAACATGGCACAGCTGGCATTTTCCCTACCAGCTGGCCATCCAAAGCCCCTCACCATAGTGTGTCTAAGTGGGCACATTCCTCAGATGTGCCCTTTGCTATCCTGTCCTGACATCTGCTGTTCCCTCCATGATGACTGCATGCTACCCACATGGGTACAATTCCTCCTTACCTGGACATTCCCCATGGAGCCATCTGCCCCTTGTTGCTCATGGTGGATTTACTATGTTCTTTATCTGAACATCCCTGCCACACTTACGTGGCATGTCACAGTTTTCACTTTGCACATATTTTATTTAGTTCTTAAGATGTATGATGTCCCATGTGTTTGTTGCCAAGCTCATCTTCTGTGCCAGTCATGGGTCCTACCCGCCCAACAGGCACAGTTCTCTTGGAACATATCAGTGCTGCCCTTCCCTTTCCCTGTGAATTTAGGTGCTGCCACATGACTTTCTTTGCCTGAGAAAATAGAACTGATAAATCATTTCTAGGCTGACGCTTTAAATGCCAGTGTGTAATTGTCTTGTTTTTATTCCTGCCAATAGGATATGCAGATTCACGATCGGCTTCACTAGTAGCGTGGCTTCTCGGCTAGGCAGTGGGCAAGGGCTGCTTTACAAGGAGGGTGTTCACAAGTGGGTACAACATCACTAATATCATTGCCAGCACACTACTAGTGCTAGTGCATTGAAGACTATGATGGGGTGAAACAACTACCAGAAATATTTTCAAAATAATCTATGTGTGTATAAGAAAGACAATAAATCTTCTTGGAGAGACTCATGGAAATAAGTCATTTTGGAGGAGATTCCTGGAGCATCAGTGCATATTATCCAGACTGTGAAGATAAGGATGGGTTGGCTCAGAGAGAGGGGAGACCATGGGAGAGTGGCTGACGTAGAGCTGGCAGTGGGAAAAGAGATGTGGTCTATGAATGGTCTCTCAGAGAGCATGACAAGGAGGCATGACACCCTGGCTGTGTTTGTGAATACTCACATTTATTATCAGATGGCACAGAGCTGGCACTGAGTAAATGATTGTCTTCTTTCTCTTTCCATGTGAAACTCTGCTTTTTCTCTTATTATTTTAAAGATATGTGTGTGCATACAGTATGTGCAGCACTGTAAGTGTGTGTGATTATGAGCATGTGTGTTCAGATGCACATGCATAGAGCATGCTCTGGAGGAGGCCAGAGGAGGACATCAGGAGGTGTCTTCTTCTGTCACTCACGTGGTACTTTGAATGTACCATAAGCCCAAGTGTTTTATTAAAACTTGTAACTTGGTGTGTTTGGGGGCAGCTCTGATTTCCAGCCCAAAGGTGTCCAAGAGCAGCAGCCTGAGGCCTGGAAGGACACCCTGCTGCTTGGTGCCCATTTGTGCTTGGTGCTGGCTGGTGGTGCCAGCTGCTCAGTGGTGTCTCTCTGCTTGGATTCATGAATGAGAACCTGCTCATTCCACCATTTGATTGAACTTCCCCTGAATTTGTAAACTTGAAATAAATCCCTTCCTCCACCAAATTGCATTTGGTTTGGATGTTTATCCCAGCATCACGGAATTGACTACCACTCATCCACATGCCTCCTGGAGATAAACCCAAAGGCCTGCAGTGAACCTAGAGTTGCTGTGTTCAGTTATACTGGCTGAGTAGAACATCCCAGTGGTTCTCTGGTGTCTGCTCCCCACAGGACTGGGGTTATGCATATGCATGGCGATGCTCAGTGGCTTCAGTAGGTGCTGTGGAATTGAGCTCAAGTGAATCAGGCTTTGTCAGGCCCTCATCCTTATGTAGGAAGCACTCTTACCTGTTGAACTATCTTCCTCTGGCCCCAATTATTATTGTTGTTGATGTTGTGGTTACCATAATTTTAGTTAATATACAAAGTGATGGGATTCACTGGCTTTTTCAAGCATACATGCCATCATGCTCTTGTTTGTGCCTCGCTTGTGCTCCCTATTCCCTGCTCTAATTGTTCACCTCACTCTCCTCAAATAACCCCTCCTCCTGCTTGACGTCATATATGTTCCATCATTCCTTTTTGTTACTCCACCATTAGACCTTTCTTCCCTCTTCATCCCCTTTCTACTTTCAGCACACACACACACACATACACACACACAAACTATCTCTATAAAATACTTGCGAACCCAATTCAAAGCATATTAAGAATAACATATGCCATGACCAAGTTGGTTTCATCCCAGGAATATAAGGATGGTTCAACATATGCAATTCAATGAATGTCACACTGCACATAAATAGACTGGTGGACAGTATCAGTTATATGATAATAAGCAGCTTATGGAAGGGAAATGTTTTAATTTTATTTACAGTCCCAGAAAATAGAGTCAATCATAGTGGGGTAAATATGGATAGAGCAGAAAGGCATTGCCATATGTCACACTGGCAGGGAAGAAGTAGAGAGAGCAAAACCAGCAGGACTAGATTATGAGACCTCAAGTCCTTCCCCCAGTGATACACTTTCTCCTGCAAGGCTTCACCCCCCCCAAAGGTTTCACAAGCTTCCCAAATAGCATTAACCAGCCATGGATTAAGTATGAGCTTTTGATGGTCATTTTGCATTCAAACCACCATATGTACAGAAATGACATGATTATCTATGATTTTATTTTTGAGAACAGGAATGAGGACTATTTCACATAATATATAAACATTGTACATAAAGCCCAGGGTCTATTCCCCTACTGCTTGCCTTTTTCATTGGCAAATAAATGGCAGCATTTTCAATCAATGCCTGATTTAAAACTACTTATGCTTCCTCCCTATCTCCAGGAGAAAATCCATATTCATGAAGAGGCCTTCAAGGTCCCTTATGATCTCTCCCCAAGTTACAAATGTTCTACATCCTGCATAACCACATGTGCTGTGCTTTGAACCCTGGGCTTTTCTTAAAGACCTATTTGCTCCATTTTTTCCAAGAAACATCATACTCATCATTCAGATCTAATTTAAGAGTGAAATTAAGTTATTCCCCAATACCCTGCCTTCTTCCTATTGGGTACATCTTCTCCTCTCAAGGGCGTTTGTTTTCCCCTAGTCACTTGTAGGACTCAGGATGTTTAGTATCTGTGATTCCATGTCAACTGGGTGTTTTCTTTTCCCTCTGTATCAGCTTGTCTTCTTGTGTTCTGGTTCTTATTTAAGGAGGCTCGCACATTGCACATAAAAGCACTGGGCCATGTGGACAGTAGACGTGGAATGATTCTGAGGATCCCTGGGAAAAAGGAAACCTGGAGTGAGCTCCATGAGTGTTCCAGTTCTCTGGATGAGGGGACTTTTGAGGAGAAGGTAGAGAAAGACGAATCTCAAACAGCCAAGATTTCTGGCAAGCTGGATGGACAGATCAAATGTGGGGTCCTCTAAAGACCATAGTTTGTGCATCTGGAATCCAGAAGGAAGGGAGAAGATACACAGACAGAAAGCTCTGGAAGTATGCATTGGAACTGCTTAAGTCTCTAAAAAAAAAATGATGAGAGAAAGCAAGGCACTGAGAGAGCGAGAATTGGTGCACCAGGGCCTTAGCCACCGCAAACGAACTCCAGGTGCATGTGCTAACTTGTGTGCATGTGCCACCTTGTGCATCTGGCTTACATGGGTTCTGGGGAGTCTAACCTGGGCCCTTAGGCTTTGCAGGCAAGCACCTTAACCACTGAATCATCCCTCCAGCCCTACTTAAGTATTTAATCAAATACTAATCATGTTGCAAAGAATGAGATAGCACTGAGCTAAGCAGTAGCTAACTGCAGACAGAAGCTCTGTGCTGAGTACAACAGTGCTAGGGATAAGGGCTTCTAGGTAGTTGAAGAGACCTGGAGGAACAACTCCATTACATTTCATTGGGGTTTGCTGAAGTTACTCTGTGCTTACGTCACCTTTGCATGCTGGGATGGAGGGGAAGCTAACCTCTTCTCAAGTCCTGTGCAACAGTTTGGGAGGGGCCATGC
The DNA here is from genome assembly GCF_020740685.1 of Jaculus jaculus. Classification (NCBI taxonomy): domain Eukaryota; kingdom Metazoa; phylum Chordata; class Mammalia; order Rodentia; family Dipodidae; genus Jaculus; species Jaculus jaculus. The sequence continues at coordinate 205,947,258 of NC_059103.1, read as the reverse complement.
ACAGTAAGCCTGATGAGCCCCATGTGTACCCAGAGCCAGTCCAGGTGACGAGAGGATGAATCACAAGCAGAGGCTGCTGACACGTGGAAAGGTGACTGCTGCACCATCCACAACCTATGAGCACGCAGTGGATTCTGGAAAGGTGACCACATGTTCTTTGACTTTCCCCCCATTGAGAAGCAAGACATAGCTCCTTCTCGGTATTGTTCAGGATTCTCTGCAGGAACAGAGTCAGTAGGATGAGAATGTATTATAAAGGGGGCTTACCAGATTAGCTGATAGGATATAGGCTGGGCAATGCAGTAATAGGTGTCTGCAGCCTGGAGAACCTGCGAGATACTCAGTCTATGAGGCTGGCTTCCATAGATGTTCCAATCTGGCACTGAAGACCTGTAAAATTGCTAGAGGGCTGCTAAAGTCCATGTTGGAAGGCTGATAAAGCTAGATTCTAATCTCCACAGAGGATAGCAGCAACATGGTAGATATATGTGCCAGTAAAACATCTAGGTTATGGGTAGGTAGGTGTGAATTTAAAATTCTGTTGTCAACTTGATCCAATTAGGAAACATGTAAGACAGACCTCTTGGTCCCTCCTAGAAAGGGTTGATGGAAGGAGGAAGAACTTCTCCCAGAATGAGTAGCCTTCCACTATATAGTAAGAAGTCCCAGGAGAACTTGATGCCTTTTGCCTAGCTCTGTGGGTTTTCATGCCAGGGAAAGAAAGTAAGGCCCTGTTCAACACCCTGTCTTGCAAATGTAGTTTATTTCTGTGTACCTTATTAACTGCCAATTGATTTTAAAATTTATTACAGTGTAAATACTACACAAAACACCATATACCTATCATGTGCTTTGAAGACTAACATTTTAACAAAAGCATTTCCTATGGCATCAAACTTTTTCTAAAAATAATTTTTGATGCATATAACTTATGACCTCATCTGTCCCTTGCATAATAGATGACCTAGAAGATTTCAGCATTATAAATAGGCCAGGAAAGCTATCCTTGTATGTAAGATATTTACATGTGATTCTGATGGCTTCCCAAGGTGAAGGGATCGGACATCGAATCTGAGGTCATAGGACACAAACAGGTATAATCTTTCTGAAGCTCACACTAGGCCTGAGGAGCCCAGAGGTGACAGATTTTGAAAGGAAAACTCAAGACAAATGGGGCTTTCCCTATCCCCAGTGAATGACATCATTTCTTGGTGTCCCTGCCAAAAGCAACTCTCTGCTGGGTGGACTGTGAAGCGTGACTGCTTTTTAAGCCAAGGAAAGACAGTGTGCAATGGGATTTTACTTTTTTTTATTTTTCAAGTGAGTAGGAGGCCAGCTGGCTCTTGATCTGAGTTTAGACAGAGGAAAACTTGAATTGAGCTACTGCATTTTTTTCTCTCTTTTAAATCAGAGATGCACATGAGAATGTTTTCTCGTGTCTAAAGCTTTCCTCAATAGAAGCAGAATGCCCTGAGACTGGAAGGTGGTTTCCAAACTGGGATCAGATCCTGACTCATCAGCTGGATGCACCCTAGTATTGTATGTGGCCCTTTTAATCACGTTTTCTTCTTGCTGTGCTGAGGTTCTTGGCACAGCCTCTAAGTTAGGAAGGATTAGAAATAGTAGCTCCCGCCCAAACCTGTGCTCTGAATTCCAGACTCCATCTGCCAACACAGGGCTTCTGCTTGCAGAATGGTACATGCACGAGCCTGAGCTCACCACCTGCCTCTGCTCCAGAGGGAGGTCCTGGAACCATGATTCCAGACTCCTGTAGTGGACATTTCCTTCTAGCTTCAGTGCCACCCTTGACATCTCTCTCTCTCTCTCTCTCTCTTTCTCTCTCAGAACACACACTTACCATCTGTGAGCCATGCTATGTCTTTCTTCAAAACATATCCAGAATCCAGTCTCTGCTCCCAGCCCTCCTCCTATCTAAATGAACATTACCTCTCTGCATTGTCACCAGCACTTTTCATGGGCCCATGTCCTTTCTACTTGTTCTATAGAGAAGGCAGAGGGATCTGGGCATGGTGGCGCACATCTTTAATCCCAGCACGTTGGAGGCAGAGATAGGAGGATTGCTGTGATTTCGAGGCCATCCTGATGCTACATCTAAATAGCCCCACTTGTCTTTAGTGAATTCCAGGTCAGCCTTGGCTAGAGTGAGACCCTACCTAAAAAAAAAAGAAGAAGAAGAAGAAGAAGAAGAAGAAGAAGAAGAAGAAGAAGAAGAAGAAGAAGAAGAAGAAGAAGAAGAAAGAAGGAAGAGGAGGAGGAGGAGGAGAAGGTGACAGAGGGACTATCAAAAAGTTCTTATAGAGCTGAAGGTTAAGGCACTTGCCTGTGAAATCTGATGACCCAGGGTTGACTCCCTAGAACCCAGGTAAGCCAGACACACAATGTAATTCATGCACGTAAGGTGATATACACATCTGGAGTTTGATTACAGTGGCTAAAGGCCCTAGCACGCTAATTCTCTCCCTGCCCTCTCTCTCTCTCTCTCTCTCACACACACACAGTCTTACACATAGCTCCCATTCTCACTACCTTCCTCCCAGACCCTTGATTCCTTTGGATCAAAATTTACAATCTGAAAGTGAGAGTTGTAGCAATAGCCCCATCAACTCTCTAGGTACATCTCCATCTTGACTTGCCTCTTCCTCTCCAGCCATGGTCACCTTCCAAGAATTTCACTCTGGGTTAGAGAGGTTGCTCAGCAGTTAAGATGCTGGTCTACAAAGCCTAGGGACTTGGGTTCAATTCCCCAGTACCTGTGTAAATTCAGATGCACAAGGTGGTGCATGCACCTGGAGTTTGTTTGCAGTGCCTGGAGGTCTTGGTGTGCCTGTGTCCATTCTCTCATTCTGTCTCTCTCTCAAATAAACAAATGGCATGTTTTATGTAAAAAAAAGTATTTAACTTCTCACTACAGGGCCTTTGCACCTATTCCTTAGTGCTTGGAACTCTCCTCCACCATGTGTTAGTTACTTTTCTCATTGCTGTGATAAAATACATGCCAAAAAGCAGCATGAGGAAGGAAGGGCTTATTTGGCTCACAGTTGCAGGGGACACATTCTGTCACGGCAGAGAAGGCCTAGCCGAGGGGCAGCTGGTCACACTCAGTCTACAGTCAGGAAGCAGAGAGATGACTGCTGGTGCTCAGCCTGCCTTCCCCTTTTCACTCAGCATGCGACCCTACCCGGGGAATGGTGCCATCTATAGTTAGGGTGGGTCCTCCCACCTCAGATAACCCAATCTAGAAACTCTCACAGACATGCCCAGAGATTGGTCTCCTAAGTGATTCTAGGTCTTGTCGACTTGAAAATGTTAACCATCATAACCAGGAAGTCAATTTTGATTCCGACAGCCCTCGGAAGTCTGTGTTTATATGATGATGTCATTAAATGTCTTCTAAGAGTAGCCTTGGCACTTTGCTATCCACAAAATTAACATTATCCTTCTCATATTCTCTCTCTCTCTCTCTTACACACACACACACACACACACACACACACACACACACACATACACATACACACACATTTAATTTTCTTCTTTATGTATAGTAAGTTTTTGGTTGCCTATTCATGCACTTATTTTCTACTTCATCAGAATAAAAATTCAGTAAGAACAGAGGCTTTTTCCCTTTCTGCTTTTTGCTTTCTCCTTGGGCTGGGACTCGAGTGTTTGATATTTGAACAGAATGAAGGGCAGAGTAGGTGCTCAGTAAGTGTTACTTATTGCCATCAGTTTCACAATATTGGATCAGCCTCACTTAACCAAATGTGCCCTGAAATCATGATGCTGAGTTCATTTTTCAGTTATCTCTGAATTATTGATGAGGAAAGAATATAGTTAAAATTGTGTTTTATCACAATAACTGTTTTCTAAATGAAATGATGAAATTTACAAGAAAATGGACGGGCCTTGAAAGATTTATATTAAGTGAAGTGACCCAAGTTCAGAAAGTCCAAAACCACATGTTCTATCTGAAATATGGAAGTAAGAGAGATAAAGATGGTCTGTAGGATAGATTTTTGAAATCATTCACCCCCAGCACAAGTGGACCCATAAGCAGACCTGCTGCACAGACCTGGCCCAGGGAGTTGGAAGTGGGACATAGGGGTAAATTTTCCTGCTGAGTTTCATCCCAGAGTTGCCCTGGTGGCTTCTCACATACAGCACCATTTGTCTTCAGAAATACCAGGCCCATCAGGAGCTCGCATTTCATCATAGTGACTCCTTCAGCAGTAACCTTCCCATTAAGTGTGTGGTCATCTTTGATCCAGGTAAGAGAACTCTTTCTGGGTGTTGCAGTCAGGTTTGCATTGCTGGTAGAAATCACCCAATCAAGAGCAGCTTGTGGGAAAAAGGATTTATTTTGGCTTGCATACCCAAAGGGAAGCTTTACGATGGCAGGGAAAATGATGACTTAAGCAGAGGGTGGACATCACCCCTGGCCTACATAAGGTGGACCATAGCAACAGGAGGGTGTGCCAAACACTGGCATGGGGGAACTGGCTACAACACCCATAAGCCCGCTCCCAACAATACACTCCCTCCAGGAGGCATATCCATCAGCTGGAATCCTAGGATTCAGAACACCTAATTTTATGGGGGACAGCTGAAGCAAACCACCATGCTGGGTCATGAGGCAATCAGAGCCCTGTTTGAGTTGGCTTTACTTTGTAATTTAATTTTCTTCTCAGATGTTAAGTTTAACCCTTGTGAAACACTTAAAGGCCTGAGACTGTCTATTTTGGGAATCACTGGGGTTTCCCGGGAATAATTCTCCATCCAGCAAGGCTAACCACAGCTGGGCCACATGAACCCTATTTGTAGGAAGCATCCTTTGGGGCTCCCATGTGTTTCTTTTAGGGTTTCTTCATCCCATAAGGTTTCAAATTCTCCTCTCAGGGTTCCACATGTTCCCTCATCCAGCTAAACCCCAAGATCCTCTCCCATGCATGGGCACCCATGACAGTATACATTCCACACTGCAGGCACAGGTGATGTTTCTATGGCCCCAGGGAGGTGACTTGACCACACTATAGACCACCTATCTGTTCCCTAGAGACATAATGTGCTGTATTAAAAGGTATGTGAAAAGACAGTTGATTACTCCCACACAATGGTTGATTATCTTTAAGGGATAGCTTTGGAGTGGCTAAGGAGTATGTACCCTCCCAATGATGGGTGACAGGGGAAAGGCACAGAAGTTTCAATAGTGAACAGAGACCTACTTTTATGTAAAATACAAACATTAGGAAAGCAGGACAGAAGAGGAAGAAATCCAAACCAGCAGGCAGAGTCCTCAGCTTGGAGGATACACAGCTACAGCAGGAAGGGGCCGAGACCAAGAGACAGGGGGAGCCTCAGAAAATGCACTTGTGAACTGATAGCAAAAAGTAGGTAGGGAAGGGAGGGAAGGACGAAAGTTGAAAGTTGAAAAGAATAAAGGAGAGGAGTGAATGAAAGAAGTAGAAAAGGATGAAGGAGAGGAAGTAAGAAAGAAAAATAGAAATGGAGGAAGAAAAGAAGGTGAAGGAAGGAAGGGGGAAAGGGAGGGAAGAAAAGGAGGAAGAAGAGTGACTATATGTGGGAAAAGAGAGAAAGTATGTGTGTGTGAGAGAGAGCACCTTGGTGATTAGACTGGACAAGAAGTAGAATGGTAGATGGAGGCGTAGTGACCAAAGAAAGGATGAGAGGATGAGAAAACACAACCAATACTGGGCTCAACCTATGGTAGAGTTGTAGTCAAGAATCCTCATAGCATTTATGCCTTAGAAAAGATCTTTCTTCTACCAGCATTTGGTCTTGAAGCAGTGGTGGAGAGCCATTTTTAAACATTCTCTCTTCTTCCTTCTCCTTTCTCTCTTCCTCCACCTGTTACCTATTATTTTCTCAACAAAATGCTTTATCTCTTTTATCTATTTATTCCCTTTAGCCCATAAATGCTTATTTATTTTCATTTTTGTTCTTTGCCAGCTTTTATCTTTATTTACTTTAAGTGTGTGCTGTATTTACCTTCTCATTGACTAGGGCCTTTGAGTCAGAACCTTGGACAGCTACACACCCTGGGAAACTAGGCAGTGAGTGAGAGTCATATCCCTTTTGAACCAAGAAGTAAGGAAGCCAACTGGCTACCAGGACTCCCACAGGGGTGTGTGTAATGGGGACTCACCATTTGCAGGGTACTAGGATGTGCAGCTGCATCACAGGTTACCATAACCCCATACAGCGTCCCCACCAAGGGACCAGACACTTGAAGGTACCAAGTGCCAGGCCCTGTGGGGGAGAGTTTGTAGCTACCCAGTCCTGACAAGCAGGATGAAAGCCAACCAAGAGTAAGACCTGCTACCCTGCCCACCGATCGTGCCCTCTGTTGCTAGGCAAACAGTGTGAGGAAAAACAGGAAGCCACATAGCAGATTTGGTTCTCACAGGCACGCCAGGAAAATGGTCAGAGAAAAAAGAAGCTAGTGGGTAGATTACAAAGTCTGCACTCTTAGCCATGCAACTTGCAAAGACAGGCTCCTGTCTTTTATTTTCATTTCATTTTCACGTTTTTGAAATTAACTAGAAACTTTGTATGGATACATCATGTGCTGGCACCATCATTTCCCACCTGCTTGCCACACATTCCACTGAGGGCCCTCCTCAAGGGGGTTGCTGGTATTCACCATGGGGTTGTGTCTTATGAGTCATGAGAGCAGCAGTCAGTCATTTTAAGGGGGGCAGTGCCTCTGGATATTCCCTCCCATTTTGAGATTCTTACTATCTTCAGGCCTCTCTTTCACAAAATTCCCTGAGCCGTGGTGGGCAGGTGTTAAGTCTACTTTAGTATTGAGCTCTCAGCCGCTTCCGATTTCTGCTTTGATACTCTCTGAGTACCCTCGGTGTCTGTATCCATTTGTTGTTGTTTTTCTTTCTTTTCTTTGATTGCTTCTCTGTAAAGACCATTGAAGTCAAACTGAGCAGTTTAAACATTTACATATAAATGTAATACATCATTTTTTTGTGTGTTCTTGGTCTTGCCCTGTTTTGAAGTTGGTTTTGTCTTATTGCTGTTTTTGTGGGATTTTCTCCTTTATTTTGTTTTTGTTTGTTTGCTTGTTTGTTTTGATAGCCCCCCCCCCCCACACACACACACAAAGAGGACACAGGCTATCCTGAGACTTGTGGTCTCCCAAACTCAATCTTCCAAGACATGGAGTTGTATATGTGAGCTGCCATCCCTACGTTCTAATATTTAAATTTTTTGTTTATTTTTACTTATTTATTTGATAGCAACAGACAGAGAGGGGAAGGGAGCGCGTGAGAGAGAAACAGTGGGAGCATGGGCATACCAGGGCTTCCAGACACTGCAAATGAGCTCCAGATGTGAGTGCCCCCTTGTTGGCTGATGTGGGTCCTGGGGAATCGAGCCTCGAACCAGGGTCCGTAGGCTTCACAGGCAAGTGCTTAACCGCTAAGCCATCTCTCCAGCCCACATTCTAATATTTAGTCTTTAATTCTCTCTTCTCTTACCTTCTTTCTTTCTCTCTCCATTATTTTTTTTAGCTGAGTAAGTCAATTTATTCCTTTAGGTATCTGCAATGATGAGCCCAACCTCCATTCCTGGCTCAATGGTGATGGAAGTAATCTGCTTAACAATCTGAGAAGGACTGTGTGAATCAATGAGTCGCTTGTGGATTCTCATCTGGAAGCCATCCCACGTCTTGCAACCTTCACCACAAGGTGTTTTCCTTGTAGTTGTTCTCAGGGTCTTGGTGGGCATGCGAACTGGTCCTTTCTCTTTGAGGTTCTTGTCACTGACTCCTCTGATCAAGTCAGCCACACCACCTCACCAGGGACTTCACACTGCGACTGGTGAGGGTGACGCACATGCTGTGCGTGGCCGCCTCCAGCTCATGGGGGTCTTTCTGCTCTCTGTAAAGGCCATGGCTGCGGCGCAGCTCCTGTCTGGCTTGCTGCTTGGGAAGAGAGAGACGTGGCGAGTCAGGAGCAGGACTGGACGGCAGCTCTGCTGCACCCAAAGCCACATCTCGGAAATGAAGTCTCCCTCCATACTTCACCTTTTCTGTCTTCAGTAGAATGTTTTATCTCGTTGCCCCATCGATATTTGTTTTCATCTGTGTTGTCTGTCAGTTTTTAGCTTTATGTACCTTTAGCTTGCATTGTATTTACCTTCTCATTGCTGACACAAAACACCCAACTGAAAGCAGCTCATGGTAGGAACAGATTTATTTTGGCTTACACTTCTGAGGGAAAGCTCGATGATGATGGAGAAAGTTGGTAGAGCCAACATCAAGTAGACAATGGCAGCAGAACAGTGACTAACACTGGAAAAATGGAGTTGATTATCCTCACAGTCCACCCCCAGTGGCACATCTCCTCAGAAAGGCTCCACCTGCCCCAGTGCCGTCAGCTTGGAACCAAGCATTCAGAGCCCAGGAGTCCATGGGGGACACGTGATTCAACCCACCACAGCTTGATGTCTTCCTTATCTTTCCTTTTCTTTGTCACTTCCCTATTTACTTTCTTTCTTCTATTTTTTTTTATTTTTGCTAATATTATTCACTAGTACATATTATTGCTTTCCGTATCAACCAATATTTTCTTGGCAAGCATAACATGATCTTTACTCCTTTATTCCTCTGAAGTTGGTTTCACTGGTAATTGCTCTATTTCCACAGTGGGGTGTTTTCCGGCTGTGGTTGTTCATGCAGGCATTTTCTCCTCTCGGCGGGGAACTTCAGGCCTTGCCTTGGCTGTGGTGCTGACCACACCTCTGTGCAGGTGAGAGGAGCTGGCCCTGGACACTCCTACTACCTAATCCCACCGAGGCATTTTTTAATAAAATTTCACATGAAAATGCTGATATTAAAACAGATATAATTGAAATCCAGAAGGTCATTGGATAGCATTTTGAAAACTTAGGCTTCCATAAATTGAAAACTCAGCTTACCAAAAGAAATACCTTCAGCCCTTATACTTACCACAGCACTACTGATAATAACCAGGGTACATAGCCAGCCTAGGTGCCCATCAGCAAGAGAATGGACAAAGAGAATGCTCTATATATGTATACAATGGGGTTTTATTCAACTATCAAGAAGAAAATATATCATTTGAATAAAAATGTGTGGAATGTGAGATCATCACGTTGAGTCAGTTTTCCCCCACACTAGTACTTCAGATGTTGTCTTATCCACACAATCTAGGAAAAAGAAAAAGTCAGAAAAGTAAAAGAGGGCATGGGAGGGGCAAGGGACAGGTAAGAACGTTACAAGGGATTGACTATGATGAAAGTACATTTTATGCACATATGGGCATGTCATAATGAAATACCTTAACTTGTACAATAATATATGGCAATGAAAAACTTTCAAAAACATTTGAAAACTGTGACAAACAGAAAGGATAAGCCAGAGACAGCATAATTCCAGCCCAGACCAAATAGTTATAGGAGCCGTGGGCCCTGAGCACTGCCCTGTGGGGCAGGGGGTTGGGAAGGACACCAGCAGACAGGGAGGAGCTGGTCTCCTCTGACCTTGGGATGTGCTAAATTCCCGCTCTAGGCTGAAGGCGGGGTCACCGAGGGAGTGCTAACTGCATCTAGCCACACTTCCAAAGGTAATTTCACACCCTGCCTCAGGTGCTGGTGAGGCATTATTAATATGGGGACACTTTAACACCACTTCACTGTGCTAGCTTAGCAACCTGACTAATTAATAGGGCATAAATGGAATAAAGGGCTGGTTTAAAGGAACACTGTAGTAAAAAACAAAAACAAAAACAAAAATACAGGCCATTGTGAAGTTTAAATCTAAAGAGGCACTTGGTATTCTATGTATGTCTACAGAACTGATCTATGGTGGCATTGACAGCCATATCTGGAATTTTGTATATTTTCCTTATAAATCAGTATACTGTGATATATATATTTTAAGGAAGGGGTCTGAAATAAGACAGATCTGGGTTCAACTTCAGACGAAAGCAATGTATGAAAGCCATCAATTTCAATGAACCTCATTACCCACCTGTTAAATGGGGATATGAGGACCAACACTACAGATGATTTTGGGGAGACGAGACTGGGATGTGCTTAGCATTGTGTTGTCCATGGTAGCTACTTTATAAATGAGGCAAGTATGATGATGTTCTAGAATAGCAAAGCATTGTTGAAGTGGATGCAATGAAAAAATAAATCTTGGATTATTAAATCCTTAGTGTATCTGGAATCAAAGGAAAGGTGCCCAGTGTAGACTCCCTTGAGCACTTAGGAAATAGCACAGGACTGGCAAAAAGAATCCATATAAAACTACTGGAGCCCTGGGCTGAAGAGATGCTCAGTGGTTAAGGCATTTGCCTGAAAAGCCTAACGACCCAGGTTCGATTCCCAGTACACATGTAATGTCAGATGTACAAACTGTCATATGTATCTGGAGTTCATTTGCCCTGGTGAACCTATTCTCTCTCTCTCTCTTTCTTTTTCCCCTGGAAATAAATAAAATATATTTTTTAAAAAACTTCTGGATTGCGTTTCCCCAGTTTCCCTTACAGTAGCAAGTCACGGCCATAGGTAAGTCTTCAACAACAAGGTCAATGGTATTTGCCCTGCCAAGTGGATGGTGAACAAACCTCTTTTGTCTTTTGTTCCTCTCTGATTTTTCTCCTGCCTGGAATGTTGTCCATGATGCGTTTGAATTCTAAGGAGGCCTTGAACTGCTATGTTAAGTATGTTTATTAAGCTGTTCTCTGTTGAGCTTTTTATCACTTGCAGCCAAATATATATTCTGATTGTTGGAATTTTGAACTGTATGCTAGAGGCAGGCATAGACTTTAACTTTCTAACTCATAGGGCACAGATTAAGAAAGAGTAGTAAGATTGTAACAGGTACAGAGGCTACTAAGGGCTGATTTGAAAAGCTAAGGGTCAGAACTGAGTGACAGAGTACTGACTGGAAAGACAGAGGCAGAGACATTTCCTCTTCTTTATTGACTTAATTTTTGTTTTATTTATTATCTTTTAATTTAATTTCATTTTTATTAGCATACAAACATAAAATTAGGTTTCATTATTGCATTTTTTAACCCAATTGTTTTATTTTCCTTTTCCCTCTCTCAACTTTGTAACCTCCTCACTATAATCTCTTTTATACTTTTCTGACACATATGACCTTCTCTCCTTCCCTATTTCTCTATACCTCTTGGGCTCTCATGGTCTCTGACCTAGTTTCATAGCTTAAATTTTCTCACCTCCTCATATTTACATACACACAATTTTCAAAGTTAGGATGCACGTATGAGAGAGAATACATAATTTTTGTCTTTGTGAATAAAAATCTTATTGGAAAGACAGAGTCAATGATCATTTTCAAAATTTGAGTCTGCAACAAAACACCTAGCAAAGTGACCTGACTGGGATGAAGAACAACTGAACCTTTGTGGGCCCTTCAGAGATCATGCCACTTGAAGGAACCCCTAAAAGATCATACCACTCGAAAGAACCCCCCACCAAGAGATCATACCACTTGAAGGAATCCCCTGGAGGGAGGGAGGTAAGATAATGATTAAGACCCCACCCTGGTCCACTGCTGCTGTGCAGGGCACTGAATCATAAAACTGCCCCAAGACTCATCTTCCTTCCCTGTAAAATGGGTGAGGGGAGATTCAGCCTGGCTAAAGAAAGTCCACATGCTGTCTATGTAAAGCCAACCATGTAGCTGGACAGATCACATCAGCACAGCCAGATGTTGTAGCCCCATCTTGGAGCAGAGAAGAACAACAATGGCCCTTCTCTGTGGACATTACCTTGTTTACCCCTCACACACATGCCTGAAATAGAGACTGTGCCTGCTTCCTTTTAAAGGCTAGGGCAAGGTAAATGAAGTGCTGTGCTCCTGTGGTGATTTGAACCATACCTTCCCTATACACCCATGTGTTCTGAATGCTTGGTCCCCAGCTGGCGGCAACTTGGGAGGTGGAACCTTGCTAGAGGAAGTGTGTCGCTGGGGAAGGTTGTTATAGCCCAGCTCCCCCTTGCCATAGATCAGCTCTCCTGCTGTTGTCCACCTGCTGTGTCCAGCTTCTGCTTTGTCATCTTCCCCCTGCCATCATGAAGCTTACCCTCAAGACTTTAGGACAAGCTAAATCATTTGCTGTCATCCATTGCTTCTGGTTGGGTGTTTGGTCCCAGCAGTTCGAAGGTAACTGCAATAGCTCCTATACTGTGAGGATAAGGTGGAATTGGAGCCTCTCCAATGGTGTAGCAACGGGATCCTTATGCACTCATGCTACCTGCTGGATTTGGTGGAGATTGCTAAACTCTGGGTAACAGTACTTGATATTGTTATTCAGATCAAAGATTCCATTCCCTAGCCTGTCTTGGAGCCCAGACTCTCTATGTATCTACGTCTTGGCCAGTGAGCTGAGGGAAATGAGTAGACATGTGTGCAAACACCAAGAATTTTGAAAGACAGTTTTCATGAGCCTCTACAATTCTCCAGTCTAGGGTCTCCTACAGGACTGGGGTGGCAGAAATGCATGACCATGCCTGACTATCTATGTGAATCCTGGAGATCAAACTCAAGGGACCTCTTAAGCCTCCTCAGACATCATACTTGCACAGAAAATGCTCTTAACCACTGAGCCATCACCCCAGCCCTACCCGTGAGTTACCTACAAACTTGTACTTTTCCCCTTTGTTTAGATTGACTGTGACTCTCATGGCTGCCACTCCTCCAGCCACTTGAGGCCCTGAAGTAACAACCATAGAGAAGTTATGTTATTAGCTGAAGGGGCAGGAAGTTAAATGGCTATTCGCCAATGAGACCATGAAATCTCCACAACAGTTCTGGATTCTGTACTTCCAAAATCCTGATCAATGAGGAGAAATTAATGTTGTTATTTTACACATTCAATTTGTTGTCTATTATATGCATCCAAATGTATCTGAGCTAACAGAGCATAAATTCTAACTAGCATAGCTAATGTGCATGTTGGTGTTAGTGGCTTGTAATCTTTGCCTGGGGCAATGGACATCAGATGTAAAGTCCTGGTCAAGTGCAAGGAACAGTTGCAGAATAAGACACAGTGCAGACCAGGGACCACCCTCCTCTGTCTACTCCCCTCGGTGCAATCCTAGGGACCAAGCATCATGCCTGCTTGTGGTAAGCTGCCACCAAGGAAGGGAACACTGGCAGTGGTTACCTGAAAGGGACAACAGAAGAAAGTGGTTGTTGATAAGAGAGAAGGAAAATTAGAGTCTCAGGAAGGGGAGAGAGCCAGAAAATAAAAAAGAAAGAAAGAAAGAAAGAAAGAAAGAAAGAAAGAAAGAAAGAAAGAAAGAAAGAAAGAAAGAAAAAGAAAGAAAGGAAAAGGGTGACTATCCACCAGAACCTGTTTGGAGTTGGGTAAAGGATTTCTCTTCATGAGTAGGAATATAAAAATAAAAAATAAGAACAGTTCCCCACCACCTTCTCCCCTGACTTAGAGTCTAAACTATACTGAAAAGAGCTCTTAACATTAGCTCTTTATGCATTATTCTTATCACTTCCAGTGAAACCTTGGCATGGTTTATTCGTCTGTTTGGGTTTGGGTTTAGGGTGTATGGATAGATATGTTTCAGCTATTTTCTATCATCACATTTCCCCATCCATTCCACTCCCACATAGACAGTTCATTTCATTTTGCTTCTGTCCTTCTAGGTACTTTTTCTTACATTTATTTTGGCATATGTGCGTGTTTTAGAAAATTGCATTTCCTGGAGCATGTAACTTTAAAATTTTCACAGATCATGCTGTGTGTACTTTAAAGTTCATTCCATTTCTTACCCCCCCCCCTTGATACTACTCAAAGATCTAGCAGTTTTTCTGTGTGTAGTTCTAGCTAGTGACGTCTGACACTGAGACAAGTAACATCTGTAGTGCAGCAGGTTGCGGTCCATCCATTTCCCCAACGTTGGGCACCTTTTCTTTGCCATCATGGACATCAGTGCTCTGCTACTGTTTTGATTGGCAGTGGAAGTTCCTTCAGGATGAGCTGTGACATGTATTATCTTGAAGGCACATTCTGTGCTTAGTGTCCAAGGCCATGTTTACCTGATGGTAACAAAACTACAGAATCACAGCAAGAAATAGGCATTTGGTATACACTATATTGCTCACAAAACTGTCTAGGAATACTGAGCTGCCCCAATCAGCTCTGGGGCTGACAGAAACCCCACCTGAAAAACAAAGAACCCAGATGCCAACTATGCAAGCATCCCTTTCTTGGGAAAGAGGTCTTGAGGTTCCTCTGGTCACTCTTTTGTGCACTAGGAGTGTCTTAGAGAAGAACTCCACCTAATGGGGCTAAAAACTGCCCTTTGAGAGATATCTTGGGAACAGACTTCAACATCCTAAGAATAGTGTTGGCTCAGAGTAGAGTTTAGGGACTGCACCCAACGTTGCCTTTCACAGCACCAGAGGAAGCTGGATGAGTCCTAGCATAGATAGAGCTTGGGAAAATGCAGCTACTTAAGTAAAAGTCCACCACCTTCTTGAGGTGGGGGAAATCCACAGAGTTCAGCAGAGATTGGCACATTCCCTAAGCTCTGCTGTTCAGCTTCAGCTAGAGAAGGAACTGTGTGGACAATTCCTGAGCAGACTAAGACCAGGACTGGTCAAACTTACATTACATGGAGCTCAAATAAGGATTTTGGGGTCAGGGTGGTCATGGAGTGATGTAGGTTTAACAGAAAATTTTGATGTGCTCATCTTCATAGAGTGTGATATCTCCAAGGAAATGAAAGCTCATGTTAGAGAAGAGGGTCAACAACACTGGACATGCCAATAGAGAGAAAGGGAGAAACTACATGTGAAAAGAGTAGACATGCAGGGCAATCCCACCGAGCATTAGGATGCAGTGCCTGGCTGCAGTAGGATAAGGGGAAGACACAGTCAACTCTACGCCAGTGACACTTTGTATCCCCATAGTGAGCAGTAAAAACAGAATGACTTCATCTTACCCAGAATCAAGCTATTTCACATCTCGGGCCCCCAACGAACTGCTCTAGGGCCCTTTTAGTAAAGGAAAGCCTGAAGTGGTTGGAACTTTCAGGATGGTCAGTGACTACAAGGTGGGCCGTGGTGCCAGAACTGACAGCAGAGTCTGGAGCCTGGGGGGCGGGGGGGCGGGGAGATCCTCAGAGGAGTATGCATAAGGATATAGGAAAGCTGGTACTTGGAGGGGTCACAAGGAATAGCCAGGGCACAAACTGGAGCTCTTCCATCTGAGGGGAGGAGTGGTCAGCCAAGCGAGTTAAGGCCATGATGACCATTTCTGAAAAGTCAAATACTGATGGCTTGGGAAACTTGGGGCACATTAGGCAGAACGTAAAGATAGCACCTGAAAGAAATATGTTAATTAATTAACAGAAAGATGATTCCAGGACACCATTCAGTGTTACTCTTGAAGAAATGCAGGCAGAAAAAGAAATTTTAAATCTTATGCCTTTAGCTGAATAACCTAAGAATCATTAAGTGGGACTTAATTCCTAATTCTGAACACCCCTTCTAAAATACCTATGAGAGTGTTTGTATGGCCAAGTATTGATTTGTGAAATTTCATTTATAGAATCTTCTGAGGGCAGGGGTAACAGGGGTTGACATAGGTTATTAAAATACTAGGGGACATTAAGTGTGCTTATCTTTTCACAATTGGCCAAATATTTTGCTAATAGGAACTCAGGCAAGAAGCCACCTTTTCCTCCAGAGTAGAAATGCTGTGTCAC
The DNA here is from genome assembly GCF_020740685.1 of Jaculus jaculus. Taxonomy (NCBI): domain Eukaryota; kingdom Metazoa; phylum Chordata; class Mammalia; order Rodentia; family Dipodidae; genus Jaculus; species Jaculus jaculus. The sequence goes on along the minus strand of NC_059103.1, from coordinate 205,931,478 downwards.
CTTAGTCAATGAGTTTCATGGAGGATAGAGAATGTTGAGGGATACTGTGTTTGCCAAGGATCTCTGGCCCCATGTGTTCTTGGAGATCCTTGCTCCCCCTCCAGCCAGAGGTGGAGATGGTATCCTCTCTCCCAGATCCTTTTATGGTGAAAGTGATGAAAAGAATACTGAGGCTCCCTACAACCCTGGGTGGTATGGACAGAGCTCATGGGTCACTGATCAGTGTCTTCTGCCATGTGTTTGCCCAGCACTGCTGTGGTACCATGACAGTCCACCACATCAGAATTGGTCACCATCATTTCAACAGTTGAGGAACTTGTCCTCGTACATTTTGTCCAGCTTTACCCACCACCAGCAAGTGCTCCACTCTCCCTGTGCCTTGGTGGCCCAACCTCCCTCCTGTCCAATCCTAAAATGGGTTCAGCTGGGGTCCTTAGATATGCACATCACCCTCCTCAATTCATTCAGGCTACTGACAGGGATCAGAGAACCCGCATCCCTGCCTGGCTCTCAGGAATGGTAGAAGCTTTGCAGTTGGGGGCAGGTTACAATGAAGACTTAGTGTCCTCAAGTCTGTCTTCTAGCTGATCATCAAAGAGAATGCCACAGTCTCTCATTGCTTTCATGACATGTCTCTGCTTCCCAGTGGCACCATCTTATGGAAGGAGAAAAAGGGACAGCCCTGGCATAAGAGATGTTGGGGCACTGGATGCTGACAGTAGAAATGGATTGATGGAACCAGCAGGATTCAGTTCGCACTTGAATATCGGATATCAGAAGCCATGATGGGTTTTCTCATCTGGATAATTAGAAAGTGAATCCCTATGTAAGCAAAAATGACAGAACATTGAGAAGAAAACAGTGAAGTGATACTGAGCCAATTATGCATTGTTTAGTAGAGAAGGAAATTTCATGCTCAGCCTACTGCCTGGAGAGGAGGTTACAGAGGCACCTGCACCTGGCTGGAAGCAGAGGCCACAGGAAGACAGATCGTCCCTGAAAAGGTGAGGGGGGAGGGGGAGCCAGGGTGACAGCCCTCTGCATGATGGCTGGACATGATAGAAACCTCAGCAGACCGACAAGAGCCAATAGAACGGGCTCTGGGAACACACCATCTCCTGGTGTCTGATAGGACTCACTACCAACAAGTGTTTGGGACACGTGTTCTGAATAAAGAAAAGCATGGCAAAGTTGTCTGTTGGGAGCAAACACCAAGCCAGAGATGATAATCGCTGGACAGGAGACACACAAAAGAACAGCTAATTTTAGCCAAGTCCTGCTACGGTGGCAGACGCATTGGCCTGACAAATGTCAACTGCAGATGGGGGGAGCACTCGCCATCCAAAAGTGTCACACAGGCTGTGAGAGACTGTGAATGGTGACAGACACACGCTGCACGGCGCAGCCCTAGCTGTCACACAAGGGTAGCCTTCCTCCCTGCGAATGAGGATGACACCTGCGCTCAGGCCTGCTGTCTGGAGGCTTCTATACTATCCAGCGGTTTCCGCCTATGGCCATTTCTTGACCTCTGCAGGCTACTCACAGGCTGGAGGGAGTGTGCCAGGCTGCCATGGCAGCTAGGAGCAGCTATGCCAGACTTAGTGGACGTGCTGGGCAGTGATGAAGGGGGGATAGTGCAGGCAGCTGGGGAACAGCCAGAGAAGCACCGCAGAAGTGAAGTATGTGGGTTGAGAGTGTGGTCAGCAGACCTGGCAGAGCTTCTTGCTTCTGAAGATGGGGGGACTGAAGGACTTCTGACCCTGGAGGCACTGATGGTGAGGCATTAGCAAAAGGTACTTCAAGAAGAGACTAAGAAACCCTGAGTGGGCTTCAGGTACTTGACTGCAAATCCTAAGGATCCAGATCTGATTCCCCAATACCCATGTGAACCAGATACACAAGATGGCACATGCATCTGGAGTTTATTTGCAGTAGCTAGAGGCCCTGGCACACCCATTCTCTGTCTCTCTCTCTCTCTTTCACTTTCTCCTTCTTTCTGTCTCATAAATGAATAAATAAAACATTTTTAAAAGAAATCCTGAGAGGCGGGGAGGGAAAAGGGCATATTTGGGGAAGCTTAGGATGACTATCCAAGGCACTGGGTTTTGGAATGACTGCTTATTGTGAACATTATTTCAAGGCTTACTTCTGACCTGTGGGTGGGATTCAAGCACACTATTTTCTGTCTCCCTTAAGCTTTTATCTGCCTTCAGTGGAGTGGTCCATCCTGGCCTTGAAGGTTTAGGCAGGACCTGTGGCATTTTCTTTAAGTCCCACATCATATGCAAATGTCCCTCCAGCCATTTGAATCAGTCTCAATCTCCACTTGGTTATGAGATCCTCACTCTAATAGGCAAACCCTGGTTTCCAGTCCTTTCAGCCCTTCTGTCTTCATTCTTGCCATGGTGAGGATGGACTCCTGCCATGGAAGAATGACGGGCCACAAAAGATTCTCCCTTGTTATCCTTATCAGCTGCTCCTCTCCTGGACTCCAGGCAAAAGAAAGAAGAGTATATGAGCTCCTTTCACCATGTCTTTTTTGTTACCCTGCTGTGCCCAGCAGCATAACCATTAACAGTCCACCAACAGTTCCACTGTCATTTGCTCTTGGTAGAACTGACCAGTGGTAATTTCTGGCAAGCAATTAAGGGGAGAAAATAAGTAAAATCAAGGAGATGGCGCCCCTACCTCCACGCTCCCACTTCAGCCCCATAGGGTGCCCACTACCCTAGGGTATCTCTCAGGGTACAGGTGATTGATGTTTCCTTTTCTTTAGAAGAATATGACACATGGAATGCCAAGAAACAGTGGTCTTAGTGCAGTCCTCCAGGGCTCACCGCAGCAGGGTTGCAAGCAGCCAGAGGACAGGGCAGAAATAGCCCGGCATGGCCATTTCTGCCTAGCCCTTGTTCTGGGGCTCCCATTGGGCAAACTCCAAAGCTCATTACACTGAGAGCCTTTGCTAGCCAACTTTCCCCCTCTTTGATGTATAGCTAGGTCCTTCTAATGGAAACATTCCCTTCTAAAGTGAGCATTATTAAGATTCAGGAAGAAAATGGAACTTACAATGACCAGGAAGTAAACAAAACTCACACAAGGGGGGGGAGCTCCTGAAATAAGATTCACAAGGCCCCTGTCCAGTATTATATAAGCAGTAACAAGTGCTGAAGAGACTGGCCAGTAAGTCCTGTGGGGAGCTCCCGAGATGCTGCTTTCACGAACTGTAACAGTGCCAGGAGGGCTCTGTGGTGATGCAGCTGCCTCAGAGTCACCAATGAACCTGTAGGCAATCCCTCACCATGCTCCTAGAGGTAATCCCAATAAACGCACTGTTTGACTAAGTTAGCCTTGGGTGGGATCATTTCTTTGGTCTCTCTTTGGAACCCTATCTGGTGTGAATATGTTGTCATCTCAATCCTTTTCCTTTACAAGTGTCAAACCTGTTTTAAAAATTGAAAGTCTAAGGACTTTCCCTTCTTTCTTTTCGAGGATGCCCCCCAACTCCAGTCTACCCCTTGCACTTTGGGTCAGCTTGATGTTTGCTTCCTAGAGGATCCAAGTGCGTGAGCCTTCCCTAGATCCTTCCAACTTGATCGTTCCTGTCGTCAACAATGACTGTGCATCTTGAATTCCTTGCATATAAGTGTTTTACTTTCAGGCCATTCTGCTCGTCTTTGCCAGAAAAGAAACATGCCTCCCCCAGTTTTGTATGTCACAACAACTGCCATATTTAGCTTGAATTTTGGGGGTCAGACACTTGGGAAACTTCAGTGGGGAAGTTTTGAGGTCCTCCTGCTGGCACAATCTCATATGGGCAGCTCTGCACCTGTCTGAGGCACAGAACTGAAGATGGCACCGTCACTACCCTGGTGCTGGCATTGGGAGCTCTGCTGGGCCTGAAAACTGAGTGCCAAGCTTATGCATGGCAGGTATGGCAATCACGAGTGACAGCTCCTGACACAGAGACAGGACACCCGGAATGAGTGCACCCTCGAAAAGACACCAGCTCAACTGGCATGTCGTTTTTTTTTTTTTGTTTGTTTGTTTTTTTTTTTGCCACTAGGTGGGATAGCCTTGGAAGCCAGGTAGCATCATTTCTGCCATCTAGAAGTAAGTCGCTAAGGTTAGCCCAGGTTCAAGATGAGCAGAGAGATTCCACCTCTTGATTAATTTGCAGAAAAATCATTCAACTTTCCACAGTGACTAGTATGGAAATGTGAGAAGCCAACATTCAGCCCAACACGTGGCCCCTTGAAGATCTCGGCGCAGCTGTCACTCGCTCTGCTCAGGCGCCTGTCCTGGATGGCCTTGCCCACCGTGGAGGAAGCAGTCCTCGCTCTCATTGAGAGGCACGCATGCTTCCTGTGAATCGAGTTAGCCAGCCTTCTGCTCACAGTTGCTACCAAATCCCTCATCTGTGGACGTTCATGAGGAAAGCCACATTCACTGTCATTCTATTTCATGGAATGTCACTTCTGATCAGGGAACACAACTTACAGTGAACAAGTATGCAGTGGAATGATGTCATAGGATTCGATGGATTTGCGGTGTTCATTACCACCCTGGAGCAGCTGGCGTGTGAACATAGAAGTGGCCTTTTGAAGAATTAATGGCAGTGCCAGTGGGTGGAATGATGTTATGCATGGGTGGTGCAATGTTTCTTGGGATGCAGGGCATGCTCTGAGCCCCTATCCACTACAATATGCTGTTTCATTCATAGCCACTGCACACAGATCTGGAACCAAGGGGTCCAAATGGATTTCTTTCACTGTTACCCTCAACCACCAACTAGGCAATGTCTGCTTCCTCCCTGCTCCAACCACTGTGGACTCTGCTACTTTAGAAGTTTGCTCCCAAAAGGGGGAACCAAACATCCTTCTGTGAATAGAATTCTGCCTTTTCACTGGAAGCTGAAACAATCTGGACATTCTGGAACCCTTGTCTAGTGAACCAGCAAAGAAGCAAGCTGGTGTGGTGTGCTGCTGGCTGGGTAATTTGATGGCCCCAGGACAAGGGGAAGTTACTACCCGAAAGATGCTTGGAGAAATGTAGAAATAGAGGAATATAGGTGAAATACAGAAGGTTCTTCGGGGCTTTCCTTAATGCTTCTAGGATGTGTAGTAATAGTACAGTGATAACTGATAGCCCATTGAAGACAGGACTGGCATTGGCATAGATGCTGTAGAAATGACCTCACCAGCCCTGGAATGCACACCAGCTGAGGGGCTTGCTGAAGGAAAGATCTGTTAATGAATAGCCGAGGAAGCAAGCCATAAGCACCAGTCACCACAGTCTGTAAGATCAAGAACATTACTGGTCCCAGTGCCAGCCCAGGAGCTTGTCCGTGAGCCTAAGGAGGAGCAGACACGATAGAGCAGTTTTTTAGACCAAATAGCGCCCTGGCTGCCACGCTGCTTCTGCATTGCAGATTAGAAGTCTCTGGCTGAGCATCTGTACCCACGCTTCTTCCTCCAGCTCTCCCCTCCAGATCCTCCCCCATTTGTGTCGGATGGCCTTCCCATGACCAGCTCCTCATCCCCATCAGATCTACAGTGTCTCCATTTTCCTGCCTGAGGTGTTTTGCTCTCGACCGAAGCACTTGCAGCGCCCCTCCTGGAAGCCCAGTAGGCCCTGTCTGAAAACGCCCGCCATCACCCTCCACCCCATCCTCCCGAGGCTCCTCACAGGCATTACCACCACGAGACATGGGTTATTTATTTGTACAGTTGGTACCTGTTTAATCACTTGCATCACCTGCTCCGTGTTAGTACACAGAATTACCTGAGGCAGACAAGCTCTGTAAAGCAAAGGGGTTTAGGGCTGGGGAAATGGCTCAGTTGGTAAAATGCTTGCCTTGCAAGTGTGAGGATCTGAGTGTGATCCTGAAATACCCAAGTAAAAATGCTTGAACGCGGCCAGGCGTGGTGCCTCCCGCCTTTAATCCCAGTACTCGTGGGGTAGAGGTAGGAGGGTCATCGTGAGTTCAAGGCTACCCTGAGACTACACAATGAATTCCAGGTCAGCCTGGGCTAGAGTGAGACAGTATTCTGAAAACAAAAACAAAAACAAAAAGCCGCATGTGGCAGCACACACCTATAATCCTAGAGCTGGGGAAGGAGACAGGAGCACCCCTGGGGCTCACTCGTTAGTCAGCTTAGCCTAATGAAGGAGCTCCAGGCCAATGTGAGGGGAGTAACTTCCCTGAGGCTGGCACTCCAGCTTGTTCCTCTGCCTCCACATGCACCCACACACACAGACATGTGCACCCACACAAAGCGAACATGCACATATGGCTTAAAGAACAGGTTTCACTCTCAGTTCTCAGGGTTCAAAGTCTCAGGTACCCCATTGTCTTGGTCTCTGTGGGGACATCTCAGCAGGTGGTGTCACATGGTGGTAGGGGCACATATGCAAGCAAAGAAGTGTGTTCTGAAAGCCAGAGATGGCTCAGGTCAGCCCCAAGTTTTAACAACTACTCCTTGGGGGAACTTTTTCTTCACAATATCCTCAGATTCCACCCAGCAGTAAAACACTGGAGAGGCGAGGCTTTGGCAATCAAGCGATCCACGAATCTTGGCTCAGATGTCTCAGACGTGGCCAGCAGCAAGCCACATAGAGGAAAGACACACCCCTGGAGGCCAAGGAAATATCAGGCAAGATTCAAAGCTCCACAGTGAGCCTTGGGTGATAGAGTTCACTCCTTTCCACAGAGGCTGGGGCCACCCACCACCACATCCATACAACCTGAGTGACTTGCTGTCAAAATGTCTCAGCAGGTTCATGTCCAACACTCCTGCCTCCACCAGTGTTTCTCATGGAATCTACCACTCAGACACTGTGGCAGGATATCTCCAGGCCCTCCAAGACCCTGCGGCATGATGTCCCAGACAGTCTGAGTTGTGATTGTTCCTTGTTTTGAGGTTTCCCACTCCTAGAGATGGAGAATGACAAAGTTGATTTCTTTTCCAGGGCTGCCCAGCCACCTAACTGGAGCCATCACACACAATCCTATTTGTTGTGAGGCCTGGGAGAACTGTGGGCTTATGTAGGTAGAACCACAGGTCTTTTGTCACCAGAGCTGCCTAGTTTTACAGAGAGTTATCTATCTCCAGCCCCAAGTTGCTGGGGCTGGAGCTGTGAGAAGTTTCCTAACTTCTGCTAGGACAGTTAAGTTCAACTTGATTGGATTAAGAAATGCCTAGAGCATTAATGAGGTGTACCTTTGGGTGTGACTGTGAGTGCTTTCCAGAGAGGATTACCTGAGGGCACACCTACCCTGAATACAGGCAGCTGCATCCTGTGTCTGGGGTCATAGCCCAAATGAAAAGAGACAAGGGGGCTGCAGAGATGGCTTAGTGGTTAAGGTGCTTGCCTACAAAGCCTAAGAACTCATGTTTCATGTTCCACTCTCCAGGTCCCACATAAGCCAGACTCACAGTGTCGCATGTGTGCAATGTCACACATGTACACAAGGGGGCACATGTACCTGGAATTAGTTTGTTTGCAGTGGCTGAAGGCCCTGGAGCACACATTCTCTCTCTCTCTCTGTCTGTCTGTCTGTCTCTCTCCCTCCCTCTCTGTTTCAAATAAATAATAATAATAAAGAGAATGGGAGACAGACCACCGAGTGCTGATATTCCCATTTTTCTGCTTCCCTGTCCACTGAGATGTGAGAAAGCAGCTGCCACAAGCTCCTGCCGCTATGGGGCCACCTGTTACCACACCTTCCCCACCAAGGTGGACTGCACCCCTTCAAACTGTGAGCCAGAACAAACCTCTTCTCTCCTAAGTTGCTTCTTGTCAGAAGTGTCACAGAGAGCTGAGAAAAGCAACTGATACAGCAGCCTTTCCATTTTGCCACGATTTCCAGCTTTCCCAGTACCTTTGTCATGGTTTCCAATGCTCTTCTTCTTGTTCTGTCTTGGGAGTGAAGTCTGTGCTTCATTACCTCAACCCTCCTAATACACAGAGTCACATAGAAGAAGGTCCAGCACTTCCTTCTGAAGGCAGTAATCCTAGTGCCCTAAAAACCTCCACTAGTGTCCACCAGAGGTTCCACCACCTCCCTGTACCACCACCATGAGGACCAAAGTTCCCAGCACATGAACCACTGGGAAAGCACACTTCCGCCACGCTCAATGCACAGCACTGCAGAGCAATGAGTAAAGAGCTCTTTCATGTGAAAAATGCCCAATGAGTATTCACTGAGTAGAATTTGGAGAAGTTTGATTTAAATGGCAATAAACCATGACCAGGTCATCCTTCCTACAGTGTGTGTGGAATAATTAATTCATAGTTTTCTGAATAAAGAGACAGAAGTAAAAATATTTTGAAATATAAGGGAGGTAAAATGGCTAAGAAGATGATGAAGAGAGGAACAAGGGAAAAGGAACCTAAAAAATCGGGGGGGGGGGATTGCAGAGGAGGAGAGGAGAAAGAGAGATGAAGTGCCCTGAGTGGTTGAGTGACATGATATTTCTTGAGGAAAATTAGGCAAATGAGTATAGTTCCCCAGCTACAGATGATATCACTGAGGCTCAAGGAATGTGAAGACCTACATTTGGATTCCATCTGAGGTCTACATGAGCCCTCAGATGGAATCCAAATATAGAGTATCCAATGTTACAGCTCATATCTGACCATTCCATATGAACCCAGAGAAAGCAGACATGTCATGAGAAGAAAGACTGAAACACTGTTTAAAGTCACATTAAACGTTTGAGCTAGATCTGAGATTACAATTTTAACATCTGAGCTTGACCAATTTACTCAGCTCCTTTTACCTGTCACTCAATCTATTGCAAAACAGGCAGCTCTGTGATTTATAATCAACACTACAGGTAATAATTCTGTCATTTTACTGAATATTTTCTTTACCCAGTGGTAATGATTTATATTGATTGCCAACTTAGCAGGACTGTGAGCCACCTATGAAGAATTATCTAGATTAGATTAGCCTCTGTGCATGTGTATAAATGATTATTTTGATTAGCTTAATTGCAGTGGGAATACCCACCATAACTGGGGAGCGCCATTGCATGGGTGGAGTGCTATACTGTGTAAAAAGAAGAGAGTTGGCTGAGCACCAGCATGCGTCCATCCCTGCTTCCTCTCTGTGGACTGAGTGCGACCAGCTGCCTCACACTCCTGCCACCACGCCTTCCCTGCCGTGATGGACTGCGACCTGCAACTGTAAGATGAAATAAACCCTTCCTCCCTTCAACTTGTTTTGCCAGGTATTTGTCCCAGCCATGAGAAAGTAACTGATATATAAACCCTCATTATAAGAAAAATGACAGGTTAGAGCATATTTGAGGAATACACTTTAATTCTAAAATCACTTCATAATATTATTATACAAAGTAGGAGTTGAGACAATAGCAGTGGTGATGATAGTTAACTGTGCGTTGACCCCAGAAGTGATGCATCGTCTCTCTGCACCACACAGCATGGGGCCTTTCAGGTGACAACTAGTGACTACACAACCTGGTGTTTCAAATAAGTGGGGGCACTTCAGGGTTATCATCAAAGTCTGGATCTTCCTCATTGGGTACAATTTTGGGTTGAGAGGCCAGTTTCCTGGGTGTGTGTTTTTTCTCTTGCACTATAGTAGCCACATTAGGACAGGAATGCTTACTGGGATCAACTTCCAGTTTTTCAATTTGCTTGGTCCTACAAAAAAGAAAGACAAAAGGAGATTAACATCCTTTAAAATTAAGCTTTGAATAGATTCAACTCATTAGTCATTTGGTCAGTAAATATTAGCAAGTACTATCCATGTAGCATGGGGAAAATAAATAAGAAGACAGAGATGGCCCCTGGCTTCCAGCTACATGGAGTATTCAGGAAGCAAGATTTTTACCCATGGAGAAATAAAGTACTAAAAAGAACTATAGAGCTGTGCTGACAGAAACAGGTGGAGTGCAGGTCACCTGAGGGACTCTGCTTCCCTCAGAGTTTTGTAGATAACTGAGAGAATACAGCAAGCAAAGCCAGGCAGCCAGGTAAATGGGACACTCATGCTAGGCAAGTCTTACTCCTACTGCAGCTGACCAGGTTTTGTATTTTGGCCAGAGGCTTTTAGACAAGCTCAAGTTCATAATCCTTGCTGATGCGGTTCTATTCTCTCCTGGCGTTCCTGCTTTGTGAGGCTGACCATTCCCTGCTGCGGGGCTCCTTCCATCCTAACAGCCAGCAGTAGTCAGATGAGTCTCCTCACGCTGCACCACTCTGACCCTAACTCTCCTGCCTCCCTCTTTCACTATCTTGGCCTCACCTGCACCACCCAGGCTCTTCCCCTACTATGAAGCCCCTTGACACTGTCTATAGCACTCCCCAATACTTACAATAACTCACTCAAAGACTCTGGTATAAGCACATGCACATCTTCAGGGTCCCTTCCTGCCTGCCACTCCTCCCTCCAAATGGAGACATGGTACTAGGATTCATATCTGAAGCTTCAGAAGTCATCTGAAACTGAAGAAATGGCCACAGGAACTGCAGAGGTGTTACCACCTACAGCTCTGTCCACCAAGCTTATGAGCCTCCTATGAACCTCTTACCTCTACACCCATTGTTATTGGGAGAAACTAAACACCTTAAATTTCTAAGAATTCCACACCTTTTTTCAAACCCTTTTGGCTTTGGTAGATACAGTCTTACAATGTCACCTCTAGAACACACTGTAATCCCAAACTGGTCTTGAACTTTCAATCCCCTGCCTCAGCCCCTGAGGGATGAGATTACAGGTGAATACCACCACATCATGTGGTATTCCATGCCTTGTAATCACATATGACCTAATGCATATTTGGCATGAGATGCCACCTGTGTAAAGAAACACTAGGAAGAGAATGGAGAATAGTGTGCCAGCAACTGCTTGTGGCCAGGACGTGACCTGATGTGAATCCTTAGACAGTTTATAATTATAACCACCATTCTGTATAGCTACTTAGCTGCAAAAGTAATAATTAAGATATGACAGTGATCACTGACATTGACATTGCACCTTCTAGTTTAAAGATATTTTCTATCTAAATGTAGGCAGTTATAGTCTTTAGGATCTAGTTAGCTTTATTATTGAATAAGGTTCTACTTGTGAAAGGACATGATATCCATGTGTTAATTAGTAACTGCCTACGTTCATCTATGCTAATTATGCTGCCATTGACTTTAAGGAAAGCAGCCTATCCCTCTTCTGGTGTGCCTCTGGGGCCATCCAGATCTTAGTAATAAAAATAAGCTGAGCCAATGGACAGTTGTCTGCACCTCACCTGCCTCCAATGTTGTCAAGGATGGACGAGTTGCAGTTGAGGACTGTAATTGCTCATGAGTTTTTGGGGTATGAATAGTAAGGTGCTAAACCTGGGGCAGTGAAAAAGAAAGGGGATTTTCTTGCTTCTGTTTCCTGTTCAGAGGCCCCAAGGATAGATGTCCCTTGCTGGTTTTGCCCACCAACGGACACAGAACCAGAACCTCTGGAGTCTACTAAGCATATGCAGAAGATGCATGGATAGATTTATCATCACGGAAGTAAGGAACATGTGCCAAAAACTGATTATTGAGAGTCAGACACGTTGGAGCTTACATGTTCAACTAAAGCACACAAAGAAAGAGCCAGAGATGTGGCTCACTCAGTAAAGAGCTCACTTTGCAGGCATGAGGACCTGAGCTCAATTCCCAGAACCATTATTTTTAAAGCCCAGTATGGTGGCACATGCTTGTAATCCAATGCTTAGAGGCAAAGAGCCTTGGGCTCTCTGACCAGCATGTGTAGCCTATTTGTGTTCTAGATCAGTGCAAGCCTCTGTCTCAAAAGAAGGAGGGTGGGATCATGACATGCGTGGTGTGCTCCTCAGGAACTACTAAAGTGCAAGAGCCCAAGGCTGTCTGTTCCCAGAGGGCACTTGATAGGCTCTTGATGCTATGCCCAGATCTCTTGACATCTGAGGATGGGTTTAAGCCCCTGAGTTTGCATGTAGGCACAGCTTCAAAAGGCTTCTCAAGTTCAGAGTAAGTAAGGAGTGGCCGATGCCCATTACCCCTCAGGACCTTGAGGAAAACTGCCGTGGTGGAGCAGGGGAGCCTGAATTGGCACCACAAGCTGGGAAGTTCACAGCATCTTCTGGTAATTTAAAACCCTAAACTCATGATCTAGATGAAAGAAGCTACAGACTCATATGTGTTCTGATGCACCCACAAATGCTTCCTGACCAAGCATCTCTCCTCGGCTGCCAAGAAGCTCCTAAAGTATTTCCCAAGTCAGTGGATTTGAGGCAGGTTCACTATGAACTGCATACCAGCTTGTGTGAACCCAGTGAGGCTGAAAACACACACACACACACATACACACACACACACACACACACACACTGAATTAACTTATTATTTAGTGAAAGGCAGAAAGAGACATGACTAGACTCATTGGAAACTGATGTCTCAGAATTTAAAAAACTGCCTAGGATCAGATGACTACCATTGCTGAAGAACCTGAGGAAGTCTTTGTGGGTTTGATACTGTGAGAAAAGTCTTGGCAGAAGTGTTTATGAATACCCCATCTGGAGAGAGACTGGAACAGTCTGGCCTATTAGATCAGTTTCCCCTTATCTCAATGTACTGTATTCCCAGAATATCTCTCTATTAGTTTTGTCAACAACACGGTAAGAAAATGTAGGATTGCTGGGCGTGGTGGTGCATGCCTTTAATCTCAGCACTCGGAGACAGAGGTAGGAGCATCTCCATGAGTTTGAAGCCACCCCTAAATTACATAGTGAATTCCAGGTCAGCCTGAGCTAGACTGAGACTAAAGGAGAGAAAGGAAATCTAGAACAGATTGTCTGAAGGCTAACCAGTAAACTGTCCTGCATGCAGCAGCTCATAGAAAACTCAGAATCAGGAAAAATGGAACTTTCTATGAAAGCAGGTGCACCAGTGAGAAAAGAAGCCGAAACACAACAACAAAAAATTCATACAAGCCAGGCATGGTGGCACATGCCAGCACTTGGGCGGCAGAGGTAGGAGGATTGCCGTGAGCTTACATGTTCACAAGCTTACAAGCCCACCCTGAGACTCCGTAGTGAATTCCAGGTCAGCCTGGGCTAGAGTGAAACCCTACCTTGAAAAACCAAAGGAAAAAGAGAAAAAAATATTCATAAAAATCACTTTGGCTATTTGAAAACAAGAGCATGGAATGCACAATTACATCTGCAACATCTAAGCTGTTTTAGACTTAATAGTAATATGAAAAGCCTTGTCTTTGGAATTGGTATGAAACCAAAATGTCTGTATTCACTCCCAGTGTTAATTACTTCTGTGTTACTACGGCCAAAATACTTGGCAGAGAAGCTTAAGGTAGGAAAGATTTATCTCGCCTCATGGTTTCAGTCTACCATGGAAAAGGGTGGAATTATAGTTCAGTTCATGGTGGCAGGAACAGGTAGCAGATGCTATCTACATCACAGCAGACCAAGAAGCAGAGACATTGTGATACAGATCAAGGACTTGTTACAATGTTCAAAGGCATACTTACAGTGTCTTAGTTCTTTGAGCTAAGACCCACTTTCTAAAGGTTTCATAGCCTCCAGCTGGGGACCAAGTATTCAAAATGTGAACCTATGGGGACCATTTCAAATCTGAAGCATGACATTCCACTCCTGGCCCCCATGTCTCATGGTTATCTCATAATGTAAAAATGCATTTAGCTGAAAGGGCTCTGTGGGCTTGTCTTGCAGAACTCTGAAAAATGTTTCTGCACATGGCCCTATGCACAACTGTGCTCTTATAAAAAGCAAGTGTTTGTGTGGGCAGTTGAAGCCTGTGGTTGGTGGAGTATCACCAATTCCTGAAATGTACTCAACACGCAGTTCCCATTGTGCCAATGAAAATCCTTGGTTTCTTTTAATTGTAATAACCTTGTTTAATAACTTTGGCCTCTTTGTAATTTAAAATGCACTTCCTTTTTGTCCATAACTTTTCACTGTACGTCTTTTTTTGCTCCTTATTCTCACTCTAAACCTGGTTAAAAGCAGACAGTGATAACCATGCCACAGTTAAAATGCTATGTTTTATTAAAATATCCACTGCCAAATTAATTAGTTTATTGCCTTTGAATTCAGTCTTACTCAAATTATTAAACTACATACAAAATATATATCAATTATTTACAAGAATGTAGTAAGAACAGTCTCTAGTCCAATTCCAAGTGTAGTCCTTGTTCCCACCTAAAACTTTATGAACAGTCCTTACTGTCCACATTTCTATTTGCATTATGGTTTTCTGAATTCCCAGTAGAATCACCCATTATGTTCTTCTGACAAAATTCTAGGACATCCATAGTCCACATCTCCAAGCTCTTCTATTTTTTTTTCTACAAACCAGTTCCAAAGGTTTATGCACCACACAATCAGACTGAGTTGCCACCATAACCCCACCCCTTACAGCAGGTTTCTGAATTATTTACTTTTGAATTTCTGTGACCAAAATACTTGACAGAAACAATTTAACATAGAAAAGATTTATTTTGGCTAATGGTTTAAGTTCATCATGATGGGAAAGACACAGTGAAACTTCTCAGTTCATGGTAACTGAAATAGTGACAGAGGGTTATCATACCATGAAGAACCAGGAAAAAGAAAGAACATGGAATAAACAAAGGGCCAGTTATACCCGTCAAAGCCCTCTCCCTATGGACATACTTCTACCAACTAGACCTCAAATAACACCATCACCTGAGGAGCAAGCACCAGAAATAGGAGCTCATGGGGACATTTCAGATTCAAGCAAGACTGTCCTCTATTCAATATTATACTGGAACACTTCCTTCTGCAATAAGGCATGAAATAAGGTTTGTGAATAAAGTAGCCACTCTTTGCAGACATACATAATCTTAAATAACTCACAATTACATAATAATAGAGATTAATATGGTTGTGGGGTAAAACTTGAAATAAGGTGTTAATGCATGCACAACATTGTGACTCAAATAGATGACACAGAAGTGTATAATTAAAAATAATTAAATAGGCTGGGCACGATGGTATACACCTTTAATCCCAGCACTTGGGAGGCAGAGGTAAAGAGGGTCACTTTGAGTCTGAGGCCACCCTGAGCATGCATAGTGAATTCCATGTCAGTGTGGGCTACAGTGAGACCCTATTTTGGAAAGCCAATAAATAAATAAATAAAATTAAACATAGGTAGATGGTTATCTTAATGTTGTATATGCTAAAATAAAAAGTGAAGCTTTAAGTCTGTATACTAGCAACAGACAATAAAAATATATATTTATAATAGCATCTAAATTAATCCTGTACCTGAGATTTTAAAAAACAAGGTCTTGGGGAGATGGCTCATTGGGTGAAGTGCTTTTTACACAAACATGAGGCCCCAAATCTGGCTCTGTAGCACCATGTAAAAGTGCCAGGGATGGCATCTGCTTGTAGCCCCAGAACCGGTAGGTGGTCCAGGGGAGTTGGAGAGCTTTAGGTTTAGCACTGACCCTTTCTCAAAAGAGTATGGTGGGAAGTGACAGAGGGAGTCCCTGGAATCAACTTCTAGCCTCTACATGCACATGCATACACATGTACCCACATATACGTTTTCAATCACACAAATACAAACACATATATGCACATGCACAACATACACAGACATATACACAAACACACAAATGTGTGCATGCATACCAAAACTAATTAATGAAACATGGGCACATTTATCTAAAATGTTCAAAATTGTGTGTGTGTGTTTGTATGTGTTTGAAAGCAAGAAAGAGAATGAACATGTTTGGTACCATCTGAATGAGGTTCATCTACCTGTTTCATATGCTGATTGGAGGGAGTTGATGGCCTCCTTAAGAGCTGGGGCCTTCAGACAGGGTCCAAGGTCACTGGTGAGTACTGCCCTCAGAATGCACTGCTGGCTGTCTCTCATCGAGTGCAAACCATGAGATCTAGTGATTGTAAAAGCCTGAACCTGGCTACTGATTTTCTCCAGGGCTTCCTGTGGTGGGCTGAGATTTTTCCTCATACATGTACTTCAACTCTGAAGTCACACACCTGGGAGGATTTGACCAGAACTGAGCTGACACCAGCATATGCTATCGGACTTCCAAAACTGTGAACCAAATAAAGCTTTTTTTGTTTATAAAATTAGCTTCGCTCTGGATTTTCATTGTTTAATGCAAACTGGACTGATGCACTTTGTGTGTGAAACCTGATGAGTGGATTCTAAAATGAGCATGGAAGAGCAAAGGGCAGGACAAGCCAATCTCCTCTAAAAAGGACTTGTAAAACTATGGAAATCAGGGAAGGGGAACAGAATAGAATCCAGAAACAGAACATAGACCTGCACATAAGGATGACTGACACAGGGACCTTGAGGCCCAAATTATTTATTTATTTATTTATTTGAGAGTGACAGACACAGAGAGAAAGACAGATAGAGGGAGAGAGAGAGAATGGGCATGCCAGGGCTTCCAGCCTCTGCAAACGAACTCCAGACATGTGCGCCCCCTTGTGCATCTGGCTAATGTGGGACCTGGGGAACCGAGCCTCGAACCAGGGTCCTTAGGCTTCACAGGCAAGCACTTAACTGCTAAGCCATATCTCCAGACTGATGCCCAAATTTTTAATGAGAAACACTAGGCCAGGGAGCTAGGCATACTGGAAAAATTAAGTGCTCACGAAAAGCAAAACTACAGACCCTTGTAACATAAAGGTAGGATAGGTGTCCTAAAATAAGGCAAAGAAACCACAAAACCATTATCATTTTATTTTGAAATCAATAACTCCAGTTCTCTGAAAGACTATGAGTAAGAATGCTAGCCCGGGGTTCCACAGTCTTGACTCTGCTCTCATCAATTGTGGGATCTTGGGCAAATTTAACTTCTCTGCACCTGAGTAAGTGAAAAATAAGCATATTTACCTTGCAGCACTACTTTGAAGATGAATGCATGGTGCTCTGGCAGGGCCAGGTCTCAACAAATACCTTCTCTGCAATGCTGTGCATTTCCCTTTATGCTATAGGGTCATGGACTGCAGTAGTTTACAGGTCTTTCTCCAGTCCAGATGGACAAAACCTATTTCCAGTCCTCTCTCCAGCCCCTCTGTTTCCCCATCCATATCACTCTAGTTAGGAGAGAGACAGGACCTCTTCCAGCGCTCCAAGTCCTGTTGTGTCTACATCCTTCTTCCCTGCAGACAAATGACCTGCCAAATCTCAGACCCATATGCTTCTGTAACAGGTCACTGTTTGGTTAATGCAGCTCGGCCACAGGCAGAATGCACAGAACAGAAATAGTGTACACAGGAAGTGTGTCAGTGATCAAGAAGCTCCATGACCTTCTCATAGATAGCTATGTAGGGCTGCGAGGGAAACATTTCTCAGAAATGAAGCGTTTCACTATGATGCCTCAAATCCTACACTGTAATCACAGCAGCTATCTTCTTCCTGGGATCTGAATGTTGGCTCCAAACTACAATGATCTGGCCTCCCATCCTGGGAATCCCTCAGAAATCAGATTCTTTCCATGGGTTGAGGGTGTAGAGGGTTAATGCTGGTGGAATAGTCACACAAGTAATGATACCCCGGAGACTTTTATCTGCAGTGGAAATTGATTATGTTGGGATATAAAAATACATTTCCAAGGTTACAAATAGAAAATCAGTTTTCAATAGGAATTCAATGCAATACCTGTTGCTCAAATAAATCCTATGCTTAAAAAACTCCATAAAATTTCAACAGTTGTCTTTGACCATACAGATACCTAGTTGCTTTATTATGCAAAATGTAAATATAGTTCTTGTTCAGGTATTTTTATGATAATTCTAGTTTATATATTTGTATCAAACAGAGTTTGCCTCAGTCCAAAATAGATATCACCATCTGGAAGGTAAAAGTCCTGAAATGATGAGAAACAGGATAGCTAAACAAGCTGAGCTCTAATTCTAGAGAATTGAGAGCCTGGTGCAAAATACTGCCAGGGCTGTCATGTTTAAAGGAGATTGGTTGGGCCTGAAAGTTTCCAGGAGGCACAGTGGATCACAGGAAACAGAAAGACACAAAGCAAGATCTCTAACATTGTGAGTATTGATAATGAGTGAATATGGAGGGAGGGTGAGGTGGTTTGATTCAGTGACCCCCACAAACTTAGGTGTTCAGAATGCTAGGTCCTCAGCTGATGGCAATTTGAAAATTAAAGCATCCTGGAAGCAATGAGTTATTGGGGTGGGCTTATGGATATTACAACTAGCTTCCACTTTCCAGGGTTTGGCACACTCTCTTATTGCTTTTGTCCTCTGATGTTGGCCAGGAGGAAATGTCCACCCTCTGCTCATGCCTTCTTTTCTCCCCTGCCATCACGGAGCTTCCCTCTCGAGTCTGTACGCCAAAGTACACCTTTTTTTTCCCACAAGCTGCTCTTGGTTGGGTGATTTCTGCCAGCAATGCAAACCTGACTGCAACAGTAAAGTTGGTACCGAGGAGTGGTATCACTGATGTTTGAAACCTGACTGTGGCTTTTGCCTTTTGGAGCTGATTTTCAAGAGAAATGTGGATGAATTTGAAACCTTGGCCTAAGAGATGACTTGCAGTGCTGTAAAGACAGCTTTATGGACTATTCTGGTCAGAGTTGAAAGACCTGAATACAGTAAGAACTATGGACTGTGAGGTTTGGCTGGTGAGGGTGAGAAAGAGCTTTGTCTGGACTGGGATAGAAGCAGGTTGTGTAACAGGCTTGCTGTTATGCCCATGTCATTAGAACTTGTGCAGGGTTGCATTGCACAGAAATAGACTGATATGTGCAAAGGATATAACACAGGAATGAAATCTTTGGCTTGAAATGTCTACCTGTTTAGCTACAATTGTTTAACAGACTACAACCATTGAGATTGGGCCAGCTGAACTGCACTGGGACAACAGAAAGAATGCAGACTCTTTGGAAGGGGCCTGGAGTATCTAGGAGTATCCTGTTCTTCAAAGTCTGATTTACTCCCTCCTGAATTAAAAAAATGGTACACAACCTGGTATTGTGGAGTGTGAGAAATGCAGGAAAGAGAGTCATTGAATTTGCAACACAGGCTTGTGTTTTGGAAATGGCCACGGGCAGTGTGTAGCAAGCAGGTTTGCTGGAATGCCTGCATGGAGACCCAATAGAAATGTGAGGATGGACCATGGGTCACAGTGAAGACCCAGTGGAGTTGCTGGGACCACAAGATGGCTGCCAAGAACTGCCTGCCCCAGATGAAGTTTCCAGGACTGTGAGTAGCCTAGATGAAGGGGTAGAATTGGAACTCCAGAGACTTGTTTCTGGTTAGAATTATCAGACTTGAAGACTTGTCACTGACTAGAATTGTTGGACTTGGAGCTACAGAATCAGATGTTTGGCCTTGTTGTTTTAAAACAATTTCATACTGGTTGAATATTTCTTTTCTATACCCAATGCTATCTTCTGCAGTGTGAATGTTTATTCAGTACCATTATGGGTTTGGGTTTTTTTTTTTTTTTTTTTTTTTGGTATTATGGCTCAGTTAAAAGACCTTGGGGATGTTTGAACATCATTGGGATTACCAAAAAAAAAAAAAAAAAAACAACCAAACAAACAAAAAAACAACTATGGGAATGCAGTGCATTTTACATCATGGATGGTTATCAGCTTATGGGGGCCAGGGGTGGAATGTTGTGGTTTGATTCAGGTGTCTCCCATAAACTTAGGTGTTCTGAATGCTATGTTCCCAGCTGGTAGAGATTAAGAAATTAATGCCTAGGGCAGTGCAGTGTTAGAAGCAGGCTTATGGGTATTATAGTTAAGTTCCCCTTGCCAGTGTTTGGCACACTCTCCTGTTGTTGTTGTCTATCTGATGTTGGTGAGGAGGTAATGTCCACCTTCTGCTCATGCCATCATTGTCTCCTTTCATCATGGAACTTCCTCTTGAGTCTATAAGCCCAAATAAGCCCCTTTTTTTCCCACAAGTTGCTCTTGGACAGGTGATTTCTGCCAGCAGAGCCAACCTGACTGTCACAGAGGGTCCTACTGGGAAATGACATACATACATACATAATACACGTGTGTGTGTGTGTGTGTATGTGTGTGTATGTGCATGCATGCATGCATCATACATATTTTGTTTGTATGTGTATGTGTTATGAATGCATGTATGTGTGTGTGTCGCCAGAAATTGATTTCTGATATCTGATTTGATTGTTCTTTGCTTCATTTACTGAGGTAGTATCTCTCATTTGAACCCAGAGTTTGCTGAATTACAGACATGTGCACTACTAACCAGCTTGCCCCAGGAAGCCCTTATCTATGACTCCTTGGTGCCGGGATTACAGGCTTCTACACTCACTTGACATTAACTTGTGTGCAGGGGGTCTGAACTGTCCTCACACTTGCACCTACCATTGCTGTAGGTGCACTGGAATTACAAACATGTGCATTACGTGTATCTAGTTTTATATCAGTCCTATGGATATGAACTCCAGTTGTCAGGCTTGTGCAGAAAACATTTTGAAGCACTAATCATCTTCCCAGCACCATCCCTAGACACTGTGTTTTGTTTTTAGGGAGTAAGAGTCTAAGAATTTGCGAACATATATGAATATACATGGTGTAAGTATTTGTCAACTTCATAAGTTTTTTATATATTACTTATTTGAAAGAAAGAGACAAAGAATGGGCAAACCAGGGCCTCTAGCCACTTCAAACTATCACCAAATGCACACACCACCTTGTACATCTGGTTTACATGGGTTCTGGGAAGTCAAACCTCTCCAGCTCCAAACTTTAAATAATGACCTCATCTTGAAGCTTCTTTTCCACCAGTGGGTAACAAGAGGGCAATACAATAAAGTCAAAGGCAGTCTGGGGGCATGGTACCTTTTATTTGTTTGGTCTTTGCTGCAGTCCAAGGTGGTTTTCACAGACTTGGATTTTTGTCGACCTCCAGTGATAACTTCTTCTACCTAAAATAAAATCATAACATGTATCAAGTAGTGTGTTACTCCCTGAGATACTTGTTAAAAATTTTTATGCATTTATTTGAGAGAGAGAAAGAGGTAGAGAGAGAGAGTGGGAGAAAGAAAGAGAATGGGCATGGCCTCCAGCCACTGCAGACGAACTCCAGATGCATGTGCCTCCTTGTGTATCTGGCTTACGTGGGTCCTGGAGAATTGAACCGAGATCCTTTGGCTTGGCAGGCAAATGCCTTAACCACTAAGCCATCTCTCCAGCCCCCTGATGTAATTTTAAAAGTAAATATCATAGGTATATGTGTAATTTGTTAAGACAGTTTCTCAAACAGCTTAATTTTTCTCTCTGCGTTTTCCACGAAAGAGTCCCAATTTAAGCCACTATACACTGTCAGTTCACAAAAGTCTTGAAAATCCTCCAGCCATCCAATGATTACCCAAGCCAAGCACAGGGATTTTGTGAATTAATTTATTCAACAAATCTATTTTATCTGAGAGTGAACAACGTGCCAGCCACTTTATGGAACGGTGCCGGTGGGACAGGACACTGTGTGGCGCTCCACAGGGCCGTGCAGCAACAAAACGCCCACTACGGCTTCAGCCCTGTCCTCCCGTCTTGACCTGGCTCCGAGGATATTATGAGGGAATCAGTGCGCGACCTCAAAGATACCATCTGCATTGCCATCATTTCTGCTCACTAAATAAATTCAGTGTTAAACACGTTGAGGACTCAACAAATAAAGCTGATGGATTCTATTCAACAAAGAATATTCAGACCCAACTGTGCCTCAAGAAACGCATAAGCCACGACGGTGTGCAGGAAGAAGAAACCAGATCCCAGCTATGCAAAAAGCCTAATCTTACCAGGGTTATTCGTGTTGCATGCTTTTCTTACCACGCCCACACACTTCCCAGCAGCATTCCTGCGAGGCAAGGATTGCTTGTGGGAAATGGGAATTTTAATACTGTGTTTGTGTTGTCTGGGTGCAGTGACCAAGACAGGGATGTCTGTCCATCCTGTTCAAGTCCTGGGAGGGGCATCCTTCCTCTCACCATCTGCACTTCTGCAGGAGGATGGTTCATTCCTAGACACACATGCCCAGCAGCCAGGGTCACTGTTCTAAAAGGTGAGAGCCGCCTTTTCTGTCCTTCCTGAGATTTGGTGTATTGTACAGTTGGCATCCGAGGCCATGAAATAGGCTAAGGGAAAGGCTTCAGCTTGGCCTTTAAGGGTCTTCAGCCACTGGCTACATCTGGCTCAGACAAGCACATGACAAGAGGGGACTTGGTGGCCCTGCTTTAGTCTCCACTCCAAGTTTATTCACACTGTACATGTAACCAAATTAAGACAATTTTTTTTCTGTCGGCTACGAATTTTGTTTGTGTTCCACTGGACTCCAGAAAGTATAGCCCTTGTTTATTACATGGATGCTTCTGTGAGTGGATGGTGGATGAACAACGAGGAAAGAATCCTGGCTTCAGAAATGAAATGTGGAACTTGGGGTGCACTCTAGTGCTTCCCTCCACAGTGAACTTATGCACATGATGGCACGAAAAGCAAACATTGCCATAGTGCGGCTTGTAACTTGTATTGTGTGTTACAGCGATGTCACATCTGCATGCACATGGGACGTCCCTCGGCTCCCTTCTCAGCACGCAGTGAACTAACGCGTTCGCCTCCCATGCAAAAGGCCAGCAGGTGCCAAAAGGAAGATGGACTCCAGCTCCACCTTCCGGTTCAGGCTTTGAGCACCAGACTAGGGAGATTATCCCTGTAATTCACAAATAGTTAGTGAGATGGCCAGATTTTTCAGACATCCTAGAAGCAAAAAGCAAAGAATGCTACAAAATCATTAAATTCCAAGACTGGAAGAGTTTACTGGAAGTCCTTTAGAAGCGGTACCCATAATATGGCAAACCAACGGCTTTAGGAGAATGCAGTGGGAAAAGGAGGGACTCAGGCCTCTGCAGTGCTCGCTGCAGGAGTGGGGATGGCGGCTCATTAGGTGCAGCAGGTGGCGCCTTAACACACGGGGCTTGAGGATCTCATTTGCTATTTTAAAATACATTCACTAAGCCACACGTGGTGGTGTACGCCTGTAGTCCCAGCACTCAGGAGGCAGAGGTAGGAGGACTGCCATGAGTTTGAGGCCACCCTGAGACTACATAGCGAATTCCAGGACAGCCTGTGCTACAGTGAGACCCTACCTCAAAAAGAAAAAGAAAAAAAAATTCACCATTTTAGTTTTATTGTTAGCCTTTAATTATTGTGGTGATTTGATTCAGGTGTCCCCTGTAAACTTGGTTGTTCTAGAAGCTAAGTTCCCCCAGCTGATGGCAATTGGAAATTAGCATGTCCTGGGAACAGTGTATTGCTGGGGGCGGGCTTATGGGTGTTATAGCCAGTTTCCCCAGGCCAGTATTTGGCACACCCTCCTGTCCCTGTTGTCCACCTTGTGTGGGTCAGGGGGTGATGTCCACCCTCTGCCCATGCCATCGTTTTCCCCTGCCATCATGGAGCTTCCCCTCAAGCCTGTAAGCCAAAATAAACCTCTTTTTCCCGCAAGCTGCTTTTGGTTGGGTGATTTCTACCAGCAAACCTAACTGCAACAATTATTTACTAGTCAATGATTTAAAAAAAAAAAATTAAGAGAGAGGGAGAGAGAGGTAGAGAGAGACACTTGGCATGCCGGGGTCTCCACCCACGGCAGTCAAACTCCAGACGCATGCACACCCTTGTGTGCACGTGTAATATCGCCCATGCTTCACCTTGTGCATCTTATGTGAATTATGTGCATCTTATGCTTTACCTTGTGGCTTATGTGAATTAGGGAGTCGCACATGGCTCCTCAGGCTTTGCAGGAAAGTACCTTAACTGCTAAGCCATCTCTCTAGCCCAACCAATGACTTTTTGAATGTTCACATAGTATGGTATATGAATGCTCACACTACTTTAATATGCAAACAAGTAGCTTTCTTCCATTTTTTTTTAAACGAGTGGGATGGATACAGGTATTTCCTCATATCCAGACCTATCCTTAAGAAACTTGAAAAACTATTCAGTTGCCAATGATTCCATTTGTCAGTTATGAAACCAAATTAATGCCATTTTGAAGGGAAAATAAAAACAGTATTAAGAAAAAAGGCTACATTTTTTGGGAGGAGACAGAGGGTAGTGGGATTGCCTCAGGCGCAAGACGTGTGTGAGCGCAGCCGCACGGTCCAGCAAAGGCGCGCAGTTCTGCTGCACGCTAACATCCCCAGCGGCTCCTCAGTTCCTGATCAAAGGTGCTGTGCTACTCACAGCTCAGCCTCTACAATGTGATCAGTTCAACCAAGAAAGTGAAGTCATAACTTTATTTCATTTCAATTAATTTTCATTTCTGTTTACTGAGCCACAGAGGAAGCACAGCCAGAGCTAGACTCAAACCGATATGTTGTGGTTTGATATACAATGTCTCCCAGACAGGCTCAGGTGTTGGGGGCCTATCCAGATGGTAGTGATATTTTGGGAGTTTCTGGAAACTTTTTAAAAAAAAAATTAAAAAATATTTGGGGCTGGAGGGATGGCTTAGCAGTTATGGTGCTTGCCTATGAAGCTTAAGGAGCCATGTTCGATTTCTCTCCAGATCCCACGTAAGAAAGATGCACAAAGGTGATACAAGTGTAAGGTTGTATATACGTACTAGGTGTACAAGCATCTGGAGTGTGATTGCAATGGCTGAGGCCCTGGTGCACCAATCCCCCCCACTCTCACTACCTCTAAAAAAAATAATTAAATAAATAAATAAATAAAACCTTTTAGTCATTTATTTGAGAAAGAGAGACAGATAATGGGTGTGCCAGGGCCTCTTGCCACTGCCAACAAACTCCAGACACATGTGCTACCTTGTGCATCTGGCTTACATAGGTACTGGGGAATCAAACCTGAGTCCATCAGCTTCATAGGCAAGTGCCTTAGCCCTCTCAAACTTTTGAAGGTAGGACCTAGATAAAGGAAGTAGGTCACTGGTGACAGGTCCTTGGGGATCTTGCCTTGGCCTCTTCCTGTCATTGAACTCCTCCTACTCCTGGCTACCCTGAGTTGAACAACCTCTACTCCATCACACCTTCCATGCCATGGAGAGTTGAAACCACAAGACAAGATGAATTGTTCCCTTAGTTTGTTCTGTCAGATATTTGGGCACAATAGTGAAAAGTCTATCACAGTATATATGATGGTACTGGAATTAGCTGCCTGGGTTCTTCTTCATGTCCAAAGAATGTCATTAATTCCAGTTACCCCTAATTCAACTGTGGTCTTGGACTACACTCTATGTGTTCCTTGGTATGTCCAGGACCTAAAACACCTATGTGAGTGTGAAAACCAGGGAGCCCAGGATCCAATCTCTCTGCTCAGTGCGGGCTCCAAAGGACATTTTTCTTGGCCAGATCTCAACAACTCTTTTTTTTTTTTTTAATTTATTTATTGGAGAGCGACAGATGCAGAGAGAAAGACAGATAGAGGGAGAGAGAGAGAGTGAGCACACCAGGGCTTCCAGCCTCTGCAAACGAACTCCAGACGCGTGTGCCCCCTTGTGCATCTGGCTAACGTGGGACCTGGAGAACCGAGCCTCGAACCGGGGTCCTTAGGCTTCACAGGCAAGCGCTTAACCGCTAAGCCATCTCTCCAGCCCTCAACAACTCTTAAGGCCACAAAGCTTTATAAGGGTTATTCAGGCCTCTGTTGGGTCAGCATCACTGCTTAGCTTCTGTTCCCCACTCCTGTTGACCCTTGTGTACTACTCCAAGATAGTCTGCCTATGCGTCTCCAGGTTAGAATCTGCTTCCTGGGATATAGTGGTTCCTTAGTACCATTTCTATTTTTTACCATTTCAATGAGTTCAAATGTGGTCAGTGTGAGCTAAAATGAATTAAAATATCAGCCTAGGGAGTTTTTGAACTCAAGTACAAGTTTTATTTTACTTCATATTGTAAACACACTAACAAGAACAAGAGCATGTGCATAATTAACGTCTTAAAACACCCATTTCTAACACTGTTATTTGTCATGTATTAAGCACAAAGATTCTCTGTGCTTATGGAAATGCAAATAGAGTAACTAATTTGGAACTTTTCTTCACAGGGAATTTGCTGTGCACTAGAATCTAAACGGGCTTCTTATTTTTAAAAGATATTTTCAGCACAGTTAGTTTCAAAGATCCTTTTAAGTTATAAAGTTACAGAGAATTAAGGACTCTGTGGTGAGAAAAATAGGGACATTGCTATTCATGTTAACACAGATGTTCCTCTTAGCACTGCCACCCCTAATTAAACACAGGTAAAACCCTTCGGGCAGGCTTTACCTTGGACCACAGGCTCTGAGCTCCATGGCTTGGAGATCCTAACATCTGCTTTCCTACGGTCCTTAGGTCCCGGGTAGAGATCTCTGCTCATTAACATCAAGCACTGTCTTCATCTGTACTCAATGTGCTTAGGAATGACTAATGGAAAAGTTATAAGGTCCAAAGTACATTCAATAAATTAGATAATGTGATACTAATAGTTTTCTGAACCCACAGAGAGAAATGTAATCAACTACTTGGAAAATTCAATTGTGGTGCAGGCACAAAGGCACAAGTTAACAACTCAGTATTGCATTATTTTAACTTTCAGAGTCTTGCAGGTAGAAGCTGGGAGCGAGCATGGTGGGCAGTGATTGAGCTCACATTTCCACAGAACACTGAAGGCCTGTTAAAGGCCATTCCTATGGCTGGTTTTTCAGTCTGGGTGTGGGTCTTAATTAGCTTCCAAGGCAGCAGCCTGTGTTCAGATAATCTTGACTTTAATAAAACGTATGTGGCTACATTTCCAACTAAGACTGTGTGAGCTGTGCAGACATAGAGTAGGGGAGGACCTGGAGAGTTGGGAACTCACGCCCGGACCAGCCAGGGCACAAGCAGGCTGGGTATGGGATGGACCTGGGACATGAGGAACTCACTGCAGAAGATGGGTTAACGACCTGGATAGACAGGTGGACAGAGTAGGGTGGACCTTGGGAATTGGGAGATAATTCTATCAAGCCCAGCAGTGGTAGGGCTGGGCTAGGCACTACTGTGCAAAAATACAAGAGAGACTTCATACAGCATAGGCATTGCCAACATATGACTATCTTAACAATAAGTACCTTCCTTAATGCTTACTGATTCTAACCTAAACAAGAATGAGCAATCACTTAGTTTTAGGTTAAGGTGTGTTATTTGTAAACTGAAGTAACTGGATGAAGAAAATAGAATTTAATCAGAGCTATTTAATAAGAATTAAAATATAAAGTAATCATTCTTTCACTTTTTTGGTTTTTTGAGGTAGGGTCTCACTCTAGCCCAGGCTGACTTAGAATTCACTATGTAGTCTCAAGGGGGCCTCAAACTCATGGTGATCCTCCTATCTCTGCCTCCCGAGTGCTAAGATTAAAGGTGTGCACCAACCATGTCCAGCTTTCTTTTACTTTTTCAGCAAATTTAGCCTGACTTCTTAAATAACCATGTATATGACAATCCTAACACACACTTTATCTACACATTTCAATTATTACCTCCATTAAATATGTTCAGTAAAATAACTAATGAACATCTATTTTGTGTTAAGCACAGAACTAAAAGATGACTAGGGAATAACAGATTTAAAAACCTCTGATTATTTCATGAGGGAGAAAGATACATAACCAGCTAAAATACCTAGATTGACTTGTGACTGAGAGACATATGCCCAGTGTTCTAAGAAGTTTACTGTAGGATGTGATATATCATAAGAATTTGAAAGGAAGAATGTGAACTTTCCAGAAGATGGAGGTAGAGGATGTTCTAGGGGGGAGGAAAAAAAAGCATAAGCAATGATAAGAAGGCAAATGTAACATAACCCAGGATGGGGTGTTAGGTAGAAAGCACCTGTGATGAGACCTTTGTGATTTTTTTTTTTTTTTGCTTCAGTCACACAACTGATCTTTTAAACCACTCAAGAGTGGTGTTTAAGCTTGCTTCCCACTCAGATGAAGTATGCAATGTTGACAACAATACCTGTAAATTCCCATAAATTTAGCCTGACTTTTCCAATAATAATATACACAAAATGGGCTGGAGGGATGGCTTAGCAGTTAAGGCACTTGCCGGCAAAGCCAAGGGACCCAGCTTCAATTCTCCAGGACCCACGTTAGCCAGATACACAAGGTGGCACATGCATCTGGAGTTCATTTGCAGTGCCTGGAGGCCCTGGCGCTCGCTTGCTTGCTCACTCGCTCTCTCTCTCTCTGTTAAATAAATAAATAAATAAATAAATAAATAAATAAATAAATAAAAGTAATATACACAAAAGTCACAAAAACTTTGTCTTAGAAATTTCATTTCTTCTCACAGTTCTAACTGTTGCCACCATTAAATTTTCTCAATAAGATATTTATGTTTTTCAGTACTAAAAGTGCTTTCTAATTTCACTTTTATTGTAATACTAAGGATTAAGCACAGTATCTCACATATGCTAGGCAAGTTCTCTACCACTGAACCACATCTCTAGCCCTTCCTAGTTTTGTATTAGATGCTAAAGGATTTGCACTGTGCTTCTCAAACACCCTCTAATGAGAACCGGTAGACAGTAGCCTGTGAGTCTATTATTCCAAGTTATTTCCAACAGATTCTTAGGATCATGCAAGTTTTGAACTTTGTCCTGGCCAATCCCATAGTTTCTAAGCTTTTCTGTTACTTGCTGCTGCTGTTGTTGTTAGAACACTACTTTTGTGCATGTAGACAAATGCTTTAACCCTGAGCTATGGCTCTAAGCTTTGGGCTTTTCTGAATGCATTTCATTCATAGAGCCCATATTTATAGGATGTCTGTAACAGACCAAGAAGTGATCTAGGATCTGGGATGATGTGGTGCTCTAGATGAGTGATAATAATCATCTAATACTCCATTATGTGTGCATACTGTTCTGCAATGGACTGGTTTTGGAATATTTAGGTTATTTCCAATTTTTCATAATTATACCATGGTGTCTAACTATGTACAAAAATTTACATCATATTTGCTGTGGAGAGAGTAAAAAATTACAACTCTTCAGTTATAATATATATTTTAAGCTTGATATATGTTAACTTATATTTTTTAAGATTAAATCATCTCTGATTTCCTCTAGTAAATTATGACAGTATCACTGCACTCTTGCTAGCACTGAACTATTAATTTTTAAAAATTCTTATAAAAATGTATTTACTTATTTATTTGAAAGAGAGATAAAGAGGTAGATAGAGATAGAGAGAAAATGGCTAGAGGCATTCCAGGTCCTCTAGCCACTGCAAACGAACTCCAGATGCATATGCCACCTTGTGCATTTGGCTTGCATGGATCCTGGGGAATTGAACCTGGGTCTTTTGGCTTTGCGGACAAGCACCTTAACTGCTAAGCCATCTCTCCAGCCCATAAAAATGTTGTTTGATAGACAATTGGCCGCAGTGTTTGCATCTGGAAGAGCAAGATGAAGAACAGTGATGGAAGGTGCTTGCTTTGCGAGGTACATTACATAAGACTTTTGTGTTGCTGGGATCAAATCCAGATCCCAGAGAATTTTTTGGAGGTAGAGTCTTGCTCTAGCCCAAGATGACCTGGAATTTACTATGTAATCTCAGGGTGGCTGCAAATTCATGGCAATCCTCCTACCTCTGTCCCTAGAGTGCTGGGATTAAAGGTGTGCACCACCACACCCAGCTACCTAATAGTTTTAACTGTGTCCTGTAAACATTGTATTACCTCTGTAAAGTAAAGAAGAAGTGTAAAAAGATTTTATTAGAAAATATGAGGGAATTTTTTCATGTCCTTTGCATTTCTCTCATAGCTATAATTTCCTGTTTTATATTAGGGTTTAAATATTTTTTTCTGAAATGCTTTTATGAATGTATACATAGTACCTTCTAGTTGATCTTTTGTGTAATTTTTCTTGGCCATAGGATATCTGAGAGACTTCATATTAACCCGCTCACTTGCTTATTTACTGTCGTTTGTCATCTTCACAAAAGTGCAAATTCCTGAAGACAGTAATATCTTTGCTGGGAACATATTAGGCTTCAGATATTTTGTGCTAAAGAATGGGTGAAATTTAAATAAACAGTAAATATTAATTGAACAGTGGTTTTAAAATACAACTTTTATATCTCAGACAAAAGGAATGCCATTGTGAGTTGGGGCTGAGCTGGTGGTTCACACCCTGAAGGCAGAGCCATCCCCTGCCTTAGAGGGCAAGGCTAGAGCAACAGAGGCTGTAAGCAAGGCCTTGCTGCACACCATAATCTGTTTTCCTTTTTCAGAAAGCAGTGAGAACTGAGGACAACCAAAATCTATCAACAAGACAAGGATAGCTGATTGCCTGGAAGGAGATGGACCACTGCTCACACAGCAGCTAGGGCACAGGTGAAACTACAGTGGAACTGGAGAGATGAATGAGAGTGCTACGTCCATGGTAAGCCTGACAATCTGGGCCAGGGTGATGGAGAAAGACCCTGAGAATACTGAAAACATACCAAAGCAGAAATACAGAAGCTGCTGAGACCTCAGCACTAAGTCAGACTTAAAGCACACCCACCAGGTTTCAGGGAATTTTGTGGAAGAGATAGAGGAAAGGATGGAGAAGCCACACAGTAAAAAAAGGCTATCCAGAGACATCTCTCCACCCACACACAATGGCTGACTGCTGCTCTCACAACTCATAACCCACAAGTCCATGGTAAATACCAGCAATCCCACTAAGGAGGGCCCTCAGTGCAGTGGGGACAGGGAGGGGAGAAGTGATGGTACCAACATATGATGTGTCCAGACAAAATTTCTACTTAATAAAATAAGAAAAGAATTAGATCCAGAGAATACCATAAAGAGTTGCAAATCTCCCAAGATTTCAGTTGGATCTCAAAGATATTCTTTACCCCAGGAGTCTGACTGAGCTGGTCATCACAGGGTTTAAAACCCACCTTTAACTTGTCAAAGGCATCTCAATCTCTGATTGGTCTCTTAGAGCCCTTAAAAACCTACAAGGTGGGCTAGAGAGATAGTTTAGCAGTTAAGGCATTTGCCCATGAATTTTAAAGACCCAGGTTTAATTCCCCAGTACCCACATAAGCCAGATGTATAAGGTGGCACATGCATCTGGAGTTCATTTGCAGAGGTTAGAGGTCCTGGCATGCCCATTTTCTCTCTCCCTCTCCCTCTCTCTTTCTCTTTCTCTCTCTCTCCCTCTCTATCTCTCTGCCTCTCTCTAAAATAAATAAGTAAATAAACTATTTTAAATACCTAAAAAGTGCTTTTTATTTTTTTTACTATTTTTTCATGTTTAGAAATATTTCTATGCAGATAGTCAAGGTAGATATTTACCTTTGTTAAAATAATACTCATGTATTGAATCTATATGAAATTTAATTTGATGTATAGTATAAACTGACATTCTTCTCCAAGTAGAAAATATTCTCAAGTTGTTATATATTAATTTATACATTAATTCCATACCTTTATTTAGTCATTCAATTTCAAACAATGTGTATTTTTGAGTATTTCCAACTTGACACTGGTTTAGACACAGTTCTTGCTTCAGGGAACTTATGGTCTAGTGTAAGAGAAAACAAGCATGCAGGCTGGCATAGGACAGTGTGATACAGGCACAGGGTACTCTGGGAACATTAGAGACCAACAAGATCTTCCTCGGTGGCTTGGAGATATTTCCATGAGAATATCATCTGTGCTAGCAAGGAATTGTTCATTGGAAAAAGGGGAAAGTGCCTTCCATACAGAGAAATAAACCTTGTGAAATGTTTAAAAACAAGAGATAATTGAGAGTTCTCAGAAGTGTGTGCCATTCTTGTGTTTATAGTGAGGCATTAGAAAGGAAGAGGGTGAGCCCTGATCTTACGTACATAACCAGGGTCCAGGCCTGTAAGGTTTGTAGGCCATCACAGTAGTTAGGACTTTATTCTACAGCTGAGAAAGATCCACTAATAGGCTTCAAATAGGAAAGTGATATAATAAAGCTTTCAGTCTGGGAAAATTGGACAGCAGAGTATCTGTTTAAAGAAAGAGCACATGAGAAGAGTAAATCCATTCACAAGAGCACAGAAATCATAAGCTAGATGACAGAAAAGTGAATATGGGAGATATGAAATGTGAGAGGTAGGAAGGAGGTAAAACCCACCAGACTGAAATTTGGGGAAGGAATGGCAGAGAGAGATGACAAAGAGGACATCAAGTGAGTATGTTCCTGCAGGAAGGGGATTTGAGAGGTGTGGTAAGCTTGGGAAAGAACTAAGTCATTCACATTTTAGAACCAGATATGTAGGCATACACCTGTAATCCTGGCACTTAAGCCTACAGAAGGAGGATCTCTGGAATACTGAAGGCAGTATGAGCTACAGAATTGCAGGTCAGCTTGTACTAGAGAGAAACCTTTCCTCAAAAAAAATGAGTTTAACTTTTAACTGAAAATCCTGAAGATGCACACTTAAAAGGCAATGTTTGAGCAGAAAAGTAATTAAAACAACTACAGCAGGTAAGATGAACCAGGAGAAGTTAACAGTGAGGAGGTGAGTGTTGAATAAGGAACAAGAAGCAAGTTAAACATGTAAGGAATGAACAAAAGACAGGTTGATGCTGAAGACATTGCAAAAGAATGGACAAAGGAGTAGAAAAGTAGCATGTGATGTCACAGAACTCTGCATAAGAAGGAGGAGGACCCAAGGGCTCATACAGCAGAGAGTTTAAGCACAACAGTTAAGGAACTTATCTGCAAAGCCTAGAAACTGGGGTTCAATTCCCCAGTACCCATGTAAAGCCCAATGCACAAAGTGATGAATGCACCTAGAGTTTATTTGCAGTGGCTAGAGACCCTGTGATGCCCATGTTCTCTCACTCTGACACCTCCTTATATTTCTCTGCTTTCAAATAAATGAAAAATATATATATTTGTAATTTTTATTAGCATTTTCCATGATTATAAAAAAATATCCCATGGTAATTCCCTCCTCCCCCCCCCCACACTTTCCCCTTTGAAATTCCATTCTCCATTATATTACCTCCCCATCTGAATCATTGTACTTACATATATACAATATCAACCTATTAAGTAGCCTCCTCACTTCCTTTCTCTTCACCTTATGTCTCCTTTTAAACTTACTGGCCTCTGCTACTAAGTGTTTTCATTCTCACGCAGAAACCCAATCATCTGTAGCTAGGACCCACATATGAGAGAGAACATGTGGCACTTGGCTTTCTGGGCCTGGGTTACCTCACTTAGTAGAATCCTTTCCAGGTCCATCCATTTTTCTGCAAATTTCATAACTTCAATTTTCTTTACCGCTGAGTAGAACTCCATTGTATAAATGTGCCACATCTTCATTATCCACTCATCAGTTGAGGGAAATCTAGGCTGGTTCCATTTCCCAGCTATTACAAATTGAGCAGCAATAAACATGGTTGAGCACGTACTTCTAAGGAAATGAGATGATTCCTTTGGATATATGCCTAGGGGTGCTATAGCTGGGTCATATGGTAGATCAATCTTTAGCTGTTTTAGGAACCTCCACACTGATTTCCACAATGGCTGGACCAGATTGCATTCCCACCAGCAGTGTAGAAGGGTTCCTTTTTTTCCACATCCCCGCCAACATTTATGATCATTTGTTTTCATGATGGTGGCCAATCTGGCAGGAGTGAGATGGAATCGCAATGTAGTTTTAATCTGCATTTCCCTGATGACTAGTGACGTAGAACATTTTTTTAGATGCTTATATGCCATTCATATTTCTTCCTTTGAGAATGCTCTATTTAGCTCCATAGCCCATTTTTTGATTGGCTTGTTTGATTCCTTATTATTTAACTTTTTGAGTTCTTTGTATATCCTAGATATTAATCTTCTACCAGATATATAACTGGTGAAGATTTTTTCCCATTCTGTAGGTTGCCTCTTTGCTTTTTTCACTGTGTCCTTTGCAGTACAAAATCTTTGTAATTTCATGAGATCCCAGATATTAATCTGTGGTTTTATTGCTTGAGCAATTGGGGTTGTATTCAGAAAGGCTTTGCCTAGACCAATATGTTGAAGGGTTTCCCCTACTTTTTCCTCTTGCAGTTTCAGAGTTTCAGGTCTGATGTTAAGCTCTTTAATCCATTTGGACTTGATTCTTGTGCATGGTGAGAGAGAAGAATCTATTTTCATCCTTCTGCAGATATATATCCAGTATTCCCAACACCATTTGCCGAGGAGGCTGTCTTTTCTCCAATGAGTATTTTGGGAATTTTTATCAAATATCAGGTGGCTATAGCTACTTGGCTTACATCTTTGTCCTCTATTCTGTTCCACTGATCTACATGTCTGTTTTTGTGCCAGCACCATGCTGTTTTTGTTACTATGGCTCTGTAGTGTAGGTTAAAATCAGGTATGGTGATACCACCAGCCTTATTTTTGTTGCTCAGTATTATTTTAGATATTCGAGGTTTTTTGTGATTCCAATTGAATTTTTGGATTGTTTTTTTCTATTTCCATGAAGAATGCTTTTGGAATTTTGATAGGGATTGCATTAAATGTGTAGATTGCTTTAGGCAAGATTGCCATTTTCACAATATTGATTCTTCCAATCCAGGACAAGGAATGTTTCTCTACTTTCTAGTGTCTTCTGCAATTTCTTGCTTGAGTGTTTTGAAGTTCTCAGTGTAGAGATTCTTTACTTCCTTGGTTAGGCTTATTCCAAGGTACTTTATTATTATTTTTTTTGATGCAATTGTGAATGGGAGTGATTCTCTGATTTCATCCTCTGTGTGTTTGTTGTTAGCATATATGAAGGCTACTGATTTCTGTGTATTTATTTTGTATCCTGCTACATGGCTATAGGTTTTGATCAGCTCTAACAGCTTGCTAGTAGAATCTTTAGGCTCTTTTATGTATAGAATCATATCATCTGCAAATAATGATAACTTGATCTCTTCCTTTCCAATTTGTATCCCTTTTATGTGTGTCTCTTGCCATATTGCTATGGCTAAGACTTCCAAAACTATATTAAATAAAAGTGGGGACAGTGGAAACCCTTGTCTTGTTCCTGATTTTAGTGGAAAAGCTTCCAGTTTTTCCCCATTTAGTAATATGTTGGCTGTAGGCTTTTCATAAATAGCTTTTATTATATTGAGATATGTTCCTTCTATTCCCAGTCTCTGTAGGACTTTTTTTCATGAAGGGATGTTGGATTTTGTCAAATGCTTTCTCTGCGTCCAATGAGATGATCATGTGATTTTTATCCTTTAACCCATTTATATAATGCATTACATTTATAGATTTTCGTATATTGAACCATCCCTGCATCTCTAGGATAAAGCCTACTTGGTCAGGGTGAATGAACTTTTTGATATACTCTTGTATTCTGTTTGCCAATATTTTGTTGAGAATTTTTGCATCATGTTCATGAGGGAGATTGGTCTGTAATTTTCTTTTTTTGTTCTATCTTTGCCTGGAAGGGGTTTGGTAGAATTCCTTCTTTTTCTATTTCCTGGAAAAGCTTAAGAAGCAATGGTGTTAGCTCTTCCTTAAAGGTCTGGTAAAATTCAGCAGTGAATCCATCTGGGCCTAGGAAGCATTAGGTTGTTAACTTGCGACCTTTCTAATTTCTTAGTATAGGCACTTAAGGCTTAAATTTACCTCTTAGAACTGCCTTCATTGTGTCCCAGAGATTTTGATATGTTGTGTCCTCATTATTGCTTGACTCTATAAATTTTTTGATTTCCTTCTTGATTTCTTCATTGACTCATTCATCATTTAGTAGTGTATTGTTTAGTGTATGCTCTATAGCCTTTCTTTCTACTGATTTGTAGTTTAATTCCATTGTGGTCAGACATAATGCCAGGAATTATTTCAATTTTCCTGAATTTGTTAAGATTTGCTTTGTGTCCTAATATATGGTCTATTTTAGAGAATGTTCCATGTGCTGCTGAAAAGAATGTATATTCTGCAGCCTTTGGATGAAAAGTCCTGTATATATCTGTTAGGTCCACTCCTTCTATGACCTCATTTAGTCCAGATGCCTCTCTGTTTTTTGTTTTTTTTTCCCCAGGATGACCAGTCAATCGATGAGAGTGCAGTGTTAAAGTCACCCACCACCACTGTGTTTGGTATTATCTGTGACCTTAATTCTAATAGTGTTTGTTTGATGAATTTGGGAGCCCCCATGTTAGGTGCATATATGTTTAGGATTGTAATGTCCTCCTGTTGGAGTGTGTCCTTAAGCAATATAAAGTGACCTTCCTTATCTTTCTTGACTAACGTTGGACTAAAGTCTACCTTGTCAGATATTTAGATAGCAACCCCTGCTTGTTTTCTAGGCCAAGTTGCTTGAAACACCGTCTTCCAACTTTTCACCCTAAGATAATGTCTATCCTTTGTAGAAAGGTGAGTTTCTTGGAGACAACAATTTGTAGGATCCTGCTTTTTAGCCCAGTCTGCAAACCTATGTCTTTTCATTGGGGCATTGAGGCCATTGATATGAAGAGATATTATTGAAAGGTGTGCATTTATTTGCCTTTTTTTTTTTTTTTGTGGTTTCGGTTCTACCTGTGCTCTCTTGTGTTATCTAATATTTGAGTATTGCTTGTTCTTTCTAGGTTCCTTATATGTGTGCTTTTCCTTTTCTTCAGCATGGAGGATTCTATCAAGTATTTTCTGTAGAGCTGTTTTTGTCTTCAAATACTCCTTTAGGCTGCTTTTGTTATGGAATGTCCTTATTTCTCCGTCTATTTGAATGGATAGCTTTGCAGGATAAAGTAACCTTGGTTGACAGTTGTTATCTTTCAGAACTTGGAATATATCACTCCAAGCTGAAAAATATTTTTAAACACTTATAAGTATGACAAAGATATGCACACACATTATCTAAAGTTATTAAAGGATAACCAATGGGAAGCAGAAACTAGAGGGAAGCTGCTCTGTGACAGAACGGGTTTGTTGAACAAGAGGCAGACCTACATGGCCTCCCACCACAGGGTTCTCCTGATTCTTGGTGGATGGCAGCTGGAACTCATGAAAAAAGATGGACTGCTACTGTCTAGAGGAGTCAAAATTTGGAATTCATGTTTACGAAACTGGTTGAAAAGGAAAGAATCCACATTAAAGGACTTCAAAACAGATAGATATTCCATCCAAATCCATATGGGGACTTGCTTCATACCAGACATAAAAGTCAATTTGTAATAGATTATAGACCTAAAGGTAAAAATTAAAATGGTAAAACTAGAAGAAAATATGAGAGACTCTAAAGCTGAAAATGTCAGGAACAAAAAAGGAAGCAATCACCAAAACAGAAATAAAAAACACAGACACTAATAAGAGCTGAAAAGATTCTGCTTAATATCCAATAAGTAAACAAGTAGTGGGGCATAACTATTAAAAAAAAACTCTATAACTTTTGTTAAAGTATGAAAATGCTTGGTGGGGGTCCTGGTTTAAACTAATATTTGGCACCACTGGAAAGCAGATGTTATTCCCAGCACTAAATGATTTGAGGTCTCTAAACTCATAAATCTTACTTTTAGGTAGATTAAGACAAATCACACATGCAACCAAACAAATAACTATTTCCCACAGTCATAAGTACCTTAGCCCAGTGCTATGGACAAAAAAGATGATTATACTACCTCCTAATGACAAAAATAACTGAATGAAAGAACTTAAAAGGAACAAAGATTTATTTTTGTTTTGGAGATTTCAGCCCACTGTCACCTGTCCTTACTTACTATTTGAAGGCCGGAGTGGCCCAGTACATCATGTCAGCAGCTTGTGGTGGAGCAGCCTTCACCTCATGGTAACCAGGTAAACCAGGTAACCAGGGGCATTCAAGGACCAGTGACCTAGCTTCCCTCCACTAGATCACACCTCGTAAATTTTCCACCACAGTTCAATAGCACCACAGTCTGGAAGCTAATAGTTAAACACCTGAGCGTTTGAAGGGCATTCAAGATACAAACAAGGGCTAGAGTGATGGCTTAGAAGTTAAGGTGTTTGCCTGCAAAGCCAAAGGACCTCAGTTTGATTCCCCATGACTCATGTAAGCCAGATGCACAAGTGGCACATGCATCTGGAGTTCGTTTGCAGTGGCTGGAGACCCTAGTGCACTAATTCTCTCCCTCCCTCCCTCCCTCTTTCTCTCTCTCCCAGTTCAAATAAATAAAATAGAAATTAGAACAAAATTTAAAAAGATACAAACAAGATCAAGGACTGAGTAAATGTGACTAGGCATAGCAGCTCTGGTATTTAGGAACTACAGCTGTGAGGAGGTAACATTTGAGCAAAAATCTGATTGATACAAAGGAGCTGGGTGTGAAAAGGAGAAGGGGGCAGGGTGCTCTGCAGAAGAAAACAGCAAGTCTTGTGGTGAGATAGCATCACTATGTTCTCAGGGAGGGAGCATGGGGAGGTGGGTCAGGGTCCAGGATATATGATGAAAGCAGGAAAGTAGAAGGTTTCAGGAACATAGGTAGGAGCTGGTCAAAAGCTGGACCACAAGGAATATAAATAAATATTCTTCTAGTTAGTATGGAAGTCAATGATGGACTCTAACAACAGAATAAAATGATCCATATTTTTAAAAGAGCTTCCTGTTTCTCTATGGAGAGTGTATTAAAGAAAAGAAAGAGCAGAAGACAGAAATGAGAAGGCTTCAAAAGTGTCTGCAGAGAGCTGACACTTGTCTGGATAGAGGTGACAGATGGTGGTGTAAACTTACTGAATTGAAGAATATTTTGATGGTAGTGCCAATCAAACAGGCAAGATATAGATACCTCTTAACCTGTGGCTTGGGCATTTGGGTGAATTCTGGTACCATTTTCTGAAGTAGAAATATGACACTTGGAGAAGCAGGTCAGAGAAGGAAATGTTTCACTATAGCATTTAAAACTATGGGTACAAGATGTGGCAATCCAAGGTCTGTGCTGGTCATAATTTAGGCAGTATGTCACTTCATTCTAATGTCTCCAACATTTACAAGTTTTATATCCAAATTAACATGTAGTTACATTCTTATTCCCTTTGTGCCTTAATAACATATTAATATAGCATTTACATCTTCTCAAACATATGTGTTGGTTTACTCTATATTCGGTAGTAAATTTTGCTTCTGTTGACTATTAAATGTGACTTCTATAGTTTTTTCTTTGGAAATGAAAATAAAGTTTTCCTAGGTTTGTTCTTATTATTAACCTATAAAGCTATTAATATTTGTAAGAGGGTATTTAGTATTCTGATAAGGGATTCATTTTATTATCTGAATAATAAATATTTTTCCAATTTGTGAATCACAGCTATAAACAAAGACCTGCTTGTACATCTTATAGTAGAACTATTCTGTTAATATTTCTTTGTGACTCTAAGACCTTGTACTTTACACACAAATAGTGATCAATATAATTAATATATAAAGGAAAACTGGATCTTGCTTAAGATTTCTTTTTTTACAATAGTGTATTGTTTACTTTTATTATTTCTGTAACAAATACTTGACAAAAGCAACCTTAGGTTGGAAGGGTTCATTTTGGCTCACAGCTTGAGGGTACAATGCCAGGGAAGCTTCCCCATGAGAGAAGCTCTACCTGAGGCAGCAGGAGCTGGAGACAGCTGGCCACAGTGTGGCTGCAGGAAGCACAGAGAGATGAATACTGGTGTTCAGCTAGCTTCTACTCCCCCCCATTCATTCATTCATTCATTTCAGGACACCAACTCATGGGGTAGTTTGATACCCATAGGCATGGAGGATTTTTCCTTCTCAGGTAAACCTCTCTGGAAAACCCATCAAAGACACCCAGACATGTGTTTCCTAGGTGGTTCTAAGTCTAGGCAAGTCTCCAAGGACGATTAACAATCACAAGCAGAGCAAGACAAGCATGGTGGAGCAAGCCCTTAGCCCAACACCCTGGGAGACTGAGGTAGGAGGACCACTGTGAGTTTGAGGCCAGCCTAAATGTGCAGTGTGTGTTCCAGGTCAGCTTTGGCTAAAATGAGAACATGCCTTGAAATAAAAAGGATTAAAAAATAGAATGCTTCACATGGATTTATTTAGTACTTTTTTGCTTTAAATTCTATCATATTAATTTTGCCATAACTACTCTTAATTTTGTCCATACACACCAAACATAGTTATCTCTATCCTTTCCTCTGTATTTCCAGTACACATGGGCTCAAGAAATAGACTCTTGGTACTCTTATAAGATAGATGGCAAATAGTTGTTTATCTGTTACCTTCTTATATATTTTTAGCTTTTTTATGTTTATTATACCATGTTTATGTATTTTTACAATTAGTTTCCATAATACATTGTAATTTACACACCTTAAATTAAATTTCCTTATTTTTCCTGATAATATTTATATTCAGGATAAATTTGAATAAAGTGTAATGTAATTATTTAATATTTTTAAAGAAAGTGTTTACATGTGTTATTCTTGAGATTTTCCTATTTTCATGTTTTAATATAAGTTTTGTAGATTGAATAATTTTATTCTACCACATTTACTATTTATACAAATGACAATCATAATTTTTTATTATTTTCTTTATTAAAACTTTTTTATTCATAACTTCCATAATTATTGACAATAAACCACAATAATTCCCCCCTTCACCACTTTCCCCTTCACAAATCCACTCTTCATCATATCCTCTTCCCCTCTCAATTAGTCTCTTATTTTGATGTCATCTTTTCCTCCTATTATGAGAGTACTGTCTGCTGTACAAAAGCTTTGTAATTTCATGAGGTCTCAGTAGTTGATTAGTGGTTTTATTTCCTGAGCAACTGGGGTTATAGTCAGAAAGTCACTGCCTATCCCAATATGTTAATGGGTTTCCCCTACTCTTTCCTCTAGCAGTTTCAGAGTTTTGGGCCTGATATTAAGGTCTTTGATCCATTTGGACTTGATTTTTGTGCATGAAGAGAGAAAAATCTACTTTCATCCTTCTTCATTTAGATAGTTTTCCCAGCATCATTTATTAAAAAGGCTGTCTTTTCCCCAATAAATATTTTTGGCATTTTTGTCAAAAATCAAATGGTTGTAGCTTTCCAGACTCACATTTGGGTCCTCTATTCTGTTCCATTGATCTACATATCTGTTTTTGTGCCAGCACCATACTGTTTTTGTTACTATGGCTCTGTAATATAACTTAAAATCAGGTAAAGCAATACTACCAACCTAATTTGTGTTGCTTAAAATTGGTTTGGCTATTTGAGTTTTTTTTTTTTTTTTTGTGCTTCCAAATGAATTTTAGGATTGCCTTTTCTTTTTCTCTGGAGAATGTTATTGAATTTTAATGGGGATTGCATTAAATATGTAGATTGCTTTTGGTAAGATTGACATTTTCAAAATATTTGTTCTTCCAAACCAAGAACAAAGGATGTCTTTCCATTTCTATGTGTCTTCTACAATTTCTCTCAAGTGCTTTAAAGTTTTCATTGAAGAAATCCTTTACTTCCTTGGTTAGGTTAATTATAAGGTACTTTTTTTTGGAAGCAATTGTGAATGGGAAAGATTCCCTGATTTCATCCACAGCATGTTTGTTATTAGTATATAGGAAAGCTCCTGATTGTTGTGTGTTTATTTTGTATACTGCTACATTGCTAGAAGTGTTTATCAGCTCTAACAATTTGCTGGTAGAGTCTATAGGATCCTTTATGTATTGAATCATATCATCTGCAAATAATGATATTTTGATCTCTTCCTTTCCAATCTGTATCCCTTTTTTTTTTTATGTGTCTCTTTGTCTTACTGCTCTAGTTAAGAATTCCAGTGCTATAGTAAATCAAATTGGGAGCAGTGGATGCCCTTGCTTGATTCCTGAATTTAGTGGAGAAGCTTCATTTAGTATTATGTTGGCTATAGGTTTGTCATAAATAGCCTTTATTATGTTGAGATATTTTCCTTCTATTTCCAGTTTCTTTAGGACTTTTAACATGAAGGGATGTTGGATTTTTGTTAAATGCCTTTTCTGCATCTATTGAGATGATCATGTGATTTTTGTCTTTCAGTCCATTTCTATGGTGTATTACATTTACTGATTTGCATATGGTGAACTATATCTGCATACATGGGATAAAACCTACTTGGTTGGAGTGAATGATCTTTTTGATATATTCATGTATTCTGTTTGCCAGTATTTTATTGAGGATTTTTGCATTTATATTCATGAAGGAGACTGGCCTGTAATAATCTTCCTCCCCCTCCCCTTCTTCTTCTTCTTCCTCTTTCTCCTCCTCCTCTTCTTCTTCTTTTCCTTCCTTCCTTCCTTTCTTCCTTTCTTTCTTTTTGTTCTGTCCTTGTCTGGCTTGGGTATCAGGGAGAAGCTGGCTTTGTAGATGGTGTTTGGTCAAATTCCTTACTTTTCTATTTTATGGAAAATTTGAGATGCATTGGTGTTATTTCTTCTATAAAGGTCTGGTACAACATTAGTGAATCCATCTGGGCCTGGGCTTTTTTTTAGTTGAAAATTTTTTTTTTTTTTTTTTTTTTTTTGAGGTAGGTCTCACTCTAGCCCAGGCTGACTTGGACTTCACTATGTAGTCTCAGGGTGACCTCAAACTCATGGCAATCCTCCTAACTCTCCCTCCCAAGTACTGGGATTAAAGGCATGAGCCACCACACCTGGCTTAAATTTTAATTTTAATTCATTTATTTTCCAGGAGAGAGAGAATGGGAGCACCAGGGCCTCCAGCACTGAAAATAAACTCCAGACACATGTGCTACTTTGTGCATCTGGCTTTTTATGTAGGTACTAGGGAATCAAACCCAGGTCATTTGGCTTTGCAGGCAAGCACCTTAACTGCTAAGCCATCTCTCCAGCCCCTAAATTGCTTTTGTTTTGGTTGGGAGATTATTTTTATAACAGTTTTGATCTCTGTGCTTGTTATAGGTCTATTTAAGTGGTTAATCTTTTCTTTATTTAACTTTGGTAGGTCATGTAATTCAAGGAAATCATGTTTCTTTCAGATTTTCAAACTTAGTAGAATATATGTTCTAAAAGTATGTCCTCATGATTTTCTGAATTTCATTGGTATCTCTTATAATGGTGCTTTTTCATCTCTAATTTTATTGATTTGTGTCTCTTCTCTCTTTTTTGGTTCAGATTTGCTAAGGGGTTATCAATCTTCTTTATCCTTTCAAAGAACTAACTCTTTATTTTTTATTCTTTGTATTATGTTGGGGTCTTTTTGTTTCTATTTCATAAATTTCTGCCCTAAGCTTTATTTCTTCCCATATATTGATTTTTTGTTTCCTTGTTCTTTTTTCAAGGCCTTAAGGTGAAATATTAAGTTGTTTACTTGTGACCTTTCTAATTTCTTATTATAGGCACTTAAAGATGTAAATTTCCCTCTTAGAAGTATCTTTATTGTGTCCCAAAGATTTTGGTATGTTGTGTTCTCGTTATCATTTGATTCTATGAAGTTTTATATCCTTCTGGATTTCTTCAGTGACTCATTCATCATTTAGTCGTGTATTGTTTGGTTTCCATGATCTTGTGTATGTTCTATAGCTTTTCTTGCTGCTGATTTGTAGTTTAATCATATTGTGATCAGATAGAGTGCAAGGAATGATTTCAATTTTCCTGTATTTTGTTAAGATTTGCTTTGTGTCCTAATACATGGTCTATTTTAGAGAATATTCCATATGCTGCTGAAAATAATGTGTATTCTGTGGAATTTTCATGGAATGTTTTGTAGATATATGAGGTTCATTTCTTCTATAACCTCATTTAATCCACATGCTTCTCTGTTTATTGTTGGCTGTGATGACCTACCAATTGATGAGAGTAGGGTGTTGAAGTCACCCACTACAACTGTGTTTGGTGTTACCTGTGATCTTAGCTCTAGTAGTGTTTGTTTGATGAAATCAGGAACCACCATGTTAGGTGCATATATGTTTATAATTGTAATATCCTCTTGTTGGAGTGTTCCTTTAATCAGTATAAAGTGACCTTCTTTATTTTACCTCACTAATATTGGATTGAAGTCTATCCTGTTAGATATTAGGATAGCAATACCTTCTTGTTTTCTAGACCCATTTGCTTAAAATACCATTTTCTTCCTTTCACCCTGAGATATATTCCATCTTTTATAAAAATACGAGTTTGTTGGAGATAATAAATAGAAAGTTCCTGCTTTTTTTTTTAAATTTTTATTTATTTATT
Organism: Jaculus jaculus; assembly: GCF_020740685.1. Taxonomy (NCBI): domain Eukaryota; kingdom Metazoa; phylum Chordata; class Mammalia; order Rodentia; family Dipodidae; genus Jaculus; species Jaculus jaculus. The sequence continues at coordinate 205,887,302 of NC_059103.1, read as the reverse complement.
TGAGAGCGACAGACACAGAGAGAAAGACAGATAGAGGGAGAGAGAGAGAATGGGCGCGCCAGGGCTTCCAGCCTCTGCAAACGAACTCCAGACACGTGCGCCCCCTTGTGCATCTGGCTAACGTGGGACCTGGGGAACCGAGCCTCGAACCGGGGTCCTTAGGCTTCACAGGCAAGTGCTTAACCACTAAGCCATCTCTCCAGCCCCAGTTCCTGCTTTTTAATCCAGTCTGAAAGTCTGGGTCTTTTGTTTGGGGCATTGAGGCCATTGATATTAAGATTTATTATTGAAAAGTAAGCACTTATCCTTGCCATTCTTCCTGTTTTATATTTCTTCCTTTTTTTAACTCTATTGTACTAATTATTATTATTTGAGCATAGTTTATTTTCTCCTGTTTCCTTATGTGTGTGCCTTTTTTTTTCTTAAGCATGAAGAATTCCTTCAAGTATTTTCTATAGAGCTGGTTTAGTGGTCATATATTCCTTTAGCCTGTTATTTTTGTGTAGAATATCCTTATTTCTTTGTCAATTTAGATTTACTTTTGCTGATAAAATAATCTTGGTTGACAGCTGTTATCTTTCAGAACTTGGAATACATCACTCCATGCCCTTCTGGTTTTGAAAGTTGGTGTTGACTAATCTGCTGTGGTCCTGATGGGCTTGCTATTCAATGTGACTTGGTCTTTCTCTCTAACTATATTTAATATATTTTAATATATTAAATAATAATAATATATATTTAATATATCTTTGGTTTGTGTGTTTTGCAATTTAATTATAATATGGATGTGGGAGGAGATTCTTTCCTGATTTTGTCTGTTTAGCATTATAAAGGCTTTCTGTATTTGAAAAGGCATCACTTTCCCTATATGGAGGAAGTTTTCTTTTATGATTTTGTTGAAAATACCTAGTATGTCTTTGGAGTGATGTTTGATCTCTTCATAGTGTCCCAAATATCTTGAAATTCTTATTTTACCTTCCTGTTAGTCTTTCTCTTTGTTGGACTGTATTAGACCTGTCACCTGGTCTTCTAGCTGTGAGACTTCTACAGTGTTTTCCATTTGACGGTTTCACAGTTCTAGTATTTCTGATTTGTATTTTTTTTATTATTTCTATTTCTTTACTCATGTCTAGTACTGACCTCCTTATTTCATTAAGTTGGTTTCCTGTGTTCTCTTGGGATTCCTTCAGGAGTATTTTCTTCTTCTTACATTTCTTTGAGCATAGATGTAATAATTTTTTGAAATCCATGTCAGGCATTTCATTTAAATCAGTCTTACTGGAAGTCATTTTTGATGGATTTATAATTTTTGGTGGAATTGTATTGTCTTCATTTTATGTTTCTTGTATTTTAATGTAAAGATTTTTCAGACCTTGAGTTAATTTGATGCTTAGGTTTTCTAAATATCTGCAGTATTCCTTCATATGTAAATATGACTTTATGTATCTTCAGGGTAGAGTTTAAGGTGCCAGATATGGCTCTTACATTACTCCCAGGGGGTGGATGAGTTCTCTAGTGGTTTGTGGCACTGGCAGTTGGGGGAAGGGTGGTGTGCTGGATGCCTGGAGTTGTACTGTCGCTACTCAGTTGGTCCTGCTTAGATTCTTCTTCAACAGCTGATCAGAAGGTCCCTGCTATCTTCTCCTTTTAGTTTCTTGAATTTGCAAGGAGGCTGGTGTGAATGGAAAACCACTTCACCTGGCTTCTGCTCCTGCAGCTTGGACTCTGGCTGGGTGCGCAGCTGTGCACACAGGGCCACTGGGACTTCAGTAAGATTCTAGCTGGTTTCCTGTTTTCTGGAAGCACTTGGTCTCTCCTACTTCTCAGCTGTGGTTGACAGTTCCTTATACACCTTCACTTTTTAGTAGGAGTGTATTTTGCTGTTGTTCTGGTTATTTCCCTCCCTAGGCTGCTTTAGCATGGTTACTACACTACCATCTTACCTGGAAGTGGCAGTCATAATATTTTGAGTGTTTTGGAAACTTTGTTCAAAGCAATTTTACTATCTATAAATACAGCAGAGATACACAGCACTGTCTCAACAACAAGGATCAGTAGGTGACTAATGCAACAGAACTGAAGGAGGAGGACCACTCAGTACATCTTTGGCTCAAGGCAACACATGAGGAAAAGCTATGAGGGCTTCTATTCTGACTCTACAGGATTGTGACCTTTGGATATAGAAATCTGTGTAATTCTACTGTTCTATTTGCATTTCTAATAACCCTGTATAAGTACATCACACACAATGTGTAATCACTAATATTTCAGGGATGAGTAGATAAATGAATGATTACATACTAGACCTATGAGCAAAAGCCTCTGTCTATGGATGGAGAAGAGATGGGAATGCTGCAGAATGAAGCCTCAGGCAGGCGAGGTCCTGTTGGTGCTGGGTTTAGTGAGGAGGAAAAAGGAACATGGGGAAGCATAGAAAGTTCCATAAGTTATGACTGTGATACTAGCCTATAAGCCATCAGTATAATTTAGATTTGAAGTGAAAGGGAGAGGCTTAAGAGGCATCTGCTAATGGTTCATCTGCTTCACAAGGTCAACGGGAGCAGGAATATGCCATGTCACTTGGTGAACAGCTATAGAATTGGATTTCTGGATCTTCATGGTAAAAGAGGGTCATGCCTAGTATTTCTGGTTATAGTAACTCTGTTAATTTTAGACCCTGTATAGTCAGCTGCTGTTTTAACTTTATTTCCTCTTCCTCATACTCAGCTCACACTCCGATGGTCCTAATACTATCTAACGTCATTTACCTGGGTCCCTCTGATTGCCCTCCAAGGCTTGAAAGTCTGTAAGAATGGGGATTCTAAAGATCAGCGGTTTGCTGTGTGCTCACTCGCCCTTAACTCTTTGCTTTTATTTTTTCTCCCTATCATTATCTTCTGAGACTGTCTTCCTATATCTCACCAATGTACTTTGGGGGTCCTTTAGACAGACTCACTGGAGAAGCTTCCTAACTGTCATATTCAATGACCCCACTCAACTTGAAGAAGCCTTTAATCCCAGCACTCGGGAGGCAGAGGTAGAAGGATTGCCATGAGTTTGAGGCTGCCCTGAGACTACATAGTTAATTCCAGGTCAGCCTGGACTAGAGTGAGACCCTGCCTTGAAAAGCCAAAAGAGAGAGAGAGAGAGAGAGAGAGAGAGAGAGAGAGAGAGAGAGAGAGAGAGAGAGGAGGGATGGAGGGATTGCTTAGTGTTTAAGGAGCTTGCCTGCAAAGCTAAAGGACTCAGGTTCGATTCCCCAGGACCCACATAAGCCAGATGTACAAGGTGGCACATGAGTTTGGAGTTCTGCAGTGGCTGGAGGCCCTGGAATGCTCATTCTCTCTCTCTCTCTCTCTCTCTCTCTCTCTCTCTCTGTCTCTCTCTTCTTCCCTCCCTCCCTCCCTCTCTCTCCCCCTGCATCTTTCTCTCTGTCACATAAATAAATAAATAATTTATTTAAAAAAGAGAGAGGTGAGCTGAGATTGTTTGAAACCAGCACTTGGCACAACAGCACATCTGGGTCGACAGCAGATGACAGCCATGGATTTAATTAGTGAGGAAGGGACATAAAGGGGACCTGGGATACATATACACTGATTCTTTGTCTCATCTGCACAGAACTTTGTTTATACTAGGTGCTTAACAATTTTTGTTGAATTTTATAAATATTTTGCTTGGTTGGTTAATAATTCATTAATTGTCTATACTTCTTCAGAAAGTGTTTTATTTCTGAGTTTTAGCACCTTACTTCAATGTCTGGCAAAATAAACATGCTCAATCATTCCCTCATCTGGTATTAATAACATCTATATCAATTATTTATGGGAGCTGCTTATCTTTCCCCAGTGCTGTTATACTTAAGTACACACATTTAACATCTTCACCCATGCCTGCTAAATAATTTCTAAAAGCTCCCCCACATTTTTTCATCATTAAACTTCCAAACAGGCTATGTCTGTTAGATAACAACCTGTCTTGACATAAGTCCATTACATGACTGGATAGGTGGGAAGAGTTGAACTAGATTATATGAATAGTGCTCCATAATGAGGCCCAGCCATGAAATTAAAATAGATGACTGTTTTTGAACATCCCTTATGCTAACTTCAAAGGAATTTGTTCCCTTGTAAATGGTTCATCTTATTATGTAATCTCTGATATTTATAGCAATTATCTAATTATATATAATACTGGTGTTCAACATTTAAATATAAAAGTTCTGACTTGTGAAAAGAATATAAGTCATATAAAACAAAAGAAATATGATTCCATACTATCCCTGGCACTCAGTTCATATACACATAAATATCTGATATTTTTAATATTTTTATTTATTTATTTGCAAGCAGAGAGAAAAGAGACAGAGAGAATGGGCATGTCAGGGCCTCCATCAACTGCAAATGAACTCCAAATGCATGCAACTCTTTGTGCATCTAGCCTTATGTGAGTATTGGGGAAACTGGATCATTAAGGTTTTTATATATGCTTGCAGAAGACATCATTCAATATTCTGACCAAGCCCTCTTAACTTCCAATGCCTTTTAGTAGATTTGTAACCACCAACAACTAATCCTCTGTGACTGGGCCATTTTTTTCTGTATCAGTGGAGGCCTGTAAATACTATGATACAAGAACATGCTAGGAGTTTATAACACTCTCATGGCACAACAGGGTGTCCTCACCACCAGGGATTTCAGTAGTTCGTGTATAGACAACCCAGCTCCATCACTCCTTAGGTAGAATCTTTTCTGATAAGTGTTTCACACAATAACCTATAATTTACCATAGAGGTAGTTAGTTTAACAGGAAACTACTGGCTTCCTGCCCTTCCCTATTTCCTGACCAGCATCCCTTAACTCCTCAAACTACTGTACTCAAAGCCCTTTGTAAAACTCAGTTTCTGAGAGGCTGAAATTTTACAACTTAATATCTGCAACAACTACGAGACTCTGATGGTCACCTGAAAGAAGGACAGGAGCCCCACATGACCACATTCCTAAACAGTGACTGGGATCCTACAGCGTCTTATATTTTTGTGAGTGTCTGGTTTACCTCTGTGTGCCAGGTACTTGCTTGAAATAAATTAATCTTCTAAAATTCCCCACGCAGCTATATCCTGATCAGACCTTGGAAGCTAACTACAGAGTCAGTTGGAAATGCACATAGATCTCCATTTCACAGTGTGTATGGGTTCAGAACCATTCTGGCCTTCTAGGGCTATCTGTAACCACTGTTATACCAGTCAGTTCATATTGGGAGGATGGTGCCCTGTATTATGCCTATGTATCCCATAGCTCTTTTATTCTTTCTCCCCCCTCTTCTGCAATATACCTGGGAAAACAATCAAAGTACTGTATGTTCATACATTGAAGTAGTCAATTAAAATAGGTTAGTTTAGTTAATCAATGAAAATAATGAAAATGCATGGAGTAAACTAAACCTTGGAACAACCTATCTTAGCCATGTAGGACCTCAGACCCTAAGTTGCTTCCTTCAGGCCTGTGGGGTTAATTGGGAGCTGCAGTCATTGTACTACAGAGGATCATACCAGGTGTATCTAATCCAAAGAAAGATCCAAAGTCAAAATTAAAAGTATAATTTCTATTGAACATGCTTCACTTTCACACCTTAATAAAGTAGAAAAAATATAATCTGAACCACCATAAGATATGTGTTGTGAAAGAGAAAGAGGGAGGGAGGGGTAGAAGGAGGTAAGGAGGGGAGGGAGGTAGAGAGGGAGGGGAACAGACAGAGTTCTCTACCCATGCATAGTGATAACTTCTTTTAGAATCTATTTCTTGTAGGTTTTTCCAGGTATTACATGTGAGATTACCTTCTCTCAAGTTCAAGACCCAGTCTGGGGACCATTTAGATATTGTGAAGACAGCCTTCAGGGCCTTCTGAGAAACACTTCTGCTTACTCTGAAGTTACAATTCTTCAAATCACATCACAAATTGGGATGAATTACCAGATCCACCTCTGGAGACCTGTGGACTTCAGCTCTTTTTTTTTTTTCTGGAATCACCCAAGAGACTCCTGAAGCAGGGCTTACCACCATTCCTTTGGGACAACATGCAGCAAGAATTCAGTGACTTCTGGGGAACCAGTACTACTAAACTTTATTGAAGACATGTGCTCCATCTTCCTAACTCTCCTCTGTGATTGGTGCTCCTTATCACTTTGTTGGCAATGAGCAGATGAAGAAGGTGAAATCTAACACCATTAGATTACATAGGCAATGAGAATACAGAACAGAATCAGTCCCAGAGTGAATAGTCCATTTCAACATCCAGAGACATTGAAAAGAGAAAGAAGCAACAAAGAAGCACCCCATAGCAAAGGTGACACAGGGACACAGCCCCATGAGATGGGCATAACTAGAGGGAGGATGGAGTGATGGATGGTACAAAAACCTGCTGAAAGGTCAGATGGGAAATGATGATGGCCACAGAATGTAACAATGGGGATGCTTGCAGACCTTAGAAAGATGCTCCAGGGAAAGGTGGTTGGAGAAAATAAGAATGTTTCAAGATCCAGTTATTCCCTTACTGGGCATCTACCCTAAAATCTTCAAACCACAGGCCAGAGAGATTTGCTCAACCATGTTTGCAGTGGCTCAATTCGTAATAGCTAAGAGCTGGAATCAACCCAGATGTCCATCACTGGAAGAATGGATAACTAAGATGTGGTATATCTACACAATGGGATTCTATACAGCAGTAAGAAAAAATGGCACAATGAAATTTGAGGAAAAATGGTTGAACCTGGAACAGATCATTCTCAGTGAACTTACCCAATCACAGAAAAAAAATCGCCACATAGTCTCTCTCATCTATAGCACCTAACCTGAATCTACCCAAGATACCTTACATACCCAGCAAGCATCTCATGGACTAGACACTAGGATGGATGGGGAGGGAGGGGAGGCATCGAAGGGGTGGAAAACACTAATCTAGACTCAAATGGCAAGGGCACCATAAAATTCTACTTCCTAAAAGGCAGACCAAATGGCTGAACCTTCACCAGGCCCTTACAGGGAACACCTGAACCACAAGACACTGGAGAGGGTAGGATCAAGGCTAACCTTAATCTTCTACATCTTCCCTCCCTCTCCCTCTCCCTCCCCCTCTCCCTCTCCCTCTCTCTCTCTCTGTCTTCTCTCTAACTCTAGTATATTAGTTATCTTTTCCCTCATTGTCTTTGTGGGCACTGACCTGTAACTCCTACTACCAGCATGGGGCTATCATCCACAATGAGCTTTTGATCAGAGACCTACAAGGATTCCTAAAAGACAGGCAGATTTCTGTCAGAGTACTTGATGACCCTCCAAAGGTTAGTGGTAAGACCCTACTGTTGAAGACACCATATGCAGTTGACATGTAAAATGGAATGGCATGGCTGGAAGCTAGAAGAGAGTCAGTCCCCAGACAGTCAGCACGCCTAGTGCCACAAGGTGCTACATGGGCAACTGGGGGAAAATGACCAACATCTGTCCAAGCAACTCATGGTCTAATCTACTTAGCAGCAAATAACCTATTTTGATGCCCACACAAGTGCAATAGTGGCACACAGCCATGGTGGGGAACCAACTGCTCTTGATTTGGCTAACTGATCCCCTCAGTGGTATGGGACCCATAGCTGGAGCTAGGAGACAAGTCAGAACCATACCCAAACATAAGCCCACTCTCCAATATCAAGCTACCATCAATCATGAGCTACAAGAAGGCCTACACCTATTAAATTCTCTATTAAAAAAAAAAAGTAAGGGTTATCTCATTTGTCCTGGTGCTAACTTACTCTCCGTTGGAGAATCTTCCTCTCTTTTTCAGATAGATGTAGATCCCAAGGAGAGAGCCACCCCATCCTACCTGAAAAGGGCCCCGGCTGAAACTAAGAACAATTGGCGAAACAAGCAAGGGTGCTGTTTTCCTGATGAACTGGATACCAACACAAGGGGGAAGGAGACCAACACAGAGAAAAATCAACTCCTACCAAATCAGAGAGCCAGAGCCTCAGAGGCCCCCAACACCTCATCATTGAAGCAGACCAAAAATGAACCCAACGTGGCTCAGGGAAATTTTGCGGAAGAGGGGGTAAAAAGAATATCAGAGCCACATGTTGGGTCATGATATGCAGAGACATTTATCTTCATAACTCTGGGCTAACTCCACAATGCACAACCCATATACCTCAATAAGGAGGGGCCAATGGGGAGAGGGTAGGTCATGGATGAGCCTAATAATGGTACTACACTGACTATAATTGCTTAATGCAAAACTAATTAATAATTTTTTTTTAAAAAAAGAATGTCTGTTTCAGGAGTTTTGTAATAAAGGAAATTAGCACAATAAATATCAGGGATTCCAGGAGATATTTTTAAATTTTATTCTGTTTTTGTTTTAGAGAGGGAAAACATTTCAGCAGGCATATAAAAATATATGATTCAGAGAGGCAAAGTTCTATGAAGAAGTACAGAGTAGAAAAGTCTCAAAGAGAGAAAATATTCCATTTGAAAGGTGAAAGGAAGCAGGATGCAGATGTTTGAAAGACCACAGGCAGCTGGTTTATGTGGCTTCTCCAATGGGAAGTGCAGAAGGCAAGGGAGGACTAGACATGCAGTAGTGTACATGACAGCTAAAGGACAACGAAGATACCTTTCGATGCTTCCATTGTCTCAGGGCTGGAAGTTGGCAGGATGAGTTGTGACTGAGAAATAAGAGAACAGCAGAATGAATGGATTTAGGAACCTGGAGAGATGATGAGGAAGAATACAGACCCTTGACATTAGAGGTAACAGTGAGCTCATGCTGGGTATATCACATGTACATGTAAGTAGCAAACTGAATCCCCAGATAACAAAGACAAGGAAAAATGAGTCTTATGTAATCATGGTCTGTTCTGTTGGTCTTAACATGTGACCTTCACCTCTTGTTCTAGGTATAAGCAGAATTAAGCAAGATGCTCACTGACCAAAGCAGTAAATAGATTTTGTTGTTCAGTTCAGATGGCAACGTCCTCAACCTAAGTTAATAATTCTGGAAGAAAACCAAATGCAAATCATGAAGCTTATTCTGGAAGTGTCCCTAAAGCTACCTTATCAACTGAGATTCTAGATGGGAGTTTAACTTAATGACTGGGTTCAAATGAGCAAGCCCCTCAGTGAATGCAAAAATTCAAAATCTTGTTAAGTTTGGCTGTGGTGAGATCATATGTCAAATATTTCCAGGGTAATTAGTGAGGAGAGTATTACGTGCATGTAACTTAGTCTGATATCACATCTTAAAAAGCAGGCTGAAAGGCATGTATAAATACTTTGAATATATGAAGGGGAACACTCCACTCAAATAGGAACTTAAATCAGATATATGTAAGTAAACTATTAAAATGTGCAACAACTGTTCAGAGAACACAATGAAAAGATAAAAAACCTTATGAGGAACATAAGAGTAACATGGAAAACACATTATCCTATGTTCTCTTAAATACATTCATTCCTACCACAATTTATAATTTCAGTACAATGTATATATTGTATGTAGTTTGTCCTTGCCAAAACCACTGTTTAAACTTGGATTTCAATGTAAAGATACTGAAAGTGGTAGAGACGTTAGGAGATGGAGGCTAACAGGAGGTAGTATGACTGACGGGGTATGGCCACCACGTGAAGGGATTAATGCTGGTGTCATGGACTGGATCAATTCTCAAGAGCAGGAGGCTTTGAAAAGGCAGGTCTGGCCCCTCTTCACTATCTTGCTCACTGTCTTAACACATGACTCTCCCCCCACCAGCTCTCTTTCTCTCCAGTCTCATGATCCCTCCATGTGACTCTATCTGTCATGTTATAATACATCCAGACAATTCTCATTAAATGTCTGTACTATGCTGCTTATACCATCTAGAAACAAAATCAAGAACTGAATAAATCTGTTTTCTTTATACTCATCTAGAACCAGGTATTCTGTTATAGTAAAAGGGAACAGGCTACTACAATAATTATAAAATAATATTAATCATTGTACATTATTAAAAAGTGGTAATTAACAATAGTTATTAAATGTACCTTTCAATATAAAAATGTACTATGTCCCAATCACTGTTCTGAATGCTTTAGCCTTATTGGTTTACATAATCCTTGCAAAAACTTTTCATGAAACTGACAGAGAGAGAAAGGGAGAGAGGGAGAGAGAATTGGTACACCAGGGCCTCTAGCCACCACAATTGAACTCCAGACATGTGTGCCAACTTGTGTACATGTATGAACTTGTAAAATTGTGTTAACTTGTGTGTCTCATTTATGTGGGTTCTGGAGAGTTAAACCTGGGTTCTTAGGCTTCACGGGAAAGCTAAGGTGCTAAGTCATGTCCCCAGCCCCTGAAACAACTTTTTGAGTAGTTGAATGCAGTTAATGTATTAATTTATTAAAAATGAATATATTCAAAAATATATGTAGGCCAGATGCATAGGGTGGCAAAGGCATATGGAATTTGTTTGTAGCTCTAGAAGCCCTGGCATACCCATCCTCTCTCTCTCTCCCTGCTTCTCTCTCTAATAAATAAGTAAAAATTAAAATATTTTTTAAAATATCTATTCCTCATCAGGCTGTATTTTAGGTAACAGTGACAAGACAGTGGCATGAGGAGGCACAACCCCCTGTTCTCCTGAAGCTTTCAATCTTGTTGGGAAAGATGGGTATAGTGGTTTGAATCACATGTCCCCATAAACTCCTGTGTTGTGAAAACTTGGACCCTGGGTGGTGGCAACTTGGGAGGTGGAGCCTCATGGAAGGAGATGTTTCACCTGGGGTGGAAATCAAAATCTATTAGCCTCTAGATCGCCAGTATGCCACATAATGTAGTAGAAGTGGTGTTCAACCTATGCACATGCCACGCTTTCCTCGGCCATCATGAAGCTTTCCCTCAAGACTATAAACCAAAATAAAAAATAAAGCTGGGTGTGGTGGCACATACCTTTAATCCTAGTACTCGGGAGGCAGTAGTAAGAGGATCATTATGAGTTCAAGGCCACCCTGAGACTACATGGTGAGTTCCAGGTCAGCCTGAGCTACAGTGAGACCCTACCTTGAAAAGAAAAAAAAAAAAAAGTTAAAAAACTTTCTTCCCATCAGCTGTTTTGTCAACATGAAGGAAACTACAAAAAAATGGTACCAGGAGTAGTGTCGTTGCTTCCAGAAACCTGACTATTATAAAGTTTGATCTTCTGGAACTAATTTGAGGGAGGGATCGGGAAAGATTTGAAACCTTGGACTAGAAATGCCTTGTAATACTGAAAGCAGAGCTCTGAACTATGCTGCTGAAAGCTGAAAGACCCAAGTGCATAAAACTACAGGGAATGCAGGCTTGGCTTATGAGTGAAAGAAAGATCTTTGTCTGGACTGGGTTAGAGGCAGTTTGTGCATGGGACTAGATGCATTCTGGCTATGTCCTGAGCACTTAAGCAAGTTGGGTTTATTAGAAATGGATTGGTATGAGCAGAAAGATATGACACAGAAAAAAAAAAAAACTGTTTCACAGAAAGAAACAAATGTTTTTGGCAGGAGACTGCAGCCCACTTCCGCTGCAATTGTTTTTGAGATTAACACCTACCACTGAGATATGGTCAGTCATTATGCAGTGGGACAGTAGAAAAAATACTGAAATCCTTCACTTCCTTGGTTAGGTTTATTTCAAGGTACTTTATTTTATTTTATTTTAATGCAGTTGTGAATGGGAGTGATTCTCTAAGTTCATCCTCTGTGCGGTTTTTGTTAGTATATAGGAAAGCTACTTTTTTCTGTATATTTATTTTGTATCCTGCTACATGGCTATAGGTGTTTATCAGCCCTAACAGTTTGCTGATAGAGTGTTTAGGATCCTTTATATATAGGATCATGTCATCTGCAAATAATGGTAACTTGATTTCTTCCTTTCCAATTTGTATCCCTTTTATGTGTGTCTCTTGCCTTGTTGCTATGGCTAAGACTTCCAAAACTATATTAAATAAAAGTGGGGACAGTGGACACCCTTGTCTTGTTCCTGATTTTAGTGGAAAAGCTTCCAGTTTTTCCCCATTTAGTAATATGTTGGCTGTTGACTTGTCATAAATATCCTTTATTATATTGAGATATGTTCCTTCTATTGCCAGTCTCTGTAGGACTTTTATCATGAAGGGATGGTAGATTTTTGTCAAATGCTTTCTCTGCATCCAATGAGATGATCATGTGATTTTTGTCCTTCATTTCATTTATATAATATATTACATTTATCGATTTGTGTATGTTGAACCATCCTTGCATCTCTGGGATAAAGCTTACTTGGTCAGGGTGAATGATCTTTCTGATATATTCTTGTATTCTGTTTTCCAATATTTTGTTGAGAATTTTTGCATCTATGTTCATGAGGGAGATTGGACTGTAATTTTTTTTTTGTTCTATCTTTGCCTGGTTTTGGTATCAGGGTTATACTGGCTTTGTAGAAGGAGTTTGGTAGGATTCCTTTGGGAGATTTTTGATAACTGCTTGGATCTCCATACTTGTTATATTTAAGTGATAAATCTCATTTTGATTTAATTTAGGTATGTCATATAGATCAAGAAAATCATCCATTTCTTTCAGATTTTCATACTTTGTGGAGTATATGCTTTTATAGTATGTCCCTATGATTTTTTGAATTTCTCTGGAATCTGTTGTGATGTTACCTTTTTCATCTCTAATTTTATTAATTTGTATCTCTTCTCTCTTTCTTTTGGTCAGATTTGCTAAGGGTTTATCAATCTTATTTATCCTTTCAAAGAACAAACTCTTTGTTTCATTGATTCTTTGGATTGTTGTTCTGGTTTCTATTTCATTAATTTCTGCCCTAATATTTATTATTTCTTCCCATCTACTGATTTTTCATTTGCCTTGTTCTTCTTTTTCCAAGGCTTTAAGGTGAAGCACTAGGTCATTTACTTGAGATCTTTCTAATTTCTTAATGTAGGCACTTAAAGCTATAAATTTACCTCTTAAGATTGCCTTCATTGTGTCCCAAAGGTTTTGGTATGTTGTGTTCTCATTATCATTTGAATCTATGAATTTTTTTTTATTTCCTTCTTGATGTCTTCATTGACCCATTCATCATTTAGTAGTGTATTGTTTAGTTTTCATGATTTTGTGTATGCTCTATAGCTTTTATTGCTACTGACTTGTTTGATTCCATTGTGGTCAGACAGAATTCAAGGAATTATTTCAGTTTGCTCTTTAAAGTTGGTTTTACTCCCCTATAAATGAACAAATTCAGAAGCCTACCTGATATTATGGATATATATCAAATGCAAGTAAGAAGAGAGGTTGGCTCTGCAATGTGGTCTTTTGGAGGTGACCCTTAGGCAATGTTGAGCAGGCTTAATCCCTAGATAGAGGCCATGGGGCCATGGCATGGATGAATCCTGGTTTGCAGTGGAGACTCTAGGATTTTGGAGATATCATGACTGTGGCCCAGATACCTAAGAGAGTTGCTGGCTTGGGATGAAACCCCATCACATGTTTTGTCCCAGCAACACAAAGGTACCTACAGAAATATGTAGGGAAACATACTTCCAGGTGGTGATACTCATGAACACACATGGGAGAAAAAGAGGTAGGGTTAGGGAGATGCTTTTTAATACAGGCCAGGGTCAGGAATGACCTTCTTGATGAAATGACAGAAACTGGGAGGAAAGAAGAGAACAAATTAACAGCTGGAGAAGTAATGCCAGCAGTAGAAGCCAGTGCAAAGGCCCTAAGAAGCACTTTTGTCATATCTGTGAAAGAGTAAGAAAGCCAATCTGATGTGAAAGAATATGGCAGAAAGTGATGTTAGAGATATGGAAGGGGTACGATACCAGGGGACCGTTCCTTTAACTCTGAATGAAGTGGGGAAAGTGACATGGTATTACAAAGTGGTTATTCAGGCTTTCAGGTTGAAAAGGAATGAATATCTCCCCCATTGAATCCTTGGTGGGTAGATGACACCCAGTGGTCTACGTTTCTTGACTGAAAATATCTACTACAATAAAGGAGTAAACTACAATGACTAGATTATTTCTGCACTACTCTTGAGGCAAAGCCAGGAAGCAATCCCACTAAGCCACAGGCAAGATGGGGAAAAGCCTATGAAATGCATGTTCTGTACTCTTCTATCATGTAGGCATCCACTCTCCACTGCCTGATGGTGCTCTGGTGAGAAGGCCAGAGGGGCTGTCACCTCTTACCTCATGTGTCAATTCCAGCCAGACAGTTGCCCCTGATAAATCCACAATAAGTACAAGGGGAGACATAATGCTGGGAAATCTAGTGTCCATGAGCTAAGCTATGAAGATGGGAAACAGAGACAGGAATCTGGCATCATTCCTGGGATTGCAAGGGCTGTGAATTTACTCAGTTCAGAGCACATGATCACTATCACAGACTGAGTGGCAGGTGTAGGATGTTTCCACAGCCAGCCTAAGTGTGTACTTCCTGGAATAAATGTTGGGAGCACTCACTGATGTTAATAGTAAGTTGACAACAGAAAATTTTAGCCTTGACCTATATGACAGGACTTGACTTAAGCTAGGGAAACATGCCTATTGGTCAGCATTCAGTAACTATCTAGCCTCATTGATGAATAAGGAAAAAGAAAAATATCAAGTTAATATTCAATACACTGACTGGGACATTCATGACACCACAGTTAATACCGACAACCTCACTGAGGAAGACCCTCAGTGGAATGGTACAAGGGATAGGAGACAAAGAATATAGCCCCATAGAAATGTGACAAATTTGCAATATGTTCATATATCGTGGTGCCATGCTGATGTCTGTTTGCAAAGTGCTGAGGTGACTAACTTGTCTCTTAGATTTCCCTATAGGATAGTCACTAGTGAGCTCAGAAGCATCTCTGAATTTCTTTTTTTTTTTTAATTAATTTATTTATTTATTTATTTATTTGAGAGCGACAGACTCAGAGAGAAAGACAGATAGAGGGAGAGAGAGAGAATGGGCGCGCCAGGGCTTCCAGCCTCTGCAAACGAACTCCAGATGCGTGCGCCCCCTTGTGCATCTGGCTAACGTGGGACCTGGGGAACCAAGCCTCGAACCGGGGTCCTTAGGCTTCATAGGCAAGCGCTTAACCGCTAAGCTGTCTCTCCAGCCCATCTCTGAATTTCTTGTGGCACCAACAACAACATAGTTCTCACAGCGTTGTTGTTTCTCTGCTTGACAACAAATGTACTCACTATTTTTTTTATCTTGTAACAGAAACACTTAATTGATTATCTATGATCAATCAGTTGGCTACAGGAAAATGAAAGGCTATTAAATCACAATAGAAGCCTTCCTGAGAACTGAGTTTATGTTCTTCCTCACAAATGCTCTCACCCCATCATTTTTCACTTCTTTACCCTGTATGGTATCTACTTTTCCCCTTGAGATCTAAGGGACATCAATGAAGGTGACCCCATGCTACCACATGGGATGAGTGCTGACTGACAAGTTTAATCAAAACTGTTAGCATCCCTTTGGCAAGATGTGTTCAATTGTTCTGAGTGACACTAATCAAGGCTGCATGCTCTTCAACGAATTGGCCTTCTTAGTCTAGAGAAGCTTTGACTCCACACTGATCAGAGAACTTCTACCTGAGGCTCTGATTTTTGCCTGCTTCTAGTTAATGCAAGGGGAGGGCAGAAGGCCTGTTGCCCGAGTTACTCCCAGTGTGCATCTAGATATTCTGGGAAGATCTTGACCCTCCCTGTTTGGGGCCACTCGGCTTTCCCTTCCTTCTTATAAAAGACAATATGTTTCCTTATGATTAGAGGCAATTTGTAGATCAGGGTTCCAAAGATTAGAGCAGGAGACAGTCTAACAATCAGGAAATCGATAGTGAGGATTCCAGATACCTCATACAGACACATTAAAATTTTAAGTTGAAAGGTCAGGTGTGGTGGTGCGCACCTTTAATCCCAGCACTCAGGAGGTAGAGGTAGGAGGATCGCCATGAGTTCAATGCCACCCTGAGACTGCATAGTGAATTCCAGGTCAGCCTGGGCTAGAATGAGACCCTACCTCAACCCCCTCCCCCAATTTTTTTAACTTGAAATTAAGGTTTTTCAGAGCTTCCATCTCTGTTAAGTAGTTCAGAGTACTCAACTTCTGCCTCAGATATCCAACTATGAGATTAAAGTTAAGTTACATGAAAATCTAAAGTTAACAAAGGTAACCCTACCAGCCTTTAGAAGTTACAAATACTGATTTCAACCCACCAGGGAAGTGCAGCCTATAGTTTTATCTTCGATTTTCCACTCAACAGACAATGAGCCTCTTGATTTACTTAATGTTTCTCCAAGCTATAAATCTCTTAGTCTCTTTGTTCTATCACCTATATCCCAAAAATCCACACTTGGGCTGGAGAGATGGCTTAGCAGTTAAGCGCTTACCTGTGAAGCCTAAGGACCCTGGTTCGAGGCTCGGTTCCCCAGGTCCCAGATGCACAAGGGGGCGCATGCGTCTGGAGTTCGTTTGCAGAGGCTGGAAGCCCTGGCGCGCCCATTCTCTCTCTCTCCCTCTATCTGTCTTTCTGTCTGTGTCTGTCGCTCTCAAATAAATAAAAATTTAAAAAAAAATCCACACTTGATTCTTCATCCCCCTTCCATCTACTAGCCTATCACTTGATTCCCATTTTTTAGCAAAATTTCCAAAACAGTCATCTGAAATTTCAAGTGTATCTTCTACACTTGCTAATTCTCTTTACTGCCATTTGTGACAGTTTTCAATTGCTCTGTCCCTTGGAAATGATTCTCGTCAAGACAGCAGCCATTCTGCCGTGTCTAATAATCCTATCTGTACCCTCCTTACTCAGCTTCCTCCCTCCTTCTTGAAAAAGTTTATTCTCTAAGCTTCCTTAACACTAAACTTTTGTTGGTCTTCATAATTCACTGGCTATTCACCTTAATTCTGCGTTAGCTCCTTCTCTTCAACCTCACAATGCAGAAATGTCGCCGCTGCTCCACCACAGGGTCTCTTCTCTCCCAGATCTCTCTTTTGCCCCAACATGACTTTTTCAGTTCCTTTCTCATAATGATGTTAGAGAGGGGCCAGGCTTTCAGTAGAGGTGCTGAGATGGACTGTTTTTAGGATTGAAGCTTTATTAGTAAAGTAGTAAGCATCATGCCACAGGTAGCATGATGGGCTCAATTAAGCTGAAGAAAGAGGGGGGCCTTCAGTTCTCCAACGAACAAAAGGAGTTTCCTGCGTGTGTATATATATATATATATATATATATATATATATATATGCAAGGGAAGGTTCTGTGTTGTGAGAAGTCAGGTGTAGTTACAAGCATGTGCTAAAAGTCACAAAGGCACTGGATATGAGTCTAAAGGTATAGCTCAAATTTGCCTTGGCCTATGTAGCAGGAGGGCTGGGATCATCTAGGTAGCCTTGGGCCCTAGGCAATAGGGCCTTTTAACATGATCCCATTATTTACCACCTATAATTTCTTACCCTACCTGTGGCCCAGTTTTTAGACTGAGCTCAAGACTAATAGCAGTGAATGCATGTCTGAGATGCTATAATGCCAGAAAGGTTAGCTACCACTTATTTATTTACTTTTAAATATTTTATTTATTATTTGTTTGAAAATAGAGAGAAAGAGAGAAACAGGAAAAGATAGAGAGAGCATGACACAGAGAGAGTATGGGCACACTAGGGTCTCATGCTATTGCAAATGAACTCCAAAAGTATGGACCACTTTGTGCATCTGGTTTCACATGGGGATTGGTTTCACTGGGGATTTGAACCTGGGCCATTGGGCTATGCAAGCAAGTGCCTTTAACCACTGAGCAATCTCTCCAGCCCATATCTACCATTTAAAATGACTACATGAGGCCAAAATTCACTTCCCCTAATCCTTCTATGGACCCCCACATCTGAGAAAACAGCAGCACATACCTGTTAGCAAAAGCAGCCTAACTTTTCTACATTCTTTTGGCACTCCTCTCAAAATATATTTTCAGTTCAGTGATGCATCACCTGTCTGTCAACTCCTAGTCAGTCTTCCTCACTGTAGAGCCTTCTCACCATTTATGCTGCTACTGTTTTTGTCACTCTTTGAATCTTAATCCATATATAAGGCAGGATTAACTCTTTACAACATAGATCACATCATTTTATTTCTCTGCTTAAGAAATAGCTTTCCTTAGAATAAGCAATATTTATATTATATGTGGTGACCCAAGAAGTACAAGATAGCTTCTGCTCGTGTTTCTAGCATCTTCTTTCCTCCTTATTCCTTGTGTTACAAATATTCTAGCTAGATGTTCTTTCTGCTTAGTACATCACCTTCACACACCTAGACATTCAAACCACCCAGTCTCAGTTCAAATGTTATTTTTTCACAGGCACCTTTCCTGACCAACTGAAGTGGAGATCTATGTGCCCTCAGTCATCCTTAATCTCATTACTTGCTTTACCTTCAGCATAGTGCTGACCTCCATCTGAAACAAACGGGTTGGTTTAACTGTGCAGTCTGTCTTCTCCTATACCGTTGTCAGAGAAGACACTTGGTTCATCTAGCATCTAGAACAGCACCTGACTGACTCCAGTTTACACTCAGTGAACATTAAAGAATAAAATTATAGTTCACACCATTCTTGTTGCACCTTGATTTATCTAGGAGCTGCCTCCCTGGATTCTCCAATGTGTTGTCAATAACTCATTGAATCACCAGCGAGGCTGCAGTTCAAGGTGGTCCATGAATTTTCTCTTGTGTGTTTCTGGTTTTCTCTTCCTTCCACTTTATTTCTGTCCTACACCACAGACAGTCACTTCCCAGCCACTTGCTGAGCTTCACCCTTCTTCCTCCTTGCCTTTTGTCCATGTTTCGCATTCAGCCCACCCCTCAAAATTAGTCACACATTTCCTTTTCATCAATTTAGTCAGTAGCTCCACTATTTCTAGCATATCCCTTCACTGCTGTTTGTATTTCAGGTTCTAGTAAAATTATTTATTTATAATCTTGTCCTCCACATTAGCTCATTAAAAACTTAAAGTTGGTCTGGAGAGATAGCTTAGCAGTTAAGCACTTGCCTGTGAAGCCTAAGGACCCTGGTCTGAGGCTCCATTCCCCAGGTCCCACGTTAGCCAGATGCATAAGGGGGTGGACATATCTGGAGTCCGTTTGCAGTGGCTGGAAGCCCTGGTGTGCACCCATCTCTCTCTCTCCCTCTCTCTCTTTCTCTCTCTCTCTCTGCCTCTTTCTCTCTATGTTCATCACTCTCAAATAAATAAATAAAAATAAACAAAAATATTTAAAAGCCTAAAGCTTCCTACTCATCTTTAAATCAGCAACTAACATGCCATACCCTTGCTAAAGTGAACTAAATCAAACTGAGCCCCTGTACAATAATCACTTCACAATACACTTTAAAAAAGAATTTAACACAAATAGCATCTCTTTTATAACATAAAAATAAAATTATCAACATTCACTGAGTGCTAATTATATGCATTCTCCTTATTAAAAATGACAGTAGAAAATAGAAATTTAGAAGAGTCATCAACTTGCCCCAAACCACAAAACGAGTAAACTCAATAGCTGGAGAACAAATACAATCTCTTTAGAGAGCCAAGCCCCACTGCATCCCCAGCCATAAACAGGCTCAGCAGACTGGCTTCACTTAGGCAACCATGTGATCTGTCATCTCCAACCACTACCCAGACTCTGGTCTGAAAAGTTGTAAGAACGCAGGAACAGTGTGGAAGGATGTGTCCCCTCGGCCCTGGGTCACACCTAGTCTCGGTTCTCTCTTCCCACAGGCCTTTGTCCTTCCACCAGAACTGCGTGAGCAGATTTCCTGGTCCTCTCAACCACCCCAGCAGGTTAAGTTCCTCCCTACATGACAGACCTGATATTGATCCAAATGTCATTCCCTACCCTGGGCATGCTGATCACCAAATGTCCTGTTGTCTGTGACCTTTTAGCAGAGCTTCTGTCTGGTTGGACTTCTGCAGGAAGGACAAGCTGAAATATCTGCAAAGAAGTAGATGGCATGGGGAATGAGGGCACGCTACACCAGAGGCCACTTCACGAGGTGTTTTGATGCAAACATGATATACTGTTCAACCAACAATGTGCTTGAACTTACTCAAAATATAGATTCCATAAGCTATTCTTGACATGTATGAGCTATTTTACCAGGTTTAATAAGTAAGAAGTCACAATCAATAAAAGGCCATGAGTCCATTTATGGTAGAAAAGTAATTTATAGATAAAATATAAAAATATTTCCATTTTAATGTCTCTAAGCTAGCCCATAAGAATCCTTAGAATTAGATGAGTTACCTAAAATTCTTTATGATAATTAAAAAGTTAAAACTAAAATTCTTAGGTCTTAAGCCTTAAAAATGCTATTTCAAAAAAACAGTAGAATTATAGTTGCCATGATGAACTCATTGGCAACTTAGAGTAGGTCTGATGACTATGTGACTTTAACGTGGCCCTGTTATCAGCTTTTAACAAGTTCAACAGTGAGAGCATCGAGGTCCGCAAGCTGCACCACGCACAAGTCATCCACAAGGTGTACTGCCCCCATGCTGTTAGAAAACATGTGCCTGAAAAGCAGCACCCTGCTTGAGTTTCTATTTTTTATATTTTTAAATAATTTATAGACCTTCCTTCAAACTTCTTTTAACACTGCGATAGTCCACAGGGTTATACCTACCTTTCCTTTGACCATGACTCGCACATACGTTGGCTGTACATCCACCTCGATTAAGGAGGTATCCATGTACCTTCAATATTAAACACAGCAAATCTTGTTAATTGTCAAAAGCATTCAATTAGAGGAAGTAAAAATACCACTGGATGCTTTCAGGACCATTTTAGATGAATAAGGTTTTAAATATCCATGCTAAACCAGTCCTAAAAATTGGCTTTAATTTATTCCTAGTCAAGAGGAAATTCAATATATCAGCAATTTCATTTTTAGACATATAAGTACACTTGGCATTGATTGCCCCTAGCCCAAAAATATCTGAGGTCTGAAATGTCAAAGGTTTGCAAAAAGTGACTTGTCATGCTCCCCCATGAATATTTTAAGTCCCTAGACTTGAACAGCCAGGAAGGCTGAGCGCCCTGTGCTTGGGGCCCACAAGCACCAGCTCAGATGGTCTCTGGGCCACAGCTGTCCTGAAGCTACACCCAGATCTGTGCTCCTGGGTGAGGAGCTGCCCTCTTCCCTCAGGCACAGGGTGCTGAACAACCAAACCCTTCCATGGATGCCAGTGACCCTGGGATAGGTGGCCATTGTTCTCCTTGTCTTGTGACCAAAGTTAAGGTTGTGATTTCACTTCTCTCATTAAAGTAAGGATTTTAGCCAAATAATTACTTGCATGCATTTTTGTGTGTTTTTCTTCAAGGCAAGGTCTCCCTGTAGCCCTGGCTGACCTGGAACTCACTTTGTATATCCAGGCTGCTCTTTAACTCATGGCAATCTTCCTATTTCTGCCTCCTGAATGCTAGGATTAAAGATGTGTACCACCATGCCTGGCAGCTTGTATACATTTTAAAATACTGATTGTGAACATTAGACAATGGGGCAGTGACTCAAAATCACAAACATTAAACAAAATGGCAATGGAAGGGTGAGAGGCCAAGACTTTGGAGCTGTAGAGACTTGGGGAAAATCTATCCTAGTGCCTCCTACATCATTATTAGGCCACATTCCTTAACCCCCATAGCCTCAGTTTCCCCACCACCAAAGTCAGAATATTATAATGCCCACTTTCTAAGATAGGCATGTGAACAGTGCTCAGTACACAGTCAGTGCTAATAAAGTATTATGTTGTGAAATTTAAAAGTTATAGTGGGCTGGAGAGATGGGATAATGGTTAAGGTGCTTGCCTATAAAGCCAAAGAACCTAGTTTCAATTCCCCAGTACTCACATAAGCCAGATGCACAAGGTAGTACATGAGTCTTGAGTTTGTTTGCAGTGGCTAAAGGCCCTGGTGCACCCATTCTCTCTCCTCTCTCTCTCCTTCTGCCTCTTTCTTTCTTTCTTTCTTTCTTTCTTTCTTTCTTTCTTTCTTTCTCTCTCTCTCTCTCTCTCTCTCTCTCTCTCTCTCTCTCTCTCTCTCATAAATAAATAAAAATTTTCTAAAGTTATATAACAAACATTTTATTGTAAGGTTTACCCTCTCTTCCATATTCTTTCCCATGCTCATCCGTTCCTTCCCAGAAGCCCTTTCTCTTTCTCCAACAACCTTCTTCTGTTTTTTTTTTGACAGCACAGCACAGCACAGCACTTCTCACTATTCAATTCTCACTACTCAGGTCAGCAGCTTTCATTTACTACTTGACACTGCCAACCATACCATCATGCATCCTTGAACACCATCCCTTTCCCTGACTGCACCCTTCTCCCTCTGTGATTACTGCCCAGGCACCAGTCTACTTAGTGCCTGTGCCCGCTGCTGGAATACACTACAGGATAGCCATGAGTGTATTTGGAATGTGTCCGTTATGATCTCCCATGCCTACCACAAAATAGGTGTTCTATAGGTAACTATTGCATAGAGACAAGAAGCATATATGATCCAGTGGGTTTAACTGCACTTACAGTCTCATGTGCCAATAAAAACAGCAAGGAACTTTAATATAATCATTAAACTTCAGAAATAATATCTAAAATATGAAAGACTTAAAGAATAAAAGCATGAGAATTTACCTGAAACAAACACAGAAATGGAGGGTGGAGACGTGGGATCACTGAGGAAAAAGCTGGAACCTCAGTGGAGGCAGGGGGCAGGCAGCAAGTGGGCAGAGAATGGATACAGGTAGTAGGAGAGAGCATTTGGTGAGAAGACAAAAGGGCAGGTAAACTAACTTCCATTCACAGAAGCCAAAGCAAAAACACAGATCCCATCAGTTGAAAAGAATTAAACAATTCATGGTGTTGCGGTCAGCTTCACATGGCTAACCAACAGCAGCTTGGAGGAGAAAAGGATTTATTTTGGCCTATAAATTCAAGGGGAAACTCCATGACTGCAGGGGAAAATGATATCACGAGCAGAGGGTGGACATCACCTCCTGGCCACCATCAGGTGAACAACAGCAACAGGAGAGTGTGCCAACACTGGCAAGGGGAAGCTGAACCCCACCAACTACACACTGCTCCAGGAGGCTCCAGTTCCCAAACTGCCACCACCTAGAGTCCTAGAATTCAGCACACATAGTTTATGGGAGACACCTGAATTAAACCACCACACATGGTATATACATACAATAGAGCATTTTGTAGACATAAAAAGGAAGGGAATTCTGACACATGGTACAATATAAATAAACCATGAAGTCATGGTAAGTGAGACCCTAGACATAAAGGCCACATGTTTCACTTGTTTCAAATAGAAAACACCCAGAATATGAAAATCTACAGAAACAGAAAGTATGGTAATGTCTGTCATGGGAAGGAAGAAATGAGGAGTGACTGACCCCTTAATGGTTATGAGATTAGGGGGATTATATTTTCTAGGACTAGATAGTGTTATTCAACATTGTGAATTTACTATATACTACTGAAATGTATGCACTGAAATGTCTGACATGGTGAACTTAAGTTGTGTACATTCTACTACAATTATAGAAGCAAAATCAGAAGACTGAAGGGTTTATGTTCTGGCTCCTCCAGTTATTATTTACTTTGACAAAACTCACTCTCTGAAAATGTACCTTATGTCAAGTGATTCAAGAATAAAAGTCTCTCCTACCTCCTAAAGTTGCTATAAAACCAAATACAAAACAGAGCATGCAAAAAGTCTTTACAAACAAAAAAGCCAAGCTGGAGAGACAGTTCGGTGGACAGAGTGCTTGCCACAGGTATTCATTACCTTCTTGCTGCTGAGACAAAATACCTAACAAAAGTTGGTTTAGGGTAGGAGATGACTCGGTGGCTAAGGCACTTGCCTATGAAGCCTAAGGACCTATGTTCAACTCTCCAGATTCCACATTAGCCACAAGCACAAAAGTGAGGCAAGCGCATGGTCACAAATGCCCACTAGGTGGCACAAGCATCTGGAGTTTGATTGCAGTGGCTGAAGCCCTAGCATGCCAATTCTCTCTCTCGTCTCTCTGTGTCTCACTCACTCACTCTAATCATTATCATCATCATCAATTTAAAGAAGGAAGTGTCGGGCTGGAGAGATGGCTTAGCGGTTAAGCGCTTGCCTGTGAAGCCTAAGGACCCCGGTTCAAGGCTAGGTTCCCCAGGTCCCACGTTAGCCAGATGCACAAGGGGGCGCACGCGTCTGGAGTTCGTTTGCAGTGGCTGGAAGCCCTGGCGTGCCCATTCTCTCTCTCTCTCTCCCTCTATCTGTCTTTCTCTCTGTGTCTGTCGCTCTCAAATAAATAAATAAAAACTGAACAAAAAATATTAAATAAAGAAGGAAGTGTCTATTTCAGCTTACAGACCATCATGGTGGGGGAAGACTGAAGCGTGAAGCAGACCTGGTCACATTCAGCTCACAGTGAAGAAGTACAGGGTAGTGAATGCCAGTCTCAGCCATCTCCCTGCTTTTTACATTGTTCTTGACACCCAGCCCAAGGAATGATGCATCCCACAGTTAAGCTGGGTTGTCCCACCTCAATTAACCTCATCAAGATAATCCTCATTTGTATGCTCATAGGTTAAAATAATTTAGATAACCCTCCACAGTGATCTAGGTCCTGTTATGTTACAGCCTTTATAAACCATCACACTACTCAAGTGTAAGCACCTGAGTTTGATTCCCAAGGATGAGCATTAAATAAAAAACGTCATAATGGGCTGGAGAGATGGCTTAGCGGTTAAGTGCTTGCCTGTGAAGCCTAAGGACCCCGGTTCGAGGCTCGGTTCCCCAGGTCCCACGTTAGCCAGATGCACAAGGGGGTGCACGTGTCTGGAGTTCGTTTGCAGAGGCTGGAAGCCCTGGCACACCCATTCTCTCACTTCCTCTATCTGTCTTTCTCTCTGTGTCTGTCGCTCTCAAATAAATAAATAAATAAATTTTTAAAAAAAGTCATAAGCTATAGTAACATCTCTACAGTGAGAGCAAGACAGCAGGTGGAGAAAGGAGAATTTCCTGGAAGCTCATAGGCCAGATAGCCTGGAGCACTCGGCGGTAAACAACAAGTAACCCTACCTCAAACAAGGCAGAAGGGAGGACCAATATTCAAGGTTGTCCGTGACCTCCAGACATGCACCACAGCACGCACATCACCCTCCATGCACAAAATCCACAAGGGCCTGTATTGTCACATGACTGTAAATGTTCAACACCATGATCATCATTTATTCCAGCATCTGTGAGCCTCCTAACTGGACCTATTTTAGGTGCTGGAGATATATAGACTAAACAATGTTCTTATACTGATCTCAATTTTAAAAAAGGTAAACTTATACTTTTTCCTAATTAAGGAAGGAGAAATGAAAGAAAGTTCTGGGGCAGGATAGGTCTTGCTTCATGTCAGATGGTGGGCAGAGTCCCCTTTGATAAGGTAACATCTCATTAAGGGCTGAGGGCAAGAACAGTAAGGATGACAAAGACACAGGCAGAGGGAGGTGGGTGGACCCTGCACTGGCCAGAAGCTGCTATGGCAGTGAGCCAAAGTTAAGATTTCAAGCAATGATGTGACGTAGACTGGGTATCTCTAGATGACTGCCAATGAAAAGATGGGAGATGACACAGACTGGGGCTCAGTGTCCTGGACCTTTAGGAGATGAGAGTACCAATAGTTTGCTGTGGCAATAAAGGGCAAATGAGTCACCTTGACTGCCATGGTCATGTCCACCCATTGAAATAAAGTGTGAAGGAGGACCAGTCATGAGATGGGAGAGCTCAGAGAAGCATGTCCCTTGTGATCCAAAGACTGCTGAGGGTACCCCCTTGTGTCTTAGATGAACCAACAAGGAGGGTAGTGACCACCTGAGGTGTTGTACCAGACAGCTTCAGGTTCACTGAGATAAACTTCCATACCAGACACAGTTATGGAGGAAGGGATTTATTGAAGCTTACAGATCCAAGGGAAGTTCCACAATGGCAGAAAAAGCTGTCCTGCCTTCACAGGCCCAAGCAGAGAGAGAGAAGTACAAGCCAAAAGCCAAAGGCCACACAGCACACTTCAGGAACTCCAGCTAGGCACACTTTGCATATCTTTAGATTGAAATCTGAAACCTACTACCATACCCAAAGATCCACCTAGTGACATTGCCTCCAGCCAGGTGGCTGTAGAATGCAAACTACAAACAATAAACAACTGAATATATTAGGGGCCAGCTATTCAAACTACCACAGGTATAGTATTATGTGACAGCAGTTTGGGAAAACAAATTTGACTGTCAAAGTGATATGGCAGTCTTAATTGCAGAGGAGTCCTTGGGTCTCAGCATCAGAAAACAGCAAAGCTCTGAGCATCACTTTGCCCCTGTCTGCATCCTTCCAGAATCTGCAGCCATGGCACTGTGGAGTTATTTATGATTGCTACCCAGAAAGAGTACTGATAGAAATGCATGAGGTAAATGCATAATAAAAATGGCTTTACCTATAGACAGCCAGGTCCAGGGAAAACTGGTTATGTTTTTCATCATCTTTCAAAGAGAAGTCAAGTCTAAAAACAACACATTTGGCGGGGGGGAGAGAAAAATTGTATTTGAGGAGATCATGCAGATAACCACTTCATGTAATCAAAAGTAAACTTGATAATTATACAAAATCTTTATGACAAACTTATTTTGGTAATTAGACAATAAAACACCACTGTTAACTCTAGAACTTTAAGTGATCTAGGCAGTACATGAATATATTACTCATGTTGATGTTGGTGACATGTGAGAATCCTGAGGTAGATCACATGCTAAGCACTAGCTTTGTTGCACAGATGGAGACATCTGGTGGCTAAAGCTTTCTTTCCCATTTCACTGAAGTGTGCTGGACCCCAGCTAGAACAAGATGGTTACTCATGGAGATTTAAACACTGGACATTCATGCCCTTGATCCAACATCCTGCTCCTAAAGTTCCCACTGTGCTGTTTTCCTTCTTTCCTTGCCACATTTTTCTTCTCCTCTCACTATTGCTCTTCCCTCTTGTCCTGGGAAAGGTTGAGGTGTGGCCATGGTGTATGGCCTCTCTGGGACAGATAACAAAGAGGTTCACTGCACTGAGTATGGTCAGAAGAAAAGTAGAAGAGTCTGGATAGGCAGGATTCAAAGCATTAGGGCTTCCAGCCACATCCTGTGGCTCACTACATAGAATGAGTTAGTCAATTTTCTTTTAAGCAACTCACTTATTATACTACAGTATGTGTGACATTAAAGAATGTAAGCTAATTGTTTGGAAAGTACAGTTTACGATAGACTTGGCTATCGTCAGCAGGTCTGCTATGGTAGGGCTTCTCATTGTTTCCAGTAATCCAGCCTGACAGGACTACTTCAGGGTCCATATGAGGTCAAGCCTCGGGAACCTCCTTGTATGCCATCCCCTCTGCCTTGCCGGCTTATCCCTCATTCTCCAGTCAGTCAGCTCCAGCTCTCTCTTCCTATGTTACTGGCAGCTAATTTCAGAGATTTTCTGTAGTGAAAATCACTATCTCTCCCTACTATTTCCGATTTATCCCTAGTAAAGAACTCCTGGTGGTAATGAGGTAAAAGGCTATGAAAAACAAAGACCATTTTCCAGCCTGCATTGCATCTAGGTGAGGTCATATGAGGGAATGTGTTGTATGGTATGGTACCGGGATATTCCTTTAGAAATGGCATTTACTCCTGTTCCTGCCTGTCTACCTTATTCGGCTGAGGAGAAGAGATCATAGGAGACACACACACAGGAATCACAGAGAATTCCATAATTCATGTGCTGTTTTCCTGTCTGTGGCTGCACAGAAAGTGGAGACAGATCTTTGTTTTGTTAGTTAAGATTACAGTTTCTGAAATTTAGCAGCAGAGTGGAGAAGTGATGCAGGACAGCAGGGGTCACTGAGACACCGAGTCCTTCATGAGAAGCAGAGCTGACATCAGCACATCAGCAAGGACTGAGTTCTGACAACAAATTCACCCATCTCTGTATGTTTTAGGAGACAGAAAATGTCTGAGTATTTCTGTTTTCTCAATGAAACTTACAAAATAAGTTTCCTTGGTTAATATGGAGGAGCATAAGGTGGTGCTGTTGTTGACGAGGGGAGAAGCTATGACAATCATGTTTAGGCAAGTGGGAGGATGCATGCCACGACAATGCAGGGGGACCTCACTCCACGGGAGACCTGTGGCCATGAACCTCCAGAAAAGCAGGTAGAGGTGATGGTTCACTGCAGACAAGAAAGACAAGCCCAGATAGTGGGGAGAGTTTGCTAAACAGTGTTGGTAGCTATGAGGTGATGCTGGTGGACAGAAGGAAGAAATGAAGGGAGGAAGGGAGAGAGGGAATGAGGGAGGTAGGCAAACATGTTCACATGTGACAAAGTCATCAGAAATGAGGTGAGGCCAATAGAAATGGTGGTCTGGGTGCCAGGGTCCTCCATGAACTGAGAGGACGGAGGTTTGTATGCTGACTAGGGCTCAATAGACAACTGCAAAGAAGCAGAAGATCTGTGGGGAGGGAGCCTATCCTTGGCAGAGCTGGGAAACTTTAGGGAAAAGAATGCCAGACACTGTGCAAATGACTGAAGACTATAACTTTACTTGTGTCCTGTGATGGAGGAAGAATGGAGGGGCGCTATGGAAGCAGGACCTTAGCTCAGCCAGTAAACTTAAGGAAAGCACTCAAGGGAAGGTATGGATACTGATAATGACAGATGTGGAAGCCCCATGGGACACAGTTTGAGCAGGAGTTGAAGACAGGGAGAGAGGGAAATGGCTTAGAGCCATAGGGGAATATGATTCTTGGTGAGGACAGATGACCTGGGAGGTGAAGGAGTGACTGAGTGTGAGAGGAGGGGAGGTAAGAGGTTGTAAGAAGAGGCAGTTGTTCCTAGAATTCCCTAAGGGGTCTGGGGTAAGAGTGGTCAGTGAGGAGGGAAAATAGGTGGTCTGACCAGGAACACAAAGATCTTTGGGAGGAGATCTCCCTTCTTCCCTGCCGAGGCTGAAGATATGGCAGTCTTCCCACTAAAACTTCAAGGTCCATGAAGGCAACTCCTGTCACGTGCACTGCTGTGTCCCCAGTGCCTGGCCTAATGTCCAGCACCGCCTCCCTGTCTGCTAGAAGAAGGTGTATGCTGGGTTGGAGGTTGGAGATCTGATCATGAAAATCACTAGAAGTGAAAAAGCATGGGCATGACAGACACATCATCCGAATAGTTATGAAACCTTGGACAAGTCACTTCACCTCACAGGCCCTAACTTTAGACCTGAGCAGACAAACTCCATCTACCATGCATGACTGCTATAAGGATGAACGATTCCTGGGATGGTCCTAGACTGCCTTTATTGAGGTAGTGACAAAACAAATGAAATGATGGCAGTAAATAGGTTTTGACTAATGAAATGAAGCAAATGAGATTTAGCTCATAAGTTTGTTGATCTAAACTGAAGCTGCAAAAGGCATCTGGGGCCTGCTTTCAAGTTCTCAACTTCCAGACAAACAGACAGACAGAGTAGCTCACCTATTATGAAACTGAAGGATTACCAGTTTGAACTCCTTAACTAAGGTATTTGTGTCAGTGTCTTCCCCTAGCCTTTGAATGCTGTGCTGATGTGTCTCAGAGAAACTGTAGACACGGAGGAGGTGCCTCAGTGCTCTCAGCAGATTGTTCATGGCAGTTTTCAACATTCATAAACACAGTAATAGTGCCGTGGCAGCTTCCAGGAATAAAACTGCAGAGGGTCCAAAGCTTCATGGACACAGAAATAAACCAAGATATCAGGATCACTTACTAGATGCCTAGAGAATTACGCATTTGAAAAACTCATACATGTTTGGCTTTTAAATATGTACAAAATGGCATTTCTATTAGACTCATCCAGCTCATTTAGGGCAGTTTTCCTAGAGCCTGCCCATCAGAAACCATGTGGGGAGAGCTCACAGTGCCACCCTCCACACCTCCATGTGACCCACATACTTGGCCTCATTGACATTCAGCACCTTCCCATCTTCAGTGACCAGAGTCCGGGGTGCTTTCACTCTCTTCTTTTTTTCACTTAAGATTGAGGGTGGTGCAAGTGAACAGGAATGTGGGGGAAGGGAAAATACACAAAGAGAATATAAAACCTGTTACATTTTTGTTAAAAAGTTTAAGAAAGTATAAGCAGACATTTGTGAACATACTAACAATTCACTTATGAAGTCAAATGCTTTTAATTCTATGCTGCAAGTTAAAAACCAAGCCAATTTTACATGGTTATATCTATATCAACATGAAAATGTGACCAAGACAATTTGCCAGAGAGTTTGAATGGTGAAGAAAATTCCTTTTCATGAAATACCCATGAATATTTAAATGAGCCTATTTTATGCATGATTTATCCAGATAACTGTCAATTCTCCATTTGTGCATAGAGCTTCTGCTTTAGTTAAAAATGACAATTTTTGAAGTACCAAATGGAAACTACTCTGTAGAAATAAAAATACCAGTACAGAAGGATCTATGTAAACCGATATTTCTCACAGCATCTTGTATAGTGGCAAACCCAGAAACTGTTGAGAATGCCTATCAATGGAGGATTGATTGGATCCGCTGTGGTGTGTTCACACTAGGAAGGAGCTCACAGCTATTAAAATGTGTTTGTTCTTTAGTTACTGATCGAGAAAAGTGTTGATGATGCAGTCAGCAAGAACAAATATAAAACACATAAGTCTACTGTTTTGGGGTGACAGGAATAGGATCTTGAACCATGTACATGCTAGAAAAGTGCTCTACCTCTGGCCAAGGACCCAGACCACTTCTTTTTTTTCTGTGCTGATACAAAATAAGTTTTATTTTTCATTAAACTATGGGGAAATTTTTGTTAATTTTTAATTTTTTATTTTCATTTATTAAAAACTTTGTTATATGGACAAATCATGTGTTGGTCCCATTCTCCTCCTCCCTGCCCCATTTCACTGAGCACCCTGCTCAGTGGGGTTACTGGTATTCACCATGAAGTGACTGGTGATGAGTAGTGAGAGCAGCAGTCCGAGGTGATGGCACAGATGCAGAGAGGAGAAAGTAGAGTGGTATCAAGCAACCTCTTAACCCTCCCTACGCTGAACAAGAAGCTCAGGAGGAGAAGCGGCCAAAAGGAAACTCATGAGATGATAACGTAGTACATCATTTCTTGTCAAAACAGTACTGTGAATAACTTAAAAATCTTTTTTTTTTTTTTTTTTTTTTGGTTTTCTCAAGGAAGCATCTCACTCTAGCCCAAGCTGACCGGAATTCACTCTGTAGTCTCAGGCTAGCCTCAAATTCACAGTGATCAGTGATCTTCTTATCTTTGCCCCCCAATCACTGGGCTTAAAAGTATATGTCATGGAAAATGTTAATAAAAATTAAAAAAAAAAGTATGTGTCATAACATACAGCTTAATTTAAAAATCTTAAGTAGTGCTGGAGAGGTGGCTTAGCGGTTAAGCGCTTGCCTGTGAAGCCTAAGGACCCCGGTTTGAGGCTCGGTTTCCCAGGTCCCACGTTAGCCAGATGCACAAGGGGGCACACGCGTCTGGAGTTCGTTTGCAGAGGCTGGAAGCCCTGGCACGCCCATTCTCTCTCTCTCCCTCTGTCTTTCTCTCTGTGTCTGTTGCTCTCAAATAAATAAATAAATTAATTAATTAAAAAAAATCTTAAGTAGGTTTATATGGACACAATCTAAGAGATGAGTTAGACAGATGTGTTTAGAAGATACAAAGGTAGGCAATTGTTTGCCTGTTTTAGTGTCCTTTTAATAGACTTTATTTAATAGTCTTATTATTTAATACACTGCACCTCCTTCTGCATAATAGACTGTGCCTCTTGAGCAAACAAAGCTCAATGACTCAGGACAATGAAGGGACATCCATAAATACATGGCTTCACTGTATTCAATATGGACTGGAGTTCAGTTCAGGTACAAGGCTTTCTCTGTTCCTGATTTCTCTCCTGGGGCTAACAGGAATGACCAACCAAAGAGGCACATCTGTCAGGGCCCACAGGAGTAGACAGGCTCCAACACCCTGAACATGGTAACTTTGACCTCCATCCAACTCAGCCTTACTTTGGTAGGTGTCAGGAAAAAGTCAAGTCTCCAGATCCTAGGTTTCTTATAATATATGTTACCCACTCTCTATATGCGTTTACATGCATAGCCCTTAAATATGCTAGTACATGAGCACACATTAGGAATATAGTAAGCATCTGTTAACATAGAATTTCTTTGAAGGGACTTCTAAGACTGCAAAGTAACTTCAGATTTATTGGCCTGTCTTTTAAGCAATAATAGGGTGTTGAAACAGGTGTTTTGAAGGTTGAGATCAGAGGTGAGAGCTTAAGTACCTGCCAGCATCACACAGAGTGCATGCAGTAGGTCAAGACATGAACACATGCTCTCTGCTTCCACCCTCCCCCTCTCCCTCAGCAACGGGTAGACTCTTCATGTACAGCTCACCATGATTTACAAATACCTATTAGATAAAATGATTCCTGATTATTTACCTTTCTAACTTCCTAATTAGTGAGGAAACATTTATGAAAGCAGTAGAAACTTCTAATGGTCTTTGTACTCAGTTTCTTGCTTTTCATTGACAATCATGGGAAACACCCATGTTTAACACATCTCCTTGCCATACACATCATGGCATATCAGAGATAATTGATCTTATTATCAAGCTCACTTATTCAGATAAGTGATAAGATATATTTCACACATCAGACTTAAGCAATAACAAGAGTGGAGTAACAGAGAGTCTGTTTGTAAGGAGTACTCTGAAAAAATAGCTTACTCATTCAACCAGCAAACAAGTTTTGGAATTATATCTAAACATTTCAAAAGCGACATCATACTGCTAGATGCCCAAGAAGGCTATATTATGAAAATGAAATGCCTAATAAAATTAATTCTAAATTTTCATTGTGAAAATTAATAGAATAGACTCAAAAGAGCTCAATTCATCCTGCCAAATGCCCTTCTTCTGTGTACCATATGTAGTATTTCTAACCTAGGCCATGCTATTGCTAGTTATGTGAAAAGTGGTAAAAATGTTGAAGACTTGCAAATAAAACCCTGTCTAAAGTGTCACATAATTCATGATGTTTTAAAAGAGGCATTTTGATGTAAGTGTTAGCCAATAAAAATCAACAAAAAGCTGCATTTTGAAAAGGCAAATATCTATAGGTGATGGATAGTAAATATTTAACATAGATAAAAATTTAAAAAGACTGTACAGTTATGAAAATATACTCCATAGAAATGTGTTGCCTCATTCCCAATGACAAGAAAAAATGAAATACCTTAATTTTTCCTGGGTCTTGCGCTGTTTTTCCACATGTCTAAGTGTTTCCAAACGAGATTCGGGAGTAAATGAAGAGGGTTTATTCCAGAATGCCAAGTCATCGTCACTTTTATCTAATTTATTTGCATTGGATTCCTCTTCTTGTGAGTCTCGTACTTGGAGGTTGTCTTTGTTCTCTATGGAAGAAGAGCTAGACAAAACAGACCCACAGCACATAGCCTGAGAATGGATATATGAGTTTCACCCTTGATGAATCTTACATTTCCTTATAGTTATTTTTTCATAGTAACTTCATCCCTTTGAGCAACAAATGTCTCTGAAGTCTGATCTCACTTACAGGCAATCAGTGGCTCAGCATCCAGTCACACCCTCACCCTCTGTCATCGAAGCACTGCAGTATCCACTTACAATATTCACAGGCCTTGCTGATATGTGTTGCATAGAAGCTCTATAAATAATACAGAAATTTGGGCTCCTATTATATCTATTCAGAAGTATTGGGACTCCTGAGAGGTTCTAATAATCAGCCAGGCATAGAAATCACTGAACCTTAGCAATCACCCCATTTCCAGTCCTGTTCCCATCAACTCCTCCCTTTACTCTGGGTCCCAGAACGTTTGGCAGCATACAAGACTGGTCACTTTACTTCAAAGTTCTTCAGTGATATTCTACCATCGAATTCTCTTCTGAGATATATGAGACCTTCCATGATATGGCCTCCACTTTATTTTTGATGCTTAGCTTCTGATTTTGTGGCTTTATATGGGTGTACACCTCTGTTCCCTGTCTTGCCCAGTATATTAAATTCTCCCTGCATAAATGAGTTAATATTATGTGAACTATTCAACATTTGTTCATCATGAATTTAAGAAATAGTTCTTGATCTAGGTACCAGAGACAGAATCTAGAGCACAGTAGACCATGCTCCACATTGAGAACATGGTTCTGTTCTAGTTAAGGGAAATGATATCATGAAACAATAAGCACTCATCTCCTCATCTTTCTTTAGAATATACACTCCACTAGACAGTGACATTAAGTGAAAAAGCTACATGAAGTCTTTAGTATCAAGCATATTAAGTAGTAGTTATTCAGTGCATATTTGATTTTGTTAGATTTAAAATATTAAAAATTAGATAGCATAATAAGAACATAGAGCAATTTTTCTCAGATTATTAATGTATTAAAATGCAACTAGATACTTAATAAACAAATAATGAAAATTACCAAAAATAAATGTATAGCTGTATAGATACAGTTCTTTTTTTAAATTTTTTATTTATTTATTTGAGAGCGATAGACACAGAGAGAAAGACAGATAGAGGGAGAGAGAGAGAATGGGCGTGACAGGGCTTCCAGCCTCTGCAAACGAACTCCAGACGCATGCGCCCCCTTGTGCATCTGGCTAACGTGAGACCTGGGGAACTGAGCCTCGAACTGGGGTCCTTAGGCTTCACAGGCAAGCGCTTAACCACTAAGCCATCTCTCCAGCCCTAGATACAGTTCTTTATTGTACTGAAAAACTAATCTGTGGGGTGCATCTGTAATAGTCTACAAAAGTCTGACTGTCACTGAATTATTGATGGCATTTTTATGTACAGGACTTTTTACTATAAAGTAATTAATTGGCATACTTTAACTATTGTAATCTGAAATAATAGTTAAAACATAAAAAAGATA
This sequence comes from Jaculus jaculus, assembly GCF_020740685.1. Taxonomy (NCBI): domain Eukaryota; kingdom Metazoa; phylum Chordata; class Mammalia; order Rodentia; family Dipodidae; genus Jaculus; species Jaculus jaculus. The sequence goes on along the minus strand of NC_059103.1, from coordinate 205,852,193 downwards.
ACTCTGCTTAAGGAAAACTATCAGAAATATTAGCTAAATAACTTAAGTATCAAAAACAAAATTAATATAAATGCATGTGGCTGGTTTATGAACTACTCATGACTCACTGGGAAATGAACCAAAAAAATCCTCTTCAAATGCTGCTTTCAAATATGCTCCCTCACAACCTTTCTACCCATGAGCAACACCCATAATCCTAGATATGATCTGTTCAACAACAGTCTTGTCTCAGCTAAAACTCCTTCCAGTACTTAAAATACCTACAACTTAAAAAAATGTCATACTTAATTCCAAGTCTTCCACCCTTTTCAAGTTTCTCTCTCTCTCGACCCAGTTCCCTGTTGGGCTGTGACACAGTCTACTCCTACCCTGTTGTCTCATATATTCCTTTCCTCTGTGGCCCCTCTGATTAGGCCTCAATAGATTCCTTTGCTTTTTGAAGCCTTTTGGGTGGATGGACAAGAAGGTTAGTATTTCTCTTGTGAACAGTTCTGCTAATAATCCTCCTGATGTCACTGCCTCTGGGGCCAGTGCTCAGTCACTTGCCTCTTGTGAGTACCTTTTTCATTCTCACAGACTCTAGAAGAGTTCTCCAGCCACACTGTTCCTGTTGAGGTGGCCATCTGCCCTTCTTCCAGCCTCTGAGTCACTGCACTCTTTCTTCTTGAAACCTTGGAGAAAAGCAGCTTTCTACCTTTTCCCAACAAAGCCAATGTCTCACTAGGTCAGTGAAGACCCCACATTGGGCTTTCATGGTGGTGGGGTGACCATGGCACACAGAGACTACATGGAGTCTTAAAGTATGGGCTGTGAGTGGAGAAAGTTGGTACTAACAAGAAACACAACTTGCAAGCACCCACTGACATACAAGAAACAATGCATTATTAATTGCAGTAAACTTTTCTAAGCCAAAAATAGTAAATGATCCCCAATACACTGGTCTTCTTATTGTAATCTTTATTCAAAGCACTCGGAAAAATGCAATGAAGAAAGGATGCTATAGTAGAAATGTACTTTTGAACAGAGGTTCAATATTATAAATATGATGCTAGCAAATGAATGAAGAAATGCATTGGTAAATATACCATTGTCAGAGTGAGTTTACTCTAGAAATTCAGGATTGTTTAATATTAGAAAATATGTTAATATGATTAAACAGAAGGTTATCTCAGTAGATACAGACAGACAAAGCATTTAATAAATTCCTAATGTATGTAAGAACTACGTCTCTTCATGAACTGGGAATAGAAGACAAAACTCAACAACAAACCTTAGAATCATGAGGAATTAGAAACATTTTTTTTAAGTAAAGAAGGAATGTGATTCAGATACCCATTCTTACTATGATCATTTCATCCTAGATTGGATGACTTCACAGACATTAGAAAGAAAATACAGTAGAAGTGGAAGAATAAAAAAGTTTTTTAGGGCAGGGAAGCTGGCTTAATAGATAAGTGTGTGTGATGCAACTCTGAGGACCTGGTCTTGGATCCCCAGACTTCATCTAAAGAAGCTGTGCTGGGCTTCTGTAATCTTCCATGTGCCTGTGGTGAGAATGGAGGCGAGAGTGAACAACAATGAGAAACCCTCCATGAAAAGGAGATGGGGAGTTAGGACTAACCTGGCTACTATCATCTGACCGACACACACGTATTGTAATGTGACCACACTCACCTCAGTATACATGAACACAAACCAAACAGAATTAATTAAATTAAAAACCATGTTCAGTGTTCTGATAAGCAGGGCCCATGGGTTGTTGGAGGCTAAATGTTTGGAGAATCACCTCTGGGATAAATTTTGGTGAGCCAGCCTGGCATGGTGGCACATGCCTTTAGTCCTAGCAATTGAGGTAGGAGGATTGTTGAGAGTTCAAGAGCCTGAGTTCCAAATAAGCCTGCTAGAGTGAGACCTGCCTCAAAAATAAAATAAGATAAAATAAAATATTTTTAGGCTTCTGTTTACATGAAAATGTGGGGTGATTTATAGAAGAGGGCATCTGCTAGGACAGAAAGCAGCTACCTCTACACCCAGAACCAATTACATATGTATTTGTAAAATCCCATTCTACAAGATTTTTAGGAATAAATCTGGTAAAGGATAATGTAAGACTTTTATAGGAAACTTAAAACTTTATTGAGGAACCCAAAAGAAGGCTAAAACAAAAGGGAGTTCAGCAGGAAAAGAGTTGGTGCCATGAATATATGAAAACATCAACTTCCCCCAATTAATCTGTAAACTAAAGACAATTTCAATCAAAATTCTACAACAGATTTTCAGGAAAATTGGTTAATGGATTCTAAAATCCACAAAGAATAAGGAAGATCTAAGAATAGCCAGTGATTTTGAAAAATGAGACTATCTCCTCTCAAATACCGAGGCTCAGTATAAATCTACAATAACTAAAATCCAACTGAAGGTGCTCCTATGCAGAGGTTGAAGAAATAGAGAACTGGACTCATGAGTGAATGATCAGAGGGTAGATGGTAAGAGAGTCACAGCCGATCAAAAGGGAAGACTGACATCTTACCAGTTGTGTAGAGAAAATTAGCTACCTGTATGGAAAATGTTTAGTACCCCACCCTACATAACTGATAAAGATTGAGACCAGATAGCAGATATGACTCTGAGGTCATGAAGCATTACATACGCAAGACAAAATCTTCTAAAAATAAGCTTAACTACATCATTTGAATTTGAATTGTTTGAATTCCACAAAATAGAAACACTTGTAAGTAAGGATAAGCTACAGTGTAGGAAAAGATATTTATAAAACATAACCACCAAGGACATAAAAACTACAACCAGTGAGAAAAGTATAAGATAAGTAAAATGAGCAGAGAAGACCTTATAGGGGAGATAGGCATAGGCAATGAACATGTCAGAATATGTGTAAGGCATGCAAACTCATCTGGGTTTTTACAAATGCAAATTAGATTTTAAAATTTTGGTGCCATTTAACAACAAATTTGTTTAGCTGATGTTTTGTTTTAAATCATATGATGGGAACTCTCCTGGGTTTTTCTTTTTCTTTGTGGTTTTCCTTCTTATGTTTTTTTTAATTTTTTTTAAATTTTTATTTATTTATTTATTTGAGAGCGACAGACACAGAGAGAAAGACAGATAGAGGAAGAGAAAGAGAATGGGCGCTCCAGGGCTTCCAGCCTCTGCAAACGAACTCCAGACGCGTGCGCCCCCTTGTGCATCTGGCTAACATGGGACCTGGGGAACCGAGCCTCGAACCGGGGTCCTTAGGCTTCACAGGCAAGCGCTTAACCGCTAAGCCATCTCTCCAGCCCCTTCTTATGTTTTATTCAAAAATTTGTAAGCCATGTGTCAATGGCTGCCATATTGTTGATATGAGCACAAATTTAGAAAACAACTTAGAGATACCAATGAAGTTGAAAAAATGGTATATAATTGACTAAATAGCAGTGTTAGTGCTAAATGCCCCAGAGAAACAGCCATATTCACACAAGAAAATAAAGCAGGGAGAACAACGTAAATGCCACACACAGAGGGCTGCCCGTCCCAGGGACTACTCACTGCTGGGCACATGGGCTCTCAGAGCTTCAGTGTTCTGATCAGCAGGGCCAGGGATTGGCCCCTAAGTGTTTGGAGAATAACCTTTGGGATAAACTGGAATTTACTCGTCTAATTCAACAATGTTCCACAGTTAAAATGTCAGTCAAGTTTTTCATGTTTCATCTGTACAATCTCAAGAGATCACTCATAGTAAACATACACACACACACACAAAGTTTAATGATGTGCAATTGTATGGTAAAGCCACTAAAATTGGAGGGGATTGATATATGTCAAGTATATGCAAATTTCAGAGTAGCAGATGCCAGTGCAAATGAAGAGAATAAGATGGAGAAGTACTCAGTGGACTTCTATTCGCCTAATGGCATTTTACTTCTGATTTTCAAATAAAACCCAGGTATTGTAGTTTCTTCGCATTGCTGATACAAAACACCCCACCAAAAGCAGCTGGTGGAAGAATAGGTTCTATTTTTGGCTTACAGTCTTGACAAGCAGCTTCATTATGGCAGGGGAATGCATGGCATGAGCAGAAGCTGGACATCACAATCTTGCCACACCAGGTAGACAACAGCAGCAAGACAGTGAGCTGAATTCTGACAAGGAGGAGCTGGCTACACTACTCCTAAGCCCAACCCCAGCAACATACCATCTCCACCAAGGTTCCACCTCCCAAGCAGTTAGAGCACATGAGTTTATGGAGGACACTGGATTCAAACCACCAGACCAGGCAACCTTACAAATGACTGTCATTTACTATATCTGGGTAGTGAAACAATGGCTGCTGATTTAATTACTTTTACAACATGTATGTGTGTCTGAAATACTTTTAAAATTATTATTTTATCAATTTAAGAAGACCATACTATATAAATATTTAAAGTTTTCATTCTATGGAATCACGTGACTATAGCTGCAATTCTCTAAAATAAATAGCATTAAAGTTCAGGCTCACAAAATATCAATTAGAGGGTTATTAATCACATTAAAATCTATTCACTATGTAATTCATAAAATAGAATGTTTTATGATGCAATCAGAATTATTCAATTTATAATTGTGTGATTTGCATTTAACTTTTCTAAAATAGTCCTGCTTTATAAATCGGAGTACACCTGTTAATTTATCTTTTCTGTACATGTTTTGTAGAGATTTATCTGGAGACAATTTTAGATGCAAATTAAGGTTACTAGTTTGGAGACTGCTTTTTCTCCTAAAGGAAAAACACCTTCTGGAGCAGTCACACCGGGTGCTCACGTTCTTCTCCCATAACCTACACCATCACACCCACCAAATTAGTATCCTGGAACATCAGCAAAGGCGCAAACACCTGGGGAGGAGAACACCACTGACTACTCAGTTACGTACGTGGCAGCATGGGCGTCTGGGTGCCAACGCCTGTCAAAGCCTGGCTCGCTTCTCCTCTGCTCCTCTCCATTTCCATCTTCTTCCTCAAGTCTCTTCTGCTCCTCTTTTTTCTCTTTGGATCGTTGGAGGCAGTAAGCTTTTTCCTGATCTCGGATTTTCTGTTCAACTGCTGGATAGTTCTGCAATGCCTGAATCCTCTCAGAGCGCTCTATTTCTTTACCGTCCAACCACTTCAATAAGGAACAATAAACACGGGACAATTATTCAAAGTCAGGCTAACCTGGTATCTCAGTGTTTGCGAACCCAGCCCTCAGAAGGCTGAGGCAGGAAGATTGATATGAGCATGGTTCAACCTGGGCTACAAAGTGAGGCCCTGTCTCAAAAACAGGATAAAAGGAAGCAAGGTAGGAAGAAAGGAGACTGGGGAAGATGAAGACAAAGAGAGAATATCAAGCTGAAGTTGATTTTGACTGGGATATTTTTAATTTGGAAATAATAATATGTCATAGCAACAGAGACCCAAAACAAAATAATTAATGGGAGATATCAGAAATATTGGTCTAAATCATTGTTTAATTTCATTTATTTCATACAATTAACATTGTTTACAAAGTACTTTGTTGAAAATAATTAATAAAAAATAATTAATGACAAGCTTTCAAAACATTTCATATTAATATTATAACTGCACACTATATTAGGAATTTTGATGCTTTAATCAAATCCAAGCTCCTATAGCAATGTCAATTCCCAAAGCTCATCACCAAAGGTCCTTGAATCTTGAACATACAGGAGCTCTAATTCAAATCAGCCCATATTCTGTCCTTGAGGAGAAGACAAAGTATACTATTAATCAATTCAGTCAGCTTTTATATGAAAATTATGATAGTTTTTCAAAATTAAGATGGTAAGACAAACATACCAAATAGTATCTGAAATGGCAAAGTTACTAGTTTAAAGTGATCTATTTATTAATCTAGCCACATTATACAGAAAGAAGCAAGAGAAAAAAATAAGTATCACAGACAATGGTTACCAGCATGCTACCTACATAACAAAATGATTTTGCTTATGCCATTAAGAACCTTGGCTGGGCAAGGAAATACTTAAGAGGTAAAATGCGTTTGAAATGTGAGGGTCAGACTTAGGGAGGGAAGCAAGGCATCATATACTACTGGCTTTGAAAACTAAGGGGCCATATGCTCAGAGACGCGGTTGCCCTCTACAGGCTGAAAAAGGCAAGGTATGGGATTCTCTCCAGTGATCTCCTCAGGAGCTGGGCCTTGACCAGCACCTTGATCTTAGTCAGCCCAGTGAAATTTTTCAGTCTTCAGAAGGTCCTTTCAGAACCTTAAGAGCAATTTGTATTGTTTTAAACCACTCAATCTATGCTAGTCTGTTGCAACAGAAATATGAAGCTATTACACAAGAAAAGCAAAAATTTAGGAAACTATAAAATTTAAGACTATTGAGATAAGTTCACGTTATATATCAAAATTGAAAATGGAGAGCTGGAGAGATGGAGAGATGGCTCAGCAGTTAAGGAGTTTGCCTGCAAAGCCAAAGAATTCCAGTACAATTCTCCAGGACCCACGTAAGCCAGATGTACAAGGTGACACAAGTGTCTGGAGTTCATTTGCAATGGCTGGAGGCCCTGGTGTGCCCATTTTCTCCCTCTCCCTCTCCATCTCTTTCTCTCTCAAATAAGTAAATAAATAAACTATGTTTTAAAAATTGTAATATGGAGATTTCAAGAAATTTTCCATGAGACCCATGTGGCTGCTCTACAAAGGCTATAAATTTAGTTCTGAGTTTCTTGGCATCCAAAGTACAAAAAAAAACCTCAATTATTTAATTTTCACTCCTTTTTAGAATTTTAGTTATGTATTTATTTATTTATCTGAGAGAAAGAGAGAGAGAGAAGGATTAAGAGAATGGGAACACCAGGGCCTCCAGCCACTGCAAATGAACTACAGATACATGTACCATCTTGTGCATCTGCCTTATGTGGGTCCTGGGGAATCAAACCTGGATCCTTTGGCTTTGCAGGCAAGTGCCTTAACTGCTAAGCCATCCCTCTAGCCCAATTTTTACTCTCTTTAATTAGAAATATCTTAGTTACTGGCTTTCCTCTAATATTTAGTTCTAAAACAGGTTTAAAGTAGAGTTTTGTAATTAAGATATTGAGGAATGTCATACATTGTTTCTATAGAAATACATCAAGTACCAGGCTTGATAAGGCCATTTCTTCTAGCATCCTTCACAGAACAGTGAGGCCAGGTTGATAAATTCACCTCCAGTGAAGCTAGGAGTTAAGGTGGTAGTAGTTTTAGTCCACATTCTTTTTCTTTTTCTTTCTTTTTTTTTTTGGTTTCTCAAGGTAGGGTTTCACTCTAGCTCAGGCTGACCTGGAATTCACTATGTAGTGTCAAGGTGGCCTTGAACTCCTGGTTATCCTCCTACCTCTGCCTGTGGAGGGCTGAGATTAAAGGCGCATGCTACCACACCTGGCTTGTAGTCCACATTTTAAAATTAACCTAAGCCGGGTGTGGTGGCGCACGCCTTTAATCCCAGCACTCGGGAGGCAGAGGTAGGAGGATTGCCATGAGTTCAAGGCCACCCTGAGATGACAGAGTTAATTCCAGGTCAGCCTGGACCAGAGTGAGACCCTACCTCGAAAAACCAAAAAAAATAAATAAATAAAATTAACCTAGTTTAAGCTAGGTTTGACATTCTAATCAAGTTGGAAAATTCTGAATAAATATACACAACATAAATATAACAAATCCTTCTAATACTTATAATATGTAAGTAAATACTAATGTGTTTATACAAATAAATATTTAGCATAAATATGTTTTATACATTATTATATCAACTTGGCAAAGCCTGGATAAATATAATTACTTTCAACTGGGATTCTGATAGGCTTTGGAAAACAAGGAGATAAGATGCTCTTAGTTGTATTAGGAACACATTGATTTATTTTATTTATAATTTGTCTTTAAATATGCTGCAAGTAAATGCTGACTTATTTTAGGCCTGTTTTTTCTGAGAGCATGACAAAAGACTCCTCTGTCACCTTCCAGTCAGGAGACAAAAGAGCTCACATAAGAACTCATGTCAAATTTGCACCCGTGCCCTGGCATAGGCTCTGGGGACTTTGGTTTATCTGACGACTCTTGTCAGGCATTCCTCAAAATTGGCCCACATTTTCTTCAGATTGAACCATTTCTGAGTTCAGAAGGCCTAAGGAACACAGCTTCCATTTTGAATGGCATGTTTTCTTATTTCCTGACTGGTTCCTGTAAGGATCCCAGCAATACTGAAGCAGCATGTCCACACTCACTAATGCTAATTGCATGTGGAAAGTGCAAAGAAAAGGAGCTGAAGTTTACTCAGGGCCTCATGGAACTCCGAAAGAAAGAACACCCATATAATTACAGAAGAATAGAATGAGGTATGCAATTACTAGGTAGCGGGTCATGAGTCACAGTGCTGTTTTTCCTGCTAGGCTGCAGCTCCCACTTGTACCTGGGATGGCTCACGTGCTAGGAAAGCGCACTGGGAAAGGGTAGAATTCCCCCCCATGGCCCTCCAGGTGGTTGTCTAACATTAATCACGCCTCTGGTGCCAGAAGTTGAACTGAAGTTCCAAAGCCCAGGACCACAAAATGTGACTTTATTTATAAATAGGGTCCCCACATAGGTATAATTTATTAGCAAAATAAGCATGGCCTGGGGAGAGAGCTCAGCAAGTAAGAATGTTTGTCTAAGTAAGCCTGTGTCCCATCCCAAACACTCAGCAAAAGCTGGCCATGGCCACAAGTGCCTTGTGAGAGCAGAATCCAGAGAATCACTGGGGCTTGCTGGTCAGGTAATCTGACTGAAAATGGCAGCTTCAGGCTCAGAGAGACCCTGTCTCAAGGAAACAATGTGGAAGAGTGAAAGAGTGGTGCCCACATTCTCCTCTGGCCTCTGCACGTGTGCACACGAGGTACACACATCTGCATACACACATGCACATACTATACATACACACACCACACCATGAATATTCCACACCCCCACATACACAAATTATACTGGAGTAGAGTAGGCCTCTAATCTATTATGACTATTGTTTTTACAAAAAGAATACCATGTGCAGTGATTGGGCCCATGGAAAGACAAAGGCAAAGATCAGAGTGACACATGTATAACTGAGCAATGTCAAACACCACCAGCCAATCCCAAAAGCTAGGACAGAGCCCCTGAGGCCCCCTGTCTGACCTAAGAGGCCCCCTGTCTGACCTAAGAAGGATCCAATCCTGCCAGCACCTTTATTTTGACCATCTGGCCTCCAGAGTGACAACAGCAAGTTCTGTCACATCAGTTCCCAGAAACCACTGAAACGTCTACTGCCATCACTCTCTTCGAACAGATCTCACAAACTGTCAGTGGACAGAGCTTGAATTCTAAAGCACATCAGTCTCTGTTTAAGTGCCAGCGCATACACTGATTAATCCTGGTTGTCCAGAACAGTCATGGTCGTCCGTAGCAGCCAATGTGCTGCAGACATTATGAAAAGCAAGACTTGATCCAGTGGTTTACAAGAACTCACAGAGACACAGTGAATATGGGCAAGAACCAGACACACGTTCAAGTCCCACCTGCTCCATTTTCCTGGTGTGTCAGCACAAACCAACAATGTGTCAATTCTGTGAGTGCACCTGTCTCCTGTGTGGCTCTCAGGCATCAATGCACCCTGCACTGACTATGGATGTTTTCATACCCACTGACACTCTCACACCTCTGGGGAGAACACAGCAGCAGTGACAGGATCAGGTGTGAGGATCACATGGCCCCTAGCCCCTGACTTCTTCAGAGAAATGGCTCATAGCCTCACCCCAGGATCCACTTCTGGGATACCCCAGTTCTCACCATTAATTTTCTAGGAAAACACTGTCTAGCTTGTGGGTTAAAGTAACTTATCCCTTGTTTCAAGAGTCAGTTATCTGACTCATTCTCGTAATGTAACAGGTTTTGCATAACAAGAAATCAAACAAGCCAATCAAAAAATGGGCTATGGAGCTAAATAGAGAGTTCTCAAAGGAAGAAATACGAATGGTATATAAGCATCTAAAAAAATGTTCTATGTCACTAGTCATCAGGGAAATGCAGATTAAAACTACATTGATATTCCTTCTCACTCCTGTCAGATTGGCCACCATCATGAAAACAAATGATCATAAATGTGGGCGGGGATGTGGAAAAAAAGGAACCCTTCTACACTGCTGGTGGGAATGCAATCTAGTCCAGCCATTGTGGAAAACAGTGTGGAGGTTCCTAAAACAGCTAAACATTGATCTACCATATGACCCAGCTATAGCACTCCTAGGCATATATCCAAAGGACTCATCTCATTTCCTTAGAAGTACATGCTCAACCATGTTTATTGCTGCTCAATTTATAATACCTGGGGAATGGAACCAGCCTAGATGTCCCTCAACAGATGAGTGGATAATGAAGATGTGGCACATTTATACAATGGAGTTCTACTCAGCGGTAAAGAAAAATGAAGTTATGAAATTTGCAGAAAAATGGATGGACCTGGAAAGTATTATACTAAGTCAGGTAACCCAGGCCCAGAAACCCAAGCGTCACATGTTCTCTCTCATATGTGGATCCTAGCTACAGATGATTGGGCTTCTGCATGAGAATGAAAATACTTAGTAGCAGAGGCCAGTAAGATAAAAAGGAGACATAAAGGGTAGAGAAAGAAGGGAGGAGGATACTTAATAGGTTGTTATTGTGTATATGTAATTACAATGATTGTAATGGGGAGGTAATATGATGGAGAATGGAATTTCAAATGGGAAAGTGTGGGGGTAGAGAGGGAGGGAATTACCATGGGATATATTTTATAATCATGGAAAATGTTAATAAAAATTTTAAAAAACCACAAAAATAATAATAATAATAATAAAAGAAATGTGTTCAGTGGTTTCTCAACTACAGAGAACACTGAAGACTAAGGAACAAATGTCCCCTGAGAGCTGGGCAAACATGTCACAAGCCAGTGTATCCTGTATTCTCTCTGGAAAGCAGGGAAGTATGTGCAAGATGGAAACTTCTAGAACTGCACAAAGCTCATCCTAATGCTTTAATTTTCTCAGTTGTCCCTTTATTTAGAAATCAGACTTTTTCCTAGGTTCTAAAATTATTATATTCAAGGATAAAGTGACAATATATCAACATATTGTGATATTATGACATACAGTTTGGTTTTCAACCAAGGTCAATAGCTTATAACTCATTCCAAAGGAAGGTTATGAAAACTCTGGAACGTCCTGCTGCCGTTAGTTGTCCATGAAGAAATTCTCTGACCTACTTAGTCTTATGGTAGATCACATGGCCTCTCTCACTTCAGAAAGTTCCTGCCATAGACCTCTTGGGGGAGAGGGGCTGAAAAAGTCTGTACAAACCTTTCTGTACCACCCCAACGTCGATTAACAATCATGTATAAGTCATAAGGGACTCATTAAATACACAAAGGACAGTGTTCAGAGGGGTTTCTGGTCACGGACCACAGGGAGGGTCCTGGAGGGTGGCACATCCAGATAGAGTATGGGTGCTCCATGTTCTCTCCCACACAAACCACCTATACATCCCTTCATTGGATCCTGTGTAATACCCATCAATATCATAAACCAGTGAGCACAAGTACTGGATTCCCTGAGTTCTGAGAGCTGCTCCAATCAGTTATCCAAAACTAAAGAGGAACTGCAGGAACCCTCTATAAATACTGGCCAGCCACAAGTATAGGGACAACTACCTGGGACCTGTGAACAGCATCTAAACCAGAGGAGGCTGCCTTGTAGTCATAGGGTGGGATCTGATCTCATCTCTAGGGAAAGTAATAACTGAATGGGGTCAAAAGACACTCAGATGGTGGCCCATGTTGCACAAATGACCCACTGTTTGATGTGTCCAGAAAGTTCCCATGGCGGGCTGGAGAGATGGCTTAGTGGTTAAGCGCTTGCCTGTGAAGCCTAAGGACCCCGGTTCGAGGCTCGGCTCCCCAGGTCCCACGTTAGCCAGATGCACAAGGGGGCGCACGCGTCTGGAGTTCGTTTGCAGAGGCTGGAAGCCCTGGCGCGCCCATTCTCTCTCTCTCCCTCTATCTGTCTTTCTCTCTGTGTCTGTCGCTCTCAAATAAATAAATTTTAAAAAAATAAATAAAAAAACCCTGAAAGTTCCCATGGCATTTGTGGTTAGAAGTCTCCTGTGTTTGGTGTGAGAAAAGAGATAAAGTAAAAGCACTCTGCTGTTTCCTAGACTCGCATATACAGTAGTGATTCTTGGGCGGAGAAGGAATCTGGACCAGCAGAAAGCCCAACCCAGGAGCTTGTGACATATGCAAATCTTATGCTCCCTGTCTGACCAGACTTAGAGATTTTAGGGGATGGGCATAACAACTTTGTCTATTTGTTGGTGACAGGATTTCCCTACGTAGCCCTAATTGGAATGGAGCTCACCATGTAGTCAAAGTTGGCCTTGCCTTGCTGCAATCTTTCTACCTCTGCCTCTCAAGAACTGAGATTATAGGTATGTGGCACTATGTCCAGTGTACCCTGGTTTTAAAAAAGCCTTTCAAGAGACTAGGGACATGACTCAGTAAGAACACTAGCTACACAAACATCCTGAAAGGATCTGAGTTTGATTCTTAGTACTCATGTGAAAGTCTGGGCTTAGCAACTCACACCTATAGTCCCAGTCCTGTCGGGGGCAAAGAGAGGAGAATCACTGTGGCTTGCTGGTCAGTCAGTCTGACCAAAAACAGCAGCTCTGGGTTCAATGAGAGACTCCATATCAAAGAAACAACGTGGAAGAGTAAGAGAGGACATCATTGACGTTCTCACACATATGGTGTGCATACACCACACACCATAACCCCCACACATGACCCTTCAAGAATTCTGATGCAAGCCAAACTCGTGACAGACCTTGCTCAGAAAGGCATTAAGAAAAAGTGACACTGAAAGGCAATGTAACAGTATCTAAGACTTAATACAAAGGTGCTTAGTGGCAGCTACTTCCAAAAGTCTAAACTGAATTGCTGCTTATAATGCTAAAGTATCTGTAATCGTAGTGAATGGGCTTCAAAAAGGTGACTCAAACTCATCGATATATAAATTCTACTCTGTGTGTCTTAAAGGTAGGACAAAAGTATGTGACTTGTTAAAGACTTATGTAATCTGGTAAACACTGTCAAAGGTTTGAAGTCAGAGAATGGCTATCTGGAATGTTCCATCCTCTGAAGGAACACATTTCCTGACAACGCCAAAAACAAGTCAGAAATTTCTGTACTTGTTCGTTTTCATTTTTCTTTTTCTGTGCCATTGCAATAAGCATACCTTTAATTGTTGCAGGTTCACAACGACGAACTCCCTGTACCCATCAAAGTCAGCACACGGGTTACCCATGAGGAAAAGCTCCTTCAGGTGAATATTATGCTGCAGGGTTTTAACGCTGCTCAGCTCGCCAATGAAATTTACAGTCAAGTCAAGTTTTGTCAGCCCCTCACATCCTGTTGAGAAAGGGAGGAAAAGAAAAATAGAAAAAATGACAGTAGCAATAAATGTGTGCAATAGCAAATAGTATAAGCTAGGATTGGAATTGTATGTCTACGCATGTGTGGTGTGAATATGTGCACGCATGTTCTTATGTGTGGCGGTGTATGTGCACAAGTGTATTGTGCAAGTGAAGGCCAGAAGATGATGCCGGCTTTCTCCACCACTCTCCACCTTGTTTACTGAGACATGGTCTCTCACGGAACAAATAACTCAACAATTCACTTAGTCTAGCTGGTCAGCTTGCCCCAGGAATCTGCCTGACTCTGTCTCTTGAATGCTAGGTTGAGAGGCATGTGCCACCATGATGGCATTGACAAGGGTGCTGGGGATCCAAACTGTCTTCATGCTGTGCCATCTCCCAGCCCAAGCGGAAATACTTTTAATTGACTGATCTTTGTACTGCTCAAGAAGGAGGGGTTATTCAGAACTCTTAAGTCAAAGTTTTAGTCTCATATCACTTTTTGATCTACAAGTCTCCTGATTTTTAACTCCCTTGTTCCTTTCAGCCAGAAACTATCACATTTCCAGCTCATGCTGGTGAGGGCCAGGCTGCTTAACCCTGGTGTCTGGTCATTATCTGGCATAGTGAAAGCCTTGGGTAAGCTGCTAGTAGTGTAGGTGGCACATCAGAACAAAACCCCCAACTTACAGAGATGTTGTCTGGAATCTGTCTTCTCCACCAAGGAGGGTGGTGGTAGGGCAAGGCCCCAAAGAAAAGGTGCTCCTCAGAGCAGTGAATCAGAGAAAGTGTTTGCTAAGTGTGGCTGTTTGAACATGATAATGTAAATGTACTCAGTGTTGTTTTTTTTTTTTAATTGAATTTTCAACTTCATTGCCTAGAAGGCAGATTCCTGCTACAGGGTGGCGTGTCCCTGGGGCAGATCTTAAGAGTCAAGCCCTAAGGTGTGTGCAGAGCAATTTGAGCTCTGCGAGCTCATGCTTGCTGCTGGTGCTGGCTATTAGCTCCCTCTGCTTGCATCTATGAAAGGAAGCCAGCTTCTCCTGCCATTAATGGAACTTCTCCTGATCTGTAAGCCATAGATAAACCCCTTCCTCCCATAAGCTATGTCTGGTCAGATGTTCATCCCAGCAGCATGGAGTTGACTACAATACTAAGCTACCAGAGAGAATGGCCCCAAAGCCACCACAACCTGAACATAAGGTCCCGACAAAGGTGGTGACCCGGGAATTTTGATGCTCTAAGGAGCTATAGAGGACACACCAAGAAGTGGAGAGATTCTTTGTAAAGCTAGGTCATGCAGTCATCATTATACAGACAGCCAGATGCTATGAAAACATAAGCCAACTTCCAGTTTGAACCAACTCCCCTTATTCCAATTCAATGAGATCCCTGTGGTTGGGAGTTCAGATGTTGGAATTAGACAGCCTGAGTGCAAGTCTACTTCTGTGGCATTCTTGACAATACAGCCTAGGGCAAGTGGTGTGGCAGTTCTGTTGCCAGACCTGCAATGGTGAGCTGCCCTAGGTAAAGCATTTTGCATGGTGCCCACCACCTAGGAAACTTCGGGGAGCACTTGCTGCGACACTACAGCACACTGCACATGCCCGGCTGTCACATGGCCTCACTCACTGTGAGCCTACAGGGGAAAATGAATAACAGCTGTCTTCTGAACAGTCTTCAGTTTTTACTGAATAACAAGAGCTGGCCTGGTCTACAAGGCAGCCTCTATAGGCTTGTTTCAGATCAAGGCTGCCTTTCCCTGTGACTGACTTATGGTCATGGAAATGACATGGCAAATTTTGCAGCCTTCTGTATCTGAAGAGTCAATCAGGCAGACAATGCACCTTGAACCTGTCAGAACTCATTTCTACAAAGCTCTACACACCCACATTTGCCTGGTTTACTAATCATATTCTATTGTTCTTTAATCACTGCAGATATTTAACTTAAAGTAAGCTTGGTTTCTGGTATCTTAACCTCACCAATATTAACTTTACTCATGCTGGTTCGTAGCTCTACAATCCTATCACATTTGGTGAGTTTGACCTCATTTCTGAAGTTATATAAGGGAACTGGGTTATTTTATGATGAGTTCCCTCCTTCTCACCCTTTCTTGACTCTCGCACATTTTTTAGAATTCTATTGTCTTCTTATCTAGTGAGATTCCAAGGCAGTCTCCACCAATAAGTTAGTTCAACCTTTATGATCCCATATATAAGTCCTCACTTAATATCTGTCCATCTGTCATTCTTCTGTCCATGCAGGAGTTACTAAGTGCCTACTATGTACACAGTACTAATTCTTTAGGGCAAGGTGATAAAAAAAAATTCCCTGGTCCCTTACCTCAAACTTATTTAAGAAAAAGGAAAGGGGAATTAAAGGCATTATAGAAAAAGAGAAGTAAGCTAGAGCCCAGTAGGCAATAAGGAAAGTGCATTCCACCCTAAATCCAAAGTCACCAATTCTTCATTCTCAGTTCCCATTTATTGCTCAGCCCTGTTTCCCTGCTTCTACTCTGTGGTGTCCAGAATGAAAAGTCCCCACAGCCTCATATGTTTGTGGTTAAGCCTCACACTCTTTGAGCCTTTGGTGGAGCCTTTGAGAAGCAGAGCCTTATTGGAGGACGTGTGTCACCAGGGTTAGATCTTGAGGCTTACTAGTCCAGCCCTACTTGGTGTTTACTAGCTATTTCACTCCTGCTGCTACTCCCCAGATGATGTGACAGGATGTGATTCCTAGCCTCTGTTTTGACATAATTTTCCCACCATGATGAGATTTACCCTTGAAACTGTAAGTATGAAATAAACTCTTTCCTCCACATGCTGCTTTTCGTCAAGTCTTTTGTTCCAGCAGTGAGAAGGTGACTATAACATACACTCAACATTACACAAGATTCTCTCCTATAAAGGTGGCCAATGATATTCATATTGGCAATTTTACCAGACAATTTTAACCCATAACACCACTAGACTATTCCATTGCATTTGGCATGATTGCAGACCAGTTCTTTCTGACACTGACCTGCCTTGCAACACTGACTCTCTCCTTGTTCTCCTTGCAATGCACTGTTTGTCTTGATCTCTCATCTGGACTTCTCATCCCTTCATAATAATAATACAACCCAGAGTTCCATCCTGAATTTGATATTCTGTCATTGTGGTCTTCATTGCAATAGTCCTGGTCACTGGTTTAGTTAACCCTGGATTTTGATAACTCCTTCCACATGGATTTCCTACTCCTATATAAATGTGTAATAAGACATGCCATGGTCAATATTTTAAATATTTTTATATATTTTAAATATTTTTAAATATTTTAAACAGAATTCTTTATGTTTCATGTTATTCTCCAATCCTCACCACAGCCTTTCTACATTCTTTATGTCCAAAATATATTAATGTCATCAACATTTGTTATCAAGTGTGATTGTCAGCAAAAGTCGAGTAATGGACTTTAAAGTTAACCCACATCACTTTTCATGTCATGAGTCAAGCCCTCATTGTTAACTCCTAAATTCCCATGTTTTCTATCCATGACAACTTACTACAACACTAACTCCTATTTATATCATCATGTATAGAGAAGATGGACATAAGCTCCTAAACCTATGCAAATGAATACTAAGTAAGCACAGAAATAATTAAGAAGGGAGCCTGAAATGGTGGTGCACACCTTTAATCCCAGCACTTGGGGGACAGAGGTAGGAGGATTGCCATGAGTTCGAGGCCAGCCTGAAACTACATAGTGAATCCCAGGTCAGTCTGGGCCAGAGTAAAATCCTACCTTGAAAAACCAATAATAATAATAATGATGATGATAATATTAATTAAGAAGGGAAAATGGAAAGTATAAAAAATACCCAATAAGACTAGAACCTTTTGGCATGTACATAGCAAGACAGTACTCAGAGAATTTTAAGAGCACATCAAAACCAGAAGCCTGCTGGAAATGGATGCTCTGGCCAACCCTGGGACAATTGATTATCAGACTAAGTTATGGGGGTAATATAATCGACTGAATAAAACAAGATGACATAATTCATCAAATAAAGCAAAATCTATGAAGGAACGATGAATAAAGAGTAGAGAAGGTGAAGTTCTTCCTTAAAGTAGAATACCATCAAGCAAACATAAATAGAGTGGATGGAATCAGAAGGTCATTAATGAATATTAAAATGAATGCATAAAACATAACAAAGAACTGGATACTCATATAATGTCAAAGTTTTTTCCTATAAATTTCTCATTAGTTCAAGGTTAAATGGAGGAATTTTAAGGTAGAGCTGCATAGCAGACATTGGCTGTTCTTTATGGTGGAGCTGCATAGCAGACATTGGCTGTTCTTTATGGTGGAGCTGCATAGCAGACATTGGCTGTTCTTTATGGTGGAGCTGCATAGCAGACATTGGCTGTTCTTTATGGTGGAGCTGCATAGCAGACATTGGCTGTTCTTTATGGTGGAGCTGCATAGCAGACATTGGCTGCTCTTTATGGTGGAGCTGCTTAGCAGACATTGGCTGTTCTTTACAGTAGAGCTGCTTAGCAGACTTTGGCTGTTCTTTACAGTAGACATTGGCTGTTCTTTGGTTTTTATGTGGCATTTAGACACTTCTAGCCTATACATAGTGATCGTAATCCCCATTTTAATTCTCTGTGCAGCATTTGTAATATTTGGTATTTTCCCTTTCTATGGATGCATATGACCTACCTTATTCCCTTGTTAAGTTATCTCCTAGGACCTTTAAAATTGTCTTGCATACTGCTTTACCTACTATTCATGGAAAGGTCTGTTGTCATAATACAGAAGACTAAAAATACTTGTAAGAGGAAGTGGGAATCTAAAGAATTTGTTTATATAGAGAGGCTGGAATGGCAGCTACTCAAGGCTAGTGCTTCTATATGACTAGAGAATTGGGGTGTTGCAGGCCCACAACCATTGTAATCTTGAACAGTCATTAGTCCTTAATAGCCAATTCATATTCATCTTCTGTATCTGACCTAACATCTCTTCAATTCCCAGTTAAATCCTTTCGAATATATTATCTTAGTAGACCATTTCCTTGCAACAACCCAAAGGTTAACAGTTTTCCTTGCTGTGCTATAACCTGATTTTGATGGCGCTGCAAATGTGTTCGGTAATACCTGGATTTGTAACTTTCTTTTGTTCTGTGGCTGACAAAGTTTATATAACCATTTCTACCCTGGAACATTTTTGAACCCATGGTTTTTAGGTCATGTTCACCAAGAGTTTGCGCAAAACAAACAACTGTCATTTCCTTTGAGGTGAGAGCTGTATCTTGCATGGCCAGGTTTGGCATCAGAACATGGAGCCTGACTGGGAGAACAGTCCTCTTTGACTAGATGAGTCACCCCAATTGTTGACAAATGTTAACATGGGTCCTTATGCCCAACTCCTCAGGTAGTTATTTCTGGGACCTAGAGTTTCCTTTTGTTTGGGTCAATAGTTCATTGACTTATTCTGGGCTTATTATCAAACTATCTTATTTGCTTCAGAGCATTTGGTCAGAAATTTTGTTAGGTTTTTTTTTTTTTTTTTTTTTTTTTTTTTTTTTTTGTCTTTCTCTTTTGTTTGATTAGAGCATTCATCCAGAGCATGCATGGGATAGCACTAAACTTCTTTCTCGTGTCAGTTCTCAAATACCTAACTGTGTAATATTTTTCCCTGTGCCCTCTCTTGATTCAACTTTGACCCTTTTGATTTAGAAATTTGATGAGTCTGATTATAAAGATGCCAGAAAGGCAGTTTTCCCCCACCAGCTCTAAGGGGTGAGGTGGCAGGAAGAACCCCAAAGGACCTATAGTGACCTCTCAGGGAAGCCCAAGATAACATGGCCATACCCCATTTCTGAATAAGAAGTAACTTTGTTGGCTCAGGAAGATACTGTAAGGGTGATTGCTTAGTGTCTTGAACCCCCTGACTTTTCTGTAAAAGTTATTGAAACACAGAGGGAGAAAGGACCTCTAGGTGAGACCCAGAAGAGCTTCTCTCATAGGCAACATGTAAGTCTGATTCAAAACACAAATCCCAACAGCTAGCATAGAAAGCTACAATGTTAGGAAGAGGGAAATGGCACTAGAGTGTACAATAGAAACTCAAGTAAGGAGGGCATGTTTGGCTAAAAACTGCCAAGTGGTACTCCACTGGCTTCATGTTTAAGAACTGTATGAATTCAACTTGTAAGTAGTAAAAAACAAATGAGGACTGTCTTGTATTCACTAAACTATAACTAAAGACAATAATTGGAAGCCTTCCTTAAATGCAATTTTAGGGGCTAGAGAGATAGATTTACTGGTTAAAGAGCTTGCCTGTAAAGCCTAAGGACCCAGGTTTCATTCCCCAGGACCCACGTAAAGCCAGAGGCACAAGGTGGCACATGTGTCTAGAATTTTATTTTTTTGTTTGCAGTGACTAGACACAATTGTTGCACCAGGGTCTCCAGCTATTATAACTGAACTCCAGGTGCATGTAACATCTTGTGCACACGTGTGACCATGCATGTTTTCGTCACCTTGTGTGTCTGGCTTACATGGGATATGGAGAGTTGAACATGGGTCCTTAGGCTTCACAGGCAAGCACCCTAACCACTAAGCCATCTCCCAGCCCCAGGAATCTATACTTCCCCTAAGTCCTTCCCTCACCTGTCCTACCTGCAGTGCCTATCCTACTCTCTTCTCTAGTGATCCATCACTAGTGGAATAAAATGTTGTATCAAAGGAAACTACTATTAAGGCATCTTTGAAAACAAAGCCTGGAGGATGAGTAAATTAGGTACCATACATACTTCTTGACAAAATCTCTACCAAAAGTAGGTTGAAAAGGTCTCTTGGGTCGTATCAGGACCTTCTGGGCTTTGTTAAAGAATTTCATATCATTTTGCTGATTATTAAAACAAGATTTTCTGACGTTTGTTAGAAATTTCCATTAGTAAGTCCCATTCTACCTCTCTCTCTTCTAATTAGCTTTAAAACTCTTAAAACAGGGAAAGATATTAAGCTAAGACTGCATAAAAAGCTTTACCTTTTGACCTTTTTAGTCTGTTCCTGGGACCTCTTACATCACAAAGACACAGAAATGTAAATTTTCTAGCTCCTTTCTACTATGGAAACTTGGATTGTGTTATGTGTGCTTTTAGTTTGTGTCCATGTTACCTGTTCATGCGTCATTTTGTCTGTCAGCCTGACTGCTAGTTTATATCTATAATTTGATGTTTTTGTTTGCGAATATGATGTTGGTTTTGCTTCTCAGTATAAGAATTTTGTATAGTAAAGTGATATTTTTTTTTACCTAGAGTAAGCATTTTTTTTCAACATGGAAAAGGAAAGACAATTGTTTAAAAAACAAGCCAAAGCATTTTATAAAAAAAGATTGTAAAAGATAAAATTTAGATAATAAGTGTACAATTAAGGGTGATACAATTGATCCTTTTGTTAAAAATAAAGTACACTGATATATAAATAAAAGCTAACCTTTCACTTACAATAATAAAGCTTTATATTTGTTGAAAATGTATTAGGGAATGGGATTTTATGCTTCATACCTGTACTGAAAGGGCCCTTTGAGACCTAGTGATTAGATTTTATCCAAATGTGTCCAATTTATACAGGCATAAAGGTATCTTAATGTTAAGTTTGTGTGTTTTCCCATTGGGTTAAAACCTTCATTTGTCAGAAAGCCTCTATCCTAGAAACAGGAATAATTCTATTAGAAAGAATCATTCTTACTCCCTACAGGGAGCAAATTGCATAGTAATTGTGAAAATCACTTTAGTGGACAAATATTTAAATATTTTTGTAATGTTTGGAATACTGTACAGAATTCTCATCATGCACATGGTCTTTATTCATCTAGATTGATGGTGAATTCAACAAATCAACTATTAAAATTGATCATAGTCGCTGACTTCCTTAGTCAATGATATTCCCATTAGATCTTCTTAAATTCTATTGGAATGCACTTGGAAAGCATCAATTATCTTCTTATAAAATAATTACTGTATATCGTACAAAAGTGGGGAAAAAGTATAAATTGCTAAATGGCTATTGATAGGATAAACTATTATATTGCTAATGACATTGGAAATGTTAATATAAAACAAACTGCTAGACTAATAGTCAGTCTGTTACAACTGTCTATATTTCCTATCACCACATAACCTTTCCTGGTGATTATCTGTCTTGAAAATGTAGCTAGAGATCCCACAGTATGGGCCTAGAAAAGTATGGAAGGTCCTGTGGCGTACTCAGCCTTCTGCTTACGTTAGGTTAACTGATTCCACTGACTCTTGTTAGAGATACCCAAAGATTTGGAGTGCACTTTTTTATTCTAATTGTACAAGACAGTCAGTCTCCAATGACAACAAGAGATGTGTTAGTGAAAATGTGCCAAAGGTACAGTCAAACAATACTTTTATGACAGACTGAATCTACTAAAAATCAACTGATGTTCTCAAATAGAGCAGAGAAAGGTTATGCCATAAAAAGAAGGCACTTGTAATACAAAGCCTTCATATTAAAGCCGGTATTTCTCATTTAAATGAGTCATCGGTATATCTCATACTGCCATCAGCCACAATTGGAAAAAAAATACAAAACAATACTCATATTTTATCAATGGGAAGTAGATGGGTAATATTATAAGATATCTCCCACTGGAGTCCCATTTTCTTTTCTGATTTTGAAATGAGGAATGAGGTTTGGTTATACCAGCAAAACCTATGTAATTCTAATTTCTCCCAAGTTTGGCCTCATGTTTCTACCCCCATAACTGACAGTATTTGGCACATGGATATAAAACAATATTGGCAGTAGGAAGGAATTTAAGATGACACTCTATCAATTTCTTCTGTAATGTTAATATTCATTTATTTCCCCCACACCAATGTGTGGTACAACACCAAAAAGATAAGACATATAAAATTGTTAGACACAACAACTCATAATAATTTAGACATTAAAGACCAATATTTCCTAAAATTAGAAAACTTATGACTGCACATAGAGCTATGGCTATATAACCAACTTTCCAGAAAAAAATAGAATTAAAAAGAGTAATAAATTATTTTAAATGATTTAAACATCAGTTAATATAGTTAATAAAATATAAATGACTGTAGACACAGGAGGTAACAAACCCAGACTGAAGAGTGCTGAGATACACAGAGGAGATTTTGGTTGGTTAAAATAGCTGCTTTTCTTTAGGCCATGATGTGTTCTTGGTTATCTTAACTTTAGGTATAATATTCCTTATATGTCCACGTCAATGTTATGTCAGGTACAGAGGGCAGAAATGAATCAGACCCAGATCATGATGGCGAAGAACATTACTATGATCCTTTCCCTTAATGTCTTTACTATTTTTCTCTCTTGAAAGCTCCTTTCCTGTCTGCTCAGCTTCATCTTTATCAGAGCCTTCCTGGCTCTGTGGGGCATAAAACAACATTCAGTCTTCCCATGCACAAGATGTGTGGCTTGGCTAAGAGGGGAAACCAAAAACTCAGTTGCCAGTGGAAAAAAGGCATATGGTGGTCTACAAGGTTGGTTATTGCCTAGAACTGTGTGGTTGTGGAGAACTGGAGAGTTCCAAATACAGAGCCACGATTAGTTGGGACTCTCTTTAGTCCCCTTAGTAGCCATTTGGTACCCACCTTCTATATCTGACCTAACATCCTTTCAACTCTCAGGTAAAAAAATCTATGGAAACTTAGATGACAACTAGGTTCCCAATCCTAACACTAAGAGTGTCATCAGATAGCATCTACGAGCTAGAGCAGAGACTTCCTCACTTAGCTGTAACCTGCCTGCCTGATGTCCCTGACAATGATTTAGTAAAATGCATTGATGCAAGACTTTTTTTTTTTTTAATTCGGAGGCTGTAGCAGTTTATGGAAAAAGTACACTTCCACACTGGGACATATCACCTGGGCAACCTGAATCTGTGTTCCTGAAACATGGTTGCCCACATTCGGCTCACTATAAACTACCTTGTTCCCTTTGAGGTGAGAGCTGTGTTTTTCATGAACACATGGTATTAGGTTTACTTTGGAAGGCTCAAGACATTTTAATGCATTTTACTTTCATGTAATAAAAAAGGGACATTTGAAAAACCCTAACAGAAGAAATTTTCGTGTTTTTGAATTTCACTACAATTTTATAGATGGACTCAGGACCCTCTACAGATTCCTAATGGTTTTCAAAACAACATAACTGAATTGTTCTTGGACTTCCTACATATGGAAAAACGAACCTCTTTCTCCACGCTACAGTGAGCATGTCCTGCCCAGCTGGTGCACCTTAAGTCAACCTACCCTGTGGAAGCGGGCACTCCCCTCCTTCAGTCTGTCTGTGCAAGTGACCACTCCCCTCCTTCAGCCTCTCTGTGAAAGTGGGCACTCCCCTCCTTCTGCCTGTCTGTGGAAGCAGGCACCCTCCTCCTTCAGCCTGTCTGTGGAAGCGGGCACCTCTCGTTCAGGTTCAGCCTTTGCCTTCTCCACAGTGCAGGAGTTCTCTGCACTTTCTTCTCTTTCCTCTCTAAATCCCTGTGCATGGTTCATGCCCATGCCCGCTCGTGCTCACTTGCCACACGAGTTCTCGAGACATGTGGTTGTATCCATTTTCCCTTACCCAGTTCATGGACCCTCTCTCTTCCTCAAATATTCCTGAATAAATGCAATATTTAACAATTATCCTCTTCAGTC
Organism: Jaculus jaculus; assembly: GCF_020740685.1. Classification (NCBI taxonomy): domain Eukaryota; kingdom Metazoa; phylum Chordata; class Mammalia; order Rodentia; family Dipodidae; genus Jaculus; species Jaculus jaculus. The sequence continues at coordinate 205,827,989 of NC_059103.1, read as the reverse complement.
TGGTTTCTTTCAATTCTTTGGATAAAAACAGACACCAATTCAGGTTTTAGGGTTCAAGGAATCCCGTTAGACAGTGACCTGTGTCTGAAGTCACTGAAATGGGCAACATGGCTGCCCCAAGTAGAAAAGAAGCTCACCCTCCTAGCACCCTAGCCACCCCTTTGGAGTAGGGTGGGATTACCAGAGAAGGGCGAAGATAGGAAATGAGGCACTTTACTCTAACCTGGTGAATATTCAACAAGTGAAAGAGAAAGAGGGGAGGAGAAAAATAGAATTCAATAATTCTTATCATCCAGGATAAAGAAAAAGAGAAAACCTCATTTTCCTATATTAAATATATATATATATATACTGAGATTTACTCAAGTGGGGGGCTGAGAATGGGTGTCCATCTTCCTCCTCCTTCCCCAGTTCAAAATGAACACATGTGCCACAGCAAAAATGCATGTCCCCAAACTACTCTGTACCTGCCTGGCCAAGTCAGGAGGTGGATTATGATGGACTGCTTCTCACAAAATTCAAAAACAACAGCGGCAATGCTGCCCTCTAGTGGTGAACAAACAAAACAGAACCCAAGAACAACTTCACCTGTCCTGTAAGATACTTTCTCTTAACAAAAATAAGCTCCAGATAACCCAAGGCATTTGTGAGACTTTTATAACACTTTAGAATGAAATCTTAATACCACTGACATGCAATTGAGTAAATTTGGTGAATCTACTCTGTCCCTCTAGCACCCTCAGTGGCTGCGCTTCTAGGACAGGAAGGCGCTGACAATCGACACTATCTAGACCCAGCACTGCTGCTGAGTTTGGATCTTGATGATGGCAATTTCCACATTTTGAGGATGAAAACTAAAAATCATGATGTATGTATATGTCTTTATTGATACGGAATCTTTAAAAAATATATTTATTTATTTATTATTCATTTATGAGAGAGAGAAAATGTGCCAGGACCTCTAGCCACTACAAATGAACTCCAGATGCTTACACCATCTCGTGCTGCTAGCTTACATGGGTCCTGGGGGATTGAACCTGAATCCTTAGCTTTGCAGGCAAATGCCTTAACTGCTAAGTCATCTCTCCAGACCCATGAACTCCAGACACACATGCCACCTTGTGCAGCTGTCTTATGTGGGTGGGGAAATCCAACCTGGATCCTTAGCTTCACAGGCAAGTGCCTTAACCATGAAGCCATGGCTCCAACCCCATGGTATGGCATCTTGATAGAGATCGAAACAACTATTTCTACACTGGGAGGCAAACAGAGTAAACCCACCATGTCCTAAGTGCAACCCTCCCAATTTTAGCTATCGGCAGACGGGAGTGGGGTGGGGAGAGCAGCTTGACAGCCTCTGCTCCAGCCCAGCACTTGCAGCAAAGCTGCCAGTCAGCATGCTCCGCCCACTCACAGGGCACCTTGCCCTGTCAGGCAGGAGAGAGGCTGCCTGGGAAAAACCAGTCCCACAGCTGCATATGCGCCCACACCAACTGCTGCACACACCACGTTCTCTATGATTGTGTACATCAGAGAGAAACAGAACAGAAATCACCACTACCAATGAAGCAGGGATTTGGGGAACTGAAGAAAGCAAAATCAAAATTTTAACAAATGTCACCGAATACAGTTCAGAAGATATTTCATGTATAAAATAACAATAAAAACTGGAAAACCAGCAAACAGTACCAGAATGAGTGAGTAGCTTGAAAATCATGGCCCAAACAAAGGGTTAATTGTAAATGAACTGAATTTTAGATTGAGAAGGAATTAACACAGCATAATCATTTTGGATTTAAATTGAGGAAGTGTCACAGATTGCAGAATAAAAAGACAGGAGTGTACGTAAGAAATACAGCTTAAGAAGCACAGAAGGGCAATCTAGGATAAGAAAGATCCAATTAAAAGAAGTTCTAGGGCAATTTTTTTTTTAAAGACAAAGAGGAGAAAGTTATTAGAAAATAAGATAGAGGAAAGAAGGAAAAAAGAAAGGAAAGGTGACAGGGAGAGAAGTTGGGAGATAGGAAGAATATCAACAAGAATTCTGTATCTTTGACAACTATTTTTGAATATTATCAGTAAACAACATCTAAGAATTTGCCACTAGCACATCTGTATGTACCAAAAACAAAATCCTAAAATGCATCTTTCTGGTTGAAATTCCTATTAAAACATCAGGCCATCCCCACCCAGCTGCTTGGGGTGGAGCCTTTAGAGACACAAATGTATTGAAGAAGATGTACTCTTGATGATGATCTAAATCTTTAAACTCAAATCTTAAAAACATAAGGATACTCAATAAGGTAACTACATAAACATAAAAGGCAATATAAATTTATTTTTCTTTGTACTTACTTTTTACTTCCAACTTATTTATAAAGAAATATAAAAAGAAATAAGTATAAATCTATGTTGATGGGCATGTAACATGTGAACATAGAGTTTGTGATGTTTACTGAATAAAGAAGATAGCAATATTGCCGGGCGTGGTGGCACACACCTTTAATCCCAGCACTTGGGAGGCAGAGGTATGAGGATCACTGTGAGTTCGAGGCCACCCTGAGACTCCATAGTGAATTCCAGGTCAGCCTGGGCTAGAGTGAGACCCTACCTCAAAAAATAAAAAAAAAAGAAGATAGCAATATTAACACAGAACACAGATGCATGGTTTCACATTCAATTGAAAGTAAATCAGCATTAATTTGAACTAAAGAGTAATAAATTAGAACATTAATTGTGATTCCCAGGGCATGAGTAAGTATATCACTGAAAAGTATAAGTCCAGTAAATAGAAATGAATTAAAATAGTACACAAGAAAACATCTAACAGAATGAAAGCAGTGATACAGAAACAAAATCGACAAGAAATATGTGGAAAACAAATAGGAAAATAGTGAACATAAACTTGACCCTGTCATTAAATTTAAATGGATAAAACCCTCCAGTTAAGAGGTAAAGATTGACATATGGTTTAAAAATAAAAACAAATACTGCTTTTAAAAAGTTTTGTTTATTTGAAAGGGAAAGATAGAAAGAGGCAGACAGAGAAAGAATTTGCATGGGCACACCAGGGCCTCCTGCCACTGCAAGCAAACTCCAGATACATGTGCCACTTTGTACATCAGGCTTCATGTGGGTTACTGGAGTGTCTTTAACCTCTGGACCATCTCCCAGTCTCTATATGCTAGGTTTTTAAAAATATTTTATTTATTTATAAGCAAAAAGAGATAGAGAGAAGAGAAACAGAGAGAATGTCAGAGCCTCCTGCCACTGCAAACAAACTCCAGATGCATGTGCCACTTTGTGCACTTATGTGGGTAATGGAGAATCAAATCTGGGTCATCAGGCTTTGTAAGCAAGCACCTTACTTCTGAATGATCTCTCCAGCCCCCTATATGCTGTTTTTAAAAGACATGCCCTAGATTCAAAGATACAACTAGCTGGTAAGTCAAAGGACATACAAAGTTACACTAAGCAAACAATAATCAAAACATAAAAGAACTACAGAGGCTAGACTAGTATCAGACAACATTAATTAAGATACCTCTGATAAGATCAAATCATTTATTAAATAAAACAATTTTAAATGTATATGCACCCAAAACTCATAAGGAAAAATCTGACAGAATTAGAAGGAAAGCACAGTCAATTCAACAACAATATCAGAGACTGGTACTGAGCATTGAACCCACAGCCACACAATGCTAGTCAAGTGCTCTACCAATGAGCATTATCCCTAGCCAATGGCCTCCTTTGAACAATGGATAGACTAACTATAAAGAGTATCAACAAAGAAACAGGAGAGTAGGGCAACACTTAAAAACATAAAGAAAAGGAAATTAGACCTGATGGACAACTTTAGAATATTCTACCTAAAAGAAGCAGGACACTTTCTTCTTATATGTGCAGACGACATCCTCTGGGAGAGACAAAATGCTAGAGTATAAAACAAGCCTCAATAAATTTTTTTTGTTTGTTTGTTTTAATTTTTTAAAATTTTTATTAGCATTTTCCATGATATAAAAAAAATCCCATGGTAATTCCCTCCCTCCCCACACCTCACACTTTCCCCTTTGAAATTCCATTCTCCATCATATTACCTCCGCATCACAATCAATGTACTTACATATATACAATATCAACCTATTAAGTATCCTCCTCCCTTCCTTTCTCTTCACCTTATGTCTCCTTTTCAACTTACTGGACTCTGCTACTAAGTATTTTCAGTCTCACACAGAAGCCCAGTCATCTGTAGCTAGGATCCACATATGAGAGAGAACATGTGGCGCCTGGCTTTCTGGGCCTGGGTTACCTGACTTAGTATAATACTTTCCAGGTCCATCCATTTTTCTGCAAATTTCATAACTTCATTTTTCTTTACCGCTGAGTAGAACTCCATTGTATAAATGTGTCACATCTTCATTATCCACTCATCAGTTGAGGGACATTTAGGCTGGTTCCATTTCCCAACTATTATAAATTGAGCAGCAATAAACATGGTTGAGCACGTATTTCTAAGGAAATGAGATGAGTCCTTTGGATATATGCCTAGGAGTGCTATAGCTGGGTCATATGGTAGATCAATCTTTAGCTGTTTTAGGAACCTCCACACCGATTTCCACAATGGCTAGATCAGATTGCATTCCCACCAGCAGTGTAGAAGGGTTCCTCTTTTTCCACATCCCCGCCAACATTTATGATCATTTGTTTTCATTTTTTTTTTATTTTATTTATTTGAGAGCGAGACATAGAGAGAAAGACAGATACAGGGAGAGAGAGAGAATGGGCACACCAGTGCTTCCAGCCACTGCAAACGAACTCCAGACGCATGTGCCCCCTTGTGCATCTGGCTAACGTGGGACCTGGGGAACTGAGCCTCGAACCGGGGTCCTTAGGCTTCACAAGCAAGCGCTTAACCACTAAGCCATCTCTCCAGCCCATGATCATTTGTTTTCATGATGGTGGCCAATCTGACAGGAGTGAGATGGAATCGCAATGTACTTTTAATCTGCATTTCCCTGATGACTAGTGAAGTAGAACATTTTTTAGATGCTTATATGCCATTGGTATTTCTTCCTTTGAGAATGCTCTATTTAGCTCCATAGCCCATTTTTTGACTGGCTTGTTTGATTCCTTATTATTTAACTTTTTGAGTTCTTTGTATATCCTAGATATTAATCCTCTACCAGATATATAACTGGTGAAGATTTTTTCCCATTCTGTAGGTTGCCTCTTTGCTTTTTTCACTGTGTTCTTTGCAGAGCAAAATCTTTGTAATATCATGAGGTCCCAGAGATTAATCTGTGGTTTTATTGCCTGAGCAATTGGGGTTGTATTCAGAAAGTCTTTGCCAAGACCAACATGTTGAAGGGTTTACCCTACTTTTTCCTCTAGCAGTTTCAGAGTTTCAGGTCTGATGTTAAGGTCTTTAATCCATTTGGACTTAATTCTTGTGCATGGAGAAAGAGAAGAATCTATTTTCATCCTTCTACAGATATATATCCAGATTTCCCAACACCATTTGCTGAAGAGGCTGTCTTTTCTCCAATGAGTATTTTGGGAATTTTTATCGAATATCAGGTGGCTATAGCTACTTGGGCTTACATCTTTGTCCTCTATTCTGTTCCACTGATCTACATGTCTGTTTTTGTGCCAGTACCACGCTGTTTTTGTTACTATGGCTCTGTAGTATAGGTTAAAATCAGGTATAGTGATACCACCAGCCTTATTTTAGTTGCTCAGTATTATTTTAGATATTTGAGGTTTTTTGTGATTCCAAATGAATTTTTGGATTGTTTTTTCTATTTCCATGAAGAATGCTTTTGGAATTTTGATAGGGATTGCATTAAATGTGTAGATTGCTTTTGGTAAGATTGCCATTTTCACAATATTGATTCTTCCAGGAACAGGGGATGCTTCTCCACTTTCTAGTGTCTTCTGCAATTTTCTCACTTGAGTGTTTTAAAGTTCGCATTGTAGAGATTCTTTACTTCCTTGGTTAGGTTTATTCCAAGGTACTTTATTTTTTTTGGATGCAATTGTGAATGGGAGTGATTCTCTGATTTCATCCTCTGTGTGTTTGTTGTTAGCATATATGAAGGCTACTGATTTCTGTGTATTTATTTTGTATCCTGCTACATGGCTGTAGGTTTTGATCAGCTCTAACAGCTTGCTAGTAGAATCTTTAGGCTCTTTTATGTATAGAATCATGTCATCTGCAAATAATGATAACTTGATTTCTTCCTTTCCAATTTGTATCCCTTTTATGTGTGTCTCTTGCCTTATTGCTATGGCTAAGACTTTCAGAACTATATTAAATAAAAGTGGGGACAGTGGACACCCTTGTCTTGTTCCTGATTTTAGTGGAAAAGCTTCCAGTTTTTCCCCATTTAGTAATATGTTGGCTGTAAGCTTGTCATAAATAGCTTTTATTATACTGAGATATGTTCCTTCTATTCCCAGTCTCTGTAGGACTTTTATCATGAAGGGATGTTGGATTCTGTCAAATGCTTTCTCTGCGTCCAATGAGATGATCAAGTGATTTTTGTCCTTCAACCCGTTATATAATGTATTACATTTATAGATTTGCGTATATTGAACCATCCCTGCATCTCTGGGATAAAGCCTACTTGGTCAGGGTGAATGATCTTTTTGATATACTCTTGTATTCTGTTTGCCAATATTTTGTTGAGAATGTTTGCATGTATGTTCATAAGGGAGATTGGTCTGTAATTTTCTTTTCTTGTTCTATCTTTGCCTGGTTTTGGTATCAGGGTGATGCTGGCCTCATAGAAGGAGGTTGGTAGAATTCCTTCTTTTTCTATTTCCTGGAAAAGCTTAAGAAGCAATGGTGTTAGCTCTTCCTTAAAGGTCTGGTAAAATTCAGCAGTGAATCCATCTGGGCCTGGGCTTTTTTTTGTTGGGAGATTATTGATAACTGTTCGGATCTCCATGTTTGTTATAGGTCTATTTAAGTGATTAATCTCATTTTGATTTAATTTAGGTAGGTCATATAAATCAAGGAAATCATCCATTTCTTTCAGATTTTCATACTTTGTAGAGTATATGCTTTTATAGTATGTCCCTATGATTTTTTTAATTTCTCTGGAATCTGTTGTGATGCTACCTTGTTCATCTCTGATTTTATTAATTTGTGTCTCTTCTCTCTTTCTTTTGGTCAGATTTGCTAAGGGTTTATCAATCTTGTTTATCCTTTCAAAGAACCAACCTTTTGTTTCATTAATTCTTTGTATTGTTTTTTTTTTCTTTCTATTTCATTAATTTCTGCCCTAATCTTTATTATTTCTTCCCACCTACTGATTTTTGGTTTGCCTTGTTCTTCTTTTTCCAAGTCTTTAAGGTGAAGCATTAGGTCGATTACCTGTGACCTTTCTAATTTCTTAATATAGGCACTTAAGGCTATAAATTTATCTCTTAGAACTGCCTTCATTGTGTCCCAGAGATTTTGATATGTTGTGTTCTCATTATCATTTGACTCTATGAATTTTTTGATTTCTTCATTGACCCATTCATCATTTAGTAGTGTATTGTTTAGTTTCCATGATTTTGTGTATGCTCCATAGCCTTTCTTGCTACTGATTTGTAGTTTCATTCCACTGTGGTCAGATAGAATGCAAGGAATTATTTCAATTTTCCTGAATTTGTTAAGATTTGCTTTGTGTCCTAATATATGGTCTATTTTAGAGAATGTTCCATGTGCTGCTGAAAAGAATGTATATTCTGCAACCTTTGGATGAAATGTCCTGTATATATCTGTTAGGTTCATTCCTTCTATGACCTCATTTAGTCCAGATGCCTCTCTGTTTTTTTTTTCCCAGGATGACCTGTCAATTGATGAGAGTGGGGTGTTAAAGTCACCCACTACCACTGTGTTTGGTGTTATCTGTGACCTTAGTTCTAATAGTGTTTGTTTGATGAATTTGGTAGCCCCCATGTTAGGTCATATATGTTTAGGATTGTAATGTCCTCCTGTTGGAGTGTGCCCTTAAGCAATATAAAGTGACCTTCCTTATCTTTCTTGACTAATGTTGGACTGAAGTCTACCTTGTCAGATATTAGGATAGCAACCCCTGCTTGTTTTCTAGGCCCATTTTCTTGAAACACCATCTTCCAACCTTTCACCCTAAGATAATGTCTATCCTTTGTAGAAAGGTGAGTTTCTTGGAGACAACAAATTGTAGGATCCTGCTTTTTAACCCAGTCTTCAAGCCTATGTCTTTTCGTTGGGGCATTGAGGCCGTTGATATTAAGAGATATTATTGAAAGGTGTGTATTTATATTTGCCTTTTTTTTTTTTTTTTTTGTGGTTCCGGTTCTACCTGTGCTCTCTTAACAAGTATCTGAGTACTCAATAAATTTTTAATGACTGAAATCATAGAAAGTATGTTCTCTGGATTTAAATGGAAAGAAACTAAAACTCAACAAAGGGGGACATTTGTGGAAATTCATGACTATGTAGAAAATAAGTAATTCTATATAAGCTATGGGTCAAAGAGGAAATCACAAGGAAAAATCACAAGAGACATACCTAGAAGTTAATTAAAACAGAAAGAAAACAGCACACCACAAGTTAACGATGTATGGAAAGTAATGCTCAAAGAAGTCATAGTTGTAAATAACTACATATGAAAGTGAAGAAAGATCAAATTAGCAGTCTAACTTTGAACATTCAGAAACTGGAAAACTTCACTGGGGAAATGGTTTCAAGCATGAGGGCCTTAGACTACCTGAGTTTAATCCCCAGCAACCACATAACCCAGTGGGCATATCCACACATGCCTGTAATCCCAGTCCTTCAGAACACATAGACTGGAGAAGTGCTGGGACTCACTGATCAGCCAGCTGTAGGTTTAATGAGCCTCAATCTCAAAGAAACAGCATGGAAGAATGATAGAGGAAACATTCAACATATCCCTGGGCCTCTGCACATGTACACATAGCTGAACATAAAGTTTACTTTGTCATTAGATCCAAATGGATAAAACCCTCCAGCTAAGAGGAAAAGATTGACAAAATGTTTTAAAGATAAAAACAAATGCTGCTTTTAAATTTTTTATTTATTTGGAAGAGAGAGAGAGAAAGAAAGAGGCAGACAGAGAAAGAATGAATATGGGCACATCAGGGCCTCCTGTCACTGCAAACAAATTCCAGATACATCTACACATACATGTGGATACACAGCATACACACATGCAACACACATACTAAACACACACACACCATATAAAGAAACTGGAAAAGAACAACTAAACAAAGCAAAAAAGAAAAAGGAACTGATAAAGGTTAGAGAGAAAAATCAATAAAAAATAAAAGTTGGTTCTTTGAAAAGATTAACGATTTGACAGTTAGCCCTTAGAAACTGCTAGTGTGGAGGTAGGTAGATGGCTCAGGGTAAGGTACTTGCAACTCAAACTGGAAGACCCAAAGTTTGATCCCAATACCTCACATAAAAAGACAAAAGCCCAAGGTGGGCTTCTACCACCTCAAAACTCTCACTCTGATGGTGAGATGGATGGCAGACACACAAACATGCACATGCATGAGTAAGTAATTTTTTTAAAATCAAAAAAATGCTAGCATGGACAGAAAAATAGTCCATTTAACTTTGAGAAATAACTTGAAAGTGCCTCAAAAGTGCTTCTCGCACTGCTAACATGACAACCTGCTCCAGGGAGATAGTAAGAGACACTAAGAACTCAAAACTCATCAAAGCAGAAATCCAGAGGGTACAAAGAGCTTAACACTAAAGTAGATGTATAACCCACCACTAAGGATCAGTGAACATTGCAGAAATGGGACTGGATCAAAAGACTGTAAGAGCTACAGTGTGCAAAGGAGTATCCTGAGGCACTGACTGTCTCCACAGAGACTAACTTAAGCATTTATGATCCCATACGAAATACCAATACCCAGCCTGAGGAGGGTCCTCAGGGGAATGGAGGCAAGGGAAAGAGGATATAAGAGCATAAAACAAGGGCAATGGGGACAACGTGTGATATACTCATACAGTAACTCATAATTAGTAAAAGAATGGTAAACAGAGTTATCATAGGATCCAGTAAGTCCATTCCTAAGTACATACCAAATTAATTAAAAACATGTTTAGGGCTGGAGACATGGCTTATCAGTTTAGGCACTTGCCTATGAAGCCTAAGGACCCATATTGGACACCCCAGATCCCACATGAGCCAGATGCAAAAGGTGACACACGTGCAAGGTTGGACAAGTGTACAAGGCAGTTCATAAATGTGGAGTTCGACTGCAGTGGCTATAGGCTCTGGCACGCCAATATTCTTGTTGTCTCACTCTCTGTCTCATTAAAAATAATTTAGGGGCTGGAGAGATGGCTTAGCGGTTAAGCGCTTGCCTGTGAAGCCTAAGGACCCCGGTTCGAGGCTCGGTTCCCCAGGTCCCACGTTAGCCAGATGCACAAGGGGGCGCACGCGTCTGGAGTTCGTTTGCAGAGGCTGGAAGCCCTGGCGCGCCCATTCTCTCTCTCTCTCTCTATCTGTCTTTCTCTCTGTGTCTGTCACTCTCAAATAAATAAATAAATAAAATTAAAAAAAAAAATAAAATAATTTAGAAAATGTTCATATAGCTGGGCGTGGAGGCACACACCTTTAATCCCAGCACTCGGGAGGTAGAGGTAAGAGGATCACCATGAGTTTGAAGCCACCCAGAGACTACAGAGTGAATTCCAGATTAGCCTGGGATGGAATGAAACCCCAACTTGGAAAACTAGAAAAAAAAATGTTCACATAGGAACTTATATGAGAAAGTTCACATTCCTTTTTTTTGGTTTTTCAAGATAGGTTCTTACTCTAGCTCTAGCTCAGGCTGATCTGGATTCTCTTCTAGTTTTAGGACGGCCTTAAACTCATGATGCCTATCACCTAAGAAAGTGCTGTCCTTGAAGAGATGGCCCCGATACATTCCATGTTTAATTAGTTTATAGTTTGGATCTGCAGCCACCTGGCTGAAGGACATGTCTCTGGGCTGACTTTAGGGTCCTGCCTTAAGGTGTGGTAGGGGATTTGCAATTCCAATCTAAAGATATGCAAAGTGCCTGGAGTTCCTGAAGTGTGCTTGTTTGTGGTCTGGCTTTAGAGTTTTAGCTTGTGGCCTCTCTCTCTCTCCCCTTGGACTTGTGAAAGCAGGCCACCTTCTTCAGCTATTATGGAACTTCCCCTGGATCTGTAAGCTTCAAAAACATCACTTCCTCCATAACTGTGCCTGGTTTAGAAGTTCTTCTTAGTGACCTGAAGCTGTCTACTACACAAGGAAACCACAAATGCAGTGTCCCCAAGCTTTCTTTAGCCACAGAAGAAATGAAGTGCTGAAATGGGTCCACTGTAGAGGATGCATGAAAATAGGCTAAGTGGAAAAGCTGCATTCTAAAGACCAAATATTTTATAAATCCATTTATATTAAATGTTCATAATGGGAACACTATGGAGAGAGAAAGTAAGTTTGCTCACTTGTTAGTAGGAAGTAAATAGTAAATGATATGTTTCTTTTCACATGATGAATATTTTGTGAAATGGATAGAGATGAATAACATAATGAATGTACTGAAAACTGCTGAATTGTGTATTTAAAACAGTGAATTCTATGGTACATAAAATGTATTTCACTTTTAAAATAATGTCCAAAGCTGGAGAGATGGCTTAGTGGCTAGGGCACTTGCCTGTGAAGCCTAAGGATCCATGATCGATTCCCCAGGCCCCACGTAAGTCAAACACACGAGATGACACATGTGCAAAGCCGCACATGCACATAAGCCGGCACATGCATCAGAAGTTTGAGTACAATGGCTGGAGGCCCTAGTGTGCCAATTAACTCTCTCATAAAAAAAAAAAAAAAAAAGGCCAGTCCATTGGGCTTGCCTCAAAACAAAACAAAAAAAGAAAAAGACACAAGGTACAACTCTTTCAATAATTTATCATTACATGATAAATTTAAAATGTATTATAGAGGTTAAATGTAAAATTAAAAAATCATTAAAACAACTTAATATAAAAATATGCTATATTTTGAAATCATAAAAAGATTGGTAGCTGAGTATTGAAAGGTAAGCCTTCTACATAATAGAATCATAGCTAAAATAAATGAAAAGTAGTAGATTAAAGGGAGCCATCTGTAACATGCATAGTGGATTAATATATGGAATGTACAACAGTACATTTTCAAGTGGGCAGATTTGAATTCATACAAAAAGAAGCACTAACAACCAATGAGTATCTAAAAGGTGATAGCAAAGGACAATAATAAGAAATTATCTGGAAAATAAAACAATGGCTAGACAACCATATTCCTAGCCTAGCAGCCAGCACATTGCTGTTGAAGGGTTAGTGAGGCTGTGCAGAAATGGGCACTCACATGGACCATCAGGTGCAAGTATAAGCTGACGCAATCTTTTTCAAGACAAAAATTGGCAGTATATTTCAAATATGAATATTTAAATCTAGGAATTTTCTTCTAAATAAAATCCTAAAAAAACTGCACATGACACAGTGAATGGTAGGAGTATGCTTGTTGCAGTCAACTAGCTTTAGCAAAATACTGAAACCCTCTCAGATATCCATTGGCAGACAATGGTTAGCTAAATCAAACCGAGTATTACAATACAAAGCCTCTTTTCCTAACCATCAAGAAAGTTAGGTTATTTATTTTTTGTAATGTATTTTTATTAGCATACAAAGAATTAAGTTTCATTATGTTTTATTTCAATCGAATTTTGATTTTTACTTCCCGTTGCAGTTATCTTTATGTTGCTGGCAGAACACTTTCGACCGAGAGCAGTCTGTGGGAGGACAGCCTTTATTTTGGCGTACAGACTTGTGGAGAAGTTCTGTGACAGCAGGAAGAGGATGGCCTGAACAGAGGGTGGACGTCACCTCTGGGCCAACATAAGGTGGACAGCAGTAGCAGGAGAGTGTACCAAACACTGTCAAAGCTGGCTATAATACCCATAAGCCCATCTCCAACAATACATCCCCTCTGGGATGATCCAATTCCCAAACTGCCACCAGCTAGGGAACTAGCATTCAGAACACATAAGTTTACAGGGAACACCTGAATCAAACTACCACATTTTGTCCCTGGCCCCCATACATTTATAAGCATCCATGACACAAAATGCAATGCATTCAGTCCAACTATCAAAGTCCTCATAGTTTTTTATCAGTCCTAATGATATTCAAATGTCCCCATAGTCCATAGTTAAAATGTCTTTTTACAGAGCTGTAATACCAAAAAAATTAAGATCCCAGCCCATAATGAAATAAACATTCACACTTCAAAATATGGTAACTTGGCATATCAAAGATATTTTTAGCCAATACAACATTTAAAACAAACAAGGCAAACATCAAACTCCATAGCTCCAAATCTGTCTCCAAATCCAATTATTCTAACCAGTGACAAGTCTCTGTAGTTCCAATTTTGCCCCTCCATCTAGGCTACTCAGAGTCCTGGAAAACTTCATCTTGTGCCAGAAGCTCTCTCTGGCAGCCATTCCATAGTTCTGGGGTCTCCACTGGGTCTCTCCTATAGCACATGGTTCATCCTCATGGCCCTATCAGGCCTCTATCCAACCAGCCTGCCTCACTTTGCCTAGAGCCAATTCCAAAAACAAAATTGCACTGCAAATTCAATGACCCTCTCTTTCCTGTATTTCTTATACTCCATAATACCAGATGGGCTACCAACTTGTTAACCTAAGAAGGAAATAAATCAGACTTTAAGGAACAGGACACTCCTTTAACATTCAGGCCCCTTCAAAAGACTTTGCATTCTTCCTGTTGTCCCAATGCAGATGGGCTGGCCTAATCTCAAAGACTATAATCTCTCAAACAATCAAGCAGCTGAATGGGCAGAAGTTTTGGTCCAAATATTTCATTTTTTTCTTTGCCTCTCTCTGTTCATTCCAGTACATTTCTATGTAATTCAACTCTGCACAGGTTCTCAGGATATGGGCATTGCAGCAATCCTCTCACTCAAACTGCTTCTAGTCCAGTCTAGGAAAAATTCCTTCTCACTCTTATAAGCCAAACCTCACAGTCCATAGTTCTTACTGCATTTATGTCTTTCAATTTTGACCAGAACGGTCCATCATGCTGTACTTACAGCACTGTAAGCTGTCTCCTAGGCCAAAGTTTAAAATCCTTCCACATCCCTCCCTCAAGTCTGTTCTAAATGACCCAAGCTGCAGCAACAACCCCTCTCCTCTGGTACCAATTTTACTACTGTTGGCAGCTTCATGTTGCTGGCAGAAAACACTCTACCAAGAGCAGTTTATGGAAGGAAGGAGTACACTTTGGCTTACAGACTCAAAAGGAAACTCCAGATGGCAGGGGAAAATGATGGCATGAGCTGATGGTGGACATCACTTCTTGGCCAACATCAGGTGGACAACATTAGCAGGAAAGTGTGCCAAACACTGGCAAGGAGAAACTGGCTATAACATCTATAAGCCAAGCCCTGAGATATACCACCTCCAGGTGCATCCAATTCCCAAACTGCCACCAGCTGCAGACCTAGCATTCAGAACACATAGGTTTATGGGGGACATAGGAATCAAACTGCCACACTTCCCTTGCCACCTCCTCTCCCCACCCTTAGCTAGGTAATTTCCAGGATAAAATTAATTTTCAAATAATATTTATACTATGATCCCACTGACGGAAAACAAAATAAGACAAAATCATATCATATTTACCTAAATGGCAGCTGCAGCTACCCCTGGTAAGGAGGTCAGGTTAGACATGTGGGAAATGTATTTCTGTCTTAAATTTATGTATCACACCAGTGTTTGAATTTTTACTGGAATTAATAAATATGAGATTTATCTAAAATATCAATTTTAAGAGCATACATATTGATACTGTATAAGAATGATTTTAAATTTGTATTTAATTCATAATAAAATACAACAAGGAAATACTTACCTTCCAAATTTTCAATTTTTTCAATGTTGTTTAAAGCTAGATTCAAATATTCAAGTTTCTTGAGTTTGCTAACATTTTCTGAAATACAAACATTATTAATTAACCTTTAACATGAAAGACTAATTTTTTATCTTTTTCTTTTTTCTTTTAGAGAAAGAGAATTGACACATCATGTTCTCAGCCACTGAAATCAAACTCCAGGTGCTTGCACCACCTAGTGGGCATATGTGACTTTGTGCTTGCCTCACCTTTGTGCATCTGACTTATGTGGGATCTGTAAAGTTGAATATAGGTCCTTTGGCTTCACAGGCAAGAGACTTAACCACTAAACCACCTCTCCAGCCAAAGGCTAAATATTTTATATAACATGTCTGTGTGTGTGTATGTGCGTGCGTGTGTGCATAAAACCATATTAACAATCTAGAATTTGGAGAGATGGCTTAGCGGTTAAGTGCTTGCCTGTGAAGCCTAAGGACCCCGGTTCGAGGCTCGGTTCCCCAGGTCCCACGTTAGCCAGATGCACAAGAGGGCGCACGCGTCTGGAGTTCGTTTGCAGAGGCTGGAAGCCCTGGCGCGCCCATTCTCTCTTTCTCCCTCTGCCTGTCTTTCTCTCTGTGTCTGTTGCTCTCAAATAAATAAATAAATAATTTTTAAAAAAATTAAAAAAAAAAGGAATCTAGAATTTGTATGAATACATGTTGCTTTTGAAATCCTTCCCTACATATCAGACATTGAGGTTACCTATATAGCTTCCCTTATCTCTGTGTCCTTTTGAATAGAATGAATAGAACTTAGGTCTTCTGATGTCTATGCAACTACAACTCCATGGGACTGTGCTTAACCACATTGGTCCAGGGCATGGTACTCAGTTTCTCCTGCTGGAAGAACCATATGCTGAACAGCCCATGGCAGCCACATGGTATAAGAAGGATGAGTACCCCAGCCATGTACTCCCAGTCAGTGACAGGAGAGCCTGCTTGGTGTGCTATACCTGGAGATGTCTCTCTTGTTACTGAATGTGGAGAAGGATGGCAATCTAGTTCCCACTAGTACTCACACTCAGTCATGAGGGGACCTGCTGTTGTAGGATAAAACACATTGTGGATGGTATGGCTTTTAAAGCATTGAAGTCTTCTCTACCTCAACACACTGTTGGGTAAAATTGTAGACTTCCTTTTTGTGAAGCTACACGGAGCTGGGTTTCTTTTACTTAGAGCCAGCATCAATCTGGCATAGGATTATCTTTTTTACTAAACCTGAAAGCCCATTCAGACAGAACAACAGTTATAGCAAATCAAGACATCTCTGTAGAATAGGGTCTATTAAGCCCAGCTAAAAATAAGACTACCAACACTGCCAAATCCTTTGTATGTGCTATGCAAGATCCTAAGCACTCTATGCATATTACTTGATCCTGATAAAAACTGAGCTAAAAACCACTGCCATCATCTCTTCTGCAACTGAGAACACCAAGGTACAGAGAATTAATCCTCTTGTCCACTGCAAATAAATTTACTCCAGAGGTATATACTACTAAGTCATGACATTCTAGCAAAGATGGCAGGAAACATGATGTTGCTGCGAAGAACTGTGGGACAGCCTCATTCAGGCTGCTTCTCTGTTGGATTCTCAGGTCATCACAAATATCCAATGTGGTGTTTTGTGATTATCACCATTAAGAGTTCATCTAAAATGTAAATCATATGTATAAAAATCCTACAGATCTGAGAATAATTATTTAGCCCCTGGGGCCTAGAATACTCAGTTTTTTAAGTATTTGGGTATAAATTAAAGCTCTTCTTTCTAATTAAATTATTTAAGTAATACTAATGTTTACAAGGTTTCTAGCCTTATCTGAGCATTTGATTGTCAACAGATTGGAGGTTTTCATGTGCCAAGAATCAGGCTACAGTATTTTCATCCTAAACAAAAATCCTCAGTCATTTTTGCTAAAATTGTCATCCAAGGACTGGAAAGATAGCTTAGCATTTAAGGCACTTGCCTACAATGTCAAAGAACCCAGGTTTGATTCCTCAGAACCCTTGTAAACCAGATGCACAAGGTGGTAGCTGGAGTTCGTTTGCAGTGGTTAGAAGCCCTGGCGAATCCATTCTTTCTTTCTCTCCCTCTTTCCTTCTCAAATAATAAAATCTTTTTAAAAAATTTCCATCCCAGGGATCAGCAGTTAAATTCACCTGCTTGCAAAGCCTGGGTCAGTGTTCAATTCCCTGGTACCCAGGTAAAGCCAGATGCACAAAGTGGAGCATGCATCTAGAGTTTGGTTGCAGTTGCAAAAGACCCTGCCCATTCTCATTCTCTCTCTCTCCATCCATCCCTCTCTCTCCTTACAAATAAATAACATGTTTTAAATTGCCATCCCATAATAAGATACCCATTCAGAATACAACCCTTCTTCCCACCTTTTTTATGGGTGCAGCCTCTAAATGCTAGAGGCATGAGGATAAATCAGCACAAGATTTGTTCAGGAAGACTGTCCTCAACTAACTTCTCAAGACCAAGGGGCCAGAATGAGTCCTTGGAGGAAGAAGTAAAAATGTCTAGGCCCTGTCGGACAGTGGGAAGGGAATTTGAGAGCTCTAGCCCAAACCACTCTGGGAGCAGTTGTCCCCAACTTCTACAAACAGAACCTCAGACTTCCAATAGACCAAACCCTTCCTCAGCTGAAATAAGTTTGCACCCCTAAGCTTATGAGACTCCCAGAGAAGCCATTAAAACATTGATTTCTGGGCTGGAGAGATGGCTTAGCGGTTAAGTGCCTGTGAAGCCTAAGGACCCTGGTTCGAGGCTCGGTTCCCCAGGTTCCACGTTAGCCAGATGAACAAGGGGGCGCACGCGTCTGGAGTTCGTTTGCAGAGGCTGGAAGCCCTGGAGCGCCCATTCTCTCTCTCCCTCTATCTGTCTTTCTCTCTGTGTCTGTCGCTCTCAAATAAATAAATAAAAATAAAGATTAAAAAAAAAAAACGTTGATTTCTGGAACCTGGCCCTTCGCACCACTCGCCACAGGTTCCACCCGTCAGTGGGACTCCAGATGGTCCTGGCTCACATGTATCAGGCTGAGTAGAGCCTTCCTCTGCAACCTGCCTGTACGTCCCAGTGAGGCACAGAGCTGAACAAGCAGCACTGCAAACCCCGGCTCAGTGTAGCAGTGCAAGAGTGAACCTTTGAGGAGCAGCTTACTTGCTAAATGAATGCTGAAATGCCCATGGGTGGAGCAGCTCCGAAAAATCCCGTTATTAGGATTTAAAAGAGTGTTTAATTTAAGAACACGTTGGAAGCAAAAATTTAAGCTTTCTCACAGCTCTGAAAAGGCCGCAATACTACGGTACTAATTAGTAATTGTGATGGACCCAGCTGTGGAGATGAAAATCTTGGGAACTCTTTGAGATCTGCACAATTAGCACTGTTCATTCTCCGATGTCCCCATGCATCAAGGCCAGCCGTTTTCTCTAGCAACCTTTCTAACTGAGTAGTGTGCCAGGATTTCTCATTTCTGGTAAAGTGAAAGATGCCAAAAATAATTATCTGAAGAGATATATGATTTTAGTAAATCTTCAAAAATGATGCAAATTTTGACATTTTATAACCCAACATCAATGTTCAATTATCCACAGAATGAGAGGCAACCACAGTTGCAGGTTTCTGGGCCTGGGTGATGCTGACATTTTGGGTTGGGTAATTCCTATGGGGAGTTGTCCTGTGCATCATGTATTGCTGGCGGTGTCCCTGGCCTCTACAGCTGTGGCCAGTAGCAACTCCCCAATGATCTCACACACATGTATGAGAAACAAAACATTCTGCAGACATAGCTAGACGTCCCCTGTTGAGAACCTCTACACATCACCATGGAAAGCTAACTGCAGCTGGGCATAGTGGCACGCCCCTTTAATCCTAACACTCAGAGGTAGGAGGATTGCTGTGAGTTTCAGGCCAGTCTGGAACTACACAGTGAGTTCCATGTCAGTCTGGACTAGAGTGAGACCCTACCTCAAAAGCAAAACTAAACATAAAACAAAAAAGTTAACTGCAAACTTAAAGCCAACCTCTGGGCTCCAGACCTGGGCACCCCTTCTTCCTCGTCAACTAACTCCATCTCTTTCCCTCCAACTCCATTCATGTCTCCCTTGTGTCCCTACCTTCATTTGGCCACCCAGGGCATTCTGGGTGATGGCATGGAAAGCACAATAAGATGGCATTTCATGTCATCCTTATGCCCTTTCTATATGGTAGGTGCTAGCACCATCTTACCAATGTCAAAACTGAGACAGCCAGGTTATCTGACCTGTCACAAAGGTTGTAAACGGTACAGACAGGCTTCATGGCTGGTCACGCCTGTCCAGTCCCAGTGTCTGTTTGCTTCTGCATTCAAGTACACTGCTGCTTTTATGAGTACTGGCAGTGCTTCGCTTGTTTGCATGGAGCAGGACCCCATTAAAGTGCTCTGCAGACCTCCTTTCTCTCTACTTCTCAATGAATTCTTATGACAAGCTGGGGTGGTGAGGGAAGGAAGGACCAAGTTACCCCATGGGTGAATTGGGAAAAAAAAACTAGGCATGCTCAGTTCCTCCTCTCTAGCTTCTGGGGTCTCCCATCAGAGAACACATGGTCCCAACTCCTTCCTGCCATAAAGCAAAGGCCTAGCGAAATAGGGAAACTTGTGGCCGTTTTGTCATATTCTGCTGGGTCATTTATGCTAGGGATAGTGTTAGCAAGCCCACCTGGTTGCAAGATGAAACCATACTCTTCAAAGATTTATTGGTTCTAAAAATGTTAACAGTTTGCCAGGCGTGGTGGCACACGCCTTTAATCCCAGCACTTGGAAGGCAGAGGTAGAAGGATCACCATGAGTTCTAGGCCACCCTGAGACTACATAGTGAATTCCAGATCAGCCTGAGCTAGATTGAGACCCTACCTAAAAAAAAAAAAAAATGTTAACAGTTTGATCTTTGTGTGACTATTGTATTTACCTATCAATTATAATCCAAACTAAAACCCAATACTGGCAGCAATGCCTTGTGCTTCCATGGTACAGCTACCTGTCAAATATGGCCACTGTTTAAGAATGGACTTGTTTCTCTCTCTCTCTCTCTCTTGTTTTTTTTTTTTAATTATTTTTATTTATTTATTTGAGAGCGACAGACAGAGAGAGAAAGAGGGAGACAGAAAGAGAGAATGGGTGTGCCAGGGCCTCCAGCCACTGCAAACAAACTCCAGATGCATGTGCCCCCTTGCGCATCTGGCTAACGTGGGACCTGGGGAGCCAAGCCTCGAACCGGGGTCCTCAGGCTTCACAGGCAAGTGCTTAACCGTTAAGCCATCTCTCCAGCCCTGTTTTCGTTTTTTGATACAGGGTCTCACTGTAGCTCAGGCTAACTTGCTGACTGAATTCACTATGTATTCTCAGGGTAGCCTTGAACTCGCGATGAACCTGCTATCTCTGCCTCCTGTACGCTGGGATTAAAGGTGTACACCACCACACCCAGAAACGTGTTTCTTTTGTTATGAGTGGTTTTTATGTTCATAGCAAAACTAAGCAGAAGTACAGAATTCTCATATATCCTCTTCCCTCTCATCTCAACCTGGATTACCACCTCTACTATGAATGCCCTAGGTGGGAGTGGTGCACTGGTTACAGCTAACAACCCCACTTTGCACATAATTATCAGTCAAGGCTCTTACACACCAAGACCAACCGTACAAGGAAGGCTGAGAAAAATGTTCCACGAAAAGTCTCTCTTCCCTTGTGGCATTTGTGTTGCTATGGGCCCCTTCTAAGAATTTCACTGCATTCTCCAAAGTTCTCCTATTTAAAATGGCTTTAAAAAAAAAAAAAAAGAATCACGAGAACAAAAGAATGAAACTTACCAATTTTTCCAATGAGGTTATTTTGAAGATAGAGAATTTTCAAATCCCGGCACCATTTGTCAATGTGTTCTAGTCTTTCTATTTCTTGCTGATGCAAGGAGAGTTCCTCCAGGGAAAAAATTACACACTCATTGTGCTCAGCATTCCGCCTAATAAGATCTTCTGTGACTGGAGAAAACATGCGGCATCTTACACTTCCGTCCCATTGTTCTCATCGGGTGGTTATGTTACCAGGGCACTACATGGTATTTGCAGCTGTCGATTCTTCAGGTCCAAGTGATTTTCAAAAGGAAAAAGATCAGGAAAACGCTATCCCCCCATGTTTGTGCAAGTTTGTGCAAGGCTGTGATGTGAGTTGAAGAGAAGACACAATAGTGCCTATGTCCGATTTGTCTTCCCATGAGTAAGTCTATCTACAGTTTGCTGTGCGGGTATAGGAAGAGTCAACAGCTGGCAACTAGGTGACACTAGGTCAGACTACATAAGATCCACTATCTGATCTAAGACAGCAACTATATTACTAAATTTTTTGAGGGGAGGGAGGTTGAGGTAGGGTCTCACTCTAGCCCAGGCTGACCTGGAATTCACTATGTAGCCTCAGGGTGGTCTTGAATTCACGGGGATCCTCCTACCTCTGCCTCCCGAGGGCTGGCATTAAACGTGTGCACCACCACACCCGGCTCCTAAGACAGCAACTTTAAGAGTGATGGTATCACTGACAAAAGACAGAGGCCCACTGATGGAGGCAGAAACAACATCATGAACCATCTGTAGATTAACTGGAAGCAAACAGGCAACAACAAAAACATTCTGCATTTTCCCTGTGCTATTAAAAATGTTATTTAGGGAATGAAGACATGGCTCAGAGGTTAAAGGCACTTGCTTTCAAAGCCTAATGGCCTGGGTTTGATTCCCCAGTACACAGGTAAAAGCAGATGCACAGAGGAGCATCATGTATCTGAAGTTCATTTGCAGTGGAGAGAGGTGCCATGCCGGTATACTCATTCTCTTCTCTCCTCTCTCCTCTCTCTCTTTCACTTTCTCCCTTCCTCACTACCTCTCACTCTCCTTGCAAGTAAATAAAAATATTTTTAAATGCTATTTTATTGAACATGTTAGGTTAAATAAGTAAATATTGTATGTCCATCCCAGGAGCCAATGAAGACTTACTTATTGTCCCTTATGAGGTGTCACTTATAAAGCACTAATCTAAATGTTTTACATGTACTTAACAGGAATACACAGGGTTATCACTTGCATTTGTCAGGAAAGAAACTGAAGCACAGTTTCAATAGTGGGTTCAGACCTTTGCCATAAGAGTTATAGCCAAATGGTGCTAAGTGCCCAGCTCATTCCCAGATCATGTGTTATCCTTAACCACTATGGACACCTCATCATGCATGAGCAAGTAAGAGAGATTCTTCAGACTTCCTGATTTACAGAGTGAGCCAGATGAGACAAGTTCTTCACAGAGCCATCAGCGGCCTCACATCTGTGGCCCATCCTTAAGAAGAGAATTGTTGGGCTGGAGAGATGTCTTAGCGGCTAAGGCGCTTACCTGCAAAGCCAAAGGACCCAGGTTCGACACCCCAGGACCCACTTAAACCAGATGCACAAGGGGATGCATGCATCTGGAGTTCACTTGCAGTGGCTGGAGGCCCTGGCACACCCATTCTCCTTCGTCTGTCCCTCCCTCCCTCCCTCCCTCCCTCCCTCCCTCCCTCCCTCCCTCCCTCTCTTCTCTCTCTCTCTCTCTCTCTTTCCCCTTCTCTCCCTGCCTATTTCTGTATCTCTCCCTCTCTCTCTCTCTCTCTCTCTGTGTATCTCTGCCAAATACATAAATAAAATATTTTTTGAAAAAGAGAATTGTTTTTTTCAATGTAATAACATGCAGTAATGTGATCAGTTGTTACAGTTACTCTACTTCCAGTGGTAGAAGACAGGGTAGTTTGCAACTAGAAAAATAACAAGTCAAAGAGGCTAAAACACTAGGGCAGTGAACGTTGCTGCTGCTTGAAGTTCACTCAGCTGACAGGCAGGTGGCTGCAAACGCAGTGCTGGATAAGCACAGTCCAGAGGGGCTGCAGAGCAGTGGAAGAGGGCAGCCCCACCAGCCCTGGCTCACTGGTCGTTCTGCAAGCTGTACTCTGCTCTTCTTGGAATGCCACTGCTAGTATATAGGGTAGTTTATGTAGACTAAAAAATGTAGAAGGAATTGTATCAAAATTAATATCCCCTACACAATAATTTTGGATTAATTGTTGTTTATTTGAGTTTGTGTGGTAGCAATCAACCCAGGGCTTTGACCACTAGGCAAGTGGTCTACTGAGCTATATTCCCAGTGCCCCAGATTGGATCAATACCTTAAATCAACTGATACTGAATACATGGATACAGCTAATGTGAGGACCTAACATCTTTTGCGTAAAGTAACAAGCATCCCTCTGTAATACTCTACAAGAATTCTCTGAGCAAGTAGCAACCTGAACGAAGGAGCTGGGATGGCAGAACCACTACTACCTGGGCTGCAGTAATGAGGTGTGGAACCATTCACCACCACTGACTAAACCTCAAGGGCTAGTGGTGTTTCTGTAACTTAAACTGTAGAAAACCACAGCAGGGAATTGTTAGAGACCTTGCTGCCACTAGAACCAGAATCCAGGGGCCAAAACCATGAGTCCATCCAGAAACCACGCATCATGATCATGGCTAGGTTAAGTATGAACCTTAATACTATTGTCACTTGATCCAATTAGGAATCAAGTGACACACACCTCTTGGATGGGTGGGTGAGGGTGCTTCTAGGAAGTAATGGTGGAGGGAAGAAGACCTTCTCCAGAGAGGATGGCCTTCCAGCGGCGAACTATGTATCAAGAAGCTCCAGGAGAGCTCGATGCCTTTTGCCCGGCTGATTGTGCTACTTGATGGTACGTGCATCTATCCTGCTGCTGCTGTTCTCAGACACTTCATCCGCTTCCAGCATGGACTGAAGCTGAGCGGCTCTCTAAGAATTCTTCAGGACTTCAATGACAGGTTGGGACTGCGTGCAGCTACAGCATTCCCTGACTCTCCTGCCTGCAGGCAGCTGTTGCTGGTCTGCCCAGCCTGCATCATGTAAACCAGCCTAATAAATCCCCTTTGTAATACATGTTCATTCCACTGGGTCTGTTGCTCTAGAAAACCCTGATTAATAAGTCAAGAACAATGAGATTCACTGACCAAGGGGCTGGTGGTGGCTAAATTTTGTTGTCAACCTGATCATATTGAGAATCCATTGGCATTACTCTTAGTCAGGTTTCTGGGGTTGCTTGAGGAAGGATGAACTGAAGGAGAAGTCCTTCCCCCAGGGTGAGCTTTCTCCCCAGGGTGGGCAGCCCTCCCATTGTGAACTACATGTAAGGAAGCGCTGAAAGGAGACAGCCTCTTCCTCCTGGCTGCCTGGGCTACTTACAGTTGAGCGCCTTCACTCACACTCAAACTATCCTGTTGGTTTGTCCTTCATCAGCAATGGAATGTAGCTTCCTCAGCCTTCCACCATGGACTGAAGACCAGCGGCTCTGCAGGAATCCCTCAGGCCTTCAGTGCTGGATTGGGACTGCTGAAGCATCCAGCCATGTGGACTGAGCAGCTACTGGGTTTTCTTGACTTTCAAACTAAGTTCCCTTTTTAAAAAATACCAATTCATTCTATTGGTCCTATTCCTCTAGAGAACCCCAACTAATGCAGGATGACAAGTGTGCCTCAAAACTCTGTTCTGGTCACTTCTTCAGGTTCCTTTCCACAGACAGATCACATCACAGACATTGTATGCACAGGGTATCTGCCCCAGAGGCAGCAAACCGGCCAGGATGACTGGGTGTAGCTGGAGTGGCCATCCTCCTACACAAGCACAAGAGAGGGCAGGATGCAGGTGGGGGAGGAGGAATGAGGGCCAGCCTCCGCATTGCGCTCCAGCACAAGCCTCCAAGGCATCAGAGGAGGTTGTATTAAATGTCTCCTTTAGGGTGGTGATAAAAGTATATTTGCCAAGGGAGGAACATGTACCTTATTTAGCAGCATGATTTATAGCTTGACACTTGGGCCATTACTTATGTTTTCCCCAGATTCTGCCTGAGCTTTAGTTTGATGCCCACATTAAAGGAATAAGCCAGAATGGAGAGAAAGAGCAGGATATAAAGTGCTCATTCAAGCTGTAGTGCCCACATTTGATCTCAGACCCCAAATCAACAGGTAGAAGCCATGGTGGGCTTCAGTATTCCCAGCATGCTGACGCTGATGGTGAGACAGGAGGCAGAGACAGGAGAATGTCCTGGAAGTTGGTGGCAAATGCAGCAAAGAACAGGATGCAAGAATCCCTGCCTCAAATGAGGTGGGCAGGCGAGGGCCAACTTGAAAGTTGTCCTCTGACCTCCATGCATGTGCTACGGCACACACATCACCCCATCAAGCCCCCACACACATATTCACACATACAAAAGCATGACTGAACACATGTACACAAAAAATAAAAAAACCTAAAGGCAAAAACCTAACTAACTTGAACCCCATGGGAGTGACCGAGTCAAATGTATGAGAATTCTGGCTGTGTCTTAAGTGTCAGCTGGTTTCTGACAGGGAATGCAATGCTTGTCTGTCCCACCAGCTTAGATAGCTGGCCACTAAACGTATCACAGGCAACTCCAGTTCTGCTCTCTAAAAGTCTTCTCCACTAGGGGGCTGAGGAGATGGCTCAGTCAAGAAACTCCTGAGGACCCAAACCTGATCTTCAAAACCCATGTAGAAAAGCTGGGTGTAGGCCATGGCTCATGCTCTTGGAATCCCAGCACTGGGGAGCAGGAGACAAGTGTATCCGTAGGGCTCAGTGAACAGGAAGTCTAACCTACTTGCTGAGCTCCAGGCCAAATGGCAGACATTGCCAGGAAAAGAAAAGTGGAAGTTTGTAAGGAATGACACCCAAGGTTGTCCTCTGGCCTTTACAAGAACACACACACACAAGAAGCCTTTCAATTTTTGTCAACCCTGAAGACCTACAGAATGATAAAACTTAAAACTCCTTCTCTTGCTACATATCATCAAATTTAAGTACCTTATCATAGTGTTATTACGGATGTAAAAGTGATCATTTGCATGGTTTGTCAAATCTTCCCTTTTAGAGTCATGTAGAAAGATATTAGGAAAGAATTATGCTGATCCGTATCTCCTAAGCATAAGAATTAAAATGGTAAAAATAACTATTACTTTAAAGGGGTAGGATGAGGGAAGCTTTCTTGGCATGAGTAATTCCCACACAAGGAAGAGGACAGAGGAGGAGGGGAAGTGTGGGGAGGAGAGATTTCAACAGTCATTCTCAGCACAAGGTTCCTCAACAGAACTGGTGGCCTTGAATTCTTGGGGATCCTCCTACCTCTGCCTCCCGAGTGCTGGGATTAAAGGTGTGCGCCACCACGCCCAGCTTTCAACAGCACTATTACATGCACAGTTAGGGACAATTTTAAAAATGGAGAATCACATAGAAAGGTAGAACCTGAAAGTATGAAATTTGCTAGTGAGCCTTTCTGAACCCTTCTCTAATAAGCAAACTGCTGTGTGGTACAGTGTTTCGTAGCACTTAGGGCACTGCTGTTAAACAATACTGCCCCATCGGAAGGCAAAGGAGCAACCAGAGCCCCTGGAAAACATGTGTGAGAACATTTACAGTGCACAGAGATTATAGTGATTTATGTTTTTAAGTGGGAAAGAATTTTTTGCAGGTTTATATACTATCTAATTCAAACCAAATATTTAACCCCAAGGAACATTTAGAAATTCCTACTCCAAACATTATATTGCTTCACTTGCATGAGATGTTCTAAGAATTGAAAATTATTTGGAGGCATTACCCTGTCATCCACCATGTGATATTTTCAGGAATGATGATATTAAAATACCTATTAGATGAGGTATATGGTAGCTTGAATGGATGTCCCCCAATAGATTCGGGAGTTTATTAAAGCTTTAGATCTCCAGCCAACTGACAGGAGAAGGTGTCAGTGTGGGTAGATTCTAGGGTCCAGCCCTAAGATGTGTTTGGGTACAGGTCTGAACTCCAGCCTAAGATATGCAGAGTCCTTGAGCTCTGCCTCAAGTTTCTGTCCAGCAGAGGTTCCTGGGGTGGGCTTGCCTGTGGGGGTGGCAGTGGCGGTGGTATTTCTCTCTGTGTGGACCTGTGACAGGGGGCCGGCTTCTTCTGCATTACAGAACTTTCTCTGGATCTGTAAGTTTCAATAAATTACATTCCTCCCATAAACTCATCCCAACAACGTGAAGCTGTTGATTAAAAGGTGAAAGAAGGGGCTGGAGAGATGGCGTAGCAGTTAAGCGCTTGCCTATGAAGCCTAAGGACCCCAGTTCAAGGCTCGATTCCCCAGGACCCATGTTATCCAGATGCACAAGGGGTTGCACACATCTGGAATTCGTCTGCAGTGGCTGGAAGCCCTGGCACGCCCATTCTCTCTCTCTCTCTCTCTCTCTCTCTCTCTCTCTCTCTGCCTCTTTCTCAGTCTGTCGCTCTCAAATAAATAAATAAAAATAAAACCAAAAAAAAATGTTTTTAAAGGTGAAAGAATATGCTAAGATAGGTAATGAAGCATTGCTGTCACTTTCTCCTTTTAAAAAATTAAAACTGACATAGCACAAACTCAGATGAATTCTGAAGTGCCTCACTCACTGGAGGAGCTAGCCTATATCTATAGGACTGAAAAGATGCTGACAGTGGTGCAGGGTTTGGGGGATCAGGAAGAGTCCCCCACATTTGTGAACCCCAATGCTGGGTCCTATTCTATCTTTGACAAAGTATTAATTAAAATGAACTCAAGAAGGCTAAAGCAGAACCATAAGCATATGTGATGTGGGAAACAGGCACTTATGTGGGAAATACTGCATAGTTCATACAGTTTATTTAGGAGAAACTGAGGTTTTTAAAGAAAGACTGGAGTACAGCCACGGGCACATGGAGGATACTTCATAAAGCTTATTTAAGAAAAATTGAGGATTTTAAGGAAATACTGGAGTAGAGCCACAAGCATATGGAGAATAAAGAGAGTTGTGCCCATGGCTATCCCAAGTTTAGAGAAGTTACCCAGGTAACAGGCCTAGAGTTAGGAAAATACACAAGTGGTAGATTTAGAGACCAGAGGAAAATCATACATGTAATTAAAGTGAGAACTTACCCCAAACTATAAAGCAGAGGCAAGCAGAACAGTTCCCCCAGACCAAGAAACAGCATTATGCTCTCCCCCCCCACCCAGACTCACACATATCCCTGTGGCCAGTGCGAGGAGAGGCAGGCAAAGAGAGGAAAGGAGGAGCTGGAATAGCCTTTGTAGTTGATTGAAATGCTTTCCTAGGGCCATAGTATACTAGACTGTGGACAGCAGGGAGCAGTGTAACTGAATCTCCGTTAGACAGGAGCAGACAAGAGTTCCAATCCTGCCAAGAGCTCCTATTGTCCAAGGAGAATCGGTATGTGGGGTGGCATCGCCTGCTTGTCTCTGGCCCTCAATTTCAAACTGAAACCGCCTAAAAGAAAGAAGCTAGCTTTTTTCTCCTTCATTAGTTCTAACCCCAAGGACATACTTCTCACAAAAGCATGGTGCTGAGGAATCCCAAAGCTGAACCAAAACTGATTACTGAACCTAGTGGTCTCCTTAATTCCTTAGCATGCATATTGGCTAAATTACCTTGTTGAAGCAATGGGAAGAAAGTCAGTTTCTGGGATATTACACGTTGCCCCTGTAATACCTTTGCTTTCTGCAAAGCTTTTTCATACCCTTAGCAAAGGTCTAGAAAATTATAGAGCCAACAATTTAGTATTCATTCTTCTAGGGGTGTGTGTGTGTACATGTTAAATGGCATGCATCTCAGACTGTCCTGAAACTTAATAGCCCAAGACCTTGAGTTCATGGCAATCCTCCTGTCTCATCCTTCTGAACGAGTATGGGGATGACAGGCATAAGCCACCATGCTCATCTCATTTCTTTAGGTTTTTCTATCATGTTTTGTGAACAGCTCACTGGATTAGAATCAAATTGATCAATATATGTTTATAGCAGATTTCACAGACTTTTCAAACATCTTGAAATGATTGGTATAAATATGAAATAAAAGAGAGTTAAGAGAAACATGGAGTTACTAATAGGTGGCTTCTTGCAGCATCTAAATGCTCTTCTATTAGTATTTTCAGTGGAAAATTTTGAAAACACATGACACATCTGAGCTGCTTTTTGCAGGGAGGGGGGAAGGGCTCCGGGTATGGTCTTGCTCTAGCCCAGGCTGACCTGGATTTCACTATGTAGTCTCAGACTGGCCTCAAACTCACAGTAATCTTCCTACCTTAGCCTCCCAAGTGCTGGGATTAAAGACATGTGCCACCACACCCAGAAACTCTACTCTCTTACAGACTCAAAGTCATCACACTGCTTCCACTCCAGCAATACCTTTAAGGGCTATTGATGTAGACAGTGGTATTAAAAAAAAAAATTATGTGGGGCAATGTCAGAGTCATTCAGAAAGTGTAATCCTCCAAAGGATAAAGGAGTAGTCAGAGCTAGTGAGTCAGACAGGTCAGAAGAGGCTTTATGGAGAAGAAACCTGTGTTGAATCTTGAATGAAAGTGAATGTTTGCCAGACAAATTCATGAGGAGAGGGCATCTCCGGCTATCTTGGATGACATAATGTAATGCCCAAAACTGAGAGATTCTTCCACCAGCTGCTGGGAGCCTTGCCAGCAGCCAGTCCTCAGTGGCCCACTGTCTTCAGAACTGCCTTGGCTAACTAGACAGATGGTGGGCTGGGCTGTAAAGCTCAGTCTTTTGCCTCAACTTGAGCAGGACAGAAGGCTCACTCCAAGTTTAGAGATCCTGGACTTGGGCAGTAGGACAATCTGTTAAAAATTCGTCATCACCCTTTACCCAGTACTGCTTCCTTTCAAATCTCCCCACAAAACACTCCAGAATAAAACTTCTGCATGCTAATCATGGCAAAGTCTGTTTCTTGTGTAGCTCCACCTGGAAGCATCAGTCCTAGGAGTGATCCACGACAGCTCATTCCAGGTAAGAAAGAGGCCTGCATTCGAATCTGCAGACAGAACGGTAATGCAAACTCTGTTACTGGCCAACAGTAAGGTCCACACACTACTGGCCCCAGCAGTTAAGCAACTATCAGGACTTTCACTGGAGCTCAGCAGCAAGGATACCAGTGGAAGGGGATACACAAATAAGTATGGTCTGTCAGGCATGTAATTTAAAAAACAGTTGATGCAGTGGACACAGCTAAGCATAACTGATGCAGAAAGACTAAGATGCCAATGGACTATTACAAGCTTAGCTGGGCAACCACAGGACGACTACTGGCACCACGTGAAGATGTGTTCATCTTGCATCCACGCTGCAGAGGAAGCTGAGGTTCGGGCTCATTCATGAGAGTAGCAGAGACGCTAAGAGACATGTCTGGATTTGATGTACCTTCCTAGACTAATACAACTAAAACTTCAGACAAAATATATGAAAGTAATATTTTTAAAACATCAGACATCAAGAAATCAAAAAGGGAACTATGTATTTTAAACACAATAAAAAATGAACAGAACATGTTGCAGTTGCCTTCTTGCTGCTGGGACAAAATACCTGACCAGAAACAATTTATGGTAGGAAAGGGCTTGTGGAAGGCTCACAGTCTTGAGGGGAAGTTTCACCAAGGCAGGGAAAGCATGACAGAGCAGGAGCTGGGCATCACATCTTTCCATGGAAGCTGGCAGGAAGCAGCAGGAGAATGGGCTTGGTAGAACTGGCAAGCTAATTAACCTCAGGATCCCTAGTCAAATACCTCCTTCTACAAGATTATATCTCCCAAACTGCCACCACCTGGAGATTAATTATAAGGTTTAAACAAGCAAACACAAGAGGCTATGGGAGACACTTCACATTCAAACTACCACAGAACAGCCTATCAAAATTTGTGAGATGCAGTTAAAAATTTCTCTAGAGGGAAATGTATAGCACTAAATGCCCATGGCAAGAAAAAAAAAAATGAATGTTCAAAAACCTCGCTTCCACTTCAAAAAAATCAAACTCAAAACAGAAGAAAGTAACAGAAATCAAAGACATAGAAAACAAAAACTACGAAGTAATCAATAAATGTTAAAGCTGATTCCTAAAAAAAAATAAAATAAAATAAAAAAAATAAGGGCTGGAGGGATGCTTAGCCATTAAGGAATTTGCCTGCAAGGCCAAAGGACCAAGGTTCAATTCTCCAGGTCCCACATCAGTCAGAAGCACAAGGGGGCACATGCATGTGGAGTTCATTTGCAGTGGCTGGAGGCCCTGGTGCACCCATTCTCTCCCTTTCTCTCTCCCTCTTTCTCTGTCAAATAAATAAAAAATAAATAATTAAAATAAAAAATTTAAGTTGGTAAACTGGTATTCAAACTCATCAGAAAAAAAGTAAAAATTGCTTTATGGTAAAGGGATAATAGGGAATAACATAAATACTGTTATCAAAACAAATTCAAGAATGTGGACTGAATGTTAACATCTACACATTTCTTTTTCTTGCATCCCCTCTCCCAGGATGCTATTAGTTCTGGGCCAGAAACCCCAATTTAGGGCTGAGAGAGAGCTCAGTTGGTAAAATGTTTGTAATCAAAGGACCTGAGCTGGATTCCCAGTAACTATGCACAAAAAAGCCAGCCAGGCATGATGGCATGATCCCAGCACTGGGGAGGTGGAAACAGGATAGGAACAGCACACGAGCCAGCCATCCTAATCGACTGGGGAATTCCAAGCCAGTGAGAGACCTTATCACCATGTACATGCACATGCACCCTCACCCATCCAAGCCCTCCACCCCTGTGAAACACACACACACACACACACACACAGAGAGAGAGAGAGAGAGAGAGAGAGAGAGAGAGAGACTCCAGTCTCGCTCTCTTCTTCCCTGTCTCCCTTCTCCCAGTCATCTTCGTTTTCTGTTTTCTTCCTTCCCTCCCTCCCATTGGTCTTTTTCAGGACGGTGTATGAAACCCAGGGTGAACCAACCCCAAACACAGTTTCTTGATTGAAAATAATTATGAAATCTCACAATGATAACTGATAATTTAGATAAAACTGCATAAAAGTCGCAATTGTGGACGTCAAAAATGTCTTGATAAAACAGTGGCTCATTGTAATCTTAAAAAAAAAAAAAAAAAACCTGCTCGTACCATCACCTTGCAAGATACTTGGAATATTTTGACATATGTCTGCAGGTAGTAAGGCCTGTGAAATAAAACTTCACTGTGGAGATGAGGTTGAAGTCACCAGCGCAGTCACAGAGCACTGAAGTGGAGGTGGGAAGGGGAGAGGTGTGGGTGAAACCTTGGCCCTGGATCTCAGAGGTCAGAGGTGGCTGCTCAGGGGCTCTGCCCCCCTCCCCCGCCCCTCCTTCCCTCTCCCCCTTTATCCCCCTCCCTCCTCCCTCTCCCCTAGACCCCCTCCTCCATCATTCCATCCCCCTTGCCCGCACCTCCCTCCCCTCCAATCCCCCCATTCCTGCTCCCCATCCCCCTCCTCCACCACCCCATCCCGCTCCTTTCTCCTCCCTCCTTCCCATCCCCCCGTTCCCCTCTCCCCCCCACCCCCCGTAGCCCGGGCCTCCGGGGGGACGACCCTGGGGGGACCTGGCGCTCCCAGTGGCCACAAGGGGATGATGATGGAGGAAGGTAGGGGTCGCTTACTCCGGCCCATGGCGCCTTTCCAGTTCGCTGGCCTGGGAAACCCGGCGGAACCCGCAGGACTCCCTTCACACCTCACAGCAGCGCTTCAGCGCGTGGGTACCGGAGTCCTGCAACCATGGCAACGGAGACTCTACGGAGGCCGCGCGTGGCCATGCGGCGGCGCGTTTTTTCTGGAGGAGCTGCAGAGGAGACACCTGGGTGCCCAGGTCCAAACCTGAGGCTGTTCCACGTGCCCCACCCCGCCGCGACCTTGCTCAGACTGCTTCCCTCTCCCCAAACAGTTGTCCAGACTGATGGAAGAACGTAGGGCGCTCTTACATCCTAACAAGATCTGGCCCCTCGGCGTACTTTGCCCTGCTATACACCTTTCTTTCCTCTTCCTTTAACTGAAGGAAGATCGCATTTCGCTTCCATCCTGTAAAATGAGAAATAATGATCTCAAAAAAAAAAAAAAAATCACTTCAAGCCGAGAGCGATGATGCACGCCTTTAATCCCACCACTGGGGAAGCAGAGGGAGGAGAATTGCTGTGAGTTCGAGGCCAGCATGACACTACATAGTGAATTCCAGGTCAGCCTGGGCTACAGTGAGAGCCTACCTCGAAAAAACAAAACAAAATTTCAAAGAAGTAGGAGGAGGAGGAGAAATCACTTCAAAACTTTACTGAGACGTGTGAGAAATAAAATACATTCAAAAAAACTAAGTAAAGATTAGTTTGTACTGGTAAATTTCATCCTTGTAAAATTGCAGTGCAGCACCCATCAACTTCCTATAATTACATTATTTTCTAAACGCACTATCAACTACTTCCTCGCCCTTTCCCTGCCCAACGCTTTCTGCATTGTAAAGCATAGTGTTCTTCCTACAGCCCCGTGCTCCCCCAGCATTGTCCCCACCACTTTCTTCAAAATGCCCAACAGCTTTAGACCTAGAAAAAGATGATTCATGCTCAGACGTTCAGTTTTCCACATTCTAATGTACTATACCTTACTAGAATTTGTATGTTACTATTTTAAAAGCAAACATTCTCCATTCCATTTGAAAAAGAGACAAATTTGTAAATGAACTTTTTAAAACCATCCCACTCCAGTTACAGTAAACTAATACAGCGCATGGTTCTTACCTTAATTCATGTATGGTGTGTATATTTTTACAGGATTCACCAAGCAATTCTAAGCACAAAGAAATTTATAGGCATTTTCTACTATTACTATAATTGGCCAGATGGAGAGGAGGACTTGATGTGGACAGAGAAGCAGGGAAGTCAGCGGGTGTGTGGTGAAGGAGAAGCAGTGCATGCCCATCTGCTGGCCGTGAGAGCCCTGCACAGAGGGACTTTGAACAGCAAGCCTCAGACTGGAGATGAAAGATAATGGAGCCTTGTAAGCCAAGTCCAAAGATCTAAACTGGAATTGTAGGATTACAGGCACTGTGTCCCCGTAGTGGGAGAAGAACTCTGGAGTTCCAATAAGGCTTCCAGGAGCACACAAGATATCCACTGCCTCTACACAAGTCTCATTGTCATTTTCCTATTTTTTAAAAGCAGGACTGTGGGGAGAAAGGGCACTGTGACAGGAAACATGGCTCAGCCCCATGTTTGTCTGTGAGTGGCACTGGGGAGGTGATGCCAGGAGCTGTACCTCCTCCATCTCCACCTGAAGATGACATGCTGGCAGTCATATCTGCTGTGTCTCTGAGAGGTCTGGACATGACATTGGTGGCTAGTTAATCACCGAGGAGAATGAACTACAGCAAGAGTTCAGCAGATGCCCCTGAGCTTGAACTTGTGCGTTTTGACAGTAAGGGGCTTATGGAAGCTAAAAAGATCTAGCTTTGGCAGGAAGCTGGCACAGTCAAGCAGATAATTCACGTGGGATTAGTTTGTGAGTTAACAGAAACATGGGATCAGGCTCCGTGTAAAGGATGTCAGGCAGGACGCTAGTTCTCACAGCTGCTGCCACTCCTGTGTCTGATGTGTTAACTATGAGTGTCTGGTCTCACCCTCGAACTCTCCACCTCACTCTGAAACCCTCGGGTGGTCATGGGGACCGTATGTTTTGATTCCCTCATGGATTCTTCTAGAAACAGTCTCTACAGCATTGAGGTATAGTCTTTAAGGAGGTGATAGGGTCACAGAGGCAGATTGAGTGCCTTAAAAACAGTTTCACAGGGCTGGGGTGATGGATAAGCAGTTTAAGACACTTACTTGCAAAGCCTGCCAGCTGGGACTCAATTCCCCAGTACCCATGTAAAGCCAGACACACAAAGAGGCACATGCATCCAGAGTTCATTTGCAGTAGCAAAGGCCCTGGCAAGGCTGAAGTGATGGCTTAGTGGTTAAGGCTCTGGCCTGAGAAGCCTAAGAACCCAGGTTCA
Organism: Jaculus jaculus; assembly: GCF_020740685.1. Taxonomy (NCBI): domain Eukaryota; kingdom Metazoa; phylum Chordata; class Mammalia; order Rodentia; family Dipodidae; genus Jaculus; species Jaculus jaculus. The sequence goes on along the minus strand of NC_059103.1, from coordinate 205,793,010 downwards.
ATTCCCCAATACTCATGTAACCTAGATGCACAAGGTGGCGTGTCTGGGTTTCATTTGCATTGGCTAGAGGCCATTGGCATGCCCATTCTTTTGGTCTGCCTGTCTTTCTCTATCGCAAATAAATATTTTTTTTTTTAAAAAGGCCCTGGCATGTGCATACTTCTTTATTGCTTTCTCCCCATTCCCCTCTTCCTATTTGCAAATAAATAAAAAATATATTTTTTAAAAATTGGTCCATTTTTTTCCCTTCTGTTCCTTATGTCCCGTGAGGACATCTGTTCCTCACCACTAGTGGACACAGTGATGACATATCATCCAGGAAGCAGGGACAGTTCTCACCCAACACAGAATTTGTGGTTGCCTTGATCTTGGACTTTCTAGCCTCCAGGGCCATAAGTAATGAATTCCTGTACTTTACAATCTTCCTAGCCTGGGGTATTTTGTTAGAGAAGCATAGACACAAGAACAGGCCCTATAGTTACCTGTGAACTTTAATGTCTTACAACTATTCTATTCACCCACTCATAAGCAAAGTTTTTCTATTCAACCATTCATAAGCAAACAAAGAATGAAGCTATCATTCTACTTGGTAAAAAATCTCTGAAATCTTTAAATATGGTATGTTCAACACTGCCCACCTGCTTTGAAATGACTAACTCAATTCATTCTCACAGGGCTCTTCAGACACAGTTCATGTTATCAACTGATATTAATAGATAAATAAATGTGAACCCCCGTGATAGCATACTACTGCTGCAAAGTGAGCCTTGATGCTATGTGCAAACCAGAACTCTATATTGCATCATGTTCTAGACTAAAAGCTACCTTAGAACAGGAGGGGAGCTCTTTTCTTGGTGTCTTTTTTTTTTTTTTTTTAAAGCTCTGAGTCATAGATCTCTGCACTGGTCCTGATAGTCAGGTGCCCAATAAGTATTTGTTGAATGACTGGCTCAATGAGTTGGAGAGACAGCCTTTCCAAGAGCTTACATGTAAGGGCACATCTGGGGTTTTAGTTGGATCACCATGCGGGTGTTCTTGCCACGAGGGAATCTAGTGGACCGCACGGGAAGGGTGTGTAAGCCCTGGTCACTGGACAATTCATCTTGGGGCCTTTGTGCCAAAATCTAGCATAAAAGCTAGTGGAACAAGCATGGCTTTGAAGAGCAGAGGGAAGTCTTGGATGAGAGAAAAGAGCCTGGGGATATCTTCTTTGCTTTTAGTAATGGATCGGGCTGAGCTGCTTCTCTATGTCCCTCCTCATGCTAACTGTCTCAGTTACCTTCTCACTACTGGGACAAAATACCCAGCAAGACACAACTTAAGGAAGGAAAAGGGTTAAATTCAGCTTACAGTTCCAGAGGGTAGAGTTCATCATGATGTGGAAGGCATAACAAGAGAAAAAAAAGAAAAAAGAAAAAAAAAAAGCCTGTGTCACCTTGTCCCATCAGCAGGGAGGCAGTAGAGAGAAAAAAACAGCAAGTGGGGTTGGGCTGTAACTCAAGGCCTAATCCCAGAAACACATGTTCTCTAGCAAATCTACACTTCCTACAGGTACCATGGCCTTCCCAAACAGCCGAGACCAACTGTTAAACACATCAGCTGTGGGGGACAGTTTGCATTCAAACCACATCAACATCTTTGTAGTTGCATTTCCCCACCGATAGGGTCCCAGACAGATGTCTTTCCGTGGAAGGAGGCTTCCAACTGACGGCTCCGACTGCACACATTTTTACGCAAGGGGATAAGCAACACTGACCTCAGCTCAAGTCAACATTGGGAGTGGGTGCCAAGCAGTCTGGGTGATGACAGAGCTTCCAGGCGTTCTCAAGATCACAGTGTTTGCAATCTTGGGCTCCTCTGCTGCTCTCTTTGTCACAGGGCCCAGGTCTCTCTGCGAGCACTTTTGGATAAACATGCTTGGATCTGAGATGGGGGACCACTCCATTTTTCAGAGTACCTCTCAGAAAGCTTAAACAGCACATAGCGTTTTACTAACATAACATATTACAGTTTCTTCGAAACAGAGGTATGAGGGACATGAGGCAGCCTCTCTGCAAGCCCCCTTCCATCCTTTCTCCTTCAAAATAAAAACAATTTAACAAAGAAAAAGGTTTGAGATGATCAAACTTAACCTCTGCTTATCACTGCTGGAGAAAGTGAAGGAAGGGCTGCATTGCTCAAGATGATGTATGGTAGTTATCTATGGTTGACTTCTCCTACTGGTAAGCTGGAAGACAGGAAATGAAAGGAGAGGTGGAACAGGGCGGCCAGATAATTACCAGGGCCACCTCGCTTATAGCTGCGGATATGAATTTATGTTTCTGAATAAGAGTTCATTCTACAAACATCAATGCATAAACAATCAAATGGAAACCTAAGAACATTTCAAAATCAAATGTAAGATCATTTTCAAATGGTTATCTTAATTTATTCATCTAAACCTCTGCCTACTTCTAATAATTTCATAAAGGCAAGTGCTGACACTTGATAAATTTAGAGAGTAAGTAGGATGTCCTAAGGGTTCAAGTGCTGGAGTATTTAAAAAATTACTTGGATTCATTTTGTCTTAATTTCCACATTTGTAAAGTGAGAAAACTAAACTGTTTACTAGATCAGATTTTTACAAGAGACAATACATAGTTATTTTTGTTGTTGTTGTTTGATTTGGTTTGGTTTGGTTTTGGGTTTTGGTTTTTTATGGTAAGGTTTCACTCTAGCCCAGGCTGACCAGGAATTCATCATGCAATCTCAGGGTGGCCTCGAACTTATGACTATACTCCTACCTCTGTCTCCTGAGTGCTGGGATTAAAGGATTAAAGGCATGCCCCACCACACCTGGCAAGAGACAATACATAGTTTTAGCCACAACTGACACTCTTCACATCTCAGGCAGAGATGTGAAGTTCAAAAATCCTGGCTACAAATCATTTTACCTTCTAAAGCAGTTCATCTATCAGCTCAATGTCAATGCACGACAGGCCTCTATCAATGCCAAGTGACCAAAGAATTATCCAGCGGATCCCGGCCAGAAGATCTGACCCACCCAATCATGAGAGATATGTAAACACTTATTCTAAATTTGTAGTGAGTTTTAAAGTAACAAAAGGTGGTTGACTAAGAAAACAGCACCCTTGCTTGTTTTGCCAATTATTCTTAGTTTCAGCTCGGGCCCTTCATTGTCACATTGCATTGCCATTTTGATACCTCTCATTTTGTGGGCTTTTTTTGTTTTTTGTTTTTTTTTTAGAGGATCATGGAAAGAAATATTCTAAAAGGAATATCTGGTCCACCATGATTTAGCAGTTTAAAAAGGTCACCTTAGCGCATATCATAAATATTCATAGCACTGGAGAGATATTTCTGTGACTAAGATGTTTGCCTGCAAAGCCTAAGGACTGGTTCTATAGTACCCACATAAAGCCAGATGACAAGGTAGTGCACGTGTCTAGAGTTTGTTAGCAGTGGTTAGAGGCTCTGGTATACCCATGCTCTCTCTCCCTCTCTCTCTCCCTCTTTCTCTCTCTCTCAAATAAATAAATAAATATTCACAAAAACTTCTTCTTTAACTGTTTTATTGACAACTTTCATAATTATAGACAAAAAACCATGATAATTCTCTTCTTTCTTTCACTTTCCCCTTCAGAAATTCATTCTCCATCTTATCCCCTCCCCCTCTTAATTAGTCTCTTTTATTTTGATCTCATCATCCTTTCCTCCTATTATGAGGGTCTTATGAAGGTACTTCTAGGCAGTGCGTCGTCATTGTGTCTGAACAATTCTTTGGAAGCAGTCCTGCCTTCCTTCGGCTCATACATTCTTGCCACTACCTCTTCTGCAACAGACCTTGGAAGATGTAACAGAGATGTTTCAGTGCTGAACACTCCTCTGTCACTTCTTCTCAGCCTTCTCAGTACTATGGTGCCTTTTGGGTCATCCCAGTGGTCACTGCCATCTGAAAAGAGAAGCTTCTCTAATCCAAAGTGAGAGTGACATTAATATATGGGTATGAAAGCTTTAAAAAAAGTGCTTACAGAGCAGTCTGGAGAGCATAATATATGCATTTGTCTGGCTAGACAAATTTAAGGCTTACAGTGTCCACTGTTATCACCTCTGACGACTTCTCTCTCCCATAGGCCTGCACACACTGTAGTTCTTTCCAGCTTTCTTTCAGTTGGTCCACATTGAGGAGGTTTCCAGCTCAGCTCCAACAGGATTTCTCAGTGACCTGGCAGCCAAAGCATGTGGAGTATTCAGCAATAGGGTCTTACCGTCTATTTCTGTGGGAAACCAAGAGCCTTGACAATAGCCTCTAATGATTTGGGGGAATCAGGGACCTCCCTGGCCAAAAACTCAATGGAAGGTATCTCATCCCTGGCACTGAAATTTTTCTAGTAACAATTTATGGCTTCTGGGTGTACCATTATCCAAAAACTTCTTTAAAATCTACAATGCACAACCCAAGCTGTGGCCCAGGATGCATGCTGTCCCAACCCTACTTTTGGATGTCCCACTCCAATCCCTCTTTGGAGTGTGTGCTTTGCTTTGCTAAGTAGACTTCTGCTTGAACTGTCTGTCTCTCAACTTAAATTTTCACTTTGAGGAGACAGGTTTTTAGGATGTTAATATTCTGTCTTCTCAAATTGCCTGCTCTGTGAATAAAGCTCACTTTTAAGGATTCAGTCCCTGTCTCTGCTCAGTGACATCTGAAGTGACAAGCAGCAACAAATTCAAGTATGCTGGTTGCAGGTGCAGCTGATGGAAAACTTTACCAAAGTCAGGTTTGAAAACTGCCTAAACACAGGTTCCCTCATACTTCTGGGGCTACTGAGGTCTAACCTCCCTGGCCAGGATCCACCAGCCCATCCCTACATAGCTCAGTGTGCTCTCCAGAGCCCTTTCTCAGTCCTCAGTCCAAAATTCTATAACTAAAGACTCTCTATCCACTTAAGTAAATAATTCTCACCCAGAAAGTCCAATAGCATGAAATATTAGATTGTGGATTAAGGACCACTCATTAAACTTGAAGGCTTTACTGTCAGAGCAGTTTTTACACATGTTCGAGTAACCCTGCCATTTAACCTCATAATGCCCCAGGAAGGACTCCACCCAGTTAGTCATAGCCACAAAACCACAACCGGGTGGATGACAAGTTTCAAACAGACTCAGAGACCAGGCAGCCTCTCTTGAGCAGGCACCAGGCATGCCCATGCCACCTCACCTGTTGCTTGCTTATTTGCACACCCAATCAGAACTCCCCACTCCTTCCCAGTTCTATTTCACCAGTGCCTCAGGGAAGAAAGGTTGTTTCCGGCTCCTCCTCAGGGGAAAGAACATAGACATCAAATTCTTCTAAGCAGAGACTCGCTTAACACCAAATGGAATCTTACTCATGCTTGATGAGTCTCACAGTGTTGATATGTGAGTTTGCACATGCGAGGTGCTGCTGTTTGTGAGTTTGTGTGTGTGTGGAGGCAATGGGTCTTACTCAATTATTCACCCCGTTGCTTTTTGAGATAGGTTCTCTTATTTAACCCAGACCTCATTGGCTGGGCTAGGCAAGCCCAAGGGAACCTTCTGTCTTTGCTTCCCTAGCTCTGAAATTACAGGTGTGGGCTACCAAGCCTAGCATTTCATGTGGACACCAGGGATATGAACTCAGACCTTCATGCTTAAATGACAAGCACTTTACCTATGGCACCATCTCTTCCAGCCCCTCTAGTGTTCTTCTGAAGTAGACATTTGTCATGTTGCAGTATCTGGCACCTTTCCCCTGAGACTTATCAGTGGTGAGCCCAGAGCCCAGTTTCTAGCTGCGGAAGCCAAAGCAAGCTTACTAAAAGAAGTATCCAGTGTTAGGAGTCACGGTGGGCTTTCACTAGAAGGATCTGTGACTGAAGACACCGGGCAGAGATGCCCTTGTGTTCTGGCCAGATTATTTCACCTGGAAGATAGCTCTCATTCCTGGGTCTAACTTTGTGGCATTCTACAGCACCTCCAGTCCCTGATTTTGCAAGTTTTCCTGCTTCTACTGCAGATCATTAAGACAAAGTATAAAATTCTAGAGGATACTTTTTTCCATATGACTTCCCTCACTGTGACACTCATGGCAAGTCTTGCGGGGTAGGGGATCCTAAAATCACTTTCAATTTTGCTGCATGCTGTTAGGTTCACAGTTACCATTTCCCACAGCAAAGGCGTGCGTGTCCTCTGTAGTTCTCTCCTTGAAGCCCAGATATAGTACTCTCCCAGGAGCACCAAGTAAGTGCACTTCCAGCCTGGAGAAGTGGCCTGGGTTCTGGACTTTTCAGTAGGTCTGTACCACCTTGGAGTGAGTGGTGGGTTGATGTGGTTCATCTCAGCCTCCAGAGTGGACTGACACCATGGGACCAGCGATCTCACCTGCACCCCCAATTACACTGTTGGTGCTTCTGCTACGGGAGGTATGTGGGCACAGTCACTCCTTGTATACACTACACTGTCAGGCTAACCACTGTGAGCCAAGGTCCCAGAAAAACCATGACAGTAGAGGTGATGATCCCCTAATGTTGAGGACAGAATCAGATCTTCTCTTGAATCAGGCCAAACATTTTCCTGCACACCTTCTGATTCCCATCAGTCATACAGTGTTTCTGACTCTGTTGCCAGGGTATTTTTCACTGCTAATAACAAAGAACCCCTCGCTGATCAGTTCTCTGATGCTTTATGATGATGAAAAAGACCCTACTTGCCCTGTGCCAGTAAGGGATGACCAGCAGGGCCAGAGGGTACAGAAGACAGCACACTCCTGTTTTTAGCCAAGACTTTCCCAAAAGCACAGGATTCCCACTGAGAACACACTGTTGAGCTGAGGAAGACAGTGTCCAAAATTTTCCCTTGGTTAATTTATTTGCTTCAAATTCAGTGGTTTTGTCATTTCTTTGGCACCTCCTCAGAGACATGGGGTAGCAGGTGCTGAAGACAAAAAAAAAAAAAAAAAAAAAAAAAAAGAGGGAAACAATTATAAAAAGAAAAAATACTACAAAAGAAACCATTATTTACTAATTTAATTTCTCTGAGAATTGAATAAACAGCAGCTTTATTCAGGCTCCATGTTATAACACCTGGGGCCAGTTCAAGACTTGATGTCCAGAGAGAGATTATTATCTCAGAATCAATGAGCTTCTCTAACTACGGATAGGAACAGAAATATATGCAACCCACAAGAATTAAAACTGTATCACCAAAAAACATTGATATAATCTACAAGGATAAACTTGAAATGAGGCCTCTGGGGAAATTGCAAGTGACTGCCAATTTTGCTAATGATAATAAGTTTATTTTAATTGCTAATATATTCCTAATTACTCTACTTCTTGAATGTTTACTTGACTGTCAGTCATCTTCTTTGATTTATGTTCTTTGTGAAAAGACTTTGTCATATCAATCAACCCTTTTCAAGTTTGGTGGCAGCTGCCAAACATGATGTCACCTTCGCTGTCACACAGCCCTGCTGTGCACCATGTGCCCGAAGGCAGAGGGAGGCCTTGCCTTCAAAATCACCCAGAAGCCATGGCTGTCCATTGCAGTTTAGAGAGGAATAGCATTTTCAAGGTTTTGGTTACAGGAAAAGGACTGGCATTGCCTATGCTGAAAACTTGCTTTTTGTGTTCCTGTGTGTTTTTAGAACTGAAGCCATCTGCCTTTTTGTAAAATGCTATACAATATTTGCACATATTTAGGAGGAGAGCATGAAAATTCAATACATGTGTAGAAGTCACTGTGATGAACCCTATTTTATGTGACTCTTCCACCTGCTCTGATTTCCACCTACTTTCTACTTCCTGCCTATATCCTCCGTGTGTATTTACCCTTCACATGCATGGTATATATATTTTCAAAATCGTGTTTCAAGGAAGCCATGCCGCTAATGTAAAATAAAAAAGTTCTAGTTTAAATGAACATGAGGAACCCATCAATCCACTAAATATTTTTATTTATTTATTTATTTACTTATAACGTTTTTTTCTAGGTAGGATCTCACCCTCTAGCCCAGGCTGACCTGGAATTCACTATGTAGTCTCAGGGTAGCCTCAAACTCATGGTGATCCTCCTACCTCTGCCTCCTGAGTGCTGGGATTAAAGGCAGGAACCACCATGCCTGACTTTATTTTTTAAATTTTTTATTGACAACTTCCTTAATTATAGACAAAAACCCATGATAATTCCCTCCCTCTCCCCCATTTTCCCCTCAAAAATCCACTCTCTATCATATCCCCTGCCCCTTTTATTTAGTCTATTTTTTATTTTGATGTTATCATCTTTTCTTCCTATTATGAGAGTCCTGTGTAGGTAGTACCAGGCATTGTTAAGGGCATGGATATCCAGACCGTCCTGTGACTGGAAGGCTGCATTTTGAGGACTCCTACCATTTCTTTGGTTAATTTTTTGTTGTTGTTTCAGCAAATAGTATTAAGTGCCTGAGACTGGAGACAGAAAAAGATGGCAAAGGTTTCAACATCCATGTATGATTTATATTTGTAGGGATTTATAAACAATGAGTACTACTTAAGTAAGAAGATTTATGGTTCTGAGTAGAATAAGAAAAGTAGTGCAATGGTCAGAGTAGGTTACAGCATGTTATCTGTGAAGAGGCGGCACTTATGATGAAACCTGAGAGTGGGAAGGCAATAGCTATCTGGGGAGCGACAGAAACAGTTTTCGGGGGGAAAGAGCAATACAGAAATCCTCTGAGTGTGGAGAACTTAGGATGCTGTGGGAACAGCAGAAAATGTGGAGGGCAGGTTAAGTGAGGAGGTGATGCTGAGGGAGAGGCAGTACAGACAACAGGGTTCGCAAAGACAGGGTATGATTCCAAATTGGATGGCAGTGACTTGTTCGGATCCACTGTTTTATAAACCTTTTTGGGGTGGTGGTGGCTGGAAAGATGGCTGGCAGTTAAGGTTCTTGCCTGCAAAGCCTAAAGATCCAGGTTTGATTCCACAGCACCCATATAAGTCAAATGTACAAGGGGGCCCATGTGTCTGGAGTGTAATTGCAGAGGCTAGAGGCCCTAATATGCCTACTTTTTCTATCTGTCTCTTTCTCTCTCTTATCCCCTCTCTCCCTCATAAATAAATGAATAAATAAAATATTTTAAAAGTCTGTTTGGGATGAGGGGCAATAGTAGGAAGAGGAAAAACAAGAAAGGACTTTGGGAGATGATAAAAAGAAGGAAGACTTGTCAGAGGGAGGAGAGGAGTGACAGAGACAAGCAGGTATGGTTAGCACAGTAGGAGAAGACTCCCTGGGGGGAGCAGAGCAGGAATGGATGTAAGGGTGTACGGATTACATTTTGGACCAGTTAAGTTTGCTATAACTACTGTCCTGTCAGCCTCTACTTTACTGTTCCCTGCACAGCACTGGTCACATTTCATTGAATAATCACCCAGATGCTAGACTGTCTGCCAAACTATAAACTTCAGGAAAATGGAAGTCATGCATTTTATATTTTCCCTAGCACTTAGCACAGTGTATTCCTCATCAGAGTCATTCAATAAATTAAGAAATATGGAATTAAATCAAAGGATATGGGTAGTCCATTTCCAGTTCTTTATTAACTATTGCAAAGCAGAAGTCAGAGAGGGACAGCTGATACAGAATGTGGAAGGACAAACTACTATTAGTCTAGTTAGACCTTAACTATCCATATTTACTGGGGTGTTTTATACCTGGTACTTGTTGTGAATGTTGGTGACCAAATACTGGAACAGAAATGACTTGCTCATTCATATATATATATATGTATCATCTCCTACATGCTAGGCTTGGCTCTATACTTGGCATGCATTTGGGTTTCTCAGAGAGCAATGTTGACAAAACTGTCCTAGAGAAGCTGGTCTTCAGAGCAAGGATGCTGCCCCTGCACCAACCATTGTCTTTTCCTCATTGTATTTTGATTATGCTGGGAATCATGCCTCCCCAAAGCAAGTGCCCCTCGTTTATCTCCGCAAATGTGTATCTGCTACAGGTCCTGCCTTTGGTGGGTGGGCCCAATTTTATTGACTTCTTGTGAAATGCTAGCAGCTTTTTACTTTCTGCTATTTAATACTGCCTCTCTAAAGCACTTGGCATGGTCACGGTCACTTTTCCATTTTGCAGATGCTGGAATAGAACCTTCGCTGATGACTCTCTTGCTTCGAGTGGAGAGTACAGGACCTGAGGCCCGTTCTCTGCAGCTACACACTCGAGCGCTCCACCGCTCGTGCATGCCGCCTGCCTTCTGCGCTTCTCTTCGTGGCCTCCTTACTCCTTACCACCACCCACCAGGCACTGACGGGAAAGTGGGCCTCTGGGAACCGTACAGTTTTCTTCCCTTTCCTGGGAGTATTTAAGCCAGAGAAAATAATACAATATATTAAATTACTACTTTACTAGAATAAAAAATTTCCTTGTGAAAACCTCAAAACAATATGAAAGGAACATCTTGATATCTATAGCTTTCTAATTCTTTTGTCTCCCAGTCCTTGATGAAGTGCAAAGAATGAAGCATTAGTTCAAATATTTGTTCAAATTTATTACTAAGTATTTGTGTTTGGATAAATTACTTAGCTATTCAAATGCTAAATACTCTCACATGGAAAAGGAAGGCAGTGACCCTTCCAAGTTAGGTATTAATGTGTCTAGCATCATAGTTACACATTAGGTTCCAACTTGGTGGGATTTCTAGTCAAATATTTCATATCCTAGATATTATCCACCTTTGTAGTGTAGACACCTAGTTCACTGTGAGGAATGTAGAGGAATGTAGAAATCTCTTGGTTTTGCCTGATGAGAATTCATTTTATCTTTCTCTGGAAACAGCCACCCCTAATTTTCACCAACGGGTTCCCATGATATCCCCTATAGGAGTGGCTGACTCCACCTCCAGGCTATAGTATAGTATCCCGTATAAGGCCTGGCCTGTAAGAATCCCAAGTCCCAGTGTGAGATTCAAGAGTGAACCTGGAACCCATACTATGCCACCAATGCAACAATGATAAACTTAGACTATTGCTAGGACTCCTAGAGAAACTCTGGAAAGGTGGCTGGTAGCTCTGTGGCCGCTGCACTAAAGAAGCCTAGATGAGAATGAAGCCAGTGTATGGAAGAGAAGAGGAAAGAGACATAGAGACCTCCCTGAGGACATGCTATGCACAGCTCTGGATCAAACTGCCTCACAAGGTCAACCCTGGACTTTGCACTTGGCTGCATCAAATGTTATTGCTCCTTTTCTTCCATCAGTGTGAGTTGGATGCTCCTTTCTTGCATCTGAAAAAAATAATAGCACTGGTCGGCATACTTGCCATCACTTATGTTAAGAGTACTATATGTCTTCAGCCCAAATTGTATCTGTATATCTATCTGTCTGTCTGTCTGTCTACTTTTTAAATCTGAGACAGGTTCTTGCCATGTAGCCTAGTCTGGCCTTAAACTCACTATCTAACAGGATGACCTTGTACCTCTGATCCTCTTGTCTCCACCTCCTCAGTACTAGGATTTCAACCTTACACCACCATGCCCAGTTAGTTCACGTGGTGATGAGAATCATATCCAAGGCCTCATGTATGCTAGGCAAGAACTCTCTCAACAACTGCACTCCTAGTCCTGGGCTCTGATTTTTAAAAGCTGCTTCATATGCATGAATGTGTTTGGCTGATATCATTTTGCCATTTTTAAATGAACCTCTAATTTTGATATTTTCAGAATATTTAGAATTTGAATTTTAGATTTGGGGAGAAATTGGGAAAACTGTGAAGAGTTTATATATTCTAATACTCAGTTTGACCTGTTGTTAATATCTTACATCTATATGATATACTTATTTAAATATTTGACTTATTTTACTTGCAAGCAAAGAGAGACAGAGAAAGGATAGAGACAGAGAGAAAGAGAGAGAGAGAGAAAGAAAGAAAGGAAGGAAGGAAGGGAGGAAGGAAGGAAGGACGAACACCAGGGCCTCTAGCCACTGCAAACGAAATCCACATACATGTACCACTTTGAGTGTCTGGCTTTAGATTTTGCAGGCAAGTGCCTTGAATACTGAGCCATATCTTTAGCCCCTGATAGAGTTTTTACAGAGAATCAATATGAATATATTATTGTGAAGTGTATATTTTAAAACATACAGTGGCTGGGCGTGGTGGCGCACGCCTTTAATCCCAGCACTTGGGAGGCAGAGGTAGGAGGATCGCCATGAGTTCAAGGCCATCCTGATACTACAGAGTTAATTCCAGGTCAGCCTGGACCAGAGTGAGACCCTACCTCAAAAAAACAAACAAACAAACAAAAAAAAACATATAGTGTATATTTTATTTGTATTTCCTTAGCTTTACCTTTTCTACCCCAGGCTCCCATCCAGAATATCATATTATACTTAGTACTGATTCCTTGGCTTCTCTTGGCTATAATGGTGCCTCAACTTTTCCTTGCTTGTGATAACCTTGAAGGTTGAGAAGCATGGCTTGGATTATTTTTGTTAAATGACCTCGAATAGGGATCATCTGTTCTTCATTCTCATGAATAAGTTGGGACAGTGTGTTTTTGTGAAGACCACAAAGGTGCATATTTCACCCAAGACACGTGCCATTGCTGGTGTTTGCCTGAGTCACCTGACTGCCATTGAGTGTGCAGGTCTCTGCACTGTAAAGTTACTTTCCCCATCCCTTTCTCCCTTTCATTTTATCCTCTTTGGAAGAAAGCCATCACATTCAGCTCACATGTAAGGAGTGGAGAGTACTCCTCACCTCCTGCACATAGAGAAGCTATATAGATTATTTGGATTTTGGCACAAGATACTAGCTTAGTCTCCTTCCTCTGTTGTTGTTTTTTTTTTTTAACTTACATATAAGTCTTACTCTTTCATGGACATTTATTTTATAGTTTAGGTCGTTGATCAGTTATTGTTTTCATTGCCATGACCAAATATCAGACAAAAACTCCAAGGAAAGAGTTTATTTTGGCTCACAGTTCAGAGACATGAAGTCTACCATGACTGACAGGGTGCATCAGTGGGGGTGGTTTGGTTTGTGGTATTGATCAAGAAGAAGACAAAGGGAAATACCAGTGTGCAGTTGCCTTTTCCTTTTCCTCTTACTCAGTCTGGGCCCCCAGATCATAGACGGGGTCACTCATATTCAAGTGTTTTTTCTTTCCTTTCTCAGTTTAATATTTTCTGGAAATGTCCTCACAGATATGCCAAGGAAGTTTGTCTCCTTGGTGATTGTAAACCCAGTCAAGTTAACAATGAGGGTTAACAATTGCAGGTAGGAGTGAAATATTGTTATATTTTGTTGCTCAGATTAGCTCTAGTTTGGCCACTGGAAATCCATTCAGTTGCCTCCCAAGTCACTTTGATATGTATGCATCATTGTACCCCTTGATTTTATTTTTATCGCTCTCTTCATCTTTGGACAACTATAATGAATAATGGACACACCCACAGCTCTAGGACAGCAGAGCAAGCTGACCAGGTAACTGTATGTCAATCACACTGGTGAGTGAGGCAGGTGATGATGAAGGGAGGGAGGGGTTAACTGCCACCTTGGGCTGTAGGGGGGAGGACTCCCTGTGAAAGAAGCAGAGCCATGAAAGAAGACGGAAGGAAATAGAGGAGAAGATAAGGATATAAAAAAAGTCAAGACAGACAAGTGATTAGAGACACATGGACTAGTGTGAGAGTGTATAGGAGGGGACAACGAAGGAGAACATTGCACTGCACTTGCTTCAGTCTTTCCACTTGCTCATAAAGTTCAATATAGGCCTGGTTATGGGTGGTTTCTCAAGCTAGGTTTGGTGAGTGGTGAGTTATAGTGTTAGGTTCGATAAGAATTGGAGTTTTGTCAGGAAAGTGCAATGAACGGGGAGGAGTGCACACAAGCGTTGATAACATAGCCCTTAGCATGCAAGTTGCTTGGGAACACAAGGGAAGACGTGGTGCATGATGAGTGAACACTGTCTAAATTAGCAGAAGTTGACCTCAGCAATGGTGAAAAATTGAGGGAGGTGGGAAGGAGTTGAACTTGCAAGACAGTGATGGTTAGAAGAAAAATCATTGATGAAGGATATTCAGTTACTAGTATTGAAAAGCTATAGGGCTGAACTGTGAGACAGCATGCCCAACTTCAAGTAGAAGACAAGATTGTGAGCAGAAAATAAATGGCTGGACAAATAGCATGTAAAAAATATTATGTGACATCATTGTCCAGAGAAAAGTACAAAGCCAAAGTACAATGATGTATCACTCAGACACCCAGGGCTGGCTGTCTTCAAACAGACAGGCAGTACCAAATGCTGGGGAAGCAAGGAAGAACTGGGACACTCACACACTCCTGGACAGGACATTCAATTCTGCATCCAGTTTCAAAAACAGTTTGGCATTTTAATTTTTTTTATTTTAGGGAAAAAGGGAGAGAATTGGTCTCTCCAAGGTCTCAGCTACTGCAAATGAACTAAAGATGTTTGCACCAGCTAGTGGGCACGTGCTACCTTGCACTTTCCTCACCTGAGAGCTTCTGACTTACGGGCTTGGGAGAGTCGAACATGGGTCTTTAGGATTCACAGGTAAGCACCTTAACCTCTAAGCCATCTCTCCAGCCCCAGATTGGCCTTTTCTTAAAATGTTATGCACACACTGCCCATACAACTTTGAAATTCTATTCTTAGTTACCTAGTCCAAAGAAATGAATATATATGTCCCCACAGAGTCCTGTACGTAAAGTTCATAGTAGCAGTCTTCATAATAAGCAAAGGGCAAAAAATGCAAAATGTGTCTGTCAACCTGAATAGAATAAGGGCAAAGAATATTATTTTATCACAAAAAGGAATGAAACATCCATCTGTGCTACAATAGAGTGAAGTTTAAAGCATGGAGCTAAGTAAAAGAAACCAGGCACGAAGGTCACATAGTTCATAGTTCCATTTATAGTAAAGTCCAGAATAAATAAGTCATAGAAGTACATGGTAGATTGTAGGTTTCCCAGGGCTGGGGATGGGAATGAGAAGTAACTGGAAGTTGCAGGGGCAGCCTTAGGTGGTGATAACAATGTCCGAAAAGTGTACTGTAGTGATAACTGTGGATATAAAATCATTGCATTGTAAACCTGAAACAAATGAATTTATATAAATTGTATATGACATCTGATGGCTAATCTCCATTGTCAGCTTGACTGGATCTAGAATCAACTAGGAGACAAATCTCTGGGTGTGTGATTGAGGGAATTTCTAGATTAGGTTAAGTGAGATGGGAAGACCAAAGACAGCACCATGCTATGGGCTGGGTTCCTAGACTAAATAAAAAGGGGAAAGCTAGAAGAACCCTCAGCTCTCATCACTCTCTGCTTCCCGACGATGGGTACAATGGGACCAGCCGCTTCATGATCCTTCGGTCATACCCTCTCCCATGATAGACTAACTTCAAACCATTGGTCAAAATAAACCTTGCCTTCTAAGTTGCTTGTTTTTGATACAACAAGGAAGAATGTAACTAATTAATTATATGTTTTTTTAAGCTATAACTCAAAGCTGTTTTAAAATAGAAAAATAAAGTGAAGATAGTGGAGGCTTGGGAGATGGTTCAGTGGTTAAGTGCTTGTAAGCATGAGGAACTGAATTAGACTCCCCAACACATGCATATAAAATGTTGACTATGGTGGTATGTCTATAATCCCTGAACCAGGGAGGTGGGGATAGGAATAGCCCTGGGGTTACTGACTAGCTGGTCTAGCTCAATAGGTGAGTTATAGATTCAGTGAGAGACACTATCTCATAAAAAGTAAGGTAGAGAAGTGAAAGAGGAAGGAAGATACCTGACTCAACCTCTAATCTCCACACATAAATGTAGACATGGGCATGTTTCCTGCACACACACGACAGCCTACCTGCATATGAACATGCATACCTTCAAGTATTTACATCACACATATATACATGTAAAAAGAATGAAGGAAAAGAGGGCTGGGATGTAGCTCAGTGGTAGAACACTTGCCAAGCATGTGTAAGGCTCTGGGTTCCATCAGCATTTGGGAATGTCTGTCTGCTTGAAGACAGCCAACTCTGTCTGTGTAGGAAGTGATGCACCTCTCTACTTTGGCTTTGTCCCTCCCACTGGGCCATGATGTCACATATCTTTTTAAGCACTATTTGTCCAGCCACTCACATTTTTCATTAATTTTCTTTTTATAATCTTGTCTTCTTCCCTAAGTCAAGCCATCTCTCTCTCCCTCTCTCTCTCTCTCCCTCTCTCTCCCTCT
This sequence comes from Jaculus jaculus, assembly GCF_020740685.1. NCBI lineage: Eukaryota > Metazoa > Chordata > Mammalia > Rodentia > Dipodidae > Jaculus > Jaculus jaculus. The sequence continues at coordinate 205,776,745 of NC_059103.1, read as the reverse complement.
CTCTCTCTCTCTCTCTCTCTCTCTCTCTCTCTCTCTCTCTCTCTCACTCACTCTCTCATAGTTTGGCCCTGTAGCTTCTCATTACTGGCAACTTATTCTCCCTCTAAACAATTCTCAGCATTTTGCATGAGCCGTCACTGTCTTGCTAGCTCAACTTCTTTCCTCGGCCCTCACTTTTTCATCTCTCCTGAAGCCGACCTCTACTAATCATGATACCTTTCTTTCATCTTGCACTGTGTCTTCCCAAGCAACTTGAATGTCATAAACTATATTTTGATCATTTGCTTGTACCTCTTTCCATTTGTTCCACTTTAGTGGTAAAACTACAGTTCTGACAGAGCTCAACACTGTAACTTTTATACAGTTTCGTTCACTTGCTAAACATAGCTTGATATACAACACACAATCAGGCCTTTCTTGAAGTTCATGACCCTGTGGAAAGACTAAAGTAATAGTGAGGCGCACAGCTCTTAGTGAAACCACAGACTTGATCCCTCCTCCTCACCATACTGCCTTCCTCTTGCAAAACCCCTTCTCAGGAGCAGGGTTCTTGCAGGATCTCTGTTGGGACACTGAAACAGTAGATCAGATTCAAGTCAATGGAGTATCACTGGAGTCCCCTCTGTAGTATGAAATAATCCCATCAGGAAATTTCTTGAGCTATGTTAGAATGGGGCAGGTAGGAAAAGGGCATCTTGGAAAATCTGGATAGACTCAACATTCCCAGAACAAGGCCACCTGACACTTGCTTTCTCTGCATTGGAAACAATCCATCCTTTGCCAGTTCTCCACTGGGTCCTGCCCAGCCATCTGCTCATTACACAATTGTTTACTGGGTATGTTTTTTTTGTTGCATGCCAAGATCATTCTGTGTACTGGGTACCCAACAAATTCATGAGGCTTCTATTCTGGAGAGAAAATGGCAAAGCAGAGGGAGAACCAAAACAAACAGGCAAAAATCACACACCACAAATGAACAAGAGCTGTCATTTGGATAATGAGATAAGTGAGTGACCTGGGATCCAGTGTGTGAGGGGTTAGGGGGGTATGCTGGACCAGAGGCAGCATTTATGTGATAAGAGAATTCTGGTCCTGGAAGTTCAGGAAGAAGAGATTTTCTGACAGAGTGTCCCATAGGTGAAAAGAGGCCTGAGGTTGAGTTTACGTTGGTATGTTGTGGAAACAGACAAGAGAATTGGTTTTGGTTGGGGAATCGTGAGCATGATTGCATGGCAGCAGGGATAAAGAAAGATGTGATTTACATTTCAGAAACTTGCTTTGTAGAAACTAGACAGTTGCCTGAACAAATGGAAAGACGTATGCCAAGGGGAAAATTTCACTGGACTGCAACAAATTCCCTTTCCTTGATGTATTCTTTTACATTCTCTTCACCAGCCAAACTCATTCATATGTTATGCATTTCTGAATAATTTACAATATCCAAAAGCAGAAGCTAGCCAAGTTACTATGTGTGAATGGATGGATAAACAAAACATGGTACATCCATAAAATGGAACATAATACAGCCATAAAAAGAAATGCAGGGGCCCCTGAATAGATGGCTTAGTGATTAAGATGCTTACTTATAAGCCTGACAGCCCAGGTCCAAATCCCAAATACTCACATAAAGCCAGGTGCACAAAGTGGTGCATTATCTGGAGTCTGCTTGCAGTGACAAGAGGCCCTGGTGTGCCCATTCTCCCTCTCCCTCTCTTCTCTCTCTCTCTCTCCTTGCAAAGTCAAATAAAGACATGCAGTACTGATACATGCTAGAAAGTGGATGAACCTCACAGACATTATGTGGATGAAACCAGCCAGACTTGAATACTTCAAATCATATGAGCCATGCAGAGTAGATCACTGTACAGAGAAGCACAGCAATACAACAGGTTCTTGGAGCCTGGGAGGGGCTATAGCCGTGATACTCCATTAAGTGAAGGTGTTTGGACAGTTGGTAGAGATGGTAGGTTTACAACACCTACCCAGCTGGCAATGGCTGAGCCTTGGGGACCAAGTGATCATTAGGACTGTAAGGGGCAAATAGAAGGAGGGATGAAGGGGAAGATGAATGGAAAGATGGGAGGACACTACACTAGTAAGATGTAATAAGACTGCACTAGGTTTAGTTCAAGCAGTCCTTCCCTATTAATGAAATATCTAGTGCTACATTTCCTTAAGGGCTATCTTACTCCATGTTAAGGTGGGGCAGGGATGACATTGGTGTCACATGCCACCTGATGGCACTGCCCCTAGTGTCATCACAGCAGGGCCTGGATTTGTCATCTGGTGGAGCTCTCTGCTTCCAACAGGGCAATGGCACATCACTGACCCCAGATGGCAGTTGCTCCTCTAGCACAGTCTCTCTGGGTGTTTTCGTATTTCATCAGCCTGAAGCAGATTTCCATTGAAGACCAGGGTATTGGCTTTGGCTGTCCTTGAATTGAGAGATGATGGGTCATTTTCTCCACTTTTGTTTAATTGAACTTTCTTTTTTATCTGCATTAAATGATGCTGAATCACTTTCAAAATTAAAAAATACCATGAAATGGAAGCAGTTATTGGCAAAGTCAATCCATATTCCTGCACTATGGAAGCTTGCATTTTTTTTTTAAATTTGCCCCTTCTCTATGAAAATAGACTGGGAATACTTCTTCATTCTGTAGCTCGGCCTTCAGAAAAGGACTCGGACATGAAACCACGTCTGTTACAGATGAGGAACACAAGCTTCAAAAAAGCTGAAGAACAGGTCCAAAGTCACAAAGCTAGAAGCAACAGGAATTCCAAGGCTTCTGCTTCTGTTTGTATTTGTATCTACATCCCATGACTCTGAAGCCATACTTTTCCTTTATAACACTCCGCTTTGTGATACTACTTGAAGAAGCATTTGTTTAGCTAGATAAATACAGCCCTCACCAAACTGCATCCCGTTGCTAGTTTTTCCCTTCTACAATGCCTCTCACTCTGTGCATGGACTGAGAGGACAAAGTACGAGTATTAAAGCTGTCTATGGTGGTGATCTGAGGATTGGGCTGCTGCTGCTGGTGGCGGCAGCCTCTGCTACACAAGAACCATGTGTCTAGTACCTGCATAGACTTGTGTAATTCTCACTCAGTGCAGTGAAGCACAGGCTGGGCATGTGCTTAGTGGGAAGGCAGTGGCCTCAGCACTGCAACAGAGCAAAACAGTAGAGCCTAGGCAACATGAGTCCCCCCTTGAAAGAGTTATACAATGAGGCTTTGTTATGGTTTAAAAATGAAATGTCCCCATAGGCATATATGTACAACATTGGATCGTCCACTTCCTATCTCCCAAGGTAGTTTCTAGAACTTACCACAATAGAGCCATCTTGTATTGAGGGCCTTAACTTGTACAGAGTATTCTCTCTCTATGTCTCTCTCTTCTCCTTTCCTTTTTCTCTACTTCCCTCTTGTCTATATGAACTGAACCCCTGGCACCATGAGCCAAAAATCCCTCCATTTTTAAGTTGTTTGTCATATATGTTGGTCACAGGGACAAACAGTAAGTGAATATGGGTTTAGAAGGGAGAATTAGGGGCTGGAGAGATGGCTTAGCAGTTAAGTGCTTGCCTGTGAAGCCTAAGGACCCCGGTTCGAGGCTCGATTCCCCAGGACCCACATTAGCCAGATGCACAAGGGGGCACACGAGTCTGGAGTTCGTTTGCAGTGGCTGGAGGCCCTGGCATGGACATTCTCATTCTCCCTCTCTATCTACCAAGATCTTTCTCTCTCTGTCTGTCACTCTCAAATAAATAAATAAAAATGAACAAAAAATATTTTTAAAACAGGGAGAATTATCCTCACAGTTACGTAGCCATGAATCAGTTTGGTCATAGCCCTCCCTCTCATCTTGTCTGACTCTAGACACAGAGTCCCATGCTGGATTCGTACACTAGAGTTCAAAGCTGTTGCCCAGCAGGATAAGGAACCAGGAATATTATAAAAGTGGAATTGGCTTGAATGTGGTCCTTTTGGTTTGGGTGGAAGGAGTGTGGCACCCTCTCTGCTCACCATGTAAATCCATGTAAATACGTATGTAAAATGGCTTTTGCATTGAAAACACAAGTCCTGATAAGCCGGTCTTTGCTTTCCCGAGGCATTTGCCTTGCTGTTTCCTTTAAGGCTACACAAGGATGGGACCGTTTCTGCAAAGCGGGTGTCGGGCTTGGGCAGCCTCCTGCTAACGTGCCCCTACCCCCACACCAAGGTGCCCTGTGTGGCTCTCTAGCAGGTTTCCTGGCAGCTGGAGCAGATTTCACCCAGCATGGGCCAGATGGAAGGGTTGCAGCAAGCACAGTGGGATAGATTTTGAAGACGTACATGATCAGACCTTCATCAAGGCTTGCTAGGGAAATGTGGCACCGAGGCGAAGGGTGCCAAGTTGGCAGGTGTCTGCATTTTGAGTGAGCAGTGGTGGGATTCCTGTTGGGGGTAGAGGCTGGCTTCTCTTGGCAGCACATGCAAATCATGCAGAATGGAGTTGTTAGGTGCGCCTGTAGTATATGACTCTTGGAGCAGCTTTGCACTAGATGATTAAGGGGCAAGAGAAACGGGGCCATAGATACCGGGGGTGGGTGAATACCATCTTGGCTTTCACTACATCTCTGTGACTCATAACCAGCCAGGCATCCTCTCCAGGAGTAAACCTCCTCCCATTTAAAATAGGGATGCTTTAAAGTTATACTCAGACCCCCATGTTTCCCTGCCCAGCCCAATGGCCTGCAGAAGTGGGGTCATGTGACTCACTCTGCAAGGAAAGGGACTAGTCCTTCCCAGCCAGAGGCAATTAAGAGAAAACATATTGAGGGCTGGGGAGATGGCTTAGCTGTTAAGGCACTTGCCTGCAAAGCCTAAAGACTTGGGTTCCATTCTCCAAGTCCCACATAAGCCAGATGTACAAGGTGGCACATGCTTCTGGAGTTTGTTTGCAGTGGCTGGATGCCCTGGCACACCCATTCTCTCTCCCTATTTTTCTCTGTCTGTCTGCCTTTCTCCCTAATAAACAAATAAAATAAAACCTTTTGAGAAACAGACAACATATTGAGCTGGAGAAATGGCTCAGTGGGTAAAGTGCGTGCTGTGCAAGCATGGAAACCTGAGTTCAAATCCCCAGAAATCCTGTGCAGCACTGGGTTTGGTGACACATACCTGTAATCCTAGAGCTAGGGAGGCAGACACAGAGTCCTTGGAGCTCACTGGCTAGCTAGAGTAGCTGAATGTGTGATTTCAAGGTTCCGCAGGAGACCGGCATCTCAGAGAAAACAGGGTGGAGTGTGTAGAAGGAAGACTACCAATATCTGAGCTGTGTATGTATGCACACCCATGTGCCTGCTGGATATGAACATGCACACACACACACACACCACACACGCAGCACAGCAGACGGGCTTTGAGGACATATGTGGCCAATGGCATGCTTATAAAACAAAGGAGAACTGTCTGTCCTGCATTTGATAAGACCTGGGTTTACCTGTGTGTCAGCAGACATAAGGTGGGACTGTGGTGAGGGCCACAGGTGAGGCAGACAGGACACCCAGCAGGTGCTCCACTGAAGGGGTAGCTGCTGCAGGAATAGCTAAAGGCACCAACGCTGCTCTCCAAACAAAAGGCCTGAGGTGGAGCAGGTACGGTTCCGGGATTTCTGTCACACCCTGCGTCTCATTCATGGGGCTCTGAGGAATTAGCTTCAGAACCTTGAGATACAGAGAAGAAAAGACAAGGTCTTATTTGCAAAACTTTGGCTGTTTTCATTTCATTTTCTGCCTAGTTGAAAGCTGTCCTGGTTAGCACTTTGGGCAGGCATGGCTCCTGCAGGACTTGATCGTCAAGGGGGCATGCCCCTCTCAAGTACCCTCCTCAGAAGCCATGAGCAGTGGAGAGTGCCTTGGCAGTGGATCAGACAAATCTGACCTTGAAATTTAGAACTCCCATTTATACTGTTGGGAGACCTTTGGAAAATATAACTGCTTTAAGGTTAGTTCTTAGAGATGTAGACTGTGTCACGCCTGCTGCTTTCGCCATGGATTCCAGGGCAGGAGAACCAGAAAGACTATGACGCATCTGTCATTTGTATTTATAGTACCAACACCTTATATCCTACTACCTATAATCTGCCTTATAAATATACACCTTGCTTTATCTGTACACGAAGCCCAGTTCCTTTACATATATAAATGATGACCACACATGCCACCAGAGCCACCTCTAAAATATGTTAAAAGAACTAATTTTTCATCCTGAAAATTGATAAAGAGAAAGAATTAAGGGTACATTCCTCATCTCCTATAAAAATGGAACTACCAAGGTTTACCCTGGACTATCAGATAGCAGGAATTTGCAGAGGCACATCCTACTAAGCAAGAGGCTGGACTGGATGGAGGTACCACCTCTTTCTACCCCTAATGAGCTTAAGGACTGAGCGCATGGCAGAAGCTAATGACTCTACTGAGAGGAAGTGTGCCACTCCTGATGAAGAGTGTCATGCTACCTAGGAAGCAGTTGTCCCAAAACCTAAAAAGTAAAAAGGACTTGGTCTCTGTGATCAATGGGAAATGCAGAAAAATAAGGGAAACAATAACTTGTACAACTGGAGTGCAATCAACACAATGGCTGTGGGGGGAAAAGGACAAGCCATCTAGGTACCCCCTGTCCCCGCCCAACAAACTTCAAAGGCTGGGAAAAATGGGAGTTGGAGTTAGTATGCGTGCACTAGAGACCCAAAGACCACTTAGGCAAGCAAGCAAAACCAGACAGATCTATAGGGTGTATACTGGCAATGAATCTACAAAGCAAGGTGTGGAAGGAGTCACAATCAAAATCAGCATAGCACTAGGGGTGTTGGAGCAGGGAGCTGGCTCAGCTAGCTAGGTCATGTCTGTTTGTACATCTGATGCTTAGAGGTGCATTTACCTTATAATAATTTATAAAATTATACATATATTACCTCATTTTCCATATTGCTAGAATTGTAACAGTGAAATTATTATAATGGTTTCCTGTCTCTTTTACAGTGAAAGGAAACTACTTAAGCATGACATCTCACAATTGCAGGGACTTAGTCTGCCTTCTTTGATGTCACATTGCCGGGAGCTAAACTGCCTCTTAATGCATGGTTGGATTACATAGATAATTACTGAATAAATGAGACTCTAAATCAAATACACATAAAGGGTGTCCCTTGCTATAACTTCAGCAAAGTTGCAAATCCTCAGGGAGTAGACTCTAGATTATTGGAAATTCATTGTACACTGAACACAGAGTTCTTTAAAACCACATACTTGCTGCTAGGACTATAGAAATTACAAAGGGTGAAGGGACTGGGGAAATGGATTAACAGTCACAGCATTTGCCTGTGAAGCCTAAGGACCTGGGTTCAATTCCCCAGGACCCACATAAGCCAGATGCACAAGGGGCACATGTGTCTGGAGTTCATATGCAGTGGCTAGAGGCCCTGGAGTACCCAACCTCTCTTTCTCTCTCACAAATAAATAAATAAAATATTTTTAAAAAGAAATCATAAAGGGCCTTTGAAGGAGGCAAGCCAGACAACGGCAGAGGTGACATCCATAATGTGAGGTTCTCCTGGCTGCACACAGGGCTGCAGTCAGGTTCTCAGCACCTCTGTCACAGGTGGGTCTGCAGACATTCAAGTTTAGTAGCTACTGTGAGTGGTGGGGCTCAGGGAAGTCTCCTGACCATGCAGATGCTGAGGCATTTTCCATAGCAACACACTGTAGCAAGTGATCTGGCAGGGTGTTCTGTTCATCATCTGTTGTTATTTAACCATCTTGGCACAAGTCGAGATGACCTTAAAGTATATGACCCTGCCGCTCCTTGGGTCTTCTGAAAGTCTACAAACAAGGTGCTGATTGAGCTCTTGCAGGCTCAGGTGGGGAAGGCTAGGGCATGTGTCACAAGGAACTGAACTCAAACCACTACAAGGATATGGAGGCGTGGCCCTTTCCTTTACTCAGCCTTAGGAAGCTGAGACCCAGGCAGATTGACTCATCAGCTACACCTTGAAGGTGCCCAGGTACGCTGAGTCCCAGCTGCTGGGCCCGAGGAGCTGTCTCAAGCTGCTAAGTTTGCACTATGAAGAGAGGGTTATTATAGCCAATCCTCCCAAGAAAATGGGGGGGGGGTATCAACATTCCCAGCACCTTGTAGGAAAGAAAAATTTAAATTTCTGTATTGGAGATATAGCAAATGAAGTTCAAAAAGATTGGGCTGGAGAGATGGCTTAGCAGTTAAGCGCTTGCCTGTGAAGCCTAAGGACCCGGGTTTGAGGCTCGGTTCCCCAGGTCCCACGTTAGCCAGATGCACAAGGGGGCGCATGCATCTGGAGTTCGTTTGCAGTGGCTGGAAGCCCTGGCGCGCCCATTCTCTCTCTCTCCCTCTATGTGTCTTTCTCTCTGTGTCTGTAGCTCTCAAATAAATAAATAAATAATGAACAAAAAATATTTAAAAAAAAAAAGATTAAGTAATGTTAACAATGGAGCAAGAATCATTGGCCCCTCCAGGTCTCTCCAAACCAGGGCTATTTTTTCCTTAGGGTTACACCTCTACATGAAGCTTTATAGGAGTTTGGTTGTTTGGTGTTTTGAGAGAGAGAGAGAGCGCACGCGTGTGCGCTGGACTGCATGTGTGAGGTCAGAGGACAACGCTGTGGTATCAGTCCTCACCTTCCGTCTTGTTTGAAGAAGGACCTCGTATGCACTGCTGTGTTAACCAGGTGAACTGGCTCAGAGCTTCTGTATGATTCTTCTGTCTCTCTTCCTTCTTGCCCAAGCACAGGGATTAGAGACACTAACGCTAGGGTGTCCTGCTTTACATGGGTGCTGGGGATGCAAACTCAGGGTCACATACTTGTGTGCCAAACAGTGCATCAGCTGAGCCATCTCCTCAGCCCTCTGGGTTATAGCCATCAAAGGAAAACCCGTGTTTCTCAATTCACTACACCTCTGACAGTAAATGTGTAGAAAATGCACACCACGCAATTTTCTGAATCTCTGGGCAGACCAGGGATTCCAGAATTGATTCTGACATGAGCCACCAGTTAGCCAAAACTCCAGAAGTCACAAGTGGAGAACTCAACCTCACAAGACTGTGTTATACCTTAGATGTCCATTTGACATGGTTACAAATTGGGCCTTATCACAGATCCTCCCTCGTGTTCAGAATTTTTCAGTAACAGATAACAGAAGTTGGGGAAATACTTTAGTTACATTTAGCAGTTTGCAATTAAATATATCATAAGGATATAAAAGAACGGAAAGATGAAAAAATACACAAGGCAAGCTGTTGGAGGAGGTGGATGTGTTCGGTTCCTATGGAGTCGGGGTGCACTCACAATCCTGCTGGCAGGTAGGTATGTCCAGCAACCCAGAAAGTCTCCACACCGCACATTTGGAAGATTTTTCCTTGCGGATTCTTCACCATGTAGACGCGATCAATCTCCATCTCCTCCTCCTCCTCTGGTGTATGGGAGTTGGGGCATAAAGTTCCAAGCCTCTGATCGTGGTCTTGTCCTTCTGGTGTCCAAATTCCATCCTGAAACCGCCCAAAAGTCTGCTGAGAAGCTCCCCCTTAGAACAGAATCCCCTCCTGCCCTCCAGGAACTCCCGCTGGACTCACCAGCTCACTGTAAGATGCTCGGGGCGCTCTGCGTCCGTTTGTGATTTGTGTGATTTGTGATGTACAAGGTCCCCATTGCTTCCTGTGTTTGGTAGCTGGCGGCGCTATCTGGGGAGGTACCTTTAGGAAGCGGAGTCTTGCTGGAGGAAGTAGGTCACTTGGGGGAGCACACCTTGAGCTTTTATAGCGTAGCCCCACCGTTCCTTTGTCTTCTCGTCTGGAAGAAGTGGGTCATCGAGGGACACGACTCGAGGTTTCATATTCTAGTCCTGCTGTTCTTTTTCATCTTCTTGTCTGCCTGCATGAGCATGGCTTCCTGCTTGCCATGCCCTCTGGAAATGCAAGCCGAGATAAACCTTTTCCTTCTTAAAGTTGGTCTGCCCTGCTCTGCGCTAGTATGCGTTCACAGCAATGAGGTCAACGGTTGCACTCCCACAGGCTCATATGTTTGAACACTTGGTCCCCTAGTGGGGGTGCTCTTTGGGAAGGTTGTGGAACCTTTAGAAGGTGGAGCCTTGCTAAAGAAAGAGGGTCACTTGGGGTGGGCCTTGAGGTTTTATAGCCTGGACTAACTTCCTGTTCGTAACAGTTATAGTCTGTGACTGCAATGGGATGAACAGCCTTCCATACATTCCCCACCACAGTGGACTATATATGCCCCTTTGAAATGTAAGCTGAAACCAACTCTTCCCTTCCTTAGGTTGCTTCCAATCAGGGATTTATTCACAGCAAGGAAAAAATAACTAATGCCTTCAGCCACCAGGGACAAAAACCTAGCATCTATTTCTTATTCTCTCGCAAGTGTTGTCAACGTTTTGACCACCTTCAGAGAGTTAGAAGTAGCTGGTCAGCATATACGCTCTCTGCTGCAACCAGTTTTATTGTACACTGAACCCGTGACACTATGGAGGGGAGTCAATGCTAAGCTGGCTGCAAAGCGCAGTACAAACTCCTGCCATGTCCGGCTCAGAAGGTGAGAGGAAGGGAAAAGACCACAAGGGATCATGAGCAGCTGTCCTAGACTGCCTTAATTTGCTACTTTGAGGTCAATGCCATCCACGTTTTGAAGGCCCGTGCAATCTTGGTGGTAAATAGAAGTTGCCCTAACCCATTTAGAGATTATAGTCTTATAGTTACAGCAGAGCAAATTTGTCTTGTGATTCTTCTCCATCCGTGTTTGACAAAATGAACTAGAGATAGGTGACAGGATCACAGTCCATCCAACCACTTCAGAAAGACCAAAGAGCTGGGCCGTGAAGAAGAGCCCAGGTGGAGTGAGTGAGGCAGGTCATTGCCGTAGCCCCTGCCGTGGGCCCAGCACTGCTTAGGACAGCCCACCCAGCTTCACTGGTCAGCAATGAAACCTCCAGCACACAGTAGGCTCTCCAGGAAATGTTGGTTAGGCATTCTTTATCTTTGACCATCAAGAAGAAGGAGAGGCTATGGAGACCTCGAACAAAACCAGTTATCTTTGTGGTGTTTCAAGGTAGGGTCTCAATCTAGCCCAGGCGGACTTGGAATTCACTATGTAGTCTCAGGGTGGCCTTGCACTCATGGTGATCCTCCTACCTCTGCCTCCCTAGTGCTGTGATTAAAGGCGTGTGCCACCACACCCAGTTTACACATTATTTTTAAAAGATAGTCAATGACTCCTTTTGAAAGCCTTTGGGAAAAGGGTCATTGCTTCAACAAATAGTTCTAGGGAAATTGGATACCTATATACAAAGGAATGAAATAAGAACTTTATCCCATTTGCTGCTATGACAAAATACCTAAGTGGCAAGAGGAAAGGTTTATTTTGACTCCTTGTTTAAAAAGTTTCAGTCCATGGTGGCTTGGTTACTTCACTGTGGTTTGTGGCATTTCCTCATGGTGGGAGAAAATAGTGGAAGGACACTGATCGCCTCATGGTAGCTGAAAAGCAGAGAAAGGAAGTAGCCTTGTACACCTTTTAAGTTCATTCCTGCAATGGTTTACTTCCTACAAGTAGACTCCACCTCCCAGTCGTACCATCCGCTGGGGACCAAGCATTCATTACAGGAGCCTCTAGGGAACAGTCAGGATCCAAGCCATGCTAAAGATCTAAATGTAAGACCTGAGCCCACAGAATTCTTAGAGGAAAACAGAGGAAGAGCTTATTGGCTTTGGCAATGATTTACTTTTCACTATCTCATCAAAGTCTCAGGCAATAAGAGCAAAAATAAAACACGTGGGAGTTTATTAAACAAAAAGCCTTATGCATAGTGGGAGAAACAATCAACACAAAGAATAAGCAAGTGATGGAATGGGTAGAAATAGCTGAAAACTGTACATCACTTAAGGAGTGAATATCAAAATACTGGATAAGCCAGGCGTGGTGGCATGTGCCTTTAATCCCAGCACTCGGGACACAGAGGTATGAGGATCACCATGAGTTCAAGGCCACCCTTAGAATACAGAGTGAATTCCAGGTCAGCCTGGGCTAGAGAGAGAACCTACCTTGAAAAACCAAAAATAGATAAATAAATAAATAAATATTGGATATATTCCTATAATTTAAAGCAAAAACACAAAGTTATTGTGGTGACTCATGTAATCCCAACATTCAGGAGTCTGAGACTGAAGGTTTGTTGTAAGTTCAAGGCTAGCCTGGGCTATGCAGTGAGTTCTAGGCCAGTTTGAGCTACAGTATGAGACCCTGTCTCAAAAATAAATTCACCCAATTTGAAAATCAGATATATTATTTGAATAAGCATGGCCAAAACATGTGTAAGGGCTGGAGATATCTCTCAGTGGTTAAGGCACCTGCCTGCAAAACCTAATAACCTGGCTTTGATTCCCCAGTACCCACATAAAGCCAAATGCACAAAGTAGTGCATGCATCTGGAGGTTGTTTGCAGCAGCTATGATCCCTGGCATGCCTATTCTCTCTGTTTCTCCCTCTTCTCTCTCTCTCTGCTTGCAAATAAATAAATAAAAATATTTTTTTAAAAACACGTGTGAAAAGATACAAGGATACATGTATAGATTGCATATAATTTGCCAATGACTCCACTTATGTATCAGTATAATTTCAACAAAAAAGTGCTCTAAACGGAAAGGAGATTGGGTTACTTTTCTTGTTGAGACACTATACATGATAACAAGTATAAAGGAAGGAAGTATTTGTTCTGTCTCAGAGCTGAAGAGAGGATGCAGCCTATCGTGACACGGAAGGCCTGGATGCAGGAGTGTAGGCATGGTGTGCCTCAGTCAGACAGACCTGGAAGCTACTGCTCCAGCCCACTCTTCCCATTTGTTCAGTCTGGGACATGGCCTACGGAATGGTTCCACCCATATTCAGGGTGTGTCTTTCCTTCTCAATTAAACCTCCCTGGAAACAACCTCACAGACACCCAGAGGTATGTCTCCCAGGTGACTCTAACTTTAGTCAGGTTGACAGTGACAATTTACCAGCACAACGAAGCTCTAGGCCATGTTGACCTGGAATTCACGCTGCAGTCTTAGGCTGGCCTCGAACTCACAGCAGTTCTCCTACCATTGCCTCCAAAGTGCTGGGATGAAAGGTGTATACCACTACACTTGGCTCAAAGTGTTATTTTGATAGTACCATTTCGAGGAAATGTTTTTACACATAAATTTCTCCTCAGAGAATATGACAGGGAACAAAGTTGGCAAGTTATGCCTGCATTGTGTCATCACCAAGTGAAAGATACAAGAGTGTCTTCTTTCGCCCTTCATCTAGCTGCAAAACAGTGCCATTTTCACACAGTGGTGGTCTGAATGCACTTGTCCCCATGGCCTCAGGTGGTGGTAAGCTTCTTACTTAATCCCCAGCTGGTGGAGTGTTTGAGAAGTGGAGCTTTACTAAAGGAGGTGTGTTTCTAGGGCAGAACTTGAAGATAAGGAATCTTGCCCTACTGTGTGTTGAGAGCCAGCTTGTGCTGTTGTTGTGTCTGCTGTGTATGTATGATGAAGTGAGCCAGCTTCCTCCACCATAAGGAAGCTTCTCTTCAAAACTGTAAGCTGGAGCTGGGCATGTTGGCTCACACCTTTAATCCCAGCACTTGGAGACAGTGTGTTCTAGAGTGAGACCCTACCTTGGAAAAAATAACAACAATACAAAACAAAACAAAAACCTGTAAACCCAAAATAAACCCTTTCTTCCTATAAACTGCTTCTGGTTGGGTGTTTTACCCCAGCAACAAGAAGGTAAGTGAGCCGGGCGTAGTGGCGCACATCTTTAATCCCAGCACTCGGGAGGCAGAGGTAGGAGGATTGTCATTAGTTCAAGGCCACCCTGAGACTCCATAGTGAATTCCAAGTCAGCCTGGGCTAGAGTGAGACTCTACCTCGAAAAACTGAAAAAAAAAAAAAAAAGAAGGTAAGTGAAACACAAGTATTTTTAAATACCCTAATATTTTTCCTTTATTTTGCTTTTAAGTAATTTGTCTGCATCATATTATCACTTCAATTTGAAAGATAATCATGATCTTCAAAGAGTTAAAAAAAAACTTGATAATGAAAAATATTTCAAAAGCATGTCCCTTCTGAGGAATGGCTCTTTCCTGCCAATTTTCCATAACTGACCATCTACTCTATTAGTTTGTTTCCCATTAGTATAATGAAATATCTGAGGCTGAGAACTTAATAAAGAAAAGCAGTAATTTATAGGTCCACAGTTCTGGGGTTCCAAGGCATGGGACCAGCATGTGCTTCACATAGGTTTCAATAGCAGGTGACGTTACAATAATGGAGGAGTAGGGAGAGGAGGCAACCACGTGACTGGGGAGAAAGCTGGAGAGACAGAACAGGGCACTAACCAGAGTCCATGAGAATTACATTACCACTTTCTGAGGGAAGTTACCCGAGGGACCTAATGATATTACACTGGCTTCATTTCCTAAAGATCTCACTACTTTTTAATACTGTCACACTGAGAACCAAGCTTTCAACAAGTCACCATTCAACAGCTCACTTTTGGGGGACTTGTGCATTACATTGTATCTACAAACTGCATTAAATTACTTTTAATGCAGTGTTAACTTCATTAACTTGTTTTCTTTATTCAGTTATGTCAGTGAGGCACTCTGTACTGTGACAAGCATCCCACAGAATTCCCTAGTGAAAATGAACATTGGGAACAATAGGAAGCATTCCTCTAAGGGCTCTGTCCTCAGTTCTTTCCCTGGTCTTTCCTGTTCAATTCCAAAGGAAAGGAAATTCACATTATTTTCATCAACCTATTACCATTATGAGTGGAAACTGGGATTTTAGGAGAGAAATCACATTGCCAAAGTAAAACTTTTTTTCTCAATTATCTAGGTGCTTGTTCCCTTCCAATAAAGCAGTTGATTCCAAGTAGATTGCAAATCAGACAGCTTCCAAAGACTCAGATTGAATCACAGGCATTCAGCAGAGGCATTCCTCGAGGGCTGTCAAGTCTGGATTAGAGACAGGAGAAAGAAATGCATAATTCATCAACACACACACACACAGGAAATGCACTATCTAGTCAGTCATAAACTAGCTTAACTACCACAGATAGAAGGGTGGAACCTCAATTTAAGCTAACTCTACTTTGGTTTCCCTGTGTCAATTCTCAGTACTCTTTTCTCTGAAAGACCAGGCAGGTTTCAACCCTCAACTCTCCTTGGCAGTAAACTGGGTCCCTTTTCAAAATCTTTTCTCTTCTCACCTGCAGCACCTCATGGGTGCAGCCTAGAGGGTAACATGGGTTTTTTTTTTTTTTTCTATATCATTATTCCTTAAAGTTTATCCATTCACTCATCAAATAGATGAATGTAACTTTTTCCATCTAACAATAGAGAGCACATTACTTCTTTTGGTACTAGCAGGGCATATGTGTGCAGACTGGGCAGCCTAATGCTGACATGCCATCAGTGACATAAAGTGACCTTCGTTAAGCAAGGACTTCTCGTGCAATTGCAGAAAAGATGAACAACCCTGACAATCACAGGCCTTGAGTTGCAGGAGGAAAGCAAGTGAAAGAAAGGAAATTGCATCATACTATGGAAAGGGTGTGACGTGAGAAGAATGAAATGCTGAAGATGGGGCACCTGATGGAATTGACCCTCCCACAGGGCCAGATGGGTGTGGGAGCACTGCTGTGTTCTGTTCATGTCTGCTGACCTGAACTCCATGCTGCCCTTCACTGCCTGTGTCCTTTGATTATTAGATGAGGTTGTGAGTCACTCTTGACTCTTGATATTAATAGCTACATTGGATTGGGTGTGTTTATAGTAAAAGGGATGAGTTTGGCATGTTTAAACACAGGCAGAGAGCTCTGGGTTATAGAGGAAGTCCTTCAAGAAATGATGCATCAGATACCTTCCAGGTTAATGAGTCTTTACGAAAAACTTGCCATATACTCAATGCAATGGGGTGGATACAAAAATGAACTCAACTGTCTTTGATTTCAGAAGCCTTAAATGCAAGAGTGTGTGTATACCAAATTAGGGAGCAGGCAATCAAGAAGGAGGGGGGACAAGTGAAGAGTTAAGTCAAAATATATACATAAATAGTCAAAGAAGATTTTCTACCATAAAGGAAGCTGTTGATGAGAATGTTTCTGTCGGATAGTAGAAACATGATACAATTGCTTTTAGTTGAGAACACCAGCGAGTGGGAGGCAATACCAAAGCAAGTGAGATGGTAACACTGCAGGCCAGGCCAGGTCATGTCTGTTCCAGGAAGCCCTGCCTGCCCACACTCCCCACCCCTTTTGGCATGGGGAAACGTCCTTCCTGGTATTCACTTGGCCTCCATGCTAGCCTCATACTTGCATTTACCATACAGAAACATAACTTCACCTTTGACCTTTGCATGTACATAACTCTTGTTAGACTCTGAAATCTTGAAACTGGCCACATGCCTTGTTTTGCAACCTTGGCCCTTATGGTAGAGACTTCTTAAAGTCTGTTGAGAGGAACTGGGTTCTCCATGTGGTAGAGAGTTTAGTATGGCTTCCCAGTGAAGAGTTGGTAGGGTAAGTGATGCCACTTTGGAAATCAGGAATAAAGGTTTCAGAAATTATCCCAAGGTTCTCACAGCGAATATGCAAAGAATTACTACTCAGAGAGATTGTTAGAACTGAATACCTCCTTGAGAATTTGAGTCATAAAGCCTGGGATCAGAAAGAGGAACTTATTCTATGTTTCCTAGCTGATTCTGAAGCAGAGTTTCTACCTACATTACAGAAACTCTGCCCTTGTCACAGTTTTCCTATAAGATGGCAACTTTTCTTTCCAGTTAATTTCTCATTTCATCTTAAAACTCAGACAGAAAAAAAAAAGAAAAGAAAAAAAAACAAATAGAAGCCGGGCGTAGTGGCGTACGCCTTTAATCCCAGCACTTGGGAGGCAGAGGTAGGAGGATCACCATGAGTTCGAGGCCACCCTGAGAATACAGAGTGAATTCCAGGTCAGCCTGGGCTACAGTGAGAACCTACCTCAAAAAACCAAAAAAAAAAAAAAAAAAAATCTCAGACAGAAGGGATTTTGCAATTCTCACTGTCTGACGAACTACAACAAATGTTTTCACTTCTAAAAGTTGAGTTTAAAACTGGTTTTTTGAAAGAATTCATTCATTCACTTACTTCTTGTTCTGGAGCTCAAATCTAGGCCTTGTACATTCTTGGCAAGCTCTCTCCACTTAGCTCCAGACCAAGCCAACCCCTTCGCTCTACATTTTGGGTAGGGCTGGAGATCAGAACTAGGGTGTTGAGCATGCTAAGAAACAGAAATCTTTTGATTATAGACATTCTTGTCAGTCTTGTCTTGACTGGTGATCTTCCTGGCATATAAAATTGAACCTTCCTACAAACATGTAGGTAGTGTTGGATTAAGGCTCACTTCTTAGTCTCCACATAGATCTACAATGATCTAGATTACAGCTAGAAGCAGAAAGTATGCATCTGAGCAGTGTTTTAAACATATTGCATGAAACTCATAGGGCTAAAGAACAGAATTGGTTTTTTTTTTTTTTTTTTTTTTTTTTTTTTTTTTGTATTTCAAGGTAGGGTCTCCACTGTAGGCCAGGCTGACCTGGAATTCACTGTGTAGTCTCAGGGTAGTCTTGAATTCATGGCGATCCTCCTACCTCTGCCTCCCAAATGCCGGGATTAAAGGTGTGCACCACCATACCTGGCTTAAAGAACAGAGATTTTTATGGTGACCCCCTAACCAATTTTCTAATTATCATGTTAAACAAACCTTAGCTATTAGTGACCGTCCCCCTAAATCTGCATGACTTGGCAATGATGGGACATGTCACTAAAGAGGGTCATACCCCAAATAAATCTTCCTTCATCCCATTACAATTTCAGAATCAGCAGCAAGATTTCATAAACAGGGATCCGGAGGCCAATACCCTAATCCAAGTTGCAGACCTTAATCACCAAGCTATGGAGGCTGGTCTCTGCCATCACAGTGAAGTGAAGGTCATTAACGCAGTCCTTTCTGCAATGAAAGGGCACTGAGAAGCCTATTTGAAATTCTGTGAGCATCCTCTAGTCCCAGGAACCCTCGGGAATGTGCTGGCCTGTGGTCATCAGCACATGGTGGGGGAGGAGTCATTAGGAGAGAAAGATCATTTCACGGACAGTTTGCCAGCCATTTGGGAAGCTATAAGATAAAGACCTCTTAATATGAGATATTTATAAAGAATTATGCTATGAATCTATAAAAAGCACTTTTAAAGCAATTGAAAAGAACACTTATTTCCAAAGTCTTGGGGCCTTAAAATTTAAATCAGTTTACTTTGAGATGACTCTAAGAAGCAGGGGAATACCACTACTAGATTGAAGCAGCACCAGAGAGTAGCCTTCTGGTCTGATGGGGACCTTTCCTGTGTGTGGCCCTTGCCATAACAAACCCTGCTCAGATGTCAGACCCTGGCATCTTTGACCAGTGGTAGCACTTACCCAGCACAGGTGGCAGCTTTGAAATAACTGGCAAGGCTGAGAAACAGTGATTTCACAATGCCTTTGGTGGAAAAAAGCAAGATTTTTACAAACTTAAATGAACAAAATTCACATGAGACAAAGGAATTAGGTCTCCCATACAGGACAAGGTTACTTACAAGCAATAGTCACCACCAGTGCACACGTGAAGACCTTGGCTAATTCTCCTCCCATGAGCCACCTGAAACAACAGGAATGCTTAGCTGTAGCGTGCTAACACAGCATTCCAAGCACATGCAATGCTCTTCCAGACCTAGTGCTGACTCAGGACAAAGCAACAGTAATGCAAGTAGTGTAGTACTGGCTAAGGGGTGACAGAGAGACCCATGAAAGAGGCCAGAGAACCCAGAAGTCAGTGCATGTAGATACAGTAAACTGATCTCTAACAGAGCTGCAAAGACAATTAAATGGAATGATAGTCCCTTCAACAAATGGCATTGAAATAATTTGAAATTTGCATATGAAAGAATGAGCCTTCACATATATCTCCTATCTTTTTAAAAATATTTAATTAATTTATTTATTTGAGAGAGACAGACAGAGAAAGAGGAAGAGACAGAGAAAAAGACTAAATGGGCATGCCAGAACCTTCAGCCACTGCAAATGAACTCCAGATGCATGTGCCCCATTGTGCATCTGGCTTACATGGGTCCTGGGGAACCGAACCAGGATCCTTAGGCTTCGCAGGCAAACACCTTAACCACTAAGCCATTTCCCCAGCCCCCATATGTCCTATCTTATACATAGTTAAAGTCAAAATGAGTGATAGATTAAATTGTAAACTGTAAAAGTATAAAACTTCAGGGTTAAATCATGAATGAAAACTGCATGACCTTGTGTTTGGTAATAAATTATTAAATACATGATATGTGAAGAAAATGATTCACTGAACTCTATGAAAACATTTTTAAAACTTTTATCTGTGTGAAAGACACTGCTAGAGGATGTCCAGACAGTGCACAGCCTGGGAGAAAATATCTGTAATGTCACCTATCTAGTAAAGGACTTTGAGCTAAAATGTGTAAGAACAATTGAACCTCAACAATATGGACAAAGACTGATAACATGTATGTATGCAAATGCTATAAAAAACTATTAGCTTGTATGGTAGCTTAAAAATATATCAATTAAAAAATAACACTATATCACCACTGAAGATACTCAACAGTGGACACTGCAAGCTTTATAATTGGCTAGCCAAATGAGCCAACGGGTGCAATAGTGGCACATCTATCATAGTGGAAAATAACTGCCTTCCAATTGCACTGGAGGCCTGCTCCATGGGAGGGAATACATCCCTGATACTAAAAACTTAAAATGGGTAATCATGAGCCCTAGGGGTGTAACATCTGCTGGTGTCTGGATAAATGTATATGCTATGCTTATCAAACTGCCCAGTAAGCACTTCTCTTAATATTCATACCCTTATACTAATACTATTCTCACTTTGGGTAGAGAATCTTCTTTTCAGATGGCAGTGACCTTGGGACAACTCAGAAGGTATCATGGTGATGGAAAGAAGTGACTGGAGTACTGAGTAATATCTTGATCACACCTTCCAAGGCTCAGGGTCTAATGCGGAAGAGGAGGCAGAAAGAATGTAAGAGCCAAAGGAAGGGTAGGACTCCTTACAAAATGTTCTCTCCAGACATAAAATGGCCTGGATATCCATAACCTCATAGTGCCTTACACTACCTACACAAGACCATCATTATAGGAGGAAAAGATCATGACATCAAAATAAAAGAGAGACTGATTGAGATGGGGAGGGCATAAGATGGAGAATGGAATTTCAAAGGGGAAAGTGGGGGGAGGGAGGATATTACCATGGGATAGTTTTTATAATCATGTAAAATGTTAAAAAAAATTGAGAATAAATAAATAAATAAAATTAGACCCACATCAAATATAGGTGGAAGATATGGGCACACACAAAAGTATCTCAAGAAAGAACATGTACATGTGCAGATGAGTATCTAAAAACATTTTCAACATCATTTGTTAATAGATAATGGAAATTTAGAAAGTGAGATGCTAATGTATATTTATTTGAATGGCTCAGCCCCTCAAAGTGAGCCTAACAAATGTTGGAGAGAGTCTAATGCCACTGGAACTCTCCTTCATTACTGAAAGGAATGAGCAATGCAAGGAATTTGAACCACAGTTTGGAACTTTCTTGTAAAATAAAAGGAAGGCTTATTATCTGATCACGTAATACTATTTGTTGATGTAAGCTCAGTTCCATTCAAATCTCGTGTCTGTCAAAAAGAAAGACAAGTCAGAACGGCACATTTATTGTTGTCTTGTGCTGGAACCTTTTATAAAGATGTGTGTTAGAGGAGGTGTGGTGGTTTGAATAAAATAGATGGCCCTCAATATATTCAGTTCTTTATTGTTTGTAGTTTACATCTGTTGGCTTCCTGGCTGGAGGCATTGTCACTGGGTGGATCTTTAGGTATGGTGGAGGGTTTCAGATTTCAATCTAAAGATATGCAAAGTGTACCTAGCTGGAGTTCTTGAAGTGTGTTGTGGCTTTGGCTTTTGGCTTGTACTTATCTCTCTCTGCTTGGTCCTGTGAAGGCAGGCCAGCTTCTTCTGCCATTTATGGAACTTCCCCTGGATCTGTAGGCTTCAATAAATATCCCTTCCTCCATAACTGTGTCTGGTCTGAAAATTCATCTCAGCAAACCTGAATCTGTCTGCTACAGAACTCGGTACCAAGGAGTGGACTGACATGAACCTGACCATGTAGATGTTGATCTATTGGAATCTTTGTTTTGGAGGAATAGGCAGGGACTTTGTGCTTGCAACTGAAGATGTCTTCTGGAGTGGTAAGCCAAGTTTTATGGACTATTCTGATGAGAGTCTGAGAATGCTATGTGCAGACAGCATTGAACTTCGAGGCTTGGCTTATGAGCTTTCTAAGGGGATGGAAAGACTGCAGAGGATTTTGTTGGAACTGGGCTATTGGCATAAAGGCTGGCTGCATCCTGCTGCCCAGGCCCAGAGAGTTTGATCAAGGTTAAATTTATAATGGACTGGTGTGCTTGGCTAGAGATACTGGACTGAGAGATTTAAGATTTTAAGCTGGAAAACCTCAAGCAAGTTAAAATTACAGGCACTGAGACTGGTTTTAGGTTACTGAATCTTCTATTGTCAAACACATTAGCAATCTTAAGGAAGATGGTCCACTTGCTTTACAATGGAAAGGATGCGTGAGGAAAGACTATCATAGAAATGCAAACACTTTTGGAAAGAGTTGACTGGAGAAGGAGCTGCTTTTCAAGGTTATGGTTTATTTTGTCTGTGAATTAAGGATATGGCTGTGTCCTGCACACCTGGTATTGGTTTCAGATGCATGAAAACTGTGAGGAGTGGTCATGAATTGCACATGCTTCCAGGATCTGCCACTGAGATGTGGCATGAGGTAGGGCCTAATGCCCTGAAAGGCTGAAAGAGCCTTTGGAAAATGTGAGGAGTGGTCATGAATTGTACCCGGTTCCAGGAGCTGCTTCTGAGATGCAGTATGAGGCAGGACAAGATGCCATGATAGGCTGAAAGAGCCTTTGGAAGATGGACTGTGGTTTGTATGAAGACCTGAAGATGTTTTGTATATATCAGGACTGTGCAAGGGCTACCATAGAGCGCATTATTGGCCTGGGATGGAAGTGTCCCCTGGCTATTCTGCTCAGCTGGAGGGGTGGAATTGTAAAATCTGGAGACTGTCAGTTGAACTTGAACTGCAGAAGTTTGATGTTTGTTTGATGGTGGTTGAGTTTGCATTGCTTTATTTTCTCCTTGCTATGTCTTATACCAGTTGAAAATGTTTATTCTGTGCCTTTACATGTTAGAAATGTTTAACTTATTTGATTTTACAGGTCTTAATGTCTTAAATTGGTCAGGACTCTGGGGACCTTTGAAATTGGACTGAATATAATTTACAATGTGTGATGGTTATAAATCTATTGGGAGCCAGGGGCGGAATGTAGTGATTTGAATAGAATAGATAGCCCCCAATATATATTCAGTTCTTTATTGTTTGTAGTTTACATCTGCTGGCTTCCTGGCTGCAGGCATTGTCACTGGGTGGATCTTTAGGTATGGTGGAGGGTTTCAGATTTCAATCTAAAGATATGCATTGGGCTGGAGAGATGGCTTAGTGGTTAAGCGCTTGCCTGTGAAGCCTAAGGACCCCGGTTCGAGGCTCGGTTCTCCAGGTCCCACGTTAGCCAGATGCACAAGGGGCACACCTATCTGGAGTTCATTTGCAGAGGCTGGAAGCCCTGGCGTGCCCATTCTCTCTCTCTCCCTCTATCTGTCTTTCTCTCTGTGTCTGTCGCTCTCAAATAAATAAATAAAAAAATTTAAAAAAAAATTTAAAGATATGCAAAGTGTACCTAGATGGAGTTCTTGAAGTGTGCTGTGGCTTTTGGCTTTTGGCTTGTACTTATCTCTCTCTGCTTGGTCCTGTGAAGGCAAGCCAGCTTCTTCTGCCATTTATGGAACTTCCCCTGGATCTGTAGGCTTCAATAAATATCCCTTCCTCCATAACTGTGTCTGTTCTGAAAGTTCATCTCAGCAAACCTGAATCTGTCTGCTACAGGAAGTGAATAGTTTTCTACACTAGGCATTTATAAGAAAAAGCATGCTATGAGAAATAAACCATTCTGGCAGAGTCAGGGATTGAGAAAAGACAGAAGTGGGGGAAAAGCTGTACTTCCATGTGGAGGAAAATTCAACATGAACTTGAAGCCTATGTTTCCATCCCATCTCCTTTTGATTTTGTCAATAGTCACCTCTAACTTAAAAAAAAAATAGAAAGTAAAAATGAATTATCTATTAATTTATGCAACAACGTGGATGAATTTTAAATGCATTTTGACATGTGAAATAAGGAAGACCAAACAGGGTGCATAGGGTTTCATGTTGATTTTAAATTTAATTTAAGTGACATTTTCAAAATGTGTGTGTGTGTGTGTGTGTGTGTGTGTGTGTGTGTATAAAGGAATATAGAAACCAATCTGCAAGAGCTCCTGATGGTGAAAATGTGCACAATTGGGGCTGTAGAGATGGCTTAGTGGTTAAGTGCTTGCCTGCGAAGCCTAAGGACTCCAATTCTAGGCTCAATTCTCCAGGACTCACATAAGCCAGATGCACAAGATGGCACATGCATCTGGAGTTCATTTGCAGTGGCTGGAGGCCCAGATGTACCCATTTTCTCTCTATCTGCCTCTTTCTCTCTCTGATGGCTGTTGCTCTCAAATTAATAAATAAAAATAAACAATTAAAAATGGAAAGAATTTATCAACAAAATAAAGACCTTTAACAAAGTGTTGGATTATACATCCAGAGCATAAAATAAAGATGCATGAGTAAGTGCATATAGATATAAATAAATGTTTAAATTTTGAGTTTTTAACCTTTCTATAATGCCATTTTTTCCTCCAGGATCCCATCCAGACAACACATTATGCTTCATTAGTCATCATATGTCCTTTAGTTCCTCTGGGCTGTAACAGCCTGGTTTTGATGACCTTGACAATTCTGTGGAGGACTGCTCAGATAATGTGCAGAAGGGCCCTCGGCTAGGGTTTTCTCATGGTTAGGCTGAGGTTTTTGAGACCACAAGGTAAAGTTCCCCAGTGCATCCTGTCAAGGGCATGTGCAATTAGCAAAGTGTGTCCCTGTGGTGCTTCCCTTGCTCACCTGAGCGGGCACTGGCCAACTGTGCCACCAGACAGACACCATGTCTCTCTTTCCCTTCTTCCTTAACCAAATCCTTGGAGATGAACACACCTCATGCAAAAAGGTTAGGGAGCTAAGTCCGGCTTCTTAAGGGGAGGACTTCTATAAGTGCATCAGCCCAAGAGCAACACTTCATTAGCTATTCTGTGATGCACAGCACAGGGTTCCCTAATCAACTTGGGTGTTTGGAATGTATGAAGATAAATCATATGAGTCCTCAGTATGTGATTTTACCAAGACTTTTTTAAATATATATATTAATGGATTGAATTACCTTCCAACTTGAGAATGCAGAACTTTAAATTTTTATTTTAATTAAAAAAAATTTTTTTGTTCATTTTTTATTTATTTATTTGAGAGTGACACAGAGAGAGAAAGAGACAGAGAGAGAGAGATTGAGAACGGGCGTGCCAGGGCCTCTAGCCACTGCAAACGAACTCCAGATGCGTGCGCCCCCCTTGTGCATCTGGCTAACATGGGTCCTGGGGAACCGAGCCTCGAACCGGGGTCCTTAGGCTTCACAGGCAAGCGTTTAACCACTAAGCCATATCTCCAGCCCTAAAATTTTATTTTTAATCATAGAACCTCCCCACTGTTTTCTCTTGGTCCCATTGTGATTGAGAAATGCTTTGCAAACCTCATAATTAGGTGGACAGCTTGTTTTAAAATATTCTCACTAGTCCTAAATTTGTATCTCAAGAGAAATGATCTAGGAGTTAGTATTTGAAAAGCAGTCCCTTCAAATGATGGGGAGGTCTTTGACCATCAAGAGGCAAAATGTGAGAACAAGCAGCATTTGCTGCCCAGAATTCAAAGACTTTAAACCCTCTAGATCAAGCTATTCATATTTGGTTCATCATTTCAACAAGTATCAGTGAGCCTTTGTTACTGAGGACACTGAAATGAAAGATACCTGTCCTCTCCCACAGACTCCACATATTCTCACAGTGAAAGATAGTTAAGATATCTGTTTTTATTGAAAGTCAGCATTGGGGCATGCTCCAAAGAAAAGAAAAGCAAGGCATTTGTGTGATATAATGGTGCACTACCTAGAAGGGTTGTCAGGAAGGTCATTCTAATGATACTACACTTTAATAGAGTCTGGGAAGAAATGGAGTCATGTGTTATGAAGCTAAGAGAAATAGAGTTGTGTTATGAGCATAAGATAAATAGTCCCGTGTTACAAGCCTGAGAGAAACAGACTTATGCCTGGCAAAGGAAACAATAATTGCAAAGGCTCTGAGGCATAAACAGGCTTAATACCGATAGAACTTGATCATTTCCTTACAATCTTGAGGAAAGAAAGGCCAAGTCTGCAAGGAAGGACCCATGGGACAGGAGGTAGAGCACAAACATACCTGTAGTTAGGCTTAAACATTGTGAACTCTGAATGCTGAGCAGAAAACTCTGGAGCAGATAATGTATTTTTGAAAGCAAAGCGAAAGCTGCCAGATGCAAGATGAAGTTGCTTATGTCAACCATAACAACAACAACAAAAAGAAATCTAAGAGCTTATAAAGTGTCTTACACATGCTTGTCTGATAGCAATTATTCCACAAGTCCCTACCAGGACCATAGGTTTCCAAGAAGCCACCACACCCTTATTCACAAAGCATTTCCACCAAGACATCTACCAACCAAATGGCCTTCAACCTCAGGCTGACATCATGCTTATTATTAGTCTGTGTGGCCAGAAATTGCTGTTTCAAAATATCTGACATCCTCCTTTTCATTTCTGCCATTACATGTTTCCCCTTGCCTCAGCCTCCTTGAAGATGCCCATGGCTGCCTGTGTTGTCCCAATCTGATGCTCAGTTAGTTCCAAATAAGTATTGTTATCCTTGGGAGGATTTCTTTCTGACTCCTTTGCTTTAGTTGGGCATATCTTAGGAACAAGACACAGTATGGAGAAGTGGACTCTTACTGTAAACTCCAAGTTCCTTACTGAGGACTTCTGAGCACCCTTAAATTCCAGTAAGAAGCCAGTTATCCTTGAAACAGAGGCTGACATATGAAAATATCAAACTTTAAGTGGGACACACTGGCATATATATGCTTTCTTAGAGGATGGGAGAAGGAATAAAAAGGCACTTATAGCAGAAAAGTGAACTAGACTTAGCTGCATAGCTACCTCAAGTGCTCTGAGGAAGAAATCAAGGAAATCACTAATCATTTACAGCTCCACTAATTATGAACTACTAGTGCATGAAAATAAAAAAGGAATTACCTTGCACATGCAGAAATGATTAGGCACACTGCAAGCAGGGTCACCTGCAAGGAAACCCCATACAGCACACTGGGTTCTAGTGGGAAGAACAGAGAGGAATTCATCTCAGATCATTACTGATTAATATCAGGACAACGACTACATAGAAAAGTTCTCCCCCTTGCAGTTTTTCAAATTTTTTAATCTTTTTTTTATGAGAGAGACACAGAGTGAAAGAGAGAGAAAATTGGTGTACCAGGGCCTCCAGCCACTGCAATCAAACTCCAGATGTGTGTGCCATCTTGTGTGCATGTTGTGTGACCTTGCAAACTTGTGTTACCTTGTGCATATGGCTTATGTGGGATGTGGAGAGTCAAATATGTGTCCTTAGGTTTTTCAAGCAAGCCCCCTGTTGTGGTTTGAATAGATGGTCCCCAATATATTCAATTTTTTATTTGTTTGTAGTTTGCATCTGCAGCCACCTGGCTGGAGGCAGTGTCACCAGGTGGATCTTAAGGTGTGGTGGGGGGTTTCAGATTTCAATCTAAAGATATGCAAAGTGTGCCTAGCTGGAGTTCCTGAAGTGTACTGTGCTGTGTGGCTTTTGGCTTGTGCTTCTCTCTGTGTGTGTTTGGTCCTGTGAAGAAAGCAGGTCAGCTCCTTCTGCCATTATGAACTTCCCTTGGATCTGTAGGCTTCAATAAATATCCCTTCCTTCATAACTGTGCCTGGTCTGGAAGTTCATCTCAGAAAACCTGAAGCTGTCTGCTACACCCCTCCACACAGTTTTTAAATACACATCAGTTTAAGCAATTTGTCCTAAATAACAAGATTGAATAATGTGACATTATACAAGTACCATTCATTAGAGAATCCTGCACATAATTAGTTTCCTCCATCCCTGTAAAAGACCTCACACAGTTTGGGGCTTGCCTTTTGCTTTATTGTTGGGAAAAGGCTTTGTAGAATTAATGACAATATTAGAATCTAAGGACCAAGATCATGATGACAATGACAATCACACAAATGAGAATAACTAGAATGTGTGAAGCACTTTATAATTCACAAACCCCTGTTGTAATCTACTCATCCCATCAGCCCAATAGCCTCGCCAGGCAAGAACGATATCTTAGTTCTGCAAACAAGAAGACCAGGACAGAGAGAAATGATGGAACCATCCAGGGTCACACACTATGGAGGTACCAGGGCCTATATTTAAAAATCACATCTAGACAGAACATAATGTTTTGTTTGAAGTGGATCAGGGAAAGACAATTCCAGGTTTCCATACTGGAAGTTGTTGAAGAACAAAAAGAAAACATGAATATGTTATAAAATATTTTTCCCTTGTCACACTTTTTGCAACCTGTAAAACTTATCAACACTGTCACCCCATGGTGGAAAAGACAGCAAGAGTTGCAGGAGTTATAAACTTGGTGTAGGCATTTCCTTCTTGCTGCTGTGACAAAACACCTGACTAGAAAGAAAAGGAATATTGTGGCTTACAGTTTCAAGGAGGAGCCCCCTCACAATGAGGAAAACATGGTAAGAACAGCCAGCCGACTGTTAACACATCACCATAGCAGCAAAAAGAAGTAGTCTGTATTTGAATTCAAGCTGGGCTATATTACCCCAAAACCAATCGCAGTGACACATATGAGGTTATCGGGGACATTTTACATTCAAATTGCCACAGATGGGAATTAAACCAATCATGAACTTGAGTTTTATGATAATTACCTTAACGATCACCACATAAAGACTTAAGGAAATCTGTAAACATACCTCAGTTAATTTTTCAGCTTAGTCTTGCAATAGTGGTTTAAAACTTAGAATTACTTTATAATATGAATGTATTTATTTTTGTTATTTATGCTGAGAATGAGGGGTGATTCAGCTATAAACCCTCCCAAGCCCATGGTTTGAGTAGAATCCTGGAAATTCAAACTTATATCTCTGCAAGCATAGAATGCTTCATGTATATGTGAAATAAATAAGTCACAGTGGGTTCCACAGAACACTCAGCCACTGAGAGTGTTTCTGCTCTTCACCTCCGCTGATTTCACGTGGAATCTGAAAAAACACATTTCCTAACCAAAGGAACAAATGCAGCTTCTACAAAGGGATGGGTTGTGTACGTTTGAATCTATTATTTATTGACTCCTTCCTTCAGCAGTTATTTTTGTTGTTGTTGTTGTTTATTTTTATTTATTTATTTGAGAGCAATAGACAGAGAGAGACAGAGGGAGGGAGGGAGAGAGAGAGAGAGAGAGAGAGAAGATGGGTGCACCAGGGCCTGAAGCCACTGCAAACGAACTCCAGTTGCATGTGCCTCCTTGTGCATCTGGCTTATGTGGGTTCTGGAGACTTGAGTTTCAAACAGGGTTCCTTAAGCTTCACAGGCAAGTGCTTAACCACTGAGCAATCTCTCCAGCCCAGCAGTTATGTTTTTATATCTCCTTTGGCTTAGCTCAAGTAGATCCTCTTTAGGGAAGCCTGCCTCAGTCTTTTCAACTCCCTCAACCCTTGGTGGGCTCCTTCTTGCTCTGCTACTTCCCTCCTTCCATCTCCTTTAGCACACTTTAAACAATGAATGAATTTTCTGTTTTGGTGCCTTATATCCCCTAACCAAACACTTCATACTGTTGGCTATAGTCAGTAGTTCTTTCTTATTTTTTAAGGCAGAACTCAGACTTTCTGTAGGGAAGTTTTTAAATTTTAGTTTTATATGTATGCATATGGTGCGTGTGTGTGTGTGTGTGTGTGTAGCCCAAGTATGCATGTGGAGTCCAGAGGTCAACATTAGGCATCCTGCTCAACCACTTTCCACCCTGCCTTTTGAGACAAGTCCTCTCACTGTAATAAATCTCACCAACTGGACTAGACAAGTTATCTAGAAAGGCCTGGGAATCCTCTTGTTCTCCTCAGCATTAGGATCTCAGATGCTCCAACTGGCATTTTTCATGGGTGCTTCGAGTCCAAACTCAGGTTCTCATATTTGCGCAGCAAGCACTTTACCCACTGAGCATTCTCCCTGGCTCCAGTCCTCTCCATTTTAAGGAGAGCACCTTCTTTCTCTGATCCCCCCCCTCAGCATTTGATCCATGCTGAGGTTTAAGAACTTCCTACACCTATCAGTGACATGATCCGTCTAGCCATGCAACTTGAATCCTTCCAGAACCAACAAAACAAATTCTGGGCTTCTTGTCATAACAGATATAATCTCTTTTGGCTAGAATGGAAATCTGGAAGGTGCAAAGTCACTAGGGGCATGGGAGAAATGCTGGCACAGAAGAGATGGCAGGAAGCAGAAAGTGACAAGATGCTAAGACATTCATGAGCTCTGCCACTGTAAAACTGAGTTTCCCTCAATTGGAAGTCAAAAGCTCCAATTAACACAATGACATCATATAAGACAATGTCCTCAGCATCTGCAACACATCTGGGACAGAATGCTCACTCAAAACGTGCATGCAAAGGAGTGCATGAAAGCCAGAGACCTTCAAGCATGTCAGAACCTAGAGAGGGGGAAATTCCAGTGGCAGTGTACGTGCAGAGTGTCATAGAATCAGATAAAGTTCTCCTAGCATCACCAAGATGGGAGAAGAGAGGACCCCTCCAAGGCAGTCTCGTTTAGAGGGAGCCTTGAGGAAGAGCAGCACCATCCAGCTGGGGAAGTGGGAGAGACATCGCAGCCACAGCAAAGAGCACGCATCCACCCTGGCCGAACACTTCGCAGAGAACACAAAGGCTCCCTCCCTCTGCCAGATGCCAAGATTCTCACCTGTGAGACAGAGATAATGCACTTAGGAATTGCCCCGGCACAGTTAGGGAGCACTGCTCTGTGCCAAGCACTCTGTGGGTACTATGAGACTGAAGGATGACCATGGCCTAGTGCCCATCATTAAGGAGTTCCCAGGCTGATGTGGATGCACAGCAGATAGCAGTGCAAAATTTGAGCAAGAAAGGCTGGAGCTGTGGGAGCTGCAGGAGCACAGAGAAGGGTGGGGTCCTGAGAGGAGACGACTGTTGAGTTTCACTGGGTATTGACAGCCTGATGATAATCTAAACAATCATGATGCCTTTTCTGTCTGTGGAACACCTGGACAAGGAATGTATAGTCCCTTGCATTAGTTGAGTATTCATGTAGATAGAACATGGTATGCTTTGCCCAAATTCTTTTAGTCATCACTTGGTAAGAAGTGGGAATATGTCTATGCACAGATGAGTCTGGCACACTGCTTAGAGACTCTGGTACATTTTCTTCTACATTGGCCCCTAGACTTGTGGCTAACAGTGGGGATTGGAACTTGGAATCTCATCAAGCTGACCAGAGCCAGCTTGGCCCCTTCCCTGCACGTCAGAGTGCATGTTGAGTGACAAATCTGCTACTGGCAAACCCGAGAGTCAGGGGCACCCTGATGGGCTCCTCCCAGGTTTGCTCCTGACAGGAAATACAAAGTATTGTTTCCTTGCAGGGGCATAGCATGAAAGGATATGCTGTTCTTACTTTATTTCAATTCCCTTCCCTTCTTTTGGACACTGTCAAATAATCAGTTAAATATCTAGAGGAACTACCGAAGGCCTGCTCTCAGTTTTATTAAAGTCCAGTATCTTTCCAGGCACCTTTAGGGAGTCTTAGAAAACAAAGCACAGTTGGTCTGGTGCTTGTGAAGGGTCAACCGTGACACCTGAGACAGCTTTTCTGCAAAGGCACCACCTGGCTGCCAGCAGAGGCCCAGGTCCTCTCCTCCTTGCACAGGCAATCCCAGCTCCTGTGTGCATGTCATTGCTATGCTGTCCACAGACTCCAAATAGAAAGAATTCACGGGGTGTGGCAAATGTGAAAAGAACTCACTTGAATGAACCAAAAGCTCCTGCTGTAAATTTTCATGTGCTTTAATCGGGGATGGAAGAGAAGAGTGCTGGGAACTCAAACTGGAGGGTCGTGACAGGATGTGGCCAGAAAAAGCTTCTGAAGCATCTGTGATTGGCTTCTGTGACTCCCAGTCATCGCTCAGAGAGTAGTCTAGATCACCGTCTGGAAAAGCAAAAAAAAAAAAAAAAAGGTTACTGGTGAGTGTGTGTGCATGCACATACATGTGCACATGTGCATGTGCACAACTATGTCCAGTAACTGCCCTGTGCACAGTTTTTAACAATCATAGGAACAGTACCTATGGTGGTTTGAATGTGGAAATGTGAAATGTCATCCCTTCATAACCTCATGTGCTTGTGATTACGCATCCTATGTTATCCCCAGCTGGGGGAGCCTTTGGAAGGTGAAGCCCTGCTAAGAGATGTGTCAGTAGGGGTGCACCTTGGGATTTGTCAGTCCAGCCCTACTGTGTGTTCATATCTCAGCTCACTCTTGCCACTGCTACTCAGCTGGTATATCAAGATGTGGTCCTCAGCTGTCTGCTTTGCAGTCTTTCCCTGCTATGATGAAACTTTCCCTCGAAACTGTGAGTTGAAATCAATCCTTGCCTTCCATCAGGTGCTTTCTGGTGCTTTTCCTGACAATAAGAAGTTAGCAGATGCAGTACCATGGTGATGGTTGATTCAGGCATCCTCCATAAACTTAGGTGTTCTGAATGCTAGGTTCTCAGCTGCTGGCAGTTTGGTATTGAAGCCGCCTGGAGGCAGTGTAATGTTAGGGGCAGGCTTATGGGTGTTACAGCCAGCTTCCCCTTGCCAGTGTTTGTCACACTCTCCTGTTGCTGTTGTCCATTTAATGTTGGCCAGGAGTTGATAGCCACCTTCTGCTCAGGCCATCATTTTCCCCTGCCATCATGGAGCTTCCCCTTGAGTCTGTAAGCCAAAATAAACCCCTTCCTCCCACAGCTTCTCTTAGCTGGGTGTTTTCTGCCAGCAATGTGAACCTGACTGCAACTCCCACTGAAGCACTATTGGAGTAGGCTAGGAGAATCATTCCTGGATGAGCTGGCTTTCTTCAATGAGGGGCAAGAGAAATTTCTTCAGAGCAGAGATAAGGAAAGACACAAGGCATGAAAGTTCAGTGAAGAAAGCTTATCTCTCTGTGGCTAGAACAAAGATTCCCAGCAGGAAAATGAAGCTAGGACTGATTATAGAGGGTAGTGATCTGCCAGCTAAGGAGCAGAGAATCCAGTCTATAGGCAGAGGGAGAGAAGGTACCTGAGCAAAAGTGTCAGCATGTATTCATTCATGTGGTGTTTTGGGCTTTTTGTATATGCATGTGTTGGGTGGTATGTGTGCACACATGTATGTATGTTCATATATGGATGTGTTCATGTGGAGGTCTAAGTGTGACATTGGGTTTCTTCTATTGCTCTCCTCATTTTCTTGAGACAGGTTTTCTTATTGAACCCAGAGTTCACCAATTCAACTATTCTAGGTAACTATTAAGCCGTGGGGACTCTCCTGTCTCTGCCTCCCCACCACTGTAGTCACAGATGCACACCTCTATGCCAAGCCTTTTAGATGAACTCAGGTCTACATGCCTGGATGGTAAGCTCTGTATCCATTGTGACATCTTACGTAGATCAAACGACACACAATGTTGATATATGATACAATCCAGGTGGCCCTGGAAGACATCACGACATGCTCCTAAGACCCATCATGGGCAGGAGACAGGTTATCTCACTCACTCAATCTCTACGTGCTGTTAGGCAGTGCGTGGATGGATTAGAAGTGTGTGTGGTGAGTGTATGAGCCTCACATCTTTACACCATTAAGCTTCATCGTAGAGCTAACACCTTCTATTTCTAATCCACTCAGTCAATCATTCACTCACCTGACATTTATAGAATGTGATTATATATCAGGAAGTGGCCAAGTGGTTGTGGAACAATAGTAGATTACACAGATGTTGCCCATGCCACATGGAGCTTACATTCTGGTAGGGGCAAAGTGGCAGAATATATTGTAGTAAGTGTTAAAACATAAATATTCCCTCTATAAAATACATTGAAATATTAGATAAAATACGGTATAGCAAACTGGGTGTGGTAGTGCACGCCTTAATCCCAGTACTCAGGAGGCAGAGGTAGGAGGATCACTGTGAGTTTGAGACCACCCTGAGACTACACACTGAATCCCAGGTCAGCCTGGACTACAGGGAGACCATACCTCTGAAAAAAAAAAATACAGTATAGCAAATATGTCCTTGAAATTTTTTTCATTCATATAGGCTATTTGATGCACATATAGTTTCAAGAACACATACACTCTCTTCTGTAATGGCTCATTCATATTTTTTCTAGCTCTAAAATTAGCTAAACATTCTTTTCAAAAACATCCAACTTCATCCTAAGCATCTCGCAACAGGGAGTTAGACACATCCTGTAGTAACTCCTAGAAACAAATGATATGTTCGGAGGGAAGTCATCAGATACCATAAAATTCTACTTCCTAAAAGGCAGATCAAATGGCTGAACCTTCACCAGGCCCTTACAGGAAACACCTGAACCACAACACACTGGAGAGGGTAGGATCAAGTCTAACCTAAATCTTCTACATCTTCCCTCCCTCCCTCTCCCTCTCTCTCATCTCTCTAACTCTTGTATATTAGATATCTTTTTCCTCATTTTCTTAGTGGGCACTGACCTGTAACTCCAAGTACCAGCATTGGGCTATCATCCACAATGAGCTTTGGATCAGAGAAACCTACAAGGTTTCCTAAAAGAATGACAGATTTCTGTCAGAGTACTTGGTGACCCACCAAAAGTTAGTGGTAAGACCCTATTACTGAAGACACCATATGCAGCTGACACATAAAATGGAATGGCATGGCTGGAAGCCAGGAGAGAGTCAGTCCACAGACAGTCAGCATGTCTAATGCCAGAAGGTGCTACATGGGCGACTGGGGGAAATGACCAATATCTGTCCAAGCAACTCATGGTCTAACCTACTTAGCAACAAATAACCTGTTGTGATGCACACACAAGTGCAATAGTGGCACACAGCCATGGTGGGGAACCAACTGCTCTTGATTTGGCTAACTGATCCCTCAGTGGTACGGGACCCATAGCTGGAGCTAGGAAACAAGTCATAACCATATCCAAACATAAGCCCACTCTCCAATATCAAGCTACCATCAGTCATGGGCTACAAGAGGGCCTACACCTATTAAACTCTCTATAAAAAAGTAAGGGTTATCTCATTTGTCCTGGTGCTTACTTACTTTCCGTTGGAGAATCTGCTTCTCTTTTCAGATAGATGCAGATCCTAAGTAGAGAGCCACCCCATCATACCTCAAAAGGGCCCTGGCTGAAACTAAGGAAAATTGGCAAAACAAGCAAGGGTGCTGTTTTCCTGATGAACCAGATACCAGCAACAAGGGGAAAGGAGACCAACACAGAGAAAAATCAACTCCTACAAAATCAGAAAGCCAGAGCCTCAGAGGCCCCCAACACCTCATCACTGAAGCAGACCAAAAATGAAACCAACCTGGTTCAGGGAAATATTGCAGAAGAGGGGGCGGAAAGAATGTCAGAGCCACATGTTGGGTCATGATATGCAGAGACATTTATCGTATCAATAACTGTGGGCTAACTCCACAATGCACGACCCATATACCTCAACAAGGATGGGCCACTGGGGAAAGGGTAGGTCACAGATGAGCCTAATAGTGGTACCAAACTGCCTGTATTTGCTGAATACAAAACTAATTAAAAAAATAAAATAAGCCGGTCGTGGTGGCGCACGCCTTTAATCCCAGCACTCGGAGGCAGAGGTAGGAGGATCTCTGTGAGTTCAAGAACACCCTGAGACTCCATAGTGAATTCCAGGTCAGCCTGGGCTAAAGTGAGACCCTATCTCAAAAACAAAACAAACAAACAAAAATAAAATAAAATAATAATAACTGGTAATAATAATAACTGATGGTTCTTGGTTTGATTCTGGAGTAAAGGGTCCAGACTCCCAATGCCAGAACTTCATTGGAAAAGATGGGTGTGAAGAATGATGTTCAGGGACTGGAGAGATGTCTTAGCAGGTAAAGTGCTGGCCTTCAAAGCCTAATGACCCGGGTTTGATTCCCCAATACCCACATCAAGCCTGATGCACAAAGAGGCAGATGCATCTGGAGTTCATTTGCAGTTGCTGCATGCCCATTTCTGTCTGTCTCTCTCTTCCCTTTATCTCTCTGTTTACAAGTAAATAAATAAACATATTTTAAAAAATAAAAATAAAATTAAAGAATGATTCAAAAGACAGGGGTCAGTGGAGGGGGGCTAAGGGGGATAGCGGGAAGGGACTATACAATTTTTTAAAGTTTTGTTTTAATTTTAAAAATTAGTAAGATGACTTTCAACCACACCAAAAGTTTAGCTCCCCAAGTTTGACATGCCTTATGTCACTAATTTTGTTCCTAAGGTATGACTATGGGTAGAATTCTCTAGATTCTGTCTTTGATGGTCAGAGTGATACCCACCTAGAGCTTAGCTTTCACTCCCAAAATGTGAGCCAGTGCAGAGCCCACAGGTTTTGAGGCAAAGTCATTCACAAAACCTGGCAGGAGTCCTGTGTGAGATGCAGGTGGCTTCTGGGCTGCTACCTAAAAGATGGCATATATCCAAAAATATTTTAAAAGAAAACTGCACAGCTAAGCTCAAAAGAAAAGGATCTTCCCAGTAGGCAAGCAGAGGACACTCAGAACTGACCAGCAGGGAGGAAAGTAGGATATAGAAGTCCTAAATAAAGGGCTATTTAAATGATGTGAAAAGGTGTTAGTCTTGGGCTCGAGAGATGGCTTAGTGATTAAAGCACTTGCCTCTGAAGCCAAAGGACCCAGGGTCAATTCCTTAGGACCCACGTAAGCCAGATGCACAAGGGGTGCATGTATCTAGAATTCATTTGCAGTGTCTGGAGTGCCTCGTATGCCCATTCTGTGTCTGTCTTATCTCTTTCTCTCTCTGCTTGCAAATAAATAAATAAAAATAAAAACTTTAATAAAAAGGTCTTAGTCTCAAGAGAGGTTGAAAATTGGGACTGAGTCCCCACTGGGACTCAGAACTCAATTTCCCTAAGGGAAAGATAGGATAAGAAAAGAAAATGTTCTAGCTCTAGGAAAGGTCTAGGCAATGAATGAGAGGCAACAGCCACCTAACAAGGTGAGTTTCAAGTTAAAATCTGTACTAATCTGAGGAGCTAAAATTTAATTAAAAAGTCTTAGGCTGTTAGTAGCCCTGTGGTGTCTGCCAGAAGCCAGGGTAAGATGTGGTATAAAACCATTCAATCTGAACTGCAGACCATGCCCAAGGGTGATGACCTCACAACCCTGAGTTACGTAATGAATGAAGACATCATCTTTAAGAAGCATGGAAAAGATCCAGGTATGGTGGTGTATGCTTTTAATCCCAGCACTCAGGAGGCAGAGGTAGAAGGATCACCATGAGTTCAAGACCACCCTGAGACTGCATAGTGAATTCCAGGCCAGCCTAAACTAGAGCAAGACTCTACCTAAAAGAAAAAAAAGGAAACAGAAGAAGATGATGATGGTGAAGCATGGAGGTAGGTGATGATGCAGGAAGGAGCAGCCTAAGTAGAAGACACCTGGAGCACTTGTGAGATCAGAACCTGGGTTTTAGTTTTGTACATCTGGAGTGACTGGTGTTTGGAGAAAAGGTCCTACTTACTTTACCTTGGAGAAACCCTGAGATGGACCTTTAAAAAATTGTTTCTACTCCAATTTGCAATATCATCTTATTTCTGCTGGTCCATTTAAGACTAGTATTACTTTGCTTGTATGGTTCCTGTGACTCTTGGTTGCATGGCTAAATAGGAACCTGGTTGCCTAGGAAACAAGGCAAATAATCAACAAATGGGACTCCCTCCCGCCCCCCCACAACAAACAGAGAGCTATTGTATAGCTAAGGAAACCTCAATCAAGTCAAGAGGCAAACTACACAGTGGAAGATAATTTTTACCAAATATATATATGTATATGTGTGTGTGTGTGTGTGTGTGTGTGTGTGTGTGTGTGTATGTGTGTGACAGAATATTAGTATCTAAGATAAATTCACAAAGAACTCAAAAACTTAAACAATTAAAAAAAAACAAACAACCCAATCAAAAAAAAATGGGCTATGGAACGGAACAGAGAGTTCTCAAAAGAAAAAATGTAAGTGGCTAATAAACATTTCTAAAAATGTTCAACATCTTTAGGCATCACAGAAATGCAAATTAAAACTCCTTTAGGATTCCATCTCACTCCAGACAGAATGACCATCATCCAAAACCTAAATGACAACAAATGCTGGTCGGGGCGTGGGGAAGAAGGGACCCTCATCCACTGCTGGTGAGAGTATAAAATGTTAAATATTCTTACAGAGAGTGAAGGAGACAGAGGTGGGGGGGAGTAGAGGGAGAAGCTTAGAGGGCTTCTGGGTAATCCTCTCCCTTGATTATATCATGGGTATCCACACATGTCTAAGCTCTTTTAATTATATTATTAACTATGTAATTTCTTTGTGTATCAATGATACTTCCATAAAGCTGTTGACAAAACAGGAGACTAGATGACCAAATTAGTGTGTGAAGTGAGAAAAAACTGGGGCCATTCATTACCAGCGACATATTCATGGGAGGCTCTTAAACAACGATCCTGGAAGATGTGAATGAGATTGTGACGACAGTACAAACATCCCCATCCATAGCTCAAGGTTGCTAAGATGTGAATGAAATAAAAAGTTCACTCTATGAGGCAAATTGAAAAGCTTACACAAAATTTCCTAAGAGATGGCATTAAGTATAATATAAAATATCTTACTACTCAAAAAAATTACCAAGGATTTTTTTGTCTCTTAAAAAGGCATGATTTACCCCAACTCACACTTTCCCTGATTTCTATTTATTTATTCTTGAACTTCAATAATAATCATGACATATAAAGCATTTCAACAAATACCTTGAATTGCTGTGGTGGTTTGAAATAGATGTACCCCATCAGCTCATGTGTTTTGAATGCCTGCTCCCCAGCTGATAGCAATTTGGGTAGTGAAGACTGCTGGAGGTATGTCACTGGTGGCAAATCTAGAGGTTTAGTAGCCCCTGGTTTGCCAGTGTTAGATCTGCTCACACGCCTGCTGCTGTTTTCCACTTGCTGGGGCAGAAGAAGCGTCCAGCCTCTGCTTGTGCCATGCTTTTCCTGCCATCATGAAGCCCCCTCAGGACTGTAAGCCAAGATAAATCCTTTCCTCTCATCAACTGTTTATGGTCGGACATTTTGTCCCAGCAACAAGAAAGTAACAACAAGAAGGTATTGATTTCATGGCATTATATCTAATTTCTTTAAATTGAACATGCTTTACTTCTGTTATAAAAGGACAGGTCTATGTCCAAATACACCTTTCATCTCTTACATAGAAAACAATCATTTACATTTTGCTTAGAGCAAAGCACAAAGCCACATACAGCTATGATCAGCAAGCATATGCATGGGAGAAGCGTTAGTTCTAGAGAAAACCTCAGAGCTCAAGCTCAGAGACACGTCCGGGTGCATCTTGCCTGGCCTTGTGCTGGCTAACTTTGGGCTAATGGGAACTTCCATTCTGTCCTCCCTATGCGGATTCTCTATTCTTTTTCAGGATGACTCACAGACTCCAGGAACACATCCTGAATTGCAGTTATTAGAGTCTGGGGAACTGAAAAATGCCATGGCTGAAGCATGAATTGCAACTAATGAGGAAAGGTGTCTCCACACAGCTGGAGAAGGGGTGAATTGAGGACAAAGTAGGCAAAAAAAAAAAAAAAAAAAATCCCTCTCTTTTCTGAAAAATGAAGCAAGAGAAAATCAGGGGAAGTAGGGTTTGATTACATCTATTGCTCACACAGAAAACAACAAAACAATTTAATTTTGAATTCTTCTGGAGCCTTCCAAGTAGGCTATATTTCCAGAGAAAAATAACATGCTAATAAGCCATGAGGCATTTGGTAAATCCGGAAAACAAGGAGTCTGAGGAACTTTGATTACAGCTGACAGCAATGATGAGAGACTTCCAAGTCTTGTGTTCACACAGGTTGACTAATTACTGATTTTGGAAGGGGGTAGTATGATTTGTTATATTTAGAATATATTTGACAATCATGAGAATCTTAATAAGATACTTTATGTATATGCAGTGCTGTGGTGGCCCAACTGCCTTGCAGTTGTTTGGACATATTTGGAAGAACCAGCAATGGGAAAATTAAATGTGAATTTCCCAATACTTGAAACACTGCATTTAGAACAACCATTGCCTGACTATATTGGTGTGAGTGTAAAACATTCCCAATAGGCTCATGTGTTTGAATATTTGGTCCTGAGCTCCTGGTAATATTTTGGTAGGTCGTGAAATCTTTAGGGAGAGAAGCATCTCTGAAGGACGTGGGTTATTGGGGGTGGGCCTTGAAGTTTTGTAGCCCAGTTCTACTACTTCTCTGCTGAAGAAATGTGACCAGTTGCTTCACATTCCTGCTGCTATACCTTCCCTGCCACGCTGGACTGTCTACCCTCAGATTGTAAGCCGTAACTCTCTTTAGTTGCTTCTCACCAGTCATGTGGTCACAACAAGGAGAAAAGTAGCTAATACTCCCACTCTACCTGGAAGGCATCATTATTTCCCTACCCTTTGCCATCCTGTGGAAACTGGCTTCTCCTAATCACTTACATTTTCTTCAAATTGTCTCATTTTAGACTTTTAAAGGGAAGTTTCTATCAATTATTTATAAGTCCTAAGAGAAAGTGAATGTAAAATACATAAGTACAATAAAAACAAATCTTCATTTAGCTTATGTTAAATATGGCTTCGCAAATGCTCTGAGTCTGTTGGTTAAAAAAAAAAAAAAAGAACTTTATTAAAAGAAAAGAGAAGTCAGCTACCAGAGCTCTATATTGGTTTGGTCTCTTAGTTCTGACAGGATTGTGAGGGAAGTCCAGTAGGAGGATCTCTCACTGAGGGATTCCAGGTCCAGTTCTTCTGGGTCCCTGGGGCATCTTCTGCCCCATACTACACTCTGGGAAACATTGATCGAGGCCTGATCAGAGCTTTGCCTCATATGCCCTAGAAAACCAGGTGAGAGCCAACAGATGGGAACTTGAACAGGTACCCAGTAAGCTGCAGCAACAGTACTATATGAGGGGAAGAGGCTGCCTTCAAGAGGAATGAGGTGAGGTGGGGTTGAGGAGATGATGGTCAAGACATGGGAAGTTTAATAAGGTCTGGAGATGAGTCACACAGCTTGGTGACTGGCTTGCAATCATGTATTGTGCACTTGAAATCTTCCCTGAAATATCCTCAGAATAAAAACGTCAAGAGTGAGGGGATGAATATGCGAATTAGTTTATATGATATCATGAATACATGCATATATATATATATCAAAACAACACTGTCAACAGCATGTATGCATATATATAATTTACATTAACATAATAAAAGTTTTTGAAATAACAAGAGTCAGAAATAGGAAAATCCATAGAGATGGAAAATTGCTTCATGGTCATCCAGGGCTTCCAGGGAATGGGCAGTGACTGATAATGAGTATGGAAATTTCTCTTTGGCAATGATGAAAAGGTTCAGGATTTGGAAAGTGGTCATGTTACATAACGACCTTGCTTTCGAACCCCATTGAACTGTACATCTGTGTTGCAAGTAACCTCTCAATAGGAATGTAATGAGTGTTTCTCTACTGTAGGAATTTGTGCCCATCTCTCCCCTGGCAGCTTGCAGAGAGTTGGTGACATGACTTCTCTTTGCCTACTGAGTGGTTTCCATGCATAGCTGATTCTCCAGAGGTCTCTTGGGCTACAGGATACTTGGACTGACCACTTTTCACTCTAGACACTCCCTGCCATGACTTGGTGTCCTCTTCTCTGCGGGCTCTCCTGGGCCTTTCCTGGGAGTCTCTCTCCCCATGGACTGCAGCACTCAACGGCAGGTGCTCAGACCCTAGGCTCGAACCCTGACCATGCTGCTAGTAGATATGTGGCCCCTAAAAAGCATATGATCTGTTTTGGAACTACTCTG
Organism: Jaculus jaculus; assembly: GCF_020740685.1. Taxonomy (NCBI): domain Eukaryota; kingdom Metazoa; phylum Chordata; class Mammalia; order Rodentia; family Dipodidae; genus Jaculus; species Jaculus jaculus. The sequence continues at coordinate 205,735,189 of NC_059103.1, read as the reverse complement.
GAAAGTGGGAGTTAGAATACCACCCTCAGAGGCTCTGGAGAATTTGGTGCTGGTCTGCAGAATTCATTACTACTAGGAAATATTGTTTTGGGGGATGCTGTGAAACCTCTTCATATTCTTTCCTAATTGTCCATTCTTCACACTCATCTGTTTGGCTCTGGGATACTCCTTCATCCAGAGACTTGTCTTGCTTCTCAGCTTGCTCTTGTCTCTATCTCCTGAGCCTTTCTTTCACCCAAATTTCTTTCGCTCATTTCCAAATCTTACTCAGTTATCTGTGTCCATAAGTATCTCAAACTCAACCCATATGAAATGAGGTTCACTGGATCCTTTCCATATTGCAGTTTGTACAATTGTGACTTCGCAGAGTGCATCTGTCTTGAGCAGAACATCAGCCCACATACTCTCTTTATGCTCCATTACATTTCATTCCCATAGCAATTCTATATGCTATGATTTTTTCTTGTTTATATACAAAGAAATGGAGGTTCAGAGAGCCAAATTAATGTACCCAAAACGCTCAAGTAGGAAAAGGCAGTTCTAAAACTTAAATTCAGGATTCAGATGCAGTAGCTCATAAGACCTATCTCCTCATCACTCTACCTCCCTAGCTTTCAGCCCTATGAAAACTGGGTTCTTCATGTTGTCCCCCAAATTAAACACATCAGTTTTTTTTTTATTTCCCCCACTTTTTCCACATGCCATTTATTCATGTTACAAGCCTGTTGAAAACTACTCCTTGGTTGTGGGGAGATTGCTCAGTGGTTAAAGACATTTGCTTTTAAGCCACTCAGGTAATCCAGATGCAAAAAGTGGGGCAAGTGTGTGTGGTATTCATTTGCAGTAGCAAGAGGCCCTGGCAACACACACACACACACACACACACACACACACACACACACAAATATTTTTAAATCACCTAAAACTACTCCTTAATTCTGCTCCCTCTGTACTTCCTTGATGTGGTTGTTGGTTTTAATTGCTTTTGAACTCATACTAACTGCTCTCCATCCAATCCTCCCTTCCATGTTATTGCAAAGGTATCTCTGAAAATCCAAGTCTAATACATGCTTGTTCTGCTTAAAATGTTTCAAAAATAGCCTTGACCAGTTAGACAAAGTCCATCTCCTCGACACGGTTCACACGGTTCTCCAACCACCCACCCCCTGTTTTTCCAAGACATCTTCTATGTTCTCCTTCCTTCTCTCCATGTCCTGCTTTACTTGCATTTTACTGGGAGTATTTGGGGCACATTAATTATCCTGGCTGGTCCTCTATCCCTTACATATAAAGGATAAAAATAAGAGCATATAGAATTGCTGAAGATGGAGTATAATAATTCATTTACAAGTATCAAATGAGCACAGAATGTATGTGTTCGTATTAAGGAACTGTTTATATAATAAGCCATTAATCTCTTTCACTTGTGTGTGCATGTATAATATGGTGTGGTGGCAGTGTGTGTGTGTGTGTGTGTGTGTGTGTGTGTGTGTGTGTTGTCTGAACATGTATATACCCACGGGATCCTCCATGCTCACACTTGCAGGGGTTACACTCCCCTCGGGAGTTCCGAGGGGCCTGTCCGGTGTCCTACTCCATTGCTCTCCTGCCAATTCTCACCTGAGCAGGAGCCTCTTACTGAGCCCTGTGCTTGCAGGATTTTCTTTCTTTCTTTCTTTCTTTCTTTCTTTCTTTCTTTCTTTCTTTCTTTCTTTCTTTCCCTCCTTCTTTCTTCCTTTTTTTGTGAGCCCCAGCGATTCTTTGCTCTCTACTTCCCACAGGACTGTGGTTACAGATATGGATGGCCACAGCTAGCTGTTTATATGGGTCCTGAGGATTGAAGTCTAGTAACCACATGACATTTAATGATTCTTAAATCTAGTATTATATATACATGCACACATATACACCAGTGGAGTCTTTTTACATATTTTATGTGTGGGAGTACGCGCATATGTGTGGGTAGGTATGTGTGCATGGAGGTCAACGACAACCTTGGGTTTCCTTCCTCAGGAGTGTCATCCTTTTTAAAGACAGGGTCTCTCACTGGCCTGCTGCTTACCAATTGGGCTAGACTGGAGGGCCAGGAAACCTCCCGCTGCCACCTGCCAGAACTGAGAGGGCAGTGTCTCACTTTAGCCCAGCATCACCGAGAACTTACTCAAGCTAGCCTTGAACCCCCAGCAATCCCAAGTTCTGTGATTAAAGGGGTGAGTCACCATTCCTGCCATATCTTGTCTTAAATGGAGGAAACTGAGACTCAGCAAAGTAACTGTGACCCACTGTCTCCAAACTAGAAGTTGAACCCTGGTACCCAGATGATTTCTCCAATACAGGACTTCTGAATCTGAGTCTGTTATCATTTCTCCACCCATATCACATTCACAAAAAGATACATTGGAAAATCGCCAGTATTTTGTAACTACTATTGTCTAACTGATATACACATTTGAAGTCTGATATGAACACATATGTATTTTCGTCACACAGAGAGTGTGGTGGAATGCCAATGAAAAATTTAAAATATGGCTCTACCCTCTTGTGTCAAAATGACAGTTGTCTGTGAAGTAGACATTGGTCCAAGGCTCCATGACCATCATTACCCATTCAGAAGTGATATTTCGCTACGAAATGAAAGATTCAAGCTCACGGATTTCGTTGCAGTTGTATGTATCCAGCCTCTTGACACCCTCCAACCAGCTGTCCTCACTTGGGGATGAGTCTGCGCCTCCAAAGATACCACCATGCAGCCAGGATTTAGAGGTTCTGAGGTCGAAGAGAGAAGAAAGGGAACGGCGAATTCTCTTCTTCCTTCTAAATATTCTGGGATGAATGAGAGTAGCGTGGTAAAAGGTGAGTGGCAGTCACCTCAGCTAGAAACAGAAGGTGGGGGGGGGGGACGGGGCTCCATGCGTAGAGCTGGTTACTACCCACGTCCCTGCTCTCCATTCATCTCCCAGCTTCCCAGAGTTCTACTGTGTGCCTAGGACTTGGATCCTTGTCAAGGGTTCTGAGACAAAGCCAAAACCTACGTGTACACAGGGTGAGCGTCTACTCTGGGAGAGAGGCAAGGAAGACCGCTCTGCCACAGGAGCTTCTGCCGAGCTTACTGAGTGCGGGTTGCTTTCCCAGTGCTTGGTACAGATAAGCCCGCAATAGCCCCACAATAACCCGACAGTTTTTGACCCATTCCAGAGATCATTTCTGACTCCATCCAACTAGCAAATTCTATAGTTGGGAAGACAGCCCGACCTAGGTCCACAGTTTTCTGCTCTTGATCACCGTGTTATGTTGGAAATACATGCGCTAAAAGAATTTTCCTGAAGGCGCCCAGAGAGCAATTGGAAGGATGAGACTGAGAATTAAAGACGTTTCTGAGATAAGTGAGTTGTAAACTCCGTGAAATGATTGTTGAAAAAATGAGTAGATTTCATACTGGGTTCTGAGAGGAAATGAAGCTGGAGAAATACCCACAATCCCCATGGGGTTGACATGTGTCCCCAACCCCCAATGAGGAAGACCTCTTCAGAAAAGGGACGGGAGGTGGTGGGGGGGAAGGATGGTACCAACGTGTGTTGTTTATATACTAAATATGTCCATCTAATAAAAACAATTTAAAAAAAGAAGGCAGATAATGGTGTGTGTAGTGGGTGGGGAGCATGGGGATTAATACTGGTGCAAATAGGAGACCAAAGGAACGTGTGGAAAGGGAAGGGAGTGGCAGTGCTGTGATTTGGCTTGCATTTCCAAAAGACTCTTGGTCACAGAGGATGGCTTGGAGGAGCAAGATTAAAGGTAGGGAGAATGTTAAAGACACACAGCAGGACTGGAGAGATGGCTTAGCAGTTAAGGTGCTTGCCTGTGAAGCCTAAGGACCTAGGTTCTATTCTCCAGGTCCCACAAAAGCCAGACATACACAGTGACACATGTGTCTGTAGTTAGATTACAGTGGCTGGAAGTCCTGGTGCACCATTTCTCTCTCGCTCATAAAAAGGCCAATCTGGGGCTGGAGCGATGGCTTAGGAGTTAGGCGCTTGCCTGTGAAGCCTGGGGACCAGCTGGAGGCTCGATTCCCCATGTTAGCCAGATGCACAGGGGGCGCACGCATCTGAAGTGCGTTTGCAGTGGCTGGAGGCCCTGGCGTGCCCATTCTCTCCCTCTCTCTCTCTCTCTCTCTCTCTCTCTCTCTCTCTCTCCCCCTCCCAAATAAATAAATAAATAATTTTTTTAAAAAAAGAATATTTTAAAAGGCCAGTCTGTTGGGTTTGTTGAAAGAAAGGAAGAAAGGAAAAAAAGAAAGAAAGAAAGACACAGCAGAGTTTTTGTGTGCCTGCCTTATTCCTAAGTCATTATGCTACTGAGAAATACCGAGGGGCTGAACTGGAACAGCAAAATGCAAAGAGAAAATAGGACACTTCTCCCATCACAACATTCTGCTGTCCTACGGGGCAGTGGCTACAGCTGCTGTGAGAAGATGCATTTAGAGCTGCGGCTTCCCCCAGGGTGCCACTGGACCATGGCAAGCCTCGACTCTGTGTTAGTTCCGTGACCCCTAAATCAACCAAGAGGATTTTATTCCTCTGAATTGTACCATGGTTTCTCAGAGCCCCGGACGTGTCTCCATTTCCCACTTTATTTTAATAGCCATCCCACACCTTTTAATACTCAATTCATTACCACCATCTGTAAGAAGCCTGTGTCTTCTTCCTCCCCAAATGAAATGGCCATTTTCCCTTTCCCTACTGGGCACCCCGCACAGACGTCTACCCTAGCATCTGTAATCATTTTCTTTCATTTTTTTCTCTTTGTTTGTGGCTATCCCTGCCTTGGATTCCCCTTTGATTAACACAGACTGGAGCAACAAGGAGCACCTTATGAATTTTTTTTAAAATTTATTTATTTTCAAGGAGGGAGGGGGGAGAGAGGGAGAGAGAAAGCACATTCCAGGGCCTCCAGCTCTTGCAAATGAACTCCAGATGCATGCACCATGTTCCACTTTGTGCATCTAGTTTTAGGTAGGTACTGGGGAATTTAACAGGGTCATTAGGCTTTGAAGGCAAGGGCCTTAACCACTGAAACATCTTTCTAGCCTCATAAATGATTTTTAGTGAGTGAATGAACGGGCAAATGAGTGACAGGTAGAGTGCCTTTGCATAACATCACCTACTTACCTGACTAAGTTCTCCTTGTACATTACACTGGTCTGGGAGGGATTCAGAGTGATGTGGCCATCTCTGTCACAGAGGAAACTGTCCTCTGTCCAAATGTAGTAGCCATTGGTAAGGAGTCTGGGGCTTCGACGGCAGATGTAGTGGGATCCTGTCAGTGGGTCTATGGAGCAGCATTCAAAGGAGCTGTCACCATCCAGGAAGTCACACTCAAGGCTACAGGGGAAGAAGAGGAAGTCCATTAACTCTCCATTGAGTACAGGCCATCACACAAAACCCACATGTCAGTCAGTACTTTACATCCATGACCCTCAGATATTTCCTCAGTCCTTAAGACTGTTAAAGAACCTTCTGGGCTTTGACACTAACCACATGACCTTTAATGCTCCTTTCTACTTGGAGTTTTGGTGACACCCCTGTGGCTCACAGTTTCTTCCCCATAGGATAAACATGTGCTCTTGACATTAATCTGTTTTCTGGGCTAAATATATTGGCAACAGCCTCTCTGGGATTCTGGAAGCTCATAGTTCCCATCACCCACTGCAGTTTGAATGCTACATGCTTCACCCTTACTTTTGCAACCATAGCAGATAAGCCATATTTTCCTTTCCTGTCTACGTATAAGAGCTATTCAGCTACTTGTAAACATGTCCTTTCTTTCCCATACTAAAAAGTTTCCCTATTCATTCAACACAACTTTATATGGCATGAGATCATTTGGGTCCATTAACTTGAATATTGTAACTGCTTTGCTCTTTTTTCTAGTTTTTATTATTATTATTTATTTTCAAAGAGAGTGAGAAAGACAGAGAGAGAGAGAAAGAAAGAGAGAGAGAGAGAGAGAGAGAGAGAGAGAGAGAGAGAGAGAGTGGGAGGGAGGGAGGGAGGGAGAATGGGCTTTCCAGTGCAAACTCACTCCAGATGCATGTACCACTTTGTGCAACTGGCTTTAAGTGGGTACTGCAGAATCAAATCCAGGTAATCAGGCATTGCAAGCAAGCACCTTTCACTCCTGAGTAACCTCTACAGCCCCATGTTTTCTAGTTTTCAAAGCATCTTTTCTTGTATCTTTCTCAGCAAGGAAACCCACAATTTAGGTATGGATGGAAGAAACTGGGACTGTCACCTCTATTATCATAGGATCTATATCTTAAAGGACAAAAGATTCTTTTTTCTGCTTCCTCCCCAGTTGCCAACACATTGTCATAATATTGAATCAATTGCCAATTTTTAGTATTCCTCCATATATTTAATCACCCCCTTCCCTTTCCAGACTTTTGGTCCCAATATAGTAGCTTAGAAATATGGTAAAGACTAAGATCAAAAGGTTTTGCATCTAAAGAGAGCTAGTTTTATACCTGGAGTTTGAATCTATGTTTGGCTACTAGCTAATGGTCTATTTTCCTAAAACTTCATTTCCTATAATTAAGGGTCCTGGCTGGGCATGGGGGTGCTTGCTTTTAATATCCAGCACTCAAAATGCTGAGATAGGAGGATCATTGTGAGTTCAATTCCAGCCTGGGATATAGAGTGAGTTTCATTTCAACCTGGGCTAAAGTGATATTCTGCCTAAAAAAACCAGATCTGTGTCTTCATTTCATAGAGCTACTATAAAAATTAAATGTCAAAAAAAATTAAATGTCATAATTTCATTAAAAAGTTATTTACATCTATTTCTTCCTATTCTAAGTGAACTATGCTAAATCCATTGGCTACTATGTGAACATGTTCATGTTTTGTGCTCTTGAGTTCTGTCATATGACACCTTTAATGTCTCTACAGGATGTCATAATAAATGTGCTCACTGGTGTTAACAAGCCCTTCCTTTAAGGCATCGATGAAAATACCATATAGTAAAGGTTGAGACTAGTGACTTAGGAAACACCAGGAATGCTGAGTACTTTCCAGATACTTACGAATCCACCTCATCGTCATGCTTCTTATGGTTTCCCCTCTTTACACATCAGATAAAGGGAGACTACTGAAGATATTAATTGTTCAAAATCTTATGGCTTAGGAATGGGAGAGGTTAGGCAAGTAAGAGTGTATTTTTTCGGCCTCCTGCCATGTACTTTTCCTCTACAACATTTTGCCTCCTTGAATATTGATGGCATAGCTAGAATATACTCAGCATCTGAGAGACTATGGAGCTCTGGATCTGTGTTTCTTATTTCTTAATTGTTTATTTATTTGTTTGTTTGTTTTTGAGGTAGCATCTCACTTTAGCCTAGATGACCTGGAATTCACTACGTAATCTCAGGGTGGCCTTGTACTTACAGTGATCCTCTTATTTCTGCCTCCTGAGTGCTGGGATTAAAGGTGTGTGCCACCATGCCTGGCTAAAAATATTTTATTCATTTATTATTTGAAAAAGAATTAGAAATAAGGAGGGGGGAGGGAGGGAGAGAGAGGGAGAATGGGTGTGCCAGGGCCTCCTGCCACTGTAAACCAACTCCAGATACATACACCACCTAGTGCATCTGGATTTATGTGGATACTAGGGAATTGAATCTGGGTCCTTTGGCTTTTCAGACAAGCACCTTAACCTCTAAATCATCTCTCCAGCCCTGGACCTGTATTTCTAACTGCACTCTACTTTCTGAAGTTCAGTCTTAAACAATTATCAACCTCACTTTCTTTAATCCTGGGTATTCTTCCTTTCTTAAGCCCTTAACTTTGTCTGTCTCTCTTTGCCTGATTGTTAAAGAAATGCAAAACTACTCTCCCAACCTCAACAATATAGCAAACATGTCTTCTTCATCACATTAAATATTTTCAGTGCATAACAAAATTATTTCAAAATCTTGACTCTCGCTTGTGTTCTTCCACAATACTTCTAACAGCTGATTGCTTTTCAGTAGGTTCTTTACTGTGGATTTCAGAACCCATACTTCATATAAAGCCAGTAACTTGATCAACTACCCAAAGACCAAATCCTTTCTCGCCTTGAGAGGACATGGGAGAGCCATGCTTCCTGGGGTAACACAAAGACTGGTTGTGGTTGTGTTGGGGAAGGGGCAAATACAGCTGGAATATTTTAAAACTTTTATGTAATTATTATTTTTCTTTACTTGTTTATATGCAAGTGTTGGGGGAGCCTGCAGAGACTCTTACTGCTGCAAACAAATTCCCATCTGGCTTTATGTGGTTAGCTGGTAGAGTTGACCCTAGGCCAGCAGGATTTTCAAGCAAGCCTCTTTACACACTGAGCCATCTCCCCAGACCTTTTACGTAATTATCCTCACATTGATAAACTGTATCTCATTCTTCCATATATATTTTCCTCCTCCATTCCTGACTATATTAATGAATTACTAAATTTATTGCTGAATTTCTGACTATTTTCAATATAAAAGCCTATATACAATATATGCATTTCCAATAAATAGAGTACTATCCAACTGAACTTATTTCTTGAACATGTACCATGGGTCTGGACCCAATTTTGCACCTTGTCTACTGTGCAAGCTTTCTAAAAGCTAAGTATCACTATTATACTCCTTTATAGCAAGAAAAATACTTAGGCATACAAGGAGAAAATTACTTGGCCATTGTACATAGTGGCTATGCATCCGAGCTGTGTTGCAACTCTAGATCACTGACTGTAAAACATAAGTTCATTTCCACCTACTACTTTTTCATACTTGTCTGACTTGTGGTAGTATCAGGGATCTACAATCAAAGGAAGGGAAGGTTCTAATATCAGTGTTTAATCCCTTTATAGTACAGATACATGCCCCAAAATAGTGAGGAAAATGTCCTCATTTCTGTAGAAGGACTAAAAGACAAACAGGTCACTGGGGAGAGGGAGGAAGAAAGCACTGGAGGGATTCCAGTGCTGTCCTTAAATAGAATAGTAGAATCAATTTGAGTGGAACATAAAAAACTGACCAGCTTACACATCAGTATATAATACTTTACATCTTGGTTCTGACAAAATGATACAGGAAGTCAAATTTTTTGGGTGTGTGTGTGTGTGTGTGTGTGGTATATAGTAAATGTGGTTGTGGTGGTGTGTGTGGTGTGTATGTGTAGTGAATGCATGTGTGTGCAAATGCATGCATGCTGTGCTCACTCATGTGGAGGCTAGAGAAGAATGACAGGTTCCTCTGCCTCTATCGCTCATCTGCATTGTTGCCTTGAGCCAGAGTTTCTCATGGAACCTGAAACTGCTGTTTTCTGTCAGACTGGTGGACTAGCAAGACACAGAGATTCTCTAGTCCCCAGCCTACACTGATCTGGGGTTAGACGAATACACCTGACTTTTATGAGACAGAACAACAGAAAGAGAGCACAAGACTGACAGAAAGAGGAGGAGAGAGAGAATCGGCATGCCAGGGTCTCCAGCCATTGCAATCGAACTGCAGACTCACGTGCCACCTTGTACTCATGTCTGACCTTGTGGACTTGTATCACCTGTGTGTCTGGCTTATGTGAGGCCTGGAGAATCGAGCATAGGTCCTTAGGCTATGCAGGCAAGTGCCTTAACCACCAAGCCATCTCTCCAGCCCAACAGCCTGGCTTTTTATGTGAGTTCCAGGGACCAAACTTAAGTCCACTGAAGCCCTCCTGCTTGTGTGGCAAGTGCTTTTAACTACTGAGTCATGTCCTCAACCATATGAAGGCAAAATTGAGAGAAAATGCAGTTGTGGACAAGAATTCAATATAGTTGCTCCAATCCACAAAGAAACAAGTTACACTTATCTACACATACTAAAAAAATAAAAAAGTACACACTCCCTCTCCCCACAAAGGTAAGGTCTCACTCTAGTCCAGGCTGACCTGGAATTCACTATGCAGTCTCAAGTTGGCCTCAAGCTCACAGTGATCGTCCTAACTCAGACTCCCCAAGTGCTGGAATTAAAGGCAGATGTCACCCTGCCTGGCAAATTCTTAAAATTAGATGAGGTCTCATTTTATTAGTGAATGGGACTGGAAATACAAAACCATACGAAATGCAGGTGATAGCTAAAATGAGGTTTTAAACAGGACACAATCAAGTGTGCAGGAAGGAAGTTTGATTGATTTGATTCAGAAAAGCTCCATGACATACCTTGGGAAAATGCTTGTGGGAGACAGTTTCCCAGCCAGTTCTCTGTCTGCCCTGGAGGAATCTGCAAAGGAAATGAGAAGGATGTTTCCAACATGCACGGCTAATGACAGGGGTGACATGTCAGCAGGTTTGACTAATGTCCCAGCCTCAGCAAAAGATGAGTAGTGTAGAGCCATGGCAACATCTAAGGAATCAGACTGGCACAACCTGTCACCAAGCCCCTATGGGAAGTATGAAACAGTCCAGGCTGCAGTCTCCTGTCCTGCATCACAGTCCACAGTGAGAGTTTCCCTAGGGCAGGATGAGGCTATCAGAGTGTTAGCATCCACACTCAGAGGTTCCCTGTGCAGGGTGAGACGATCATACTGTTAGCATCCAAATAAGCTTTTTGAAAGGCATGAAAAGCATGTTGTGTGGAACAGGAGGTAGCCAGAAGTAATCACTCAGTGTGGTGGTTATCGTTGCTTATTCTTTCATCTGAAGAATTCAATATTGGCCTGGACTCTCCCTCATTAGTGATTTTTAAGATGCATTGGCTCTAAGGTAACAATCAGACAGATGGAATTATTGGGAGAAAATAGTTTTGATTTCCTTAAGTATGTGATTCACTAAGTATGATGTAAAGCATCCATTCATGCATTCCAGGCTGAACCACAGGCATGACAATGGACTTTCCTGGAGATGGCTGAGGCTGGTGAAGAGTCTAAACAAGCAGTCCACCCTCACTGACAAGTACTACCTAAGGCAAAGATGGGAATTCAGACGCTAAAACAAGGCTGGCTGTTTATTAGGAGAAAGCTGTGGGTGTGTGAGGGAGAGTTAATGTGGGGCTTGGAGAGAAAAATGGCAAGAGGAAGGAAGAAACTTGAAACCACTACCGTTTTAACCACACCCTTATTTTCTGCAAGTAGCTATCAAAATCTTTCAGCATTTTTGTAGACAGTTTTGCATCTTAATAGTAGCTGATAAACAACCTCTTTTCATATTTCACATTTTTCTCAGGCATCTAAAAATGGTGATTTTTTTCTCTTATACTCAAAGGAAAAAAAATGCCACATTTCTCTCAAGGAACGAAATGAAGTCAAAATCATTGCCAAAGCGCATACTGGCATTTAAGAAGCATGAGTTACTGACAGATGGTTAATGGCCTGAGTATCAGCAAAATCAAAGCAAGGAAATTGCTAAGAGGACTCTAATCGTTCAAAAGATAATTGCACAGAACCGTTCTACATTTACTTGCTATTGGCGTCGACATCAGTGGAGAGATTTGGTACATCTTGGGAAGGCCGCTTGTTCAAACTTCACAGATTTTCTGCAAAAGACGTTAAAAAAAAAGATGGACTATATATTAAAAATAGAAAAAATGATGCCAAAACAGATGGCATCTACTAATTGCACCAGTCGGGTTTGTTTGCTGAGATAGTGCAGCAGTGTAGGTTTGAAGGAAGGAGACCAGATGGTAGGGGCTGTGGTCAGGTTGGGTCTGCCTTGAAGACTTCAAATTCTATGTTTCATTGTCTCAATCAGTGGGTCTGAATGTCAAAAATAAGTACAACATTTTATGTGGGAAAATGAAAATTGTACTTACAAAGGTTGGCTTGTCATCCAGATAAAGCAGTCTGAATTGCTTAATTAAGATAGCTGAAAAAGAACTAGAACCCTAGAAATAAACTCATGTATATTTGAACTATCCAGCACAGGTCAGCCTCACCATCAAGTTTGCAGACAGGGCTTGGGGGTAGGTGCCTGTCTTTTGCTTAACAACTTGAACCATTGACAAGTGGCCAGGGGAAGGTGGGTGCTTTATGTCATGGCTATCAGCCTAGACATTCCTGAAAAGCATGAGCAGTATTGAACTAAAAATAGCATAATGCCAGACAGATTTCAAAACTCAGTGACATATATTTTACTTTTCCAATCACAAGTTAAGCATACATCAATGTGTGTAAGTTAAATAAACTTTGATCATTTACCCTTCACATAGGTCCACCTTCTGGTCCTTATTGAACATTTTATGTATTGCTACCCTAGTAACTTCGTAAGGTGGGGCTACATTCTTCTTTGGTTCACCAGTTCTATGTGTGCTTTTCATAAGCTTGACTAGTAACGGACTCTTCAGCATACCACATCAATCAGGTCAACTCTACAGCTCCAAATCAATTCTTTCAGAAAAACATATATAAACCTTTCTAGGACCTCCATCATTAGCTGAAATGAGCCCTTTAAAGATGACAGGAGAAGTTTCTGGCATTCCTTAGGAGATCACCAAGTCAATGCACACATTTAAAAATTCATCTATTGAACTATAAGACTAATGTTTATAATCAGGCTTATTAGGATGTCCCATTTCATGTCTGATTAATGAAATATGAATATATCCAACCCGATGTTAGTTTTGCTCAAGGATTAACTTATTTTTTAAGATAAGAAAAAATTTTCATCAGAAAGCAAGCTCCTGCTGTGTTTTCTGACAGACATGTGTCTATTTCTGTCTGCATAAATATAATGACAGTTAGTCAAGAATTAGTAACAGTGAAAACAACTTGCGTTAACAGCTCTAGAACTCTTTGAAGCAGACGCTGTCTACCAGTTCCGTGAAAGCAACACATCTATTCTGAAATACAATTTGCTCATACATGTTCTTCCAGAGGGAGTCCCGGTCTGTCTCTTCTTCCAACTGATTAATGACAGAATGATGACTGAAATACGGAGCTTCCTGTGGGTGACAGTGGAGAAATCAGGACTGGGCAATCCTTCAGCCGAAAGTAGCGTCAGACTGTCAACAGGTGCTGTAGTCTCTTGACAATAGAAATTCAGTCCTCCCGTCCGACAGATGCTATACACACCTCTGCTGCGTGCAGTCATCTGCAGAGAGGTTTGATCGGCAGTGGCCTCTGGATGTACCGCTGTTTCCTAGAATAGAAGAGCGTTTATTTCTTGGGAAGCGCAGCTTGACAGCCTTGCTTGTTTACTTTCAAAAACAGCCTGTGTAACCAGAGGCAGGGCAGCTGAGTGAGGTCACACTTCCTGTTGGGCTCACAGCCGTGGTGTTTGCTCTGCGGAGCATGGTAAGGTTGTAGATAATCTTCCTGGCCAGCGGCAGGGGATCTGCAGCCCATGAGGCAGGTCAGCTGGCTGCCCCATTGTCATCCAGGGATGCTTCTCGGAGCTCATGGGTCACTGAGCTATACATACATGAGAAAAATTTCAGTCAAGCAATTCTTTTTTTTTTTTTAAATTGAGTTAAATCTCTCACTCTAGCTCAGGCTGACCTGGAATTCATGATGTCATCTCAGGCTGGCCTCAAACTCACAGCAACCCTCCTACCTCAGCCTCCCCAGTGCTGGGATTAAAGGCATGTGCCACCATGCCAATTTAAGTAGTTCTTTTTGTTGGTCATCTTTTGGTCACATTCAATTATGATTAGGGCATAGTTACATCTTTTATTCAATCACTTGAATTTGCAGAGGAAATGAACCAATTCTATTAAATTCAGAGTACTATAAACAAAATAATTTTATAAAAATTTCTATAGTTCCAATGTGTTGATTTAACAAATATTGAATTCTTCCAAATACTCAATAGGTGGAATTTTACACTTAAATTTTAGTAGAACCCAGAGAACTTGACAGCATTTGTGCATCCTTTCACATATATGCTATTTAAGTGCTCAAAGAAATATCATTTCTGGGAAGGCTGAGGTAGCATTGTGTGTTAGCTTCAGTCACACGGAGATTAAGATGTTCTATATGCTGGTTGTGGGACTTGAGACTTGTCACTTAATCTCTACAAGTTGCAATTTTCTCATATATAAATATGCATATATATATATATATATATATACACTGACATATGTATGCAAATATATCTCATATATAAATGATGCATAGTTCATAGGACAGCTTGGAGAATCAAATGAGATGACATATAGAGAAGTTGAGCTCAAGAGACAGTTCAGTCCATAAAGGACTTTGCCTTGCAAGCATGAAAGCCCGAGTTTGACCCCCAGAACCCATGTGGAAATTTTCGGCATGGTGGTGCTCACCCATCATCCTGGTCCTAGGCAAGAAGATGTCCTGGGGCTCCATGGTCTGCTAGTCTAGCCTTTTTGGTGAGCTCTGCAGTGACTGACTCTGTGTCAAAAAAAGGTGGACAGTGTTCCGAAAGCATGACATCCAAGGTTGTCCTCTGGGCTACGCCTGCACACACGTGCACACACACACACACACACACACACACACACACACGAAATTAGAAATGGATTAGTCCTCATTCAAACATGCAAGATGTATTCCTTATTGTCTTTTATATACCCGGTTCTCTTCTGAAGCCTCAACTGGTCAAAAAAATTGACCTCATCCATTCTTAAAGCTCCCTTCAGTCCCAAGGTTTTGCTAACACTGGAATATTCTGTGAAATGTGTTCAGGCAGCAGAAGGTGTCAGGGGGATTCAAACCCTGGTGAGACAGGGCCTAGCTTTGTGTTCTTAACCTAGGACTTATTTTCTTTTGGCCATACATTGCACTAAACACTATAGCATAAGGTCTTGTGTAAACCTCACATAGCCCTACAAGGTCAGTGTGATGGTTATCTCCATGGACAGAAGGCAAAGTTGAAGAGATTTCACATGGGTCTTCTGCTTAACACCACCAGAGTTGGAATTCCATCCCTGTGGCTTCTCTGGCTCTCCTACCTTCAGTATTACAGCCACTTGAAATCTTGGAACTTCAAGATACCTCCCTGATTCTCCAAGGCTTTTTTCTCACCTCTTATTCTACTGCTTCCTGCTATCTAAGAAACCTTTCACCTTACTTCCTTCTTTCTCTACTTGCTCAATTGTCTTCATCAGATCTTCTCAGCCTACAAAGTACCCTTTAGTGTTTTCATGGTCAACATGCCCCTCAGCTATAAGATAAGCTAAGAATACTGTCATGTCTCCATTTCTGTAGCCTCAGTATCAAGAATAGTGAACCATGTAGAATAGGTCATCAATTAGTATTTGTAGAATAAACAGAAAAAATGACCTTAAGTCCAGAAAGATCTGACCTTGGTGTTTCTAAAAGAACATTTCACAAAATGCCAAATCCTCTATTACCAACAATAGCTGTGCAAGATAAATAATGTAGTTAAGTACAGGAAAGCCTACAAAACATGAGCTTTTACAAAATTGCAGCCCCTAGAAATCTTTTAAGTGATATTGGGCCTGTGATCATACATGTGAAAATTGGTCTCACTATTTACTTTTGGTCACGTAGCATCTCTTAATACTTACATTCAGGAATAACGATCAACTGTGATTCATGAGGATGAAGCAGACATGAGTAGGAATGAGGTAGCTTTGGTAACCAGCTCCTGGGTGAAGCCAATGCTGCTGGTCCAGGCAAAATGTTTGAGACAAGACTTTGGGACATTCCAGGATATATTTTGAATTTGATAAATTAATTTTAAATCATCTAAGCAATAAGCCAGCACTTCTTCTTGCTTAGTTTCCCCATACACTTAAGATGGAGCTCCCTGCTGCTGAAGCCTCATCTTCCACTGACACCTGCTGTTTCCTTAGGCAGCATACTGTTCTATGAATGGCTGGTGCCAAGAAATGGGAGGACATCTCCCCTACTCCCTACATAGAACCCGACATGCTCTACATCTCCATTGCATGGGCTTTTGATACCAATATCCCAACTATCTCTTGGTTTTCTCTCCAGTGCATCCTCCAAGCCACATTCAGAATGATCCTTTCAATACAAATGTCTGATCATGTCATCCTCTAACTTATTCCTTCACTGGCTTGTCATTGCTACTCTTTCACAGTGAGTTCCCCGTCATCCTCATCAGCCATGAAGTCCCATGAGGCCCAGTCCTGCCTGTGCTTTAGCCTCATCTTGCACTGCAGTGGCTGGAGGCCCTGGTATGCCCATTTTCTCTCTCTCTCTCCCTCTCTCTCTCTGTCAAATAAATAAATAAATAAAAATAGAATGTTGTTAAATTAACAACTTCCATGATTATAAACAATATCCCATGGTAATTCCTTGATGCCTTGTCCCTCTTGGGTTCTGCATTCTATCAAAAACACAGTTGCCATATTTATTCTATTTTTTTTAATTATTTATTTATTTATTTATTTAAGAGCGACAGACACAGAGAGAAAGACAGATAGAGGGAGAGAGAGAGAATGGGTGCGCCAGGGCTTCCAGCCACTGCAAACGAACTCCAGACGCAGGCGCCCCCTTGTGCATCTGGCTAACGTGGGACCTGGGGAACCGAGCCTCGAACCGGGGTCCTTAGGCTTCACAGGCAAGTGCTTAAGCGCTAAGCCATCTCTCCAGCCCTATTTATTCTATTTTATCTCATTATATTCCCTATGCTCATGTCTGTGTCTATAGGTCCTTTTAGACATTTTTGGTTTAAGCTATTGCCACATTTAATTCAGCAGGTCACCCATTTATTGGGTGTTTGTATGTCACATGAGTAATTTATGGATACTGTCACTAAAGGGAAAAATTGGGGATCATGCCTATCAATATTTGGAGAATGTAGTCATGACACAGATGAAAAGTATATACTAAGACAAATCAGAAAAATGTTAATTTGTAGGTATCTGTATGTAAACCTTAATCCTTCTGTAATTAAACCAGTTTCTCATGTCCAGAGAGGAATCCAAGAATGACTCTCCAGTGTATTTTTCTTTTTTTCAAGGTAAGTTCTCATTCTAGCCCATGCTGACCTGGAATTCACTATGGAGTCTCAGGGTGGCCTCGAACTCATGGCAATCCTCCTACCTCTACCTCCCGAGTGCTGGGATTAAAGGCATATGCCACCATGCCCGGCTTTCCAGTGGATTTTTCTGACTTTAGAATCTATATGTCCAAATAATTAGATTCATTGCAGTACCTTTAGTATTTGCTTTTATTCTTATCAATCTCAATCTTCCTGTGTTGTCACATGGCTTTTGGGGATTTATATAGTATTTTTTGTAATTAGAATTCCTGACTTTCAAAAATTCTATAAATGTATCCCTACTATTTTGAAAGTTCACAGTCAAATAGAAGAATTTTGTTCAAAGAGCAAAAAAGAGACAGACACACAGAGAGAATAGAGGAACAATATCTAAGAGAGATTGATTAGCTGATAAAACACCACAATAAAATCTCAGTAAAGCGATCATCTTGAAGGCAAGAGCAGTGTCTGATGCATCACCATAATCCCCAACAACAAGCTCAGGCTACTTCTAAAGTATCCAGAAACTGCTCAGAAAATGTGTGTTTTCATGTGCTTTCCTAAGAGTGAAACTATGGCTACCCCAGAGGTTGCAATGATGGGCAAGGATGCCTGGAAAGGGTGAGAAAGAACCACTGGCAAGTCCTACTCTATCTGATTTAATTCTTGTTACACTTCTATGAAGCAGGCTTAAAAATCCCCAATTACAGGCTGGAGGGATGGCTTAGCAGTTAAGGCATTTGACTGCAAAGCCAAAGGACCCAAGTTTGATTCCCCAGGACCCACTTTAGCCAGATGCACAAGGGAGCACACATGTCTGGAGTTTGTTTGCAGTGGCTGGAGGCCCTGGTGTGCCCATTTTCTGTTTCTGTCTCTCTCTCTCTTCCTCGTTCTCTGTCAAATAAATAAATAAACGAATAAAAATAAAATATTTTATTTTTTAATTAACAAATTCCATGATTATAAAAAATATCCCATGGTAATTCCCTCCTCTCCCCACTTTCCCCTTTGAAACTCCACTCTACATCATATCCCCTCCCCTTCTCAATCAGTCTCTCTTTTATTTTGATGCCATGATCTTTTCCTCCTATTATGATGGTCTTGTGTAGGTAGTGTCAGACACTGTGAGGTCATGGATATCCGGGCCATTTTATGTCTGGAGGAGCATGTTGTAAGGAGTCCTACCCTTCCTTAGGCTCTTACATTCTTTCTGCCACCTCTTCCACAATGAACCCTGAACCTTGGAAGGTGTGATAGAGACATTGCAGTACTGAGCATTCCTCTGTCACTTCTTCTCAGCACCGTGATGCCTTCTGAGTCATCGCAAGGTCACTGACATCTGAAAAGAGAAAGTTCTCTAACAAAAAAGTGAGAGTAGCATTAATATATGGGTATGAACATTAAGAGAAGTGCTTACTGGGTAGTTTGATGAGCATAGTATATACAATTAGCCTGACAGCAGCAGACATTACACCCCTAGGGCTCATGACTACCCCTGCTGTAGGTTTTTAGTATCAGGGATGTATTCCCTCCCATGGAGCAGGCCTCCAGTCAAATTAGAGGGCAGTTGGTTTCCCCCATAACAGATGTGTCACTATTACATCCATTGCCTCATTTGGCCTGGCTGGCCAAATATAAGGCTTGCAGCATACACTGTGGAGTATCTTCGCTGGTGATTTCTTTCTCTCCCAATGAGCAGCATGCAGTGTTGCTTTATCCAGCTTTCTGTCAGCTGGTCTACAGGGAGGAGGTTTTCAGCTCAGTTCCAGCAGGATTTCTCAGTGATCTTGTATGTGCAGTCTTCAGCAATAGGGTTTTACCATCTATTCCTGGTGGGAAACCAAGGGCCTCAGCAATGGCCTGTAATATTTTGGGTGCATCCCATTTACTGGAATAGAGAGATGGCTAAGTGGTTAAGGTACTTGCCTGCATAGCTAAGGAGTGAGGATTGATTCCCCAGGTCCCAGGTCCCATGAGATACACAGGTAGCACAGGCATCCGGAGTCTGCAGTGGCACACACATCTGGAGTTCATTTGCAGTAGCTGGAGACCCTAGCACAATTCTCTATCTATTTATCTATCTATCTATCTATCTATCTATCTATCTATCTATCTATCTATCTATCTATCTATCTATCTATCATCTGTGTACCTCTTCCTCTCTCTCTTTCCCTCCACTCTCAAATGAATAAATAAATAAAATATTAAATAAAAAGTTCCCATTTACATGAAGAAAAGTCAATTAGAAAAGGTTCTAGTCCTCAAAGGACTGGCAATGAATCATGTCTAGTGTAATTCCTGGTCTTATTCTGAATTTCTGGCTCTGATAGACTTCATTGGTTTGGGTTGTTATGGGGGGGGGATGCAGTTGCAAAGGGCAAGTTAGTGGATTAATGTACTTCATATTTATAGTTTCCTATGATCTTCAGGATGCCTATATTTCTAAAATGGGGAGGAAAAAATGGGGGGGGGGAGAGGAAAGGCTGCTTGCCCTCATCAGGGTAGAACTGGATATGTTGAATGTTTTGCAAAAGTACAAAAGAGGAAGTAATACAATACCTGACCACAGGGTATGTTGCCTCAGCGTCTCACAGATGCAAGCCAGCAAACCACCACTGTGGCAATGCTAGTGGTGACAGATCCTCTCGCTGCCCTCTCACGGAGGTGACTGCTCTATCTGGATGTTCATCAGTTACCTTGGAGATGTTGGTGTTGTTTTCTTGGGTCAGACAAGAGGACAGACATGGAGACAAATTGCAGGTGTCCAGTTGCAAGTGAGCCTGCATGTTTCTCCATGTTAAGACTTGTACAGCACTTAAATTCCCTCCACTTAAGCACTGGGATAAGCAACAGATCAGTTAGCTGGTTCATCGCGATTTTCCTTAGTCTAGGGAACATGGTAGATGTTCAATGAGTGTTTGCAGGAAAGACATGGAAATGCAACCGTACTTTTGTCAGCACTTGAATCAAAGCTATAAGGTATTAGTCATTACAGGATCTGTATAAAACTCCTGAATGAAGCACACTCATCCTTCAGAGAATAATCTGAGTGCCCCTCCCTTGATGCATTCTTCCCTGATGTACCCATCAGAATTAATGTAACTCTACAGTGTCCCTATTCCATACTGACTTTGACTTACCTTTTGTAGCAGGCAGCCTTAGATTGCAGCAATGAACTTCCACACCAGACATGGTTATGGAGAAAGGGATATTCATTTGATGCATACAGATCCAGGGGAAGTTCCATAATGGCAAAAGAAGTTGGCCCATTTTCACAGCCCCAAGCAGAAACAGAAAAAGCCACAAGCCACACCAGCACCATAAGCACACACACTTCACAAACCCCAAGCAGAACTCAGGCCCTTTGAATGTTTTTAGACTGGAATTCCAGATCCATCCCTGCACCTAGGGCTGGAACTCAGGATCATCTCAATGACATCTACTCCAACCTACTCCATCCAGGTAGCTGTAGATCTAAATCACAAACCTTAATAAAATCTTGAATATATTGAGGGCCTTCCATTTAAGCTACCACTGCTTTCTACTGTATTTTAAAAAATATTTTATTTATTTATCTGTTGGGGAGAAATAGGCAGGGAGAGAGAGAATGGGCACACACCAGGGTCTCCAGCAACTGCAAAAGAAATCCAGACACATGAGTCAACTTGTGTATCTGGCTAACGTGGGTACTGGGGAATTGAACCTGATTATGTCAGCTTCACAGGCAAGTGCCTTAATTGCTAGACTATCTCTACAGACCTCTCTATTGTGTTTCATTGTTTTTTTATCCATCCCTCCATCATGAAAAGTTATTTTACCATAGGAATAGTTTCATTTTTCTTCCTGTTCCCTTGCTTGACATCACTGTTTAGCATTAATGTGGGGGAGTTAAATAACATCTGTTGATTTCTATAAATGAATACATGTCCTCTAAAGTCCTATGTTGAAGCCCCAACCCTCAAGATGATATCTGGTATCTGGAGGTGGATCCGTTTGTAGTTAATTGTGTCATGAGTGTGGAAGCCTGGTGACTGAGCTTACAGTGCCTTTAGGAGACACAAAGCAGATCATCTCCCTCTATATGCTGAGGAAACAAGGAGAAAGTGGCCAATTACAAACTGAGGAGAGATCCAGGAACCAAACTTGTTTTGATCTTGAACTTTTCAGCCTCTATAACTGTTAGACATAAACTTTTATGGTTTAAGCCACCTGTTTATGGTATTTAGTTACTGCATTGCAAATGCACTAAAACTTTAGGTAATTAAATAAATGAGCAGCAAATGAATGAACATGCTTGTGCATGCTGACTGCTGTATATAAGAATGCCACTGGATGGGGCTAGCTCTGTCCCCAAGAAAAGCAAGCATCAAGAGATTAAAAATATTGGTTGCTGTGTTCTGCAGAGCACTTGTTCCTCCCCAAAGTTGTGCCAATTCCCAGAAAAGTGTTTCTAGGTTGTACTCACTGGTTGAAGCAGGAAGATGAGTGCATGACCAAGCTCTAACATTTACATTTCATTTGGCTTGATTTTCTGAGTTTGAAAATCACAAACCATATTCTTAGCTTTGGTAGATGGCTATAAATTGAAGTTACAATCAATCTAAGCCATTTACAGTAAATATTCATTTTTTTTGTTGTTCAACTTTCATCTTTCTTTCAAATGGCACTATACCAATTTTGCTTTAAGGAATCCCCTGATTTACACCTCTCATCCCATGGGGTTGGGGCCAGTCTCCACGCCCACCTTTTTCCTAGGGTGTTGGTAGGACAAGCACCACTATTGGCACCATTCCAGTTTCAGGGTTGACGTTTATTTAGGACAGTACCAGAATGGCTTTTAGGACTTGTTCTTTATTTTCCAGGACATTTTAATGACAAATACAAGACTGTGAGGGACAAAAATAGAATAGAGAGCCTACAAATCAAGCCAGCCCCAGGGAAGTAAAGGGAAATATTTGATAACCTGATCCCTGGTTCAAACTGACCCAAAAGGAAGAGTTATTCTTTAGCTCTCATTTTCCTCTATAGCAATGAGTTCTTGCTCAGAGAAACTTGTGGAAGTGGGGAAGAAAGGATATAAGAGCCTGAGGATGGGGAGGAGTTCTGTGAAATGCTGATTTCTAGAAATGATAGAGCTTTTACATTCACAACTCACAGCAACTATGGTTTCCATACAAGATTGTGGATGGGGGATGTGTCCACAAACCTGACTTTTCCCAGAGTAGGCAGTTGCTGGAGGAGGAAGAGTTATGTTCTTTAACTTTTTTTTGTTTTATTTTTATTTATTTATTTGAAAGCGACAGACAGAGAGAGAAACAGGCAGATAGAGAGAAAGAATGGGAGCTCCAGGGCCTCCAGCCACTGCAAATGAACTCCAGGTGCATGCGCACCCTTGTGCGTCTGGCTAACGTGGGTCCTGGGGAATCAAGCCTCTAATGGGGTCCTTAGGCTTCACAGGCAAGCGCTTAACCGCTAAGCCATCTCTCCAGCCCAAGAGTTATAGTCTTTAGTAGTATAGCCACTGGTCATTTCCCCATAGTCCAGTAAATAAATTCTCACCCATGCTCATGCTATTTAACTCAATAGGTCAAAAAATAAAAATGTGAAAGTAAGAAGGGGATTAGTTGGGCAGGATTTTAATGGGGACGAAATAATATAGGGCAATGGGGTGTGAATAAAATCAAAACACATTAGATACATATTTGAAGTTATATAAAATAAAAAGAGAATATATTCACATTAAGTTTAAGCCTGTTTTCAGTAAAATTTCAATCACAGGTAACCAATGAATGCTAACATCCTATAGGTCTGAAACTTTTGTGTATGTTAGAACTATTTTTGATGAACTGGGTGTGAAGGCTAATGCCTATATCCCAGGGGTTGGGAGGCTGAGGTAGGAGGGTCACCCTGAGTTGAAGACCAGCCTAAGCTATAGAGCAAGTTCAAGGTCTGTCTGGACTAGAGTGAGAACATGACTCGTGCCCCTCCCCCCCCGACACACACACCAGTTACTCACAAAAGAATGATTTAGGGTGGTTTACTAAAATCTAGTAGCCAGAACAAAGTATAAATTAGGACCCAGTAATTTGCATTTTCACAAATAAGCCAGGTAAGTAATGCAGGTAGTTGGGAGACTGAAGCCCAAAAAACACTGACAGGGTGACTGAAAGTGACACCAGTGAGTTTTTGAAAACCAGAAGAGGGCAAAATGTCACAATAGCAGCTGAAACTCAAGAACCCATCCTCCATTTGGGTTTTGCCAATGCCAAGATGCATTGAGAAATCAGAATTTATTCCCATGTTCAGTGCTGTTCTGCTTAAGGGGCCCTCTTCTGGTTTTTCACTAGAACTTACTCTTATTTGGGTGGCATGCTCAAAAATCCTGTCTGTGGAACCCACCTGGTATTCTGATGTAGTTATTAATAGGGCTTCCTTCCACTCTCTGAAGTGTCCAGGGTTGAACAATAACATTATATGGTCACTTCCTTGATCCAGAGCAATATGCACAGAAATGGAGTTCTTTGTATTTTTGGCACTTGTTGAACCAAATACACATAGTTTGGAAATCTGAGTAAGACTAAAAGGGTGCCATCTCTAAGTCTTTTTTTTTTTTTTTTTTAACGTAGCCCAAGCTGACCTGGAATTCACTATGCAATCTCAGGGTGGCCTCTAATTCATGGCAATCCTCCAACCTTTGCCTCCTGAGCCCTGGGATCAAAGGTATATACCAGTACTCCTGGCTTTAAAACATTCTTGCCAAACTTTTACATTCTCAGAAACTTGAAAGGCTCCTAAGTAACATATGTCGATAAGTAAATGTAGTAGATATGTGTTTCTTTATCTATGCATCTTTGTATCTATCATAAAGTCATCTTAAATGCCCCATCATCCTTGGGCTATGGCTTATTCTAAGAAAGTGGCTTATAGGCCAACAATAATAAGGGAAGAGTACATTAGACATGTGAATAGAATGCTGTTATGAACATCTGGAGACACAATGCCTGTCGGTTATCCCTGGCCTGGAGATCTGATTACCACTGATACATTCTAGAGCAACTATCACCTTGAGTGAGTTGTTAAATAGATAAGGAGACAGAGACAACATAAGTGAGGTTCAGACTGAAAGTCAGAACTGAGATGAAAGTCATCTCCCTGATGGAGAACTACCATGATACTGGAAGGCACTATGTAAGCTGCTAGGGGAGAAAAGTCATCTACAGTCTGAACAAACAGTGGATCCTGAAAGGTATAAAATCAACCATCCAAAAAACTAGATATGGTGGCGTACACCTTCAATCACAGCACTCAGGAGTCAGAGGTAAGAGGATCACCTTGAGTTAGCAGCCACCCTGAGATTACATAGTGAATTCCAGTTCAACCTGGGCTATAGCGAGACATTATTTACACACACACACACACACACACACACACACACACACACACCCCTAACCATCCAGGATGGCTCAGAGGTTGAGGCACTTGCTTGAAAATACTAATGACCCTAGTTCAATTATTCAGTACCCATGTAAAGCCAGATGCACAGTGTTGCGTGCATCTGGAATCTTCTTACAGCAGCTGGAGGCTCTGGTACACCTACTCTCTCTGTATGTCTCTGCTTATAAATAAATAAAATATTAAAAAATCAACCAGCCAAGTAAGATGTACCCATGAATGCAACAGTGTCACATAAGTTATGGGTATAATCAATTGCTCTCTGATTGGTTATGAGGCCCACTCAGTGGGAGAGAATTCATGGTTGGTATGGAGAAATGAGTCAGAACCCTATCATTTGAAAGGTCATAGACTTAAAGGGAATCTTCTACTATTATTTGGCTAAATAGAGTCATTATGTCCATCTAAAAGCCTTCTAAGTGTGTATGTTTAAACTCTTTGATCAATGCCTTTCTCTTCTCTTTATAGATGTTGGCAAGAAACAGGGAGACTCAAGACTCATCAACATGACAAGAAGGGAAAGCCCAGGGCTTAGCACTGGATGAGTCATGCCCAGCAGGACTCAGGGAGCACTACAGGGATTGAATATAAGTGCTGTTCTCACTGCCAGCCAAAAAGCCATCTCTATGGAGATAGTAGTAGACACTGAGGAGACTTAAAACTCATAAAAGTAGAAAACCAGAGGCTGCCTAGTGCTCAACACTAAAGTAGATTTCTACCATACCTTGCAGGGCTCAGAGAACATTAGGAGAGGACAAAAATCATGTAAGAGCCATGGGATATGTAAACATACTTTGGGGCACAATCCTGACATGAACTGACTAGCACATTCATGAACTCTCTATGGCTACCAATAACCTCAAGACTAGCAGAGTTTGCAGAACATTTTGACATGGAGGACTGAGGAGGACAAAAATAATGGGACCACAAAACAGAAGAAGAACTACTATGGAAGAGGAGGGTCCTGAGAGGACGGGAGCAGGAGAGAGGGGACAAAAAGGAGTAAAGGTAATGGTAACATGATCAAATTACTGTATGTTCATATACTGAAATTCTCAATAAAAAAATAAGAGGTTTGTCAGCCAAAGAAAATGGCATTAATGCCATTTTCAAAGACCCAGAATGAGATTTTCCAGACGTAACTATTGTAACAACAGACTCCCCCATAAAAGTGTCTACTAAAATACCTTGAATTGCCTTTTCTCCTCTGATGCTAATTACACATGTGAAATAAACATGCAACTATACCTTTTATGTGTTGTACATGCAACCAAGGACAGCTGATATTTACTAGTGGCTTTTCCCTCCATTAAGATTCACAGGCAGTTGTTAAATATTCCAGGAAGTATTATGGTTCCACATTCATATTTCTAGTGTTGGGAGGAATTTAGATCAGTGATTTCTGCCTAACAAGTGTTGTTTCAAGATAATTTGCCCACTGCTTGTTTGGTTCTGCTCAAACACAGCTGTATGTCCTTTCTTTCTATATTTGGAGATGGAGTGATGATGGCTAGAATCAGCCATCTGGAAGAGGGGTGTGCTGGGTGGGAGAACAGAGAGAGGACATGGTGACATGCAGCTCAGCTATGGCTGGGGCACCATGCTTCTCTATATTGTGTCTCTGCCTTGATCTCGAACTTCACGTGTGTAGAGCCAAAAGAGTGAAAACCAGTCTTTATGAAGTTGCTGTTAGGTTTTATCAGGTGTAGACCTCCTTTTTGAATAAATTATATAACCCCTTTCCATTTTCCTGAAATCAGAATCATAGATATAATGAGCTACACACATATTTAAAATATCACCATGGTATAATGGTAACATAAAGCACAGCTGTTATAGAAATATTGCATAATAAAATATCACCTTCAGCTTTGATTCACAGAGACCTAATGTGGTCATTAAGTGGTGCACCCCAGTTTAGATTTACCATAAAATTAGAATTTACAAATACAGATGCATCCTAGCAGAACCTGAAATACTTTGAAGGGCTCGGGGTAATGTTAACTGAAAATATGAAATAAACACACAGTAATACCTTTCATATGTTGCATATGAAACCAAGGATATCTAGTATTCATTGGTGGCTTTCATATCTTTTTTTAAATTTTTATTAACATTTTCCATGATTATAAAATATATCCCATGGTAATTAGCTCCCTCCCCACCCTCATATCTTTTAAGATTAATATGGGCTGGAGAGATGGCTTAGCGGTTAAGCGCTTGCCTGTGAAGCCTAAGGACCCCGGTTCGAGGCTCGGTTCCCCAGGTCCCACGTTAGCCAGATGCACAAGGGGGCGCACGCGTCTGGAGTTTGTTTGCAGAGGCTGGAAGCCCTGGCGCGCCCATTCTCTCTCTCTCCCTCTATCTGTCTTTCTCTCTGTGTCTGTCGCTCTCAAATAATAAATAAATAAAAAATAGACAAAAAAAATTAAAAAAAAAGATTAATATACATTTCAGAAAAGTAGTCTTTGTCTTCTATAGTGGCTTCATTCTTGGAATGCTGTCCTTTAAAGCCTTACAAAGATACTTTGGGTTTACATATGCGCCTTGGTTTTAGGAACAATTTTAAGTTGGTTTTCCATCCACATGACTGTGGGAGTAGACATTCAAAACTTATTCATGACCTGGAGCAATTCTTTAAGATATGATGTTTTGCTGTACATTTCAGGATGTCTCCAGCCCTGAACACCCTCTACTCACCAGTAGCAGTTTCCTACTGTAATCATGTGGCAATGAACACAAGCAACTAAGTCATAATTTACATAAAACCTCATTCCCATTTTTATTCCAAGTTGTATTATTGGAGGGACTCCATATCAGGTTCCAATTAAAATGAAAGAACTTACATTTGAAGTGAGTCGGCCGACCCCCATCAAAAAGTGGAGAGTGGGGCTGGAGAGATGGATTAACAGTTAAGAAGCTTGCCTGCGAAGTCTAAGGACTTAGGTTTGATTCCCAGTACCCAAGTAAACCAGATGCACAAGGTGGTGCATGTATCTAGAGTTTGTTTACAGTGGCTGGAGGCCCTGGTGTGGCCATTCTCTCTCTCAAATAGAAAAAAAAAAATGTGTGACACACACACACATACATTTTTTTTTTTAAAAAGTGAAGAATGGGGCTGGAGAGATGGCTTGGTGGTTAAGCACTTGCCTGTGAAGCCTAAGGACCCCGGTTCGAGGCTTGATTCCCCAGGACCCACGTTAGCCAGATGCACAAGGGAGTGAAAGCATCTGGAGTTCATTTGCAGTGGCTGGTGGCCCTGATGCACCCATTATCTCTTTTCCTCTATTTGCCTCTTTCTCTCTGTGTCTGTCTCTTTCAAATAAATAAAAATTTTTTAAAAGTGAAGAGTAATAACATTTATGCTATCCTTTATGTGTATATTTTATTAGAATTAGAAACACCTCAAATTTCAAGTTGAATATATCTTTTTACAATCACCTATGTGCCAGTAGAGTTTCTTCCAGACTTCAGCAAGATTTAGCTGTAGAGGCAAAGTCAAAAACTTGATTACAGGCTGTCATAGGACACCTTTTCCCTGGGTGACAAAGATATATGTCTTCACCTCAGATAGAGCACAGAAAACAGACCAATGAATGATTACACCAAAGCCAGTTTGGGTGAGCCAGTGTGATTATTGGGTTACTTACAGAGCAAGTTAAGGGGTTGCTTACAGGAGCAATAGATGACTAAATGGCAGCTGTATCACTAGAACACCCACTCCAGCATAGGTGACAACTCATGGAAGCTAGAGCCCATAGCAGACAGCTCTAGTGACATAACTTTCAGGCTGTTCAATGGGAGAGTCTTTCCTCCAAGCAGTTGACTTCCCTTTATAGAGCCTTGGGGCAGGGCCTTGCCATCCTTTCTCAGATTTACTGACTTTCTGAGTTTCTGGACTTCGTCCCCTTCAGAAAGGAATGTTTCAGTTTCTAATGAACATAAACTCATGAAGTGCTTGAGTGACCCTTAAGTTCCAAGTCTCTTGGAGTTGAATTAGAGCCTTCGTCCCCACTTGCAAGGAATCTGCTATATAACATTGATATTGCAATTGATCCTGGAGAAAAATTTCCCGTTTTTAATCCTACTTAGTGGAAGGTTGATTTTCTTTCCAAAATTCTTAAAAGAGTGGATCAGCAAGTCTCAGGATGATTGTGCTGTGTAATAAATGACCCTTGATTTTATATATATATATATATTTGTCCTAGTCTGTAGAGCACGAAAATTGTGCAATTGTGACTGGTGTGCGGTATATGTCCAGCATAGCATCTGCCATGAAGTGTCCATTCAGGAGCCATTTTCTGGACTTTGGAATAAGAGCCATTGCTCTGTTGTTAACATGGATGGCTTGGACATCTAGTAAAGTGTGTGATGCATTTATGAAAGTCTGTCAGGGTCTTAGAAACAGCGGTTTGGGGAACCTGCCTCCTGTGAAGCGAACAATCCTCATCAAAGGCCTCCTTCCTACTCACCTCCCAGAGCCCAGAGCCGCTAGCTAACCTTGGCCCCGCCCACTCACACACGCCCCGCCAAGCCCCGCCCCCCGCGCGCGGCCCTCCAATAGAACGCGCGCGCCGAACACAGCCCTCCGCTGTCACGTGACGCACCCAAGCCCGCTTCCGGCGCGTCGCGGGCGGCTGACGTCGCCCAGGCCGGCGGCGCTTCTGGGCTGGCCGGCGGCGGCGGCGGCGGCGGCGGCGGCGGTGGAGGAGGAGGAGGAGGAGGCGGCGGTGATGGCAACGGAGCCCGAGCGGGCTTGAGGGCTCGGACCCAGCTCCCTCCCGCGCACCTACGGGCCGACCCGGCGCCGCGGCCCCGGCTCGCCGGGATCTTCTTGCTCGCTTCCCGGTCCGCTGCCCGGGCGGGCGGGCGGGCGGAGGCGGAGGCCGGGGCTGGCCGCCCTGCTAGCGCCCCGGACGGCCCGGCTGCTGCGCGGAGAGGAGGCCGAGTCGGTAAGAGGCGGCGGCGGGGCCTGGAGGCCGCCGGGCCCCGGCAGGGCCGTCCCCGCGCCGCTCTCGGTCTCCGGGCCGCTCCCCTCGCGCCCCGCGCGTCACTCGCCGCCCCTATTGTCTGGGCGCCGCCGCTCCCGCTCCTCCTCCCTTCCTTCCCCCTGCCCGGGCCGGCGGCTGTCAAACCCGCGGGCTCCCGGGCTCTCGGCCAGCCCTGGCCCGGCCTTCCCTGTCCTTTCCCTTTCCCTGACACCCCCTTCCGGACTCGCCTCGCCCCCTCCTCTGATGGGCGTCCGCTCACTCCTTGACCACTTCGTATGTGTGTCTGTCTTACGCATTTTCCCTTCTCTTCTGCTGTCATCTCCCGTAGCCTCCATCGTTCAGTTTTTTTTTTTTTTTTGAGGTGGTCCATTCTTTCTGCAGCTTATCTTTCTGTTTTTATTCTTTTTTCTTTTTTTTTTTTAAATATTCTTTTGGTTCAAGTTTTCTTGCCTTTCCCAATAGATTGTTTTCCTTTGTAAAAAAAAAAAAAAATCCTAGTTTAAGTCCCTCCTCATCCTTTCCTTTTCCTCTCAAGGAAGGAAATCTTGCCTTTTTGCATATTTCATCCCTGTCACTGGGTGAATTAGACTTACAGACTTTGGTCCTAGAAAATGTTAGTGTGGGGACGACCACTCAGACCACTCCCAACTGCTTTATTTTAGGAAAATAAATCTTTTTAACTTAAAAAGTTATTGTAACTGGTGAATTACCCCTTTTGAGCTCTTCCTGTAAACAGCAGACATTTGGATTGTTTCTACACATGTAAGAAACTGCCTAGACAGTTTGTTTCTAGAAAAAAATATCCATATTCATTCCCATTACACCAGGTGCTCACTGGCCAAGAGTCTTAGTGCTCTGATATTTGTGGATGCTGTGCCAGGATGTCTTCTCACTGCCCCTCAACCGTGAGCTTTTAAACTGGATCTCTCATAATTTCATAGCAGGTGTTGGTGTAAAATATATATATTTCTCTTTGGTATCAGATTCTTTCCAAGATAGAGGAAGAGGCACCTGGAATTTTGTCGGCTATATGTTTTGCCTATTTTAAGTTATGACCCAGTCATAAAAATTTACTGTTCATTTGTTAACTGTAGGGCCATAATTTCTAAAGATCACTAATATCAAAACATGTAGGGATTTCCTCAACAACCACATGTTTGTATTCCTGATTACCAGATATATTTTCATGAGACTTTGTATACCCATTATATTTTCAATAAACTCTACATAAGCAAATGTTCATGTTCTTCAAATTCTCAATACTGAAGAAGAGGCATCAAGTGTGCTAGGTAGACAATATGTGTGAATGAACTAAAGAGATAGGTCCTCATCACATTAAAAAAACAATACAGCTGCTTTTATTGTCGCTATATTTAACCTAATAGTAAATTCTAAGTTAAAAATCTAATATGCTCATTGAATGTAAGGTACAAAAATTTCCTTTCCAACTATATATTAAAATGATTGAATCATGTGCTGTCAAGTAGGGGAGCACAGAAATGAATCATCTCATTGCAAGAGGAATGGTTAGAATCCTTTCTGGCACAGAGGTTTGTCTACTGTTTCCTCCTTGTGTATTCTTAGCATAGGATTTAGGGGTGTGGTTTAGGAAGCACTCAAACACGTGAAATTAAGTGGAAAAAGTTGATTAATGTGTTCTCTTAAGAATTTCACTCATCAGTTCAGAACATAGAGCTACCTTAATTTTTTAAACACAAGACAGCATTTTCAGCTGCCCCTATGTGGAACTTTCTTGGGCACTTTCAAGTTTTGATTTAAGCCATGTAAATCATTATCAAGTTTAATGTTCCATCTATTCATTTCTAGCTAGTGTCTTTTCTGTATTCCTAATGTGTTACTAAGATTGCCTTCAGTTTGTACTTTTCATACAGATGTTGGTAACAATTCAGTTGAAAAGAATTGGCAGTTATTTTAATGTACCATGTATTGCTTTAAAAATTAGCTAAGTTTTACCTGTTCCCTGCTCAAATCATATTCTTTGTGCATTGGAATCTAACTTTCTTTTTTCTTCTTGAGGTAGTGAAAAGAATACTGCGGAATAAGATCTCAAGATGACTAAAAAGCCCCCAAATCGTCCTGGAATCACTTTCGAGATTGGTGCTCGTTTGGAGGCACTGGACTACTTACAGAAATGGTATGGAAACAGTTTTGACCTGACCCGTGTGCTATCTGAGTTGCTGTCAGTTTTCATGTAGCAGAAGCCTGAGCATGCTCACCTTTGGAGTATACATGTCCCTTAGGTTACAGATTCAGGCTTCTTAAGTGCAACATTTAAAAACTTCAGTTTGGGTGTCTTAGTATTTTCACTTTTAAGTGTTTGAGACCTGAAAGCAACAGTGTCCATCCTGCATTGTTTGGCAGAGTGTCCAGCCTTTTGACATTGCAACATGATATTATCATCTACACATTTTTCAGGATGTGTTCAAATCTATCCTGGGACAAAAAGCCTGCTGACACAGATTAGTTAAGCCTGGTACAGTGTGAGATGTATAGAGAGTATTGGTACACTTGAGAACTTAACTGAGCTATACTGGGGGAGCTAGAGAGGGAACTTACAGGCTCAGCTTCTTCAATATTGGATATAAAACTAGGTCTGTTTTCTTGCCTTACGAAAATTGGTCTTTCAAATAAGCGTTTATTAATGATTAGCATTTTTTTTCTTAGTGTATACTTTGTGAAATCCCCACTCTTTATCATCCCAACTTAAAACCCCAAGTTGCGTGTAACTTCCTTTTAAGGGAAGAACCCCAAGGCAGGTTGTGACTGAGGTACCAGGTGGGAAGTCCTCTCGCAGTTTCTCCTCTCCTGGCTCTGGCCATCTGTAGTTGATGTTCAGTGTAAACACTCCAGCATGCCCTTTACCTGGTGATGTAGAAAAAGGTGCTATTCTGCTGTGAAGCCACCATGTGGATAGAGCAGAAGGGAGACAACATGCAAAGGTCACTGGGCTACAAAGGAATAAAGACTGCCCTTTCCCAAAGGCTTCCAAGAGAGACGTGTGAGAGCTTCTGCCCTGGGAGCAATGCTGCTTTGCTCTCTCTTCTGCAGCCTGTTTTTTTGGGAGAGGTCTGGTGGTTTGGCAATTCCAAGGCATTACTTAACACATGCCTTGACATTTTCACTGCAGCTTCTTCAAGACCAGAGACATTTTTGTAGATTATTTATTTGCATTAAGTAGACTTCCTGAGTTGGCAGTGGAAGACAGAGAAATCTTGTTTAGTCATGGTATTTGACTTGAGACCCTCATTGTCTTCTAACTTTTGCCTTAGCACTTAGCTCACTTCTCTGACTGCTAACTGTAGCCTCAGTCTAGGGCTTTGGTTTAGGGCGGCATGGAACTCCAGTTTGAGGTAGATGCCCCAACTGCATCTTCATAAATAGTTCTTTTAAGGTTCTGTTATTATCAAGTGGGTAGTGTACATAGTGTAGCTGGTACTAGGCATCCTGCAGAGATGATTAGGAATAAAGTCTCCAGATATTGTCAGATGTCAGCAGGGTGTGTTGGCAGTGAAGAAGTACTCCCAATTGGGAAGTAGTGCATTAGACTGTACAACAGAATAATGCCACTTTACATAGGACTTGGTTCTCTTCATTTTGATTTGGTCAAGAGGAACTTTGTATTATCTTGGCACACTATAGAATTTCTGTGTGATGTAAAAATATAGAATACCTTTTTTAATGCTAATCTGCAGGTTTTTTTTAAGTTACTGATTTTGTGAATAAGAAGATTGTTCACTTTCATGTATTCTCAGGCTTTTTACTGAACAAAGCTGCCATTGAAGTAGCTCCCACATTTAAGAAGCACCTAGTTCATTGTTTTTCTCCATTGTTTTCACCACAGTGCTGTAACTGTCCTGCACCATGAGCAACTTACCTTTGATGGGAAATACTTGGGATCCAGTGGCTATTGAATTTATTATCCAGTAGTTATGAGAAAACAGTTATTAAAAAGACATACCTGTGAACACACTGCCTAATGTACTTCTAGCTGTTATAGTTTCCAAGAACAATTTAAAATTGTAGCTTCTCATCAAGAAATTTATGTGTATTTGTTTTGTGAGGAAGTTTCGATCTACTCATAGTGATCACCAATGATAATAATCTTAAGCAAGCATTAGCCAAAGCAATCACATGGCAGTTACTGAACTTGCCAGCAGTTTGCTTTCCATAAGCGCATGTATATACACAGTTTAGTATTTTGCTTCATGTGCCTTCTTAAGAATATATATTATATACATGTTTAGGCCAGTCAAATAATTTTTGTAAAATTGATTTTTATTTTTTTATGTCAGTAATATCAGACACCAGAATTGGATTACACTTTAATTTAACATTAGTTATTTTATTACAGAATAACTATTAAGGTGCTGACATTTATTTAATCTTATATATAGTACAAAAGTCACGTGAGACCTAGTCTTCCTAGCAGGTTTTATATCTAAATGAGACAGTAAACAATTCTTCATATCATTCTACTTGTAAAAGATGATTATTTCATATAAGTTCTTTAAAGCTTTGTCTTAGTGTCAAGAGACTAACACAGGATCATGTAATTTTTGAGAAACTGACAATTTCATGGAGACCAGAAGAGTAAAACAATTAAAAAATATGCTGATAGAACTCTTTCTTTCATACTGAGGTTTTTTTGTTTTGTTTTGTTTTGGTTTTGGGTTTGTTTTTTTCTTTGCATTTAGGGTACTTAACCTAAATATATACAGTTCAATTTAAAAAGTATTGAATCATATTTTGTTTGATTTGTTACAGGTGTTGGACAGGTAGAGCAGAGCAGGTTTACAAACCTTGTTTACTTTTTCTGTTCTCAAGGCTTTTAAACTGGACTGTATATCTGTTACTGAGAATTAATCTATGTATGACACACCTCTTAATCCCAGCTACTGGGTAGGCTCAGGCAGGAGCATTGGAAGTTACAGGCCAGGATGGGCAAGTGATAGAGACTTTTGTCTCACCAACAGAGAAGTGTTGGAGACAAAGCTCTGTGGCATAGGACTAGCCTAGCATGTGACAAGCACTGAGTTCAAGCTGTACGTTTCTCCCATTACCTCCCCTTCCCCCCCCAAAAAAAACCTATAAGACAACAATGATAAAGGTCAAAATGCCAGTTAGCTTTATTTATATGTTACAGGTTGTTTATAAATACAAAAGGAAAGCAAAATAAATCTTTACATATGCTCTAAAAATAAAAGGAACAACTCTAAATTTCATTGATAGAAATAAACTGAAGTTACCCTTCTATTTCAGTTTGGAAGGACTTTATTTAATAGGAAGATTCTGTTTCTTAGGGAAAGTGACATTGATACTGCTTCTAAACCATATCACACACTCCTTAATGTTCATAAAGATATCTTTGAAAACAAACTGTATTTTTAAATAGTGATTTACTTTTTTTTCAAAGTAAAACTATAGCTACATATAAAAAGTCATTGATGGCTTCATTATTTATCCATCCTGTAAGTGCAGGTCCTGAGAAGTCATTGACTAGTTTTCACTCTAGTATTTGCTTTTTATGCCTGGATCTCATCTATACTGACTAAACTTAACTCCTACTAAATAATGTGGCTGTTCTTAATTTTTTTTAATTTATTTTTGTTCATTTTTATTTATTTGAGTGTGGGGGGGGGGAGAGAATTGGCACGCCAGGGCTTCCAGCCACTGCAAACGAACTACAGACGCTTGCGCCCTCTTGTGCATCTGGCTAATGTAGGTCCTGGGGAATCAAGCCTGGAACTGGGGTCCTTAGGCTTCACAGGCAAGCGCTTAACCGCTAAGCCAGCTCTCCAGCCCTGTTCTTAATTTTTAAAAGTTTGATAGTCTTATTTAAAACATTGTCTTTAACTTTTTCTTGAATAGTCTACTGAAGTTTTTATCACTCATTTCCTACCTTAATTTCCACCATATTTTCCACTATAGCCTGTGTTCATCTGCATCTTGACATTTGAGTGTTAATAATCCCTTCAAGAAAGCAACATCAAAATAAAAATACAGGTGTTTTGATACAGGAGTATATTTGGTGAAAGAGAAGGTTCAGAGTTGGAGTTACAGTGGAGACACTTAAGTGGATGGGTTTAAATTTACACAGTTACTTATTAAATAAGTATGTGTAAGTCATGGTTTATCACTATAATAAAATCAATAAGACTGGCTTTTATTTACAGATTGATTTTATGGATCAAATAAGCTTGTAAACAAATAATACCTAAGCTTGTTTTGAAGTCTATAACTAGTATAAAGCACTGAAAAAATGCAAAACAAGAGAGAAGACTGAAAAATATTTGGGGATCATATTTCTAAAATCTGCAGTGTTGACATGAGAGGCAGCTGGAGTCACAAGAAAAATGTCATTAACTAGCCTTACATAGTTTCATGATCAGATTCTTATTTTTCCATAGAGTTATAGCTTACAGAGCACTCTTACAAATATTAACATGTTTAATTATTCTGAATATTATTTAAGAAATGACAAAGCTGGTATTGATTGTTGACTTAATCCTTTTGATTAGAGTTAAAATAGTTATCTACAGTAAGTGATATAATTATGAAATCAAAACAGATCAAGTAATATGCTTTGGTGTTAGTCTTAAAAATAATTGAAATATAAAGTCAATTTAATTCAGATGAGTTATGCTCTTCTGACTTCTTTTGGAATATGTCTATTTAATTCTCTTCTAGATCTAAAGAAAAGGAAAATGAAAGATTAAAAAGTGTGGATATGCCTCCAAGTATCAGAGTTTGGTAGAGCAGTATAAATTTGAATTGGCAAATGCTGTTTCCACACACTTGGAGGTTTTTGAACTGTATGGAACATTTGCAAATGTGAGTTTTTAAGTTGTTCATGAACAGAATCTTAATAGTATGAGAAAACTGAAATTAAGATTGTAACAGTTAAAAATACCTTCTAATTCAAATAAAATACATATTTTTAATAAAATGCTAGCCTTTAAAAGTTGGATATAGCTATTCATAGGAAGATATTAGCAGAGATACGCTGTGTGATACATATTTAGGCTAGGTGAATGCTCTTGAAAAGTAGTGTGTGGATCTAATTTTAAAA
This sequence comes from Jaculus jaculus, assembly GCF_020740685.1. Classification (NCBI taxonomy): domain Eukaryota; kingdom Metazoa; phylum Chordata; class Mammalia; order Rodentia; family Dipodidae; genus Jaculus; species Jaculus jaculus. Next base: position 205,698,718 of record NC_059103.1, on the reverse strand, counting down.
TTCAAAACCCTATGGAATGAGTGAAAATTATAGGAAGATTAAGGTGAAAACTTAAAATAGAGATTCTTTGGCTAATATCAATAAAATTCTGTCCTTTTATATTTGAGATTATATACTTGAAAGTAGTTATTATGCTGAGCCACTAACTGCCTTTGTAAACCTAATTTCGACTCTAGACTCAAGAGAAAAATTGCCTTTGCCTATATCAACCAACATAATTGAATTAGGTTCATATGTTCACAGAAAACTTGTCCATGGTGTATAGGACACCTCTTGCAAGGATTTCAAATTGAAATTAAAAGATTCTTAAGTTCTCATGCTTTTCCTACTCAGATAGTGATGAAATTTTAATGTTAGACTCTAAGTAAACCATCAGTTTAATCATCACCTCAGTGTCTATATAAATGATTTTCTTTCTCCTTTTAAATTTCAGTTATCTTGTAAAGGAGTGGTGTGGCAGGGAAAGGGACTTCTCTGCCCTAGTGTTTTGTAGTGGGAGTGTCACATTGTAGATGATCCTTTAAGTCCTTTCAAACTATAAACTCAGTTCCTTTGTCTATCTTCATCTGTCCTGGGAGTACAGATTAAGTTTATCTCATTTGTAGATTGGAGATTAGCACAGACATGAGGTAAATAAGATAGACATGAGAACTTGTACTTGGTCAAAACTTAGTCACCACATTTAAGAGAAAATTGAGTTCAGACTAGGAGAGAAATATTTGAGATCAAAATGTAGAAATTTGAAGCATTAGATGAGTGTTTTTGCCTCAGATATAGTGAGCTTACCATTGCAGATTATTGCTTCACGTAGATTCCCAGAAGCTTTGAGCCTGTTAGCTAAAACTCAGTGTTCCCAGGCCAGAGCAGGGCCTGCCTTACTGGACTGGTGTGTGCGTATGTGGCATTTAGAAGGGTTCTGAAAGTCCTGTTCACTGCTACTCTTGCTACTTAGGATTAGAGAGCTTGAGCAAGGCTGGTTAATTTCAGATCTAGCTGTTCTCCAGAGCTGCTTCCTGAGCTTACCTTAGAAGCAAAGCTCCAAACTGACAACTTTCCTAGCCCCTTCATCTGTTTCTAAAAGTGTAAACATGAGCCCCGGGCTTTCATGGTGTGGGTTGTGTGTGTATGTGTATGTGGTGGTGGTTGGGGGTGGTGGTGGTAGTCATATAATGGACCAAAAAAAAAAAAAAAAAAAAAAGAGTTAAGTGCTAATCTGACATACCTTTTCATTACATCACTCCTGTTAAATGTCATTATTTTTTTGAATTTCATGTTTGACATATATCTTGTAGAGGACATTGATTAAAACCATTTTATCTGTTATGATAGATAGCTACTAAAAATTATGCTATTTGCTGATATTTTAGGATACTTCAGTTTTGGATTCAAATGACTTTTTAATCTGAGGGAGAAAATAATTTGCTTCCATTGCTAATTGTGTGTTGTATGTTTGCATATTTAAAAAAATTAACATGCTACTGAAAAGGCAGGGTAGTTTTGCTAGTCTAGATAAGGGTCTCAGGTTTTCAGTATTTATTTTTGCAGAACTGTTTCACCACCACTTCTCACCAGTTACAACTCTCATCTGGATACTGCATTCTTTTTTTAACTTAAAAGCAGATATTATGTCAGTTACTCTACTTGGGGAAGATCATTGCAGTAAAGTTTAAGCAAGAACATGGGTATTTATAGAATATTGAGAGTGTCATAAGAGTCCTTTTGCTCATTGGCAAAAGAAGTCCACAAAAACCCTAAAAAATAGTCTCTAACTAAAATAGCTTCTAGCTTATACGTGCTCATGTACAAGCTATTTCTGTGAAATTACACACACACACACACACACACACACACACACACACCACCAAACATAATTTATCAAAGTTGGCTGAACTTAGTGGGTTTGTAAGAATGGAGCTTCTGAAATACCTACTTCAGTGAGTTTTGGCTTATGGGGTTTGCATAAGGTGATATTTGTTACCCTGGATTGGCAAATTTAATTTATATTTTAAAGTCAGTGTTTTCCTGAATTTTGTCTTAATTATTTTATCTGTGTCATACCAACTTAAAAAAAAGTTTTATTTAGAGAGGGAGAAAGGGACAGATAGAGCAAAAGGATACACCAGAGCCTCTGGGCCATTGCAAAGAACTCCAGGCGCATGTGCCACCTTGTACATCTGACTTCCATAGGTACTGGGAAATCGAACTTGGGTCTTTAGACTTCACAGACAAGCACCCTAACTGCTAGGCCATCTCTCCAGCCCTGTCATACCAACTTTTAAGCATAAGAGTGAAGCTGCTTCTCAGTGTTTCATGATAGAATATTTCATTCTCAGGCAGAGTTGAGATGCAGTCCTGCTTTTGTTTTGAAAACTTTTATAAAACAAAAGAGCCTTACAACACATGTTAAGTGATTAAGAGCTCAGCATGGTTTCTGCCTTAATAAGCATTCATGCAATTAAATAGTAACATGAACAGTAGTTATTTTTAGAAAGAGACAAGTGAAACAAATTGCTACAAATTCCTAGAACTAACCAGTAGGTGTATTACCAAATAGGACTGCAGGAAAAAAATACTGGATGTTTTGACTTGCTTGCATAATGAATTAGTATGGGTATAGAAGAAAGAATATCACCTTTGAGTTCAACACTAGTGAGTGGGAGAGATAGTTTAGCAGAAGTAGAGAGCAATTCTTGATCTTAGGGGTTCTCATGGTGATAGAAGGTAAATAGAAAACTAGAAGCAGGTTGAACTTGGGGTTTCTACTGAAAAAGTATAATGAAGGTGAGTATGGAAAAATCAAATATTATGATGAGATTCTCAAAGTTCAGCATTAGAGAAGATGTGCTTTTGCCCCGTAATTTGAACCCATGTTCATGAGAATCTTGATTATTTTGTGTGTTTCATTTTGCAGTATCCAGTTTGAATTAAAATTTTGATTTCAGTATGTTTTTCAAGTGTGAAAGAAATTAGTATGCAGTGTCTGAACACATTGGCTTCTCCAACACCAGCACAATCCTTTTTTATTGTAGGGTAGTCAGTGGTTGACCGGATGTAGAAACAGTGAAAATTACAGAGTATAATGTATATTCTAAGTGCTTCCAGGAAGGTCAAATATTAAAGGGTTGCTAGGTTACATGAGGCTTAGGTTTGCTTTGGGTTACATTTCACCTTAATTTTATTAACAAATAATCCTCCACCTAGCAATTAGGTTAGCTCCAGTGCAAGCTCCTAGTTTGTTTTAGTTCATTCTTAATGAATATGTATTATACTTAGAAGTTTTTATCCACAAAACTTTTTGTTGTTAATTCTTGGGATTCTGCTAACATTTAGATTATGTTTAACACATATTTGAAGTTATTTTTAATTTTAATATATTTTATATTTTACAATCCTTTAAAACTTAACTACCTTATCAAAGAGAAAATTCTTTAAAAAGTACCTTTTTTGCAGATGTCTGTAGTTGTTGTGGCATGGTGTATGCTGTATGGTGTGTGCACATGCACACATTGTGCACATTGATGCAGAGTCCAGAGGCGAACTTCAAATGCCTTTTTGTATAGCTCATTGGAGTGTTCCTTCAGGTGGGATGTGTCCCTGCCCTGAGCCACTATGTTAAGACTCCTTCTGTTCCATTGCCGTGTGTCTTTACCAGTCCTTGGATTGCTTTGAATCCTCCTTGTCTTTGCTGATAAGATGAAATGAATGGAGAACTGTTAGTTCCTAAATCATGTCTAGCAGACTTTTTGCTGTCTCATCAACATAAACAAGTGATTATTAACATGCATAACTTGAAAATTTAATACAATTTTTCTTTTTATTTATTTATTTATTTGAGAGTGACAGACACAGAGAGAAAGACAGATAGAGGGAGAGAGAGAGAATGGGCGCACCAGGGCTTCCAGCCTCTGCAAACGAACTCCAGATGCGTGTGCCCCCTTGTGCATCTGGCTAATGTGGGACCTGGGGAACCGAGCCTCGAACTGGGGTCCTTAGGCTTCACAGGCAAGCGCTTAACCGCTAAGCCATCTCTCCAGCGAAAATTTAATACAATTTTTAAAAATGCCCTTGCCATTTTGATTGACATGATATTTATACAAATACCTATTAAATTAAATCCCTATTCAAAACTTTCAGTGAAATCTTTTGGACATTTGTTAACGTATTCTGATTTTGCTTGGCAGGTTGTAACCTATTGATTTTACACACTCTGTCCTATAGGTTAAGTGTAGGGGATTTTCCATGTCATTTTTCTGTGGTTGATTTTATTTATCAATATATGTAATAAAATCCAGATAGATCAAACTAGACAGCAAGTCAGAATGAATTCCTTAAATACAAGTAATGCTCAAATAGTGCATTTCTTATTGCTGCTCCAAGGTGAACTTTTAAAAAAAAATCCATAGATACACCTGGCATATGCTCGTATTCCTTCCTCTGTTATCAAAGGATGATATATATAGCACACTAGTGCTTGCAGATGGTCTTGCTTCTATGTGTTTGTCCAAGAACCCCTGACAATCTGATTCCATTAGGAATCTGTCTCTGGATAACACTCATGCACATCCACATAGCACATAGCATTCTGTAAGGAGCTCCTGGTCCTGACCTAGTGGCTGAATCAAGTCTTTCCCACATACTGCACTGAGCAAAGGGGCCCAGTGTAGGAATTCACCAGCAACAGGAATTCCCATGTTCAATCCCTTGTGTTACCCAACTGAGAGTTGACAACATTGGAAACTGATGAGGTATCTTCAGTGTGATCAACTTCTTTGATCAGGGTTGGGTTCTTTGTGAATTATGAATTTAGAATGTGTAGATATGAGTTTCTCTTTGAATAGTCTTGTGGGAGTTGAAGGTACTAATTAGTGTCAGGGTTTCACTATGTCAGGTAACATAATAACTAAGAATTTAGAGATGGTAAAAATCATTTTTATTTTTAGCAGTGGCTCTGCTTTAGTTGTAATTGCGGCCACAGTTTTGCTTGGTCATGAAGGAATACATACCACTTCAAAAGGGACCCATTCAAATTGGCAAAAATTATTATCAAGTCTATGTATTTTTTGGATTATCATTTACTCATTTTTTGGGGTTAACTATTTTCTTTGAGTTTCTTCAAGGAAAATAAAAGCACTTTGTTTTTCAGGCTTCAGGTGTGAAAGGCACAGAGGTGAGGTGGATATGGAGCAATGCAGGCAATGTTTTTTTTCTCAGAAGTACATATCACCAGTTCAGAGTTTTGGATGCATGAGTATCCACCCTTTGGAGTGGGATAATACTAGGGAAGGAAGGAAGATGATGGAAACTTGGTGTTTTTTTTTCAATAACAGAAGTTAAATGTACAACGTTATGTCAGATTTTGGCATTGAGGAGTCTTCCTTTTAGTGAAGCTGCATTCTCTCCCCATCTCTTCGGTTGAAAGTTGAGAGATGGCATCTGTGGTGGTTTTATCTCATTCCTGTTCCTGATTGTTTTGTCTTCCTGTCTGACACTGTGAACTCTGAAACTCTAGTCTCCCACTTCAGTTGTTTCTTGAATCATTCATAGCTGTATGAGGCTTTACTTGAACAGCTTTCTGTGATTCAGCCTTTTAGAATGACAAAACAAAAACATTAACATTGCATCTTCCAAATTCAGGAAAGAAGGTCTTATGTTCATTCACAGTCAGTTATAGTGAAGCATAAATAGTGCATCAAAATAATACTGCAGTAGTGCAAGCAAGAGAGGGAGGTTTTATGAGGACATTTGCTCAACAATATTTTTCTTCCACTGTATATATCAAAATATTACTAGTATGGGCCATCTGCTAGAACAGAGTAATCTTCATTGTATAGGGCTCCGTATGAAGTGCCTTGCCATATGTGAAATGCACACTTCACATGTGCTGCAAAGATCATTATGATACTATTCCTTTAAAAGGTGTAACAGATGACAAATTAAGTACAAGCTTTAAGTGGCTCCCTGCTATCTGTTGAATAAAGGGCCATTTCATTAACTTGCTATTTCAAAGCCCTTCATGTGTGAACCAAGGAACAAGGCCAGCTTAATGGCCCACACTCTCCTCTATCCACATTACTTACCAGGTAGTCTAATCAAATGTAATGTTATTGTTTCTGTCAAGCATCCTTAAATCTGATACCACATTCTGCTTGTCCTGAAGTATTAGGCTACTCTCTTACCTAGAGTCACATTACTCTTAACATAAATGAGCATGGAGTGAACTTGTTCTATATATACTTTGACATGTCATCTTTGAGTTTAAAGCCTTGAAAATTTCCAAGTTCAACATGTATATTATCTCTTAAGAGGCTTTACTAGACTCCCTACTGTTCTCTGAATTATTTAGACATGGGAGATAAATTTGTGTATCCACTAGGCAGTTTTGCTGTGTAAATTGTTATCCAGATACAGGCCTTGTGCCTTCTGTGGGCATGCAAGCTTCTGATCTAGTCACTCTTCACCTTGCACAGTTCCTGCCCCACTTGTATTCTTTAGTTTGTTAGGTGGAGGCTGTGTTGTCTATAGGTTGGACAGAAATCAACAGGAGTTAATGTACAGAAAGAGCAGTCTACTTTCAATAAGTAATGAGCATCTACTGAGCCTGACACCACAGTATGCCTCATTCCTTCTCCAGCTTCAAGCTAGCTCACTGGTGGTATGTTATGATGTTTCTTGTTTTCTATGAGCAGAGCCTAACAAGTGACTTTGAATACATGCTGAAATATTTATTGAAGGAATGAACAGAAATTGTTACTCATGGTAATTATAATTCTGATACCTTTAAGATTTAAAATTTGATTATCCAACCAGCAAAAAGTAAAATAGATTATAATCCTATGTATTTGCATTACTTAATTCTTAGCTTGCATCCTAATTATACATACAATTTTCTACACATTTATGTAGAGATAACAACATACTTATTCTGAAGAGATGTTTCCCAAAATGTAATTTTTAAATTGGCTGTTGTTTCAGACATCTTTTCAGCCAACAGAATTTGAAATATTTTAAGAAAACCATGAGTTGATTAAAAATAAAATCTAGATTTACATTATTTAAATTCATTTGGTTTCTGATTCTTTACTGAATTGAATCATGTTATGAAAATAGAGCTGTATTTAACTCAGTTACTGTTCTCATTTTGAAAGATGGTTTAAATCTTTAGCATCCCATACATTTTACTCAAAATGTAAAAGATATGATAAATTCAGAGAAATTGGAAGCTCCTGCTTTGTAATCAGAGTGTCAGGGCTGCTGTATGGTGAGCATCAAGGTCAGGCTTGTAGGCTTCCTTCATGCCAGTGACAGGGCGACATCTATATAAGCAGCCCTCAGAGCAGTGCTGGTGCAGTGCAGCCCATGAGCATTGTAGTTTGGAGTCTCCATGAGTTAGGTAGACAGGCCTACCTCAAGAAGTGTGTTCACTGCCTACATTTTCTTAGCTTGATTCTTTTCTAAAAGGAAATGTTCCTTAGCTATACCCACTTTCCCCAGAAGACAAATACTAAGGTGATACTTGAGTCAGCCATCACAGTGGGCATGAGGAGGCGTGAAGATAGCCTGCTTTACTTTGTATTCCTGCTGAGCACTGGGAGTGGTGGCTGCTGTGGTGTCACTGCTAGGTTCTGGTGACTGTGGGGTGAACATTACCTAGGTACTTCCAGAACTCACAGGCTAGACTGCCTTTCTAGGATCATGTTTTCTAGTCATGTATTGTCACAGAAATGTTAAAAAACATTATGTGACGAAAGGAGCTACATACTTCTCGAAGTTTGGAAACTAGTGAATATTAACTTTTTAATTTTGTTATGTTTATTTATTGCGGGGGGGGGTTAGAAAGAGAATGGTTGCCCCAGAGCCTCTAGCACTGCAAATGAACTCCAGACACATGTAGTATATGTGAGTACTGGGGAATGAAACCCAGACCATCAGGTTTTGCAAGCAAATACCTTTAACTGCTGAGCCGTCTTCCCAACCCAACATTAATACTTTTTAATTTCTCTAGATTATTTGACATTGGGCCTTTTTGTGAGACACGTTAGTGTCTCCATTCTTTTGCACTCATTTTGGCAATCAATGTACAGAGGATTTTAACATGAGCATTGTGTTAGAGCAGCAGGAAAGGGTACTGTGGGAAGTCTGCACAGCACACACATTGTTCCCTGTTCTTTTTGTTGTTATTTTGTTTTACTTTTACAATGTAGGATCTCACTCTAGCCCAGGTTGTCCTTACCGTGCAGTCTCAGGCTGTCCTTGAACTCACAGTGATCCTCCTACTTCTACCTCCCAAGTGCTAGGATTAAGGGCCTGTGCCACCACACGCTGGAGTTCCCTGCTGAAAAGCCCTGAGTAAGGAGTAAACAAATGACAGGAAGTACCTTCAACTGGGCAGAAAGACAAGTATGCATAGAAGCACTGGTAAGGTAGCACAGTGTGGCATGCATGAGAAAATAGGAGTGGCTCCATACCGTGAGACATCAGTGGGGCTAACTCACGACTAAGATTACTTGAGAAGAATTGAAACTATTGAGATACATGTATAAAAGACCCTGAACAACATGACTGTTCTATAAAATAGTAACTTCAAACTTCTGTAATTGCTATTGTGCTTTATGCTTAAATCTGGTTTCTACAAAGAAAAGAAAGATTGCAAATTTATCCAGAGGTAAAAAAAATATATGATAAATTATGACCGAATCATCGCCCATATGCTGCTGTTGAGCTCCTAGTGTTATATTTTTAACAATTGAGTTATCTGTGATCAATTTAAAGTAGTGTAAAGTTTCAAGTGAACTATTTTTTTTTTTTTGGAGTTGATAATGGAGACTTGTCACATGAATTCAGAACATTCATGTATTGTTGTTGTTTTTTTTTTTTTATTTGAGAGAGACAGACACAGAGAGAAAGACAGATAGAAGGAGAGAGAGAGAATGGGTGCGCCAGGGCTTCCAGCCTCTGCAAACGAACTCCAGACGCTTGCGCCCCCTTGTGCATCTGGCTAACGTGGGACGTGGGGAACCGAGCCTTGAACCGGGGTCCTTAGGCTTCACAGGCAAGCGCTTAACTGCTAAGCCATCTTTCCAGCCCTTGTATTGTTTTTATATATTGAAATTGAAAGTGCTATTGAGCATTTCCTTGCCATTATTGATCCTCATTATGGAATAGGAGAAGATGCAGAAACAGAAAACAGTGCTTATGTCACATAGAGAGGTGGACATATTGGTGTGCCCATTAAATATAATTTACATGTTTATAATATTACTAAATATAGTTAGTGCTTATTTATTTTTACACTTTCTACACTATTAAACCCAACATTGAAAAAATAATATTCCATTTAGTTAAGTATGCAATTGATTGTGTAACTAGAACATCTTGAGTTTTTCCAATCATATTTTAGAGAGTTTCTATTATTTCAAATCATCCTTTGAAAATATAATGCCAAAATTGGGATTACTGCATCAAAAAAGTATGAATTTAATGTCAGGCGTGGTGGCGCATACCTTTAATCCCAGCACTCAGGAGATGAGGTAGGAGGATTGCTGTGAGTTTGAGGCTACCCTGAGACTCCATAGTGAATTCCAGGTCAGCCTGGGCTTCCGTGAGACCCTACCTCAAAAAACCAAAAAAAAAAAAAAAAAAAAAAAAAGTAGAAATTTGTGTAAGTCTCAACATATATCATCACACTGGTTTCTAAAAGAGTTTAGCATTTCATATTTCTATCTGGAGTATATCAAAGAGTATTTCCTCAGATCTTGCGAGCATTCATTCATTAAAAAGTGATAGTAGTAATTTAGAGTTTATGGGTTCAGTAGTTAAAAAGTATGGCATACAATGATTTTTATGGTAAGCAATCATTCAACGTAATCTTTGTATTTAATATTGTCTTCCACTGATACAAAGATTCACTCTTTCAAAAGTTAATTTACTTATTTGTGTGTATGTATGGGTGTGCCAGGGTCTCCTGCCACTGCACATGAACACTAGATGCTTGTGCAACCACATTTTGCATCTGGCTTATATGGGTACTTGGAAATTGAACCTGGCCTGGCAGGCTTTGTAAGCTGGCTCCTTCAACTGCTGAACCATCTTTCTAGCTCCATGATTCACTGTTGATATGGATTTTTTTTTTTTTGAGGTATCCATCACGAATTGAAAAAATTGACTATGAGGAGGGCAAGATGTTAGTCCATTTTGAGCGCTGGAGTCATCGTTATGATGAGTGGATTTATTGGGACAGCAATAGGTTGCGCCCCCTTGAGCGACCTGCATTGAGAAAAGAAGGGCTAAAAGATGAAGAAGATTTCTTTGTAAGTAGCAGGCTTTTCCCTTGGCTACTTTTGCTCAATGTATAATGGCACATTTTTAAAAAAATGTGTTCAATTTTCAAAATCCTGTTTCTGTAAAGGAAATGTTTATTATACATGGAATTGATCTTAAAAGTTATTTGAATAGGATTTTAAAGCTGGGGAAGAAGTTCTGGCTCGTTGGACAGACTGTCGCTATTACCCTGCCAAGATTGAAGCAATTAATAAGGAAGGTATGTATTTAAAATGATTTTTGGTGTAAATGGAACTCGTATTAAAATTTGAGTATATTTTAACTCTTTCTTGCTTTGAATTGTACTGAGTGAAGTTGTGCTAGTGTTCTCCCCGAGCTGTGTTATGGACTGTTACCGTGGAATGGCGCATCACCACCGACAAGCGAGTGTAGGCAGTTAGTACAAGTACATAACTTCTTAAAACAGATCCAGCTGCCAGCTTACAGGCTTTTGTGCATTTCATTTCTACTTTTATATTTCCACTTTGTGGCTGTCATATTTATGACCATCTCAACCAGAGTATAAGGAATGGTTCTAGCTCATGAGTAAAATACTGTATTGTTACCTGAGAAAAGATACTCTTTATGGTACCTGTTTCTTCTCTAGTTTCATTAATATCCACAGATAATTGGGTGCTCACTTTCCTACTCAACTTTATTGACATTTGTTAGAGTATTCAACACTGAGCTGAATTTGCTAGAGCAATCATAAATGTTAAAAATAACAAAAAAGTTAGGTGTGTTGGTATAGCATACGCCTGGGAAATCTTTCAGACACATAATAGACTTAAAAAACAAAATTGTATACTGATTAATTTGGAAAAGCAGAGTAATTAATAGTAGATAAGCTTAGAAAATATGTTGTTTTTCAAATTTCTCATTTAAAAATCTATTTAAGGGCTGGAGAGATGGCTCAGCAATTAAGTCATATGCCTGCAAAGTCTAACATATCAGGTTCAGTTCCTCAGTACCCATGTAAAGCCAGATGCACAAAGTGGTGCATGTATCTGGAGTTCATTTGCTGTGGCTAGAGGCCTTGGTGTGCCCATTTTCCCTCTCTGCCTCTTTCTCTCTCTCCTGATAAATAAATTTAAATTTCAATAGTTAAAAAATCTATTTAAACCTATTCTGAGCTCTTTGGAAGTATATTTTTCAAGATATTGATTATTGTTATTTTTTAAACTTGACCACTTGTTGTGCCATTGAGTGACAGATTTTTGGCATGGGTCTTTGATCCATGTGTGGGACAGTACCTTTGAACTGAGTCCTGAAAGACATGCAAATGAGTTACAGAAGAGCTAAAAGGGCTTCTGACATTAGAAATTATACATGTGAGAGCTGTGCTATTTTAATGAACTACAAGGAATATAAAGTGAACAGTTCTTGGGAATGGTTGGGAAAGGGTGGCCAGGATAAATGCCTGAGGCATCTCGAATCTTGTGGAAAAAAAAAAATTAATTTTGTTTGGGGGTGATTGGAGCCATGATGAAATTTAAGCTGAGGAAACATTTAAAAAGATAAAACTTAGGTGTAAAGACATATAGCTCATACCACTTTACAAGTATTTTAATCCCATTTTGGCTGTAATGAATTGAAGCCACAGGAATGGCTGTGGTTTTAATCCTAATGGTTGCCTACTCTAGCAGAACCTCAGCCAGCAGGCTTATTGCTCCTTTTTCCTTAGTGTCTACAGTTCTGGTCAACTGTATTCTGGAACTCACTTGATCTAGGCTTGTTCTCAGTGTCCCTCTGTGACCAGTCCAGAGCCTAGCACAGAGTAGGCTCAGTAACAGTCTGGGTGGAAGAAGTAAAGAGTCCGTTCTCGTTGTAATATGATCCACCTGAAACCAAATACAGCAAAATGAAGCACTGCAAACTTCAGACTTTCCATGCTTTAGGTCCCTGAGCATGTGCATATACAGTTGTGTACACATATGCATACACACCACACTCAAACAGAACCACCCTTGTTGCTTATCCTTTCCAACATATCTGCAGGTGTTTCATAAAGATACTGCACTTTGCATTGGAGGAGAAGTGGTGATAACTGGTACTGGGACTGCTGCCAGTTTAGGAGTAGCTCTAGTCAGCCCTTAGTGGTATATTAGCAATTAGTATTATTTTTAACCTGTCTGTGGTAATATTTTATGATCTATAGATGTCCTTCTACATGGCAGATGTGCCTGTCTCTTTACTCCAAAAAGAAAAGAAAGAAAGAAAGAGAAAGGCAGAAGAAGCCTTCAATTGACTATAAAGGCAAAGAAAATGAACACATGTGACCCCTGTCTGCGAGACAGCTGACAAGTGAAGAGATGGAGCTAGGAAGTATATTACTAGCTAGTGAGGGACTTTCATCCTGATGACCATGGTCCTTGAAGAATGGTTAGAGTTGGGCACAATTCAGGGATGGAGGAAATAGTATGAATGAAACTGTGATGGACAATGGCCCTGCCAGTGGCTGGGCTGCTGTGGAGTGCCATGTGGAGAAAGAAGTGGGACAGTTACAAGAATGACTTACATGTGTTTGACATTTTGGAAAAATGTCCCAATGTTTTTACATCCATCCTGATCACTTGGTGATTTTTTATCAAGACTTATGTTTTAGATACTTTTGATATTGAATATTATGTTAATTGTAGGAAGATATGAAATTGAATTGTATTATTCAGGTCATAAAAAAATCTTTGCACATATATGCCATTGGCTTTTGTATCAATTTTAAAACCATTAATAATTATCACATTTCTTGTCCGTACTTCTTTTTTAAAGGCCAGCTGTTTGTTTACAAGTGGCACTTTGCTCCTTCTGTAAGTGTAAATCCATATGATTTTCCCCCATAATCCCATCTTACACTGCCCTGACCTGCTAGCATGGAGTCTGCCACCAACAGTGAATGTGCTTCAGGGCCTGTAGGCAGCCTCCCTCAGTGTCAGTACGACTGGCTGGTTGTGCTGCTTCCTACCTGAGTCTCCAGGCAGTCTGTCTGCTGTGCTGATCTCATCTGCACATAAAGACTTACCTGCAGGATGCTTCCTTCCGTGTTAGAGGATCTAGAATTCTTGCTTGAGTTCATACTATTGCAGATCATCTTCCTGAGAATTTTTTTTTTTTTTTTTTTTTTTAGATCAGATCATTCTGTTTCTTATTTTAGAAGAGTTTTGGGGGGATAGCTAATGGTTTTTCCTATAGAAATACTGTGTAAATAGTGATGAAGCATACTATTACTATGTAAATAATGATTTTATTTTTGTCACATATGTCTAGGCACATATATTTTTTATTCATACAAAGTTTAAATTCTAAAGTAGTAAAGCAAAGTTATATGTAGCTGGGGGCTGGAGAGACGTTTTAGCAGTTAAAGTGCTTGCCTGCAAAGCCTAAGGACTAAGGTTCAATTCCCCAGTACCTACATGCACAAGGTGGCACATGTTTGCAGTTTGTTTGCAGTGGCTAGAGGAGGCCCTAGTTGTACCCATTCTCTCCTTTTCTCTCTTTTTCTCTCTCTCCTTCTGTCTCTCAAATAAATAAATAAATAAATAGATAAATACATAAATAAATGAAAGAAAGAAAGTTCTAGCCAGGTGTGGTGACACACACCTTTAACCCCAGAACTTGGGAGGCAGAGGTATAAGGATCACCATGAGTTTTAGGCTACTCTGAGACTACATAGTGAATTCCAGGTCAGGCTGGGCTAGAGTGAGACCCTACCTTGAAAAACAAAGTTCTGTGGGACTAATTTATCAAAATTATAAGTTGTGTACATTTTAAGGGAATATTAGTTTTAAGAAGAGAAAATGTACTTAATAAATTCAACAGAATTCATAAAAGGGCACATTTGCACAGTTGTTACCACAAAGCATTCATTCATATCAGGCACTACCAGGTAGCTTCTAGGTACTGCTATAAGGTTACAGATGGTTTCTAATTCTGACTGCTCCTATTTCAGGAACATTCACAGTTCAGTTTTATGATGGTGTAATCCGTTGTTTGAAAAGAATGCACATTAAAGCAATGCCTGAGGATGCTAAGGGGCAGGTAAGAGTGTTCAGTATTCCTAGCCACTTACAGGGATGTCTTCTTGAACAGTGTCGGATCCACATATAAATGTATATCTATGTTTTTTTTAAATGAACTAATTGTAGGGTTATGTGCTGATAGCCCCAAATAGCAGCCAGAAAAAGAGGCTTAGAATGTAAGATAAATTATACACTTGATTTTTGCTTCTTTGGTTTTAGACCTGCTAAAGTTATAGGTCACTAGTTTCTGTTCCAGGTGAAATCCCAGCATCCACTAAGCTGGTGTTGTCCTATCGACCCAGCTGGATCGTGTAACCAGTCTATGGGAAGTGAGGTAAGTGCCTTTTTGCTTTTAAATTTTATTTTATTTTATTTAGTATAGAATATCATTTACAAAGTTAATTTTGAATATGAAATTTGACATTGAGTTTCTGATCTTCTTCTTTCCTTCTACAAAGCAGTCATTCACCTTCTTTAAAAGGCGCTTACCTGACACTGTAGGCTGTTTCAGGTAGGGCTCTCTGAGTCGCATGACAGAAGCAGTACATTCTATGCTTTGTCACTGCACAGAGCAAGATGAGTGGTAAGACTGAAAGGAGAGTCTGGGATGGAGTTACAAACCATGACTTCATTTGTCAATTATGCTTCCTGAAATACAGGAAAGAGAGGTGCCAGTAGAAGCTTAAGTATTTTCTTTTATGTTCTGCTGTTATTTGGGATCTTCAGCACCTGGACCTACAATTAATTTTAAGATCTTGAAAATAATCTATGAATATGTTTAATGTGAAAATATGTGTCTGTGTTTTCTATGCCATGCAGCAAAAAGTGTCATCTTGAAATGTGTTGAAATCATCTGGCTAGCTTCAGTTATGTACATGTAGAATCTGAAGTATGTAATCGATTCTCAGTCATTATTTTTAAAGAAATATTCTGAGAAGCATGATTGTTTAGTTATGAATGATCAGCTAGTGCTTATGTACTTACTGATATGTAAATGCAGTTTAAAATGAAAATGCTTTTGATCCTAAAGGCACTTTGTGTCCACCTAAATGTACAAATAAATAAAATGTTTTTGGAGTACCCATTGGTGTGCTTTCTTGGACTGATTAAAATGTTGAGATCATAGTTTGCTACATATCTGCTTAAACAGAAGTGTCTTAATTTCTGTGTTTATTTGGCTTCATACTACAGTTTTGTAACTATTTATTCAGAGGTCATGAGGTGGCACCATTACTGTTACCTTAAAGTGTTCTTCCCTCCATCAAAGTGGGACATTGAGCCAATTATTTTGGTGGCTAAATTACAGGCTGTAGAAATAAGATTTGTTACATGTTTTGGGTGTTTATTTTTGTAAATATTTTAGTCATGACTGTAAAATCAATGCCAAAATACCAGCCTACTAGAGGAGCATTGGGGCAGTATACTTTATTATTTCATTTTTCTTATTAAGCAGGTTAAAAGTATTTATAAAAGTTATTTTTATAAATTTTCATTTCATGCATGTTTTTACGAGTTGTAATGTATTTTTATTTAGAAAATATAGTAAATCAGGTGATTAGGCAAGACTAATACAATCCTGTCCTGTATATTTGTCTAGATTTTAATTATTTCAAGTATTCTTTTATAAAGACAGAAAGTAAAATCTATTTTACTAAATTAGCAAAGACTCATGCATCAAATAAATGCACATGGGATATGTTCTCCTCTAGACTTTGTTTGTTTGTTTATTTAGGTTTCTTTCTGAGGCAGGGTCTCACTCTAGGCCAGGCTGACCCAGGTCTCCCTCGCTTGCCCAGCCTTGCCTTGAAATCACTGCTTCCTCTAATCTCAGCCACCTGAATGCTGGGATGAAGGTGTGCACCACCACCTCGAGCTCTTCCCTAGGCTTTCTGTAGGACTTCTCAAAGATGAAACGTGTATAAATTGCAGATTGGCTTTCTTAAGCTTTAATAATAGCCTTAATGCTATTTGTTACAGTGGGTTAGTAGTGGTCAATCTCTGCTTGTATTTAAAAGTTAGCTTAAGTACCTAGAAGAGCTTAAATTGTTACTTAGGTTGATGTGTAAAGTTGTAGACACTATATTATATTTGTAGGCATTTTCTTCATGGGGTAGTAAACTATAGTAGCCGTTGACTACCCAAAGTTAGCTCTCCTTTCCCCTTTTCTTTTATGTATTTTTGAGTGGAATAGTAGTATTGATCCTTAAGTAGTGATGAAGCTGATATGTTACAGGATATAGATTGATTCCCCCATCTGATGAGATATCTGTTTACCCCACGGGCTGTGGCTTGTGAACCTCCCTGAGAAAAACATAGCAATACTGATTTGGAGGGAGAGAGTGGGCCTTTTGTTTTAAATTTGGAGTCTTGTAACCAGACAGATTTGATGTTTTACTCTTTTTTTGTTGTTTCTGAAGGTATGTTGATGTAAAATACACCTTGCAGCACACTGAAGATGGGCTCATAAGTCCATTACTATTTTCTGACACTTTTTTGCATATATTGTTTTATTTATTTATTATTTTATATTCCTGATCTACTCACATACATATGGGTGATAATTTTACCTCACAAATAAGGGATTCAGAACTAAGGGAATTGAATAGCTGATTTATAATTCCACTCACCTATTATTTGCAGAGTGACTTGAATTCAGACCTTCTGATTTCAAAGCTAGAGCTGTTTTTTTGTTGACTAGTATATTATGCTAGCCACAGAGCACCTGGAATATGTCCTTTTTAGTTCTGATTCATGGAAAATCACAGTTTTTGATAGTCTAACAAGCCCAGGGAAGACTCACGGAGGTCTTCAATCATATGGCTGCAGTGCTTGCCATGACTACACAAACTTATAATCAAAACCATTTTTAAATGCTTAAGTTTGAAAGTTGCAGTGATTCTATGGAACCTTAAATGTTCTGCTTTTTAAAGTCTGTATGTATTCTCAGCCACATGTAACACTGCCTTTAGCTTCAGTGGGTGCATGCATGTTTGTGTGTGTGTGTGTGTGTGTGTGTTTAGATCCCCAGATGGCCTTAAACCCATGACAGTCTTCTGTACTTCTGTCTCCCAAGTGTTGGGATTAAAGGCACCTTAACTGTCTTCAGTAGTCTTTAGCTGCCTCTTAACTGGAAGCTTTCCATTACTGTTTGCCACCCTTGCACGCTCTAAAGACGTTCTGCATGTTTTCCTGGTGCTGAGATGCTGTTTTCTCCTTCAGCTGCTATTTACCTTTAGGAGTTAGCTCTTCCCCTGACCCCTGAGGACCCCATTAGTCGTGGTATGGAGTCAAAGTAGATCTGTCCTGATGTCCCATACTATGTTATTTATTCCTCTAGTATGTCTTCTGTCATACTGTCTTATGCTTCTTTTTAGTTCCTTGTAGAGTCCTTATAGCCTGGTCCAGTCTGTCTTACCACTTGCAATTTCTTAAATGTCAGCAAGTCTCCTAGCTTATATTATAGGCTACTTACTAGGAAACCGGAGAAGACACATGGTATTTTCTGTTCATCCCAGTCATGGCGGGGAGAGATGTAGATGTATTTGTTGCTTGGTTATAATCACCTGTTTATTGTCACCATGTATTTTCATAGGTGAATTGCCATCAGCCTATATTGCTTTTTGCTTAATATTCTTAACCAGTATGCTTATACTTCTTCCTATAACTCATAAGTTCATTTCACTTATGTTGTGGAGTTGTTTACAGTTATTTAGATTGAGTAATATAGTAAACATTTTGAATGAATCTAATTGGCCTTAAGATAATGCATAGTGGCCTCAGTGGAGGATAAATTCTGTATTGCAAATGGTTAAGAAGCTTTTCTTACTGCAAAAATCTATTACTAGTACCACTTTATGCTTCTTTATAGTGGTCTGTATTTTACATTAAGAATTTTCAGTTAACAGTAACTTTCAAAGCCGGGCGTGGTGGCGCATGCCTTTAATCCCAGCACTCAGGAGGCAGAGGTAGGAGGATCGCGTGAGTTCAAGACCACCCTGAAAGCACATAGTGAATTCCAGGTCAGCCTGAGCCAGAGTGAGACCTCAAAAAGCCAAAAAAAAAAAAAAAAAAAAAAGAGTAACATTCAGCTAGCAACCAGCAGAATTGACCAGGAGGAAATAAATATCTGTTGCCTCAAAAGAATGACAGCCTACCCACAACCAGAGGAGGGAGGAAAAAGAGTATAGTTACTGAGTGTGGCTTTGCTTTGGTCAAGGTCCATTGCTTTACCAGCACTGTTAAGGCATGGTTAATTGATCTTAAGCTTTTAAAAGTCATACCTTGATTTCTGTAAAGTCAGCTGTAGTTTGAGTGGTGTGCACTTCTTAATAATGCATAATTATTTGATCAGTGGGAGCACATTTCTTTTCATCTTCGCAGGGTTGCAATAGAAAACTACTTTCTCATTTTGTGTGACCCATTGTATTGTTATAAAGAAAGTAATGCTATTTGATATTCTAAAATACTGAATTAGAATATCTTGTAGTATTTCAGGTTTTCCATAAGCTTGACATCAAAAGATACTTGTTATTGAATATTTCTTCAATTTTATAAATGGTTTTATAATCTAGTTAACCTTTAGATTATTAAATTTAATAACCTTTTATGTTAAATGGTCTGCCACATAAGTATAGTTTACTTAGATTTTATATGTGTATATGTGAGAGTAGCTTTGAAGATGTGATACATACTTTTATTCATTAGTGCAACTACATTTTCATTAATTTTTAATACTTCACGTTTTGTGTTTTTCTTTGGAGGACTGGATTGCTTTAGTCAAAGCGGCTGCTGCAGCTGCAGCCAAGAATAAAACAGGGACTAAACCTCGTACCAGTGCTAACAGCAATAAAGATAAAGAGAAAGACGAAAGAAAATGGTTTAAAGTACCTTCAAAGAAGGAAGAAACTTCAACTTGTTTAGCCACACAAGAAGTTGAGAAGAAGGAAGATCCACCTACTTGTAGTGAACCATTTGGTACAAAGTACATTTTTTATTTTCCTTCCTTATGACACAGGTAAACTGAGGCAGCAAATAAGGCAGAGCCCTTGGCTACTGATGATTTTCAACTTACAGTTAAATTACTTCCCCAGCATAATGGGATGACTAATTTTTTAAAAAATCATCTTAGAGTTAACACTGATGATTAAATGTCTAGTATCAGTATTAGATACTATCATTATTTTGAATAGAAATGAGTTGGTATTTGGTAGATCTTTGATGGAAATTTTCAATATTGTGCTTTAAATGACTTTACTTATATTTCAAGGTATAGAACAAGCAGTAAGTCATCCTGCTTTTCTTTCTTGTGGAAGAAGAACTCTTCAGTGCTCTTGTTTCTAATACAGAACTGGAGTTACTTGTGTTCTTTAAGGACCAAGATGGTGTTCATTATGCAACTCTGCTTCTTGGATATGTGTTTTTTAAAGTTCTAATTAAGCACTAGACTTAAAAAAATATTGTGTACAACATTTTCATTGATTTTCTATTAATCATGTGTTTTAATTTTGGATTCCAGACAAACTCTCACATATGTGTTCTGTTAAAAGTAGGACTTCACATAGACAACGTTCCAAAGATGATCTTTCCTCAGCCAGAGAGCACATTATCAAACAAGAGGAAAAATAATCAAGGCAACTCATTTCAGGCAAAGAGAGCGCGACTTAACAAGATTACTGGTAAACTACAATGATTCTTTTAGGGGACAAGGGGCTTCATTTTAAATTAGTTTCAGTTTAATAAAGGAGAATACTTCTTCTTGTAATGAGCTGCTTACTTTATGCTTCTTCTAAGTCCCCATCTCTCACCACTGTCAGCTTTGTGCTCTGTAAAATGTGAGCGGCACTGATACACTGCAGATCTCAGGGTGGTTGTGAAAAGTGTAAGCAGTGTGCTTCACAAGTCTGGAATGATTAAACCTCTTGGGGGTAGGAATAATTTTTCAGAGATGGGTTATCTGCTTTTCTCAACATATGGGTACATCATTTCTGCATCTTTGAACATTTTTATATAAACATTCTTACAGTTAACCAGGCTTTGCTGAGGATGGTACTGTGTGCGGCAAAAAGTTGGATATCTGAATTAAGTTCAGTTCTTGAAACTTACTAATTCCTAATGTTAATGTACTTCTTCATATTGGTCTCTAGAATATAACCCTACTTCCATAAATTGTTTTTGTAATGCTGGGATGAGTGGAAATACAGATCATTCTAACCCTGCTAATGCTCATAGAAGAGGGAATTGAGGGACTTGAAAGATTGGACTCCGGCTAGCCATACTAGGCTCTTACTCCGAGGCCCTGTTTAGCCTAATGTTTCTAGTCTTTATTAGCATAATGCATGATGAGGAATTAGGATGACGGATTGGTCTAGCATTACACTCAAGAAGACAAAATCCTGTGAACATAGGTTTTGTCTGTATGCTAAAGGGGACTTAAATATTGTAATGATTCAGTCACATGTTTCTTTTTAAGATCAAATGATTTTTAGTGTCTTTGGTCTAATAAAGCTGAATAAACTTTTGTTGGCATTCATTTCAATACTTTGAAGAAGACTGTTTCCTTTGTCAGAACTAAGCATAAGAGTAAATTACATGTTTTGGCTAGTTTTAGAAGAGATGAAGCCTGGTGACATTCCCTTGGGGCCAAGTAGAATCACTCTTTTATGGTGGAATTAATCTAAGTGAGTGGAATGTTTGAACAGGTGAACATATTTGGTCTCTTTCCATTTATTTATTTTCATGCCTCTCTCTTGTAAAGGATATATTTTTTTCTCATGATAGGAATTGTTTCAGTCACTTCACCTGCTAAACCTTTTCTTTCAAAACTGTTAGCCTTGGAGAAAGCCAGAGTGTTCGCTACTCTAGGTGATTGTTCTGCTGGCAACTTTGGAACTTCAGTTTTGACTTAGAATGCAGAATGCAGTGCTGCGTCCAGGGCAGAGTGGAATGCTGCTTCTGAAACAACGTTGGGAAGACAAAAGATGAGGAAGATTCCAGGGACACTGACATGATACTGCTGCCTGCCAGCTTCCCAGCATTGTGATTGTTTTTCCTTCAGCCATGTAACCCGTTTTTACTTTCCGTCAGTGTGTCTCACATACGCCTTACTAGGAAGCTGAAGCTCAACGTTTAAACAAACTACGAAAGACATCAGCTGAGTCCACAGTGGTGCATTATCCTTATGTGGCCTTGGAGACACAGTAGTGGGGATAAAAGAACCAGTTTACTACTCCTCAACTTGTACTTCTGTTTGCTTAGCAACACCCTACATCTTTTGGAGGGACCTTCTCTTCCTTTGTTCTTGGGAATCCCATGTGTAATGGTTTAGTAGCAATTGTAGTTCATAAATATAGGAGTGAGAAACCACGATGGTCTCCTTTTGTTTCCCCAGAAGGTGAAAGTGTGTGCTAGTTCTTGTAGTAGTACACCTCCGAACATAACTGTCCTGCAGGTAGACAGCAGATTTGTGATGGTCTGCAGGGGCTAAAACCTGGTCTGGCATCTGTATAATAAATTTCATTTGTGTTCCATGGAAAGAAATGAGAACTCACAAAAACTAGGCACTTAGTGTTGGAAATGTGGTGTATTTTAAATTAACCAACTTCTCCTGCATTAGTTTATTCTGCAGATTTTATCCTTTTACTAGAGATGAATGGGATTAAGATCATGGTAGTTTGCTCTGACATATCTTCTTCCCATTCTATTTTATTCATTTTAAATCTAACTGCAGATTAGTGGACTACCTACTGGTTAAGTTTAATTCTTTATTTACTGTTTTTGTTCCCTCCCCCACATATGTATCCTGCATTGATTGTTACCTGTTTAGAGAATGATAAAAGTATGGCTGCTTTCAGTCTCCATCTAGCTAAACAAAAATGTAGTTAAACTAGATGAAAGAAAAAGCATGTCATGCACATGCATGGGTTGTTCCTAGGTATTACTTTTCATTATGTAATGTTATGTGCTGTATACATATGGATTTAAAATACACACTTTTGCACTGACAACCAGAACTTATACCTTTGGGACCAAGTTGCAAGAAAAGTTGAGTTTTAGCAGAATTAAAATAAGAGATTATCACAGGTGGAAGCGGAAAGAGCATAGTGCAAGTTGTATTCTAATTGTTCCAGGTGCTCATGGCAGTTGTGCCTGTTATGCAACGAAAGAAGTTGTTAAAATAATTGAAAAAAAATCCAGAAATTTAAATTTACTGATAGCATTTAAAGTTGACAAAGATTTTAACCACTGTGTTCTGAGTGTTTCCTCTGTTTTCCAGGGAGCTCTGGCCCCTCCTCTGCTTTTGTTGGCAGGGAGAGGCTGACTCTGTTTTATCAGTGAAGTAGGTTATGGGGAGATGACTCTGTTTTCTGGTAGGATGCGTGAACTTCTGATGTTCTGTTTCTACCCAGTATTTAGTTTCCTGACACTGAACAAGGCATTCTGGAAGGATAGTCCTTTACAAGAGGGCTTGTAATGTATTGATTAGTAATGCGTATCTGCTAGTAATTAAAATTAATTTGTCTTAGACCTATTTCCTTTGAATTCTCATTTACTGTTGCTTTGATACCTCTTAGAATGCTGGAGAAGATCATAGATTTTTGGACTGCCTCTGAAGGCAGATAGAATGTTCTTCTCAAGCACCTGATCTTTCATTTGTCCTCTTTGGTTTATAGTTATTTTTTAATGTGGTAAGCGCATAAACCATACAGTCTTAAGTACTGTATGTGGGCTGGAGAGATGGCTTAGCAGTTAAGGTGCTTGCCTGCAAATAAGTACCTAGGTTCAGTTCCCTAGTACCCATGTAAGCCAGATGCACAATGTGGCACATAGATTTGGAGTTCATTTGCCGTGTCTAGAGGCCCTGATACACTTACTCTCTTTCTTTCCTATAAATAAATTAAGTACTGTGTTTAAGTATAATTTTAGGTAGTTCTATGTGTCATCTTTCTATGAGCATGTTATACAGTTTTCTTTTGCCCTTCCAGTGATAAATGGGAATGACTTTTCATTAGTTGGGTCTATAATGTGCTAATATAAATAGACAGGATATAGGTGAGGTATTTGATTTCATTAAGTTTTTATCTTATAATTCATCCCATCTACTGATAAATATTAAAGAAACTTTCTACCATTTCTATGGAAGGAAACATGATAAAATATAATTATCTAATGTATTGAACAGAAAATCTTTGTCACGTTTGAATAGCCCCAAGAAATAGAGCTTCTAGTCATTTTCTGGCAAAAGAACTTGGTTCTGTAATGTTTTTTTTAAATTTCAGTTGTTCACTGATTCTCATGAATTCTCTGGAAAAGGGAAAAAAACAGTGAACATAGCTTTAAATGTTCAGTACTTTGCACTACATCTTTTTTTGTTCTTGTAAACATTGTTCTTCTGAACATATGTTTATTATTTGGGTTGAATTTGTGGGTTAAATGCTTCTGATAAGATAATGTTTTTCCTCTTTTATGCATCTTCACTTTACACGATGAGAGACAATAAGAAATGTTAACAGATTGCTATCTTAAACTGGGACAAGTTCCAGTTATGAATATATCAACATTATTGTTTTGAACTAAAGCTTTGCTTTGCTCTGAGCTATTGATACTCTGCTATAAATTTCCCATCTGGATTGTTCAAGATCTCTGGGATTGTTGTCTGTTGGAGTCAGGCCATGTATCCTTGGGGGTAGCTCTCTGTTCTGTGGTATTTTGGGCTACCTTTGCTCTTGTAAGATACTGTTGATAGCCTCAGTCATAAAGATGTTACAGTTTCAATAGTAAGTTTACTGTTATGTTGTCACTTGCTGTAAAACAAAGGATTTATGTGTCTCAGTGACTGTAATGTGGTTCTTTATAAGCAAGATTGCCATAGACAAAGTCATATTATCACTGTCCATGAGCCTGGCCTGGCTTAAGGCATCTTCAAATTGAGCAAAGATTTGATTCAGTGAAATGACTTTCACCTACTAAGGCAGATTTTTAATGTTTTGTTATAGTAACTATATATATTGCAAGTGAAATAATCTTCTAAAATTGAGAGTTAGTGATATGTTAGATAAACACTGTATCATAAATAGAATGAAGCTATTAAGTTCTGATGTTCTAAGAAGCACACAGTTCCTTTTCCTCTCCTAGCATCATACAGAGTGATTCTGTTAATGTTTTTGGAAATTTTGTAAGAAAATAGATTTAATTGAGGTACAGATGAGCACACAAACCATAGGCTAAAGGAGCTAAAAGAAATTAAAGCTGGAAATACTTTTTTTAAGAGAATAATAGACCATAAAAATTATTTTCTAGTCTGTTTTGTAAGTATTAGAAACACAGATCACCTCCATCTGATCTCTGAAGCCATATAGGATTCTGATTTTGCAGAGGAGGTCTGTATACTTTTGGATTTTAAATGTCATAGTTAAAAACCAAATCTCACTCAATTATATAAACAATGTTCAGGTTCTTGCTTAGTCTCTAATTATTAAGGATACTTGTATTTTTGAAAAGTAAGCATTTGAAAATATTTACTTCCTGTATGTTAGAAAGCATGAGAAATTTGAACTACTGAAGTTTTTGAGGTATTAGGATAAAATCAATACTTCTTTTTTCTAATAATCCACTCTGTACAATTTTTCTCAAGGTTTGTTGGCATCCAAGGCTGTTGGTGTGGATGGTGCTGGAAACAAAGAAGACTGCAATGCAACAGCTCCAGTGCTGGAGCAGGTATGACACGGTAGCATTTGATTCTTTGCAAGGTCCCCACGGAGTGACCACGGAGCTGTAGGAACCCTCTGGTCAGAGGTGGCCATAGGATGCTAACTCACTGATGATAGGTTTTAACTCTGCCTCCTCCCAGCTACACAAATAAACTAAACTACAGAAGTTATTACTGTATGTTTCAGTAGACTGACATGCAAGCCTTTGTCTCCAAATTTGAAGCCTGGATACAGGCATCCCAGGGTATAAGCTTCCAGCTGGACACCTTTAACTAGCTTACAAAAAGACCCTTACACAAATACTTTTTTATTTGTGAGCGAAAACAGGGTTTTTTGACATCAAATTAAGCTTCTTTTGTAAGAAGTTTCTTTTATATTGTAACCATTGGTGTTAGACTGACTGTTTTATGAATTGATCAATGAGCCATACATTTTTGCTAGGATGTATATTTTAATAACTACAATAAAAAGAGAGTTTAAAAACCTATTAAGGGTCTGTCTTTAAACCACCTAATAGAGGAATTTAACAGTGAAGGTTGCAGTTGCTAGATTTTTGCCTTGGCTACCTTCGAATTCCCACAATACTGTACATAATGAACTGTGCATGATTTACATCCTCTAAGGGCTTAACTTCTTAGGCACTGTTATGACTGTAAGAATACAGTAATAGCCATAACTGAAGTTCCTTGGTTCTCCTGTTTTAAAATCTGAGCCTTAATGTAGTTTTAATATATCCTTTTTGTATTATTTTAATTTTCTTTATTAGTACCCTAATAAAGAAGAGTTTACAATGATTATCTTTTGCTCTTCTTCATATGCGTTTTAAAGGATAGTCCAAATTTAATTGATATTGTATTGAGTTTTTCAGGGGTAATTTAGGCCTGATGTGCATTGTTTTGGTGCCTCTATTAATGTTGTATTGAATCAGTGGTCTTTTAAATTGATCAATATGTCAGTGACTCATACCTTCTGATTTTCTGTGATTATCAAACGGTTAAGTCTTTGCCGTTATTGTCAACATATCACCAAATTTTCAGTGGCTTTTTAAAAAACTGTGTATTACTATATTCAATGTCCCAGATATAAGAATATTTTGTACTCCCTACTGTTATGATATACTCAGAATGCGCTATATCAGGGACTTGGGTAATAAAATGTTTCTGGAAAATTCATTACAATGTCAATCTTTTATTACTCACAATCTGTGAGGTACATGTAATTGTAAAAATTTCGTATTATATGTGGGAGTTAGCATAAAGAGCAGTACCCATTTTAGAGAAGTTGAGTTAAGAAAAAGGAAAATGGAACAACTTGGCTCTTTGTATTTGCGTAATTCAGCCATTTTTTGAGAGCTCTTGCCAGTTTTGTAACAGAGACCACTAATCATTAATGAGAACTTTGTAAATTATTTTAGATTTTAAGGAACATCATGCTGTTCCCCCATTTTTTATTTGTAATTCAGGATGATTTTTATGTGAAAATGTTTTGTAAACAAACTCTTAATTTTTATGCTATATGTTAGTCCTGCTTCAAAGTCAAAAGTTGAGTTATAAAGCTCTTTACTATATTTCAGTTGGTATCAGTAATACCAATAAAGATGGAGTTTTCATTGTCACTACCTTATGCTGTCCTAATGAGTTAAAATGTCAGTCATTTACTAAGATTGATAACAGGCCTAGAGCCAAAACTTACTGTGCTAATGGGTTTATTTATACTTCTGAAAGATTCACACCATGGTCTTGAACCCCTTGATCAGATTATTCATTATGGATTATTTACTTGTATTAGGGAATGTCATGTTATATTTACTTTGGGGTAAAACTTGCATCTGATGCATAATAATTCAGTAAGGTTTTAAGTATGTTAATTTGTCCTTGTTTAGAAGTTAAGCACCTTATCAAGATATTAATTTGAGATTTAAAATCTTGTTTCATACCTTTGTAACTCAAGAGTAATGGATGCTGTAGTGATGTCTTTCACAAATGTGAAGATGAATAATAAAATTGTTTATTTACAATAATGGCTCTAATTACTTCTCTGGCAACATCTTTTGTGATAAGCTTAGGAATGCTTTCTGTTTATACAATATTAATTCAAATGATAATCCCACTTGGACACGTGTGTAGTAAATAAATTCAAGCATAGAGCTCATGAGAATGAGTGAATGGGACACTTCACACCACACCTCTTGTATAGGTTGTCCAGTATGTCATCCCCAGAGCATTCTGTAGTTCCTTATAACACCATAGATGCCTTTCCCCACCTAAATTTGTGTACCTCTATTTGAGGCAGAACCATTTATTTACTTGGTCTCCAGACAGTGATCTTTGATATTTTTGAAAACTACATATTGCAAATTTGATGATCATCCACTCCAAAATATATGGAAGTTTAAAGGTTTCTTATGGACAAATATGTTGTTCATAGGGCTGTTAAGCAATTTGATTCTCTCTAGTGGCTTGTCGGAATATCAGTGTCATCCATATATCAGAAAGGGATCCAGTATACCATCTAGCACAGCAGAGTGCAAACCCATCTGGTGTGGCTCTTTTCTGTTGTCTCCAAACAGTGAGCACTTACACATATTTTTACGCGTAGGGAATTTTACTGCCAAGTGAATAAAAATACTCCTTATGAAAGAACTGACAAAGTTCTAATTTTTCTAAAAGAATCACTTGGCTAGAATAAGGTAAAACCTCTCATCTAAGAATGCGACGTATTTTGTTTTTAAATCCAATGTTTTAACTTACACTTTATCTCTTTGGTTTTTTCTTTTCTGTTGTTGCTTGTTTTGTATTGTTTTTTAGTCTTTTAACTCTATTGCTGATAGCTGTGGTTTCATGATGCATTTTGCTTATGAAACTAGCTCTCAGCATTAAACTGAGTTAAAGAAAATGTTTTATTAATTTGGTCATTGTTTTCCTGTTGAGATATTTCTTTAAAGGGAAACTGTCTACTTAGACCTCCACACTTGATTCAGGAGATCTTCTAGAAGTCAGAGATTTGAATATACTCATTTCATGCTTTAGAAATATGAAAATGCTTTTGTACCATAGTTATTATAAATATCATTGGCAATTATGGCTCCAAAAGAAAGACACTTCAGTTTAACACTGAAGCTCTTTGTCCAGTAGGATATTGTGTATAGGGAGAATCTTACGGTGTTTACAAATGCGGACAAATAGTCGGCAGTATCCCTTTAAAGATAGCCTATTCAACTTTCAGTTAATAATTTGTGGGATTCTTTTTAGTTTTTCATTTGTAATAGAAATGTTATATGTTGCTTAACAATGTTTTTGGATACTAAAGTTGCTTAACAATCAAAAATAGAATACAAGGACAAAAATGAAGAAACCAAAATAAAAATATCAATTTTTTATTATTTATTCAGGCGATTTCACCTAAACCTCAAAGTCAGAAAAAAAATGAAGCTGTCATTAGCAGTTCTGCCAACACTCAGAAACCTGCACTGTTATCCTCAACTTTGTCTTCAGGGAAGGCTCGCAGCAAGAAATGCAAACATGAATCTGGAGATTCTGCTGGGTGTATAAAAGCCCCTAAATCACCACTTTCCCCAGAGTTAACACAAGTGAAGGATTTGATGCTTGTGTCTCAGCTTTCTTCTTCAGTGATAAATACAACTAGTGAGCACAGATTTTTCAAACATAGTTACCTATCCTGTGTGGTACATTAAGTATAGCTGATTGTAGTTATGTTGTATTTTTATGAAGTTGCTTTCTATTAAAAACTAAAACTTAAGTGGATATGACAGAGAAGGCTTGAAATTTTCAGGGGCGAAAATCAGACATTTCCTACTACTTTACTGTTGAGACTGTACTGCTGGTTCAGAAGCCATACGTTGAATCACACAAACTCCACTCTAGTTGGATTCTCCTCAGCTAATGATCCAAGTTCAGTGAGAGGCCTGATTCATTACAAAAACAATAACAGTAACAAAAAACTGAAAAAATTATATAAAGATACATAATTTTACTTAACTATTATTATTATTATTATTTTTTTTTTTGAAGCAGGGTCTCACTCGCACCCATTCTGGCTTTGAACTCATGGCATTTCTCCTATCTCAGCATCCCAAGTGCTGGGATTAAAGGTGTGTGCCACCATACCTAACTTTCATGCTATTCCTATGGACAGATATTACTATCCCCTTTTATCTGTAATCCTCTGGTATATTAGTATATTCTTGCAATATTTATAAGACTAGAATTCAGTCTAATTCTTAAAGAAAGGAGGTGAATGCCTCCTTGATTATAGTTTTAAAGACTTTACTCTTTTATTACCAATCTTTCAAGTGTTAGTCTGTTTTAAAAAGTAGCTTTTCAATGTGGGTGTGGCTCTATATAAAACAAGATTTATGTTGACCCTGATCTCTAAGTTTAGTTTCATACACTAGAGACATGAAAAAGCAATTATCTCGAAAGTCACTGGGTAAACAGTAGCTTTCCTTTGATCTTTGTACAACAAATGAATTTGGATCATGGTCAGGAAGAACCATCCACGTGTGACCTCCAGAATAAAGATGTTGGTATTCTAAAGACTACCAAATATGCCAACCTCTTTTTCATTCAGTTCCCATATTTTGCTGTCTTTATTTCATGTCCCCTTTTATCTGTAGTTTCTGCAGTGCATTTTATTCATTTTTCAATTTTGATGAGTTTTTTTGTTTCTAGTTATTTTTATAAGCCAGTAGAAATGAAAGGAACAGACTCAGAAGACTCAGGTGTTTTCTCATAGCCTTCATTGCTTATAACATTGACTGGCAAATGTCAGTAGTGGTAACTAGAGTGCCACATGACATTAATAAGCATTTTACTGCTTTTATATCTTTCTGTTTTAATCAAAATATCAGAAATTACATTTATTGCTATATATTTTTGTGACTATCTTTTCATTTTGATTGTGTAAAATTATCCTTAAACATCCAAAACATCAGCTCCTTTAGGTGACTTATTCCTTTCTAAGTTGGCAGAAGTATGTTGCCCTGTGTAATTGCCTACTGTATAGTCCTGTAGGTTCATATGCCCAGTAGAAAGATGAAATTTCAAAGTTAAGAAGAGATTTCCAAAGATTTGTGTTACTATTGTTAGGTGATAGTAAAAGACATAATTAGTCATTGGACAGCAAACAAAGGTACATATGAAGGCAAGAGTAGTGTTAGACTTCTAAGACTGTGTGTGTCCATAAGCATTTCAATGTGTTTGTATCAAACTTTTTGAATGAATCAGGCCCAGATACATATTTGAAAGAAGTCTATTTGGGAAATGAGTATGAGAACCATTATTTACATCAGTTTCCCTTTGGCAAGTAATGCAAAACACAAACTGTAATGTCTGTTAAGAATGCTGCCATCTATACCCTTGACTTTTTCCTATTAGAAGTTCTAAATTTATAATGTAGCAAAAGATTTATCCATCTTTCTCTCTCTCTCTCTCTCTCTCTCTCTCTCTCTCTCTCTATATATATATATATATATATATATATATATATATATATATATGAGAGAAAGAGGATTTTTTTTGGGGGGGGGGTTAGACTACTTTCCTAAAGCAGAAATGACAATAGACATGGTCTGCATTTAGAAAGAAACTATAGTCTCATGCTTGGGGGAGCTACCTGAAATCAATGTTCCATGTTACTGTCATTTAGTTCTAGTAGGTTCTAGATTCAAAATTTTTGTCTGTCATCTTTGTGAATAAGGCACAATTTTTGCCATTGATTACCTTTAGACATGCCATTCCTTGCGAATATCTTCAGCATCAAAGGGCAGAATATTGGCCATTTTCCTGTTTGTGTCCTTAAATATTATAAGATGATCCTGGTATGTATCTGCTTCGTGAACATTGAAGATCTTTTTCTAGGTCCTCCACAGCCAGTGAATCCCCCTAGACCTTGCAAGCATAGTGAGCGGAGAAGAAGATCTCAGCGGTTAGCCACCTTACCCCTGCCTGGTGATTCTGTAGAACAGCTTTCTTCTCCCTCTCCAGCCACTGATGGGAAAGTGTTCTCCATCAGTTCTCAGAATCAGCAAGAGTCTTCAGTACTACAGGGTAATGTATATTGATTTCCTATCGAATGAAACATAAAGGAAGATAAATAAGAGATAACCACAAAATATTATGAGACTTTTGCTTTCCTTCCATTGTCTCTTTGGACTCATGAGTACTTCATATATTCTACAAATATTTATTGAGTGCCTCATGCTGCTTAACTTATGTACCAGTGATCCACATTGATGTGCACTAGGCCAGTGCATCTATGTTAATATTAAGTTGCATTTTGTATTTTGTGTAGCGCCTCACATTGCACACGTGCCACCCGAGAAGCTGGGACCCTGTCTCCCTCTTGACTTAAGTCGTGCTTCAGAAATTGCACTTCCACTAGTCCCAGATTCTGCTCATCATCATGAGCATTCCAGGATGGAAAAGGGAGATGCACAGATGTTTGTACATCCTTCCTCTAAAGTAGTGGCCGATGGGAGAGGAGCTCCAGCAGCAGCAGGTAAAGAAGCTCATGCTACAAGTAGCCAGGGTCACTGAACGGATAGTGGGGGCAAACATGTTGGTCTTTGACTCTGTTTCACTTCATGTAGAAGTCCTTTTCTTGAGGACCTGTAGGTAGCATTTTTTTTAGAAGAGAGTGTCTGTTTTTAAAGTTCTTTCATGTGTCCATTTTCCTTACTCCATAGGCATACTTTAGCATGTAGAATTTTAGGTATCATTCATTGACATTTTCAAATGATGTTGTTTAAGTTCATTCTCCTCTTCCCTTCTCTTTACATGTCTTGTGTGGACATACTTCTTATCTTGTAACTATGTTCTTCTCTTTGCTTTCTGCAACTCTGATTTTGCTGGGGATAGGGAGTGATGCACACCTGTTGTCCTACCACTAGAGAAACAGGCAGGAGGATTGTGGTAAATTCAAGGCCATCTTGACAGCAAGTTTTCAGTCACTAGGGCTACAGACCCTAACAACTATAACAACAACAAATCAATAAGATGAAATGCTTATTTCTTCTAAATAGAAATTATTGGCTAAACATGATTACTGAAATTCTTACCTTTGACAAAAGCCACAAAATGCTTAGGTTTAAAGGCTCTAATAGGATTTAATTAAACACTTAAATTAATTATAATTGTATTACCTGTATCTTAAATATAATCCTGTGTTTTAGGGGCAGAATCTCTCTGTTGACAGTAATTTGTTTTTGGAGACTCAGATATGTAAAATCTGCTATGTTTAATATTTTTGATTGATTTTATTGTTCATAATTTTAAAACACTAGGTAGTATTTTTGTTAGGTTGATTTTTAAAACTCTGACAGAATATTAATTCATAGTTCTTGTGTATGGTTGCATCATTTTACTTAGATATTTTATATGACTATAACTTCATTAAAATTATATATACATATAAATATATAAATTTTTTAAAGGTAGGAAATGTTTTTCAAGTGTAGCTCTTT
Source organism: Jaculus jaculus (assembly GCF_020740685.1). Taxonomy (NCBI): domain Eukaryota; kingdom Metazoa; phylum Chordata; class Mammalia; order Rodentia; family Dipodidae; genus Jaculus; species Jaculus jaculus. The sequence goes on along the minus strand of NC_059103.1, from coordinate 205,666,196 downwards.
TCAATACATAGTTGTCTATAATTTTGTAACACTGGTCAAGGTTGGAATTTTTCTATATACAATAGTGTTTCCCTGGTTTTTTATTTACCTTTTTTCATTGTCTTAACTTTTTTAGGTGGTCTCACTGTGGCTGAGACTTACCTGGAAGTCACTCTGTAGCACAGGCAGGGCCTTAAACTCGAAGTGATTGTCCTACCACATCCTCCTAAGTGCTAAGGATTATAGCTAAGAACCACCTTGCTTGTTTCCTTTGTCTAAATACAAACAAGGAAAAATAAAAATAAAAGGCCATATCAGGAGTGTGTGCTCCCTTGATAAATTCCCTTGGAATCCTCATGATGCTACGGTGAATCACTTCCAGCAACTTCCCAACAGTAATCCTGCCCTAGAACTGAACAGGATTTGTCCAGTATTCAGTCCTGGACATGCAGTTTCTTTTCATGGAATTCCCACCATGCAGATGAAAGCAGCTCTTTATTAAGTTTTGATTTTGTTTAGCTATTGTCCATATTTAGACAAAAAGAAGTGTGGTTTTTCTATTTGGAGGAAACATTCTGGATTGCACTAGTGAGTGAGCTTAATATTAATAGCACTGTGGTTGGCAGTTTTGTTGACATCAAACAGATGCATGATTATAAGTTAGTTACTGAAAGAGTAATACACAATATTTGAGTGAGTGAAAAAGAGATTTATTTCCGTGACCCCCTTTGAATTTTTTGCAGGTGGGAAGGGAATGGAATTAAGGTCACATTCTGCTTAGTCATTTTGCTTAAAATCATGACTGTTTATTTCATTTATGTTGAACTCAGTGGTCTGCATGCTTTTCTCTCAATGTATATAATATTATTGTTTTATTTGAGTCCAGGCTGGTCTGAGACTCACAGTTCTCCTGTCTTGCCCTCCAGTGTACTGGGGTTAAAGGCTGTCACCTCTACATCTGGCTTTCTTAATGTTTTGCTTTTCTATCCTTGATACACAGTTTTCAGTATTTTTAAATGTCTGTCTGCTCTCCATGTTGTCTTATACTTAAAGTAAAATTCCAGATTTTTATTTCATCTATATATAGTTCTGTGTATACGTGGGTACACATGCATTTTATTGGTTGGTGTTCATCATAATTATAATGCTAAGTTGTGTAGTATTTTAAAAATTATATAGCAGTCATTACTTGTAAGAACATATATTAGTATGTTTTTTTTTCTTGAAATATTTTTGTTAATTTGAACTTCTAAGAAGCTTAGGCTGAAAAGAACATTAGTTGTTCCCTGGAAAGTAGGTTAGAAAACTTAGGTAACAGGTTAAATTTTGCTTTTAATTGTTTTTCCAATAGAGATAATGAGCTTACACTAATTTATCCACATTTTTCCACTGAGGGATGCCAGTATGACCAACTAAAACTTAGCAATCTGTTGCTGCCCATGAAAATAAAATTTTTAATGAATTATAAATTGGTTAATTTATAAAAATTATTTTATAAATTTTTGTAATTATAAAAACTGAAAATATTCCTAATAAGTAGCCTTGTTATCATTTTATTAGTAGTAGTCTTTTTCTAGCAGAGCTCATCAATTTGAGATGAGGTTACAACTTTAGGAAAATGTAGTTCCTTTAGTATCTGAGAATGCAGGATAGGTCAAATTTCTTAAAAAGGAGCATTTTGAAACAAAGAAAAATTTAAATGCCCTTAAGGCTGTCAGTACCTTAAAAGATACAAAGCACCAGGATGCAGAATCTGCCCTCAGGATACTTCAAATCTAGTAGAGTCAAAGCTAGTGACTACATTATAAATAATATTAACTATTTTTTTAATATTAACTATTTTAATGCAAGAGGTTGGTTCCCTGAGAGGTACAGAGTGTCATGGGGAATAAAGGAGGGGAGAATATTGTCTTCAGGATACTTCTTAAATGATGGTAACTGAGTTGGCAGACTGACCCCTTTGGGAGCACAGGCAGAACCACTTACCAGCCTTTTTTTTCCTTCACCAAAATCTAAATCCATCAAGTTTTATGGCATTCAACTTTTCATCTGTATGATATTATAATACATAATTTCTATATCACTTCCAGCTATGAAATCTTAATCATGCATGGTGTCATTAATCATTCATTTGATTGAAGTCTAAATTTGTTCTATAGAAAAAATCATGATAGGATAGAATTAACTTTCAATTTATAATTTTCTTTTTTAAAATATTTTATTAGAGAAAGAAAAAGGCAGACGTGCGTGCGTGCGTGCGTGCGTGCGTGGTGAGAGAGAGAAAATGAATATGAATATAGGTGCACCAGGGCCTCCAGCCACCACTGCAGACGAACTCCAGAGCTAACTAATTTGAAATGAGGTTACAGCTTCAGGAGTACTTAGTTCTTTTAGTATCTGAGAATGTAGACTAGATCAAGTTTCTCAAAAAGAGCATACAGGCTGGAGAGATGGCTTAGCAGTTACAGGTGTTTACCTGCAAAGCCTAAGGATTCCCCAGTACCCACATAAGCCGGTGGCACCTACGTCTGGAGTTCGTCTGCAATGGCTAGAGGCCCTGGTGCACCCATTTCTCTCTCTCTCTCTTTCTCTCTCTCTCTCTTTTTCTCTTTCTCTCCCTTGCTCTGTCCCTTTCAAGTAAATAACATATATATAAATAAATATATATATTTAAAGAGCCTGAGCCACCTTGTGCATCTGGCTGTATGTGGGTACTAGGGAATTGAACCTGGAATCTTTGGCTTTGCCAGCAAGTGCCTTAACCACTAAATAATCTCTCCAGCGCATCAATTCATAATTTTTAAACATTCTTAGAAAAGATATCATATTCCTAGCAACCCATATGTAAACAAAATTGGGATTAATTGGTTATATGAAAAACATACCTTCAATAATAAATGTTTACTTTTTCTCAGTTTTGAGTGAATTAGTACATAAATATCAAGAGATATTTACCTTTGTTGCAGACTATTTCAGTGTGTGTGGATATAAATATTGGAGTGATACCTCTTTGAGGACTCTACTTTTGCAATATCAAGTAGGTCTGGATGTTAGCAACTATTAAGTTTTAGATATATGTACTTTAGTTTTAGATGAAATCCATTAAGCTTGTCTTTACTAGGCAATGTTATTTCTTGAATTACCTTCTCTGTGGAGTAGATATAAATGAATGTTAATTTAAATTAAGATTAAGATAGTTGGACTGTTCTTACTGCGTCTTTGTAAAGAGCCTCTGAATATTTTTTGATTGGTTAATATAATACAGTTTGTCATCAAGGGTAGCCAGAGGTAGGTCCTGGGATTGGTCCGACAAAGGAGCATGACAGTATGGTGTCCACCCCATCTTACTGTTGCTGATTTTAAAATGGCATTTATTTCTATAATAGTATCTTATGTCAACTGTGCATTTACTGTTTAATAGCCTTTTACTAAAAATGTATTTTCCAGATTTTTTTCAAAATAAAAGTATAACTGGGGATTCTGTAATCAACCCCCACACCAAATGTTCATGGTGTCTCCAGAACCTAGATTTTCTGTGGTATCTTGGGGATTGCCTCTTTCTAGTCAGAAAATCTGATGTAGTTGAAATCTGTAAGGAGTTTGAAACTCCTTTGGTATTTCTATACTGTAAAGTTGTGGGTAAGCAAGACTGATCAGGGATCACTCTCCTACTTCAGTCAAGGTAGCCTTTTAAAAATCTTTGCATTAGGTTGTCACTGATGGTTTTTGTGAAGAAAAGCCTCTGCTGACAAAATTTAATTCACTACCCTCTGCACTGATATTGTAGTATTTATGTTTTCTGACTCTAGTACCTAGTGAAATAGTAACAACCTAGTAGATTTCTTATAAAACTGAATGTATTTTATTGAATTCTGGAAAAGGACTATTATACTATTACATTTTTTTCTGTTTATGTATACTTCTAAAAGTTTTGCTGATACTTCATACTGCAGATGTAAATATTTTAATATCTTTTTATTAAGTAGAAACTTTATGGATACATCATGTGTTGGTACCATCACTTCTCTCCTCCTTGCTCCCAGTCCACTGAGGGCCCTCCTTAGTGGGATTACTGCTATTTACCATGGAGTTGTGGGCTATGAGTTGTGAAAGCAGCAGTCTGTCATTGTAGGGAGGACTATGTTTCTGGATATTCCCTCTCAGCCTGTGGCTCTTGCATTCCTTCCTCCTCCACTTCAGCAAAATTCCCTGAGCCTTGGTGTGTGTTCTTTGTGTCTACTGTAGCGTTGAGTTCTCAGCAGCTTCTGGATTTCTGCTTTGGTGCGTTTTGTGTATCCTCAGTGTCTGTCTCCATCACCATGGCCCAGGTTATCAGGTTTGCCATGAAAGCTGCATTCTTGCTTATCTTACCAATTCTACTCTGTGGTTTCACCTGAGCCCTCACTGTTCTACTAGCAGTGGTTCATCTGCTGATAGATATTCTTGTCTTATTGATAGATTTTAGTTGTTATTTGTGTAAAACATTGGCGATCCTTGTTAAGTTCCCACTTTTGCTTTTAAAATTTTAACCACCATAGGGCTAGAGAGATGGCTTAGTGGTTAAGCGCTTGCCTGTGAAGCCTAAGGACCCTGGTTCGAGGAGTGAATCCCCAGGACCCACGTTAGCCAGATGCACAAGGGGTGCATGCGTCTGGAGTTCATTTGCAGTGGCTGGAGGCCCTGGCGCGCCCATTCTCTCTCTCTCTATCTGCCTCTTTCTCTGTCTGTCACTCTCAAATAAATAAATAAAAATGAACAACAAAAAAATATATATAAAAAAATTTAACCACCTATAAAATATAAAGGGTTGAGAGTCAGAAGTCGGTGGGTCTTGCTCTCCTAGAGTCTCTGGCTCACTGTCTGTTCTGCTCTGTCATCCTTGGTGCTTTGCAGCAGTGGCCATTTGATCTCCACCTGCCTGAGATTTCTGAAAGGAACCCAGTTTGGTGGTTCCCTTAAGCGTCTGCCCCACCTCAGATGATGTGTCCCAAGCTTCATTGCTGCTATACTTTCATCTGGAGACCAGTGGTTCTGATGAAGGGTTCTCCAGACTATAGTTACTGTGCCGCTAGTGAAGGCTTGGAAAGCATGTTCTATGGTACTTGATTTAAGAAAATCACATAAAAGTTGTGGGTTCCATGATCTAATAATTAGTAAGCAAAAGGATGTAATAAGTATGTTCAGTTGCCCAGATCAGTAAAGAAATTTCATTGTTTTTCTTTTTCCTGTTATATGTCTTTCCTTCTTTCTGTTGTGATAAATGTAATATTTAGTATTCTTATTAATCTTATTAAATTCTTACTGATCTTACTAAAACCTTATTGCTACTTGATTTAAGTAACATTTTAATATTTTAATATTTAAATAAAATACTTGAATGAGTTGAAAGGCTAGCTTCTTGATATTGTTGGTATAAAGTATACTTTACAAAAAAACCTAGTAAATGAAATTTAATAAAAATATCTTTTTAACATTTTATATATAATAAAAATTCACTAAAACAAATACCATTTTTTAGATTAACCCTTGACTAAAATAAGATATTAGTATCATGAAATATTGAATAATATTATAATCTTAGTTCAAGGTATCTGTACTATTTAGTTATAGAATTAGTGTGGTGCAATATTTACAAATTTTGAACTACTAGGTAATACATGTCATTAATACATGTCATTAATACATGTCATTAATGCAGAATATTATGTGTGTCTGTATGCTTATACTTTCACACTTCCAATTTTGGCTTCTGCTGATATCAAGCAGCATTGTTTTAGGCATCAGGAGGTTAAATGTCATCATAAAAGGCTAGATAATTAGTAGAAAACCAGAATGATTTAATATGAAATTGAATATGATTTCATTCACTGCCCTGAATAACATTTATGTCGAAGTTGTCACTGAAGTAGCAGTGGGACAAGGTCTTGCTACTCAAAGATTTCAGCGTCTTCTAGATTGTTTAAGGCCATGGTGCTGAAGTTCATCTGATGGCCAAAGACCTGTCCCTTCACTTTGTATGATTATAGCCATAGTTATACTATTTCTGGAAGGCTATCATCTCATATTATCTCACCACAGAAGAGGAAATAACATACTGAGCATTAGCCTAAGCATTTTACCTATTTTGACTAATTCATTCTTATAAGACTAGTGGTAGTACTCATGAATCCTTACAAGGACAGTGATGGGTGCTCAAGAATCCTTACAAGGACAGTGGTGGGTGCTCAGAAATCCTCATAAGGACAGTGGCCGGTGCTCAGGAATCTTTACAAGGACAGTAGCTGGCACACTTACTTGCACAGGACAGATATGAAAGCAGAAGCACAGAGACCCTTGTGACATTTTCCGATTATACACAATATATCACGGAACCAGGATTTGAATGTAAATTTGTCTGCAGGAATGCAAATCATCCTTAACTTTGTACTTTTCAAACTAACAAATCCCACTTTTTGTTACAGGTTAATGTGGTAAGATAATGTAAACCTGTGGGGGGGAACAGGTACCTTTATGTTAAGTTCTGTGAGTAACTGTAAAAATCCTGTGCAGTATGTTTCTCCTTCTGACTGAACTTGCATCTTTTACCCCTAATCCACAGGAATATCGAAAATGGAAAAAAAAGTGAAATTGGAAGAAAAAAGTTCCACTGCATTTGGTATGAACAGAAAATAATCTTTAAGCAAAAGACAAGAAAGCTCGATAGACAGAGGACAGTGTTTTGTCTCCTTCCTTCCCTGCTAGGGCTAGATACATGCCTAGATCATCTGCTTGTAGGGTCAGTCGTTTGTCTCCTCAGATATTCTGGTACTGGAGTGTATACCTTATACTCATATATGTAGTTTTTAAAAATATTTTTATTTGAGATAGAGAAAGAGGAAGATAGAGATTAAGTGTTCAGGCCATCTAGCCACTGCTTACTAAGTCCAGGTGCGTGTGTCTCCTTGTGCATCTGGCTTACATAGGTCCTGGGAAATTGAACCTGGGTATTTGGCTTTGCAGGCAAGTGCGTTAGCCACTAAGCCATCTCTCCAGCTCACATATGTAGTTTTAATCAGGGGATTTTCTGACATTCCCTGAGAACTTTTTTCTGAACATCTCCATTTAAAATTCTGGATGACTGTTCAACTATAAGCCTCAATTTACTATTATTAAGACTTAGAGAATGGATGGGACATTCAAGTAATTATCCTTTCTTCTTTAGAATGCCTTACAGAAATGGTACCACATTTTTCACAATATTTCTGTCTTCTATGGCATAAAGATTCAAAATCATGAAATGGTGGCTAATGATCTTAGATACTCTTTAGCTTAGATGACTGGATTGGAGGTCACTGAAAATTGGCACAATCTGGTAGGCAGATTATGAGCTAACCTGTTCTGAATCGGAACATTTGTTGCCACAATATGTGTGGTATTTTAATGTGAGATACTGTATTTGAGGAGATTGTTCTGTAATATGCATCTATTTTCCATTTTTTTGTGTGTGTGTGTGGTAAGCCCAATAGACTGCTTTTTTTTAAGCAAGAAAGAGAGATGGAGTGAGAGAGAGAAAGAGAGAGAATTGGCACATCAGGGCCTCCAGCCACTGCAGTCGAACTCCAGATGCGTGTGTCTCCTTGTGCGCATGTGCGACCTTGCGTGCTTGTGCCACTGTGCATCTGGCTTACACGGGGCCTGGAGAGTCAAACATGAGCCCTTGGGCTTTGCAGGCAAGTGCCTTAACCACTAAGTCATCTCTCAAGCCCACACCTATTTTCTGTAAGGCATATGTGACTAAGGAAAACAAATGCTTTGAAAAATTGGGGAACAAAACAGTAGAATCAAATGAGTTTTTTTTTTCTCCTTCATTCATGTATATGTAGGGAAGTGTTTTAAGTACTGAAGGGGTCATTTACGGACTGACTGAATTTATTGTGATTTTTTTCTGAAGGACAAAATCCATCAGTATATTTTTAAATTTTCTTACTAAAATATGTGCAAACGGTGATTCTCCTTGGTGAGGCCTTTTAAGTTACAGACTTGAACTTGCCCCATGCATATATCAGGAAATGTAGTCACATGTAAAGATGGTAACTACTGTCTCTGTTACTTTAAGTATAATGAGTTGGGGTTTTTCATTAGTGTTAATGAAGATCCCTCTTATAGTCCAATAAGCTAAGCAGGAGCTCCAGGCTCAGGATACAGCAGCGTTATTGAATCCATCGATGGTAACTGGAATAGCTGACAGAAATAAAGGACACTTTTAGGTGTCACACAGGACCTCCAGGGCCACTCACGATTAATGAAGCTTTTGTCTTTATTACTTAGGTAAAAGGAAGGAAAAAGATAGGGAAAAAAAAGAGAAGAGAGACAAAGATCACTACAAACCAAAGCAGAAAAAGAAAAAGAAAAAGAAAAAGAAATCTAAACAGCATGGTAAGTATGCTAAGATCTGTTAGCAATAGTATGAGTTTCTTTCAAAACTCTTTTTTCCTTTACTACAGTGGAAGAATGACATCCCCATGTTGTTGAAAACTGGAGTAGCCTTGTAGCTTTCTTTAGTCATTTCAAAAATATACAACTCTGCTCTATAAATTAATCATTGCAACTGATCAGCAGCTCATTTTCAACACTGTGGAGGACTAGGTACTGTGACCAAGCACTAGTCAGTGTACTGAAGAACTTTGTCTTAACCTAGAGTCTATAAAGACATCCTTAAATTAGCTTCCCACATGGAATGAGGAAAAAATATATTTTTGGAAAACATGAAAAAAAAACCAAAAAACCAAATTTTGCTACCATCAGTCTAAAGAAAACCCTAAAAGATATTCTGAAAGCAGAAAGATGATGGCAAGGGAGGTTTGAGATGTAAAAGACAGAAACTGTGATCATGTAAACAGTGGATCTGTGGGGGAAAGAACAAAGCACTAAAGACCCAGAGTGTGTGCCAGGAGGTGCATGCGTGGTGTCAGTGGCTTTCACCTCCTTGGCTCATGGCTAATGCTAACAAGTTACATCGGCTGGTTGTGAGCCAGGTATGTTGACTAACATCTATAGTCCTAGCATTTGGGAGGCTGAGACAGCAGGATTGCCACACATTGTTTTATGGCTGGTGAGGCAAAACACTGGGGCAAGGAGCATGTGGTGGAATAGTGTTGCTCACCTCATAGTGGTCTAGAAATACTGAGGAAGGACATGCCCTAGAGACTTGCTTCCTCCAGCAGCCCCACACAAGTCCATTAAGTGATGAATTTTTCAGTTAATCCACTGATGATGTCAGAGTCCTCATGATCCAGTCCCCTCCTAGACACTCTACCTCTGAACAGTGCTGCACTGGAAAACAAGTCTAATGTGTGCTTGTAGGAGACAATTTAGATCCAAGCCATAACAATAGTACATCAGAAAATCTAGTTGTCATTGATAAAATCCATGTGAAATCCAGAAACTGAGAGGCAAAGGAGTGCATCACTTCAGAGGAAGCATGGCTCTGTCAACCAGTGCCTGACTTTCAGCCTTACAAAGTTTTTTAAAAAAGAATTTTTTTTTTGTTTTCTTTTTAATGTATTTTATTTATTTCTTTGAGAGAGAGAGAGGAAAAGGTAGAGAGAAAGAATGGGCGTGCCAGGGCCTCCAGCCACTGCAAATGAACTCCAGATGAATGCGCTTCCTTGTGCATCTGCCTTCATGGGTCCTAGGAAATTGAACTGGGGTCTTTTGGTTTTGCAGGCAAATGCCTTCGCCACTAAGCCATCTTCTCCAGCCCCCAAAATTTGTTTTTTTAAGCCACCAAACTTTTGGTACTTTTTGGAGACCCCAGGGAAACTAATACAGCTCCAAATGCAAATAAATGATTTAAGTAACTGCTACAATGCAGCAGAGTGCAATAAGAAAGGATAACCACCAGTTCTCCTATTAGTTAATGCTAAGTAAATCTGTAGAGTGAGAAGAGGTCCTGGCACCCCCATACACATACGTGTATACATACACAGACACATCTGTGCAAATCTATTTTTAGTCATGAAGAGAATGAAAAGTCAACCTACAAAGCATAGGAAGTGATTGTATCACAGACACCTAATGAAAAGCATTTTCTTTTAAAAAAAAGTTTCATTATTTGTGTGAGAGAGAAAGAGGCAGATAGAAAGAGGGAGAGGGAAAAAGTATGGGCACGCCAGAGCCTCCAGCCACTGCAAACAAACTCCAAATGCATGTGCTGCATCTGGTTAATATGGGTACTAGGGAATTGAATTGAGTCCTTAGGCTTCTCAACTACTAAGTCATCTCTTCAGCCCAAGCATTTTCAAATAAACAAGATTCAGTCGAGCCAAGCAAACAAGTGTAGTTCACTTCCACGAACTGAGCACTCGGGAGACTGAGGCAAAGGCATTGTGAGTTTGAAGACCACATGGACTACATAGATATGTCTGGGCTACACAGTGTGACCTACATGAAACAAAGGAGGTGACAAGGATGAAGGGGAGAGTGGACAGAGGCAGGTGAAAAGAAAAGAATGGACACCAGATTTTAACAGGTGATTCACAGAAGCTACAACCTTTCTCTAATAAGAAGGATATGGTGGGATGGAGAGATGGCTTAGCGGTTAAGCGCTTGCCTGTGAAGCCTAAGGACCCCGGTTCGAGGCTCGGTTCTCCAGGCCCCACGTTAGCCAGATGCACAAGGGGGCGCATGCGTCTGGAGTTCGTTTGCAGAGGCTGGAAGCCCTGTCGCGCCCATTCTCTCTCTCTCTCCCTCTGTCTTTCTGTGTCTGTCGCTCTCAAATAAATAAATTAAAAAATAAATAAATAAATAAATAATAAAAAAAAAGGATATGGTAATATACCTAATCTTAGGAGAGGGCTGGGTAAATACTTTGTGAACCCAGCAAAGTATATTTTATACTGGTCGTAGTGGCAAAAATTACAAGGTAGGTAACATCAGGTGCTGCTGAGGAATGGAGGCAAGTGTGCTACTTCTGTAGAAAGAGGTTGAGTGTCTGCACATGGAGAGACATGTGCCATACAACCTAAAAAGTTCCTGAGGAAACTTCCCTGATGGAACCAGAGCATAACCCCATGTATTAGCAGTAGTAGCAGCAGTGCTAGCAGTAAGTCAGACATCAGTTCTCCAGGAGAAGTCACTTGTTCCTGCATTGGGGTCCCAATCACAATGAATTAAGTCTACTAGAATTTCAGGAACAAAGTGTTTCTAGACATCAGATCACTGAAGAGAAACTGTCCATTTATGTAAAGATCACAAAGTTGACATGCTAAGTAGTGTGTATTTTTAGGGATTTGTGTAGGAAAAGCAAGATTATGAAAAACGAGATTCAAGAGAGTGGGGCCTCAGTGGAGAAGGGGCAGAACTCTTCAATTCAGATAGAAAATGGCACAAAGGACCCTTTGACAATAATACTCTCCTAAGCTGCTTGATCTGTACCTAAGCATCTTACAGTACAGATACTCTTCACACGCATAATTTCCGTATTCATTAACCCTTTAATAAAGCTATTTAAACAATACAAGCCCAACAAGTAGGGTCATAGAAGGTAGTCAAGATTGGGAAATTCTTCAGATCTCAACTTCACAAATCACACCTAATATTTCCACAGGACTACAGCACTCCCACACTAATTTAAGCTGCCACAGGAAATTTAAAGATGCAGGATTGAAGTAAAGTAGGCAAGTTTGAAACCACTTTGCGTGGAGTCTGAAAAGTTCTAAATACTCCTGTTCACTTTTCCCTCAATCCTGCCTCCATCTATGGCTCCGTAGAATCCAAACCAGAGATAACTTCAACTTAGGAGATAGGAGCCTTGTACACAAACATTAAACTGCTCCTGAGTACTAAGCACCCTCTGTGAGCTGTGGCATAAGTTTTAAACTGGGTAAAACTGTCAGATGACTGCACCTGGCATATCTCCAAGTGCTGGGTCTGGCTGGGGAGCTCAGTGGAAGTCTTATTTATACCTAATTGCTGCATTACTGTGCTAGGGTGTGCTTTAGCATTTAGTAGCAGGCACAGGAACACCTGGAAAAGAGGTAGGGCAGGTAGGAGAAGTGTGGATAGAGAGGGCTTGTGAGATGCAACAGGTGGTAACTGGAAGGGCGGGAGAGTATTCAGGATTATCAGAGGAACACTTGCAAAGAAAAGCTGCTCCTTGGAGTGGTGATCAGCCCTAGAATGGTAGGTAGCCTTTTAAGAGAGGAGGCATTTTAAAAACAGCACTGAAATAATGCATATCTATGTTATTGTCTTAACAAAAAGAACCTTCTACTCTTGTTTACATTTTAAAATTAGGCTTATCCTGGGACATTGTCCCCTGAGCCTCTGTAAATACTGAAGATGCAAGAGCTTTGCTGTTTCTAAACAGTGGTAATGACCAGCATCTTGAGCATTGATTATCCCATTGCAGAAAACTCATTCAGGGAATTCATTCTTCTTGCAGGTGATGCTTTCCCAGGTGATTGAAGTAGAAGAATGGCCTTGAAGCAGGAAATATGAGATTTCAGATGACTAAACCCATAATTGCATCTTATTATATTTTTGTTCTTATTTTTATTTATTTATTTGAGAGCAAAAGACAGAGAAAGAGGCAGGTAGAGAGACAGACAGACAATGAGTGCACCAGGGCCTCTAGGCACTGCAAATGAACTCCAGTGCATGCGCCACCTTGTGCATCTGGCTTATGTGGGTCCTAGGGAATGGAGCCTTGAACCGGGGTTCTTAGGCTTCACAGGCAAGCACTTAACCACTAAGCCATCTCTCCAACCCTCATCTTATTATTAATGAGTTCACATTATTAGTACCTGAGATATATACTATGTTGTTTTCATCTACCATTAATATTATGATGAAGTTTTAAAAATTCTTCTATTCACCTCTCATGTTTTTTTTTTCATATTGTGCTTTTACTTTTTTTTTAAATTTTTTAAATTAATTAATTTATTTGAGAGTGACAGACAGAGAAAGAGGCAGAGAGAGAGAGAGAATGAGAATAGGCGCACGTCCTCTTGGCTAACGTGGGTCCTGGGGAATCGATCCTGAACCGGGGTCCTTAGGCTTCACAGGCAAGCGTTTAACTGCTAAGCCATCTCTCCAGCCTGTGCTTTTACTTTTTATGTGCCCAACAATATTTAAGCATTTTATATGTATGAATCATTTCATCATGTTATCCCTTTATAGCATGGCCCAGTAGATGGATTTTGCAGGTAACCCATACAGATAGAACTGTCAATGCCACACAGCTACCTGCAGGTGAAAAGCAGACTCAAGTATAATCTGACCTTGAACTTTCACTGTTGAGCTACTTTGTTAACTTTTATTTCTGTACCTTAAAATGGCTCGGACTGTATTCTTGCCTGAACAAGTTTTTACTTGTCCTTATTGGAGTACTGTCATTATCTGTCAGTATAAAACTGTCAATTAAGTAGTTGATAATTCTCCCATGCATTAGTAGTAGGGTGATATAGACATTGATTATGAGAGTTACTTTTACAGATATAAAACTAGCACTGTATTCCATCTATGTATACAGAAAATTACCATGTTGGGGTTTCCAGAGGATATTTTTCAAGTTTTTAGCTGTGTTGCTTTGAGCAGGTCACTTCACCTCTTCTACATGCTTGTGAGTGTGAGGAAAACAAAAGATGTCATAGAGAAATAGAGTTAGAGATGCAGAGAATCCAAAGACTTCATAGTAAATGGTTTCCTTCACAGAGCTTATAAGCAAACATGTAAGTGCTTATAGAGTGAGTGATATGATTGATACCTGTACCATGTCTATAAATAGGTCTGGCAGGAGTGATACAGAATAATCTGTCTAAATCTCAGAGAAGCAAAGCATCAGAGGAGAGGATTGCCTCTCAGTGAACCCTTGACATATAGCAATAGACTTCTAGTAACCAAATGGGATTGGAGTGGGAATGCAAACAAGCTGTAGAATGCTAGGAAATTTGTATTTATTTGCTGATATAGTATAGAACCGTTAGTGTTAGCCATTTGATCTTTTATCGTCAAATTGTGATTTTTTTTCACTATTTTTAGAATCAGTTTGTTTCCCCTTTTACTCTTTGCTAAGAGTTGGTATAAGAAATAGTGGATAAGAGGGCAGCTTTGAATGTTGGCTTAAAATTCATATCCTGGGTGTTCCTATTTTGTTGCCAGATTCTGGAGTGCAGGGAGTTGTGCTCCTCCTCCTATAAACCCCAAGTTTTAGATGCTTGTACATTCCAACAAATAATGGAGGAAATAGATTCTGAAAAGGCTAAATTATAAAGTTTATTTTAGAAAATTAATATCAATGACAAGATGAAAGGGATTTCCAGGGAGATTGAAAAGGGGTCAGAACTTAAAGGAACATACACACACAAGTGGAAAGTGAGTGAGCAAAAGGATGTAAGCCTTTAACTTTCACATTAGAGAAAAGGCTAGAGGTCACAGATATCTGTACCAGTGAATTAGTGAAGACATGCTTATCATCTTCAAATCCTGAAGCTCAGAAGTCCGAGTGGTAAAGCAGTATTTGTCAGCAGGGCTTGTTCTTCTGTGGAGGCTCCAACAGTCCATATCCTTGCCTTCTTTGGTCTGCAAAGCGAGGTTACTTCCCCTAAGCCAGCATTAGCCAGTCCAGTCTGTCCTGTATTTCATTCTGACATTAACACTTAAGCCTCTCTCATTTTTAAGGACCCTTAGGATTATGTTATATTTAACCAGATAACACACAAGACTTTCCCTCCTTTAAACACAGATGGTTAGTTGAATTCCATTTGCATCTTGATCTCCTTTGCCATGTTACTTGATGTATTTACAGATTCTCAGGGCTTAGGGTGTAGGTAATGTGGAGACTAAATTCTGCCTATCACAACCTCCAGCTTCACATAATGATTCAGTATTAGCCAGTGCTGTTATTTTTCTCCCATAATTTTTTTTTCCTTTCTTTTCTCATACTTTTATTCAACTTTTCTTCATTTTTCCATCTCTTACTCTAGCCTGACTCAGTTGAGAAAGTAGACATAACACATGGAAACTTGTCCTTTTGTCCACATGTGTACTAATGCATCTTTTTCTTTGTTCCTATTTAAACAAGAGGGATATCTTCTCTCTCTCTCTTTCTCTCTGAGGCAAGCCCAACAGACTAGCCTTTTTCATTGAGAAAGAGAGTAAGAGAGAATTGGTGTACCAGGGCCTCCAGCCACTGTATTCGGACTCCAAACACGTGTGCCATGTTGAGCGTCTGGCTTACATGGGATCTGGGAAATTGAACCTGAGTCAGGCTTTGCAGGCAAGCACCTTAACTGCTAAGCCATCTCTCTAGCCCTCTTCTCTATTCTTAAAATCATGTTATTTCTCGCCACCCTAAGTCCTGCATCTTTAGATTCATGTAGGTGGTATCTAGGTATGTTCTTCCATGTTATGAAGAAAGCTGTGTTGGAAACTCATGGTCCTTCTCTGGTTTTCGTACCTCTTGGATAATGATGTTCAACCCACTGTCATCACCTAGTCCCTCAAGCAGAAACGTGAAAACCTGTTTCGACATCATCTATGCTCATGGCCTCCAGGCTGTAAATCATAGCATCCTTGTCCTCCTCTTCCCTTCTGCTGCTGTCATACCAAACCAATGTGCCAGCATTGTCTCACCTGGCCCACTGAAGTGATCTGTAACTGGCCTCCTTATTTCTCCATGTGCCATCTTCCACTTCCAGCTCTGTTCCTGACTGGAGTGATCTAGTATAAATGGAAGCAGACCTGGGACGCAAACTGCCCCCACTTAGAGCCTTTGGATGACATTTTTTTGTTAGGATTTTAAAAAGTAAAAACATGTGGTTGCTCTCTGTCTAGTCACGTATCTGTTCCATACTGTGCTCCAAGCTCAGTCTAGGGCTTCTCAGAGATGTCATGTGCTATTGGCTTTCAGACCTTTCAGAGTACCCAGAACCCCACCTGCCCTCCTGTAAGCTGAATGGTGCACCTCTTTTAGCCTGTATCTGTATAACTCATCCCAAGCTGTGAAGATCAGGTTTTTCTTTTTAATTTTTATATATTTATCTATTTGAGAGAATGGACATGCCAGAGCCCATAGCCACTGCAAGCAAACTCCAGGCACATGTGCCACCAGATACATCTGGATTACATGGGTCCTGGGTCATCAAACCTGAGTCCTTAGGCTTTGCAGGCAAATGCCTTAGCCACTGAGCCATTTCTCCAGACCAAGATCAGTCATTTGACAGGCCTAGTTCATTTCCCACAACGGTTTTGGTTTTAAAGATCAATCAAATTATCACTGTAATAATCAGTATACTAGTCAGTAAGGAAAATGTTTTACCACATTGCAAAAAAAAAAAAAAAATCTTGCTGCAGAAATAGCTGTTGTGAGCTTAATGGAAGAAAACAGAAATATCCTTTTTCTTTTCTGGACTACAGGAGTTTACTGGTAGCCAGCCTTATACTGTGTGGAGTTGCTAATTTCTCTGTCAGATGCATAATGATAGCTGACCATAGGTGGTAAAAGTGTTGCCATGATTGTTTACATGTCTCACATCATGCCGTCCTCCAGGTGTTCGTACTGACTGAATTTCTGGAGTGTGTACTAATAGTCCTTTATGTTCTTCTGTTACAGACTACTCAGACTATGAAGACAGTTCCTTAGAATTTTTGGAAAGGTGTTCTTCTCCACTAACTCGATCTTCTAGCAGTTCTCTGGCTCCACGAAGCACATTCATGGAGAAGACTTCAACTTATCAGTACCCAAGGGCAATTCTGTCCGTCGATCTTAGTGGTGAAAGTATGTGTGACCATGTAATAGTTGAGACAAAATCTAAGATTCCTCACTGTGGACTGAGAATAGTGTAGAAGTGTACTGTGTGGAGTGTTGTTCATGCAGGCTACACCATTTACAGTGGTTACATAAACAAAGCCTCAACAGTAGAAAATTGATCACTGAAGAAAAGTTGACTGAGTGGTGAAAGATAAATGCCTGCTTTGTGCCAATTACCCATCGGTGTTTTTACTTAGACTTCCTGTTCTCTCCTATTAGCTTGTAATGTGCTATTGCTACCCACATATGTGTGTGCATGCACATATTGTGTGTGAGTGCGTGTAGCTAAACAGGTGAACTGCAAAGATAATGTTTTTTCTGCCAAGTATTAATCATAGTCTTAAAAATGTTCTTTGAATTCCTGTCATAGATACACCTGTACCCTAAGATCTGGGCTGGGGGTCAGGTCAGTGATACAAGCACAGAATTTAGGCACCCTCACATTGACATAGATAGACTGCCACATTTCGGTGGAAAGAGTCCTGGGTGGAATCTGTCAGGTTCTCCTTCAGTTCTAGTCCTGCTGGTGGACATGGTTGACATCACTTTTCTTTCCAGTGCTATGCACAGTGAAGAGGAGTGTGTCCCAGCTTTGTTCACTGGTTACAGTGGCTTGAGAAGAGAATAGTAGGGACCAGAGTTAGGAAATGAAGAAGGAAGGATGGGGCCTCATCTTTGCTAAAACCCAGGAATCTTTGTGAGTGGGCCCAAAGTTCAACCAAGCACATGTTTAGTACTTTTTCAAGTTGGTTATTCAAACAGGATTTTCTGGTCAACTTGTTAAATTTTCATGCTAGCGCCATTAAAAAATGCATGTACATGTTGATTACCTACTAGTTCCATTCAGTGGCATAGTTTTAAATCCACCAGTATTGGTTATAATTCATCTGATATGCCATTTTTTTTTTATTTTTTATTATCTTTTGGAGGTTGGGTGTCATTCTAGCCCAGGTTGACTTGGAATTCATTCTGTAGCCCAGGCTAGCCTCAAACTCCTGGCAGTACTCCCACTTTAGCCTTCCAAGTGCTGGGATTATAGGCCTGAGCCAGCACGCCAGGAGAGTTCTGCTATTTTGAAACATGAATTTATACTTAATAAAGCAGTAGAGAAAATAATGAGTTTTAGATTTAAGCAAGATTACGAATGGATGCTATTTTCTTTAGAATTTCAAAATGAGTGATTTTGTTAATATGAGAATGATTTTTCATATCTATGCTCCTGACTTTTTGAGTGTTTCAAGTGTTTATTATTATTTCTACTGACTTTATGAAGCATATCCTAAAAGAGGAAAACTTTTTTTTTCTGTAAAACATTAACAAATCAAAACTAAAGCACTCAGGTAAGAAACCAAGTCATATGTACTGTTTGTAGTAGTGCTGAGGATTAAACAGGAGCCTCCTGTATTCTAGACATGGGCTCTACCACTGAGCTGTACTTCCAGCCCCTCATACAGTTTATAATTAGCATAGGTTTTGTTGGCAGTGGTGTACTTTGTGTCCAGCAAAGTTCCATCTGGTCTAAGTCTGAAAAGAAAGTTCTTTTCTCTATCAACTCTCCATACCTCATCTACTCACATACTGGATAGCTGTATGTGTGTGTTTGTGTATATACATATATACATATAGTGTGTGTGTGTAAAATAGTCGTCCTTAGCTCTACAGAAGGGGCATATTATATAGTTGCCTTTATTACACTTGTCCTGTGGATTCTGACATTCCAACAAGGGGAGATAAGTGGTGAACAGGTAAAAGAATGATTGAGAACCTGACTTGCATGGAGGGTCCTCAAGGTAGGAATTGTCTAGCTGAGCAGCATCCACTGTAGACACACAGAGCAGTCATTGAGGTCTTCTGCCATCGATCTTGTGAGCACTTATTTTCTGTAACATATCTCTCCTCTTCTGCAAAAATTTCTTTGGTGTCAGTTTATCCCTTTTCCTAATGTTGTCATAAATAAAAATTATGTTTATCTTGATATTTTTTCCCCTTCTCAATAGTGTGAGCAAAATGATAGGTTTTGACAGTGACCTGGTCAGAAACACAAACTTAAAACTTGGCATTTAAATCAAGTTGCATGTCGTGGATGTCCATGTAATCTAAGTCTAGTACATAAAACATGATTATTAATGTATGTAAGGTTTTCATCAAAGTTAAATTAATGCATTTTAAAGATTATTTGGAAATCCAGGCCCTAGCTTAAGAGTACTGATGAAATTAAGAACACATGACTTTTATACAAGGCAGTCAGTATGTGTGTATTTTTATTTTGTTTGTGTATTATTTATTTATTCATTTGGGACAAGCTGGCCTAGAACTCTGTTTTTGCATATTTATGTGTGTGGTGTAGATGCTTGGGCATGTGTGCGCACACAAATGTAGGCCAGAGGCCAGTGTCAGACGTCCTCAATCATTGTCCACCTTACTTACTGAGGCAGTCTCACATGGACCCAGGGCTTACCAGGTTAGCTAGTCTAGCTGGCCAGGTTGGCCTAGGGACTCCCCTGTCTCAACCTCCCAATCTCTGGGTTTACAGGCAAACTGCCATGCCCACCCAATATTTCTTGGATGCTCAGAATCTGAACTTCAGGCTCTCATGCCTGTGGGGCAAGCACTTTATCCACTGAACTTTCTCTTCAGCCCTTTGCCTTTAAACTCATTATCCTCCTGCCTCAACCTTCTGAATGATTTACAAATGTTGCCTCCAAGCTTAACCCTTTTTTGGTTGTTATTGTTTTCGTTTCTGTTTTTTTCAAGTTAGGGTCTCAGTCTGGCTCAGGCTGACCTGGAATTCACTATGTAGTCTCAGGGTGGCCTCAAACTCACGGCGATCCTCCTACCTCTGCCTCCCGAGTGCTGGGATTAAAGGCGTGCGCCACCACGCCTGGCATACCCTTTAAAATTGTACTTATAAGTACAAATGTATTTTAATTTATGCTTACATCAAAAAAAGGATAAAGATCTGGTAAGCTTGCACATTAAGTTAGCAACGAACAAGAATAAATTTTAAAATGTGAGGCTCTGCAATAATTTAGGAGCAAAATTTAATAAGCTATATAATGCTAGGAAGAATTTTTAAATGTCAAAATCTGTTACTGTTGAGATTATGGGATTATAAGTATGACCACCACAGCCAGCTTGGCAGTTAGTATTTAGTGACTTTAAAGTGTTTGGTGTGCATGGTGTAGTAGTTAACTCTTCAGGTCATTCTTTTACAACCAATCGAGATAAGATTTGTGAACACTGCATCAAAAGTCTGTCAGTGTGTGGAAAGTAAGGAAGGATTACTTGCTAGTCTCTGCCTTCATTGCAAGCTCTTCTAAGCAGGGGCTGCTTAGTGTTACTTACAGCAGCTCTGCACTGAAATGGAAAGCAATAGGACTACCAGGGTTCAATAGCATACCTGTTTTTATTCAGTATCTGGTAGTCCATCCATATTTGTTTGTCCCTATTTAAATGCATACACTCACTTCCCATTGCTCCTTTCTAAAAACTGATGCCAGAATGGGGGAAGATTCTGAATATACTTTTCATGTGCATTTTAGACTTGTCAGACATGGAATTCCTAGACGATTCTTCAACAGAAAGCTTGCTTCTGAGTGGGGATGAATACAATCAAGACTTTGATTCCACCAACTTTGAGGAGTCTCAGGATGAAGATGATGCTCTCAATGAGATTGTGCGATGCATTTGTGAGCTGGACGAGGAGAACGGTTTCATGATCCAGGTAGCTGGTTGGCCTCTCTTCTGAATAACTTCTAGCACTCAGCAGCTGTATCAAAGTGCTTTCCCTGTACTGGCCATCCACCAAAAGTATAGATTCTAGCACACCACTGTGCTGTCAGTCCCAGCAGAAATGGTGAGGACATTTATTCCATGAGGTAGGAACTTAATGTCACTTCCCGTTTACTAAAGAAGTTAAAGGGAAGCCTTCAAGGTCCAACTCCATATTAATGGTCAGCCACAGCATTGCCCCTACAGGTACTTAATTAGCAGTACATAGTGACTCTGCAAGAAGAGAAATTGTAAAATAATGTCGAGTATTCTCAAAAAAGGAGGGACTGGAGAGTTTGCTCAGTGGTTAAGACAATTGCCTGCAAAGCCTAACAACTTGAGTTCAATTCTCCAGTACCCACATAATGCTAGATGCACAAAGTGGCACATACACTGGAGTTTGCAGAAGCTAGAGGCCATAGCATGCTCATATTCTTTCTCTCTATATATCTTCTCTCTGCTTGAAAATCAATAAATATTATTTAAAGGAGAGGGCTTAATAAATGTCTCAACAGCTAAGGCATTTCATAACTATCCAGGTTTCATTCCTCAGCACCCATGTAAAGCCAGATGCACAAAATGGTGTGTGGTAATCAGCTCCACATTGCTGGGGTGGACCTCCAAACCAGACACAGTTTATGGGAGGAGCGGGATTTATCTTAGGCTTATAGATCCAGGAGAAGTTTTATAATGGTGGACAAAGCTGGCCCCTCTCATAGATCCATGCCAGAGAGCCACAACAAGCAGCTGTAAGGACCCTGTAGGCCTTAGTCTGGAATTCTGTTCTGCCCCCAGTGACATGTCCCTACTGCCCAGAAGGAGTCTGTCTGCTATGGGCAGAAGCTACAAACTCTGTTTTCATAACACCTGGATCTACTGGGGGACATATATTCAAATTACCACATTCCATCCACTATCCCCCAGTAGACTCATGACCATCTCACATTGTAAATTGCATTTAGTCCCATTTCAAATGTTCTCAGACTCTTTACCAATTTAAGATTGTTACAAAGTCCAGAGTTTCATTTGAGATTTAAAACTGTCTCTTAATTCTGAGTCCTGTAAAATCAAACAAGTTATATCTAACATATAATGACACAAAGTAAACATTGTTCTAAGGCATAATAAGGAGGGAGTTGACCATTGTAAACTCAGCCACCATTTGGTAAACATCTGCAGTTCAAGTCCAGTATGCATAACAAATGACCAACAGTCTCTGGATTATCCCTTTCCACCCGTCCAGCTGGTCTGAGTAGCCAGGGAAAACTTCCATCCGAAGCTAACAGTGCTCCATGGTAGCCCTTGTATAGCCCTGATATACCTAAAACACCTTGACTCTCCATGTAAACCACAATCTTCCAACTGTTTCACTGCCGTCTTCACTGGGTCATCACACCCTGCCTCACTTGCCATGTCTCTGCAGTGGCTACTGGAACTCTGTGTACTTCATGACCACTCCACGTATATTTTATGTTTCTGAAATCAATACCAGGTGTGCAGGCCACAGCCATATTCTTAATTTGGGACAAATTGTGACTTTGAAGAGTAGGTTCCTTCCTTTAAGTTATCTCCTTTCAAAAGAGTTGGCATTTCTGCTATTCAGGCATTCCTCAGGCATCCTTGCCATTGATTCAGTGTAAAGTAGTTGGGCCATTTTCCTTAATTACGACTTCTAATGGGTTTG
This sequence comes from Jaculus jaculus, assembly GCF_020740685.1. Taxonomy (NCBI): domain Eukaryota; kingdom Metazoa; phylum Chordata; class Mammalia; order Rodentia; family Dipodidae; genus Jaculus; species Jaculus jaculus. The sequence goes on along the minus strand of NC_059103.1, from coordinate 205,643,970 downwards.
GCAGTAGTAGCTTCAGCAACATAAAACTAGTCTCTGTGCCAGTAACTCTAAACTTGTATGAACTTTTCTAACTTTAAATCTTAAATCTCTTAGTTTTATGTCTTTAGTCAAGCATATCAGTTGATTACAAATTGAATCTTGATCAAACTATCTGGGCATGGGCTGTAGCCAGTCCTTCTACAAGTGTCCCAGTTCCAACGAAGTTCTTTGTAGTTTTCCCTTCCCCTTTGAAAGTTCCTAAGCAAAGCCTTCAAATGCAATTCTCTCTGTACTTTGCGTTTTCAGACTGCCACAGGAATAACCCATAAATTGTGGCTTAGCACTCTAGAAAGTATCTTCAGTTGCAAGTACCACATCCGTGTCCATTCCTCCAGAACAAAAGTTCCAGAAGACCAAAATTCATATGGTTTGATTCATTACAGCTATGACCCTACTTCTTCATATCAGTTTCTATTGTAGTAAGGTCCACACTGCTGGGATGAACCTCCAAACCAGACACTGTTAATGGGAGGAATGGGATTTATTTCAGTCTTACAGATCCAGGGAAAGTTCATAATGACAGAAGAAAGTGTTCCCCCTTTCATAGATCCATGCAGAGAGAGCCACCACCAAACAGCAGCTGGGAACTACAGCAGGCAGCAAGGACCCAGGCAGAATTCTGCATACCTTAGGCTGGAATTCAGTGACACGCCCCTCCCCCATAGCAGGAGTCTGACTTCTTGGGGTAGATCTGCAAACTTAATAACATCTCTGCAGGAACATCAAACTATCACAGGGTGCATGTATCTGGAGTTCATAAGAGTATCTCTAATAAAAAATTAAAGTATATCCCATATTTTGTGGTAACATGGTAGAAAATTTGGAGACAATTTTAACAGAATGAGGACAGTGAAATCTCCTTTGTTTTACCCTTTGCCGCTGATGTTCTACAGTAAAGGTACTACTGATTAATGGTTTCACTACATGAATGTATCTTGAAAGGTCATTGTTACAGGGGTTACTACAAATTTGCTCTAAACAAATGCCTGCTGTACTTTAATATGATGTTTTTAAGCTTTGAGGATGTGTTGCTTAAGAGTCAATAAGAAATGGGTGGTAAAATACTGGCATTTTTATAATCTTAAGTAATGTATCAAAGCATGTCTTAACTGATGTCCTAGATGGAAGTTCTTGGAGTATACTATTGTTTTAAAGATAAATTCATCTTAAATCGTGAAGTGTGTTGTTAAATCAGGCTAGGAAATGCAAGTAGGGAGGTGTTCTGTTTGAGGTAACCTTTCAGCTAGCACTAGAAGCCTCTTCTGTCTTCTCTAGTGTGAAGAATGCCTGTGTTGGCAGCACAGTGTGTGCATGGGGCTACTGGAGGACAGCATCCCGGAGCAGTACATCTGTTACATCTGCCGGGATCCTCCAGGTAACGTCCTGGGCCCCATGTGGGGCATGCGATATCATCTCTAGAGCATGGCCACTGTGTGCAGCATCTGTACTTCTTGCTAAGCTGGTGCCATCACACCAGTTGAGCACACTTTTTCACTGTTATAATTTGACTTGTAGAGATATCTCCAAGAAAAACATACTTGCATAAGTGTAGGAACAAAATGACCTTGCTCAAAGGGAGAATTACTGCTTTTATTCTGAAGAAAAAGCTAGTCTTTGTCTGCTCCTGTGGTGATTTCTAGCTAGCTGATTAATGGTGACTTCAATAGAACATCACTCCCCAAATGTATCCATCTGACATGGCTTTGGAGAAATTTCTGGTACTGCTTACCGACGGGGTCTCCTATTATTGCTCATAAACACCTCTATTTCACTAATGAAGCAGCTAGAACTCAGATAGTGTCATGCTTATGTACCTAGATATGGCAGACAGACATGACTACAGGTCCATTGTGCTTTTTCTTCTTATCTTCTTCTAGGCTAAGAGACTCTTCAAATAGCATGTTTTGTATACAGAATACAGTTTCAGCCCCTAAGGCAAAAATAACTAATTATTTTCAAGTAATATATAACTGAACTGTTCTTGTATCAATCAAAAAGATGAGGAAAAAGTTCAGTGAGAAGCAAGAGAAGAATTTCGAGATATTTGAATGTAGACACTTGTTTTTTCTTTCAACCTATGCTGTAGACATTTACTGTTCAGTATATTTATTAAAAATAAATGTAGACATGCACTACTCATTCAGTAGCATTTACTGAAGCCTTCTGTTTGCAAATGCTATACCAAGATGATGCATTTAGCCACCTGACAGTATAGTAGAGTCACAAACACAGGAGAATCTAATTGTAAGGGAATCCTGCTAGCATTAACATTGAGGCTTATGGCTGTTACAGGACTCTGAGATTATAGGCATGAAAGCAGGCTCTTTGCTCAACTGCAGCTCCATGTCATCTAGGTCAGAGTGAGTAAAGAAAGGAGAACCCCAGTGGACTGTGTCCAACCCTTTAGTCATCCTAGACGGCAGTAGGTCAAGGTTCCCTTCGCAGGTATTATCCACTGACCACACCCTCAGTGGCATTGCTTTTCCTAATGAGCAAGCACACCAAAGGTCTTGGAAGGACTCTGTAGCACTGTTCCTCAGTCTTATTCTGGTTTTGAATCCACTTTTAAACACAGAGCTTGTCTTGCTCAGTGAGGAGTGTTGGTAGGGAAGGAACTCTGAATAAGTAGAATCCTTTATGACTTTAATGTCAACTTCACCTACAGGTCAGAGATGGAGTGCAAAATACCGTTATGATAAGGACTGGTTGAATAATGGGAGAATGTGTGGGTTATCTTTTTTAAAAGAAAACTATTCTCATCTCAATGCCAAAAAGATAGTTTCCACACATCATCTGCTTGCTGATGTCTATGGTGTGACAGAAGTACTGCACGGGTTACAGCTGAAGATTGGAATACTAAAGTAAGTGAAGAGGGTGGGGTCACACATTTGAATGAAAACCAAAAAGAAAATAAAGCAGCAGTTGACCATAAATGTAAAACAAGCTAAGAAAAATAAAAATGATGTCAGTGCTCTTTTGATGGTCCAAAGTATAATTCAGACAACAGAATAGATATTTAAATGAAATCAACTTTTTTCAGTTAAGGAATGATGAGTCAGTAACTTTGTGGATGACAAGCTCTGTCTAGCTATTTCCCTGGCAGAGTCAAGCATGGCTGAAGGTTAATACTGCCGTTACTGTCGTAAGCACTAGTGGAGCTGGTAGTGTATGTGCTTATCTCTTTGCTGAGCCTGTGGTTCGTGTCCTTTGGAAGTGCTGTGGTGATGAGGTTCTAGGAAAGACAAGTATATTCTCTATTCAGATTCTGATTCATTCCAATGGAGTAAGGAGCCAGCAAATCATGAGACACACACGCCTCCGTGCTGTGCAAATAAGATCTGTGCCAGGCACTCTTCTTGTCAAGAAAAGCCCAAGCCCCTCTGTGTAGCTTATCTGAATACTCTCAACCCTTGTGTTCATTTTTCTCTATTTCCTGGGCAGAATTTTCTTAAAATAATAAACAAGAAGATCCTAGGTTTTATATGAAGCAGTGTTTTTCTACTCATTCTTCAAGATTTTCTTCACTTGGACTCATTTTGGCTAGAAAATTACCCTTCTCCCTAACACCTGTGTTTCGGCATGACCTTCATCCTTCCCTTGTGATTTCTAATTAATTTTTGTTTTGTTTTGTTTTTGCTTTTTGAGGTAAGGTCTCACTCTAGCCCAGGCTGACCTGAAATTCACTATGTAGTCTCAGAGTGGCCTCGAACTCACAGTGATCCTCCTACCTATGCCTCCCGAGTGCTGGGATTAAAGGCGTGCACCACCATGCCCAGCTTAATTTTTTAACATAGGTTGTAGTATTTCTCCCATCCCCATTTCTCTGGAGTCCCTCCTCAGTAGGGTTCACTGTGGTGTAGTTAGGGACTCCATCTCTTGGAGGAGCTGTGCTTCAGACCATTCCCACCCACCTGTGGCTCTTACATTCCTCTTGCCCCTCTTCTGCAACAGCCCCTGAGCCTCGGTGTGTGTGTTCTCAGTGTTGACTTCGCTGCAGCCTCTCTATTTCTGCTATGATGTGTTTTGGTTTGCCCGTGTTTGTTGCTATTTTCCTGGGTGTGGATGTTGAGCTAGAATTGAGAGCAATATTTATATGGCTTCCTCTGCAATTTCTTATAGATCCCAGTAAATGTGGTAGAAGTGGCACATCTCATTGTGAGCATTCATCTGTCTTCTTGTATTGATTGATCTTGGATCTCCCAGTGTTCTCTGCCATCTGTAAGATAAAACAGATTGTCTGACTAAGGGTGAGGACAGCTTTGATTAAATGGGATATGTGTAGGAGCTTGAGAGACTGTTTTATTTTATTATTTTATTTTTTTGAGGTTCAGTCTCGCTCTAGCCCTGGCTGACCTAAAATTCATTACGTAATCTCCGGCTGGCCTTGAAATCATAGCGGTTCTCCTACCTCTGCCTCCCAAGTGCTGGGATGAAAGGTTGTGCCACTATGTCTGGCTTGAGAGACATTTTGATGAGCTATCCACTCCACCTGTAAAAGAACACTGGGGCTTCTCTCTGGGTGATGTGATTTTTCTGATCATAGGCTGCTGACTTGGTTTCCAGTACTAGTTATGAGTTCTTTCCCACTGAGTGAGCCTCATATCCAATCAGAGGCAGGTGGTTACCCACAAAGGGTGTGGGCCACTATTGTACAAGTGTGTACTTCTACTCTAGCTGGTAGATTCTGTGTCTTGCAGTGTCTCTTGCCCACTGGTGCTATGGAATGGTATGGGCATTAGTTTCCATATCACCTTCCAGTACCATGGGTGTTTTCCAGGTGAGGACTGTCTTTCCTCTTAGTACTCACCTGTCTCTTGGTGTTCTGAGATGGCAGCCTATAGTGTCTTCAGCAATAGAGTCTTAACTTTCAGTTCTGTTTGGTAACCAAGTGCTTGGCAAAGGGTAATTTATTGGAGAGAACCACAGAGATCACTGTGGCCAATTTCTTGGTGTGGGGGTTAATCCAGATCAGACCGTGGGATCCATAAGCCAGAACCCTTGGTTTAAAGCATAAACTTTCTCCGTCTTCTACTGGACATTTCAGTCTGGTCACCTACCTCTCATAATAGGGAATTCTAGCTTGTATACTGGTTTCCAGGAGGAAGGTTCCTATTGTGGTAACTGCTTTCAACTTTGGTTTTGTATAGTTCCCTTCCCTACTCTCCCATTCGCGTAGCCCTCCCACCCAGCCTCCCACCCTAATATTCTTTCCCTCTACTGATTTATCTGGAAACCCCCTCCACCCCCTGTTCCTCTTTTTCCAAGTCTCATTCTAGTTAAGCCCCATAGTCCTGATGCATACTCCCTTTTACCCTCTTCTGCTGGTCCCATTTAGGAACCACATATGTGAGAAAACACGTGACATTTGTCTTTCTTAGTCTTTATGAACTCATTTAAGGTATTTTCTAAGCCCATCCATTTTCCTGAAATTTTCATTGTTTCTTTTTTTTCATACAGCTGAGTTGAGTTTCATTGAGTAAATGTACCACATCTTAATTATCCATTGATCAGTCGATGAACATCTGGATTGATGCCAATTCCTAGCTATAGTGACTAGAGCAGCAGTAAAAATGGTTGAGCATATATCTCCTAAGGAGAGAGTGGAGTCCTGAGGATAGATACCAAGGAGTAGAATAGCTGGGTCAGGTGGTAAACCAATTTTCATCTTCTTTAGGAGTCTCCATACTGACACATTTTCATAGTGGTTGTCCAAGTTTACATTCCCATCCACAATGAATTAGGGTTCTTCTTTCTCCACAGCCTCACCAACATTTGTTGTCAACTGATTTTTTTGATGATTGCCATCTTAACTCGAGTAAGATAGGATGTCAAAGTTATTTGGATTTGCATTTCCTAATGGCTAGGGATGTTGAGCATTTCTTTAAATGAGTCTTGCCTACTTTTTTCTTCTTTGAGAATTCTCTGTTCTTTTCTCTACACCATAATTTGATTGGATTATTTGAATTTTTTAATTTCCTTTTTTTTATTAAATAGAAGCTTTGCATGAACACATCATGTGTTGGTACCATAATTTCCTCCTCCCTGCCTCCATTCCACTGAGGGCACTCCTCATTGGGGTTGCTGGTATTCACCATGGTATTGTGGGTTGAAGTTGTGAGAGCAGCAGTGAGTCACTGTGGTGGGTGGGGCATGCCTCTGGATGTTCCTTCCCACTTGGTGGCTCTTACAGTCTTCCCCTTCTTCCACAAAATCCTCTGAACCATGGTGGGTGTGTTTTAAGTCTACTTTAGTCTTGAGCTCTCAGCAGCTTCTGGATTTCTGTTTTGATACATTTTGTGTATAATACTCAATGTCTGTTTCCATCACCCTGGTGCTGGTTGTCAGGCTTGCCATGGAATCAGCACTTGGGTCATCTCACCGGTTCCTCTGGGGTTTCACCTGAGACCTGACTGATTTGCTAGGGGTGGTTCATCTCCTCAGTTCTCACTGCCTTCTGGAAAAGAAAAACAGATTCTCCAATGGAGATTGAGGTCAGCAGCAGTTAAATGGAAGAAGCATTGTTAATTAAGAGGAATTTTGATGGGTATAATCTCTCTTTTGGCCAAAGACTAGTGGTTACCCACATAGGCTGGGTGCCACTATTGCACAGGTGTGTAAATCTTGTTAGGCTGGTTGCTTTCTTACAGCAGTGTCGCTCTTAGGACACAAGGCTGTTAGCTATTTTCTGCCAGCAGTTCATATAGCACTCTCCAGTGCTGTTTATTACATTTTCAATCTCGGTGGATGTAATAGGTGTAAGAGATTTATTTGCTCTGGACTTAGTTTTGGCAGGTGGTATGTATCTAGGTATTTGTCCTTTTCCTCTACATTATCCAATTTTGTGCAGTAGAAGTTTTGAAAATATTTCCTGATAATTCTTCCAATTTAGTGATGTCTGCTGTGACCTTTTCCTTTCAGTTTATTTATTTTTGTTTTTGAGGTAGGGTCTCACTCTAGCCCAGACTAAACCTAGAATTCACTATGTAGGAGTCTCAGGTTGACCTCAAACTCACAGCAATCCTCCTACCTCTGCTTCCCAAGTCTGGGATTAAAGGCATGCACCACCATGCCTAGCTCCTTTTTCATTTCTAATTTTATAGATTTGAGAATTCTTTTTTCTTTTGGTCAAATTGGCCAAGGATCTATAAATCTTGTTTAGTTTTTAAAAGATCCAGATTTTTGTTTCATATTGTTTAGTCTCCAGAAGCTGGTTTAATTTCTATTGTTTCTTTTTAATTTCTAGCTTTAATGTATTATGCTCTGATATGATCTAGGAAGTTCCATCAATTTTTCTAAATGTATGGAGCCATGCTTTATGTCCTAATACATGATCTATTTTAAAAAAGGTTCCATGAGCTGCTGAGAAGAATGTGTATTCTGTTGAATTGGGGTGGGATATTCTGTAGATGTCTGTTAGGTCTCATTGGTCTGTGGTGTTAATATCTATTATTTTTATGTTGATTTTCTGCTTGAAATATCTGTGTATTAATGATAGTGGGGTGTTGAAGTCCCCTACTGTAATGGTGTTGGGATTTATTTCTGATTGGTTGTAAAGTAGGTTTTACTTTTTAAAATGTCATGTACCTTTATTTGGTGCATACAGATTTATGACTATAATGTCCTCTTGTCTTGTTGTTCCCTTAATGAGTAAAAAGTAGCCTTCTTTGTTCTTTTTAATTACTTTTTGTTTGAAGTCTATTTTGTCAGATATTAATATATCCACATTGGCTTGATTCTTATTTCCATTTGCTTGGAAAAAATTTTCCATTCTTTTACCCTTAGGAGGTATCTATCTTTAGTGGTGAGATGGGATTCTTGGAGGCAGCAGATTGAAAGGTCCATTTTTCTTATCTACCCTGTTAACTTGTGTCTTTTTATTTGTGAGTTAATCAATTAATGTTTAAAGTTATAAGTATAATGTTTGATTTAATCCCTGCCCTGCTGGGCTTGGTGCCTTACACACTTTTATGCCTGCTCTAGTTTCGGTTATCAATATGTTCGTCCTCATAAGGCTCTGGAGGTTGGTTGTTTGACTCTTCTAAAATATTTCCTGAAGTATTCTCTGTAGGTTAGGATTTGTGTTCATATAATCATATAGCTGCCTCTTGTCATGGAAAGTTTCCTTCTACCATCTATTGTGAGGGATACTTTAACTGGGTACCAAATTTGGGGTTGGAAGTCATAGTTTTTTAGGCTTTGAAGTTCTTCATTCCAAGCCCTTCTGGCTTTCATGGTTTCCATTGAAAAATTGTGTGTGATGAATTGCAACTCTCTTGCTACGTTTAGCATGTTTTGTTTGTCTTCATTTTTTATAGTCTTTACTATGATGCACCTTGGAGAGTTACTTCTTTGGTCCTATCTTGTATGTTATCTCTGTCTTTGGCTTGGATTTCTTCCCCTTCTAGTATATCCATGATCCAGATGTTTGGTTGTTTTAGGGTATCCCACAATTCCATTATTAACTGTTGGCATGATATTTTGAACTTATCAAAGTTTTTGACTCTTTTTCTTCTGTCTTGTCTTCTAGATCAGAGTTTTTATCCTCCACAAGATAAACTCTGTTAGTGAAGGCTTCTAGGGAAGCTTTTTAAAGCTCTGTTTGATTTTTGTTTTCTGTTGTGCTATTCTGCATTGTGTCCATGTCTGTGTTTGATGCCAATTCCAGGCTGAGGTTTTGTTTTTGTAATGGTTCCTGGAATTAACTCTTGCATTTGATTATTTCTTCATTAAGTTTAATCAGCTGATTATTGAGGTCCTCTATTTGTTTACTCACCTTTAATTCATTTATCTCTTTTGAGTTCTCTCTGGTTTTCCTCAATTAAGTTAAGCCTAGTGAGGAAGGCTGTGTGCATTTCATTCATGTGATTGTTTTTGGTGATTTCCTTCCATTTCAACAATTTGCTTTGTCAGAGTCACATAGCTTGTTGTGTTTTCATTGTTGTTTCCTGTATGTTTTCATTGCAAGCTTCCGTTGTGGGACTAATAAGCAACCTTGGAGATCTCTGTTGCCTTTCATTGTTGTTGTTTTCACTGGGGTCCACCCATCTTGGGGTAAATGTCTTATTTTGTTAATGAGGAAGCAACTGTTTGTCCCTGTAGGATCTTCAGTGAGTGTTCTGCTTAAGTTTGATCCAGCCTTGGTGGCATGGGTATTCAAGTATAATATGCTGTCTGCAAGCTTTGAGAAGTTGGAACCTCCCCAATTGCAACCCCAAATATACCTGCAGTCAGCACTTTCTTACTCACCCCAAGCCAGGCCCTCAAACATGCTGGTGCCCCTCACCAGTCCAAGTGCACAGGCCCCAAACACACTTTCACATTGCCTTCACAGCTCCTGGAACCATGATTGTAGTTGGTTTACAGCAGCTGGAGGCCCCAGTGCACCCATTCTCTCTCTCTCTCTCTCTCTCTCTTTCTGTGTGTGTGTGTGTCTCACAAAAACTTAATATAAAAGTAAAAAAAAAAATGCTTCTATCAAACAATGGCATTAGTAACCAATAGAATTAAATTCATTTTTGTTTTTCTGATGTTATTTCTCAAAATTGGAGGACATGAATTTTGGATTTTGGGTGAAATACTGGGGAAATTAAAGATTCCTTTTGCCTTTGTGTTTGGCCCTGACTTCTCCTACTCTGGTGTTTAAATTTATGGTCTTTAACTTGTAAACCAATTTTTTACCTAAACTGATGTTTTGCCACTTTTGGTTTAAGAAATAAACATCATCCTGACCTTCATCTTTGGGCTTGTTCTGGAAAGCGAAAAGATGAGGATCAAGTAGTAACTGGAGTGGAGAAAAAGAACACAGTCCATGACACAGTTGCTGTAGAAGGAAAGAAGTACATGCAGAACCATAAAGAAGCCTCTTGGAAAATAGAAGGGACTTACATTACAAGTGAGCACAGCTACCAAAAGCCACAGAGCTTCAGCGAGGACCGCAAGTCTCTTGCAGACCCTGGGAGCTCAGATGATGATGTCAGCAGCTTTGAAGAAGAAGCGGAATTCTGTGTGGGAGGTGGAAACCATCCACAGTACTCCACAAAAGATCATGGAATGCCAGAAAAGGTACAAATTGTTCTGTAAAAAAGCAGGAATAGCTTCTAAAATAAAATAAATTCAGTTCCTGGATTCGACTTATATTCCTAAGTTCATAAGTGTCTAGTTAACGTAAAAACATTTTTCTTTTTGCTACAGCAGAATACTATCCATTTATTCATTGAATCATCCCTAATTCAAAGTTGCTATAATTCCAAATGTTTCCATTTTATAAGCACCCTTAGATGTCTCTAAAAATTGATGACTCACATTGTATTCTAAAAGGCAAATGGATTTCGTGAGAACATTCAAAGACAAATGAATGTTGTAATTTGTCTTAATGTTAGTGGTTTGTATAAAACATAACTATCTTTAAATTTATAACATATTTGTACATGCATATTAATCTCACTTGTAGTAAACTGAATTTCCATACATACACACACATGGACTGTATAGAACCATGTATCCTATTTGTCAAAATTATCTTTGTGATGTACCACTGTTTTATTGGTTTTCAATTTAGCAAAGCCTCTTTAAAACTGGTTCTCTATTTCCTGAAATTTGTGCTAGATTATTTTGTTAATTAATATCCTGCGGAAGAAGTTATCTTTGATAAACCCAAATTCAGATTAAATTTGCATGTGTTTAAAGAAATTAGTACTTGTGGAGCTGGGGAGATGACTCAGCAGTAAAAGGCACTTTCTTGTAAAGCATGCCAACCCAGGTTCAGTTCCCCCGCCACCCACATTAAAGCCACATAGGCGTTGGTTTTCAGTGGCAAGAGATGATGCTGTGGGCTAGAGAGATGGCTTAGCAGTTAAGGTGCTTGCCTGTGAAGCCTGAGGATCCATGTTTGACTTTCCACATCCCAGGTAAGACGCACAAAGTGATGCAAGCATGCAAGGTCACCTATGCACACAAGGTAGCGCACCCATCTGGACTTAATTGCAGTGGCAGGAGGCCCTGGCATGTCAGTTCTCTCTCTTGCTCGCTCACTCACTCACTTATTCTCACTCTCGCTCTTGCTCTCTTCCATAAAAAAGAAAAAAAGACCAGTTTGATGGGTTTGCCTCAAAAAACAAAAACAGACCCTGGTGTTCAAGTGCACACACACTAAATAAAGAAATGTAAAATTTTAATTGTACCTCAAATTAGTGAAGAAAAGGATTAGTTCTAAAAACTAAAATTTTGCATTTATTCAAGTTTTTAGAAGATTTTGGCCTTATCTCATTGACATCACTGCATCAATAAAACCAACAAACTAGATTTTTATACCAGGTTTTGACAGTTTTCTTGTTTTTATTACATTGGTTTACCCTCATTCTACTGAAGTCATGAGTTGAAATTAATTGAGGAAGGAAATAGTCTAAATTATCTGATCATTCTAATTTTGATATAGAGTTAGTGACTCATTTATTTGTCTATCACATTTTATTGAAGCCTTCCATAGGTAGCACTGGGATAGGCACTGAGGAGGGATATAACAGGCATGTGTACTCTGAAAGAGCACCATGTGTTGTTTGACAATGTGCTGGCACTTCTATAAAAATTTTCTAAGAGTAACATTGGCTTAAACCATTTGTGTGGGGGTTGAGTTTTGAAGGGATCCTGTCATTTTAAAAATTTTTCATTTTGTTTGGTTTTTTGAGGGAGTGTTTCATTGTAGCCCAGGCTGACCTGAAATTCACTATGTAGTCTCAGGGTAATCTTGAAATCACTACGATCCTCCTACCACTCCCTCCCAAGTGCTGGGATTAGCACCACTATATCTGGCTTTTTAAATTTTTATTTATTTATTTATTTGGGGGTGGGGGTAGAGGGTGTGCCAGGGCCTTCAGCTACTGCAAACCAACTCCGCACATGCACCACCTTGTACATCTGGCTTATGTGGGTCCTTTGGCTTTGCAGGCAAGCACCTTAACTGCTAAGCTATCTCTCCAGCCCCATCCTGTCAATTTTTTCAAAAAATATTTTATTTATTTATTTGACAGAAAAAGAGGGAAAGACAGAGAGAGAGAAAGAGAGAATGGGTGCGCCAGAGCCTCCAGCCATTGCAAACAAACTCCAGAGGCTTGTGCCCCCTTGTGCATCTGGCTAACGTAGGTCCTGGGGAATTGAACCTGGGTCCTTTGGCTTTGCAGGAAAATGCCTTAACCACTAAGCCATCCCTCCAGCCCCCATCCTGTCATTTTTGACATTCCATTTCATTCAGATCTCTGTGTTTTGTTTTGTTTTGGTTTCTCCAATGGTCCTTTGGAGAAGAATCCAGCTTCAGGGAATAAAGCATATGTTTATAATGATAAAAAAGGCACTGCTGACCCAGGAGACTCACATCTTCAATGGCAGCTCAATCTCCTCACACACATTGAAAATGTGCAGAATGAAGTCACCAGCAGGATGGACCTTATAGAGAAAGAAGTCGATGGTAATGTAACAAGGAACTCGAATACAGCTACTGCCGTGTGTATTCAGTGACAGGATGAAGGAAACTGTTTAAAGTGATGGGATGAAAACTACAGGTGCCCTCCATGCCTCTGAAGCTCTGTCTCTTTCCTTATACCGTGTGTAGTACATGCATGGTATGTAGGCACAATATAGGAAGTTTGAGTGCTAGTTATTTTTGTTGTTGTTTTGTTCTTAGCATAGATATTTGATATATGGCTGTCCAGGTTCAATGTAGAACACTTGAAGATTGTTGATTAATTTCATTAAAGTATGTTTTTTTTAGAAGTCAACTTACAGGGTTTTAAACATAGTTGAAATATGAGAAGGAAAACAAATGTTTCCACTTTGGTTAGTATTTAAAACTCCTACACATTAAGTAGGTAAACATTAAAAAATTTGTATACAAGTTTTTAGATAGTTTTCTTAAATTTTATCATCTCCTAGACACTCTGAAAAATAGGAAAGGAAAACATCTTCATTTTGTATTTGAGAAATCAGAGCAAATTGATTACCAGATTCCTATTGGAGTGTTTCCTCCATGTTAACTCTTCCATCCTGACTTCCAGTACATCCACCTCCATCCTTTATTGTTCTCCCTCAAAATCACCTTTGTGGGCTGGAGAGATGGCTTAGTGGTTAAGCGCTTGCCTGTGAAGCCTAAGGACCCCTGTTCGAGGCTCAACTCCCCAGGACCCACATTAGCCAGATGCACAAGGGGGTGCATGCATCTGGAATTTGTTTGCAGTGGCTGGAGGCCCTGGTGTGCCCATTCTCTCTCCCTCTCTCTATCTGCCTCTTTCTCTGTCACTCTCAAATAAATTGAAAAAAAATACTAAAAATTTTTTTAAAAATCACTTTTGTGCTAAGTTGGAGCTCTTTGATCTCTTAAGAGGAGAAGTAGATACCTCTCTCAGAAGCATCTTTGGTTTGGTTTTTAATTTGATGCAGCATGACACAATTCCATATTTTAGGCTAGATTTTCAATGTAAACCAGAAAAACGTAGCATATAAATTATTCTGCCTAGAATTTTAGTGCACTTGCATGTTTGATTTTACAGAGTAAAAAGTGGTGGAGCTTAAAGAGACACACTGAGATCTTGACAGCTCTTTTCCTTTGTTAAAAAGGAAGGTGGAAAAGTCTGGCGTGGTAGTTCACGCCTTTAATCCCAGCACTTGGGAGGCAGAGGTAGGAGGATTGCTGTGATTTTGATGCCAGCCTGAGACTCCATAATGAATTTCCAGGTCAGCCTGGGCCAGAGCGAGACCCTATCTAAAATAAGGAAGGTGAAGTAGAGATGGAATCAGTCTAAGTTGAAAGCTGGGTCAGGTGCAGAGACTGTTGGTCCTGTTTCAGAAGAAAATAAAAGGAGACATTCAAATGAAAAAAAAAGAAAGGGCAGGGAATGGAGCTCTGTACTAGAATTCCTACTCTGGTTTCAGTCCCCAGAACTGGGGGCTGGGGTCGGGGTAGAACTAGCAGATAAAGGCTTCCCAGAAGGGCAAAAGATTAGGAATATTAGAATTGTTGTGGGTTGGGATATAAACATACTAGCTCTTTCACAGATATCTTGAGTATATTTGCCTTCAGAAAACAAGGAAATAAACCTCTGTCTCAATTACTTTCTAACCTTCTGATTAAGTCATTTTCTGAATGTTCATCCAGGTATCATTTAAATATATTTGTTCTCTTCTCTCTTCTAGTTCTAGAAAGCTGGCTTGATTTCACAGGGGAGTTGGAGCCACCAGATCCCCTTACAAGACTACCCCAACTTAAACGACACATCAAACAGCTCTTAATTGACGTGGGCAAAGTACAACAGATAGCAACCCTTTGTTCTGTATGACAGCGGTGAACACTTAGTGACAAGAACATGGCTCTCTTCAGTTGAATCATTATTAAGTGGATAGCCAAAAAGCTTAGTAAAGTTTGGCCATTTACTGATTTATGACATCAGTAGTAGGGTCCCTTGGATGGGAAATGACCTTTATCAAGGAAACTACCATCAGAGATGAATGAGCAAGCTGCAGATGGTATGGTTTATATGCAAGGGCCTCTGAGCAGACTGACTGGGGCCTGCAGTGAAGGAATGGTGTGTGTGAGCCTTGGGGACCCTGCAGAAAGAAACTCATGTGCTTAATGTAAAGTCCAGATCCATAAATCAGCATTTGTCCAAAACTGTAACAGAAATTAAATTCTGCAGAGTTCTATGTTTGCTCTAAGAATTGCCTTCTCAGCAGTTGGATCCAGCTGCAAGAAAATTTAGGTTATTTAAACTTCTGTAGGATCATGAGCTGTTTATTGGGTGATGAATGTATTGAATCAGAAAATTGACAATGGAAGTCTCACGTTTGGGGAAAACAATTGTGGAATTCTAACTTCATTATGAATGTATTTAAAAACACCAAATAATTGGAATTTATTGTAGGCATTGAGTCACTAAAAACACAGTGGCTTACAGAAGGGTCTGATGTGCCAAATGTTGATGGCACTGCTGGAAAGAGGCTGAAGTGCTGTGTGATCTTCCATGCCAAGTCTTACGTAGTGCCATCAGCCCACACAGACCTGTGTGTCACATGCGGGTGTGTGTGAGTGTGTGTGTGAGTGTGTGTGTGTGTGTGTGTGTGTGTCACACATGTAGCTAAGTGGCAGTATTCGGGCTTCCATATATAGTTTGATCCTGGATATGCTTGCTGTTTGCCTTCAGAGAAAAATTATATGTGACCTCAGCTGGGATGAGGAGTGACAAAAAAATGAAAATAATCTGTAGCTGTGGATTTTTTTAACTGCTAGTAGTGGAATACTGGAAAAGCTTCGTTTCTGAAGATGAATTTTATTTTTGAAAGATACGTACGCACTCAAAATTTTTAGCTTTGATCACAAATGGACAGATTTCTCACAAATGGACAGATTTCTGAAACCAAAGGCAACTAAGTTGCTGACTCAGCTCTTGCTGGATATTTTTTTTTTTTTTGAGCCTAGATCCTACTGTCTGCCAGTCCTCAAGTGAGTTGTACACACCCCAAGTTCTAAATGCGCAGTTATGCGTGTGTATGCTTGTTTAAACAAACATGCAACGTACATATGTACATAATCAACATATATTTATATCACACATATCTAGTTTTATTACTATAGACTATACAAATTGATGGTTAACATGAAATGTTACCTTTTAACAGACTGTTTTTAAAAATTAAAATGTATGTACAGGTTTTGAACTTTTTTTAAAGGGGGAATAAAAGACTGTTAAGAGGAGGCTCTTTGATGACATTACACTTGAATACTTTATGCCTCGTTCTGTTTATCAGTTCTAGCGATCTGTATAAATGCATTTTAGAACTGATAGACAGTGAACTTGAATTTATCTTTGATAACAATACATGCCACTGTACATTCAGATATTATTTAAATTTGCAAACACACTGTTCTATATGTAAGGTACTGTATGTAAAACTTTATTAAAACTATTCCACATATTCTAAAATTTCAGCCTGCCTTTCTGTGGCCTTATGTTTTGATGTGTAGATTAAAAGAATGTGTAAAACAGTAAGAAATTGTTATTGCCTTGTGAGATTCTCCCAACTTGACAAATGTGCCAAAGATGAGCGTACATAAGTGTCATCCTGCGTGTTTACTGTCAGACATGAACTTTGTCAAAGATCATACTGATAAAAGCTTTAGCAAAGGTCATTGTGGGGTAGTTGCTTAAATTTGCATATTAAAGTAAAAATTAAATTTGCATATTAAAGTAAAAAATTAGTACCTGTATTCCATGTGTGGAGTAACTGTGCTATTGTCTGTGTTTCAAGATTGATACTATAGTGTTCATCTGTGTTTAAAAATACTGGCTTTGCTTTTGTTCTGCACCACTAACTGCTAAACTTTGAGTTTAGATCATCTGTTTTTTTCAGACATGGAGAAGATAATGTCTGTAACCTTTGAACAGTGGTGTTGCCTGCATTCTTAGTGCATATATAGATGACCTTTTTACCCAGTAACAATGCATCTTCTCAGTTCTGGTGAACATAGTTAAAGTAGTGCACACTTTTTCTTACTGATGTTCCTAAGTCTGAAATGCACCCAAGTCTGAAACTTTTGTAGCATTTTGGCATCTGAAACAGTATGTCTCAGATGGCAAATTCCACTCTTGACAAGGTTGTAGTCAAAATGTAGGCTCACTAAAAATACTGTCTAACATTACCTTTCAGGTTGTGCATTTAAGCTGTACATGGAACAAAACTGAATTTCACATTTAGACTTAAAATCACCTGCCAAGGGTGCATCGGGGTATGATGCAAAATTCAATATCTGAGAAAACCCCAAATCTTAAAACATTTCTCATCCTAAGCTTGAAGGAAGTAAGTATAAGAGAGTGCTTACAATAAAGACCTGTCATTAGCAATAGCATTCTTAACACTGTTTAATCCTGTCTAACTTTTTACTGACTATCTTTTGGGAGAGTTGGGTTGTTCTGTCTCACAAGTGGAGACTGTGCCAATATATATGCTGAACTGACAAATAGCATTTACTAGTAGTTTTAGGAGGCCACTCCCCATTTTTCCCCATTGTGAAAGAGGTATATTGTTTTTGACAATTTTTATACTTGTATGTAACGTATTTTGATCTTAGCCTCTTCCCATAACCATCTCTTGACACTCCTTCCCATGTGTCTTCCACTGAACCCCTTTTATTGCCCAACTAGTCCATTGTCAACTTGATGTCTCTTTTTCCTTATGTGTGAGTGTGATACACTGAGTTTAATTAGGGTTGCCTTTATGGGAAAGGTAAGGGTTACTTATCAGAGAACATGGGTTCTACCAGTGTCTATATGTGTGCAAAGTATTTCCTGATCCCCCAGTCACCATTAACTGCCCATTTACTCCTTAAGGGGGTGCAGGGCCCCTCATATCCTTCTCCATCTTCCATGATGGAGCAGTGGTCCAGTATTATGTGCATCTTGTGCAGGTTATGACAGTTGCTGTGAGGTCATGAACATAATGGCCATAGCATGCCTGGAAAACAGCATTCCAGTACACTCCTCCTGATCTGGGTCTTATATTTATTCTGTCTCCTCTTCCTTATTATTCTCTGAGACTTGGAGGGCTGATACCGATGCCTCATATAGTGTTGAGCATCCCAGTGGCACTTACTCTGTGCACTTTAATGAGTTTTGAGTCTTTTTTAGTAGTCACCACCATTGGTAGAAGCTTTTCTAACCAGAGGTGAAAGGTCACAAATTTGTGGGCATAACCATACATAAGAGAAGTTTGTTGGGTATACACTATGCCTGTGTAACCAAACAGCGCTAGTAGTCTCCTCCTTTGGGCCTATGGCTAACCCAGCCATAGGCTTTTGACTGGGTTTTCAGTACCAGGCATGAATTCCCTCCCATAGGGTGGGCCTTATATCCAGTCAGCAGTTAGTTACCCCCATAACAGTCATGCCACTATTGTACCACTGGACACATTCTGCCTGGATAATCAGGTGTGTAGCTTGAAGTGCCCACTGCTGACAGCATAGTCTTCCAGCATGGTGACAGCTAGCCAGCTGGAAGGAAACTTCCAGCTCAGTTGCACCTTTGTAACTTAGTGTACTACAGCTGTAACAATGGTGTCTTCCACAACAGGATCTTAGCATCTAGTTCTGACAGCCAACCAAAAGCACTGACAATAGCCTATATGGTTTGGGGGCCTTTTGGGTCTTTCTTGATCAACAACTTACTGGATGGTATTATACCCCCGATGCTGGGATTTTCCCATAAAGATCTATAACATTATTCTCTGACTCGAGGATATTCCTATCCAAGTACAAGAGGCATGCAAAACAAAACTAGAAAAGACAAGTTTAAAAAAATCCATATATTATGTTACAGTCAAAATACTAAACACACAGAACAAAGAAAGCGTGCTAAAATCTGGAAGAGAAATAGCCGCATGTAAAGCAGGCCCATTAGAATGAGCGCTAATTGTTCCATAAGAACCGATATCCCTGATGAACATAAGTGCAAAATTCTCCATAAAATAGTTCAAATAAAATTCAAGAACTTATCAAAGAGATCATTTACTTCAAGTTTGTGTGTGGTTCCCATGTAAAATGCCCACCATACCCTCAAATGATAAAGCCTCTAACTTAGTCTTCTGGTGGAAACTTGCTGATGGAGGGCTTTGGCCTTGCCATCCAGGCCTGCTAGTTGTTCAGAGCTGGCTTGCTCAAGCTGCTTTCTTGGCTGATGATGCAGGAAGATGTGAGCTGATGATGAAACTTCCCCTTGAAACTGTCAGCCTGAAATAACATTTTCCTCTCATAAGCTGCTCCTGGTCAAGAGTTTTGTCTCCGCAAGGAAATGGTAACTGCTACAGTTGGCTTCATTGCCTAGATGCAGGGATAGTTCAACATACATAAATTAATAACTGCAAGACATGACGTGAATAGACTCAAACATAGAAATCACATGTTCATTTCAATAGATCTAGAAAAGGTATTTGACAAAAATCCAACATCTGTCGTGATAAAAACCCTGAAGAGACTAGGGATGGAGGGAATATAAACTAACATAATACAGGATTTATATAACAAACCTATAGTCAATATCATGTTAGTGGAGAAAAAAATCCAACTATTTACACTATGGTCTGGAATAAGACAAGGGTATCTATAATGTATACTTCTATTTAATATAGTCCTTACGTTTTATCTGGAACAGTAAGAAGAAAAGGGATATGAAAGGAATAAACTTATTTGCCAATGACAGGATTCTATATAGAAGAGATCTTAAAGACCACCAGAAAACTCCTAATACTGATAAAACTTTAAGCACAGTGGCGTAATACAAAATCAATACATGAAAACCAGTAGCCTTCTTACATGCCATTGACAAACACTGAGAAGTTATGGAAGTGGTCCCACTCATAGTCACAAGTAACTTGGAGTGTCCCTAACCAAGGATGTGAAAGATGACTACTAACAAAAACTTTAGGCCTGGAGTGAAGGAAAAAAATTGAGGCAGTTAATAGGACATGGAAAGGTCTCCCATGTTTGTGGATTCAAAAAATCAATATTAGGAAAATGACCACCCTACTAAAACCAATCTACAGGTTCAATGCAACCCCAGTCAAAATCCCAGTACCATTCTTCACAGAAATAGGAAAATAAAAAAGGTCTTAAAATTCATATACAAGTTTAAAAAAAATCCCTAGATTAAACAATTCTGAGCAAAAAGTTATCACCATATTTGATTTCAGGTTATACTGCAGAGCCATAATGATAAAACCGGCATGCTGCTGGTGCAGACACGTAGACCAGTAGAATAGGATAGAGGGTCTAGGGGTAAGTCTGGGTAACTGCAGCTACCTGATGTTTGATGCAGACTCAAATATACACAGTAGAGAAAAGATGATGTCTTCTAGTAATGACTGGGGAAACTGGGTATCCACATGTAGAAAAATGAAACTCAAACCTTCCTCTGACACTGCTCAAAAGTCAACTCCAAATGGATCAAAGACCTGAAGGTAATACCTAAAACTCTAAAACAACTAAACAGGACGGTGTCGATGCAAGATTCAGACATAGGGAATGACTGAATGGGACTTAGGCTGCCCAGGAAACATGGCTGGAACATGGCCAGGAAACAAGACTGGAAAGCTGCTGCACAGCAAATGAAAATACCAGCCAGGTCAAGAGGCAGGCCACCAAGTAAGAGGAGACCTTTGCAGCTGCACATCAGACATCTCCAAAAAACAAAGTAACAACAACAACAACAAAAAAATCATCACGTAAACCAACATTATCAAAAAGTGGACCAGAGAACTGAGCAGAGTTCCTGAAAGGAGAAATAGAAATGGTTAAATAATTTTAAAAAGTGTCCAGCCTTCTTAAGCCATCAGAGTGGGAGCTGTATATTAAAACTATTGAGATTTCATTTTGTGTCAGAACTGCTGGCATCAAGAACAAATGCTGGATAGGATTTGGGCAAAGAAGCCCTAATCCAGCGCTATGAGAACGCAAGCTCGTACAGCTAGTGGCTAAACTAGTGGGGAGAATCCTGAAAGCGCTTCAAACTGAAGTACCGTATGTTCCCTCTGCATCATTCCTTTTCGATTTTTTAATATTACCATTAAAATCAAACAGCATTTTGAATTGTAAGGTCAGTACAGTCTTTTCCATTTACTGACATCAGTTTTAAGACTAAATTAGTAGGATTTCAGGGTAAAAAAGGCAAGCTACCAACTGCGATGTGTGACCTGGGGAAGGAAGCATCTCTGAATAAGAACATGTGAGTGCTACCCAAAGAGACAACAAAATGACCTCAAAATTCCATACAGGCAGTGAGAAGAGCTGAAAGGTGCAGAGCAAAAGGCAGTTTCCTGAGGGGAAACGAGGGTGCATCTTGTGGTCCTGGTGGCAAAAATTCTGGCAATACTAACCACAGACAAGCCTACAGCTTCACAGACTCACATTCAGATGCAAGTTTTCTCCACACCATGATATTTTTTTTAAGCGGATGGGACAGTATTATACACAAATCCTATTCTATCACTACATATGACTCAAAGGGCACCATTATGAGAAGGAATTTGGTGTTTAACATTGAGCTACCACAGAGCCTAAAAACAGGAAACAATGACAAGTCAGTGAGTTTGAATTTGATCTGATATATGATTGGGTACAAGAAAGACAGGACTGGGAGGCACTTGTGAAGACTGGAAGGGCCAGTAATTGACATGCACAAAAGTGCAGGTGCGAGAGGAGCTGCCGAGGCAGGGAGTGCACACCCGAGGACCCACTGAGAACAGAAATGCGCATAGTCTCAAGAGCAAAAAGGGAGCCACGGATGCCGTGCCCTCTTTATCTCTGCCCGAGGTAATGTATCCAGTCGCCTCAGGCCAACTGCACTACCTGGAGGAGGATTGTTTTCAGGACTGGACTTCTGTCCTTTAACAGTCCTCCAGGGCCAAGGCCATCACAACTTCCAGAAGTGGTTGATGCGTCCACTGTGGACATCTGGGAATAAGGACACACCCTTCCTGAGGGCAAGGCCTTGAGGGTTGTGAAACATCAGGGTCAGAGTAGAGGCAGGGACAGCGTCACCAGCACTGCAGATGCTACCCATAGAGCTAGCAGGTGTGGGAAGCCACATACATCAGTCATCCCCATTGCACACTGAGCTCAGGAGGAACGGAAACGGAACGGTTTCGAGAACATGCACAGTGATTAAGACTGGTGTCTGCCACCACTGGAAATCTCTTATTGTTGCAAAAAAAAAAAAAAGAAAGCTCTATAATAGGCACCTTGTATGATGTGTTAATTCACTGATAATCACATCACTTTAAGAGATAATCCCAATACCTGTGTCGTCAGTGCTGCCAAATGGTCATTATTTTTCCCCATGCAAGTTGATGGTTCTGGTTCTTGGTACAGCGATGCTACAGTTACCTTTTTGCTGCTGGCATAAAACATCAGAACAAAAGCAGCTGATGGGAGGAACGGTCTTATTGTGGCTGAGAGTCTTGAGGGAAAGCTCTGTGATGGGAGGGAAGAGCACAGCATGAACAGAGGCTGGACATCACCTCTGCCACAGCAGGCAGAAAACAGCAGCAGGAGAGTGAGCTGAACTCTGGCAAGGGGGAGCTGGCTATAACAACCCTAAATCCACTACAACACGCCTTCAGCAAGGCCCCAGTTCCCAAATTGCCACCAGCTAGCACTCAGAACACATGAGTTTATGAGGGACACCTGATTCAAACCACCTCAAATAAGTAAATTTTTGATCAAAATCTGAGTCGCTGTATTTAAGGACCTCATTGAATTCTTCTCTGAGCAGGACTGCTCCGGCATCTCTGCAGTGAGAGAAGGTGGGAGGGCTTGAAGTCTTGCTACTTGTTCCAGTGCTGACACTTGACAGGTGCTCTGCTGCTCACTTGTGGTGGCTTGGCATGGCAGTTTAGCCTCTGCTGATGTCCCGCGGCTGGGCGAGTCAGGGTGCTCCTTACTGGTCCCCATGTGGCCCCCACTGATACCTCTGGGAGATGATGAAGGCCCTGCTGCTTCCTCAGGCCTCTCTGACACCTCCCCAGTGGCAAGGATAGCATGACATCTCACCACTGAATGGGGATGGCAGGGTAGGCTCCCTTAGGGTCCGCACCGATGGCTCACAGAGGAGGGCCTTATGACTTCCCAGCTGCCACCTCACTTGTTCTCAGATACCACCTGTTGAGGCATTGGGGAACCCCTTTCAGCTGAACTAGGATGGAGTCTGGGTGTGTCCTAGGCTCGTCATTGGGCCTTTGTTGGCTCATGGGCCTGGATAGAGAGTTTGGTGCTGGCTGCTCTTGGTAAGAGGTTATTCTGTAAATGTGTCTGCCTTGCCAGGCTGTCCCCTTTCCTGGGATTTTGGCCAAGGGCTGTTGTCCGCTTGGTAGGTTGGTTGATTTTTCTCTGTGTCCACTGGCATTTATGAATTGGCAGCAAGACTTCTCCATCACCTGGTGTGAGACATGTGACACCAAAATAACACCCAGGGGACTCACTGCCACATCCTCTTCTGCCCTCCAGGCTGCTGGCCCGTCTGCTGCCTCATTACCTCTACCTTCCAGTATCTCCTTGCATTTGTTAGAGGGTTATTGGCACAGTTTTAGGCACACTTCATAGGTGGGATAAGGAAAAGTATTGCTACCCCGTCTTCCTGCATGTGGAAGTCTGATGCCAGGATTTCAGTTATTACCTCCCAAGCCAGGAGGAGGAGTGTAGATTTGAATCACAGGGTGGGAAGGAAGGGGAGAAGGTGCCTGTAGAGGGAGCATGGGGTCCAGCAACAGCACACAGGCCGGAACTGGGGAGAGAGGTAAGCAGTTCCCTGTAAGGTGACAAGTGTTCCATACGTAGCCCCCCCACCATGCACTACAATGGAATTTACTCTGTGTCCCCAGCATGCCCGTATGACACAGAGCTCCTGTGTTGGGAAAAGAAGAAAATAAGGGAGCAGGTTAAGCTTGGAGTCAAGGAGACCCAGGGAGTGACAACCCTTCACTGGAGGCCCGAACAGGCCTTGTGGAGTCGCCGTGTGTGTGCTGTCTGTGTGGGTGGAGATGGGGCTCAGCAGAGAAGCTGAGTCATCGTGAGGAGAGTCTTTCACATGGTAGAGGGACTGGGCTTGGTCCCCTAAGCCTGGCTCCACTCGGCCGCCTGGGTGGACAGAAGCCCTCTCCTTGCCTGGCCAGGCAGGCCAGCTCTAGTGTGCACCCCAGGAAGCTGGCACAGTTTTGTCCCATGCGGTGCTCACCCTCCCACACTCCAGTGGGCTGTGAAGCGAGTGTGCCCATAGGGCTGCTGTCCCTTGTCCTGCAGGGCCCTCTTCATCCTGCCTGCTCCATGACACAAGCACCGGGTCCCTAAATCACCAAACCCAGTGGAGCAGAGACAACCTGGGCAAGACCCAGCCTGTCATTTCCACTCCATGGCTTCGCACGGGCCCAGCCACGCACAGTGACTCAGCAGTCCAGACTGCGACGCGAATTCGGGGCCAGGGGGAAGCAGGCAGAGCAGTGGGCCTGAAGCAAACCTCTTAATCACCATGATCAATTTTTCTTTTTTAAAAAAAATATATTTTATCTATTTATTTAGAGAAAGAGACAGAGAATGGGTGAGCCAGGATCTCTAGCCACTGCAAACTCCAGACGCATGCACCACTTTGTGCATCTGGCTTATGTGGGTACTGGGGATTTGAACCTCCTGCTTTCCCAGGCAAGCTCCCTAACTGCTAGGCCATCTCTCCAGCCCAGTGTTCAACTTTTCTAAGACTCACCTATGCGAGACCCCTGCCAATGGCAAGGCGACCTTCCACACACTGTTACCCTGATCCTGTTGCTCTACGTGTAGTGTCTTGCTGAACACCCCAGCACAGGACTTGTGGTCCCCCCACAGAAAGGGGGATACTTCCTTTCAGGTCTTTTCCAGGAAGCTCAACACATGCCCCCAAACCAGCTTTGCCTGAAATGCAATGCAAGTCTTAGCATTCATTCTTCTCCTTCCCACGCCCCAGTGAGACCCCTTGTCCCTGGCTCTCCTGAGCACTGTGGAGGGAGTCTCCATCCCCGCAGTAAGGACTCCATTTTCTGGGATAGTCTAGCACTACTGTCCGTGTAGCTGGTGAGGGGGACCCCGTGAGCTTCAGGCAGGAGCTCTGCTTTCCAGTCCAGGCTTGTGAGGGCCTGAAGAGGCAGACAGAGGAAAGTGCAGAGGAATGGGGGGCTGCGGGGGGGAGCAAAAGGGATGACAGTTACCTTAGTAGGGTTTGAAGGTTGTGCAGATATGAGAGAAGAGGGTCAGGAATGGGCGCAGGTACCTAACACAGCTGAATCATCATTGTAAGACATGTTTGAACTTGAATTCTGTGATGTGTCCTGGCAGAGCAGACCTGAGCTCACTGGAGAGACCTTGCTGGAGACCCTGAGCCAGGGAGTGATGTGGAAACCTTGGAGGTCGCAGGGAGCGTGGGTCATCACCTGTCTTTACCCTTTCACTCCGATGCTGGAAATGACTGACAATTTTAGTTCATACTGCCTTGGGCAGTCTGAATATAAAAATGTCATAGCTTTTAGAGCTAAACTATGCCCCCCAACTAAATTCCTGTGATGTTCCTAGCTTAGTATCCCAGAGTGGCAGGAGAGAGGGTCCCTCTTTTTTTCACACTTCATACATTCATATTACATTTTGATCACATGCAACCCACATGACCCCCCTTATCTCCCTCAGTCTCACGGCACTCCTTGTTTATCACTTACCTGGGGCTATGCCACAGAAGAGTCAGTCTCTCTCTCTCTCTCTCTCTCTCTCTCTCTATATATATATATATATATATATATATATGTGTGTGTGTGTGTGTGTATGTGTGTGTGTGTGTGTGTATGCATATATATTCCAAGAGCAGAACTGATTTGTGGATATAAAGATAAATATTTAGGAGGCAGTTTGGGAGCACATCTGTTCAGCAACACAGGTTCTTCCCTATGGCTTATCTACAGCCTCCCCATCCATGATAATTTGACCTGATATTTTTAGTACTAGGCTTCTGAGGAGTGGGCCTCAAGTCTGCACTGTTGATTACCTACATAACCTTCATGCCAATGTTGCACCCGAGGGTACATCTTGCCTGGAGAACCAGTATGATGACTTTTTGTTCCCAGTAGCCTGCATAGTACCTTCTTGCCACTTAGAAAGCTAGCCAGCTTTCTCTGGACCCACATCCGTCAGGTACGGTGTTTTCAGTGATAGAGTTTCCCCTTCCAGTGCTGCAGAGTCCAAGGAGACAAGGCCTTTAATGAGGTAACTAAGTTAAACCAAGGCGTGAACGGTGGGCCTTAATCCAATATGGCTGGTGTCCTCAGAATAAGAGATTAAGACACAGCCATGCTGTGAGGAAAGACAGGGAGAAGCCCAGGGCAGGAGCCTCAGAAGACACCCATGCTGCCTGTCGCCACCTCAGACTTGACGCCCCCGGAGTACTGTGAAAAGATTGTGGCCTTGTGGCCTGCCAGCTCTGCACTGCTCTGTGATGGCCACCTGGGCCAGCCAACATGGTCCACAGTTCTGGGTACTTCTGTCTAAGACTATAAGCTGTCTCTAACCTGCTTAGTCTCCACAGCTCCACGACTGGCCGCACAGGCTCTGCGGGACAGCAGTGTGGGCCTGAGTTTCTGCCTAGTATGAGGTAGGTATGTCCTTCCGTGTCAACACCTTCCTGCTCTGGAGACACTGGTCATCAGACTCTGACTTAATGCTGCTCGTCTCTCACCATGGGCACAATTCCCTTTATGAAATGAGAAAACAGCACCAGTGGTAATGGATGGCGGGAATGACCCATGCTTCTCAGAGGTCTCTCTTCTCTCTTACAGAGACCCTCGCAGGCAGGGGTGCTCTCCTCTGTTTGGGGCTCAGGAGTGAGGTATCTTTTCCCAGTTCACACACCCAGGTAGACAGGAAGGAGGGAAGCTGGTGCTTTGCCTGTAAAGAGAAATTTTGATGGCACCCCATCCGCTTCTCCATGCAGCCCATGTGAAATTGTTGTGCCCCATCGATCACTGGAGTGTCCTCAGAGGGAGGAACACGGGTGGAGGGAGCTCCCATGATCCGTAGAGAAAACAGGATGAGCCATTACCCAACCAAGTGCCCTTGAGTGAGGGCACAGTGCCCTCCGCTGTGTTATAAAGGCACCCTGGTTAGGGGACCTAAGCAGGACGCTGCTCCTACTCCTTCGTCCCAGGAGGGAGCAGAAAAATGGCCCTGGTCCTGTGGGTCTTGACCCTGCTGGGCCCAATCTGCTTGGTGTCAGCCAACATCTTTGGTGAGTTTTAAGGCTGAGGCCAAGGGGCTCGGGAGAAAGCTTCAGGCATGGAGTTCAGCCAGGCTCTGTCTGCCCCAGGTCTCTGAAATATGATTAATCATTTTTTTTAATTGAGTGATTAATCTATTTTAACCCCCACGAATGCCCAGACAATGCTCCTTGCCTCTCAGATGAGAGACAGAGGTTCAGAGAAGTGGCTTCGGGTGCCCGAGGTCATAGGACTGGACTGGTGGACTAGAGATGGAGGAGCCCTGCGGTGCTAGCTACCCTTATTTCAGTCTTAGGTGAGGCTGTAACAAAGCGTGTGGGGTCCAGAAAAGTCTTTGTGCCCCAAACCCTAGGTTCATTTCTAATTTTCATTAAAGAATTAAATGAAAAAGAGTGAGAAGGGTAATTATTAAATTATATTTACTGAGGGAAGTGCAGAGTCAAGGAAAGGCACCCATGTGGCTAGAGATCCCACGTAAAGGGCCTGGAAAAACCATGGAAAAAAGAGAGAGAAAAGAAAAGTAAAGGAGCTCCTGCCATTTGGGGAGTTGGAGGGGATAAAAATCAAACCCATGTGGAGGGTTAGGGCTGGGGACCCATCCCTCGGCTCAACCTGGCTGGGCCCGGCACACACAAAAAATCACCCACAGCTGGAAGTTCCACAGTGGTCAGAGAGAGCGCCCTTGCAAAGGTATTTATAACCTTGGAGCGGTGGGCTGTCTTCCAGCTCGGGTGAACCAGAGGGACGGCTGGTTGTTCAGAGCTGGGGACTATCTCAGGAAGAGGCTAGCACTGACACCAAGTTCCAGAGGCTGAACTTGACCAACCACAATGTTTAAATTCTATGAAAGGGCTGGAGAGATGGCTTAGCAGTTAAGTGCTTGCCTGTGAAGCCTAAGGACCCCAGTTCAAAGCTTCATTCCCCAGGACCCACGTTAGCCAGATGCACAATGGGGCGCACGTGTCTGGAGTTCATTTGCAGTAGCTGGAGGCCCTAGTGGGCCTGTTCTCTCCCTCTCCCTCTCTCTCTTTCTCTCTCTCTCTCTCCCTCCCTCTTTTTCTATCTGTCACTCTCAAATAAATAAATTAAAAACCAACAAAAATCATTTAAATCCTATGAAAGACCTTTCTCCCCATACGGGTCCTGGTTGTTTGTGGGAAAACAGGTCTAGGGAACTAGGCAAGAGATAAGAAGTCAGATCATTTTGATTTCTAGCAAGGGCAAACTTCCTTGTGCTTTATTTATTTTATTTACTTCCAGGGGCCTGGTCATCCTGACAGTACTCCCTCTCAAGACTTTTACCATTGGCATGGGTTTTTCACTCCCTTGGCTGCTCCAAAAGCTAGGCCAGCTATGCCAGCCATGCCAACATTTGAGAAGGTCCCAGCAGGCAATACACAAAGTGCATGCCCTATGGCACTGACTGATCATCAGCTTCCTGCTTGGCTCAGCCACTTACCTGTCTGACTGTGAACAGACTGTCAGGTTGCCTTAACAAGCGTGCAGGGAACGCTTACCTCTTGACATGCCTGTGGTTTCTCAGTGAGACTCTGCGGGCCGTGCAAGTTCCTGGTGAAGAATAAGATATGTGCTACACCCACAGCCCACAGCGCAGGGCTGGCCGATAACGTCTTGGGCACATGAGGAATTTAGACTCCAAAGTTGATTAGGAAACTTCTCTCTCTCCAGCTGTGTGGCCTTAGGAAGATTATGTTTGCTGTCATCTGAATTAGGATGCAATTTTGTGGATGGTGAGGGGAGCAGTGGGGAGGAGCTATTACTGTTACCTTCCTGGAGAAGACAGAGGGTTAAATGTGCCAGCTAGGGAAGGCAAAAGCCACGTGGCTATGCAGGCCTCCTCCGTACTGTGGGGGCCATCTCTATGCACCCCCCAACTCTTTCCTCGTGTTTTGTCTCCTCTCTCATAGAGTACCAGGTAGATGCCCAGCCGCTGCGTCCCTGCGAACTGCAGAGAGAGAAGGCCTCTGTGCAGCAGGCCGACTATGTGCCACAGTGCTCTGAAGATGGAAGCTTCCAGTAAGGCTGGCTGCAGCCAGGGCATAGGGTCCCAAAATGTCTTGAAGAATCTCTCTCATCTTGTCCCTGCCACTCCAGCTGTGCCCTCCAGTTCCTCAGAGAGCCTGAGCCATGGCCAGTGTCATGGGGGGAGGGCTTTTCTCTGTCCCCACACACAGGTCATCTGACCAAGGGCACCCTACCGTAACCAACCCCAAGGCTGACGCTCTTCACTTCCTGCCCCAGTCTTGCCCACTGCCTTACGAAACAGTGTGTGGCCTTTCAGTGCAACACAGGTACCTCCCCGGCTCCTGGGATCTAGCCAGGTGGAGGGAAGCAGGGATCGCCTCTATCCTGCTCTCAGAGCTTCCCTGCTCTGCCAGGCCATTGTCCCCCAGGAAGCCCCATTTTCCAGAGGGCGACAGCCCTGCCCTGCCCGACACAGGCTTGGGTCTGAGAGCACATCTCTGCAGAATGAGGCGATGGTCTGAATTCACCTCACTTCCCTGAAGAGCAAGGGCGTCCGTGAAGCGCCTGCTGCTGAAGATACCTCTCTGCCTTCGCAGTCACGCGTCTCGGCACTGGAATGTCCTCCTTGCCACTGACTTCGATATTCTTTAAAGGCCTCGCCGGGCTTCCCATCCTCCCAAGCTGCTGGCTCCCCGCTGTCTGGGAATTTGGGGTGGTCGAAGGAGTTAAGGAGAATGTAGCCCCATATCCAGTCTTATTTATGTTTCGGGCCCCGTGACATCTCAGACCTTCTCTGTCCCTGGGATGCTCTGCTGACGCTCTTCCCTCTACCTGGAACGCCTCGTGCTTTCTAACCCTGGCCACTGTGACTCTCGGTGTGGCCTTCCCGGCCTTCGGAACCCACGCCGATCACAGCAGCGCATCCTCACGTGATCTGCTGTCCCCGTCATCGCTGGGCAGGAGTCAGAATGTGGCTTCGAGTGTCATAAAATGTGCCTCTTCTCCTCAGGACTGTCCAGTGCCAAAATGATGGTCGCTCTTGCTGGTGTGTGGACGCCAATGGCAGTGAAGTACCCGGCAGCAGGCAGCAGGGGAGGCCAGTGGCTTGTAAGTGACAGAGGGGTGGCTGGTGGGACGGAGAGGATTGGCCCTGGGGCACCTCGCATCTGGGAATGAGCCTTGGGCTGGAGTGGGTGACCTGGGCAAGCCCCCCTCTAGGGAGCTGGACCTTCTCTTGGAATAGGAAAGGTCTTTGTCCCATCACACAAGGCCCGAGTTTCTGAAGACAACTGTGAAAACCAAATGAGACATTTGAGTCATGTGATTAGCAAAGGGCCCTCCAGGGCTTCCATGTGCCAGACACTGTGGCATGCATGAAGCAGAGAATGGCAAGAGGACAGCATTCCAGAGCCAAAGCCAGCCAGGAACTCACCTGTCTTGGGATTTGGGGACTTAGGTGAAAACTGTCCAGCTTGGGTCCTTCGTACAGTGAGAAACACGATTTCCATTTGAGTCCGATCAGAGCTCTCACCTGAGGCAGCCCTGGGGTGATCAGGCCAGGCCGTGGCGTGGGTTCCGAAGGCTGGGAAGGCTACACTGAGGGTTGCAGGGGCCGGGGCAGGAAATCACAGGGCATTCCAGGTGGAGAGAAGAGGGCCAGCAGAGCCTGCGAGAGACAGAGAAGATCTGAGGTTGCAGTGGCTGCGATCTTTAGCAGGTTACCTTCAGGTAGCAACAGTGAGGCTTTTCAAAGCTGTCCGTCAGTGGATGGGTGATGATTCTGGAACTCTGGTTTTATGTGGCCATTATGGCTGGCTTGGGGATTAGGGTGGTCCCCCCATGCTGTCTGTGGCATGATTTTGACCCAAGTCACCTGCTGTGTGCTCCCTATCCACAACTCTGCCTGACCTCTAGGTGAGGATTTCAAACATGTGATATATTAGGGACATGAGAGCTCTGTGACAGAAGCAGTGATAGGTTAGGGACATGAGAGCCATGTGACAGGAGCAGAGATATGTCAGGGATAAGAGAGCTGTGTGACAGGAGCAGTGATGTCAGTGTCACTGTTCGTCCTGCACCTGGAGGGAGGCAGCTGTCTTTCCACTGTGCTGATTGGGACAGAGACACAGAACGGGACAGTAGCCTCTCCAGGTGATACAGCGAGGCTGCATGGACGTCCTGAGTCAGCCAAGCCAGGCAGTGGGTACTGCTTGACGAATGGGAGGCCTGCTCCTTTCTGACTCGGTGGCCCGGATGTTAGAGCCTTCTGTCAGCCAGGCTGAGTGTCCTGGCCTGCCATCTCCCTCTCGCCGTGTCTCTCCGAGAGGGTAGGGAGATCTGTCTGGGCTCCGCTCTGGATGCCGTCCCACAACAGTCTACTGAAACCACTCTCCTGTACCTCAGGTCTGTCTTTCTGCCAGCTGCACAGGCAGCAGACCCTGCTGAGTGGCTACCTCAACAGCACGGCCACCTCCTTCCTGCCTCAGTGTCGAGATTCGGGGGACTACGCAGCTGTGCAGTGTGACCTGTGGGGAGGGCAGTGCTGGTGTGTGGACACAGAGGGCATGGAGGTGTACGGGACCCGCCAGCTGGGGAGGCCAACAAGGTGTAAGTACCTCGGGCCCCCCACATCCCTGGGTGGGCTTCAGCTTGGTGCACCTTGACCATAGCTTTTAAGTCTGTCTGACAACATGCAGAAAGCCTGGCCCTGGAGGGAAAGAGTCATTACTTCAAATAGGTCCATGGGGTGGGTCCACATCTGGCTGACCACCAGAAGCCCAGGCAAAGTCTCAGTGAGTGCTTGCAAGCCTGTTTGCAGATCATAGCCCTGGATGGTTTTCTGCCTGTCACGTGTGTGCCATAAGTACTTCTGTGTCTTGTCAAGATAGCAGAAACATATGACCCTAACTGCTTGTAAGAACTGGACAGTGTCTTGTGAATGTGTCTAGGTCCAAGGAGCTGTGAGATAAGAAACCGGCGTCTTCTCCATGGAGTGGGGGACAAGTCGCCACCCCAGTGTTCTGCAGATGGACAGTTTATGCCCGTCCAGTGCAAGTTTGTCAACACCACGGACATGATGGTTTTCGATCTGGTCCATAGCTACAACAGGTAAGGGAGTCGGGCCCCTTGCTTGGTCATTCAGGGGCCGCTGGCTATTGAAGCCCGTGCACACCTGGGGAGTCAGGGGCGTCACGTGTCACACACAGACTCAGGGACAATGAGGGGGTGGGACACCTCATCCTCTCATGTTGCTGCAGGGCTATAGCACTTTTAATAAAGCGAGCTGGAAATAGCTAGTAAAATTAAAAGTGTGTCTACTCTCCCGGCCCAGCCAGCCCACACAAATGAGAACTCCAGAATGTGTAGACATATGGACTTGGTTGTCTGATGCCTTAACTTTCCATCATAGCAGAAAGCTGGGTGGAGGGAATGACTGCTCGTCAACAGGGGCGGATGGCTGGGTAGAGGCTGATATGCTGTCAATATGTATGCAGCCACTCAAAAGTAGACAGGAAGCTGGAACGGTGCACTGGGAGAGAGCCCGCCCCACAGTATGGTACAATAAGACGATACAAGATAGAAAGTGCACGTGTTATGATTTGATTATTTAAAAGGCAAATAAGCAAAAAAAAAAAAAAGATGCTTGCTATGTGCTTTATACGAATATCTGATGGTGCTGGTGTCCATGTAGGATGAGGGTCATGGAGGATAGTGTGAATGAGCACAGGGTGAGGGAGTGTCTTGTCAGGTCTGTGACAGAGAAGGAGTGGACAGAAGGGGCCTAGCAGAGAGGGAGAGAGAAAAGCGGGCACGACATGTTTGTGAGTTTCTGTAGGTCATGTATATGCATGTGCTAGTAAATGACCTTAATGGATTAAATAGGTAAAAGCAGAGGTGCTTTATAAATCATGCCCCACATAGCCAGGCAGCATTGGGTTACACGAGATGGCCACTGATCACTGGGAAAAGCTGTGCAGACTTTTAGGGGTAATCAGACCAGTCTGAGTACAAAGGAAGGAAAGAACTGGCTTGTGAATTGTGCTAGGCGTTCTGTAGGAGAACTTGAGCCTCCCGTGGCTGGCTTCCAGAACAACCACTTCTCTCTGTGTGAAGGAGTACGTTCCCATGGCTTGTGCCAGAGGAGTCCTAGACCTGTGTCCTGTGTGCAGGTCCCATCGACCTCGTTTAGGAACTGGGACCTTAGTTAGGTTATTTCATCATAAAATCCCCATAAAAAAGTTGTGCATTGATAATGTCACATGTTCAGCCTAGAACACCAAACTTAGAATTTATGGCTTTGTACACCAAGGGTGGAGGGTGCATGCATTTGCCCCTGATGGAAAGAAGCCAGGCTTGAACTCATTTTTGGACCAAGGCACAGCCTTCCTGCCTGATCTGTCAGAGCTCAGCCACCTCACTCCTGCCAACTCCATCTGTTTTCGGTTCTGCCCGGCCCCATAACATTACCTGCAGCACGTGCCCATTGCCTGCCATGCCTTGGCACAGTGATCTGGTGCCCTATCTTCCCAGAGCCTCCGTGTTCCCAGCGGGGAAGTGGGGGCAATTTCCTGTTCAGTGGGCCATGGCAAAGATCTGGTGAGACCTCCTTCATGACACCATTGAGAATTTGCAAAATTGTAAATTATTAGTCACCATTAAGGAGTTCTCATGCATCATTCAGTTTTAGCAGATGTTGGTTAGACTCTCCCCGCTCGCCAGAAACCTCGAGCCGCCTGACTTTCCCAGGCTCATCCTTCCCGAGCAGAATAACACACGCTCAGCTCAAGTTCAGCGGAGTGTTGACTACAACCAAGGAATTTTACATCCTTTCACTTTAATACTCAAAAATAACTGGATAATTGTAGCCTCTGGAATACCCTGAGAAGCCATCTGAAACAAAGCTTAAGAAACTCACCTTAGGAAGAACAATTAGTGGACTCCAGAGCTTTGAGGAAATGTTTTTGTTTTTGTTTTCTGCTCTGTACTATTGTGACTCAGATCTCTGCCCTCATAGTTCGGAGTCTCACACCCACTAGATCCACAACTCAGGACCTCCGCAGGTGCCTTGGGGTTGAGGCTCAATTCAGGGCAGCTTCCACAAGAGGGCAGTCTCGTCAAGCGCAAAAGCTCACACAGAAGCATTCGTTGCTCAATGCAAACAAAACACACACATGATCCCTCCTGAAATGCGATCCTTTTCTTTCTGCAAGCAAGCATGTCTCCCAGCAAATTCTAGCTTGGGGAGGTCATGGGAACAGTTAGATGGTTGGTTACTGCCAACCCAGGGGTAATCAGGAATTCCCTGATACTTAGGTAGACCAGGCCTGTCCCAGGCCCAGGGACTCCTTGGGGACATTGGGAGGCGCTGTTGAGTCCACATGGATTATCTAGGGTCAGCACACATAAAGAAAAGATAAAACACAGGGCAGCCAGCCACAGCTGAGTTTCAGATCTGCATGGGCAGTTGTATCCTAGCCTATGTTCTCGACATCAGACATTTTTAAAAATTTTACATATTTTATTATTTACTTATTTATTTGACAGAGAAAGGGGGGAGAGAGAAAAAGAGAAAGAGAGAGAATGGGCATACTAGGCCTCCAGCCACTGCAAACGAACTCCAGATGCTCGCGCCCCCTTGTGCATATGGCTAATGTGGGTCCTGAGGAATTGAACCTGGGTTCTCTGGCCTTGCAGGCAAATACCTTAAGCACTAAGCCATCCCTCCAGCCTAACATCAGACATTTTAGGATAGAGTTGGGGATGGGTGAGGGGTTGGGTTGGTAGGGTGTCTCCTGCTCACCATTAGACTTGAGTTTAGGAAGATGAGCTGAGTAGAGTGAGGGCTAGGAGGCCACTCTGAGCTTGTGGGGACATAATGGTGGCTCAGTCTGGAGCAGACAACGGGGAAGGCGCGTGGGGAATGGTGTCATTGGGGCTGTGTCAGAGACGTGTTTACCGGATAGACCTTCAAAATGCCAGGAAGAGGCAAATACTGGGGTGCTGGAGGGAAGAGTCGGGGATGACTCCTTGATCTGGTTTCTGGGTGAGGGCAGAGAATATGTTTGGAAAGGAAAAGCCAAATTTGAGTTTGGAATATTGGATCTGAGTTATTTCCTTAGATAAAATTGCACAAGGGAATTTATCTGTGAACTAAGCATTTCCCAACCCACTGTGAGTTCTTCATGTGCTGGGCCATGATTTGAACTTGGCCATAATAAGGACTCTGTCCCTTGAAGAGAAACATTCCTTAGATAGCAGTTTGGCTATTAAGTTTAAAAACCACATTGTGAGGGGGAGAAGCTTCACTAGTTCTTCCAATTCACCCCGGTCTTGCTGATGGCCCCTGCCCAGTGGAATCATGCTCTGCCTTGAGATTATGGAGAAAGTTCCGCAGAGCTGAAAGTGGAGTGGATATCGTCACTGATGCTTTAGTGGTCTGCGTGGAAAGTCATTTGACTGGTTTCTTTAGCAACTCTGGCCTCTACCGACAAAGCTTCCTCGGCGTCCTAGCAACAAGCTCACCTGAAATGCCTTAGCAACTTTTGCTATCCTGGTTGGTCCGAGGAAAGAGGCAGGGACAGGGCCTTGTCCTTCGCGGTGACGCATCATTGTTCTTGACATATGGAAGAGAACGTGAAACATCCTCAGACAGGTGTCGTGACCCTCTTCCAGGAGACTCCTGTGGTAGCACATCACACCTCGGCCTCTGTGCTAGCCTGTCTTCAGCCTCTATGCAGGAATTCCCACTCCATTGCCAGAGGGAATCCGCACGTTGCTAATTTATTTATTTTTTTAACTTTTATTTATTTATTTGAGAGCAACAGACACAGAGAGAAAGACAGATAGAGGGAGAGAGAGAGAGAATGGGCGCGCCAGGGCTTCCAGCCTCTGCAAACGAACTCCAGACGTGAGCGCCCCCTTGTGCATCTGGCTAACGTGGGATCTGGGGAACCGAGCCTCGAACCGGGGTCCTTAGGCTTCACAGGCAAGCGCTTAACCGCTAAGCCATCTCTCCAGCCCAACGTTGCTAATTTATTAACTGGTGCTTTAGTTTCTGGAGGAGCCGCCTGTGGGAAGAGCTAGAGAATCCGATGGTGTGAGGGATGCCAGAGCAGAGTGCGCTCTGCAGTGACTGGACAGCTAGCGGGCGCGGCACTCTGGGCTCCACTAAGCTCTGTTTGCCACTCTCTCGGTCTGGGCTGAGCATAAGGTGAATCTGAGGATAAACTCAGAGATGCCCCTGGCGTTTTCATTCTTGGGACCACTGTCATCACTGCCAACTTTACTTTTTATTACACAGAAGGCAAGCAGCTTCTGTATTAGACAAACTACATGTCACTTTTGATTTTGAATGTTACGTTGATTTTTTTTTTTCATCCTTCCTTCTACTACTATGCCTAGAGCAGGATAAAAGTAGAAGCTAGAGGAAATCATGGAGAAGGTTAAGTGAGAGTAGAAAAGAAGATGAAATTAAAACAAGTGTAAGTGAACTCCTCATTGTCTGTGAGCTCTGGTAATACCCACAGAAAAGATCTTGTAAAAAGTCTTATTCAGTTTCTGCCAGACAAAAATACCAGTGAAACATGTCTCTTTCTTCTATTGAGGATGGAGGGAACTTTGATCCTTGGGTAATGCAATAAACCATCTGGGGCTATGTGACTTGGCAATACCCTACTAGCAATGAGATCAGAGGCCCCCTAAAGCCAGTGCCCGTAAGAACCAGCGAGTTTCATTGATGACGACGCTGGGAGCCTGCCATGTCCTACCACACTCGTTCCTCCTCTGGGACTACATACGTCTGGGCTCTCCACCCACACTTGGGGTGTGTCTTTGATGTGGAAATTAGAGGTATGCCAATGGTTCCTCTAAACATGGCTTCCATTCTCTCCTGGGTAGATGGCTATTTGGATAAGATTTCTGCTCTCATGAAATTAAGTCAACAGGGATAATAATAACAGAAGCAACAGCCAAACATTGTAACAGGAGACATGATTATGCCAGAGAACCCAAAACTCACAGGTGGAGATATCGTTTCAGAAATTATCCATAAAAATTGGATGGTAGGGGCTGGAGAGATGGCTAAGCATTTAAGGCACTTGCCTGCTAAGCCCAAGGACCCATGTTCAACACTCCGGATCCCATGTAAGCCAGATGTGCAGATGATGCAAGATCGTATGTGCACACAAGCTGGTGCACATACCTGGAGTTGGATTGCAGTGGCTGGAGGCCCTGGCAAGCCAATTCTCTCTGTGTCTCTCACTCTCTTGCATAAACAAAAAAACTGGATTGTAAGAACACAGGAACTCAAGATGTTAGATATTGACCACACTGCTGGGTAGGGAGAGGACCCAGAAAGACCATGCCCTGTTTAAGTGGGAATTTCGCCATCAGGCCTTCTTTGGAGAGAAGCTGCAGCGCAGGTGGACTGGGTATGCCTGGGCTCTGGTCCTGAATGAGTGGGACTTGATCTTAGCCCGTCACCCCTCTGTACCCAGCTTGCTTGCCTGCTTTCTTTCTTTCTTTCTTTCTTTCTTTCTTTCTTTCTTTCTTTCTTTCTTTCTTCCTTTCTTTTTTTGAGGTAGAGTCTCACTTTAGCCCAGGCTGACCTGGAATTCACTATGTAGTTTCAGGGTGGACTTGAACTCATAACGATTCTCCTACCTCTGCCTCCCAAGTGTTGGGATTAAAGGCGTGTGCCACCATGCCTGGCTTGTACCCAGCTTTCTTACTTGTGAAGTAGAGATGTTTTGAAAGGATTTTTCTGAGATGAAACTGTAGAGATAATGGAGGATGGCTGACTTAGGGCTTATATAGTACATATTGCTTGTTCCTATTTTTGAATAGTAATTAATAGTGAGAATCACTGTGTTAGGTCAGGAGAGGAATTCTGCCATGTTGGCTCCAGAACATTAACTCTTTTCACTGTATACAGAAGTGATAAGAAGCGATTAAAGATGACGGCCCACCATATCTGCCTCACAGGTGATGATGGGGCATACCTGGGGGGTCAAGGCAGCAATAGTTGGCCTTGGGGTGACATTCTTGAGGGGATAGGATGTCCCTTCCTTCAGCTGAAGCCAGGCAGACCCACAGTATGTGGAAAGGAGAAAACATCAAGAGAGGCCATGCCAAGTACACTGGTAAGTTCAAGCAGGGGTTTTGATTTAAAAACAAAATAGCAGGATAAAAATTGCTTGAACACCCCTTAGGTGATAGTTGCCTTGAAAGCTGACTGGGCTGCTGGGTTTCCTCAGTAAAGCCTGGGGTAGGGGAATTTCAACTCTCCTGCCTCTCACTGGAGCGGTCGACAGAACTCAGTCAGCGGGTGACAGGTTGATGCACCTGTCCCACACACGTGTATTCAAGAACTGTTAGATCCTGAGAAGAGTCAGGTGTCATGCATGCAGTAAAGGCTGTCACACGAGGGCCACATTGCTCAAAGGATGTCAGGAAGGGGCCGGAGCAGCCCAGCCCTCACGGAGGCAGGGAGTAACAGCACTGGCAGGCAGGTGGTGGGCCAGGCACGGCCGGCTGAGGACCCCAGTCCACGCTGGATCAGGAGGGTGGCCTGCAGACCCCGCCTCATGTCTCAGTGGGCATGAAAACACTACCCCCTTCCTCGTAGAGTGCTTCCTAGACGAAATGGGTCCGTGTACGTTAAATGAACATTTTGCAGTTGCATGTTGCAAAATGTAGTGCTCAGTAAATAGAAGCAACTATATCACTGTCTCTGCCACGTGTAGATGACTGAGAACCCAGTTTCCAGTAAACGAACACCCTTTAGGGGCCACCTCCTTCCAGCCATAATGGGACAAAAATGAGTTTTTCATCTGTATTTTGCAACTCACTTTCTATGGCATTCTTTATATAAATAGACCCACATGCTCATATTAATAGGCCAGCAGCATGGGAAATATTCCATAATCTACTATGTTCCAAATCGGGGCAGCTACTACGGGTGCCCCATGCATGGCATATGAAGGCCCGTTTTACACAGCACTCATCACGCTGCGTGTGCATGTCTCTTTGTATTGGGCCCTTTTCATAATTCTCCCTTTTGGCTAGAGTTTGTGTCATCCTCAGCTGCAGTATTTCGTTCCATTTGAGGGATTCCTGTACATTACTTCTTCATTTCCTTCCCCTTGGCAATGAAGGCTATTGTCAATATTTTGGTAGAAGAGATGGCACAGAGTTAGAATCATTTGTGTCAGGAGAGAGAGAGAGAGAGAGAGAGAGAGAGAGAGAGAGAGAGAGAGAGCTACCTGCTGCTTCTGCTAACCTTGCATTTGCAGATAAATTTCCAGACATAGGTAGAAACACACAGTTGGACCTCATGTTCTCATCACATAGGTTATGAAAAGAAATCTCTCAGTATTTTGTAAAGTTGAACATTTCTCTGCTGTTGAAATCATTGCCCATGGGCTTTTAGAACTTGGCCCCCTATATATGCCCGTGGGCTCCGTGTAGCAATTGCCAAGTTGAGCACGGTGAAGACAGGCCTTTCTTCAACTGACACAGAGAGATGGTGCCCTTGTTGGTGACACCATATTGATGTTGTGATTTTCCAGTGTTGGAAGTGGAACATTTCCTTCCTATAGATCTCCTGTCCAGAGTCTGGCTTCTTCCTACTTCTTCTTGAGAGTTATAAAAAGCTTTGGAATCAGCTGATCTTGCAAAATGAGATCATCTACAACCTAACACATGTTTGTGAAGCCAGCTTTATCTTTGGACTCTAGAGTTATACTCTATTAAAGGATCCATTTGGTGCATACTCATAATGTCCTTTCTGCCTGGCCCTATGAGACACATGTAGACATAAATTGGCCAAGTACCAAAGTAAGAAAAAGGGCTAGTTGGTAGATTAGTGTGGCTTTGCTTCACAAGGTGCATCCTCACTCCTACTGGTTGAAACCAGCCTAGGAAAGAGCTGCATTGACTGTGGGCGACATGGAGCCGAAAGTTGACCTCCCTAGCTGAGGACTTCGCCTTTGATTTTGATGGGGAGGGCTGGGGATGACTTGCATTATGAAACGGTACTCATCCATATCTTCCTCTGTCAGGTTTCCAGATGCATTTGTGACCTTCAGCTCCTTCCGGAGCAGGTTTCCTGAGGTGTCTGGGTACTGTTACTGTGCTGACAGCCAAGGGCGGGAGCTGGCTGAGACAGGTGAGAGGGTGAACCTCGGGCAACATGAAGGGATCAAGCCCGGCTCCAGAGCATAAGGTAGAAATAATAATGCCAGCCTGCCACTCCCCTATCAGGCTGCCATGGGCACGGGAGAGGACCCAGCCTTAGCACACTGGCCTCTGTGGCATTTTGGATGCAGCAGCAGCCGGCCTGCGTTGGTCCCTTTGCGCACGCTGCAAGAGATGCCCACCTGGTAGCGTGGTGGATTTCTACCTCATTTTCAAGGCAGGGCTCCCAGTGCTGGGAGGAGCCTGCACGGCATCCGCAGAAAACTACTGCAGTGAGGTGCTCAGTGCTGCTGGGGAAGGCCCCGCCCCCGTGACCTCTGCTAGGGCGAGTTCTTCCTCCATGAGCCCATCCATGAAATGCCGGCCGCCTTTGTTCAGGTTTGGAGATGCTGCTGGGTGAAATTTACGACACCATTTTTTCCGGCCTGGATCTGGCCTCCACCTTCGCTGAAAGCACTATGTACCGGATCTTGCAGAGACGTTTCCTGGCCGTGCAGTTAGTCATCTCTGGCAGATTCCGATGTAAGTAACAGCCCACACATGTGTGTTCCTGCTGGGGAGCCACTTGGGTCTTAAAGTCGCAGAATCTGCATGGCTGTGCCACCATGTCAGTGCAGGGATTAAAAGCCTGGGACAGCCGAGTCCTGGCGGCGCACGCCTTTGATCCCAGCACTCAGGAGG
This sequence comes from Jaculus jaculus, assembly GCF_020740685.1. Classification (NCBI taxonomy): domain Eukaryota; kingdom Metazoa; phylum Chordata; class Mammalia; order Rodentia; family Dipodidae; genus Jaculus; species Jaculus jaculus. The sequence goes on along the minus strand of NC_059103.1, from coordinate 205,603,260 downwards.
TAGGAGGGTCACCATGAGTTCAGGGCCATCCTGACACTACATAGTGAATTCCAGGTCAGCCTGAGCAATTAAAAAAAAAAAAAGCCTGGGACAGCACAAAGCCACGTAGACTGGATATCTGAGCCGTGTTCACACCACCTCCTTTGCTGCACGGTCTCTTCTAGGCCCCACGAAGTGTGAAGTGGAGCAGTTTGCGGCCACTAACTTTGGTCACCCCTACGTCCCGAGCTGCCACAGAAATGGGGACTACCAGGCAGTGCAGTGCCAGACAGACGGACCGTGCTGGTGTGTGGACGTCACGGGAAAGGAGATCCCTGGCACCCGGCAGCAAGGGCGGCCACCATCTTGCGGTGCGTTTTCTCCCAGGGCCGTCCTTCTCTGTCTTCTCAGATTTGATTACTGTCACCCCGTGTCCATGTCAGTCTCTTGGTACTCTATTAATCAACCTCTGACTGAGTGTCCCTCAGGGACCTTTCCTCTACATGACTGAAAATCACTTTGTTATCATTAACTTCCACCAGGTTTCTTTTTCTTAAATTTTATTTATTTGAGAGGGGGCAGACGTAGAGAGAGAATGGGTGTGCCGGGGCCTCTAGCTACTGCAAACGAACTCCAGACGCATGAGCCCCTTATGCATCTGTCTTACGTGGGTCCTGGGCAATCAAACCTGGGTCCTTAGGCTTTGCAGGCAAGAATATGCCTTACCACTAAGCATCTCTCCAGCCCCCAACAGGTTTCTTGTCTTGTGTCATCATAGTTATTTCCTCATGAGAGCTCAGGGACACTTAGGTGATGAGAAAAGAAAAAGGGGGCTGAGTCTTTGCACATCATGGGTGGAGCCTGTACTGGTAAGTGAGGAGCACAGGAAGTGAGTTCCTCATTTCTGTCTTGAAGTGTGCATGAGAAGGCACCAGGAGGGCTTCTTGGAAGAGGGAACCATTGTTCAGGCTAAGGAAAGACACATCCCTTGAATATTGTAAGGAGGGTACAGAGACAGCTATGGGCTGTGAAGTGGAGGTGTGGGGAAGCCTGGGAGGCCGTTCACATCATTACCAAGGCGTCGTGTTGCATGGCAGCTGAAGCTCAGGCCAAAGATGCCTGTTGGGTTGTATGTAGAAGACACATCTCCTGGCACTGTTAGAGGAGAGCTTGAAAAAAGCCTTGGGTCTGAGACCAAGTAGTCAATTAGAAGGTCACTACAATGATGGGAGAGAGATGGCAGGAGCTTCCTGAGTTCCTGGGGCTGTGTCTACAAATCAATACAAACTGGGCAGCTTCCAACAATCAACGATCGCCTTGCTGTTCTGTAGGCCGGGAGTCCAGCCTCCTCTGTGATAAGGGCCTGGGTCTTCTGCAGCCTCCAGACAGGAGCCTGAGGAGCCTCTTGCCAGCTCGTGGTGGAGGCCAGCCATCCTTGGCACTCTTCAGTTCACAGCAGCACCACCCTGTTCTCTACTACGTTCCTTCTGCCTGTCCCCGCATCTCTTCTCACAAGCGTGTCAGTCAGGTTGGACTAAGGGCACCCCAATCCAATGTGACGTCATCTTCACCAACACCACCCACAGTGACAGTTTTGCCAAGTCAGCACACTGAGGTTCTGGGAAGAAAGATGCATTTTGGAGGGACATGGAGATCAATGTAAAAATAGGAGGGTGGGCCGCAGACCTTCGAACTGTCACTGAGGGTCTCAGTAAGGTCTCATTTCACCACCCCAGCGGGATGGAGAGGGATGCTACTGATGAGGAAGAGGGAGGAAGTCAGGAGAACAAGCCTTCCAACAGGGAGGAGCTGAGATTTGAAGCAGGTGGAATGGAATTCTTGGAGCAGCATGGTAGATATGTATTAAAGCACATGTGGGAATTCCTGTTAAATGATTCAACTTTTCCTCATTAACACTTTAAATATTGTGTGTATTATGTAGAAGATATCTTCAACCTGCTATGTAGATGTCTACTTTTTTTTTTGAGACAGGATCTCATGTAGCCCAGGCTGGCCTCAAACTCTCTACATAGCCAAGGAGAATGACCTTAAACTTCTGATGCTCCTTCCTCCACCTCCCGTGTGCTGGGATTACAGTTGTGTGCTACCATACGGGCTCTATTCCATGCTGTGGATTCACACACAGGGCTTCCGGCACTCTGTCTACTGAGCTATGACCTCAGCTCATTAAAAGAAGACATTGGACTGGGGGAGATTGTTCAGGGGTCAAAGGTGCTTGCATGCAAATCTGCCAGCCTGCTTTCAATTACCCAGCACCATGCAAAGCTGGGACAAACCAGCTCATGGATCTCTGGTCCCAAAGCACCCAAGACAGTGGGAGCGTGGGAGGGTGGATCCAGGAGATCCCAAAACCTGACTGACATCCTGACATATGTGTGTGAACTGGCAGTTCCTTTGCAGCAGCAAGAGACCCTGCCTCAAAGAAGGTAAAGCACAGTCACCTCTACGCTGTCTTCTGACTCCACATGCATGCACGCCGTGTACATATGTGCCCATAAACGCATGCATACAAATAGATAAGTAATAAACATTTTAAGGAAGTATCTGCAATCAAATTCCAGTTCTCTCACCGCCTTGAAATACTACGTCTTGTAACCCTCAGGTGGGATGTAAAGAGCAATGACTTTGCAAATTAAAAGCAGCAACTCAGCCGGGCGTGGTGGCGCACGCCTTTAATCCCAGCACTAGGGAGGCAGAGGTAGGAGGATCGCTGGGAGTTCGAGGCCACCCTGAGAATACATAGTGAATTCCAGGTCAGCCTGAGCTAGAGTGAGACCCTACCTTAGAAAACCAAAAAAAAAAAAAAAAAAGCAAGAAAAAAAAAAAAGCAGCAACTCCATAAATGCACAGAAGGGCCACGTGTCGTCACTCCTTTTCTCTGGTGTATCAGTTCTATTGCTGAGGCAACCAATGCCACAAGAAGACACCTGGATTGTTTTATTTTAGTCACACTGGGTGACAATTGTCTGTGGAAAGGGAGGCAGCAGAGGAGTGAGTTTGTTTCCTCCACAGGCGTGATCTTGCTGAGAGATGTGCTGTGTGTTCTCATGTTGCCAGTCTTTTGTCCTCACATGTCAGGAACCACATGTTCCACTTTCACTGTTGCCTTGTTGCAGATGGAAGCTGGCTGGCTTCCTTTTGGTGTCTGGGTGAATCTAGATGAAATAATTATTTTTAAAAGTTGAGGGTAAGATAGTGGCTTGGAAGGTCCCCTAAGATTTATGGTTTTACGGAGAAAAATGGCACTTCATTGTGTTTGCATTTTACATTCCCCCCCACCACCCCAACTCTCTTGTGCAGTTTCAGTCCCAAGAACTTTCACATAGAATGGCCTGGCCATGCAAGGAGTAGAAGAGTTGATCACCTGCTCACTAGAAATTTCACGGAAAGGTCAAGAGCCAAGAGGGGTGTACCAAACGTGTTTACAGAGGGGGCAGTTTGTATTATAGTATAGGAAATCATATATTTCCCATATTATATTTTTAATATTATGTATTGCATCGTAAGATAGTAAGTATTTATTACATGAAACACTAATAGTGTACCAGGTATAGGCCTTAGCCTGAGAGAGACAAGTTATCCTGGTGGGACTACCCACAGGAGGACACAAGCACAGGGAGAGCAGGTGGGGATGCACTGAGCTCCACTCAGAAGTTCCTTGAGAGAAAGATGGGGAGTGGCGCCTCAGCATATGTTAATAGGGGTTTGCCAGTAAGCTGGGATCCTAAGGATGCCTGAACAAATTGCTAAAACAAATTGCCTTAAACAACAGCAATCTGTCCTCTCATGCATCTGTTCAAGGGCCGTGTTCCTTCTAACAAAGTGGTTGGTTTGTGGCAGCATCACCCGGCCTGTGTGCTCCGGTCCTTACATAACCTTCTTCCTTGTGTCTCTGTGTGCATGGCGATCTCATAGGGACACAAACATTGGACTCCCAGTCCACCCCAGTCTCATTATGACTTGATTACATTTGCCTAGACTTTATTTCTAAATAAGGTCACAGAGGCTCCAGGTGGACATAAATTCTGTGTGTGTGTGTGTGGGGGCATTGAGGTAGGCAAGCGTAATCTGGTTTTCAGAAAGTGGGCCTGTGTCTCATAGACTTGCTATAGTAAAAGACAATCTGGCTAGAGCTGGCAGAGTGGTCATGGGGATGAGAAATAGTCACCCCCAGAAATGACCCCAGCATGGTACTCAGAGGGGAGGGAAAAGCATAGATGAAAGCAGAGAAGAAAGTGGCCCACTTTTGTCATCTGACTGCCACAGAGATCTGGGGGTGACTGGGGGGGGTGCATCTCAGGACCAGTCACATTGCTTAAACCATGTCTCCTGTTTAACTTTGTCTCCTGCAGCTGAAGGCCAGTCATGTAGCTCAGAAAGGCGGCAGGCTTTGTCCAGGCTCTCCTTTGGGACCTCAGGGTACTTCGCCCAACAGGACCTGTTCTCTTCTCCTAAGGAAAAGCCAGGCTCTGTGAGTGGAGCCAGATGGGCCACTTCCTGCCCACCCACCATCAAGGAGCTGTTCGTGGACTCTGGGCTTCTGCGCTCAATGGCGGTGGAGCAGTCCCAACAGCTTTCTGCACCAGGAAGTCTCCTCCCAGAAGCCATCAGAGCGATTTTCCCCTCCCGAGAGCTGGCTCGCCTTGCCCTTCAGTTTACCACCAATCCCAAGCGCCTCCAGCAAAACCTCTTTGGAGGGACATTTTTGGTGAATGTTGGCCAGTTTAACTTGTCGGGAGCACTTGGTACAAGAGGCACATTTAACCTCAGTCAATTTTTCCAGCAACTTGGTCTCCCAGGCTTCCAGAATGGAGAGGAACCAGTAGACCTACCGGGGCTACGCTCTGTGGGGTTGGATTCAAATACTACCTCGGAAACACTCGTTGCCTCCAAAAAGGAGGTTGCCATGAATAAGACAGTTGTGGGCCGTTTTGGCTTTGAGGTCAACGTACAAGAGAACCAAAGTGCTTTAAAATCCCTTGCTTCTCTCCTGGATCTTCCAGAATTTCTGGTCTTTTTGCAGTATGCTATTTCTGTGCCCGAGGATGTAGCAAGAGACTTGGGTGACGTGATGGAAATGGTGCTCGGCTCCCAGGCCTGTGGGCAGACACCAGGAAGGCTCTTTGTCCCATCGTGCACCGCTGGAGGGAGCTATGAAGATGTCCAGTGCTATGCTGGCGAGTGCTGGTGTGTGGATTCCCAGGGCAGAGAGCTCCCGGGGACAAGAGTCAGAGGTGGACGCCCGAGGTGCCCCTCAGAGTGCGAGAAGCAAAGGGCTCGTACGCAACGCCTCGCAAGCAGCCAGCCGGCTGGGTCCAGCTTCTTGGTCCCTTCTTGTACTGGCGAGGGGCGTTTCCTGCCCGTGCACTGCTTCAACTTCGAGTGCTACTGTGTTGATGCCAAGGGTCGGGCTATTCCAGGAACCAGGAGTGCCGTTAATGAACCCAAGCAGTGTAAGTCTGTTGGGTATTTATAAAGTCTTTGCCTTTTTTTTTTTTTTTAAATTTTATTAATTCATCCAAGTCTGAGTCTTTGTTTAGGCTTCAATCCGTGCTTTGGAGGAAATCAAGTTTATTCATGGGTAAAGGGCAAATTTCAGTTGCTGGAATAATTAGCCGATGGAATAAATAATTAGACTTCTTAGGGAAGCCTGGATAAGGTTAACCATTCTTTCAATGAGCTCAAAGAGCTAAGAGGAAGATTTGTTTGTTCTTAAGAAAAATGCGATATGCGTTCTGTAGAGTCGGACAGCAGCTGTGTTAGTCATTAGGTGACCTTGGGTGGGATAGGATTTGTAAGTTAGAGGCTGTTGTGATTTCCGTGGCTGGGTAAGGTTTCAGATGTCTTGGGCAGCTACATGGTTGCACCTTCCACACCTTGGTATTTCTGGCTTATTTGTTTTTTGTTGAATATCTGATCTTTGTTCTTCCCTAGGTCCCAGGCCCTGTCAGTTAGAGGCGGAGCAAGCTTTCCTTGGGACCGTGCAGGCCTTGCTGTCTAATGCCAGCACACCTCCTGCCTTCTCCAGTATCTACATCCCGCAGTGCAGTGCCAGCGGGCAGTGGAGGCGAGTGCAATGTGATGGGCCTCCTGAGCAGGTCTTCCAGTGGTATGAACGATGGGGCGCTCAGAACAGCAGTGGCCAGGAGCTGACCCCTGCAGAACTGCTGATGAAAATCATAAGCTATAGAGAAGCAGCTTCCGGAAACTTCCATCTCTTTCTTCAAAATCTCTATGAGGCAGGGCAGCAAGGCATCTTCCCAGTGCTGGCCCAATACCCTTCCCTCCAAGATGTCCCACAGGCAGTGTTGGAGGGGACCCTGACCCAGTCAGGACAAAACATCCTCTTGGAACCCTACCTGTTCTGGCAGATCCTCAACAGCCAGCTCAGCCGGTACCCAGGACCTTACTCGGACTTTAGCATACCTTTTGAACACTTTGACCTCCGGAGCTGCTGGTGTGTAGATGAGACTGGCCAGGAACTGGATGGAACTCGGGCTGAGCCAGGCAAGATCCCAACATGTGAGTTAATTCATGTGAAGAACCAATTTTGAGTTTTCTTCAAAAAAAAAAAAAAAAGATGTCTGGTGGGAGGGTACTGAGTGTCAAAGGTGGACTGGAGTTTAAAGAAGGCAGGGAACATGCCTTCAATGTATGGTCAAGAGAACCCTGGTTCATAGACAGAAGGTGACCTCCCCACATCTACATAGTCAAGTATTGGTGAGTGTAATATTGTCCTTTTTATTTATTTATTTTTAAGTTTGTTTGTTCATTTGCAAGCAAAGAGACAGAGGAGAGATAGACAGAGAGAATGGATGTGCCAGAGCCTCCAGCTACTGCAAACACAGCCCAGATGCATGGGCCACTTTGTGCATTTGGCTTTAGGTGGATACTGGGGAATTGAACCTGAGTTGTTGGGCTTTGCAGACAAACACCTTAACCACTAAGCCATCTCTCCAGCCCATTGTCCCTTTTAGAGTTATCCTAGATGTGATTATTTAACTCAGTGTCTTCGATTTTTTTTTTTTTTAACTGTATGTCTTCTGTGTGCAAAGCATTATCTTGGAGCCAGTGGGGGCTGTGAAAATGAACACGACTTACCTTGGCCTCCGGAGTTCATGCTTTGCTGAGCACTCCTGAGTTGCCTGTACCAAACCAGCAGTTATTACTGTGGCACTGCTATTTTATTGGGACATTCCTAGGGAATCAGACCTCATGAAGGTGTCATATGAGCACATTTGGTTGGCTCGGACACATTTAATTATAGGCCAATTGGAGAGCCACTGATGGATGGGTGTAAGTTCAGCTTTGCGGCAGGCAGACATAGAGAGGAGGTATGGTGTAGGTGGCACGCGTGGAGTGAAGGAGCTCTGTGCTTTAACGAAAACACCTTATCTCAGGGGCTGGGGAGATGGCTTGGTGGGGAAAGTTCTTGCTGCATAAGCATGAGAACCTGAGTTCAGGTCTCCAGAACCTACACAAAATTCCAAGCATGGTGGCATCACCTGCAATGCAAGCATGGGGAGGGAGAGACAGGGCTAGCTAATCTAGCCTAATTGGTGAGCTCTGGGTTCAGTGACCCTGCCTCAAAGAATAAGGTGGAGGGTGACTCAATAAGAACCCCTAATGTTGACCTCTGGCCTCTATATACATTCACACACAAATTAATATATGCATAAACATGTGTGCATGCACACACATGCACACACACGTGTGTGCATATATGCACTGCCCTATTTCCAAATAGCCAAGTCAGAAGTTTGACAGACTTAGTGCTACTGTAACATGCCAGCATCTTTCTAAGCAGCTGCTATTAATACACAGGGCAGATGTAATAGGACAGATGTCATAGGACAGAGATCATAAAACAGATGTCATAGGAGAGATGTTCATTTGAGTGAGAGCTCTCAGTTCATCCACTGCTACTGGACTTGGAGGATGTTGAGTTGGAGCCCATGTGCTGAGAACATTCTAAGTAGCCTGGGGACAGCACTACTAGGGTTCTCTGCTAAAACAAAAGCATCTAGCAGTAGGACCCCAACATTAGCACATTCACACTGGCCTGACTACTGGCCAAGAATCACTGGTGAGTCTTGTAGAATCATTCTCTGAACCAAAGATCACGGAAACATATAAGTTTTCGAGCCTTTAAGGGTCCCTAATTGTGGGAAGCTGAGCTGCTACTATCATATGTCCCTGCTGACTAGTGACTAACCTCATGCTGAAGGGCTGAGCGCTGAGCAGAGCAGCGGAACCAGGCTTAAAGGGCAGCAACGTCTCCAATGAGTAACAGGAGGGAGTGAGCGGGTGTCTCCTAATACTCTGTCTCCAGAATTTGATGTTATCCTTTTAAATGTTTAGTTAAATGTTTACTTTTGACTTTGAAATTAGTGTTAGTGGATAAAGCAACTGAGAACACTTTACCCAGTGCGTTATTACAATGCTGTGCACACATGCTTTATAAATAAATACCTGTATTATGGGGAGTGCATATTCAGACTCTTGCTGATAAGGCAGGATGATCTGAAGAATTTGCTCCAGAGCCTTGATACTGCATGTGTGGTCCTATACCGTCAGCCTCACCTGGGGAGCCTGCCACATGTTCAGGATCTTGGTCTTGACTTACTGCACCAAACCCTGGGATTCTGTATTACCTCCTCATGAATTTGTTATGTGCACCCACAAGCTTGAGAAGGGCCCAGCCAGAGGACAGAAGTCTGGTCTCAAGTCCTGGCTCTTCCATGTGCTCCTGTGTGAGCTGGAGAAAGGTTAGATTCCTCTGTGACATCTGAGCTCTGGTGAATCACCACCTCATTGCTGTTCTGTGAACCACACAAGGGAATAGACAGGAGGTTCCAGGCTTAGTAAACAGAAAGAACTTAATATGGGAAGGCTGGGTTAGTACACCTAATCAAAGGAGCTATAACTTCCTATACTCATGCAGAGATAGTGGCAAACAGAGAGCCTGGCATATCTCTGAAAGCCAGGCTCTATACAAGAATACATCTGCTGTCTGTGACACCCATCCACCCATCATTCCATCCACCCACCCACTCACTACCTGCCCATCCTTTCAATAGAGACAGCTGGTCCAGATCTTTGTTTCTGGAGTGAGACTGTCAAGACTGGAATTCTGAATCAACTGCTTTTCTGGGAACTTGCTACGTTTTATGAATTCATGCATGTTATATGACTTCTCTCGGCTTCAGTTTCTCATCTATAACAAGGGACTAAGAGGATCTTCTTAGGCTAAGTAACTGAAATTAGCCTGTGTCAGTATGCTTCGCACTAGCCTGGGGTGAGCAAACCACACTCACGACTACTCCTGTGCAGGTTCCTCCATGGCTGCTGAGTGAAAAGGGTTGGGAAGGCGAGGCAGGAAGAGCCGACTTGGTGACCGAATGCATTGGTACTGTTTCTGTGCCCTAGGTCCTGGCTCCTGTGAGGAAGTGAAGCTTCGTGCCCTGAGGTTCATTAAGGAAGCAGAAGAGGTTGTCTCCGCTTCCAACGGATCTTGGTTCCCTCTGGGAGAGAGTTTCCTAGCGGCCAAGGGAATCCAGCTGACCAGCGAGGAGCTCGGCCTTCCTCCACTCTACCCATCCAGGGAGGCCTTCTTGGAGAAGTTTCTGCGTGGTGGTGATTACGCCATTCGGTTGGCAGCTCAGTCCAGTGAGTGCACTGAATTGAGGTTTCTTGCTCTGTGTCGTCGCATCTGGTTCTCATTGATCACCTCCAGGCCTTTTCTGGCTTTCCCTGGACTGCTGTTCTTTGAGATTCTGCAGACTCCTGTGAGAGGTTCTCAGATCCCCCAGCACAGTGCCCTGGGGCTGCACGCTCTATCACACAGCCCTCAGGAAACCACGAGTCTTATGACTGTGCTAGGGACCGCAGAGGGCATTCAGTTGCCTGGCCTATCCTAAGACTTCTCTCCATTCTCAAGGACACAGGGACACCAGAAAGTGGGGGGGGGGGGGATCCTGAGAGAGCATCTCCCAAAGGCTCATGTTCTTTCTTTCTTTCTTTTTTTTTTTTTTTTTTCGAGGTAGGGTCTTACTCTGGGGCTCAGGCTAACCTGGAATTCACTATGTGGTCTCAGGGTGGCCTTGAATTCTTGGCACTCCTCCTACCTCTGCCTCCCGAGTGCTGGGATTAAAGGCGTGCACCACCACGCCCAGCCAAGCTCATGTTATTTCTGCCACAACAGAGGAAGAGGTCAGGGAGCCCACTGTCCTCTGGCCTGGCAGCAGTTGCACAATGCTAGAACCCAGTTCCTAACTCTGCAGGCACTTGGGCGTTGAGTACAAGTCCTGATATTTGCATTCATCTGCTAACGCTTTCTGGAGAACAAAACTATGATTACCATCTGGGGTTCTTTACAGTAAGAAAGCTATTGATTAAGTCAGTTCCTTGGGGACACCAACCTACAACCTATGGAGGCCAAGACGGGAAGTCTGGTGGCTCCCGGTCTTGGGCTCATACCCCCCAGTGGTCTGTGCCCTTCCTTAGCCGATCTCAGGGCAACTGGAGTTAGTGGTAAGACCTAGCTCATCCAACAGCCTATGTCATTTCTCCTCTGCCCACAGCCTGCTCTGGCAGGAGGCTCTGATTCTACACTAACAGGGACCCAGGACCCATCTCTCCCTGAGGCCCCCCAATCCCTTCCCAAAGGCTTTCAGTGGCTCCATTGGCTTGGGTGATGGGCGGGTACAGTGATGTTTTCTTCAGAAGGTAAATATCTAAAGATGTTCCTTTCCAGCTATCCTCAGATCACTTTTGCTTGTCTGAAGCTAGAAAGAGGAAGATTCTAGAAGAATCAGGGCTTCTATTTTCCCTGAGGGTCTGGGGATTGGGGGCCCAGAGCAAAGAAACATAGAAGAAAAAACATTGGCCATAGAGCACCTTTGGCCAATAGAAGACAGCATCAGGGTCTTACAATCATGTCCAACCTTTTGTAACGGTGACATGGTGTCAACATCTGCAGAGTTCATAATCAAGACCCATGTAAATGGGTTATAAAAAAAAGTGAATGAAAGTTTTGTAATATTTTAAGTAAGTTGATGATTTTGTTTTGGGCCACTTTCATAGCCATCCTGGACCAATTGTGCCCTACCCACAGGCCACGGGTGGATGTGCCCACCTCATGAGGCTGTGTGTGGGGGTGGGGCTATACATGGCTATTGTGGCTGTCAGCTCAGCACATGTCACCCATGCATTCTTGTAGTGCATAACACTCACTCTGGTCAGAACTGAACTCTTTCCACTGACAAGCAAATGCAGACTCAAAGAGGTCGGGCAACTGGCTAATGATCACACAGCAAGAGGCGTGTACCCGCCAGGATTTACACAGAGATTTGTGAGCTGCTCAAGCCCCATTCATTGCACCAGGCTGTTTCAAAGGAGGGTCTGGGTGGCCCCAGACATGCTCTGATGCGGGAGTTGGTAGTATACTTATAGCTACCAGATCCATGTCCTCATGAAACCCATTTCTGACAGGTGACAAGTTGGGGAGAACTGATCCAGTGTGCAGAAGGTGACCTCCATTTGGGCTAACCAAAAGTTAGCCCATATGGGATGCCACCTTTGAGCCATACCCCATACCTGGCACCTGTGCTTATGGAGAGGAAGCTGGAGGGCAGACGGGGCAGGAGCTGGGTGACAGCTCACTGCTACCTAGAAGGAAGGTGGCAGAAGCCCAGAGTGAGGAGCTGGGGCTATAGACCAGGTGGTGGTGTGCTCACCTACCACAGGCCTCTCTTCTCCCCACGTCTCATGCATGTATTCTTTTTCCTCCCTCCCTCCCTCCCTCCCTTCCTTCTTTCCTTCCTTCCTTCCTTCCTCTATTTCTTTCCCTTTATTCCTTCCCTTCTTCATTCTTTTCTTCCTTTCCCTTTTCTTCATTATTTCCCCCCTTTTCCTTTTTATGCTATATCAAACTCAAACCCTTATTTAATATAGGCAACCACTTTTCCACCAAGCTATTCTAACAGCTCTTAAAAGAATTATTTTGGGTGCTGGAGAGATTGCTCAGTGGTTAAGGCACAAAGCCTAACATCCTGGGTTTGATCTCCCAGTACCCATGTAAAGCCAGATGCACAAAGTAGCACGTGCATCTGGAATTCCTTTGCAGCAGCAAGAGGCCCTGGTGTGCCCTTTCTTTGTCTTCTTCCTCTCTCTCTCTCTCTCTGACCTTGCTAATAAATAAAAATATTTGAGGCAAGGTCTCACTAAGTCTTTCAGGCTGGCTTTGAACTTACTCTGTAGTCCTAGCTGGCCTTCAAGTCAGGATCCTGAGATTATGGGTGTATTCCGCCATCCTGCCTCAGTTATTTCTTGAGGACACACTCGGGGGCAGGTACTGTTCTCTACATAAAGTATGTACAAATCTCTGCACCAGGGCCATAAATGTTATGACAGCAGAGAAGCCCTTGTACTAAATAGGTCAGTGTCTTGTGTGTTGAATGGTGGTGAATGCTTCGCAAAGAAGTTGAGGGATGTGGCAGCTGTGGACCTGGAGCAGTGTCCTTGGCAAGGTGATGCTGGGTCACTCAGCCTCCCTCACGGAGCCTCTCCTGGAACGTCGACACAGCAGAGTGTTGAAGAGAGGAAAGAGCCAAGTTGTAAGAGTTTGACAGGAAAGACGGAGAGGTATAGCAGGCACCAACGGACCTCCTGGGGTCAAAGCCTGCACTCCACTTCCTGCTATGAGACCTTGGTCAAGGGCTTATCTCTCTGTGCTTCATTTTGTCACTGGTCGGCTGGGATGATATTCCCTCGTAGGGCTGTGAAGGAGAGTCGTGAAGCAATGTGTTGTTAGTCAGTGCCTGGCATGTTAGGATGCTGAAGGCCTTATCCAGGGTGGGGCTGCAGATATATCACGGGCCCCTCAAAACCACTCACTGGGCTAATCAGTTCTCTGTGGAACTTACCACAGAGACTCTTACCTGCAGTACAAGGTTTACTTTTCAAGATAAAGGCGGCTCTGCTCTCCAAAGAACCTCCGTAATACTTGAGATTAAAATATTTTGACAGGTGAAAAGGACAGCTTATGTGGGGACAGGAGCGTGTTTAAGGATCTGCCTGGCTTATTTCAGTGATAGGCCACAGGGCAGGTGTCACACTCTGCTCTTCTCTTTCTGCTCCTCTAGCCTTGACCTTCTATAGGAGCTCCCATTCCTCCGTGGGCGCATCAGATGGAGCAGCCAGCCCTCTGCCGCCGGGCCCCTATGTGCCACAGTGTGATGCCCTTGGGAACTGGGAGCCTGTGCAGTGCCACGCTGGGACTGGTAAGAAGAACTTTGGGAGGGCAAATAATACTCACCCTCTGTGCTTAGGGGAAAGAGCCCCACAACAGGAAGTGAGTGAGCTGGACGTGCATCTGTCCCTCTTTGGTACCTGGGACAAACTCATAGCTTCACAGGCCTCAAGGTGTAAGCTGGCAAGGCTGAGAAATGGTGACTTCACAATGTCCTGTGTCTAAAAGAGAAATATCACAAACTTCAATGAACAAAGTTCAAATGAAACATAGGAATTAAATCTACCATTTGGGACAAGGTTACTTACAAGCAATAGTCACCACCAGTGCACACGTGAACACCTTGGCTAATTCTCCTCCCATGAGCCACCTGAAACAACGGGAATGTTTAGCTGTAGCGTGCTAACACAGCATTCCCAACACATGCAATGTTCTTCCAGACCTAGTGCTGACTCAGGACAAAGCGACAGTAATGCAAGTAGTGTGGTTCTGGCTAAGGGGTGACAGAGAGACCCATGAAAGAGGCCAGAGAACCCAGAGTCAGTGCATATAAATACAGTAAACTGATCTCTAACAGAGATGCAAAGAAAATTGAATGAAATGACAGTCCTTTCAACAAATGGCATTGAAATAATTTGATATTTGCATGGGAAAGAATGAGTCCTCACATATATGTCCTACCTTATACATAGTTAAAGTCAAAATGAACTATAGATTAAATTGTAAACCATAAAAGTATAAAACTTCAGGAAGAAATTATGGATGAAAACTACATGACTTTGTGATTGGCAATGAATTGCTAAATACACTACCAAATATACAGTATGTGAGAGAAAAATGATTCCTCTATGTAAGTGAAGCAAGGACCTTCATCCAACTTGGAGGTTAAGTGCACAGTGTTGGAGGCATGGTATGCTGAGCCTTATGATTGTAGGCAATGGACCAGGAGACAGACAGACCATGTTGTGATTGTGGGCAATGGACCAGGGGGACAGACAGGACATTTTGTGATTGGAGACAGCAGACCAGGGGATAAACAGGCCATGTTGCTGGCATTGCTATGAATTCAAAGGAGGGCAGTTGTAGCAGACAGCTTCAGGTTCACTGAGATGAACTTCTAGACCAGGCACAGTTATGGAGGAAGGGATATTTATTGAAGCTCACAGATCCAGGGGAAGTTCCACAATGGCAGAAGAAGCTGGCCTACTTTCACAGGCCCAAGCAGACAGAGAGAAGTACAAGCCAAAAGCCACACAACATAGCACACTTCAGGAACTCCAGCTAGGCACACTTTGCATATCTTTAGATTGAAATCTCAAACCCATCATCACACCTTATAATTCACTCAGTGACACTGCCTCCAGCCAGTGGCTGCAGATGCAAACTACAAATAAAAAACTGAATATTTGGAGGGCCATCTATTCAAACCACCACATTCTCCTCCTGACCCCAATAGATTTATAATCATCATACATTATAAATTGTACTCAGTCCAATTACAAAGGTCCCCACAGTCTTGACCAATTTAAGATATTAAGACCTGTAAAATCAAACAAGTTAAATATTTATAACATAAAGGCACAGAGGAAACATTTTCAACTGGTACAATGCATAGCAAGGAGAGACTAAAACAATGCAGACTCAACTACCATCAAACCAACATCAAACTTCGGCAGTTCAAGTTCAATACAACCAGAGACTGACAGTCTCCAGATTTTCCAATTCCGCCATTCCAGCTGGGCAGAGTAGCCAGGGAATACTTCCATCCCAGGCCAACAGTGAGCTCCATGGTAGCCATTGCATAGTCCTGGTATATACAAAATATCTTCATGCAAACCATGGTCCATCTTCCAAAGGCTCTTTCAGCCTATCAGGGCATCATGCCCTGCCTCATACCACATCTCAGCAGCAGTTCCTGGCACTGTGTGCAATTCACAACCACTCCATGCATTTTTATGCTTCTGAAACTAATGTCATGTGTGCAGGACACAGCCATATTCTGAATTCACAGAGAAAATAAATTATAACCTTATAAAGCAGGTTCCTTCTCCAGTCAACTCTTTTCAAAACAAGTTTGCATTTCTATCACAATCTTTCCTCAGGCATCCTCTACATGGTTTTAGTGTAGAGCAGTTGGACCATCTTCCTTAAGATTGCTAATGTGTTTGACAATAGCAGGTTCAGTAACCTTAAACCAGTCTCAGTCCTGTAATTTTAACTTGCTTGAAGTTTTCCAGCTTAAAATCTTAAATCTCTCAATCCAATATCTTTAGCCAAGCACATCAGTCCACTACAAATTTAATGTTGATCAAACTCTCTGGGCCTGGGCAGCAGGATGCAGCCAGCCCTTATGCCAGTAGCTGAGTTCCAACAAAGTCCTCTGCAGTCTTTCCTTCCCCTTAGAAAGCTCTTAAGCCAAGCCTTGAAATTCAATATTGACGGCATTTAGAACTCTCAAACCCTCATAAGAATAGTTCATAAAACTTGGCTTACCAATCCAGAAGGCATCCTCATTTGCAAGCACCAAGTCCATGCCCATTTCTGTAAAACAAAGGTTCCAAAAGATCAACATCCACATGGTCAGGTTCATCTTACCCACTCCTGGTACCAAGTTCTGTAGCAGACAGCTTCAAGTTCACTGAGATGTAACTTCTAGACCAGGCACAGTTATGGAGGAAGGGATATTTATTGAAGCTTACATATCCAGGGGAAGTTCCATAAATGGCAGAAGAAGCTGGCCTGCCTTCACAGGACCAAACACAGTGAGAGAGAGAGAAGCACAAGCCCAAAGCCACATAGTACAGCACACTTCAGGAACTCCAGATAGGCACACTTAGCATATCTTTAGATTAAAATCTGAAACCCACCACCACACCTTAAGATCCACCCATTGATATGGCCTCCAGCCAGGTGGCTGCAGATGCAAACTACAAACAAATAAAAAACTGAATATTTTGGGGCCATCTATTCAAACCACCACAACAGGGCTCAGTCTCCAGCATGCTTCCTGAGCTCTGGCCTGTGGCTCTTTTCTAGGGTACTGCTGGTGTGTGGATGAGAGGGGAGAGTTCATCCCTGCCTCACTGTCTGCCCGCTCCTCACAGATGCCAGAGTGTAAGTGAAGCCCACTGGACTCTCCTGTCTGCCCCTCCCCATGGGCTCTGACCACTGCAGCCTGCTTGCTTATCAATTGCAGGGGTCCTTTGTGCTCCAGCCTTCCCACCTGTCTCTGAACATGCCATGGACACTTTTGTTGTTGTTGTTGTTTTATTGAGGTAGGGTCTCATTCTGGCTTAGGCTGACCTGGAATTCACTATGTAGTCTCAGGGTGGCCTCGAAGTCACAGTGATCCTCCTACCTCTGCCTCCTGAGTGCTGGGATTAAAGAGGGCTGGGATTAAAGGCGTGCACTACCACGCCCGCCTTCATGGACATGTTTTTAAAGCAACTGTCTATAAGTATGGAGCCATGTGTCTCAGCCTCGTGGACACATTGTTCTAAGTCTTCAGGCCTGAGGCTGGAGCTGACCCTGGGCCTTCTAGTCTGGTGCTTCCACTGAGGATGTGGGAGCTCAGAGGGTAGAGATGATATTGGGGTTGGGGTTTTGGCTTTTGTCCCTGTGCACTGCTTCCTGGACAGCTCCAGCCACTCCAGAACTTTCTCTACCACCTCTCTACTGATCCTCCAGCCCCATCTCCCCATGAGGGTCAGCCCTGAGCCATCAACAACCACCTTAAAGCCACCGCACTTCCCTGAACATTGTACTGCTCCCCGAGGTTCTGGCTCCGAGAAGGGTGCTTCGACCCCGTGAAGCCTGTGGTCAGCCCTCAGCCCGGGCTCCCAGCTTTCCCTGGGCGCCACGCCAATCTGTTCACAGCCTTTCTCTCACAGGCCCCACGAGCTGCCAGCGGTCCCGAGCCAATGGGTTGCTTTCTGGTTGGAAACAGGCTGCGTCCCAAGGAAATCCAGGAGTAGGAGGCCTGTTCACCCCTGTCTGCCTGGAGGTGAGCCTGTCAGGCCCAGAAAGGGTATGAAGAAGAAAGGCTGTGCTGACGGCTGCCCTGGATTTAGTTCACTTGACTTAATAAAAAATTCACAGGAAGCTATGGGCCTGGGTGTCCTGGGCCTACTTGACCCTGGGCCTTGTGCCCTTGGGCAAGTTCCCTACCTTTGCTGTACCCTAGTTTTCAGTTTTGTTAAAATCACAAAACCAGACTACGTTTTTGTCCTATCCAGTGCTAGCCTTGTTTTGAGACTTAAAGGCCACATATCTCACCAAAAGTCTTAGAAGATTACTCACCACCTGTACGGCTGTCACCCCGTGCTTTTAAAATCATCTCGTCTAGTCATTGTGCTTGGTTAAGTCTTGAGTTCCCAGTCGAAGCAGAGAACACGGCCCCACGTCGCTTAGCTCTCTGCGTTCAGTGAATTGCCAGTGCCAAAGCCCCAAAAAAGGATCCCAAAGCCCCCCAAGAAGAAGCCCCAAAACCCCCTGAGAAGGAGCCCATGCCCGGGGTCTAACCACTTCCTTGACGAGTGGATGCAAGTCTTGATGCCTCAGTGTCCGGTTCCTAGTGTCAGATTGACAGAAAGGCCGCCTCCTGCTCTGCTCAGCTCAGGGCCTTGTTAAAGTCAGGTGGGCTCAGTGGTAGAGTTTATGGGCCGTGTTGTTGTGTGGTCCCATGAGCGTGGGCCACATGAATGAGAGAGTTTGAAGAGAATTCAGCAAGGTAGTTACCAGTCTCACCCTGCTGGTGGAGCAGTCAGCTCCACATCCCCACGCACAGCTGCTCTCTCCTGAGAAAGAAAAGGTGGAGACAGTGGCTTCTAAGGACACAGAAAGTGTTTCAGCACAGTGACTCTAGGACTGTGTTGGTTCTCACTCTATTCAGATGCCAGTACACGGTACCCAAGACCCTCTCTGCTCAAACAGAATGTCATGGCTGACCCACATCCTGAGTGACAGGCAGCAGGGACAGCGGAGTGAAAGCTTCCAGGCAACTGTCAGCTTGACATGGCCGACTGACAGCTGGGTGACAGCCAGACTCAGCCGTCACAGAATGAGAGTTGTTCTCCCATCCCATGAGCTTCTCTCCGCCCTTTGCTTGGGTTTGAATCTTACCTCTGCAGCTGACCAGCTGCGTGGCCACAGGCATCTCCCCGAATCACTCTGGCCTGCACTATGTAGAACCAGTGACACGGGCAGAGTTGAGGGCAGGGTGGAGCATGAGCCTCCTGGGTGACCTGGCTGGTGTTCTCAGAAAACGACTCTGTTACTGATATTGTCTGCTTGCAAATCAGCCAGAGCTGATCATAATGGGAGCAAATGACAACCAAATACCCAGGCAGCACTTGGCAGCAGCCGGCAGAGTGGGAGCAGCTGCCTTGCTCTGGTCTGTGCTTAGGGATCCGGGTCAGAGGCATGGGGAGCAGGATCGATATAGTCTTGGGGAGCTGAGGTCAGCAGCATGGCACTGGCAGGCTGGGGACAGAGGTACCAACACTGGCAGGTTCAGTTCTGCGGCCCCTCTGTAAATATGAGGTTTCAGTAGCTATCTTGTATACTTGTATAGTACCCATATGGTGTGGTACCCATATTATATAAGATACTTACAGCCTCTATTTTTTTTAATTTTTTTGTTTTTATTATTTATTTATTTGAGAGTGACAGACAGGAAAAGAGGGAGAGAGAGAGAGAGAGAGAGAATGGGCGTGCCAGGGCTTCCAGCACTGCAAACAAACTCCAGACACGTGGGTCCCCTTGTGCATCTGGCTAACGTGGGTCCTGGGGAATCGAGCCTTGAACCGGGGTCCTTAGACTTCACAGGCAAGCGCTTATCTGTTAAGCCATCTCTCCAGCTCCCCTTTTTTCTGAGGTAAGGTCTCACTCTAGCTCAGGCTGACCTGTAATTCACTATGTAGTCTCAGGGTGGCCTTGTACTCATGGAGATCCACCTACCTCTGCCTCCTGAGCGCTGGGATTAAAGGCGTGTGCCACCATGCCCAACTACTTAGGGCCTCTTTAAGGCTCCTGATTAAGTCATTTCTGGGGACTGGGGATAAAGCTCAGTCAGGAAAGTGCTTGTCTCGCAAGCATGAGGACCTGAGTTGGATCCCCAGAACCCACGTAAAAATGCTGGTGCAGTAGTGTCTGCCTCTAATTCCAGTGCTGGGGAAGCTGCGACAGGAGGCTCACAGGCCTGGGGCTCAACTCAGACCAACTAGTCTAAACTAACTGAGAAGCTTCAGGATGCTGACAGACTATGTTGTGAAGGAGGTACACAGCATTCCTGATGACACCTCAGCTTGTCCCCTCTGGCCTCTACACACATATGCCCCTGTATATAGGAACACACACACACACACACACACACACACACACACACACACAGTCTTTTTCTGTAGTCTGCGGGATTTGTTTAGTAGATGTTGGGGCTGCATAATGTGACCTGACCAGCTCTGCCATTCACCAGCCATGGGACCTTCTTCCATTGACTTCTCAGAGTGATCCTCAGTTTCCCCACTCCTCCTCAGATGGGATAGCTTGCCCTTGCTTTATGGAGTGGCTGAAGCCAATGACTCCGGGTATGGCTGTGGTGGCTAACTCTTGTATGAAAGAGTACTCACTTAATGTTCCAATGTCTTGGAAGGGACATTCTTCCTAGACCTCTTTCCAACAATAGGTGGGCCCCAAAGCCTAGCCTGTGGTAAGATGACCTTGGGTTTTTTCTCAGACAGGAGAATATGCCAGGCTGCAAGTATCAGAGATGGGTGGCTGGTGTGTGGATCCCGCCTCAGGAGAAGGGATGTCACCAGACACAAGCAGTGATGTCCAGTGTAAGTAACTGTCCTTCTCCTTGTTACCCCAAAACCGCCTGGGTGAGCACTGGGTACAGAGTTTGAGCCCTGCCATTTCCACAGCTGCTGGCTTTGCTGGTCACCCCGAGCTACTCCAGTTTTCTCATCTATAAAACGGAACCCCTTGAAGGTCCTTGGAGAAGGCAGCGTGGCAGGAACAATAGTAGCATCAGTCCCTGCCTGTGGCAGTTTGAATAGATGGCTCCCAATATATTCAGTGTTTTCTTAGTTTGTAATTTGGATCTGCAGCCACCTGGCTGGAGGAGGTGTCACTGTGCAATCCAGCTCTAAGGTGTGGTGGTGGATTTGAGATTCCAATCTAAAGATATGCAAAGTGTCTAGTTCTGTCTAGAGTCCCTGAAGTGTGCTGTGCTGTGTGGCTTTTGGCTTGTGTTTTTCTCTCTCTTTTTGGACCTGTGAAGGCAGGCCAGCTTCTTTTGACATTATGGAACTTCCCCTGGGTCTGTAAGCTTCAATAAACCCCTTCCTCCATCACTGTGCCTGGTCAGCGATCCCGAAGCTGCCTGCTACACTCCTCAAGGCGGCATTGGCAATTTGGTGGCCGCCGGCCATGCAGCTCTGAGGCCCCTGGACTCTGCTTGGCCCTGTACCCAGGGAACGAACTTACAGGGCCAGGAGCTCATGTCCCTTCTGCCTGAGACCCCTGGGCTCCATTGTCCTCAGCTTCCTCCAGCTGGCTCCTGTGTGGCTCCTTTGGTTTCTCTCACATCACCATTGCTCACTCTTGGGATTGTGTAACCAACTGGTCAGCATTTGAGACTCGCTACCAGGCCTTCACTTCACCTGTCTCTCCCTCCCCTCTTCCCAGAAGGTCCTCAAAGACCCCCCACCCACCAGTCACCCAGTGACCTTAATGGGCCTCTCTTCTGTTGCTGACTCAGTGCCTTCCCGACTCCATTTTGCACACCTGCCACCCTTCTCCTAATCTCTACTTTCTCGCCCGTGAGGTCCTGAGTCCCACGAGGGCAGGCAATGAAACCCCAGAGCACACCCCCCTGGGGCCTTGCAGGCATGCTGGTGGGGTGGTGGAGGTGATGGCAGTGTGTCTGTGCGCGGCAGCTGTGTCTGCACAGGGAGCAAGGATCATAACCTGTCACCTGGCTTGTCCCCGTGTTCAGGTCCAGGCCTCTGTGATGCTGTCAGGAGCGGAGCCCTGTCCAGGACAGCAGGCCCCGGCTACATCCCCACTTGTGAGTCACAAGATGGGAGCTTCTCGCCAGTTCAGTGTGACCTGGTCAAGGGCAGCTGCTGGTGTGTCCTGAGCAGTGGAGAGGAGGTGCCCGGGACTCGTGTGGTGGGCAGCCAGCCCATCTGTGAGAGTAAGTCTTTACCTGCTGCATGGACTGTAGATCTGGCAGCTATTCCTGTGTCTGGATGGGGGCTGGGGGACTCCGAGAAGCCAGTCATGGGAATAGCAGAGGGCAGGGACTACCTGGAGCTAGAACAGTGGCTGATTGCCATGCTGTGGGAACTGGTGTGTTCTTCCTACGGACGCTCTGTTGGAGTTGGAACAGTCAAAAGTCTGGTGGGCAGTGGTGAAAGTGGGTTCCTTGGCACGGTGCTGGCTGCAGAAGGGCCTAGCCTCGCTGCCCACGTTCCGCTGATCAGGGAAAGAGCCTTATTGTAGGACCTTGGAGGGATGTTCACTTGTTCCTTCTAACTTAAAAAAAAAAAAATTATTTATTTGGTAGAGAAAGAGAGAGAGAGAATGGGCATGTCAGGGCCTCCAGTCACTGCACATGAACTCCAGATGCATGTGTTCCCTTGTACTTCTGGCTAACGTGGGTCCTGGGGAGTTGAACCTGGGTCATTTGGCTTTGCAGGCAAAAGCCTTAACCATTACGCCATCCCTCCAGCCCCATTCTAACTTTTAATTTAGAAAGTTACTTGAATATCAAATATTGAGATATACATCATATGAATAAATGTTAAAATACTGAAAAATATTATTACATTTTCTAATTTGTAAATGAATATCCTGCTTCAGTAGTATTTGCCTATAACCCCAGTACTTCTGGTACACCATTCTGAGGCAGCCTGGCTATAAACATAGTGAGACCCTGTCCCAAAAATTACTTCCAAAAAGTAAAAACAACAATTACCTTTTATTTCTCCTATGTGTCTAAGGGATAAGACATCACAGTTATTTTAGAATTGGTTTGAGCAGATGGATCAACAGTCTCACGTCTGTGCAAGAAACAGAGGTGCTCGGGAGGCTGATCTTAAACTGGGTGCTGCTGCTGGCGGGGCGAGAAGCGCTGCACTGGGCTATTCTGCTTTGATCAGTTGCCTGTCTCTGGCTTCTCTTCTATTCTGTTTGCATGTTTTCAATGCTCTATCTGAGCAGCCTTATGGTCCTTCAGAGAGCTTCAGGGAAGTCTAGGGGTGCTCTGGTTTCTAGGGAATGGAAGGGAGAGGGCTTCAGGCAAGGATGGGAGAAGAGTGTCCCCTCTTGTCTCCAGCTTTCTCTATCCTGTTCTGGAGTAGCCTGGACTCCTGGTTGTGGTCAGGGACAGGGGAACACCACTCATTCAAACCCAAGAGAATGGAAGAGGCCTGGAACTCCTGAGGTGGCCCAGGCCTAACTGTGAGTCCCCAAAGCCTCTTCCTCCTGATTCACCAAAGAGTGTGATGCAGAGAGCTCCTCATGGACACGATGCTAGTGTACTGTTAGAGGTGTAATAATTGCTCGCCTGGTTCTCTTTACTGTGGTCCCGGGGATTCAGGAGAGGCAGACCCATGTGGGCTCGGGAGAAATACAAAAAACTTACAGAAAGCTGGGAGGGTAGGCAAGGAGTTCTTTAGGAGGTGGGCAGGTGGAGGGGAGGCCTGAGATGTATCCAGGGAAGGTTGGGTCTGCCAGGGCAGAGTAGTTGGAAGAAGTGAGAGTGGAGAGGGGAAGGCAGGGGCAGTGGGCACGTGGGGTTTTGGGAACCCATAATCAGCTTTGGCAGTAGGCACTGACTGGAGACGTGTGAGGAAGGAGGGCCTGGCTGAAGTCTCCTTCAGAGGCTTCACTGCCATCCAGGCTGAAGTTGAGGACCATTCTCTCATTGAGGGGCTGGCTAGGTGCTGACAGGAGACCATGGAAAGGCTGAGACCAGCCTCACTGGCTCCAGGTCACAGGATCCATGGGAGGGCCACATGCTCCTAGTTTGGGACAGCTGGTGGCCATGGGTGCCACTCCTTGGCCTCGAGCAGGTAAGGAGGCTGTTCTTTGGGTTTGAAGGGCATCTGAGTTGGGGACTCTGATACAAGACTCCCCAGTGCTCAGGAGATGGTCGGCTCATGGGGATGGGGGACACAGAGAGTAGAGAGATCCAGGCCCTGTCTGAAGGCAGGACACAGCTAGGCAGAGCCTGGGAACCAGCTGGGGAAGCAGAAGGGCAGGAGCCGCTTCTTTCCTCTCTCCCTCTGTCAGGCCCACGGTGTCCGCTGCCTTTCGAGTCAGACGTGGCTGGTGGAATAGTCCTCTGTGAGAGAGTCTCGGGCCAAGGAGGTGCCACCGCTCAACAGTGCCAGCTGCTCTGCCGCCAGGGTTATCGGAGTGCCTTTCCACTGGAGCCTGTGATGTGCAGTCTGGAGAGCGGACAGTGGCTGTCGCCACCACCGCCCCAGGCCTGCCAGCGTGAGTGCCTCGCCAACCTCGATCCCACGCTCTGTTCCTTGTCAACCTGGGGTGAGGAGACGCTCCCTCACCCAAATGTTGCCAGGAGGTACCAGTGTAGCGGAGCTGGGGCTGTGGAGCACTGCTTCTAAAAGGAGCAGATGCGCTTCGTGACCCCTGGAGTTTGGCTTCATCTGTGGCCCTCTGGAGCCATCTACTCTATGGTACAATTACCATTATCCCTGCTCTCCTGGAGCGTCTTGGATTGGGGACAGATATTCTGGTGGCAGGTGTTACAGCAGTCAAACTGGGCACCAACCTTGTGTGAATGCCCAGAGCTGCTTGACCAGCCAGAAAGCGGCTCCTAACCCTCTCCAGAACCACAAGACCACCAGGGTGAATGCCTGCCAGCAGGGGGCCAGCTCTGTGCCTTGTGTACATCAGTGCTTTGGTTTTGTCCTGTGCTCAGAGGCTTTTGCTGTCATGATGAAGCAGGCTGGTCCACCTGAGGCACTCACACGGGCGCTGTGGAGCTCAGGGCTCCAGTCACGCCTGCCTTGGCAAGGCCAGCTGCGAGAACCCTGTCAGAGCCGGTGGGTGGATAGCTAGGCCTGGTACTTGGCCTACTCCAAGAAGTGAAAGGGAAGTATCTGGAATCAGATACCAAGACTGACATGCATCCCAGGGCCCTAGGTGGCAGCCATGGTGCCTAGCTCATTATTAGATTGAAGACACTCTGGAGTATAGAGGATCCTGATTCAGTAAACATTGAAAATGTGATTTGGATAAATAAATGGCCTGTCACTTTGACTATGACAGGGTAGCATCAGCTGAAATCAAGATCAAGCTGAGCACTGTTGAACAGTAAACAACCTTAGGGAACATCTACTCCTAGCCTGCAGAATCATACGGAGGGGCGTGGCCTGTGGGAAAAGCGGTCTGGAAGGCTTGTCAGGGAGAATTTGAGGCCCACTGTCAAGTTCTCAGGTTCAGAGGCCAAAGCAGGGCAGCCTTGTGAGGATGCTGAGCCAGTCAGCCAGCCTGCACCGGAGAACCTGTGTAAATGTGAGCGCGCTGTGAGGGCGCTGTGAGGGCGCTGTGAGGGGGCTGTGAGGGCGCTGTGAGGGGGCTGTGAGGGGGCTGTGAGGGGGCTGTGAGGGGGCTGTGAGGGGGCTGTGAGGGGGCTGTGAGGGGGCTGTGAGGGGGCTGTGAGGGCGCTGTGAGGGCGCTGTGAGGGGGCTGTGAGGGCGCTGTGAGGGCGCTGTGAGGGCGCTGTGAGGGGGCTGTGAGGGCGCTGTGAGGGGGCTGTGAGGGCGCTGTGAGGGGGCGGTGAGGGCGCTGTGAGGGCGCTGTGAGGGGGCTGTGAGGGGGCTGTGAGGGGGCTGTGAGGGGGCTGTGAGGGCGCTGTGAGGGCGCTGTGAGGGGGCTGTGAGGGGGCTGTGAGGGGGCTGTGAGGGCGCTGTGAGGGCGCTGTGAGGGGGCTGTGAGGGCGCTGTGAGGGCGCTGTGAGGGCGCTGTGAGGGGGCTGTGAGGGCGCTGTGAGGGGGCTGTGAGGGCGCTGTGAGGGGGCTGTGAGGGGGCTGTGAGGGCGCTGTGAGGGGGCTGTGAGGGGGCTGTGAGGGGGCTGTGAGGGGGCTGTGAGGGCGCTGTGAGGGGGCTGTGAGGGCGCTGTGAGGGCGCTGTGAGGGGGCTGTGAGGGGGCTGTGAGGGGGCTGTGAGGGGGCTGTGAGGGGGCTGTGAGGGCGCTGTGAGGGGGCTGTGAGGGCGCTGTGAGGGGGCTGTGAGGGCGCTGTGAGGGCGCTGTGAGGGGGCTGTGAGGGGGCTGTGAGGGGGCTGTGAGGGGCTGTGAGGGGGCTGTGAGGGCGCTGTGAGGGCGCTGTGAGGGGGCTGTGAGGGCGCTGTGAGGGCGCTGTGAGGGCGCTGTGAGGGCGCTGTGAGGGGGCTGTGAGGGCGCTGTGAGGGGGCTGTGAGGGCGCTGTGAGGGGGCTGTGAGGGCGCTGTGAGGGCGCTGTGAGGGGGCTGTGAGGGCGCTGTGAGGGCGCTGTGAGGGCGCTGTGAGGGCTGCTGTGGGAGTTCTACTAGTGTTCTGTGACACTCATTCAAGGGAGCCTTTATAAAAATATGTAGATTGATGATGGTGGCATACAATTGTGGAGCTTGTGGGTTTAACCTAAGTGAGGATGGTTTTTTTAATGTAAATTAATTTATGTGTGTGTATGAGAGAGAGAAAGTGAGAGAGAAAGAGAAGGAAAGAAAGGAAGGAAGGAAGAAATAGACAGAGAGACAGAGACAGAGAGAGAGAGAGAGACGGAGGGAGAAAGAGAGAGAGAGAGAGAGAGAGAGAGAGAGAGAGAGAGAGAGAGAATGGGCATGCCAGGGCCTCCAGTTACTGCAAACGAACTCTACATGCATGTACCATCTTGTGCGTTTGGAGAATCAAACCTGGGTCCTTAGGCTTTTCAGGCAAGTGCTTCAATGGCTGAGCCATCTCTCCAGCCCCAGGAATGGCTATTTTGATAGAGGAAATCCACAGGGAAGAATCCTATAGATCTGTTGCCTCAGCCTGCTGACCTCCTGTGCTTGGCTGCAGGGCCACAGCTGTGGCAGACTCTCCAGACACAAGCGCACTTCCAGCTCCTGCTGCCCCCCGGCAAGATGTGCAGTGCTGACTACTCAGGCTTGCTGCAGGCTTTCCAGGTCCTCATCCTGGATGAGCTGATGGCCCGCGGCTTTTGCCAGATCCAGGTATGTGCTGGCCTTCCCCACAGCAAGGGCTTGGACTAAATTCCATGTCACAGCCAGGGAACCTCGGGGCTCTAATGGTGTGCTTTAACCCTCACTCCGTTTACCAGTGGGCGTACTAAAGCCTAACCTCAAGGTCATTTGGTCAAACTTAAGCATTTTATGAAACCCACACTTATAGCACGGTGGCCATTATTTCCATGTAAAGATGTCACACGTGTGCTAGACACTCCCTGTGTGCTGGCACCAGGCATCACCGGCTGTAGATAAGCCATGGGACCCTCATGGGGACTCTTACTATTGCTGCTCTGTGGCTGAGGAAAATGAACTTCACAGGGCTTCCTGCTCTGAGTCCCTGAACCAAAGGTGACCCTCTCCATGCAGGTGAAGACGTTCGGGACTCTGGCTTCAAGTCCTATCTGTGACAGCTCCTCAGTGCGGGTGGGGTGTCTGACTATGGAGCGTTTAGGAGTGAATGTCACGTGGAAATTGCGGCTTGAGGACATCCCAATGGCTTCGCTTCCAGATGTGCAAGACCTTGGTACGTTTCTCTGCTGCGTTGTCTTGTAGAAGCTGGATAGCCTCGCTGAGCCTCACGTTCCTCCCCTCTGAGCGGCTGGGGAGGCCTGCTGCCATCTGTGGTGGTGGAAGAAGGGTTAGGTGCCTGACCCCGGAGGAGTTGCATTTGTGCTTACATACTGGTCCATAGGACTGAGTAGCACCAGGGACAACAAAAAGTCTTTCAGGACCGTCTCTAAGTTCTGGTTTTCTCTGCAGATAGAGGCCAGGTAGACAGTGTGTGGGAAGAGAGAAGAAGGCAAGGGAGTCTTCTTGGCTCATTATTTGCACCCCATTCAGTGAGAACACACCTTGGGCCACTGCCCCTATTTAAAACCAGTTAGGGGATAGAGGGATGGGTTAGTGGTTAAGGCGTTTGCCTGCCAAGCCCAAGGGCCCAGGTTCAATTCCCCAGGATCCATGTTAGCCAGATGCAGAAGGGGGCACATGCTGGAGTTCGTTTGCAGTGGCTGGAGGCCCTTATATGCCGATTCTCTCTCTCTCCCTCTCCCTCTTTCTCTGTCAAATAAATAATAAATAAATTAAAAGCATATTTGCTATTTGTTGCTCTCAAATAAATAAATTAAAAAAAGCAACAAAATTTTTTTTAAGTATACTTGCTTAAAAAAAAAAAAAAACCAGTTGGTTTTTCCAGGTGTGGTGGTGCACGCCTTTAATTGCAGCACTTGGGAAGAAGAGGTAGGAGGAGTGCTATGAGTTCAAGGCCACCCTGAGAGTACATAGGGAATTCTAGGTCAGCCTGGGATAGAGTGAGACCCTACCTCCAAATCTAACTAACTAAGTAAATAAATAAATAAAAATAAAACCAGTTGGTTGTGAGATGGAAGGATTAAGAGAGCACTATGGATTGGGAAGAAGGGGCAGAGTGGACTGGAGGAGGTCCGCTGTGAGCATCCCCCATGTTTCCTCTGAGGTCTCTACTGGGAGAGTCCACATATTTGTAAGCATGGCCTGGGGGTAATTCCTCACTCACTCTATGCTCAGGCTAGCCCAGAGTAGCTAGACGTGCTTTCTGTTCTAGGATGGAAAACATGGCCAGTGGAGAACCCAGGAGACAGACTGCATGTTTGTCTTTCTCCTCCTGTTGCAATGACAAACTTCTGGAAAAGTACACCCCGAGCATTATGAATTAGGGTCCCCTTCCAAATTCCTCCCAAAAGAGCTGAGATCACCTGGGGGTGTTTGACATTGCAGAGTATGAAGTGCTTATGTGACAGCTATGGCTTCAGGCCATGGCACCAAATGGCTTTCCTTCCCAAATTCTCTCTCCCTTGGATCCTCCTCATGTACAGGAGAAACATCCATAGGACCACTGCATAGATGTGAACACTGAGGCTCAGAGGTAGAAGCTTCTAAGGGCTGAGGTGTCTGACTGTCTGGATAGATCACTTTAAGTCAGTGATTGGGGCAAGATATCCTACACCAAGATGGGCCACACTGGCCTGAGGCCTGGCTTGGAGCACCGCATGTACATCTGACTCCTGGGTGACCTTGGGCCAGCCAGTCATCTTCTCTGAGCCTTGGCCTGTCATTCAGCTAAAAATGAGAGCACCTGATGTGCTTGTCTTTCCACCCAGGGAGACTGGGAGACTGTCCACTCCATCATCGCTGGCCTCGCAGGGGGCAGTGTGGTGATCTGTCTCTGTCTCGCCCCGTTGTCTTACAGAAAAGGCTTTAGTGAGCCAGGACTTCCTCGGACGCTTTGCAGATTTGATCCAAAGTGGCACATTTCAGCTTCATCTGGATTCCAAGACGTTCCCAGCAGACACCGTTCTCCGCTTCCTCCATGGTGACAGCTTTGGCACCTCTCCCTGGACGTGGTTTGGGTGCTTGGAAGGATTCTACCGACTCCCACCCACCAGTGGGGCCAGTCAGGACCTTCTAGGGTGCGGTAGGTCTCCCATTCTCTCTGACTGCCACACAGAGCTTGGGAGGGTTGGGGAAGGGCTACCAAGCTCTGGAGACTTGGCCATGTATTGGGTTATTGAGTGTTTTCTGCCATCCATTCTCTGTAGGCATCACCCACTAGCCATTGCCATGAGAAGGCCTCACTGATAGGTGAAGTTGGTCTTTCTGTTACCTCTGCACCAGCTTGGATATCAGGCTGAACTCACTGCCAATGTCTAAGCCTTAGCAAGGTGTCACTCCCCCACAGCTCCCATGTGACCACTTGCCAGCCCACTGCCCTATGGCTCAGGGGGACGTGTCCTATGGGAGGCTGGCTTGGCTGTTCTTGTCTTGCCCATGGGCAACTTGGAAGAGAAAATCTCATGGAAATGCAGCTACAAATTCATTGAATGGGAGATATGTTACTTTCCCAATCCTTTCATGACATATCACCTGAGATTCAGTGGTTTAAAACAACACAGTTTACTATTGTTCACTGGGTTGAACTACAACATGGGTCCCACTGATTGCTAATATCGAGACCTCACCAGGACTGTGTTTATCCCAGAGGCCCTGCAGAGATCCAACTCCTCCCAGTTTCTCAGGATACTTCCTGGCTAGGATCTCTCCTTTCGTTGTCAATGGCAGCAGTATTGTCACTTTCTGACCTTGCTTCCTGAGTCACATCTCCTGATTTAAGAGCCATTTAAAAAAATATTTACTTATTTGAAAGAGAGAGAAAGAGAAAATGGGCACGCCAGGGCCTCCAGCCGCTGCATCTGGCTTACTTGGGTCCTGGGGAATCAAACCTGGGTGCTTTGGCTTTGCAGGCAAATGCCTTAACCCCTAAGCCATCTCCTTAAGAGCCCTTTTAATGACCCACAGCTGGGTAATCTAGATGCTCTACTTACTATAAGGTCAGTTAAGGTCAACCTTAACTCCACCTGTAACCTTAATTTCCCTTTGTCACATAACTTAGTTGCATATTCCAGAGATAACAATGCGATTATTGTTGAGGAGGCATTGTTTTGTCTACCACCAGAGTTTTGGTGGTTTCACAATGAGATGACAGCCTTCATTCCACATACAATAAGGTGGAAAGGCATCTTTATTGAGCTGGTGAGAAGAGACATATTTTAAGTTAGCTTTTTTTATTTGAGAGAAAAAGAGAGAGAATTAGCATGCCAGGGCCTCAACCTCTGAAATCAAACTCCAGACACTTGCACCACCTAGTGGGCATGTGTGACCATGCACTTACCTCATCTTTGTGTGTCTGGCTAATCTGGATCTGGAGAGTTGAATACGGGTCCTTAGGCTTTGCAGGCAAGAGCCTTAATCACTAAGCCATGTCTCCAGCCCTAAATTAGTTTTTTCTTTAAATCACTATTTTTTTTTTATCACTAGTTATACTGGTTACAGCACAAAAGGTACATGCCCATTCCTTTTCTGAAATCCTTGCCCAGTTGTAAGCTTGACAAGGGATTTGAGCTGCCGCTACATCCTAGCACAGGGAATAGCACAGCACCACAGCTCCCTGCTGTATTTACCTCTGATTTTACACTCTGCAATGCCACGCTGGGAGTCTTTCTCTCCCTGAGCCCATGGCAACAGGTCATCTCCCCACAAACCAGGCGCAGTGCTGAGGCTTTGATTGAATGTCTTGTGCAACCTCAGTGGGCTGCTTCCTCACAGGAGGCACTTGGGGTTCTTAGCTCAGTATCAGGGAGTGAGGAACCTTCCTTTCCTCTTGGACCAAAATTCATGATCTGTCATCCCACCTCCCTAGAACTTCCCAGACAGTAAGATGAGAAATGGGGAGGTACTGGATAGTGCTACCTGCCAGGGTTGGGGAAGCAGGGTCAGAGAGACCCCTACCACCATATTCTCATAGTTTAA
Source organism: Jaculus jaculus (assembly GCF_020740685.1). NCBI lineage: Eukaryota > Metazoa > Chordata > Mammalia > Rodentia > Dipodidae > Jaculus > Jaculus jaculus. Next base: position 205,572,419 of record NC_059103.1, on the reverse strand, counting down.
TGTGCACTGAGGAAAGTGTGTGTGTGTGTGTATGTGTATGGATACATGTGCTCATGTCAAAAACATGTGAAATAAAGGGGCTGATTGGAAATCCCACCCCAAGGTTCCTGTCAGCTTCTGTAGAGGCAGAAGCTCAGCTGGGATGACTGCCAGGAACAGAACCCTGTGTGGATCCACATGGGGACTCTGGGGCCAGCAGGTGGTATAAGAGTAGGAAGGCTTTAGTAAGCCCTTATTGCTTGGGGAAGAGTCTGATGCCAGGCTTTGCCCTGTCCTTGTGGGAGACACAGCATGTTGCCAGGGGAAGGGCGTGATAGCAGGCTTTGGCCTGTCATCATGCTGTAGCAGGAAGAGTCTCAACCTCTGTTTTGCAAAGGGTCCTATGCAAGAGTGCTGGTGTTGTGGGTCACACAGCATTTTCTTAATAGCTCATCTCGGTCACTGTAGGAAGACAGCTGGGACTAGGTTCCACCAGACCTGGACGTTCCACAACGGAACCGGCTACACTAGGTGCCCAGGTTGGACAGCCTTTGGTCTAAGCCTCCATTCTGCTTTACCAGTGCTGTGGCTTCTTATTGGCTCACTAAGGACTGCCCATCCCACTGTGTGGCTTTCCTGCTACCTCCAGATGGAAAGGTGCAGAGTGAGATCACAAAAGCAGCAGGAAAAGCCGGGGGGTTGCTGTGGGGGCTGTGGTGATGCCCCCGTAGCCCTCAGAGGGTTTTTGAGATGTGTAGGGCCTTGCTAGGGTTACTGCAGAGCTGAGTAGGACTCATCCTATGCTGTGAATGAGGAAGCCAGGCCATGAAGTATATACGCACAGGGAAACAGGATTTGGAGTTAGACACACCTGGGCTTGAATCCTGGCTCCATCACTTTCTCGTCGTGGGAACTGGGAAAGTCAGTGGTTCTCACTAAGAAAACATAAACTCTCTGATGCCAGACACACCTCTTCACTCATGACCAGCTCTCAACAAACGCCTCTGCATCAGCTGGCAGGGCAGAAACGTGAGTTCAGCTCTTTCTGCCTCTGGATTCTTGGCTCGGCCCTCTGAATCACACCTCTCCCTGCTTACACTGGAGTTCTAGCGAACATCCCCCCTCCATTTTTATGTTTCTTTTTGGCCCATTTCCTACTAAAACACATCTGGAACACAGCTGTGAAGCTACAAGCCAGAGCATTGTCCTGTGGAGATGAAGCAGGGTTTCTGTGTGTCATCTTGGGGGGGGGGGATAATGGAGGTGCACCCCCCCGGGAAGGCAGTGACTCCTAGGCAGGGAGCCCCCCTTCCTCATGACTCACATAGACACAGCAGTCCTCATCTAGGCAACTGACCCTGCTGGGAAGTGGAAAGCTTGCTGGCAGCTTCTTGGGTTCCCATTTTGATCACCCTCTTACCTTCAGGCCTTTGTGTGAGTTCCCTTGGAATTCCCTGCTACCCTCCTTTAGAAGGTGTCTCACAGGGAAATTATCTCCATTTTTCATTTCTATTACAGTATAAACTTTTATTATAGAACTTTCCCCGTATGGACTTTTTTTTCTGAAGTAATATGTTGTGTTTTCCCCCTCCTTTTCTTTCTCTCCACTTCTTTCCTTTCATCTGTCTATTCATCCCAGCTTAAAAAATGTATATATGTACAAACACCAAATGATGTGCACAGAGAAGCAAAGGACCAGAGGCATTTTGAAAGAATCCATGATTTTCTAGGGGAAGGATTCATGAGTAGAGCAACTGCTATGGTGTGGGAGAACTGTTCTGTCCAGTCAGGTACTCAGGGAGACACGCTGGCCAGGAGGAGGTCTGGAAAAATGAGTAGGGAATGCCGTTTTGCCAGGAGCTGATAGGTTGTGTGTATGTGTATTTGTGTGTGTGTGTGTGTCCATGTGTGTTGGAAGCATCAAAGTAAAACATTCCAGAAATGGACATTAGTGCCCCCCCCCCAAAAATGAGACTCAAAGCACTGCTGCTCCGTGGGACAGTGCATGTGGTTGAGATAGCGAAGAATGGAGTCTGTGGGGAACGCGGCAGGAGGCGAGCCGCAGAGACACACAAGGCCCAGGGCAGGGGAGAGGCAAGGGGCTTGGGCAGCCCATGGGGCACTATGGGAGAATTTTGACCTGGAGGGGAAGGCTGAGGTGAGCGGGGTAGGGTTTGAGTGATTTTCTTTGGAGGAGAGGGGCCATCACGCGATACGCATGTGCTACTTGGTGACAGCACGGCTGTCGCTGCGGGGAGGTGGCGAGCGGGGTGGCGGGGGTGCAGCAGCGTGCAGAGCCTTGCAGTCCCTCAGCCTTGCGCAGCAGAACTAATCCATGTCTGAAGGCGGGAGCTGGGCCAAGGGCTTTCCTGACAATTCTGGAGGAGGGCCATAGTTGAGGACGAGCACTCAGGAGCCACGGCGGACTCCCTGGCCTTGAGAGTGGCCACCTGCAGAGGGAAGGATAGTGCTGATCCCGGCACCCCCTCATTCTGACCTATATAAAAAGGGCCCCCTTGGGTAGAACGCTCTTGATATCATGGGCGGAGACAGTGTGTGTGTGTGGGGGGGGGGCAACATGCACGCTCCCTGAGCACCCAGGAGGCCAGGGCTTGCTGGTGTCTCCAAAAGTTGTCCCAGCTCTCCTTCCTGTCCTCATGGACATCCCGGGTGGAGGCATCAGGACCCCTCTCACTGACAGACCAGGAAGCTTTTGCTTCCTTTGGCCTGAATTTGGAGCCAGTTACTCAAAAGTGGCAGCCCAGTTCTGAAGCCAGAGCTGAACATCATAAACCCAATGCCCACAGGTAAGAAACCTGCTCTCAGCTCAGGAGTGTTTGTTTGTGGACCAGACTGGAGAGACCACTCAGCTTCTAAGATGGGGCTCTGATTGATCTCATCTGATTGATTCAGCTACACCCAACAAGCGTGCACAGCAGGGTCAGTACTGCTGGATCTTTGCTGGCCCCATCCCAGCCTGCCTCGCCCCTTTGTGCTGACACCAGGGCCAATTCGAGGTGGTTGGCTTGTCAGATGGAATGGAGGCTTTGGTTTGGAGGTGAAGAAATGGGGTCCAGTCTGACATCTAATCAGTTCAGTGTCTGGCCAATCTTGATCACGACCCCCATTTTTCTCCAGACTTGGATGGGATGACCCCTCTTCTATAAGGTTGTATCGTTATCACATTAAAACATCTGGCACTGTACTTGACAAGTACGACAGTTTTATTTCCCCACTGTTCTTTCCAGAAAAGCGTGCTAGAGAGTCATGGCTGGGCATCCTGAGGTTCAGCTATCTCATTAAAAAAATATTGGGGCTGGAGAGAGAGCTTAGCAGTTAAGGCATTTGCCTGCCAAGCCAAAGGATCCTGGTTCGATTCTCCAGGACCTACATAAGCCAGATGCACAAGGGGGCACACACATTTGGAGTTCGCTTGCAGTGGCTGGAGGCCCTGCTGTGCCCATTCTCTCTTTTTCTCTCTCAAATAAATAAGTAAAATATATTTTTATTTATTTGAGACACAGATAGATGATAGATGGATGGATGGGTGGGTGGCTATGGAGGGAGAGAAAGAATGGGCACACCAGGGCCTCTTACCATTGCAAATGACCTCCTTGTGTATCTGTCTTTATGTGGGTACTGGGGAATTGAACCCAGGCTATTAGGCTTTGCAAGTAAGTGCCTTTAATCACTAATCAAACTCTCCAGCCCAGTTATCTCCTCTTTGAAATGGAAATAACCTACTACCTTCTGTCAGGATGTGTTAATGCACATAAAACACACAGCAGGATGCCAGGACCTCCCATCCTTCACTGAGAAAAACTCACATTCTGGAAGTTAATTGACAGACTTTTAGGAACATAACGCTGAAACAGGAAAGACAGTCAGGAGGTCCTTCTTTTCCACCCTTCTCTGAACTGTCAGTTAGGGTGGCTGAGCCCTGCCAAGCAGCCCTGAACAGAGCTCCAGGGACTCTGACTTCTAGCCTGAGGAGATATGCATCTATCACACTCCATTCATTGCTTCCCTGCCTATATCTTGTTACAGAAGAAACATAGGGGGGTTGATGGTGTTAGATCCTGAGAGGCAGATAGCAGTGTAACTTGGAGGGACCTAGGGATGCCAAATTTCAAGAGGCTTCCACCCTCAGGGTTATACTTGGACTGTCTGAGTCAATTAGAAACCCCACGGTCCCGATAGTAAAACCCACCATTCATCTTGTCTGCTAGGTATCCCATTCGCCTCACTCAGAGGCTGGTAGCACTATTAGTGACTGACCCACAGGGACAGAGGCCACATGAGCTGTGAAATGGTCTGAATTGTTGGTCTTGCCCCTGATGAGAGGGTGCTGTTTGAACAGAGTGGTTATTGAGGTTGGCTGTAAGGAAGAACTTTCTCAAACATACAAACAGTTGCCACCTGTCAAATACACACACAACTCTGGCCTTATGACAGGTACTGGGCATGCATTACCACTACACTTCAAAGAGACAGCAGTACTCACTAAATTTATGCAGGAGGGAATGGAACCTCTGAAGAGCCCAATAGCTGTGCAGGGAGTTCCCCTATCTGCCTGTAACCCCACCACATCCACTAAGCCCTTAGCTTTGGGAAGTATTACCATGGTAACCTACGATTAGGCCCTCATATCTCTGCCATCTCTAACTTCATCCCCTATGGCAGGCTCAACTCTGGCTTGGCCGTCAGTACCTGGAAGGTTCAGTACTTGCTATTTGCACTGAAATTCAGTTCTGCTGGATCTTTTTTAAAATGTTTATTATTATTCACAACATATTTCATATGGATACATCACCTATTGGTACCCTCTTTTCCCTCCTCCCTGCCCCCATTCAGCTAGGGACCAGCCTCAGTGGGGTTGCAGGTATTCCCTATGGGGTTGTGGTTTATGTATTGTTGGAACAGCAATCAGTTATTTTGGTGGGGGAGAGAATGCCTCAGGGCATGATGTCTCAACCTGTGGCTCTTACAATCTTTCCTTATTCTCTTCTGCAAAATTCCCTGAGCCATGTTGGGTGTGTTTTAAGTCTACTTCAGTGATGAGCTCTTAGGAGCCTCTGGATCTCTGCTTTGGTAGGTGTTGAGTATCCTCAGGGTCTGTCTCCTTCAATTTGACACTGATTAACAGATTCAGCATGGAAGCAGCACTCTTGCTCATCTCCCCATTCCCTCTGTGGTTTCAGCTGTGGCTTGGCTGAAGTGTGAGGGATGGTTTATCTCCTCTGGTCTCACTACCTTCTGAAAAAGAAGAACAGATTCTCCAATGGAAAGTGAAGTTAGCATAGTTTAAATGGGATAAGCATTATTAATTTAGGGAGAATTTGATGTATGTAACCCCTCTTTTAGCCAAAAACTCATGAGAGCTTGACACTGGAGAACATAATCTTTGTCTCTGTAGGATTCTGATCTGGTTCCCAATTCCAGATATAGATTCGTTTATACTGAGCAGATCTCTTAGCCAATAAGAGAGCTATTGCTTACCCACCGAGGCTGTGTGCCACTATTGCACCAGCAAGTAGATCCTGTCAGGGTGTTTGCTTTTTATGGAGCAAACACTGGCTCATTAACATCATTTCTGTTTTTTTGCTTCTAGTCAAGTGTCCTGAAGGAAGCTACTCACGGGAGGAGCAATGCCTTCCCTGTCCAGCTGGCTTCTATCAAGAACAGGCAGGCAGCTCGGCCTGTGTCCCATGCCCCGTGGGCAGAACAACGGTTGCCATTGGAGCTTTCAGCCGGACTCACTGTAAGTCCAATAGGCTGCTTTGAAGGAGAAGCCTGGCCACACAGTGGGATAAGCCATAGCTACCAAGCCTTGCTGTGGAGGACACACGGGAACATATATTTTCTCATCTGGGATTCTCCTGGGCATGGTAGAATGTCTACTAGGGCTCCTCACACATTTATATTGGATGTTATCAGCAGTTTGTCCCCCAAGTCCTGATAAACATGTCTCAAGGCATTGTCAAGTGTCTCATGTGTGGGAGTAGGGGACAAAGTTTCCCACAGTACATACCTCTGGGCAAACAGAATAGCAATCATAGAGCATCCTCTCTGATTACCATGTCCTGCCAGGCATGTCACCTGCACTGAGTTCTCTCCACCCCTCTTCCAGGTAGATAATACAGCCCACCTTTATATATAAATATATATGTATGTGTGTATATATATATGTGTGTGTGTGTGTGTGTGTGTGTGTGTGTGTGTGTGTGTATTTGACAAAGACAGGGAGAGACAGAGAAAGGCAGATAGAGAGAATGGGCATGCCAGGGCCTCTAACCACTGCAGACAAACTCTAGACACATGCGTCCCCTTGTGCACCTGATTTATGTGGGTCCTGGATAATTGAACCTGGGTCCTTTGGCTTTTCAAGCAAATGCCTTAACCACCAAACAATCTCTCCAGCCCCCAGCTCACCTTTTATAGATAAAATCAGGGCTCAGAGAAGCCAACGTCACCCAGCTAGCTGCTGTGATTCTGAAACCTTTGCTATCTCTAAATCGGCCTCATGAGATCAGGAAGTGGAAGATATTTTCCACCTGTACTCAGTGCCACTGCATCACTCAGATTCCCCTTTCGGACCTGTGTTTGTTAGGACTGAGTTTATCTGGCCTTCCCGTAAGTCATGTGATTTCACTGGCGGCCTGCTAGCTGAATATTCACCTGGGTATTGCTATTTTTTTCCTGGCAAGGACCCATGATTTGCCTTGTGGTAGACTTTTCATGTTAATCTGATTGGAGCAACACAAAGCAATCTGTTATTGCTTACAATATGAATAATCTGCAGAATTTTTTTTTTAATTTTTTTTTTAAAGTTTTTATTTATTTATTTGAGAGTGACAGACACAGAGAGAAAGACAGATAGAGGGAGAGAGAGAGAATGGGCGCGCCAGGGCTTCCAGCCTCTGCAAACGAACTCCAGACGCGTGCGCCCCCTTGTGCATCTGGCTAACGTGGGACCTGGGGAACCGAGCCTCGAACCGGGGTCCTTAGGCTTCACAGGCAAGCGCTTAACCGCTAAACCATCTCTCCAGCCCAATCTGCAGAATTTTTAAAACAAGTGATCGAAAGAGATCAAGCCACTTTCTCTGACAAGGGCGGTTTCTTTGGTCAGGAGAGCTGTGCTAAATGGACAATAACTTTAAGAAATTCAAAGAGGGGCTTCATAGTCAGAAGTCTGCCACCTCAGTAGAGTGACTTCTATTTACTGGTGTCACAGGGAGCTTGTATTAGTTTGCAAGCACTGGGACAGGCTATGAGATAGAGGCAGTAGTCACCAACCATCCATCCACAGGCCAAAGGAAATGGAAACCAAACTCATTTCTGTGGAGGGGAGATGTCAGGCCCGAGGAGCATGCACAACATTGGATGAGCCCTAGATGGTGGGGGCGGGTGTCTGGAGACATCTTAGTCTAGTCAGGATACTATGATAAACTACTCTAGGCTGGTAAACTGAGTCGCTTATAGACAGTAGAACTTTGTTTCTCATCTCAGAGATTGGAAATTCAAGATCAAGGCTCAGTGTATCATATAGATAGGGATGTTTTTTAAATGTCCTTACATAAAAAATTGGCAAAAGTTTCAAGAAAGCCCTTTGGGCCTCTTTTTTGTTTTTGTGGTTTTTCAAAGTAGGGTCTCACTCTAGCCCAGGCTGAGCTAGAAGTCACTATGTAGTCTCAGGGTGGCCTCGAACTCATTGCGATCCTCCTACCTCTGCCTCCCTTGCCTCCCAAGTGCTGGGATTAAAGGCATGTGCCACCATGCCCTGCTTAACCTTGGGCTTTTTCTATAAGGGCCCTAAGCTTCTTTGCAGGCCTCTTCTCTCATGAACCAATCTCCCTTAGCTCCCTAAGGTCCCACCTTCCATTACCATCATACTGAGGGTCGGATTTCAGCAGATGAAGAAATTTTCAGACAATAGCAGGAGAACTTCCCTGGGGGACACTAGGGTTGAGATGGATTGCGGGGCTTCATTACTGTAATGAGATGCCAGGGCAGGCAACTTTTATGGAGAAAAGAGGAGGTACAAGGTCTTGGGCTCCATCTGATGCTAGCCAGTTGGCAGATGCAGGGTGTCACATTACGGCATTTTTCTGTCTCTATCTGGTCTATTCTTCCTTCCTCTTCTTATAAGGCCACCAGGACTCGTTCATGGAGTCTCAAGTCTAAAGCTCTAATCTTAACTCTAACCACTGTCCCACACAAAGTTAGGTGAAGTTTTCCTTCCCTTAGTACTCATCATGGGGATATGCTTTGGTGAGACAGAACATATTGGACCCATAGCAAGAAGAGGGGCCCTTGAACAGTGAAGAATATACACTGCGCCTGGCAAAGTGTGCCCCAGTAGATGCTCAAAGCCATGGTAAACACATTGCACAGAGGGGCCCGTGTGTCTAGGGCTCTGAAGGCAGTAGGCAACTGTGGGGGCTTCAGGCATGTTGCAGGGCTCAGATGAAGGGTCTCTGGGCTGCCTTTGATGAGGGTGGAGCTCTGGAGAACCTCACCCTGAAACATCTGGGCCAGTGACTTTGCCATCACCAAGCCGGAAGCCTGGGAGCTGGGAGAAAGGGGAGGGGATCCACATAACAGCCATGTTCATCTCTCCTAACAGGTGTCACTGATTGTCAGAGGAATGAAGCTGGCCTGCTGTGTGACCAGGATGGCCAGTACCGAGCCAGCCAGAGGGACAGTGGAAGTGGGGAGGCCTTTTGTGTGGACAGTGAGGGGCAGAGGCTGCCGTGGTCACAGACAGAGGACGCCCTGTCGGACGCTCAGTGTCTGAGTACGTACTCCTGCTTTGTTAGCCATGCTCCTGAGGTGCAGTTGTCTTCCATTTTCTAGTCTGAAAACAATTTAAAATATTTTTATTTAGTTATTTGACAGAGAGAAAGGGGAGGAGAAGGAGGATGAGAGAGAGAGAGAGAGAGAAAGAGAGAAAATGGGTATTCCAGGGCCTCTAGTCACTGCAAATGAACTCCAGACACATGTACCCCTTTGTGCGTCTGGCTAACTTGGCTCCTGGGGATTGAACCTGGGTTCTTTGGCTTTGCAGGAAAATGCCTTAATCGCTAAGCCTTCCCTCTAGCTCTGTTCTAAAAAAGTTTAACTCATGTATAATTTGGAAGAATAGTAGAATGATAAAATGATCATTTGTTAATATTTTGTGCTTTCTTCTTTTTTTAAATTTTATTGAGAACTTTAATATGTGAACATATTGAAAACTGATCATATTCCCCTTGAATTATCCTCTTGAATACTCCCCTCTCCCCAGGCCCCATTCTATCCAGGGCCCTCCTCAATGGGATTATTGGTAATCCCTTTTGGATCATGAATGCACCAGTCAGTCTCCATTGGGGGGACAATGCCTCAGAGTACATTTTCCCCTCCTGTGGTGCTTACTTTCTTTCTGCTCCTTCGGTGTTCTCTGAGTCTTGGAGGGTGTGTTATGAGTCTGCTAAAGTGTCGAGCTTTCAGCAGCCTCTGATTTTTTGCTCTGATGAGGTTTGAATCTCTTCACTGTCTGCCACCATCTCCTGAGGAGGTGCTCAGCCTAGCAGTGAGAGCAGCACTCACGTTTAATCTGCTTCTTCCTCTGTAATGTCTCCTGGGGCCTGGAAGATGTTACAGAGATGATTCCTCTCATGCTAGCCACTCGACTTTCTTTCCTTATCATTCTGATATGTCTAAAGTTCCCTTGATATTCACTGCCATCTGTGAAAAGCAGATTCTCATGCCGAGCATTGTGACACATGCCTTAATCCCAGCTCTTGGAAGGCTGAGGTAAGAGGATCATTTTGAGTTTGAAGTCAGCCTGTTCTTACAGAATAAGTTCCAAATCAACCTAGGCTAGAGTGAGACCCCACCGGAAAATAAATGAATAAATAAATAAATAAATAGAAATAATAAAAAACAATGAAACTAAAAAATGTTTCTTAAGCCAAGAGTGAAAGAAAAAATAAACATAGACTTTTAGAACTCTTTTTCACTGGCATATCCTCTCCTTTTAGCCAAAGAACATTGGAAGCTTCCCTCTGAGGTCTACTAACTTCCAAGGCATAGGCTTCTGGCTTGTTTTCAGTACCAGGATTGAATTCCCTCCCACTGGGCAGGCCTCACCAACAGCTCACTGGGGACAGTACCTCAATGCCAGCAGTGGGATTTACTAACAACAGCCTCTGGTTTTAGGGTAAAGTTTTCTCTGCTCCTACAGTGTGCTTCTGCCCAAACTATCCCTTGCTTTTCCTCTACCTCTTTCTTTTTGAGGTGGCTATAACTTTTAATTAGCTAACAAAAGGTAGGTTTCTGTGGCACGGATTCATGCTGTCATTAGTCTTGTGTTTCTCGCCCACCCCCTTCCTGCTTTCCCCTGTCCTCCACAGACCCTCCACCCTGCAGTCTGTCCTCGCACTGCCTGTCTACTGTCCCTTCCCGGATCCCTGCCTGCTTCTTCTATCTCCAGCTTCTCTCTACCTTCTTTACCAGTATGACCAATGCCTCCACAACTCACAAACCAGCTTGTGCCACCTAGTAAGCATGTGCAACCTTGTGCTTGCCTCACCTTTGCATATCTGGCTTACTTGGGATCTAGAGAGTTGAACATAGGTCCGTAGGCTTTGTAGGCAAGTTCCATCTCTCCAACATGTTATTTACATTTTTGATGATAGCCATTCTGAGTGGAATGAGATAGAATCTCCAAATAATAGCATCCACACATGAAGGAGAACATGTGGCATTTGTCTTTCAGAGCCTAGATAGCCTCACAGTACCATTTTTCCAAGTCTGTCCATGTTTTTTCTAAAAACTTCATGATTTCAATTTTCTTTGCTGGTGAGTAGAATTCCATTGTGTGTATGTAGCACATCTTCATTATCCATCCATTAGCTGATGGGCGTCTGAGCTGATTCCATTTTCCAGCTTTTGTGAAAAGAACAGCAACAAACATGGCTGAGCAAGTATCTCTGTAGTAAAGGGCAGAGTCTTTCTGGCATATACTCCCAAAGTGGTATAGCTGGATCAAATGGTAGATCTTGTTTTAGATTTCCTGAGGAACCTCCTTACTGACTTATACAGTGGCTGTACATGTTTACACTTTCACCAATAGTGGATAGGGTTCATCTTACCCCACACTCTCACTAGCACTTGTTGTTATTTGAAGTCTTTAAATTTTATTTTAGAGAGAGGAAGAGAGAGAATTGGCACATTAGGGCCTTAGCCACTGAAATCGAACTCCAGACACTTGTGCCACCTAGTGAGCATGTGCAACCTTGTGCTTGCCTCACTTTGCGCATCTGGCTTACTTGGGATCTAGAGAGTTGAACATAGGTCCTTAGGCTTTGTAGGCAAGTTCCATCTAACCAGCATGTTATTTAAATTTTTGATGATAGCCATTCTGATTGGAATGAAATGGAATCTCCAAAGCAGTTTTCATTTATATTTTTCTGATGCTCAAGATGTTGAATATCTTTTTAGATTTGTATTTCTTCCTTTGAGGACTCTCCGTTCAGTTCCTGGCCCCATTATTATTATTATTGTTATTATTATTTATTTATTTATTTATTTTTGGATTTTTGAGGTAGGGTTTCACCATAGTTCAGGCTGACCTGGAATTCACTATGGAGTCTCAGGGTGGCCTTGAACTCACAGTGATCCTCCTACCTCTGTTTCCTGAGTCCTGGGTGTGCATTACCATATATTTTATTTATTTATTTAAGAGAGAGAGAGAGAGATAATGGTCACACCAGGGCCTCCAGCCACTGCAAATGAACTCCAGGTATATGTGCTTCCTTGTGCATCTGGCTTATGTAGGCCCTGGGGAATCAAGCTGGAGTCCTTTGGCTTTGCACGTGAGCGCCTTAGCTGCTAAGCCATCTTCCCCAGCCTCTCCCTGCCCCCTTTTTTTGAATGTGTCGACTTTTTTCTTGCTTAAGATAATTTCTTTGTATATTCTAGATATTAAGCCTAGGCAAGTTGTCAGCATCATAGGACCTTACCCTGAATAATTCAGCATGCATAAGAGATGGATTTTCATAAAATTCACTTTCCAAGGCTTCCTTTCTTAAAGGGCCTGATTGGAGCACTGTCCTGGAATTCTAGACACTGACTCTCAGATTCGCTTACCCGAAAGTAGGCCAGCTGCATTTTTAGAGCACAGCCCAAACGAAGGAAAACTGACTCTTGGGATCGTTTAAACTGAGAGTGAGGCCACTGCTTCTGCTGCTCCTGTGGCTGCTGCTGCTTCTGCTGACGGGCACTCGCTGGTGCTTTTATTAAATAGCAAACAACAACAACAACGACAAACAAACAAAAACCCCAAAAGCATTATGTGAGAACAGGCCACTCATGAGTGAAGAATCAGCTTCTGTGAGCAAGAAACAAGCAACTTTGACTATAAATTTATATAATTATTTGGTAAAATGATAGGATTTAGTGGCAGAACTAGTGATCTTTGCTGAGTCAGAACATACTACACACACACACACACACACACACACACACACACAGTTCACTTATGCTATCATTCCAAGCCTGCCTACTGCTACATTATCTGTGGGTAATTTGTTGCTTTTAAGTTTGGTTGTTTTTAGCAATAGTTAATACGTCTCACACACGCACACATTGTTCTGGGTCAGGAGTACAACTAACTGAGGAAGTAGGACAGAGAGCAGAGCTTAAGTTCAGTCAGCATCTCTTATCCCTCCTTGTCAATATTGGTGGTCTCTGTTTTTCAGGGAGCAGGTTTACTAAGGTAGAGGAAATCTACATTATTTTAAGTAAGCTAATTTCTTGGTTGTAAGATGAACTTCAGGGCAAGTGACAAGACAAGAACTTAGCAGGAAAAGCATCTCACAGAAATGACGTTCAGTGAAGTTGTTTGTAGAGTCCATAAGAAGTGTCCCCGTGGTTCTTTTCCACAGTTCATTCATTCTCAGTGGTTCAGAGGTGATCAGATCATTCTCCTTGCTCTGAAAAGCAATCAGCACATACATAGCCATGATTCACCATGGAGGAATCATAGCCGTATCTATGTTATGCTTTCATACTATACTGTACCCTGAGAAAACTGCCCCTGTGGTTCCCTAGCCTGCCTGTTTCAGCTCTTCCTCTTCCTGTGTCTCCTGAGTCCTTTAGACAGTTTCACATAATAGTTTTCAAAGTCAGTTTTAAAATTATAATTTATTTAGTTATTTATTTATTTATTTGAGAGAAAGAGGCAGAGAGATAAAAAGAGGGAGAGAATGGGAGCACCAGGGTCTCCAGTCACTGCAAATGAACTCCAGACTCATGAGCTTCCTTGTGCATCTGGCTTATGTGGGTCCTGGAGAATTGAACCGGGATCCTTTGGCTTTGCAGACAAGCACTTTAACCGTTTAGTCATCTCTCCAGCCCTCAACATCAAATTCTTGAAAGCTTAATGCATATCATTTTGAAGGAGAAGCAGGCATAAGATAACTTTTAAAAAAACAAAACAAATACAGTTTACTTAGAAACAGAAATCTAAAGGGAGAACCTGTAGAACTAGATCTCATGGCTGATCCAGTCTCATCCACGATGGTTACAAACACCTGTTCCCCTAGGGCTTTCCCAATCTGTCATACTTAGGTAGGCTAGCCTCTGGGTCAGCCTCCTTCTTCCCCTCCCAATCCATGAACCAGTCAGTTCTCTCCTTTACATACCTAAATCTGGCAATAAAAGACCATCTTAATTACCTTTAAAGGGCTTGTTGCACACATGACCACCTCTTGGTGGTGATCTCCCTGCACTGTTTTTTTTTTTTTTTTGGTCCCTGCTCTTCCTCTCTTCCCAGCCTGGTTGGGAGCAGGGAAAAGGAAAGACTCCCTCTCTTCCATTTTGGTAGGCTGACAACTGATGATTTTTCGCCTGAACACCAATGTGCAAATTTCTCTCCTCTCCTAGCCTGGCTGGGGGAGGTGAGAGCTCTTGTTTCTGTGTATGATTTCTCCTCTAAACTCCGGGTCTGTCGTGTGTGTAATAACTCTCTTGACTGTTTTGGCTACCTTTTCTTTTGGCATCTGGCCTTGGTGTTTCCTGGCTCTGTCACATGCATGATCTCTGATCTCTTGGGTCCTTTACTATTTCATAATCCTCTCTGATCTTTTATGTGAAAAAGATCATTTTGGTTCTTATGCTTTCCTTCCAAGCATGTAGCTTGAATTCTCACATTCCCCTTCCCACATATGTGTGTTTCCTCTGAATCTTTGGGAATGGGCCTTAGAGGTCCTGTCTTCCACTTGTGTGTGTAACTATTCCAACTCTTCTGTAGGCACCAATTTTCCCTAAATAAATCTCATGATCCATAATTTCCCCCTAAAGAAATTCAATTGATAATTTACCTCTCTGAGTCTGTTTTCTCAATTCTTTGTTAAAATATACAAGAGCTAGGATGGAGAAGTAGCTTAGTGGTTAAGGTCCTTACCTACAAAGCCAAAGGACCCAGGTTTGATTCCCCAGTACCCACATAAAGCCAGATACACAAAGTGGCCCATGTGTCTGGAGTTCATTTGTAGTGGCTGGAGGCTTTGCCATGCCCATTCTCTGTTTCTGGCTCCCTTCTATCTCTCTCTGCCTGCAGATAAATAAATAAAGTAAGATAATATGTAAAAATTAGACAAGAGCCCAGAAGTTGGAGTTCATAAGCCCTCCCTGAACCCAAAAATCTTGTATCACTTTCTATATTAATGATCTAGAGTTTCTTTTATTTTTTATAGGTTTTATGCTATTATAAAAGTCAAGAAAAAAATCCTCTAATACCTCTCCTCTTTAGATTTATCTGCATCCTCACTAAGTACACATGAACGTGTTGACTTGATAAAACCCAGTGTAGAAATAAGGCTCTTTAATAAAGTGATGGATATGTATAATTACAAGTGTTTACACACTTATTTACAATGATATCTGCAAAAAACCAACATTCATATGCTCTGGGACTTAAAATCAATCTTTCTCTCTGATGGAGACATACACTCTTGGCATAATTGGGCACTTGTGACTTCGAATCTGGGTCTCATTCCCTTATGGTCACCCTCATGCTTTCATGCATTGTGTGGAACGAGCTCAAAATCACATTGCCATGGAAATTCATCTTTCTTTCTCCTGACTTGCCTAGTTCCATGAGCAGGTGGCTGTATGTTTTCTACCAAATGGACCTCTAGTGTGTTAATGGTAGCTAGAGAAACAGATGCCAACCTATTACTTAAACAATACAGTCTGAAAAACGCCAGAGCCATGGGACAGATCTCCAAAATTATACAAACCCATCTGCCCATGTCTGATTTGTCTTTGTAAAAATAGCTTACCTCATTTCAGAAAGAAGCCAGGTTGTTTTATGGAAGAATGTCTAAATGGAATCATTATGTGATATAGTTAGCAGTCAGAGACAAAGACCAGGAAATAAAAGTTCAGGTAGAAAAATATCAACAGCCATGAGAAGAAATGAGTGGAAAGGCCTACCATAATTGTGAGTCTTCCACTGACTTTCTGACGGTGAGGCAAGGCAAAGAGGACATGGTGAGCACGGCTGTTGGTAGTAGAACACAGCGTGCTGCAGTTCCCTTCAAAAGGAACTGCCCTGTGTGGGACATGTGTGTGGCCAAGATGAGGATGGGAAAGATGACTTATTGACTTCAAACATGACTTTTTGGCTTGACTTAATAGTCATACATGTTTGTGTAAATGTCCTGAATGCGCTTTTGGGTCAGATCTCATAAATCTGCTTTATTTTCAGTGATGCGGAAATTTGAGAAGGTTCCAGAATGGAAGGTTCTCGTTAGCACTGATGCTCCTGTAGTGAAGAGGTCCACAGCCCCTGGTTCAAAGTCTCCCCTGGCACAGTGCTTGTCAGGTGAGTGGGGTGGGGGGCCTGGCATGTGGGAGTCACAAGACAAACCAAAGCAACCCATTCAACTATGCTAAGAACATTAAATTCATCGAAAATATGGTTGGGCAATTGATTTCTGAAACAGATGTTCAATTCATAACTCCACTAGAGATTTTTATCCTGTATCTATTAAATGAGTTGCCCCAAACTTAGGGGACATAAATGAATCCACTTAGTTCATTGTGGAGTTGTATTTCCAGGCCAGAGCATGCATCTATCCATTGAGAGGTAGGAAGAGCAGCTTTTATTCTGGGCAAGGATCTTTATAAGGCTTATCTTGCACTTCCACAACCATCCTGCCAGTGGCCATTGCTATCCCAAGTTACAGATGAGAAAGGTAAGGTACTGGGAGAAGTGACTTGTTCAGTGACACAGGATTGTCAAATGACAGAGCTGAAATTCACACCCATGTGAATGGACATGGAAGCCTGCAGTCTGGGCCATTGCCTCTTTCGGGGGTGCTTTGGACCATTGCTGTGGCCGGGGTGAGCTATGCTATCATTGTCACACAAGCACAGAGAAGGCAGGAGGTAGGGGCTGAACAAAATGATCCGTAGACCATACAGTGTTTATAGGGTCTGGAAGGACAGGGTCCCGGTAGACATGAGGACCTAGCACCAGGAAAGCAGACTAGGGGCTTCCTCTAGCTGTTACTCATTCTGGAATATTGTTCAGTGCCACATGTGCAGTCCCACTCTGTGACACAGCTTGAACTAGGAAGAAAGGCAGAAGGCCAGGGAGACAGAGAGGACAAGTCCTTCAGCTTGTGTCAGGAGACAGAAAACAAGCAACAGTTGGAGGAAGACAGTCATGGCAGGAAGACCTCACTCAGTGGCATGCTGCAGTGAAAGGAGAGTGCAGAACTGGAGGTAAAGGTGTGGCTTGCAGATTGATGGAGGCCCTGACACTGGGCAGTGTGAGAGTCTTTTTGGCCTGCAGAGAGCATTTTTTCAAATTAGTTTTATTTATTATTTGAGAGAGAGAGAAAGAGAGAGAGACAGAATTGGGCAGGTAGAGAGAGAGAGAGAGAGAATGGGCACTCCAGGACCTCCAGTCGCTGCAAATAAACTTCAGATGTATGCACCTCCGTGTGCGACTGGCTTACATGGGTCCTGGGGAGTCGAACCTGGGTCCTTTGGCCTTGCAGGCAAGTGCCTTAACCGCTAAGCCATCTCTCCAGCCTCCCAGACAGCATTTCTTAAGTAAGGAAACTTACTCTTTTTTTTTTTTTTTAAGTCTCTGGAGGCTGACATTCTATTGGCAAGGGATTGAACACAGAGTCAGCCAGTTCTTGGCTTGTCACTGGTCATTGTTACTCTGTGTGGTTTCCCCTCTATACATCGTAGTCCTTTCAATTTTTTTCTGTTTGTTGTTTTGTTTTTCGAGGTAGGGTCTCACTCTATCTCAAGCTGACCTGGAATTCACTGTGTAGTCTCAGAGTGGCCTCGAACTTACAGCGATCCTCTTACCACTGCCCCCGAGTGCTGGGATTAAAGGAATGTGCCACCACTCCCAGCTTGGTCAACTTTCTTTATAAGGACATTGGCCATAGTGGATTAGGGCCTGCCCTAATGACCTCATCTTGTAAAATTAATGCTTTGCAGACTCTACCTCCAAATATTGTTGCATTCTGAGATGGTGAGGATTAGGACATAAGAATGGGTAGGGGAGGCACAATTGAACCCGTAATTAGTATGGAAGATTTGACAGGTCACAGGGCAATTTAAGAGGAGAGGGAAGGAAGCAATTATGGCAGTCAGCTGTGAGGTAAGTGCTCTTGGAGGGGAGAAGTGAAAGCAGGAAGAAAGCACTAGAGGAAGGAGGTGTGGCCTGAGGGGGTTTAGGGAGATGCTGTGCTGGGGTATAGGTTAGCCTGGGATCATCCAGAGTGGACAGTGCTCACTGTTCTGACGCTGTCCTGGAACTCTTGTTGCTGAAACTGCCTTGCCTTAGAGCCTGAGGTGGGCATATATACTTGCAGTAAAGCCCACGTTCATTCAGTTGAGTGGACAGGCCAGCTTTAGGGCTGGGAGCAGTTGGCTAACGTCTGCTGTTTCCCTTGGGTTCTGATTGGAACACGGCTTTGGTGGCTAGAAAGACACCACTGCTCACGTGGGGAGAGTCTGGCAAGTGGATCTGGATATGTCGTGTGTGTGTGTGTGTGTGTGTGTGTGTGTGTGTGTGTTTGGGGCTGCCTGTGCATTACTTTGTATGTAGGAGAGTAAGTTTAGGCATATTGTGAGCATGTGTGTACTTTGGGAACAGTGTGAGTGTGCGTGTTTGGGTACAGTGGGAGTGTCTTCGTGTTTGTGCATAGTATAATTGCCTGTGAAAACAGTGTTATAGTCCATGTATTTAAGTTCAGTGTGAATGTGTGTCAACAGTGTAAATATGTGTGTGGGTGTGTGGCAGGGCCAGCAGGGTACCCATCTGTCCCATCCTCAGCCTCCCCAACCCCCCCGAGAGCCCAGTGCTGACTGCCTGTGGTTCTTCCAGACTGCGCAGAGGATGAGGCCTGCAGCTTTCTCGTGGTGTCCATGGTGGGGTCCGAGGTCTCGTGTGACTTTTATGGTTGGACAAGTGACAACTTTGCCTGCATGACTTCTGCTCAGGTGAGGTACAGCAGTCAGGGGAGGATCAAACCTCTTTTCTACTATGTCAGACACAGTTTCATGTCCCCATGGAGGCTGACCAGACGAGCACATCTTCAAAGCCTTGAGATTGGAAATCGATGCTATAGCAGGCCAGAGTCTGAGGAAGAGGTGACACAGACAGCTGTGTTCTATCTGACCAATCAGAAAAGAGCCTTGGCATGGAGCACCCGCTTTCTCCTCCCCAGTGCCAAACTCAACTGGCAGCTTGGGTTCCGCGGGTCACTGAACAGAGCCCTAAATACCATTTGGCCCCCAAGTCTCCTTCCATTGCAGAAGTAAAGTGTGATTCTGCTTTGAAAATCAAAAACAACTATAATTCAGAACCACGTGAGATGCCATTTCTGTAAGGGACAGCTACTAGAAGGTCAGATGTTTTGTGTGGTGGCATTGTATTAGCATAGAAAGGCATCTAGCCAAAAGTAAGTCTTGGGTCCTAATGTGCCAGATTCCTGGTCACACAAATCTCCATTTCAAAGCCGGGTGGTGGTGCACTCCTTTAATCCCAGCACTCCGGAGGCAGAGGTAGGAGGATCGCCTTGAGTTTGAGGCCACCCTGAGACTACATAGTGAATTACAGGTCAGCCTGGGATAGAGTGAGACCGTGAGACCGTATCTCAGCCCCCCTTCCCCCCGCAAAAAAAAATCTCCACTTCATTCTTTCGGCTCTTCTGGTCCATCCTGGAGAACATCTATGCATTCATAAGCATGATTCTTTGCTTATGCTGATACTACGATGCCCCTTTCCTGCCTAGACTTCCTTGTGAACTTTGCCTTTCTTCATCTTTTCAGTGGCAGCAGCCAGTCTGTGGCCAACTCTTACTCATACATCAGAACCCTACATGAACTAGCTGTTTCTGAAATGCTTTTCTAGGTCTTGCTTTTTGATAGATTTAACCACTCCCTCCTTGTTTATGACCTCCTTTCTAGCTGCACGTCATTTCATTGTATATCTAACACTAAGGCTGGACTCTCCTATCTGTTTCCAGGCTGGAGAGATGGGTTAGTGGTTAAGGTGCTTGCCTGCAATGTCAAGGACCCAGGTTCAATTCCCCAGAGCCCACATAAGCCAGATGCACAAGGTGGCACATGTGTCTGGTGTTTGTTTGCAGTGGCTGGAGGTCCTGGCATGCCCATGCTCTGTCGGTCTCCCTCTATCTGCCTCCCCCCCCTTAAATAAATAAAAATAAAACATCAATTTTTTTTTAAAAAAAGAATGTCTGCTTCAGTAGACCAGAAGGACTAAAGAGCAGAAGTTTTCACACTTGCCTCTGCAGTCCCATTGTTGGCCATGATCAGTTGGTAAATGAATGCATGCTATGTTGATCCCAGATGATAATACAGCCTCTTCCCACCTCCAGGACCAAGATCCTCTGGGGAGCTCAGAGACCACCAGCTTCAGAAATCTTGGGTGCCAGGTGAAAGTGGGGAGCAGTGACCGAGGTTCTTTGGCTGTGTATGTTAAGAAGGGTAAGTAGGTGACGTTGGGTGGCTTTGACTGGGGCTTTGTTGGTGCTGTTTGGGAGCTGATTTCCAGCAGGGCACATCTTGGGAAAGCAGACTGGCTTCCCAGAGCTAACTCCATGCGTGGGACCAGCCTTCTCCCCGACCCCCTTTGCAGTAGGCTTACACTGTCTGCCCTCTGCAGATACAGTGGCATCACCAGAGCGGCACCGGGTTTTCAGCATGATGTTCTCATGGGCCACCTGTAGTAAACAGCCACATCTCACTGAGATGAACCTTCCAGCCAGGAAGTTATGGAGAAAGGAATTTATTTGAAAATTACAGATCCAGGGGAAGTCCCATAATGGCAGAAGAAATTGGCCATTTTCACAGGTCCAAGCAGAGAGAGAAACCAAGAGCAATGCCATAAGCGAGCAAGCACAATCCAGACTCCAGGCAGAGCTCAAGCACTTTGCCTATCTTTAAACTGGGATTCCAAATCTGCCCCCACACCTTGGGGTTGTACCCTATGATCCGTCCACTGTGACACCAAGTTACAAGCTTGAATGAAACTCCTGAGTCTATTGGTGGACATCCATTCAAACTACCCCACCATCTGTTCCCATCCTTGTCCCAATATGCATGAACCAAGGAGTCAGTTTTAGGGCAGACATAGCCAGCCATGTGAAGGGTCCAGACAGAACCCAGCCATCTGTGCAGGATCTGGTGAGGACCCAGCCAGCTAGATATGTACATCCTTGTGCCAGGCCTTAATACTGCCTGCCTTGGGATCCCAGCAGAGCTGAGCTTGGCTCCCTGACTCCTGCAACTTTTCTTCCCACTCTCTCCCACCACCTCCAGATCTTTTTTTTTTTTTTTTTTTCCCACTACCTCTGACCTCAAAGAGCTTCCTTTCCTGTTCCCATGCTCAGGGGACCATGTTCAGAAGCAGTGATAGGGAAGCACCAGTAGGTGGGGCAAGGCTGGGATGCCACATTCATGAGCACTGGGCAATGTGAAGCCTGCGATCACAAACACACGCACACTGCTGCGGGTTCCACAGAGCCCTTTCCCATGCTGCACTTTGGTTTAGTTACACATGTAATAGTTGGTGTTAGGAGGGTGGCATTGGGTAGTCCTTGTGAAGCCCTCACAGCAGGGTATGGCAAACGATTTAAAAGTGAAGAGACCAGGAATTCATCCAGATTTGTGGAGTGGAGGTTTTTGAAATAAGTCCTGACAATTCTCCCAATTTCACTTATGTCTGTTGTGACCTCTCCTTTTTCATTTCTAATTTTGTTCATTTGAAGCATGTCTTTTTTTTTTTTTTTTTTTTTTGCTTGATCAAATTGGCCAGGGGTTTATCTATCTTGTTTATTTCTTCAAAGAACCAGCTCTTTGTCTCATCACTTTTCTTAATTGGTTTGTTAGTTTCCGCTCTGTCTTAATTATTTCTTTTCATCTGGAGCTTTTTGAGTTGGATTCTTCTTGCTTTTCCAGTGCCTTTAGGTGGATGGTTAGGTTATTCATTTGGGATCTCTCTGTCTTTGTTATGAAGGCATTTAGTGCTATGAATTTTCCCCTGAGGACCACCTTCATTGTGTCCCATAAGTTTTGGTACAATGTGTCCTCATTGTCATTCATTTCTAGAAATTTCTCAATTTTATTTTTTATTTCATTCATTACCCATTTATTGTTTAAAAGTGTGTTGTTCAGTTTCCAGGAGCTGATGGGATTCCTGGTGCATCTTTTGTTGTTAATTTCTAGCAATACAGGGTATGGCAAATGCTTTAAAAGTGACGAGACCAAAAGCCAGGCGTGGTGGCACACTTCTTTAATCCCAGCACTCGGGAGGCAGAGGTAGGAGGATCGCCATGAGTTTGAGGTCACCCTGAGACTCCATAGTGAATACCAGGTCATCCTAAGCTAGAGTGAGGCCCTACCTCGAAAGAAAAATAAAGTGAAGAGACCATCATCAACTTCTCTCATTCTTGTATAGATGTTTCCTAATCCCAGAGGACAGAAAACAGCTCACAGGGCCTGGCCTGAGGTGGGAGTTGGAATGAAGTGAATGGGGCTGTCACTCTCCAATGGCTATGGCTCTAGGCAGGTGACACAGCCTTGTGCTGTGAGCAGCCGCTGTCACAAGGAGACTATCTTGGTCAGGACCATTGCCTCAGCTGGCCCATGGCATCCTTCAGCCTCAGCAGGGATGAGCATTAGTGTTTGTCTCCACCCCTGCCCCGCGCTGGGCCTCTAACCTGACCAGGCAGAAGGTCGTGGGGGGCATCCAAGTCTGAAGTGCTGAGGTGTCTTATCCATGGCCAGAGACGCTAGGATTTCTGCCCCAGTACCTAATTATCCCACCTCCACTTTAAAGTATAACTACACTTAGGTGTTGTTTAAAAATTAAAACCAAAGTAAATAAGGTAACCCGTACTAAAAGCGTTCTTTAAAACCATAATCTAGTCTTTCACTGCATTTAAAATAAATGCAGCTGTAGTTCTGAAATGCTTATTGTTCCGTTCTTCCCTCCTGTCTCCCGGAAGTTTATATTTGGAGGAAGAGTCCAAGGGACTTGGGAACCTGCTTGTTGCCAAACTAAATCAAGGGCAGAAATTGGCTCACTTTTGGTTTGTTTTGCTACTTTGTTTAAAGCAGCACCACAGTCCCAATGCACTGGGGGGAAGAGTGGCTGGAGCAGCCCTCACATTCTCTCCATTTCAGGTCGAGGATATTATTTGAAGCCCAGGCTGTTTTCTCTAAAGTGGTAATTATATGTCACCACCCAGGAGAGAGAACAGTTTCAGGACAGACCTGGGCACCTTCAGGCAGCTAGTCATGTTTTTCACCCAAATTGACCTCAGTGACCAAAGAAAGGGACAGAGACTCCCACCTTGCTCTGTCCTCGGGGCTGTCTGCTTGTTTTGCCTGACTTAGGTCTGTGGGCTTTGAACCCGTGGGAGGAACATGTGCTGTGTCTCTGACGGCTTCTTAGAGAAAGTCTAGCCCACTCTCTCCCCTACAGACAGTGTCTGGAAAGAGGCAGCATCTTGCTGCCCACAATATTCTGGTGGGACCTTCTTGAAATAGGAATGCATACCCTGTCCCATGCCAGTGTCTCAGATGTGTCTACTGTTTGGGGTACACTGTATGGCCACATCCCTTAACTCTTCACGGTGCATAGCTGTGAGTGGTACAGAATCAGTGATGGAGGACTGAATTCAATGATGAAAGCATTTGGAAGCGGCGAAAGTGTTTCGATTAAAATGATATGGGGCTGTGGGGCCCAAGGTGGACACTTGTTGCTTTAACACAGTCAATATAGATGGGACATCGTGGGTGATCCCCACTGTGTGAAGATGTCACAGTCTTTGGTGGCACCTGCTTTGTTGGTGGCTGTTGCAGTCAGTTTCACATTGCTGGTAGAAATCACCCAACCAAGAGAAGTTTGTGGGGAAGAAAGAGGCTTATTTTGGCTTACAGACTCGAGGGGAAGCTCCATGATGGTAGGGAAAAACGGTGGTATGAGCAGAGGATGGACATCACCCCCTGGGCCACATAAGGTGGGCAGCAGCAACAGGAGAGTGTGCCAAATACTTTTTAACTGAGCTGTAATACCAAAAAATAAACTCAAAAACCTAGGATGGCACAATATAAACATTCATACTGCAAGAGATGGTATTGGGTATAGTTAAGAAATACTGAAGCAATATAAGATTTAAACAAGGAAAACATCAAACTCTAGTTCCAAGTCCAACTCTAGCCAGTGACAAGTCTCTAAGTCCAATAATTCTAACCAGCAACAAGTCTCTGGCATTCCAATTC
The DNA here is from genome assembly GCF_020740685.1 of Jaculus jaculus. Taxonomy (NCBI): domain Eukaryota; kingdom Metazoa; phylum Chordata; class Mammalia; order Rodentia; family Dipodidae; genus Jaculus; species Jaculus jaculus. The sequence goes on along the minus strand of NC_059103.1, from coordinate 205,548,608 downwards.
CACCCCTCCAGTTAGGCAACTCACAGTCCTGGAAAACTTCATCAGGGCTGGCAGCTTTCCTTAGCAGCCATCTCATGGTCCCAGCATCTCCACTGGGTCTCCACTGCAAGCCATGGTTCATCCTCATGGCTCCATTGTATCTCCATGCAGGCATCCAGCAAACCTGCTTCACACTGCCCATGGCTGTTTCCAAAACACAAGACCGCATTCCAAACCCAATGACCCTCTCTTTTCTATAATTCTTATACTCCACAATACCAGGTAGGGTGCCAATTTGTTAATCCAGGGTGGTGGTGGGGCGATAAAGCAGACTTTGAAGAGCAGGACACTCCTTGAACCCCTTCAAAAGAGACGACATTCTTTCTGTTGCCCCAGTGCAGGTGAGTTGGCCAATCTCAATGGTTGTAATCACTCAAACAATTTGCAGGTGAATTGGCAGCAATTTAGGCCCAAATATTTTATTTTTTTCTGTGCCATATCCCTCTGCTCACACCAGCCCATTTCTATGTCATGCAACCCTGCACAACTTCTCAGGACACAGACATAAGAGCAAGCTTCCCACACAAACTGCTAGCCCAGTCCAGGCAAAGCTCTTTCTCACCCTCATAAGCCAAACCTCATAGTCCATAGTTCTTACTGCATTCAGGTCTTTCAACTCTGACCAAAACAGTCCATGAAGCTGTCTTTACAGTACTGCAAGGCATCTCTTAGGCCAAGGTTTCTAATCCTTCCATATTCCTGTTGAAAATCAACTCCAAAAGACCAAAGCCACACAGTCGGGCGTCCAGCAGCACTTCCACTCCTCGGTACCACTTTACTGTTGCAGTCTGGTTCACATTGCTGGTAGACTTCACTCAACCAAGAGAAGTTTGTGGGGAAGAAAGAGGCTTATTTTGGCTTACAGACTCGAGGGGAAGCTCCACGATGGCAGGGAAAATGGCATGAGCAGAGGGTGGACATCACCCCTTGGCCAACATAAGGTAAACAACAGCATCAGGAGAATGTGTCAAACACCGGCAAGGGGAAGCTGGCTATAACACCCATAAGCCCACTCCCAACAATACACCGCCTCTAGTAGGCGTTTGTTCCCAAATCTCCATCAGCTGGGAACCAAGCATTCAAAACACCTAAGTTTATGGGGGACACCTGACTCAATCCACCACAGTGGACATCAAGGATAGCTGAGACAATGGCCTTTGTCCCAGGAGGCACTATCCATCCTCCAGTGGTGAAGATGGTCCATGAGCCTGTGCTGTGAATATAACAGCTATTAGTCTCATAGGGATTCTGAACACTCACTGTGTGGCTGTGGCAGCATCACTTTGATTCAGTTAGATTGATGTCCAGCTATTCATATTCAGCTGGTGACTACTTCTTCACCCATCAGGGAGTTGCAGCAAGGACTCGTGAGTTGAGAGGGGAGGATGTGGTCTCAAGTGGTTTGAACACAGGGGGAAGGTGCTAGAATATTTCCTACAGTCCCAAGCAGATATGAGGGTGATGGAGTGAGGAAGAGGAAGATTCTTTTTTTTGGTTTTTTGAGGCAGGGTCTCACTCTAGTCTGGGATGACCTGGAATTCACTATGTAGTCTCAGGGTGGGCTCGAACCTGTGGTAATCCTCCTACCTCTGCCTCCTCAGTACTGGGATCAAAGGCATGCGCCACCACGCCCAGCCAGAATGTTCTAACTGTGACAAACTAGTCTAGACCCTTTAAGTAAACTGGCTTCACTGAAGGACTGAGTCAGCTTTGCACAACAATCGGCAAGTGTGGTGCTGAGAGAGCCCGTGGATAGAGGAGGAGATGTCAGCATTGTGGAGATGTATAAGATACCTGCTGCATGCAAGCTAGTGCCCAGACCACTTACTCTGACATCAACAGCTGGGGGTCCCTGGTTCTCCAGGAGGCCATTGTGCACCGGCTCCCTGAAGGCATCCAGGCAACTGTGGAGCAAGGTCTTGAGCAGATGTGAGTGCAGTGGGAAGAAACACCCGAGAAACAGATTCAGAGAACAGCTCATTTATTTGTCAGGGGACTGAGTTTTTATAAGCAGTCGAGAGAGAGTGGGAAGAGGGTCCTAAGGGGACTGGTGGGTTCAAAGGTTGCTTGCCGATGCCTAGTTGGCATATAGGGATATTCATTCCAGCACATAGGGAGAAAGTAAGGTGATCTATGCAGTGGCGGAAGAGGTATAGGGTACAGGTTGCAGGGGAATGGGCTGTGTGAAGGCTGCTGGCTGACACCATATAAGAAGTTTCCTAGGAAACTGGCCAAAGGTCATAGGACTATGAAGGAAGCCTAATTCTTATCAGAACATCCAGGTGTCCCGGGCTGGGGATGAAGGAAGTGGCCCTACTTCCTGCCACTCTCTGGGCTCGAGATTTGTCCAGGGGTCCAGGCTCTTTGTGATCCCCCAAGAATGGGGGAAGGAGCATTCCTACAGGTCCAAGGCCCAAGATTTGTCTGGTGGTTCAGGCTGCTATGACCTCTCCGTAGCCTGGGGGCCCTAGTGGTGTCTGATAGCTTAGGCTCGCCTTAACCCAGGGCCTTGCCTGTGTCCGACAAACAGCCATGAGGATTTCCGGTTCTCAGGTCCTTATGCAGGTGGGGAAGCTGAGTTGCTGACATTCCTGGCACTTACTTAATGGGGACCCTTGGTGTCTGTCCCTGACCTTCAGATTCTCAGGCTATCTTGGGGCTGTTTTGAGCTTCTCCAGCCATGGTTGGGATTCACTGTTGGCCTGATGGGCAGTCAAGGCAGGGAGGGCACAGGCTCCTGTAGCCCTCCCACCACCCATGAGCTGCAGACCACATGCCATCCTACACACTGTGACTCTTTTCTCAGTGTAATGTGAGCACAAGTTTCAGACAGACACCTGGTTGTGGTGCTAAACATTTTAACCCTGAAGAGTTTTGCAAGGTAGTGCTCTAAAAATAACAGGGCTAATGGGAAAACTAGCTCGGGACAGGAAAACCTCAGACCATGTCACTTTCAACCGGAGGACTTGGCAGGAACAGTGACAATACTGCTACAACTGTGGCCTGGTGTTTGACAACGTATTGGATTCCTAAGAAAGAGCCTCCTCCAGACAACGCAGGCTGGGGACCTGAAGGCAGATACGTCAACAAGGGCTGAGTGGTGGGGACAGAGGCACATAGTAGACGGGATGCACAGCTCTGGGCTTTGAAAGTCAGAGCCAGGCCCTGGCCGAGGGCAGAGAGACTGTGTCAGCCCTGCGTGTCTCTTCAGCTGCCTTCGTGTGCGCTGAGCTCCTCTGTGAATGTTTGATGGCACAAGTCCCTTTCCATCGGTAGGAAAAAGCTTCCAGCGCCACGCCTGTCTGACAGTTCCTCTGTGTGTATTCAGGTGAATGTGCGTTAACAAGAACGTGGCAGTGAGAGTGGCAGGCAGGCGGAGTGGGATGGAATAGACTTTGGAAAGCTGGGCTCAGAGTGTAAGCCCACGGGCAGAGCGCCATCCTCTGCCTTGCTGGGAATAGTCACGGGAACAACACATGCCAGTGTGTCAGGAGTGCCGCCCTCGCTGTTAAAATCCTCACAGGTGTGCTGCTCGCCTCCTCACAGCTGTGCTGCTGGCGTCTTCACAGATGTGCTGTGTGCTTCATCATTACAGTCAAGGGCAGATGTTTCCTGCCCACAGAGGGGCTTGTCTTGCCTTCCACACTGCCCCCCCCCCCCCCAGCAAACTAGGTGCTAACTTAGAACACACCGAGCTCTGGCCAACTCTGAAGGTCTTTTAAATGTGCTTTCCTCCAGGCCAAGAATTCACTGCAGTGGGTCAGAAGCGCTTTGAACCAACGGGTTTCCACAATGCACTGTCAGGGCTATACGGCCCTGTAGTATTCTCAGCCCAGAGAGCCAATCTAACGGACGTGCACCGCTTCTGTCTGCTTGCCTGTGACCGCGACCCCTGCTGCGATGGCTTCCTCCTCACGCAAGTCAAAGCAGGTAAGGCTGACAGCATCAGGAGCATCTGGGGACTTAGAAGCCGGGCATGGAGTGGGGGTTGCTTACATGCCCATTTAGAGGCTGCTACTCATGGACAAACCCTGACCCTTCCCTTACCTCAGACTGCCAATCAGTTGATGTCACACTGGCCAGCCTCAGTTTTTGCTGTCGTCAGTCTTACAGATAAAAGAACAGAGGCTCCAGGAGTTGAAATTTGGTAGGGGTCATGCAGTTCAGGAGGGCTGCTTTTGACCTAAGGTGTGTCTTAAGTAGCTTTTGGCTGTGTCTTGGCAAGCCAGGCAGGTTACACTTGGTCAGACTCCATGAGCTCTTTCCCAGGAACCTGATGACTGACTCTTCATTGATTGGGAGTACTCTATGCCAGATCCTGTGTCATTCTCAGTGGTCCCTCAGCAGTGGGCAGCTCTCTTTACAGAAATAAACCCACGCACTTGGGAGTATGGCCTAGAAGTCGGGAAGAGACTTTGGAACTGTAGACCTGGGTTCTTGCAGTGCCCTGCCACTTCCTTACCCTGTGTGGTGGTTTGACTTAGGGGCCTCGCATAAACTCATGTGTTTTAAATGATTAGTTCCCAGGTGATGGCAGTTTTGGAGGTGGAGCCTTGCTGGAGGAGGTGTGCTCTTGAGGGTGGACTTAAGGTTGTTATAGTCAGCTCCCCTTGCTAGCTTGGCCCACTTTCCTCCTATTGTTTGTTCGTATGATTTTGGGGGGAGGTGGTGTCTAGCCTCTGCTCATACTGCATTTTTCTCTGCCATCATAGAGCTTCCCCTTGAGCCTGTAAACCAAAATAAACCCTTTTCTCCCATAAACTGCTTTTGGTCAGGTGCTTTACCCCAGCAATGAGAAGGTAGCTACAACATCCTGCAATCTTGGACAAGTTGCTGAAACTAAGTTGTAGTTCTCACAGTGCTTCCTGGTGACTCTTTTATTATTTATTTATTTATTTGGTCTTACAAGGTAGAGTCTCGTTTTTGTTTTTTTATTTTATTTTATTTTTTATTTCTATTTGTATTTTTCTCAATTTTTATTAACATTTTCCATGATTATAAACAATATCCCATGGTAATACCCTCCCCGCCCCACTTTCCCTTTTGAAATTCCATTCTCCATCATATCCATTCCCCATATCAATCAGTCTCTCCTTTATTTTGATGTCATGATCTTTTCCTCCTCTTATGATGGTTTGGTGTAGGTAGTGTCAGGCGCTATGAGGTCATGGATATTGAGGCCATTTTATGTCTGGAGGGAGCACATTGTAAGGAGTCCTACCCTTCCTTTGGCTGTTACATTCTTTCCACCACCTCTTCTACATTATACCCTGAGCCTTGGAAGGTATGATTGAGATATTACTCAGTACTCCAGTAACTTTTTTCCAGTACTGTGATACCTTCTGAGTCATCCCAAGGTCACTGCCATCTGAAAAGAGAAGATTCTCTACCCAAAGTGAGAGTAGTGTTAATATAAGGATATAAATATTAAGAGAAGTGCTTCCTGGGCAGTTTGATAAGCATACTATATACATTTTTCCAGACATCAGCAGATATTACACCCCTAGGGCTCATGACTACCTCTGTTTTAAGTTTTAAGTATCAGGGATGTGTTCCCTCCCATGGAGCGGGCCTCCAGTCCAACTGGAGGGCAGTTGGTTTCCACCATGACAGACCTGCCACTATTGCACCCGTTGGCTCATTTGGCCTGGTTGGCCAATTATAAGGCTTGCAGTGTCCACTGTTGAGTATCTTCACTGGTGGTATCTCTTTCTCCCATTGAACTACATGTAGAATGGCTTCTTCCAGCTTTCTATCAGCTGATCTACATGGAGGAGGTTATCAGTTCAGTTCCCTCACGATTTCTCAGTGGCCTTGCAGCTCAAGTATGTGGCGTCTTCAGCAATAGGGTTTTATCATCTATTCCTGGTGGGAAATCAAGGGCCTCAGCAATGGCCTATACTGTTTTGGGGGCATCAGGGACCTCCCTGGCCAACAACGCACTGGAGGTATCCCATCCCTGGCACTGAAAATTTTCTAACAATGATCTATGGCTCCTGAGTGTTCTATTGTCCAAAAATGGAGGATTCCATATGATTTATTTGCATCCTCTTAGATTTTGATTAGCCCTCCCTCCACCTTTCCTTTACTCAATCTCTTCCCCTGACCTCACTTTGGGCCTTTTCACCCCCCTTAATCTATTCTTCTGGAATTCACTTGGTAGTCTCTGGATGGCCTCGAACTTCCTGTGATCCTCCTACCTCTGCCTCCAAAGTGCTGGGATTAAAGGCATGGACCACCATGCCCAGCCTGTTGGCTCTTTGATATAAAGGTGATATTGATGCAGTGCTGGGTGTGGATCAGACTCCTCACACCCTACTGACTCAGCAACAGAAGTGCTTCACTTTTCCCCTGAGAACAGCTCCTGCTTAACCATACCAGCACCAAGCAGTATCTGACTTTGTGGTGGGTGGCATGAAATTTAGACACATTCCAAAGATTTAAAATATCAAAGTCTCAAAAACAGATACACTTTTACGGCCCTCACCTTAGTCAAACATAAACTCTAATGGATCATACACATGTTCAAACCACTGGGGTGGGTGTCAGGACTAGACCCAATAATCTGGAGAACACAGGATATAGATACCATGGAATGCATTCTTCATTCATTCATATACTCCCTTACCCATGCTGTCATTCAGAGTACAATACCCTACCCACCTGGTCCTAGAAGACAAGGCAACCTAAAATGAGGCCTGTAAGGCAGAGAATGTAGGAGGCTTAGAGTATGAAAGAGGTCAGTCTGGGGACTGGTGGCCTTCTGGGAAAGGAAAGCATGATTTAGGCTCTGTGGCATGGGCAGCTTTAGATGAGGTGAGAGGGAGAGAGTGAGGTAGCTTTGTTATGTAGTTTGGATAATTGAGCCCCTGAAAAAAAAAAAATCAGATATGTCTTTAGTTCTATCCTTGCAGTCTTCTTATCTTGTCACTAGATTGTTTTCCCACAAACAACCTGAGCCCTTCCTGGGAGTGAGGTCTCCTTCCCTAGAACTTGAATGTAATCCTGACATTGTGGTTGGTCAAGTACAGCCCCAAGCTCAGCAGCATGGCTGGCCTCTTCAAGAGCCAGCCCCTAGCCCAGACCATTCAACTCTCACTTTGGCTCATCTGAGCCGGAAAGCAGGGCCCACCACCATAGTTATAAATACATTTACCAGGAGAGGGCAAGCGTCTCTGGGCCAGCTCCTGAACTTTGATGTTCTGGTAGGCTGGGCTGAGATGAGGGGAAACCTCCCCTTACTCCCACATTGGCTCTCTCCCCCGAACCCCCACATGGCAGGAGCTCTCTGTACCTTCTCTTCTTTAATCTCTAAATTTCTTTTCACGTTTCTTTTAGGCCCACACAGGCTCTCACACCATGTTGGTGTATTCATTTTCCTTCCCTTGGTTTTGTACTTTCTTAAATAAATGAAATAATTTAATAGTTATCCTTATCAGTCTTATTTTTTGTTTTAAAATTTATTCTGTTTATTTGAGAGAGGCAGATAGATAGAGAAATGGAGAGAGAGACAGAGAGAGAGAGAGAAGAGGCACACTAGGGCCTTCACAGCAAATGAATTCCAGACACAGCTGCCATCTTGTGCATCTGGCTTACTTGGGTACTGGGGAATAAAACCTGGATCCTTTGGCTTTGTAGGCCAGCACCTTAACAACTGAGCCATCCCTCCAGCCCCCCTTCTCAGTCTTATTTTATCCAATCTTTTGGTTGAGTGTAGATATGAACTAAGGTTTTGGGGTTCATGGACTCTGTTCTTGACCCTAACATACTATTTCAAGAGGAACAAGAGAGTGCAGTCCAGGGTGGGTGTCCCTGGAGGTGGCGAGACTCCATCAGTTTTGAAAAGCATTCAGGGTAGCTGGGCTTCTCGGTCAGCTTGTAAATGTATCACTTGTCATTTCTGTCCCTGGGTCTGTGGCCAGTTCCCTCAGGGTGAAAGGCCCATCGCAGGAAGGACCAGCCTGACTTCTAAGGACTGGAAACCCTTGCCCACACCTTTGCAAGAGCTTTTCCTCCTCCCAAACTTTCCTTGTGGTAACTCATTATCAACTGGGAGTCTACTGTCTGCCAGTTCCCATGTCATTCCCATGCTGCTGAAAACTCCCAGAGTCCACCAGTGAAAGATGCTGAGCTCAGCTCCCCAAGACCACAGGGGCAAGAACAAGACTGTTTTGGTGGAGAGGAAGGGCAGAAACCCAAGTTAGAGTAAGTTGATTCCTAACAGTCCTTTTAGGTTCAGCCCTATGATTATAGAATGTGGTTTCATGCTAGTGTCCAGGCAGGGAAGACTGTTCAACATACTCATGTGTACAAACACGTGTGGCTTTCTGTAAACCCATATTTAGAAAGCCTAACAGTCAAATCCAGGATGCCTCTTTGAACTAAATATATCCCCTTTGGGCGCCAGCATTTCTCCAGATGTTGAGCTCTTCACCAGGCCATATGGCATTTCCATGTGGAAATGCTGACTTCATTTTCCCTAGGTTCATATATGCAAGGACAGTTTTGTTCCAGAGCTACACGCCCACCAAGTCCCGTTTTCCATGACATTGGCTGACAGCTGCTGCTCAATTTTTCCTCCACGTTAATCCTGCAACCTGTGAATTTCCCCAAGCCCAACATCTGCGCCCTCAACCCCCATGCAGTGCTGGAGACTGGACCTCACAGGGCACACCTGAGGTGTGCATCTGGCCACTCTCTTCAGGCATGTCCAGTTCAGTGGGAGTTTCAATTTACAGAGCTTGGGCTGGACTTGCTGACAACAGGGAATGCAATCCCACTGCATCCTCTTTCATGGCCTGTTAAGTCACTTAACCTTCTGTAAATCTCCCCTATCCCTCTCCCCTCCAAGTCACACTCCCTGAAAGCCTCTGGCCTCCTCACCACAGCTTGGGCTTCCAGAGTGGTTACTGTGAATCCATGAGGCCCCGAGTCTGCAGTGTAGTGGAGGCTACTGGGAAGAGGGGCTCAGGGAGAGTCTTGTGACCTGAGGCTCCAGTGGATGTCACTGAAGCTGCTAGGTGTGGTCATCAAGGTGACTTGAGTCTCCTGCTGGCTCCTAGTTCACTGGCACATGGAATTCTCAGGAGCACACTACACTAGTGGAGAAAGCTGTGTGGATGGGAGGGCATGCAGGTATGCAGTGACAAGGGTATATGGGTGTGTTTATGCAGGTATATGTGTATGTGAGTATGGGGTATACAGGTATATGAACATATGGGTATAGAGCTATAGGGGTATATGTATATATGTTTGTACAGGTATATGTGCATACGAGTATATGAGTATAGTGGTATATAGCTGTATGTTTACAGAGGTATATATGTATACAAATATAGGGGTATAGCGCATATGTTCATACAGGTGTATGTGTATATGAGTATGTGGTTATAGGGGTATATGGGCATATGTTTATATAGGTACATGTGTATATGACTATTTGGGTATAGGGGTATATGGGTATATGATGTGCTTTGGATCCTGAAGCAGGAAGTAAAAGTCTTGTCTCCCTGGTCTTCCCTTCACCTCTCCCCTTCTCTGCTAAACTGTGGCATTCAGACTTCTTCTGGGAACCCTGATCTCTTACATGCCTCACAATACCCTGAGGCTTTATAGCCAGCTCAGTCTGCACCTTGCCAAGGCTCCTGCTATTTCAGCCATTTCTTATTGCTCAGTCTCTAGGACAAATGTCTGTCCCTTTCTGTGCCTGTCTCCTCACCTCTACAATGAGGTGCTTCAAGGAGACCAGTGATTCTTGAGCCTGGCTCTGTGGGATCTGTGAGGATGTTGACTCCCAGGTGCCATCTTGGCCTCATTTGACCCAGGTGAGGAAGTCCACAGCTGGGGCCCTAAGGGAGAACACTCTGTCCTGTGATGTCGTTAGACCCTGGCTTGACCATTGTCACATTAAACCACATGTAAGGCCATTTATGGAAGGGGAGCCATATTGGAAAGTAGGGTGTTCAGAGCAGGGTCCCTGTCTATACCTTAGGCATTGCACCAGGCCTCCAGGGGTGGAACATCTTGGGGGGTCTTGCAGGTCTCCCTCACAAGGACCTCCCTACCCTTTGTCTGTGCAGGGCCCACCATCTGCGCACTGCTCAGCTCCCCTGACGTCCTGCTTTGTCATGTCGATGACTGGAGAGATGTCTCTGAGGCCCAGGCCAATGCTACATGTGCTGGGCTGACGTATGAGCAGGAGAGCCGCCAGGTGGCCTTGCGTCTGGGAGGTCTAGAGCTCCTGAAGGGTAAGACTTTGCCTTTTGGCTATATTCCTTCAAACTCTTTTCTTTCTACCAGCAAGGCCTCTGTGTTTGGAGGCATTGTGCCTATTCTCAGCTACAGGCTCACAGGGCACAGACACCTCTACTCCCCCTGCTCTATGGTGTCCATGGGCAGTGTTGAAGAAAAATAATATTAATGATGAGCAGAAAACATCCACAGGAGCTCAGCAGTGGCCCATCGAAACATCCATTGAGCTCACAAGGGTGGAGGGCAGTGGGGCCACGTCGCCCTGGTCAGGCCTGCGGAGATCTATCTGCAGATTTCCCAGGAATCTAGGGTGACTGGTCATTGAGTGGTCAGATCTGGAAGGGGCTGGAAGCCAGGCCTGCCTCTGCAGGTTTCTTCCTCCTTGGAAAGGTATATTCTTCTCCTGCAGGTGGCAGAAGCAGGGTAGAACATGGGTTCTTAAAATCTTAATATCTAGGCACACTGTCATTTCTGCCTCATTCTACTGCAAAAATAACCATGGAGAGACTACATGGACAAACTCTGTTTTAATAGGGATGAGCTACAGGGTCATGTGTAACCAACTAGTGGAGGACAGAAGCCAGACATACGGCCTGTGCCTTATACCCATACTCTGGTCATTTCTTCCCTGGCATTTATAAACCTCCACATAGTGTGCAATGATTTGTACATTCTAATTACAGAGGTGTAAGGGCAGTGACCCATTATAGTCAGGGATGCAGAGTGAACAGAGAAAGCATTGAGACTTCTTCCTGCTTACTGCTCTTTAATGGATTTCTAATGTCAGAGTCAGCAGGACCCCTGAGGTCCCCTGTACTGCCTCAAGCCACAGAGGCTGATTCTAAGTGCAGAGGCTTTGCTCCACCTCAGGGCTCTTTCCTTTCTGCCTTCTTAGCCCCAAAGGTGCATTCAAAGCAGTCCCTGGAAGGCTCATGCTTGATGCATCAGAGCAGCTTGGGAGCCTGGCGCTTCCCTCCAGCCAAGAGCGAAGTTACAGTGAAAGCTGGGCCCAGGGCCTGCTTCTTTCTCTGGTAGGAGGATGAAGGTGCCGAGGAAGAGGGCCTCCAGTCAGGACAGGAGGTGGTACCCCAGGGACTGGTGGATGAAGCCTGAGCCCCATAAGGCCATGTTCTGCAGCCTTCAGATTCCAAAGCAGAGGACACACTGTCCCCTCTTCTAGGATCTCTCATGATCACCCTCAGAGGCCATCCCCCTCTTCTGCCTCTGTCAGTCAAGATGCCCTGGCTGTGTCTTTGTGTTGTAAGCGTGGCTGTGAACCCTGGCTTCAGACACTAATTGTAAGATGTTGTGCAAGCCAGTGCCTCCCTGAAGCATCTCTGCTGCTTTGTGAAGTGGGGATAGTTAAAGCGCCAACCTCACAGCATGGTGAGAATGAAAGGAGGAGGGCTGGTCACTCAGTTGACAGAGACACCTCATGGGTGCTCACTGTGAAGTAAGGTATCACCCAGGCCTGGGCCCGTCCACACATAATGCTTTAAGGGGTGCTCTGCTGTTGAAATTGTCTCCATTTCACAGCTGAAGGAAAGGAGGCATATGGGAGTTGGGTCACTCCCCAACATTTCTCTGTCATAAGTAAGAAAGTAGGATCTGAAAGCAGCCTCCGGCTTCCAAGGCTGGCATCGTAGCCCCTCCCCCAATTCACACACAGAGTCCGTGGTTGGGGAGCTGGTGCAGTGCCCGGCCCATGGCCCTGATACCAGGTTATCAGTGTGCACTTATTCTTACCTTGTGCCATGGTTCTATGTTTTACTTGAAGAACCCGATTTTACAAAGTACGTCTTACTAGACTCACTGCCTACACACAGTCACTGGAGTGCTTCACAAGCAGCGCCTGGAAAATACATTGCAGGGCCTGGTGGAATTCCAGGAGGCTGAAGCAGCTCCTTCTAGGGTAAACAAAACCAAACAGCTTATTTACATGATGGCTACTAAACACATGGTCTTCATTACTCTCAGAGGTAGCCCAGGGTGAAAACAGGCATTTCAGGAAAAGACACATGATAAATTCATGGGCAGTGAGTCAGAGAACTGCTTAAGCCAGAACATGTGCTTGGTGTTTGCCCAAGGGCCCAAGAATGTGCCCTTGTCTGGCCTCCCTGAAAAGAAGTCACAGCTAACTGGCTTTTGCAGGCTTTGGGCTTTTTACTGCTCTGTCTGTCTCTGTCACTCTGTCTCCCCCACTCCATGCTTCTGTGTGTTCTAGGCCAAGGGCAAGATTCTGTACTATGCCTTTGATGGGGACAGCAGGACAGCCGGGGGTATATTTTGGTATTCTCAGTCAGAGAGTTCCTTACTCACAGATTGATAGGTGGGCTCCCTCCCATTGTTCTCAGTTGGAGAGCCCATCTTTGTCACCATCAAGGTCTCCTGAAATCCTGATCTCACGTATTGAAGTACAACTGACTGCTGATGAAAGCATCATGGTGGTTCAAATGTCTGATAGCCACCATTCTAATGTCAGATATTGATGGAGGGAAAGAGGACCCCTGGGCATGAATAACTGAAGGAGAACACTTAGGATGGATTGAAAGAACATGAGATGGAACTACGGATGAAACAAACAAACAAAAAAGCCACATGCTGTCTCTCCCAAAGTTCAGTGAATGGTGGCCCCTCTTCTTATTTAAGGGTTAGGTTAGGTGGTGGTCCAGCTCTGGAGTATAGAAGCAGACCCCAGGACTATGCCCAGAGTAGACACTTTACTGGGACTGGACCTACTGTGACCTTGACCTTTACAGTTACAAGGGAAAATACAGGCTATTGACCCCACCTCAACCATGACATGCAGCACATGGGACAGTAACTAGGACAAGACTTAGGAGAGGCTCTACACCAATTCCTAGACTTGAGTCTACATTGTCCCCACAGTTCTATGACACCCTTCAAGGCACTAAGCCACCCCAGTAGGCCTTGGGGTAACTACCTATAAAATGTGGACACTTCCTGTGTGTTATGGAATAAAGTGCCAGAATTCTGGACAGTTAACAGCAAAAAGGCACTGTTTTCTAAGTCCCTGGTGGCCAGGGCCCCCACCTGCATGTCTCACAGTAGTCTGTAACAGGGCAAATTTCTTCTGTTCCCCATCCAGCTGCTGATGTTGGGGTCCAACGCTGTCTGAGGAAGGCAGGGACAGCCCTCTTAGAAGGCTTAAGTCAGTGGCCAGGATGCTGGCTGTAGGAAACTACAACCCAATGACACCCCCTCCTTCACTCAGAAAGCACGCTCTGTGTCCTTAAAGCACCTTCATGTTCCTCAGCTCAAGCAAGTCTGTGGACCACCTGGTGAGAGAGGTTTGACCCAAGAGGGTGCAGTTCAGAACTGTGAGAGGCCAGAACCAATCGTTGCATGAATGGCATAAGTCAGACGTTCAGTTTTGAGCCCAGCATTTTCATGGAAGCCCTCTCTCTACTGCATCTCTCAGGGCCACTTTCCGCTACTGTCCCACATATGACATCCTGGAAGCAGAAAGTTATAGATAGTGTAGCAGCAGGTTCTCTGGGAATTAAGGATTTCACTCCTGGTCCTGGAGAGAAGGCTCAGTGGTTAAGGAGCTTGCCTGAAAACCCTAATGACCTGAGTTAGAATTCCCGGTACCCACATAAAGCCAGATGCACAAAGTGGCACATGCATCTGGAATTTGTTTGTAGTAGCTAGAGACCCTGTTGTACCCTATTATTTCTCTGTGTGTCTGTCTCTCTTCTCTCTCTCCTTGTAACTAAAATAAATGTCATTCCTCAGACAGCACCACAGAGCTGACTATATTCCAGACATGGCTTTGAATGCCATCTCACAGCAAATTCTGGATGTTAAGGGAAAGATGGCAGAAGGCTGCTGGAAAAGGGAACAGTGAGTTCAGAAAGGTTTGGTGTGGGCAGTAGAGGTGAGAGGGAGACGTGTGAGCAGCCTGGGGTAAGGGGAGCTGGTGATGGCCCTCAGTTAGTGACCACAGCTTTGTGTTTTATCTTCCATGTAACTTACAATAAAAGCCAGCCAGGCAGGTGGGACGCAGAAAGCTGGGTGCAAAAGTTATGCAGTAAAGGTTTCCATTGTTGAGGCCAAGGCAGTTCCCAGTTAGCCAGGGTAACTGATGTGGGCATCACTGCTATTTGCCACCTTAATTGACATGCCAGGATAGTAGGACTCCCAAATGCTCATCTCTCAGCACCTCTGTCTCAGTTGGTAGAAACTAGCCGAGCCTTATCCAAGATGCCTTTCCCACTAGAGTTTAGGGTTGACATTTTTTGTTTGTTTGAGGTAGGGTCTCACTCTAGCTCAAGCTGACCTGGAATTCACTATGTAGTCTCAGGGTGGCCTCGAACTTATGGTGATCCTCCTACATCTGCCTCTCAAGTGCTGGGATTAAAGGTGTGTACCACCATGCCTAACATAGGGTTGACTTTTGTTACCAGTAAACAGATACATCCACAAACAGGCTTGATGGAGCACCTGGAGACCATTTTATTCAATCTGACCCCTGCACTTGCTGCTGGGAAGTTTCTTTCCCTTGTTCTGAGGAATGTGTGCTAGCTAAGAGCACTGGACTTTGGTTTAGCCTCTGTGCCTGGGTGGGTGGTCGTTCTGGAGGGAGGAAGGAGTGCACCCATGTTCTGGAGCTCTAGCACTTCTGTGAGTATCCCCAGATGTTTTCAGCCATTTGTTGTTGGGCTCTTCCACCCACATATTTCAAAGAAAATGTCTTTGCAGGAAGCAGGGCTGCATGTGGCCATTCTCTCATGCTATCTGGAAGGGCATATGAATGGAGAGCAGGCATGTTAGGCCCAGTGCCCAGAAGGACATGCATTTGATGGGAAGGACAGGCTGCCTCAGAAATCCTCTGTCATCCAAAGGCTGGGTGTTGCTGAGCAATGAGAGCTCAGCATGGCACCACCGGATGTCCCCTTTGATAGGAAGCTGTTATGTCAATGACTGTCATTGTTCTGGGGTGCCAGGAGTGAGGTGAGATACCCAGAGTGTGTCTGGATAGGATGTCTCAGGAGCACTAAGAATAAGATGTGCTGACAAAAAAAAGAAAAAAAAAAAAAGGCTCCGTGGCACTTGGCTGCAAAGGCATAAGTTAGACAGAGCCAGCAGGATACTCATAGGAGAACCCAGCTTACCTCATCAGACCTGAATGACAAGAGTCCTGGTGAGTGACTGAGTACCTGCCGCAGGGCCGCTCTGGATGCATCCAAGGGTCCAGGATAGGCCTGCAGCTGCTGCCCCCTCTTCTTGCAGGGGTGGGGGTGATCCTAACACTACAGAACCAACCCGCCTATGAATAGGGATTGCCAATGCTGTTATGTAAATTAAGAAATCCCCATGATACCTTAGGATAAGGGAACATGGCATATTTGTGACTCCTTTCTAGGGTTGGTGGTGGCTCCAGTGCCACTTGGCCACTGCTGGGGTGTCATCTCTAGTTTGGGCTTCTGCCCACTCTAGCAGCACAATCTAAAATAGCACATAATCTGCAGAATTTTCCAGAAAAAAAAGTTAAGACCATATGCCATGCCCATACTATAGACTCAATCTCATGCCAACCCAGTGTTGAAAGGGGAGAACATAGATGTGTTCCTGTGGTCTTGTTTGTGAAGCAGATCATCCTTAAGGGCCCCAAAGGCTTGTTTGGGAAACACTGATTCCCTATCAGAATTCCGAGAAGGAAGAAGAGAGTATTGGATTTGAGAGGTGCAGCCCTTTGGAGGCGTTGACAGGAACTGAGGCTGAGTGGTGGTGACAGAGGACTACGGGGCTGGAGAGGTAACTCGGCAGCTAAGGCACTTCCCAAAAATCCTGACAACCCAGGCTGGATTCCCCAGTACCTAGGCAAAACTGGATGCACAAGGTGATGCATGCATCTAGAGTTCATTTGCAGCAGCTAGAGGCTTTTTCATTCTCTCACTCCGGCCCCTCTCTCCATCTGCCTCTCTTTCTCTCTGCTTTCAAATAAATAGAAAAATTTAAAAAGAGGAATACTGACCATCACGAGATGACAAGGCACACCCAGTTTTGTCTAGCATGGCATAAAGAAGAGATCTTGCCAGGAAAGAGGAGGAGACTAGCAGGCAAGGAAAGAAAAGAAATAGGAGGGTACAGAGGAAGTGCATATGGTCAAACATGATATACTTGAGTTAAACTATCTTTCTGAGACCCATCACTTTGTGCAATGAATATGCCAATAAAAATTTTTAAAAGAACATCTAGTAATGTTGGCAATAAATAAGAAAAATTGTCAATGATTAGATGAATATCAAGTGTGAGAGATTCTAGAAGATAGCTTCTTTAGAGTCTTCCCATCTTTTCATTGCCAGCCCCATTCATTAGGGCAGCCAGGGTCTTGTAGGAGTTCAGTGTTAGGGAATACTCACTCTTGTGTCTCCTAAGAGCCTTGTTCTTTTTAAGCCCGTCTGAAGCTCCTTAAGTCTTTCTCCTGTGCCACAGTACATGACCTTCCCCACTTTAGTCCTATTGATACCCTGGGCTGGATCCCTGATATCTGACCAGCTCCAATTTCATACCTAAGAGCTTGAGTGGTGAGTGGTGTTCCATGGAGCTTTGAGGGACCCTGTATGGGGAGCAAATTTCTTTGTCAAGGAGGGTCTTGTCGAGATCATGGGGCAGTTGTGATAATGATGGATCTAATGAGAACAAGCTCACCCAGGCTTGTCCAACGACAGTCTCCCTTTGCAGGTTGGATGCCTCTGGAGGAAACAGGAGACATCACTACCAGCTTCCAGCAAGTTTACCTCTGGAAAGGTGAGCTCCAGTATGGTGGGGATGGCGAGAGAAGGGCTCCGTGAGATTGGCCCCAGCTCTCACTGACAGGGCGCTCTGCTACACAGACTTGTATGCCACAGACTGGTTCTCTGTGGAACTGAAGCCTCCCCTGCCATACAACAAGGCACATATTCTATAAGGAGAACTCACAGTATGAAACCCAAGGAAGGACAGAGGCAGGAAGCACTAGGTCCAAGGGTAATAGAGCTCACTCACAGACTGTCCTTGTCACCGGGTATGAACTGGGAGGCTGTTTGTTGCAAACCACAGCCCCACATGCCTCCTTCCTTAAAGATCAGAGGAGTGGTGCTGTGGAATTTTAAGGTTTTGATTTTTCAAGTTCCTGCTCACCTGATATGCAGAAACTCACCAATATCCTGAGTGGCCTGGGGTGAGTTCTTTCACTTCTCTTAGCCTCAGTGTCTCAAGGGTTAGCACTTGAACCTTCTTCCTCATCATGATAGGGTATAGTGAACATCTACATTTATGAACATTAAACAGTAATTGTAATGTCATGGGAAGTCAAGTTCTAGTCCTGAGAGGTTGGAAGATGCCCATAGCTGCAGAGCTGGGCCACTTGCTCGGTCTCCGGTTTGTCTGGCTCCTGGTGTGGCCCCAAGGACTGCTGTGTAGTAGCTATCATTTTTTTCACCCAGGAACAGCGCTTCTCCTCGACATTACCACTGCTCTTTCATTCCTCCTAGATTCCGACATGGGGTCTCGGTCCGAGTCTACAGGATGTGGAAGACACACAGTGCCAAGGGCAGACTCTCCAGCAGAAGCAGGTATCATCCGCCAAGCTTTTATACAGTTGGGTGCTAGCTGTAGAAACAAGGTGGTAGCGCCCATCATCATTACCCCTCCCCCCCCACCTCGCTGCAACCATGGGGCCCTCAGCCAGTGCCTCTAGCCCAATTGTCCATTCACAAAAACTGCTCTTCAGGTGGGAAGTCAGAATAGAATGTCAGCCAACATCATTGCCAAATTACCATGGCTGCTGAAATGAAAACGTACATGCTAACAAAATCAGAAAGAATTGTCCCATTAAAGAATAGTGCTCCATGCATGTTAACCCTGAAGAGCTAAGAAAAATGTAACCAGAATTGTCTCAGAGTGAGCTGTCTATAGAGGAGTCGTAGCAGGCGAGGGAGCAGGACATCCAGACATGAATTTGGAACTGCACAGGGGTGGGGCCATGTGAGACCCCCCAATCCAGAATAGACCGTTGTTACTACTGAGGTGATATTAAGAACGAGGGAGTGGGGGAGGGCTGGAGAGATGGCTTAGCAGTTAAGGCGTTTGCTTGCAAAGCCAAAGGATCCCGGTTCGATTCTCCAGGACCCATGTAAATGCATGGGGAAGGGGAACATGCGTCTGGAGTTTGTTTGCAGTGGCTGGAAGCCCTGGCAAGTATGGGCAACATCTCCAAATCTACTCTCAGGGAAACCAAGGAAGTATGCCCATTGCATTTAGTAGGCCCGTACATACTTATATGAGGTGGACCAATTCTTAAGTATGTTCAGTTGAGGTCATAATTAAAAAAAATTATAGCAAGAACATTTTTTTTAGAAACATTTTTTTAAAAATTTTATTTATTTATTTATTTGAGAGCGACAGACACAGAGAGAAAGACAGATAGAGGGAGAGAGAGAATGGGCACGCCAGGGCTTCTAGCCTCTGCAAACGAACTCCAGACGCATGTGCCCCCTTGTGCATCTGGCTAACATGGGACCTGGGGAACCGAGCCTCAAACCGGGGTCCTTAGGCTTCACAGGCAAGCGCTTAACCACTAAGCCATCTCTCCAGCCCAGCAAGAACATTTTTTAAAAAATTATTTATTTGAGAGAGAGAGAGAAAGAAAGAAAGAGAGAGAGAGAGAGAGAGAGAAAGAGGCAGATTGAGAACGGGCGCACCAGTGCCTTCAGCCACTGTAAATGAACTCCAGACACATGCGCCACCTTGTGCATCTGGCTTACATGGGTCCTGGGGAATCGAACCTGGGTCCTTTGGCTTTTTAGGCAAGTACCTTAAGTGATAAGCCATCTCTGCAGCCCAGCAGGAACATTTTAGTGCCTGCTTTACTCCACATCATAAAGCACATATGTACAAGTTTAAAATGGTGGCTAGAAATGATTATGGGTGTGTTTAGCTTGTACTGTAAAGTTTTCACTGACAACAAAGGAGAAGGGATTTTGAAGGTGCACTCACCCAGGAGCCTGCCCTTGTAGGTGTGTATCTTGCTTAGTCACTAGCAATAGATGAACCTGACCCATTGCCTTGGCGTTACTTGGCTTAAAGGCTAGACTCGGGCACGACTTCAGAAGGCAGAAGGAGCTCGGCCGGATAAAAGTTGCACAGAGAAGGAGTTGACTCAACAGCCCCTGGTTGACGCTGCTGGGATAAGCACAGCAGCGTCATGTGCAGCCCCCCGGGCATGGTCTGAAATCTCAGAGGACAAGCCCTGCCTTGGGTGCAATGGTGGACAGAGATCATCTAAACCAAACAGATAGATGCAACTATAACTTTTTAAATTTATTATTTTTTAATTTATTTTGGTTTTTCAAGGTAGGGTATCTTTCTGGTCCAGGCTGACCTGGAATTCCCTAAGTAGTCTCAGGCTGGCCTCGAACTTATGGAGATCCTCCTACCTCTGCCTCCTGAGTATTGGGATTAAAGGCGTGTGCCACCATGCCCGGCTGATGCAGCTATAGCTTTTAAGATGTTCTAGGACCTTCTGAGTCTCCCCTGCCTCACCAGATTCAAGTCCTGCTGGCTCTTGACCTGCTCTGACATCACCTCACTTGAGAATGCCTCCGTCTCTGGCTCTTCCCCACTCCTCCTTGCTCTCATTTCCATGGCAATTTCTCTGTCTGTTTTACATTTATTGCAGAGAGTGAAGGAAGCCGATCCTCTCCTTTTTCAGATACGGTGACAGAACTCTTCTCCCCCGTGGACCTTACCCGGGTCATCGTCGATGTTAACCATTCCCTGCCCAGGCAGCAACACTGGCTCTTCAGACACCTGTTTTCAGCCCAGCAGGCAAAGCTGTGGTGCCTTTCCCGTGAGTAACCTTAGAGCTCAGGCCTCTCTCATAGCCTGGCCCCCGATGAGCAGACAAGTTCAAGTTTGAAGTCAGTGGCGTGAGTCAAGGTCACTATATTCTTAGAAGAAAAGTAGGACCTACCCTCTCCTTCTGGACTGTCACAACGTAGTTAGTGTCTACTCTGCAATCTGCCATCCAGCTGTCCTCTGTCCATCCAGCTACCACCTAGAAGATATTGAGCATACACTATGTAAGAAGCCTTGTATTGCTTCTTGGCCTTTTGGCTAAGATAAAGTGTTAGAAGTCTTGTATTTGACTTGGCATTGGCAAAGAGAAAACAAAAAGGCAGAATCAGTACTTGGGATTTCCCCTCAAAGAGTTCATACGTACCTTTGGCAAGACTAGCATAGGTGGGGGCGGGGTGGTGTACACAAAGGTCCTGTGCTACAGTCTGCTAATCTCTAGTGACCCTGGCATAGCCATGGGTAGAGCCACTGGGCACTTATCCATTTCCTCCTGTATTGTGAGTTTGAGGGTGACCCTTCACCACACTTTTGAGTCTGCTTTTGCCCAGGGTCACACAGCCCCTCCTTCTCCAGCCAATAGAACCCCAGTGTTTTGTTTAGGCCTTCCAAACGGGACATCCAAGTCTGTCCTGGATTTCTGCTTTGAAAGGGTCCCCATACCCTAGATGACTCATGAAGTATAAGCCCCCTGCCCATGGGCCTCTCAAAGACTAAAGATCAACTTCTTCTTGCCTGTAGGGTGTGTCCAGGAACCGGATTTCTGTCAGCTTGCAGATGTAACAGAGATGGCTCCCTTGTACTTCACCTGCTCCCTCTACCCAGAGGCCCAAGTGTGTGATGACGTCTTGGAGTCTAACGCCAAGGGTTGCAGCCTGATCCTGCCCTACCAGCCAGAGGCTCTCTTCCAGAAGAACAGTGAGCACTGTGGTCTTCATAGTCTGAATTTTTTTTCTTTTTTTAAATATTTATTTATTTTATTTCAGAGAGAGGGAGAGAAAGAGAGACAGAGAAAGAAGAAGAGGCAGAGAGAAAGAGAGAATGGGCAGTCCAGGTCCTCCAGCCACTGCAACTGAACTCCAGACCTCTGGCTTATGTGGGTCCTGGGGAATTGAACCAGGGTCCTTAGACTTTGCAGGCACATGCCTTAACTACTAAGCCATTTCCCCAGCCCTGAATTTCATTTTTTAAAATTATATTTTATTTATTTATTTGAGAGTGAGAAAGAGGTAGAGAGAGATAGAAAGAAAATGGGCACACCAGAGCCTCCAGCCCCTGTAAACGGACCCCAGACACATGTGCCACCTTGTACATCTGGCTTATGTGGGTCCTGGAGAATTGAGTTGGGATCCTTTGTCTTTGCAGACAAGTGCCTTAAATGCTAAGCCCTCTCTCCAGCCCTATAGTCTGAATTTCTAATGGACAGCTCGTGCTGTGGTACAAATTGCCAGATTCATCACTCCTCTTTCTTTTTATTAATATTTTATCGATTTATTTATTTGAGAGAGACAGGGAGAGAGAGAGAGGAAGAGGTAGAGGCAGAGGCAGAGAGTGAGAAAGAATGGACCTGTCAGGGCCTCCACCCCTGCATGGGAACTCCAGATGCATGTACCACCTTGTGCATCTAGCTTATGTGGGTAATGGGGAAATATTACCTGAGTCCTTAGGTTTTGCAGGCAAGTGCCTTAACCATTAAGCCATCTCTTTATCCCTCTCTTTCTTTTTCAAAATAAGAGTGTCTGTGCTTCCTGTATAGATGCAAGCTGCTCAGACAGGTTTCTGGGTGTCGTAGTAGAGTGGTCCTCTGAGGAGTCTCTCCTCAGGCATAGCCATGGCTCCAGGATGCATGCCTGAATGCTATGTGATTGTGTGGTGCAGTGATCTCAGAAGCAGCACTCTAATACCACCATGGTTGATAATTCTCTTGAAGGCCAGCCACTGCTGACGTCCTTTTGTCACCACGGTGATGGCATTTTGTCACCCTGTACAGTCTCTGTTTCCCCCACATGTTGCTGCCCTTGATTTCCCTCCTGGGGTGTCTGGAGCTCAGTTCTCACAGGGCGTCTGTCTGAGGGGAGCTTGCTGACTGCAGGTTCCTCTTTGGCATGATCAGGCCAAGCCTCACTTAGGGGGACTCCCTCATGCAGGTCTTCGAGGCCTTTCCTTGAGGAGACTCTGTCAGTACCTGGCCTGAGCATGTACACTGATTGCTAGTGGTTCAGGGTTCAAACATGGCTCCGAGGTAGGGGAGTGTAGGGTTATGAGGAAGCCTGACTTGGCTTGCAAGCATCCATTGGGGTAACTTGTGCTTCACTCTTCTGGGTTCCTGAAAAACCCTCTGTTCTGGCTCTTCTAGAAGTAAAACTTCTTTGGTCCTCTCCAAGGCAGGAGACACTTGTCAGCTATGCAAAGCAGCCCATTCTCACTTGTAGGCCACTTTCTCTCTCATCGCTGCCCACCTTGAACTTGTGGAAGTCCAGAGGCACCCAGGCTTGCTTCTTGACTCTTCCCACATGAGAGCAGAGCCTGCCTTCCCAGGCCTAGGGAGCCAGGTTTTCCTGCTCCATGGGCTTTCTACTTCCTGACACTGTATTCCTCCATCCCTCCCTCATTCTCTATCTCCTGGGCTTGTGCCTTGACAAGAATCCCTGGGCTATGCTCTTAGTAAGATTTTGGCCGGATCCCAAGTCGGTAAAATTTAATAATCCATGTTTTGTGGGTGTCTGGTCAACTTTACTCACTGTCCTTATATTTGCACAGGTACATAAGTTTCTGGCTAAATGATAATTTTCTCTTCCATGCAGTCGTGTTGGAAGATCGAGTGAAGAACTTTTATACGCGCTTGCCATTCCAAAAGCTGACAGGGATTTCCATCAGAAACAAAGTGCCCATGTCTGGAAAACCCATTTCCAGTGGGTAAGTGGCCCAAGTCCTGCTTCTTATGCTTATTATTAAGACTCTTTGGCTCACAAAAAGGTGAAAGTGATGGCTTAGTGGTCAAAAGCAGAAGAATAATAAAAATGATGCAACTGAAAGTTAGAGGGAATAAAAGGTAACAAGGAGGTAACAGAATGAAGCTAAAATCCTTTGGGAATTAGCAGTTTTATTTTATTTATGTATGTATTTATTGGTTTACTTTTACATGCCTACTTAGCACAGTCAGCGGTATGCCAGTCTCCTGTTTATTGGTTTATTCATTTATTTATTTTTGGTGAAGGAAGCCCAGAGACACACATGTGACATGTAAACAGAAAGTAAGAGGCATTAGGGAGCAAGGAAAAGTGATTGGGGGTGGGGCAGAGAAAGGAGAGGGGATGAAAATCAGCTCAAACACATTGTAGTTGAAACTGCCAGAATGAATGATACTTAACTCTTTGTGCCATCTAAGAAAGAAAAATCCTCAAGGAAGGCAAATCGCTGACATTAAATGCTAAATTTGATCTGAGGCTCCAGTTTGCTGAGGGAAAAGAAATATACTGAGCTGTTCTATCACATAATAAAAATGGTCGAAATGATAGTGAGCTCCGAATTCAAAGCGTCACAGAGCTCTGTTCAGAATCTAGAGAGCAAGCTGAGTTTTAACAAAATCTAAGCTTATGAGGACATTTTATCTTATTATTTTGACAGCTTATTGTTTCTTTATTGACTTTGCTCCAACTTGTAACTGAAAGTGAGGTTTCTCTCAGTGTAGTTGGTAGATTTCAAGCATCAGTCCCCAAGTAGGCTTTGTGTGTGTGTGTGTGTGTACATGTGTGTGTGCATGTGTATGCCGTGGAACATCCTCAGCATTTTTCTTCAGGTTCTATTTACCTTTTTTGAGTCAGAGTCCCTCTCTGGCCTAGAGCTCACTAAGTAGGCTAGACTTTCTGGCCAGTGAGATCCACAGATCTAAGCTATCTGTCTCCACCCACCCAGTACTGGGGTTATAAGAGCCTGACATTTTTTTTCAAATGTGCATCCTGGGGATTAAATTCAGGTCTTTGTGCTTGCAAGGCAAGCACTTTACTGACTGAGCTATCTTCCCATCCTCCAATAGAGTTTTGATTGGACCCATGTCTGCTCTGCCTTGTGTCTTCAGAATCTGAGGTCCTAGACTGGGCTCAGGAATTTGCATAATCAAGAAGCTTCCAAGTGTCTTTGGTACTTTAAAAGTCACTGATCCATGAACTGTTGATCTGTGAAGTGTGTTGAGTTGTGAAATCGCATCGTATTTCTGGCATTTAAAATCTACTTCTGAGAACAGAGGTCAAAAACTGACACAGGCTGGTGTGTTGTAAGACCCAGTGGGACAGCATGATGCTGGTGGAGGGGATTGGAACTGGGTATCTCCATCCTGGAGGAGGGGATGGTAGGTGGGCAGATGGAGAGTTGGGCAGGGATCTGGGGGAAAGAAAGCCTAAGAGGTGGCTCACCAGCCTCTGGGCAGAGGTACAGCCTGCAATGAAGCTGCCAGAAGGTACAAGCTTCAACCACTGGGGTATGACCTGGGTTTGGGGAAGTATAGCAAGAATGAAGGAGAGTCCTCCTACCAGAAGGCACCAGGAAGTTGAGCCAGCCCTCAGGAGTCAGGAATGAGTGATCAGACCAAGACATTCAGTCAAGGCAGGGACCTCAGAACTGAGCACCTAGCTCTGCCTGCTGTGACACCAAAGGCAGAGTCTTTGCTGCCCTGGGTGGATGATCACGGAAGACCCTGAAGAGAGCCTGGCAGAAGACAGGTGGCCTTCTTAGAGTGTGAGGCACACAATGAGCAGGGTGAGCCAGGGGAGCAGAACTCTACGCTTTGTTGCTGAAGCAGATCCTGGTGGGCTGTCCCACCTAAGGGTATCTACCTTCCCTTCTAGTCATTGTTTCCAATTCCCAGAGCCCAAAGTCAAGACTTCTCTTCTGAAAGGGTTGTAGGAGCACATGCTGGTCAGCTGCAGTGGGAGCCTGGCATGTAGCGGGCACAGGATGCACGCTGGATGAGTGAGTCAGCGAGTGACTCAAGGAATGGAAGGCAGCATTCTTGAGAAAAAGAAAGCAATGCTGTTTGCAGAAAGCTAGGAGTCCTGCGTGCACACCGGCCAACACACCCACACTCCATGGCCTGCAACCTCTTGTACCTGCAGGTTCTTCGCGTGTGAGCGACGGTGTGACAAGGACCCGTGCTGCATCGGCTTTGGCTTTCTAAATGTCTCCCAATCGCAAGGTAAAGATGACAATGCAGTCAGCTTCCATCCTACTTCGTAGGCGCACCAGCTCATTCTGAACAAACGGCTCCAACTATGATCCTACCTGGTCCACAGCTGTCACAGAACAGCCTGGGAGGAGCGAGCCTCATTGGCAGTGGGGAAGCAAGGGTCTCAAGAGCACCGAGGTGCCGGCTCCTGATCTGCCCACCTCACACATGCAGTTCACCTGACACCACACCGTACCTCCTTCCGCTATCTGTGTCCTTCCTTCAGCGCTCTGGCTGAGCAGCATGGTGGGGTGAACTTTGGGTACGTCACACAATCTGTACTTAACACTGCTCACTTCTGGACAAGTCACTTGCAGTCTTTCCAACCTTCAGCATCTCATCCATAAACAGGAATACACATGCTGCCCTCCTCCCCTGGGACCAGCAGTGATGCTGACAGAACCTGCTCAGCTCTTGTGCATGATGGGCAGGTGCTCTGTCAGCAGTCACCTCCCCACTGGAACTACTAAGGCAGAGCTCTTACATTTGAGAGCCAGGGTTGAAGGGGTCCCTAAGAGACTACTAGGAATACATTGGGGGACCCCAGAAATCTGCTGAGTGATGATTTGCCAAATTCCCCTTGGTCACTCACTGGACTCACCTCCCCGGCCTCGGCTGGGTCTTCCATCAGGAGGAGAGGTGACATGCCTGACCCTGAGCAGCATGGGCGTTCAGACGTGCAGTGAGGAAAGTGGAGCAGCCTGGCGTGTTTTTGACTGTGGCTCTGTGGACATGGAAGTCCGCACCTATCCCTTCGGATGGTACCAGAAGCCTGGTAAGTAACCTGCTCCAGACAACTAAGTGGGACGGTGTCTCAGCTCTACATTAGAACAACCTCCTGGGGTCAGGAGGGAGACTGGTCAGGACTCACTGGGCAACAGAAATGGATTCTATTTAGCTTAAAGCAGAAATGAAAAGCCCTGGCATGTACTCATGAATTCAAAAGAAAGATGACTGGGCTGGAGAGATGGCTTAGTGGTTTGACACTTACCTGTAAAGCCTAAGGACACTAGTTCAAGGCTCCATTCCCCAGGACCCACATTAGCCAGATGCACAAGGGGTGCATGCATCTGGAGTTTGTTTGCAGTGGCTGGAGGCCCTGGCACACCTATTCTCAATCTCTCTCTCTTTCTGTCACTCTCAAATAAATAAAAATGGACAAAATAATGTTAAAAAAAAAAAGAAAGATGACCATCTAGATATCAGGAAAGAGGGACCTGGGCCATGCTTCAAGGATGTATTTAGCAGAGAGAGTGGTCTGTCTATTCCTTTAGTGTGCCAGCCCTCACTGACTGCTCCCCAGGGGGTTGCTTCCTGTGCCCAAGCTTTAAGCTCAAGGAGTGGTGGGTTCACCATGGTCCATGGGTCATCACTGCCTGATGGTGGGTGGGGCAACTTGAGTGACAATCTCAGCAAACACGGTTGCACTAGGGGAGGTGATGTTAAGGTACTATTGCTGGACAGGTAGGGTCAGCAGAGGTCTGCTCAGCTGTGCGCTCTTGGCGTCCTCACTCTCAGTGGTTAGGATGAGTGGTGCATGGCGGTATCAGGGAAGGAGTGAGGCAGCCAGTGTGCTGTGGACACACCTGACTTAAGACTTCAGGATAGAGCAGAGATGACCTGTGTGACTTGAAGGCAGATGCGCTTAAGGCAGGTACGGTACGCATCCAGGCGCATTTGAGGAGCTCAATGGGGAGTCAGTGAAGGGATGAAGAAATGTTCTTCATAGTGTGTTGAGGACACAACTGGACCTACCTGAGGAGATGTGTGCATCCTCCCAACTATGCCACTGGTCAGGCTGGACTTTAGGAGACTCACGCCTCTTCTCAGACTCTGTCAGCCATGCAAGTGACTGAGACACCATAGTATGTGACGGCATGGAAACTAGAGGAGACGGTCTATCTGCCTGTGTCCCAGAAGCAAATTTATAAAGATGTCCCAGGCCCAGAAGGTTGTCTCAAGAGGAGTCAGCAAGGCTGGAGTGTGTCCCAACATGTCCCATACCTTGCATCCTCTCTACCTCCATCTCAGAGTGAATGTGAACAGTGCTGACCCTTCTTGACCCTTCCCCAGAAACTATAGTCAAGTAAAGGTGAGTGTGACAGAGTCCCATAGCCTAAATTTTTATATTCTTTATACTACTCCCATGTCTCTCTGCCCAAAGTAGGCTGTGACTGGAAAACTGGCATTATTCTTGTGTCTGCTGGATGTTGGACACATGTTAGGTGTACATGGGCCATGCCACTTTGTCCTCATGTGCCTCATGGAGTAAGCATCACTTCTTCCATTTTTATTGGTGACAAGTGAAGCCAAGAGTGGAAGATACTGGAAAAACCAGGCTAATAAGAAGCATTGTTGGGCTGGAGAGATGGCTTAGCGGTTAAGCGCTTGCCTGTGAAGCCTAAGGACCCCGGTTCGAGGCTCGGTTCCCCAGGTCCCACGTTAGCCAGATGCACAAGGGGGCGCATGCATCTGGAGTTCGTTTGCAGAGGCTGGAAGCCCTGGCGTGCCCATTCTCTCTCTCTCCCTCTATCTGTCTTTCTCTCTGTGTCTGTCGCTCTCAAAAAAAAAAAAAAAAAAATTTAAAAAAAAAGAAGCATTGTTAGGTTGCAAGCTCAAGTCCAATAACTCCCAAGTGCCCCTCAACCCCATCCTTAGGATATCTCCTGGTAGTTTCTCTAGGGAGCTGATATCAAAATGTCTAGATATTTCCTAGACTCCAGGGACTAGCGCACAGCTGACTGACCAGCTCAAGAAGCCTCACAAACCAGCGAAGCGGCGCTTTGTGGAGAGGCTTCTGGTTAGACCCACGCTTGAGCCTAAAGGCCCAGCTAAGGAAGACTTCCTGACCTTGACCTTGCTCAGCGGCCTGTGTGTTCCTTGACTTCATGGCAGGTTGCTTTGGAGCTAATCATTTCCAGGCTGGTGGCCACCTTCCACATCCTGTGACTTGAAGTCACTCTGTTGGCTTTTCTTTTCTTTTGGCATCTTGAACTATTTTAGAACAAGATCAGAATTGTATAATGAAATAGCCTCTGTGTAGAAACTAGGGGGTGTTGCACACAGAGCTGCCATGGGCTTCATCTCATAGGCCCCAGAGGAGAGGATATGTGGGGTTGTATTAGGGATATCCCATGCAGAGTTGCCCTGGGCTCTGCCTCAGGCCCTGCAGGAGATGAGCATGCTCACCTAGGACCATGGGCCTGACAGATACCCAATGGCAGCTTCAGAGGCCCTCTCACCTCCTTACCCTCCCAACATCTGAAAAATGCCATTTTCCGTCTTCTCTGGACTCATGCAAGAGTTGGACAGAAAGACGCTTGAGCAGTAATTCATTTGTTCAGAAATGTGGTAGAAATCAGGCCAGATCGTTACAACATCTCGACAGGAGTTGGCAGGAAAAATAAGCCAAGGTGTCCCAGCACATTCCAGTCCTTTTGTGTCTTTTCATCTGACTGCCCAGACAGCCAGTGTCCTCCAGCGCATGCTCTGTGGGCTCGGGCTGGGGACTTGGTGGTTCTGACCAGAAGCCACAGGGCAGGAAATGAAAACTCACAGCAGGGCTGTCATTCAACAACAGTGGCCCGAGGCCTCTGATGTGATAGTGTTGGCTTCTGTTCAGAAGGCTCTTTCTATGCCCGAAAAGACAGAAGTCAAGTGTGTTGGAAGCTGGATCCCATTAAATCCTCACACCCATGTCCAATAAGGAGCTGGAGGCCAAGAGAGGTTGATTCACTTGTCTATGGTTACCCAGCAGGTAAATGATCGTGAGAGCTGGGGCCCAGGTCTGAGTATGAATGATCCTGTCTCCTGACCTCTGCAACTTCACAGTCTAGGGAGAGTTAGAGGTGCTCAGGGGTGACCTTCTGCAGTCTCCTGGACCCCTGGTATGAACTGGTTCACACAGGCAGGCTGTGTGCTACTTGACTCTGGTGTCTGAGTGCAAGGAAAGGGGAAGAAAACGTGCTCCCATGGTGTTAGTGTCTCACCCGCCCTCCATGGCCCCTGAGTAAGAAATGCCTTGTTGTACATACGGCTGCGGACGTTCCGGTGTGAGTGGTCCTACGTGTCCCACTTCAGAACAAAGGAAGGAGGGCCGGCTATCAGGGGTCTGCTGATGAGGTGTGGCAGAACTATCCACAGAGCAGGATAAGTGGTCCTCATCACAGGGGGTGGGCAAGGCATAAGACCCTCCTGATGGCTTTCTCCTGAGACCTCAACACAGGAAAAGAGTCTCACAGGAGGAGACTGGCTCGGTCACTCTTCTCCCAATGGGCCTGGTGACCAGCACTAAGCCAACTTTTGGCTCATATTTAAATTGTACTCACAATCTTGGCTCTGCACGTTCATTTGGCCTTGGGCTCCATTTTCTCTAGTGGACATAACCACCTCAGCGTCTATTGGGATTTCCCAGCACATAAGCATACAAGGGGTCACCTCTCTTCCTATCCTTGTCTTTGTATCAGCCAACTGCATGCATCATGGTAGGGAAGGCTCCACCCTAGAGAGGCACTCAGTGGGTCTCAGCCATGAAGTGTGTGTGAAGGTGCTTGTAACTGCCACCTCTCTGTTGGCCCTCGCTCATGAGACATCACCTACACCGAGGAGCTCTGAGGGAGAAGGTCTGTAATCTCTCAGCCGTTGTTGCAGACATGAAAGGAAATGTCCCTTCCTCAGCACTTGCTGTCTGACAGACACTGCTCTGAGTGTGTTGGTCACGTCGGTTGCATCAGTGTGTACCTGCTGTGAGGTGAAGTGGTGCCCTTCCTATCCCACAATTCTCCAAGGACATGCACTCTTTCTTTGTGACCTGAAAACTGAATCACAGCCATGCAGATATGTTGCTTTGGCAGAATCTACTAGATATAGAAAAGCGGGTCTCCAGAGTAGGAAAGGGAAGAAAGGAATTCTGTTCTCCAGGGATAAGGCTGAAGAGACTCCAGGAACAAGCTCACTTGAGGTGCAAGAGCTGAGGATGGGAGAGCCGTGGAGCTGCTACCCATGGCAGTGCTAGAATAGAGACCAGGAAGGTAGATACCCACCTCACAGACCTCATAGCCTTGGCGGAGAAACCTGTACACCAACCATTTCGACTCAGTATCTTTACCCACACTGTGCTCAGAGCGCAGCATGGAGCTGAGATCCCAGTGTCCAGGAGGCAAAGGCACCAGCCCAGAGCACGGTATCACCACGGTGGGGTGGGGGGGAGCTCCAAAGAGCCTGTGGTGATGTGCCTCCCAACACTGCTGTCCTCCGGGGCACGCCAAGTCTGATGGATCTTAGCACAGAACTGCAGAGACCCAAGCTAAGTCTGTGTGTGCAAGTGAACTGTTTGTGGCCCTTCCTGGCAGCAAGACCCATTCAGGGAACATCCCTGGCATCCAGAGGACCCGGTGAATGTGCAGTGCATGGCGCTGCTTAAGTCAGTAGCATCAGGAGCCCAGGGCTTCCAGGAGGACAGACACAGGTCCTGGTAGCCTCTGCTTTAGAGAAGGAAGGGGCCAGTCCTCCTGTCTGCAGGCACAAATGGCCTACGGCGGGACAGAGCATGGCCTTGTTCACAGAGTCAACTGTGACTTCTTAAAATGACAGCTACAGCCTCCTAGTTCCACTCTGCTTCTAGCAGAGTGCCCTGGAAACCTGTAGCAGTTCTAGTTACAGGGGCAAAACCTAGAGAGGAAGTGCCCAGAGTGGCTCTTCTCACTGTGCTTTGGCCTGTGCCAATAGTCCCGCATGCATGGAGAAGTAATTGCAACACAGCCTGGTCTTTGTGGTTACTCGCACCCCCCTGATAACTCAGCCCCCCACTCACTGAGTGGCCCTCGCTTTGGCCAGTACTCTAGCACTTGTCCACATGGCTTGTTCCTTTCTCTTACAAGCTGGGTAGTGCCTGCTCTGATTCCTGCTTACCCCTGGCCAAGGTGGAATGGGAGCTTTTATTCCCAAAGCTTGGGACTCTGAACCTCTCACAATCCAGCCTCCTGCGGCACTTCTGCAAGGGTTCTGTTGTGCAGGCATAACTGGTCACATCATTGGTCACTGGTGAGTGGGACTCTGTCTTCAGCCTCTCCGCTCTCCCTGGAGGTTGGGGCTGGGATATAAGTCCCAGTTCTCTATTCATGCCTTGGTCTTTGTGACAACTAAGTCTCATCCTGAAAGTTCCTGAAGTCTCCTAGCCACTAGTCATCTCACTAACATAACAAGCCATATAGTCATGGCTCCAGAGGTTCCTACTTAGGAGTTTTTCTCAAAAAAAAAAAAAAACCAAAAAACTGCTTCATTTCTCCCATGTGTCAGGAAATGACAAGGGTTTAAGGAACTCTCTGCCAGGAAGTAAGATGAAGACATTTCTTAATATTTAATTGTGTGTTAAGTGCTTGCCATTTTCCCTGAAGTCTACATTCCACAGACCACAGCTGATTTCCCACTGCCAGCTTGCAGAGGGTGGAGGGGAGAAGCAGTGCGCACAAGCAGCCTGTCCCACTCACCTGTTCTCATAGTGTCAAATGCTCTCGCTGTCTCCAGCTTCCCCTTAGACTCACACGTATGTTTCCCTTGTGAACTGGGCATCGATTTCTAGGGCAGAATGACAGGGTACGGACATGGGTATTTGAATGCCTTCAATGTAGGCAAATTTTCCTCAGAAGCTTTCACTCTCACGAACTTATTCTGAGACTCTTCCAGGGAGGGGAGACGTTGGAGCAGATGAGTGACAACAAAGCAACAATAAAGCAGGGTGGCTGGAACTGCGGTGGAGCAGGGGGACGTTATCTGCGGCTGTGGGTGTTCCAGGAGGCGCTCACAGAATGCGAGGTGGCAGAGGCTTCAGATGGATGGTCCTCAAATATATCTCTGGACCTCAGCACTGCCTGGGAACTGGTCAGAAGTGCTGGGTCTCAGGCCCACTCCAACCTGCAGAGTCCCAACTTTCTTACCAGTGGTTGCCAAGCCCTGAGGAGGTCCTAATGCCTACCGGGCAACATTGGAGAATGATGAATTCAGAGGGGCTTCTATGCAAGCTGAGCCAATCAGGAAACGATGCAGCTGAAAGTTCTAGCATTCTGGGCAGCTGAATGTCCTAGCTTGGTTTAGGTGGCTATCACAGAAACATCACCCACAGGGTAACTTGTGTCTCTCACAGTTCTGTACACCTGACCAAAGCTAAGGAGGCAGAAGACAGGAATGTGAGCTCACCCATCTGGAAGTTTACCATCAGACTGGAGCAGGACTCTGACCTGGGGGACAAAGGATAATGACAGGAATGAACTACTATGATTGGTCAATATTATGAGTGAAAAATGCTCAACATATATTAAGGGCTTACTGTATGCCAAAAACTATAGACTATCAGGTCGTATAAACCTCACAACCCAAAGATATGTACTGTTAGCTTCTGAAGACAGAGAGAAAGTGGTTTGTTCAAAACCAGACACAGGGATGGTGAAATGGCTTAGTGGTTAAGGCCTTTGCCTGTGAAGCCTAAGGATCCTGGTTCGATTCCCCAGGACCCATGTAAGCCAGATGCACAAGGGGGCGCATGCATCTGGAGTTTGTTTGCAGTGGCTAAAGGCCCTGCCATGCCCATTCTGTCTTTCTCTCTATCTGCCTCTCTTTCTCTTTCAAATAAATAATTTAAAAAAAAAAAACATACATAGAGAGTGGGGAAGGCCAAGCTAATCTTGTACTGGGCCTTAGGCACTGGGGTTCCTGCCCTTGACTACTGGTCATTCTTGCCTGTTGTTTCCAGTGAACAAGAAATTGTGGTTTGGGCCATTGGAAAAGGAAATAATGAGAGGGCTTTGAAGAATGTGGACTTGGAAGGGAAGTGGAAGGGAGGAGAAGGGAGGGGAGAGGAAGAGAGGGGAAGGAAGGGGATTACTTGGACTCCTGTATCATCCACAGGCTATGACTTCTCATTGCTGTTTACACCATCTCTGCTTTAATGCTGAGGCTGTGTGGAGACAAGGCTGCTCTGTATAGATCATGTCCAAATATAAACCTTCTTTTCTTCAATTATCATTGTCATTAGCTGAGCTCTTAGGTCCAGCTCAGGGGCAGATGTCACATTAGGACATCTCCTACAATTTTACAGGAACCCTGGAAGTAGAGAGTGCTATCTCCATTGTGAGGATGGGGAAACTGAGGCCTGGAGCAGCTAGGTGCCTTTCTCAGGTTCATAGTTAGGAGGTGACAATGCAGCAACATATTCTGGTTCATTGTTCTCTGGAGCATGGGAGGTCATACTCCCTTACCCTGACCTCTCTCCAGTGACTCATGACATGAGGGTTAAGATAACCCATATCACTTCTGGATGGACGTAGTCAAAGCAGGACTGAAGTACACTGTGGCTTCTTTGCCATGTGTAGGGATGGCCGGAGCCTGGGCCAAGGTGGATGCCTCCTGGGCTAGGACCACAAGAGAGGAAGTCAGAGAGCAGTGGTCCAGCACCCCCCCCCCCCCCGTGCTAGAACAGGGTCAAAGAAGAGGTGGTCCTGTGCTGTAGGAGCTGCTGAGAGTTGAGGCTATTTGGCATGGCTACATAAGCTGGCCTACCCTGACTGGTACAGGCTGTGTGGCCTGCTGCAGAGCTCAGCTTCTACATCACCATCCTGGACCTCTGCCCTGAACCTTCAGTTGCGAAGATTCAGGGGCAGACTAAGCAGGGTAAAAACATAGCCTTTTCTTTATTTCAGACGCAAAGGGTGACACTCCCAGCTTCTGCCCTTCGACTGCTGTGCCTCTCCTCACAGAGAAGGGTAAGTTCATTATCTGTTTCCTCTTTCTCAGGAAACATGACTTCTTCTTCCTTCTCCTGGCTTCCACCTTTCCATGGCTTCTGTGCAGTGGCTTGGCTTGCAAGGCAGGACACCATCATACCCGTGAACTCCAGCTCCCATGGACTGTGCATGTGTTAAGTTGTGTGTTGGGGGCAGATGCCCGCAGTGTGTCCTCAGAGGAGGAGTCTGCCTCATAGACACATCATTGCATACAGCTCCTGAGAGCAGAGGGGGCTTGATCCTGGTGCTCTTCTCATCTGAAACACTCCCAGGCAAAGGCATGACAGTGGCATCATGGCGAAAACATGAAAGGCTTATTGGTAAAAGACAGTTGGGGCTCACAGTTGCTAGGCACAGTGAGGGTGACACAGGAGGCTGAAGCTCAGGCCTATGTTCAGAAAGTCAGTCAACACAGGCTTCTACTTCTTTTGACCCACCTCAATCACTCTTGGGCTGGTTCCTGGAGTCAGGATATCATGCCAGCTTGGGGTGGGTCTCTTGGGCCTTCTGCTGTCCTCAGCCTGGGCTCCAGATGCCACTAAGATGAGGGGTCATGCAGTGTTAGTTCCTGGCCTGTGACATGATGTCTGAGGAGCCTTAGACAACTGTCTCCATGGCCCTAACTAAACAGCTGCATGTAGCTCATGTGGGAGGGAGTTATTTAAAACCAAGGCTGTTGGCTGCAACTATAAAAATGTCTACAACTCGAGTCATCAGTGGATTTCACACCATTAAAATAGTGGGCTTTGGAGATCACATATTTATCATGTATGTGTGGTGCAGGAAAACCTTTCCCCTGGTTAACAGGAACACACATCTTCATCCCAGATAGGGCGCAAATGACAGACCAAAGGATGATTACACCAAAACCAGTTTTGGCAAATCAGTGAGTTTACTGGGGTTTCTTACAGAGCAGGATAAGGGGTTGAATACAGGAGCAATAGATGACTCAAATGCAGCCACACCACAAGAAGTTTCATCCCGACCTGGATGACAATCTCCCGTGTCTGCTTTACTCAGAGAGTCCCTCAGCCTAGGTGAAGCCTCACAGAAGCTGCACCTCTGGACCCCACTGCATCACTAGCAAGCAGCTCCATTGGAGAGTCCTTCCTCATACGCCATCTGGCTTCTTTACTGGCCACATTAGACTATTGGAGAGTGCTGTTGAGCTGGGCAAATGATATCTAGCCTTTCTAACCCTTTAATTTTCCCTGTAATCTCACCCCACCACGGACTGTCCTACCTCACAGAGATCATGTCCCTCATGGACTCCCCCACCTCACAGAGATCATGTCCCACCATGGACTCCCCTACCTCACAGAGATCATGTCCCCCATGGACTCCCCCACCTTACAGAGATCATGTTCCCCATGGACTCCCCCACCTCACAGAGATCATGTCCCACCATGGACTCCCCTACCTCACAGAGATCATGTCCCTCATGGACTCCCCCACCTCACAGAGATCATGTCCCACCATGGACTCCCCTACCTCACAGAGATCATGTTCCCCATGGACTCCCCTACCTCACAGAGATCATGTCCCCCATGGACTCCCCCACCTTACAGAGATCATGTTCCCCATGGACTCCCCCACCTTACAGAGATCATGTCCCCCATGGACTCCCCTACCTCACAGAGATCATGTCCCACCACGGAATCCCCCACCTTGCAGAGATCATGTCCCACCATGGACTTCCCCACCTTACAGAGATCATGTTCCCCATGGACTCCGCCACCTCACAGAGATCATGTCCCACCACAGACTCCCCTACCTCACAGAGATCATGTCCTGCCACGGACTCCCCCACCTCACAGAGATCATGCCCCACCACAGACTCCCCCACCTCACAGAGATCATGTCCCACCACGGAATCCCCCACCTTGCAGAGATCATGTCCCACCATGGACTTCCCCACCTTACAGAGATCATGTTCCCCATGGACTCCGCCACCTCACAGAGATCATGTCCCACCACAGACTCCCCTACCTCACAGAGATCATGTCCTGCCACGGACTCCCCCACCTCACAGAGATCATGCCCCACCACAGACTCCCCTACCTCACAGAGATCATGTCCCACTACAGACTCCCCACCTCACAGAGATCATGTCCCACCACGGACTTAGCAAATTCACTGAAGTCCCGTACCAGTCCTGTCGTCCCTGATGAATTATTTTTTTCAATTTTTCCATGAACACAGCTCTATTGTGTCTAGTAAACTGGGCATCAAACATTGCATCTCTCATTCCTAGCTCCCTCAGTAAAGCCTGTCTTTCCTCTATTGTCTTCCAGTCCCAGGTGTTCATGGGGAACTCAGTTGGTGATAACCAAGGGTCCCTCATGGCTCTGATGAGTCAGTCCATCTGGGACTGATTTCCTTCAGATCTCCTCAGGCTATGCAGCTTTTGTTATCAGGAGGGATGAGTGCGTAGTCACATTACTAAGTCTCTTAGTCTCTATGGCTTGCAGACTGACCATCTGCATCCATGTCCCACAGCCTCACCAAGCCAGGCTGCGGCTGTTTCTTCCACTGCTTACATAAAATCTTCCTAACTACAGCAGTCCAGAGGCAGAATCCCACTGACTGTCATGGTTTCTCGAATTGGTCTGTCAGTAGTCCCCACATCTATATGCCAAATCACAGACTGTCCCTTTCTTGGAGTTAAAGGTCAGATCTGAGGGGTATCGTCTCTCACTCTTATCTCACTCCCTCCCCTCACTATCAGACTTCTCCCATGGCTTCCCAGGGGTTTTCGGTGTGGATCTGACCTGTGCTTTGTCTAACTTTTGGCTTTCCAGTCATAAGAGACAATCAACCAACACCTCTATCTCATGTTCTCTTTCATCCAGTTTTCCTGCTCAATCAGAGGTTAGTGTGGAAGATTCTAGAGATGTGCCTCTTTCTCTCTCCTTGTCATTTTCATGCAAACAAGTTCCTTCTGTGCTACCGTCTCTGCCTCAGCTGTATTACCCATGACAACGGCCAGCCTACCTCTGCCCCAGCTTGACAACATTCTAGTCCCTTATGTTCCACACTCGGGGACTTCAACACCTCCTCTAATCTTCCACAGTTTTCAGGGCATCCTCATAGTCCCACTCACCAAGTGTACAGGCTACTGTATACCACATACAGAACGATGGCCACCCTGGCATTCCCCCACCCTCTTCTACCTGAGGAGCAGCTTTGGTTACATGACTTACTATCTATAGAAAAAATCCATGCAACCACCACTACCACCACAAGGGACATCACCTTGCTACCCATTACCAGGACCATGTAATTGCTCCCCGCAAATCATCTTTACTTTTGTCATGCACTACATTGGGTGCCAAGTATCACAGCCAACCTTTTCCCCTGGGATGACACAAACACAAGTCTTTACCCCAGGTAAGGCACAAATGACAGACCAAAGGATGAGTACACCAAAACTGTCTTGGTGAAGCAGTGAGTTTATTAGAATTACTTACAGAGCATGGTAAGGGACTACTTACAGGGGTCATAGATGACTGAAACCCAGCTCGTTCCATTGTCCCCAGAACTGCTTCAACTCAAAGGTTACTGAGTCCCTTCCATGTCCAGCTCACAGTGTCGCAATGACCAAAACAGCCGAGGACAGTGCAGTGCTAAGAGTGATGGTTGTCACTATATTCCACTGCTCTGCTAATATTCCTCTGCTTTGGGACATCTCATTTTCTATGGGTCCTCATCATAATAAAAATACCAGGGTGAATGAACACCTGGATGCCCAGAGCCCCTTAAGAAGTCTAAAATAGTTTCCTGGGTTGAGTCTCCAACAAGGAATTTTTATGTTGTGGAAATATGTATTTTAAAACTGTAGACTTACACTGCCTAATTGGCCTCAGTTAGCTGCATCCTTAGCAGCAGAGAATAATTAAAGTGATTCTTCCCCATCCCACACTTGCAATCCTTAAATATCATCAATTTAAAAATGTTAAATTTGTGGATAAATAGAGCTTGGATATATAAATGTTAAATGTGGTTGCAGATGTTCAAATCAAAGCAAAAATGCCACTGGGTGATGTTTATAATGCTTCTATTTTTGCTAAACATTTGTGTTACTGAGACTTGATGCATCTGCAAAAACACAAAACAAACCCACGGAATATTACACATCTTTCTGGACACGGTCAATGGTCCTGAGATGGTTCTATGGCAGAGTTAGATAGCATAACATTTTAATTTTTTAAAAAATATTTTATTTATTTATTAGAGAGAGAGAGAGAGAATGGGTACGTTAGGGCCTACAGACTCTGCCAGCGAACTCCAGAAACATGTACCACCTTGTACATATGGCTTATGTGGGTCCTGGGAATCGAATCTGGGTCCTTTGGCTTTGTAGGCAAGCATCTTAACCGCTAAGCCATTCCTCCAGCCACAACATAACATTTTAAATATATATTTACAAAGTGTCATCAAAAGTGCAAAATGTGGGCTGGAGAGATTGCTTAGTGGTTAAGATGCTTGCCTCTGAAGCCTAGGGACTCATGTTTGAATCTCCAGGTTCCACATAAGCCAGACGCACAAGGTGATGCAAGCGCACAAGGTCGTACATGTGCACAAGATGGCGCACATGTCTGGAGTTCAATTGTAGTGGCTTGAGTCCCTGGTGAGCCAGTTCTCTCTCTTTCTCTCATTCTCTGTCATACACTCTTGCTCTCTGTCTTTGATAATAATAATAATAGTAGTAATTAAAGATTTTTAAAAAGTGCAAAACACCCCATCTGCGCTGGGGATTTCTCACTGTAGTGGAGAGTTTGCTATGGTCCTGTGTTCCAGGCTAGAGAGAAGGTCTGATTCCACTTGAGCTAGCTGATCTGTTAGTGTGTGATTCTGACATGGGGCACAGTGCATGTGTGTGCATAAATTTCTTTGTAAATGTTCTCTTCTGGGAGAAGAGGGAATATTTAGAAACTAAGCATTTGAAAATCATGTGATATTCAAGGAAAATGGATGATGGTATGATCTGTTGTTCAAATGAGGAAATGGAGGATCCGGGGGGTTGGAGAGCTGAGCTAGAATGTGAGCCTATACTCACTCAGCTTGCTCCAAAGTTTTGTAGATTATCTGGTTAAGTTTATGGAACAGATTTACAGAGATAAACTTTGAGTATAAAGCTGTGGAGACCTCATCTCCTGGCCTGTTTGCTGTGTGTGTGTGTGTGTGTGTGTGTGTGTGTGTGTGTGTGAAAATAAATGTCCCACTCAAAGTCTGCTGCTCCAGTTGGTCATTGGGGATAGTGTGGCAGTGCAGGTACCTTTGGAGATCTCAGGGGTCCGTCTTGAAGATATACCATGTGCTAAGGACTACTCCAAGCACTTCTTTCCTTCCTTCCTTCCTTTCTTTTTTTTCTTTCAGAGAAAGGTAGATAGAGAGAGAATGGGGGTGCCAGAGTGTCTAGCCACTGCAAACAAACTCTAGATGCATGCACCACCTTGTATATTTATGTGGGTACTGGGAAATTGAACCTGGGTCCTTTGACTTTATAGGCGAATGCCTTAACTGCTAAGCCATCTCTTCAGCCCCAAGCACATCATTTCTAAATAGTCTCATTTATTTATTTATTTGCACGGAGAGAGAGAGAGAGAGAATGAGAGAGAGAGAGAGAATGAGAATAGACATGCCAGGGCCTAGTGTCACTATAAACAAACTTCAGAATCATGTGCCACTTTGTGCATCTGCCTTTACCTGGATACTGGGAATTGAACCTAGACCCTCAGGTTTTGCAAACAAGTGCTTTTGCTGAGCCATCTGTCTAGTCCCCAGCACATAATTTCTGCTGCTCTGGCAAAGGTTTCTAATACCTTGGCTAGTTTGAAGACACCAGGAATTCACCACACATATGAGTTTCAGGGACTCTTTCTGGAAGGAGGAATTGGCTTGTGTGAGGGCCTAGAGCATGAAATAACAGGAAGCACTGAGGCTCTGAAGAAGATCCACCTGGTGGGCACAGGGCTGCAGCAGGGAAAGCAGAGGGTAAGCTGCAAGGAAGACTGTAGCTAAGGCCCCAGGCGGTGAAGCGAACATCTTCTCCTTGAATCCCCAGACCAGGTTCTCATGTCCTAACCCTTGGAAGGCCCTCTCAGGGCACGTGAGTCAGCTGAGGTGTGTGCACACACTCCAGCAGTTAGCGTAGGGCTATGCATTGCAGGAAGCCCCGTCATCGTCACTTCCATCCAGTGTGGTTCAGTGAGGACACATGTGGCCGTCACAGCACATTCAGAATCTTCCCCAGTGTTCCAGAAAAGGAAGCACGCAGGCAACCAGAGGTCTTGATTGCAAAGACAGGACCTCATGGTGTGGTAAGGAGAAAGACACAGACAAAAGCAGCACAAGGCCCTGAGACACCCGCACAGTGGATGGTTCTGAGCCACTGCGGGGGTCTGGGAAGAGTCCCCACATTAAATGCCTTGTAGACAGGCAAGTGAAATGCCACAGGTGCATTGTGAGCATACTGTGGCATAAAAAATTGGTATGTAATCATCACATGGACAAGAGAAGAAAGGGGGGGCGGTTCTGAGGCAGGGCTATTGCATGAACTTGAGCATGGGATATACAGGGAATTCAGGGAAAGAGACAAGGGTAGGCTGGATAAGAACAGAGACCAGAGACTATCACACAAAGCTCTTTGGTCACCACAAGTCACTAAAAGGCTGTGTGTAGTTGACCCACGGGTATTAAAGCTTTAAAGTTCTTCCAAAGTCTCCGTCTTGGGCAGTGAGGAGGATGAGATGTCGGCTGCAGATGTTCATAAAATGGGGACAGTTGTGTCATCAGTGCAGAGTATGACAGCCTTTTTGCAGAGGACATTATGTTTTGGTAGACGTGAAGATGTCACTTCTTCCTTAAATGCCTGTGCATGTTAGAATACCCCAGCCTCAAATCCAGAGTCCACGACTATGCTCGGGGTCAGTACGTCATAGTTCTTCTCACCTCTGGGCACCACTAAGGTCACAAGAGCAGTCCCCTGCCTCAGCAGAGTAATGCTGACTCTCCTGGGGCTATTTCTCGGATCACTGTTGGGCCCTTCCCCCCCGCGATCTAGAGGTTCTTATCTCTGAGAGGCCAGAGCACCCCCCAGAACAAGAGACTGTAGGGTGTGTGCCGTTTAATCCATGTGCACTTCCCTCGGGAGCGTGGTCCGGGCAGCCTGTGTCACTGTGGCTTAGAGCCCCGAGAAGAGCCTGTGGCTGAAGGTGCAAACGTAGCGAGGATAGGAGTGACATCCCCGTGAAAAGAGCTCAGCGATGGTGACAACAGCTGAATGTAGGAAGTGGCCATGGCTGCAGGAGCACTTCCGGACCGTGTGGTGCAGTGAGGGGAGTCGGCTCAGTCTGGGATGCTTCCTCATGCATGCCTGGCTGGGCTAGTGGTTAGTGGAACTCACTCCACCGCTGTTGCAAATTGTTTTCCTTAAGATGGAGACGGAGTTACAGGATCCTAAAAGCTGTCAGCGCTGGCAGGGAGCCTGAATATCATCTATCATCGGAGAAGCCATGAGACAATGTGGGGCAGCACTCCACTGAAAGCTGCAGGCCCTGGGCCAGCCTTTCAGAGTCATGGGGATGGTGGGGAAGACCAGATGGAGGTGGAGGACTGTGTTGAATAGTGAATAAAGTATGTATTTCATAGCCAATCATAGGAGCTGATGCTCCAAAACTGTCAAGTGATAACTCCAAAGTCCTACCTGCCTTTTACCAGGGGAGGAAACTGAAGCACAAAGAGAATGTGATGCTCTTAAATCTCAGCCAACTAGAGGAAGATCTGTGGAATTATGTGCCCTTAAGGTTCCTGGCTTCTTGTGACATGCTGAGTGCTCTCTGAGCTTCAGCCCCCACTCTTGCCTCTGTGTCCCTCTTATGGACTTGGGTACTGTGGCTCATTGGGGCCCAATGCTCCCTGAGCAGCTCACAGTGGAGCTACCATTAAAACTCAGTCCAGGGCTGGAGGGATGGCTTAGTGGTTAAGGTGTTTGCCTGCAAAGCCAAAGGACCCAGGTTTGATTACCCAGGACCCAAGTTAACCAGATGAATGAGGTAGCACGTGCATTTGGAGTTTGTTCACAGCAGCTGGAGGCCCTGACATGCCCATTCTCTCTCTCCTTCTTTCTCTTTGTCAAATAAATAATTGTTT
This sequence comes from Jaculus jaculus, assembly GCF_020740685.1. Classification (NCBI taxonomy): domain Eukaryota; kingdom Metazoa; phylum Chordata; class Mammalia; order Rodentia; family Dipodidae; genus Jaculus; species Jaculus jaculus. The sequence goes on along the minus strand of NC_059103.1, from coordinate 205,506,302 downwards.
GTTTGTTTTTTGAGGTAGGGTCTTACTCTGCCCCTACATTCACTATGTAGTCTCAGAGTGGCCCTGAACTCACAGTGGTCCTTCTACCTCTGCCTCCTGAGTGCTGGGATTAAAGGCGTGCGCCACCACGCCCGGCTAATAAAATATTTATTTTTATTTTTAAATATTTATTTATTTAATTTTTATTAATATTTTCCATGGTTATAAAAAAGTATCCCATGGTAATATCCTCCCTCTCCCCCCCACACTTTCCCCTTTGAAATTCCATTCTCCATCATATTACCTCCCCATCTCAATGAAAATATATTTTAAAAACTCAGTCTGAATCTAGGACCAAGTCTCCTCACTAAAGCTGTGACTTCTCCCAGGACCCTCGCCTGAGAGGAACTTCAGTCCATAGCTGATTTCCTAAGAGTACTGTTGGCAGAGAGTGGGGGCTAGGGTGCAAGGGGGAAGCTGGGCTCGGATTCTGCCCTCTCAGTGGGGCCTTGGTGGCCCTGAGGCTTGCGGACCCCTCAGCCTCAGCCCACCCAAGTGCAGTGTCACATGCCACTGGGTGAATGGTATCTTACAGCCCTATGGGTTAGGCTTTGTGTGTCTGTGTGTTCTTTTGTGTGCAGGTGCATTATGGGGGGGCTCATGTACAAGTGTGTGTGCATTTGTGGAGGCCAGAGTACATCCTTGGGTGTCATTCCTTGGGTCCTATCCACCTTTTTGAGACAGGGTTTTTCATTGGTCTGGATCACACCAATTAGCCTAAACTGACTGTCCAGTGATCACCAGGGAGCCTCCCAATTCCACCTTCCTATCGCTAGGAATGGGGCACATCCTACCACGCCATCATCTTCATTTGGGCCGCGGGGATTGGACTTCCGTCCACTGGGTGTTATCTCTGCAGCTCCTACAATGCTAACCTTCAAACTTGTTAACTATTTCTAAATTGTTTCAATCTTTGCAGAGTTTCCATGTAGCCCGGGAAACTCTCACATGAGGCGCACTATAGCTACTTAGAAATAAGAACAGCTGTCCAGGGACTGGTCCTGTGCCACAGGGCCAGCAAGGCAGAGCTGGCTGGCACACGGTGCTTCCTTCTGCGGTTGACAGTGCCCAGAGGGTCGGCTGGTCAGCAGCTGCGGTGCTCAGCATGTGGCTGAAACCACTCCCAAGCCAGTGTGTGCAGCCAAGGTCTGCACTGGCCGTGGCTGGAAGTGCTGCAGTGGGCAGGGCGGGGCACAGTGCACAGCTGGGCACCTCACCCTGGCCTCTGCTCCTCTAAGATTATGTAGGGAGAGAAGCAGCTGGCATCCTAAGGCTGGGGTACGGAGGGTCTACAGGAGATGGGCAGTGTAGGGAAACTGGCCCCAGCCTGCAGAGGACACAGGGCTGTGCCTTCCACAGGGACACAGAAAGCACAGGGGAGGCTGCATCTGCCACATGGTTAGTACAGTCTCTTCCCTTCTGTCTGTCACTTACTCATTAACATGCTTTCGGGGAGCATCCGCTGTGTGTTTCCTTAACGTGAGAGTCAATCACCTCCATGCCCAGTCAGAGACGTCAATGCAGTAGATGTGCGAAGTGCTTAGCATTTCCTAACAGCCATTGACAATGACAACCACAGCGACTGCTGAAGCTCGGGACACGGAGGCAAGGGAGAGGCCTGACTAGCCAGGGCCAGCTGTGTGAGCATGGGTCTGCCCACTGCACGGTGATGCTCTTTATGGGCATGCCAAGGAGGCCTCCATGGCACAGGAATTAGTATACACCTCACCCTGGTTACACATAAGCACCTGAGTCTCAGGTTTTTGTAGTCACCCTGCTGTCCCGAATTACATACTTCTTTTTTTTTAAGTTTTTTTTTTTTTTTAATTTGCAAGCTGAGATAGATAGAAGAGAGACAAAGAGAGAATGGGCACACCAGGTCTCTAACCATTGCAAACAAACTCCAAATGCATATGCCACTGTGCATCTGGCTTTATGTGAATATTGGAGAATCAAATCCGGATTTTAGGCATTGCAGGCAAGTGCCTTAACAGCTGAGCCATCTCTCGAGCCCCCAAATTACACACTTCTGACCCCAAGAGAGGAGTTCATATGCTCCCAGGAGACCCAATTTCTCACAATAGCTCTTGGTAGCCTGTGTGTTGTGATGAACTCAACAGTTTCGCATGAGGGCCCACAGGGACTACAGGCCCCAGTTGTAAGGTTTTTTTATTTTCTTTTACTTATAAATTTCCCGAGGTCTGCCTTTGAAGTTGGCAGTGTGAAAGATGATTACTTAGCAACCCACACGCTCAAAACTTCCACAGATGTTGGGCCTTGGCAGATGTCTTTGGAAACTTCTCTGTGCGGTGGGCATGCCACTAACTTTCGGGAGCATTTATGATAGACCGAGGCTGCTGTGGCTGAGCAGGGACCGAAAGGGACAGTTTGAGTGAAACCCCCCAGTTTGTCCGTCATAAGCTGTGACCTGGCTGTGTTACGTCCTGTCCCTTGAGAGATGCTCATGCTGAGAGCACATGAGTCAGACATGAGTCAGCATGGTTGTTAATTCTTGCAGTGTTTCATGGGGTGGGAGAGATGGCTTAGTGGTTAAGGTGCTTGACTGTAAGTGTTTTATGAGCTGGAACGCACACATAAAAGTGACACATGACATCAACATTTTCTTAGATTTCTATGTGACTAATTAATAATAGTCAACATGATCTTATAGTGTGCAAATAATCTTTGTAGATATGGGAAGAAGAATTAGAACCCCATTTCTCTTTTCTTAATTCAATAACTTTGTCAGTTAATTCACTGAATATATAGTTATATGTTGGGGCTATCCATGAAAAATAGTGATGACATCATTCCTGTTTAGCACTCAGTGAACACTTAACAAGTGCTAGTTTCAATTATGTCATTAACACTCCTACCACTAATATTTTTCACAGATTATGACAATGGGTCTTAGAGAACTGACGGAAATATGAAATGAAGATAAAGCAATTAACTTTGTATTAAAGGCACAGTAGGTACTTTTGGGCTCTTGGAGAAAACAGAATGGAGGTGGGCATGTCTAGCATTGTCAGGGTAAGGTGGAAGCATTCATATGGCCAGGGGAACCCCCACAATGTCCAGAACGGCCCTCTGGAGAAACATTGGGCCAGCAGGCTGTTCTGGTCCCATTTTCCTCACTTCCAGTGACTACAAGCAACAAAGTGATTTTCTCTGATTCTTTTTGTTCTGTTAACAAAGGATCATCTGTTTTTTTCAAAATAGACCTTCATGAGATTAAGTGGGAAAATATCCCAGCACCTCTATGACAGGGTTCTCCGTTGAGAAACAGTGAGCTAGCAGTGTCTGAGTGGTGGCTGCTCTGGCCATGCAATAGGCTGGGACAGCTCAGCACTGAGACCTTCCCTCCCATGAGCACACTGGGCCCATGGAAGCTCTGCAGGCAGCCTCACTCCATTCTGTTCCACTCTGTTTTTATTCATTTAGTTTTAATTAGTTTTGTACTCAGTGAATACAATCAACTTGGTACCATTGTTAGCCTCCTGCCTAACCACCCCCCTTCTCAGGGACCCTCCTTGTTGTGGAATATGGGTTATGCATTGTGGGGTTAGCCATCAGTTATGGACAGTGTCTCTGTGTATCATGACCCAACTTGTGGCTCTGACATTCTTTCCGTCCCCTCTTCTGCAAATTTCCCTGAGCCATGTTGGGTTCATTTTAAGTCTGCTTCAGTGATGAGGTCTTGGGAGCCTCTGAGTCTCTGGATCTCTGATTTGGTAGGAGCTGATTGTTCTCTGTGTGGATCTCCTTCACCCTTGTGCTGGTACCAGGTTCACCAAGAAAACAGAACTCTTGCTTGTTTCTCCAATTATTCTTAGTTTCAGCTGGGGCCCTTTAGAGGTGTGATGGGCTGGTTCTTTCCATAGGAACTGCGTCTGTCTGAAAAAGAGAAGCAAATTTTCCTACCGAGATTAAAGTTAGTACCAGATAAATGAAATAGCCCATGTTTTTTTTTTTTTTTTGTTAAGTACACACAAACTGCTATTTTACCCAGCAAATCATATGACCTTCTAATATTAACAAAAAAGCCCATGATTTCTTGAACACTGAACAAAAATGTCAGGCATGGTCACTAGTTTGATTGGAGTCAAAACTGCTGAAAGGCACTTGTCTCCAGTTCTCACGGGGTAAAGGTGGGGCCAGGATACACCTCTGATTCTCTGGTTAGCCAAGGACAGACCTCAATCTGCAGAATTGACATGGCACTGTGGTACTGTGACATTTTTTCCCCTGTTTTGGAACCTTTAAAAAAGACTTCTAAAAAAATTTATTTGAGTAAGAAACAGATAGAGAGAGACAGAGAAAGAGAGAGAATGAATGCTCCAGGGCCTCTAGCCACTGCAAATGAACTCCATATGTGTGCACCACCTAGAGCAGCTGGCTTATGTGGGTCCTGGGGAGTCGAGTCTGGGTCCTTCGGCTTTGCAGGCAGGCACCTTAACCACTAAACCATGCCTCCATCCCTGTTTTGGAAATTGTTAGCACCCAAAGAATAATGCTCCAGGTTTTGCAATCTTTCCTTGAACTTGATGTCTGAGGAAGGAAGAAGCTTAGTTCAGATGGCTCTGGAGGTTCATCAATGAGAAACCTCAATGTATTCCAGTCTAGCTTTTTATAACAGTCTACATCAAAAAGGAAATACCATCTGCAATGATTAAATCAAGCTACTTAGCATATTCATTACCTCATATCCTTGTAGCATTTTATGAAGATAATGTTTGAAATTTATTCGGTTAATCCAGGCATAATGGCCCATACCTGTAACACCAGCACCTAGAAACCTGAGGTGAGAGAGTCATAAGTTTGAGGTTAGCCTGTGCCATACAGTGAGACTCTGGCTCCAAATAAAAATATTAAAAAAAATTAAAAACAAGTGTACTCAGCATATAGTGACATCTTATTTACTGTGTCACTACATTGCATAGCAGCTTTCTAGAAATTCATTCCTCCATATGGCACACACATCAATCCCATAAATACGCACAATTAATTATACTGCCACCCAGGCCTACCCTTTAACAGGGGGAGGGGCTCAGGGCAATGGAATCCCCAGGGAACCAGCCCCACTGACCACAGAATTGCCTGGTACATAGAAGATAGCAAGCAGTGAGCACCGGGATTCAATCTGGGCTTCTCACTCGTCACAGAGGTCACAGTACAAGAATGGCATAGTGGGGCCAAGACTGGCCTCAGGGATGCCCACCTTGGGCATGTAGTGGCAACGGGGAAAACTGATTAGGTTGCAACAGGAAGAACAATCTCCTAAAAGACAAAGGCCAAATCAATAGGGGGAGGTGATTAGAAAGAACCAGGACTCTAACTTTTTGATGAGTCATTTTTCCTAGGCTAGGCATTTGCTGTGAGGTAAGTTCCTGTGTTGGCCAGTTACCCATCTGTGTGACAGAAGCCATGCGGAGTTAAGGCTTATTTGGGCTCACTGGTTCAGAGGTTCAATCCATGGTCACAGCCCCACCCCTTTGGGCCTGTGGCCAGGCATCCCCACACAAAGAACTTTCCTTTATGCCAACAATAACTATTTTGACCACATAACACAGGAGAGAAACCCATTTTGTTTGTAATGATGTCAAATATTAAACATCAAACAAAATCAAGTTAAAAAGCAAATGAATGTTTTATTTTGAGACCATTGCACAGGAACAGTGTTGAAACTTGACAGAAAGTTTTCAGATATAATCCAAAATGGAAAGAGTCCAAGAAACATTTTAGGAGGCAAAGTAATGTGGAAAGACTTTTACAATCTGATGATAAAATATGTAATAAAAGGAATTCGGTTTAAGTGGGCTGAGAGTGGAGCCAGCACTCATTGACTGATGACTGGAAAGGAAGAGGTTGTTATCAAAGCAAATTCAGTTACGCCATCAATATTTAGTGTTATGGACATTTAAAAGCCATGGGACACTGTGTTTTGCAGTACACAACTCTGATACTGTAATATTTAAATTAGGACTAACAACAAATGAAAGACAAATAACCATGAATTAGAGGCCAACAATGGTTGGTCAGAAGGCCTCCCATTGTTGAGCCTGGAGAAGAGGTCCCCTGGGTCTGTGCCCGTGGTACCAAGGTTCCACCCTAGCTAGCAGCACCATCTGATTGGCTGAGCTCATGCTGCCTATGCCACTGGGCTCAATAAATGAGGTACTATTGATTACCTACTTCTTGTCTGTAAGACCAGGATCACGATAGCACACCATGCCCCTCCATTGTGACTTGACATGAACTGAATATCCAAGACAATGGTGTGTCTGGTTCTTGGCCAATCTCACCAGGAACTCTAGACCCACAACCTTCTAGCTTTGGTTTGTGTTGGCATTTATAGAAACCGTGTTTTCAGAATGACCATAAGTTACGTGGAGTCCCTCAGGTGTGGACATTTGCAAACTGGGACAAGGGCAGATGTCACCATGCATGGTACATGCATGCCTCTTGCTTAGAGATGAAATGTACTGTCTAATTACAGAATCGGCAACCTAAATGAGGAGTGTGGTCAAGGCTTCTATTTTAGGGCCATAATTGGCCACTTTGGTCCTGAAACCCATAGTCGCTCTTTCCTGAAATTGCAGTGTTCACACTGTCTGTGGCCATTCAGCTCAGGGAGACCACACTGCAAAATGCTACTTGCGCTGACTATGAGAACAGCACCACGTGGAGGAATCTTAAGAAGATGAGAGGCCAGAGCCCCTGCATCCAGCTGGGTCCAAGTGTCCCCAGGACAGGGTGTGGCCTTCCTCTTGCTCTCGCTAAGCCCCATGGGAAATCTCGCTACACTAGTTGGTATCATCTCTGTATGAATCTTTTCCTTCTGGAAGAAAGAAGAATCTTAATCTTTCCTCCCCCTTCTCCTTCTTTTTATCAAAAACAAAGCAGTAGCAGCATGTTTAAGGAGTTTCTGTCTACGACCGCCTATGTTGAAACCATGTCTGCCAGTGAGGTGGGGTAAGGGGCCTTGGGAGGTGATTGAATCAGGGAAGTAGTCATCGGTGCCCTTCCGGAACAGACAGGAGCTCGCTCACTTGCACTCTGCCTTGCCATGTGAGGATATGACAAGAAAGTGATTGTCCGTGAACCAGGAAGCAAGGGAACAAGAGTCCAGACAAACTGGCACCTAGATCCCAAACTCCCAGTATGCAGAACTATGAGAACCCCCCGTTAGTGCATAAGGTGCCCAGTGGATGGAATTCAGCTAGAGAAGGCTGGCGCCAACAAGGGGCCTGGAGGAAGGCTATTTAATGGCTTTATTTACCATCCTAGTCTTAGTGATACCCCACCCACAAGTGCTGGTGTTAAAGACAGGCTGGGGATAGAAACAACAGGCTCCCCTGCAGCTCGGAGCACCATGCTGTCAAAGGCAAAGACCCTCTTCTACTTGGGGACCATGTCCTGGAGAGGAATTCAGAGGGACTCAGAGACTTCATTCATGTCTTCTTTCCATGTGCGGGTGTGTATGTGCAACGTGGTATGCATTGTGGCATGTACACGTATGTGTGCAGCTGCACTTGCTCCGTGTGCAAGCATTTAGAAGCCAGAGTGGAGGGTTGAATATTCTCTTCTCTCACCGTTTTCTGTTGTCTCCTTGAGACAGCTTTTCACTGAAGCTGGCACTGCCATTTTCTGTCAGACTTGATGACCAGTGAGCGGCAGAGATTTTGCTGTCTGTGCCCCACCCCTCACTCTGCGGCTGGGGTTACAGGGATGCATGGTCACACTCAGGTTTACATGGGTGCTAGAGGTGGAAATGGGGCCCTCTTGGGCCCTCATACTTGCAAAGCAGGTGCTCCTACCTGCTGAGCCATCACCCCGACCCTCAGAGGCCTCATTGTGCTCTGTCTTGGTCACGTTCTGGTTCCTTAGTCTTGAGAAATTCCTCCAGCATATTTGTGAAGAACACAAGATGCTGCCTCCACCCCACATTTAAAATCAAATCTGATGAAGGGACCATACCCTGTAAACTTAGAGACTGATACCTCCTGACTGTTAGAGTGTTCTGCTAGCCCAAGATCAATGCTTACAAAATATTTATGAAAATGATACTGTGTTTTAGAAAAAAAAAAAAGTGAGATGCAAGGTTCATTTGAAGGGTCTCCATCAACCTGCCCTGCCCTCCCGATCCTTTATGGGTTTTTCTAGAACCTGCAGCCCTGGATACATATGACAGCCTCTACTAGGGGCAGCCTTCTGGCCTTGTTACACTTATTTGTGGACACTGAACAGTCCTTCCTCAGAGAGGCACAGTTGGCTTACTGCCAAGGCCTACCTCAGGGACTCAGCCCTACTATGACAGTGGCAGTAAAAGAGACCGACTGCAGCAGGCCTCTTCTTTCTGCCCAAGCAGGTTTTGGCTATAACCATTTCATCCTTGTGCCTTGCACCATATGCTGTGTGCAGGGCTTGGAAGCAGCAAAGAGCAACCATGGGAGAAGGACATAGGTTCCCTAACTATGAAGAACCAGTGACTTACAACAACAACAAAAAGGAATGGTGCAGTTTCAATAAGCCATGCCAGGGTCTGTGTGCCTTGTTCTTTTCATGAAGATATCTTGGCTGGACTTCTAGGAAAGAGGCTGTGAGACGGAGACCTGCGTGAGGTGGATTTTGAACACAGTGCTGCTGAGATCACTGTGACAACCAGGAAGGACTGGGCAGAGGATGTCCTGGCAGTGAGTCAGACAATGGCCTTGCAGCTGCTCCATGCTGGCCTGGCTCATGTTGAGGTCAGGGACTAGGCCGGAGTCTGTCCAGATGGATTACTTCTGGATGCAAGCTGTCTCCGAGGAAGGAACTGGAGATCTTGAGTTTATCTCTCAGGGACTCAGTTGGGACTCAGTCCACCAACCATGAACTTTCCAGCAATGGGGGAATGGAAGTGTCACTTCTGCAGAGGACTGGGCAGCTTGCCATCATGGTCCTACACTGAGGAATAGGCTTAAGAGGACAAATGGTGGAGTGTCTGTGGAGCCCCGTGCCCAATGCCATGTGACATACCTGGTGCTGTGTTCCCATGGCCATGGCCTCTACTACTCTGGCCCCCACATTGTACCACTTTTCCATCAGCCTTGCCTTTGCTTACTTGTCCCGGTTTTAACATTTGGATCCCTAGACTTGAGCAGAGCCTGGGTCTTACAGAAAAGCGTGATAGGCAGCTGTAGGATGGAGGGACAGAGAAGGCCAGGTTCATGCGATGAAGACCTTGCAGAAGGCCACTGAGGTGGCCTTTGGGGACATCAGGGGGCCCTCTACTGTCTTCCTTTCTCACCATCAATAATCACACGGGCCCATGCCCTCATTCTCTTCTAGTCTCTCTGGACTCGTGGCAGACGCTGGCCCGCTCCTCAGCAGCTGTGGATCCTTCCATCAGGAGCTTTGATGTTGCCCACGTCAGCTCGGCAGCCACCAGCAGCTTCTCTGTAGCCCGGGACTTCTGTTTGTCAGGTAAGGAAGTTTTCCTGAGAAGGCAGGGCAAGGCCTCAGTCCAGTGCTGCTCCAGACTGGAGACCCCTGATGTCTTGGGGTGTGCTCAGTAGGTGAGAGCTGGCAGAGAGGTCAGACAAGAAGGCCATCACTCCTGTAGTCAGCCTATAGTCACTCAGTGTCTATGAAGGGATCTGCCAGCCAGCCAGCAAGGGCCTTGAACTAGATGGAGCTTTGGACTAGGAAGTGAGCACAGTGTGAGGAGGACAAGATGCAGGCAGCAGGCGGGTAACCATGAGGAGGAGGGAGCATAGGTGCTCCCGGGACTAAGCTAAGACCTAATGCACTTTGAACAGCTTTTTGGTCAGCAGTTCTTGGTGAGATTTAAACAATCACTAGGTGATCACTTGGGCAGAGGATTCCACAAATACCTTCAGCTTCTAGCAATGCTTGAGGTCCATTGTCATTTGCATCCCTCCCTCAAGATTCTGAGCCCCTCCGGTTCCACACATGCCCCTCGTCTCCTCTTCTGCACAGCTGCATGATAACAGGCCAAAGCCATGTTTCCCATGCAGACTAGACTGCTGCGGAGAGACGTGCAGTCTGCGTGCTACTCAGCCCTGGGCCGCGCTGCTCAGACCTGGGCTGTGATTAAGGCCACACACAGCTCACCCCACCATGGAAGGGGCCCCATGTTCAGAGATGTCCTGGTGTTGCACGTCACCAAGTATTACACACTGATAAGTACTGCTGCATTGGCATGGGGAGGAGCATAGGCCCAGATGGAGCCTGGCAAGGGTACCACAGAGGAGGGGCAGAGGAGGCAGAGCTGAAGAGGAAGGTGGGAGCTGGGGATGAAACCTTGCTGAGTACTAAGCCCAGGGGAAGCCATGGGAGTATTTTTAAGCAAGGAGGTGACAACAGCATGTCTGTGAGCCGAGTAAAATATCTCTGACTGTTGTGAGGGCAATATGCGGATGGGACGGTTGGGTTCCTCCCTAGCACGTTACCGTCAGTGACGGTGCAGTGCGAAGAATTTGTAGCTGGAGCTCAGATGAATGAGTGACTCCATAGCGGACAGTCAGAAGGACAGACTGAGGGGTGCTTGTGTGCATTCACGGAGGCATGATGGGATGGAAGGACAGAGGGGCGGGTGGGTGATTTTGAGGATGGGTGACTGAATGTGGGAATGAGGATGCATGGATGGTTCAAGGATGGGTGCGTGGATGAGCGGAGGCCTGACTGGGTGGAAGGATAGCTGTGTGGATGATGGAACGCACGGACAGCCATACACGCCGCGTGACTGAGGTCCTCTGAGGCCCGCACTTCCTTCCCTCCCCTCCCCTGCAGAATGCTCCCGTCGCCAGGCGTGCCTTGTGACGACCCTTCAGACCCGGCCGGGGGTTGTGCGGTGTGTGCTCTACCCAGACACCCAGAGCTGCACACACAGCCTGCAGGGCCCCACCTGCCAGCTCCTGCTCCGTGAAGAGGCTGCCCACATCTACCGCAAGCCTGGTGAGGGTCAGCCTGGGCGTCGGCAGCCACCAGTGTGGTCTGGCGAGGGCAAGGGCTTTTGCAATTCTTTTAAAAAATATTTATATTTTATTTACTTAAGAGAAAGAGGCAGAGAGAGAGAGAGAGAGAGAGAGAGAGAGAGAGAGAGAGAGAGAGAGAAAAGATGGGCATGCTAGGGCTTCCAGCCGCTGCCGTCTCTAGACACATGCTGCATCTTGTGCATCTGGCTTACATGGGTGCTGGAAAATCAAACCTGTGTCTGTAGACTTCACAGGCAAGCACCTTAACCACTACGCCATTTCTTCAGTCCAGCTTTTGCAACTCTGAAGGGAGTCTTTGGCCAGAGTTCCCCGGGGTTGGGCAGCAATTCCCCAGGGTGAAGATGATGAGGAAGATAGGAGAATCTTATTTCTGTATGACTTTTATTCATTGAATCTCCAAATCATGGAAGCCACTTGAGCCTTTGAATTGTATGACACAGTCATTAAATAGGTCACTTGTATTAATGTGGTGAGGTTTAGAAATTCTTGGCCACACCTTATCTCTTTTCGTTCTCACTAATCCTGTGGCAGGATTGGCGCTCCCTCTCCACATTGGAGATCAGGGGTTGTAATACAAAGAAGTAGAGTTAGTTCTCTGATTTCACACAGCTAGTGGCTGCAAAGTTATTAAAAAAAAAAAAAAAAAAACCCTGACTTTTACAACACTTGGATTTCAGCCTTTCAGCTAAAGGTGGGCTACAGTCCCTGGGGAGGAGACAGGGTTAGGGGCTGTGAGTGGATGACCCAGGCCTCAAAGCTGTCTCTCCTGAAGCCAGTATATTTGGAGAAGACTGACTTGGTTAAAAATCTGACCTGAGCTGGGTGTGGTGGCATGTGCCTTTAATTCCAGCACTCGGGAGGCAGAGGTAGGAGGATTTGCTGTGAGTTGGAGGCCACACTGAGACTACGTAGTGAATTCCAGGTCAGCCTGGGCTAGAGCGAGACCCTACCTCAAAAAACAAAAATCAAAAAACAAAAAAAATCTGACCTGAAAGGATGGAGGCAATGACACGTGTTTTCATGTATACTGTGAGCAATCTGTACATCTTGACCCGAGAATAACTGCCATGTTTGAGGACTGGGTCTACTCAGATCTCCTGGACCATGGGATATTGCCTAGAATCTCTTTCCAAGGCCACAGGAGGGGTTGGGTGTGGGCCTGCAGTGGTTCCCACCTTTCAGGCTCTGGTAAGAATGCAGGAGCAGGGGCATGAATAGGAGTCGGCACTATACTTGGCCATGTTTGGTGCACTGGGAAGACCAGCAGTCTGTGCTGCTGTTATTTGTGGTTGGTGTTGTTGGCATTGAAAGCTCCCGTTGGCTAAGTCCAAGCTCAGAGTGTGAATGGGCTGCTGGCATTTTCAAGGCCAGAAAGCAGTGCTGCTTGTCTCTTGTTGAAAGGCCTCAGAGTGTTTGCCTGGCACTCTCACCACCGTCTTCTCTGCCCTTCCCTTCCCACCAGGCATCCCTTTGCTCCGCTTCGAGGCAGCATCTGGGCCTTTTGTGTCCATTGCCACCCACGGTCAGCTGCTGGGCAGGTCCCAGGCCATCCAGGTGGGCACTTCATGGAAGCAGGTGCACCAGTTCCTTGGAGTCCCATATGCTGCTCCACCCCTGGCAGAGAGCCGCTTCCGGGCACCAGAGCCCTTGAACTGGACAGGATCTTGGGATGCCACTAAGGCAAGGTACAGATTGAATGGTATCATTTGGTTAATGCCCAGAGAAGCCCTTTCCTTATCTAATCCATCTAGTCAGGGTCAGGCCCTCTGGTTGAGCCGTGTGTGGGAAGGGATGTGATTGTGTAACACTAGGCGGGCCCAGATGCACTCCTATAGTACATCAGAACTGCTCTGCTCACCCTCAGCCCATCTGGTGATGGGGGCCTGTGTGCTCTGCCCATGAAGTGACTCAGGGACCCAGGCCAAGGGATGGTCCAGACATTTCATCATTCCATGAAGCCACTTACGGCAATTTCTCAGTGGTCAGACATGTCCCCCAGAAACATCTGGCTTTTTAAAGTGATTTCTTTCTTCATTTCTTCATTCTCCTCCTCTTTCTTTTCCTCTCCACTAGGAGACAGAATCTTGCTGTGTAGTTCCAGGCTGGCTATCTGGTCTATTAAAAGCAAATGAATTATACATAAGTAGTCTGTGACTGAGAGCCGAACCACTCTCAGGGGTGGTGGCTCACCGATTTAAACCCAGCACTCAGGGGCCTGAGGTAGGATTCCTGTGAGCGCAAAGCCAGGCTGCCTCTTGAACTGGAGACCTTCCTGCCTCAGCCTCCCGAGTGTCGGGATGACCCATGCATTGCCATGCCTGGCTGGGCTTCTGTGTTCAGTGAGGGGGTCTGTGGCATGACAGGACAGGAGAAGGACACCAGCCAAAGGAAACAGTTTAAGTGGGTCCCCACTTCACCTGGGACAAAGATAAGGGGTTAACTCTTTCCTCACTGGTCTTTAAGGTTTTTGAACGTATCTACCACTCATATTCTTTCATTTTTCCTCATCACACTTTTTAAAAATGTATTTATTCATTTATTTATTTGAGAGAGAGAGAGAGTGAAGAAGGTAGGGAGAGAGAGAGAGAGAGAGGGAATGGGTGTATCAGGGCCTTTAGCCACTGCAAACAAATCCAGATGCATGTACTACTTTGTGCATGTGGCTTTACATGGTACTGGGGAACTAAAGTCTGGTCTTTCGGCTTTGCACCTTAACCACTGAGCACTCACTCTGGCTCCTCATCACACTTTTCATGTTAGACACTGACCTTTGCAGAATTATTCCGTGACAGTTCAGGACAGTCAGGGCCCCAATGCATGTGCTACTGCATCCCTCTCCCATTCCCAGTCACCTCCTCAGATCCCCAGGCTCTGTCCTTGGCACTGGCATCTTCCATGTCCTTGGGCCTCTGGCTTGCTGTCAGGCCTTTGCCTAGGCCTAGGGGCAGGGAGAGGATGCGTGAGGAAGCTCCGAAAGTCTGTGGGGAACGATGACAAGGGCAGCCCTGGCATGGTGGTGAAGGTGGGCAGGGCGGTGTGGAGCTGCATGTTAAATACCATGGGGAAACCAAGAAGCAAGAGGTCTGACTAGAGCCCCAGCCACATTCAGACACATCCAGGGGACAGAGGAGGTTTCCTGTCACCTTCATCTAGAATGGACAGTGGCTGCAGCTTCTGGTCCCATGGCAGGCAAGGCTTACACGCTGAGTCCAGTGGCCTTAGGTTGTCTTTAGCGGGGTTCCACCCAACTGAGGCCTTGGCTCTTAGGCCAGGAAACACACACACTCACCTGACTCTCGGCCCTGGTGTGGAAGGCAAGCTAGACTCCTCTTTCCAGGGAAGTGTGGGCACAGTTTTGCTAGCCAGTGCCAACATCCTGCTGGATTCCACTGCTCCCCTTCGGAGCCTACACCTCAGGTCAGGATGCCTCCTCTGGGCTGCATGTTGCCTCACAGACCTGTGGTCTGAGAGGGTCACAGGCACTCTGCTACTGCTCCCTACCCATGTCTGTCACATCCTGAAGCTGCCCCACTGACCCAGAGCTAGCGGGGTGCTAGGCCTCTGGTTCTAGCCATGGTGGGGAGAGGACATGTGGCTCCTTTTGTCTGGAAATCCCACAACCTGTCTCTGCAGGGCCAGCTGTTGGCAGCCGGGCACCCGCACACCCACACCTCCCGGAGTCAGCGAAGACTGCTTGTATGTCAACGTGTTTGTCCCCGAGAGCATGGTGAGTTCCCAGGCACTTGCTGTGCTGGTCTGGACAACTCTCCCATTTGCATCTGGGCTCTACAGTGCCGCTCCCAGAACCTCTGGGTTTTCCTTTATGAGGCTGAAAGTGAGCAGGGCCTCAGAGCTTTACAGGAAGGCTCTCGTGTGAGGCAGGAGGATAGCGAGGTATCTGGCTGCGACTTCGAACCCTTTTCTTCTGTACCTGCTAAAGAAGCCGTGACTGTGTTGGGGTCGGGTGGCTGGGCTTCCAGGTTTAGAGGGCAGGTCAGAGCACAGGAGGAGAAAAGGAGGAAGGCAGTTTAAGAAGGATGAGTCTGGTGACAGCCACCAGGAAGAGCAGTGTACTTTGTGTCAGCCACAACCAGCTGACCTGATAAGCTTTGCAAGGATGCTCCACAGACCCCAAAACTCTCACCAGCTGCATTAAAGATGTATAAAACCCTGCCACCTGGGACGGAGTGTTACCAGAGGAGGTGATAGGGTTCCCAGAGGCCTTAACTAGGAGGTACATAGATGGATGCACAGTTAAAAGACAGCTTTTCCATCTAGAGTCTGACAGAAGCTAAGGTACACAAGGACCCTGGCCACTGGATGGGGTTCATTTCTTGACACTCTTTTTGTGGTGGTTGCTGTTGCTTTTCCAGGTAGGGTTTTGCTGTAGCCCAGGCTGACTTGGAATTCACTGTGTAGTCTCAAGGTGGCCTTGAACTCACTGCGATCCTCCTACCTCTGCCTCCTGAGTGCTAGGATTAAAGGCGTGCACCACCACACCTGGGTTTCTTTCTTGACATCAAATCCAGTGCTCCCTCTCCTCAGGGAAGTCAGGCCATTTTGTCACTTTTCTCAGGCTGTTCTGTGGATCTGTTCTGGCCTTTGGGAAGGGCCGTTGACCTTAGCTGGGTGGACAGTGCCTGGACTCCCAAGTGATAGGTCCTACCAACAATGGCCCTACCTAGTCGCTACGTCTGACTGCCATAGTCACAGAAACTAAGAGTGGAGTCCCCTTACAATCATCAATGGTGGCTAACAGCCAAATAGCCCATGGCCTGCTGGCCTGCCATCTAATACAAACAACCAGGGAGCTTTAAGAGGACCCAGGGCCTGCCCCATCCCACCTGTCCCACAGCCAGTGAAAGCCAGAGTCTCATCTGGCTTCTGTGGTATTTAATGGAACACCTCGAAGTGTGATGGAGGAGAGACCAGGGCAGGGATTCTAGGCCAGCCCCTTCACTGCACAGCTGTCTCAGCAAGTCGCATCTCTCCCTGAGCCTATTTCCCACCTGTAGTGTGTGGTACACACAGTCCTTAGTGAGTCCGTGCTGAGGGTTCAGGAGTGTGGGAGGCATTCCAAGTGTGCACCTAGCATGGTGGCTCACCCATGGGGGCCTTGTCAGCTGGCCCCTGTGGGAAGCCTCTATCTGAACCCATCACACATAGAAGGAAGAACCAGGGCCCCAGTTAAGGCAGGTCACACAGAGCAACATGTACACCGTACACCGTGGCAGCTCGCCACCTCTGAGCCACCATGGAGGAGCTCTTCCCACCTCTGTTGCTCCCTCATCTATCGATGGGCCGATCATAATGCCAACCTTGTGCAGCCAGGGTAGGACCACAAGAGTGACACAGGTGGATAGCTGCCCCCGTGCCCATCTTTGGTGCAGGAAGAGAACATCAGCCATGTATGGGCTGAGTCACTGCATAGCCAGTTGATGGGCAACATGAAGGAGCCAGAAGCCCTCTAGAGTAGAACATGGGTGTATTAGTCAGGGTTCTCTAGAGGAACAGAACTGCTGGAATGAGTTATTTTAAAAAGGGAATTTATTGGATTAGCCTACAGTAGTCCAGTAGCAGCTGTAGGCCCAAGAATCACCGAACCTGGTGGCTGCTCAATCCAAGTGGCCAGATGCCTCAGCAGTCCTGACCTGGCATTGCAGATGGTGCTGGAAAGCCTGGAGGCTTCCTGAGGAGCCACTGGGTTTCGGTCCACGTGGGTCTTCAGTTGATGCTGGTCTTTAGTCCGCACTGTTCTTCAATCCATGCTGGAAGGTAGCGAGCAGCTCCGGCAGCCAAGTGGAAGGAAAGAAGGAAGGAAGGAACTCTTTTTACCCAGAGCTTCCTTATATCGAATCCCCCTCTGAGCAGGACCACCCACTCTGGGGGAAGGGCTCATTCTGGGGGAAGGACATCCTCCTTTAGTTGATCCTTCCTAGAAGCAACCTCTGAGACCCACTGGAAAGGGATTTCTGTGAATTACTAAACAAATCAAGTTGACAACACCTTAACTATCACAATGGGTCAGACCTGGGTGCTAGGAGGTTGAGCAATGTGATAAGTGGGCCTCTGGTCCACAGGGAGCTGTCATTCTTGCCCCTGCTCACACACACTGTGAGCATTGTATCCTCACCCCATCAGTCTCTGTTTCCTCCCCTGTGATGGGGTGGAGTCGCTTGCTAAGGTTACTGTTCAGAATTCCAGAATCAGGGCAGTCTGAGCCATGCAAACTTGTTTTCACATGGTTCTGGGAGCCAGAGCCCAGGGCTGGTTTCCACCAGAGACTGTCTCCTTGGCTTGCACTTGGCCCCTTTTCCCAGAGACTTTTCATGGTCTTTTATGTATGTGTCTGTGTCTAAATTTCTTCTTTTTTAAGGACATTGGTCATATGCTATTAGAGCCCATGTTATATAGTCACATTCAGGCCTCCAAATAAGATCTCTTTCTGAGCCATCTGGGGTTCACTGAGGCTTTAATGCATGAATTTGGTGGATAAAATTCAGCCCATTGTATGGGACTAGGTGTGACTCTAAGGTAGAGTTGATGGGGAACTAATGTGTGAGCTCTCCCTCTGGGTGCTTGTGTGGCAAGATACCACTCCACAAAAGATCTTGCAGTGAACACAGTGTAACCTCCAACTTCCCCATCTCTCCAATTCCTGTAGGCTCCCAATGCATCAGTCCTGGTGTTCTTCCACAACACCATGGAGATGGAAGACGGTGGAGCACAGTTGACCATTGACGGCTCCTTTCTGGCTGCGGTTGGCAACCTCATTGTGGTCACTGCCAACTACCGAGTGGGGGTCTTTGGCTTCCTGAGTTCTGGTGAGTTGCTGTGTGGGGTTGGGTTAACTAGTTTTCCATTACCATAATGAGATGCTTGTGACAATTTGCTTGTAAAGAAGAAACATTCACTTTGGCTCACAGTTTTGGAGGTTTTAGTTTCTGATTGATTGTCCCTGGGGCAGCCTAGCATGGCACCTGTGGGTGGCCAAGCAGAGCTCCTCATCTCATGGCCAGGTAGAGAGAAGAGGAAGAGGAGGGTCTCAGGGGGCAACAGTCCCCTTCAAGAGAATGTCACCAGGGACCTAAAGACCACCCACAAGGCCTTGCCTCTCAATGTTCTGCTATCAGCACTACTCTGACCAAGCTAGGCACATGGGCCTTTGGTGAATTTCTAGATGCAAACTGGAGAAGTGGGGCTGTTCACCCCTGAGGTGAGGCCTTCTCCTTCCACACATTCATCCCCTTCTTCTCCAAGGTTCAGAGCCTTTCTGCCCCTGCCCTTTCTGAAGCCCAGGGAAGTTCTCACATTTGCTTGCCCCTCCAGAGATATTGGCATCCCACTCTTCCGAGGGGAAGATTGTTGCCACTTACTGTGGATCAAGGCCATTTCAGTGTATCGTATGTTTTATCTTGTGATGTGATTCCATATGGTGTGTGTGTGTGTGTTTAGAAGAGAATATTGAGGCCCAAAGGTTAGGGGATTTTTCAAGCTACTCTGCTTAGGAAAGAGCAGAGCTATAACTCACTGTCTGCCCCAACCTTGGCTAGCTCTAAGAAGGAATGGATCATAGCTATTCTGCCACCCAGAAGTCACTGGATTGGCACAAGGGCAGTATCAATAGAGTGACACCTACCTCCTTTATGACTGGTCTCACTGTGACTGTTTACTCCACTGGACACACCACTTTCCACCAATTACTCAGGCAAAACATCCACCCATCTCTATCTTCAGACACACCTGTGGTAGGGGGTAGTATCAGGTTGTGGCAGGAGAGGAGAGAGGTGGCCTTAGGATCTGAAGGGCCACATCTCCTCTGCCTCTCATTGTCTGTTCAACCTTGAACCAAACCCTTCCAGTTTTTGTTTCTGTAAAATGAGAGCAGGTAAATCTCAGGAAGTAAAACATTACTACATAAGCATAGAGTCTGTAATCCCAGCATCCATATAAAAGCTGGACATAGCTGGTGGCATGAGTCTATATTTCCAGCACTAGATGGGCAGTGGCAGAGCTTGCTGGGTGGCTAGTCTAGCCGAATCATGAGCTCCGGATTCAGTGAGAGACCCTGTCTCAAGAAAAAGTAAAGTGGAGAAAGAAACCCAGGGTCAATCATTGGCCTCCACATGCATATGGAGATACAACATAGGAACACACACACATTGCACATACATAAATATGCCAATAAAATACAATAGGAAACCATTTTATGAGCTCCCCAAATTGCTGGATGGCTCCAGAGAGGCAAGGCATGGAAGACATTTTAGAAATCCTCAAGGACAGGATAGACCTTAAATTCTGATGTATGAGGGTTTTATTGGAAACCTACAATGTGCTAAGGATGATGGGTGGACAGGTAAAAAAAGGTGGGTGGATCAGAGAGATGGGTGGAACTGGAATGTATGTGAGTGGGTGGGATGGACATTCAACGTGAGAAGACCCTTGGATTTGTTACCATCTAGAGGTCTTGGACTCATTATCTCTGCCAATTAAGGAATTAAGGGGCAAGAAAGTGTGTAAAAAGAATAAAGTTTAGGTGCTTACCCGCAAAGCCAAGGGACCCAGGTTTGATTCCCCAGTACCCTCGTAAATTCAAGTGGACCAGGTGGCACATGCATCTGGAGTTTTTTGTTTGCAGTGGCTGGAGGCCCTGGTATACCCATTTTCTCTCCCTCTCTATCTTCCTTTCTCTAATAAATAAAATATTAGGGCTGGAGAAATGGCTTAGCAGTTAAGAATAAAGTTAATTTCAGAGTAAGAGGGGAAGAAAACAGACTCCTCTGTGAAGAGAGGACTTCCAGAGTTAGAAAAACCCACAGCTTTGGTGGGCACTGAATTTTTGTTCAATGGGAAGCCCGTCCAAGTGTGAGGAAAGGCGGGCTTGAGTGAAGGGGAGAGGCACTGATTGGTTCAGTGTATCCAGCAAGGCGCAGGTCCCAGGAAGCTTGCCAAGCCAGCCTGCCGAGGAAGACCACCAGCTGGGAATTTTGCTCAGGCTAGAATAATGGTGGACTCACTGTCCCCTTTACCATCTTGGGTTCCCAAGGCGTTCTTGTCCTTATTCTGCCTAGCCAAGGAAACTGACTCCTGTAGTATTTCTGGTCGAAGGGACCACATTGTGTAAGACCACCAGAGCCACAGAGAAGAAGGAGGGGAAAATAGCAAACAAGGCGCTTGATAGTTAAGACAAAGTGAAGGAATCTTTATCTTTGCAGTGGGAGAAAAGGAGAATGAGAATGAAAAAACTAAGATTTCCCTGGGTTCAGGGGTCAGCCAGAAGAGTCAGGCGGGTATAATTAATTATTCACTGTGTGCATTTGTTTTCTGTTTTAAAGAGAACAAGTCTCTGCTGGGCTTCCTGCACCTCTTTTCCTGGAAACATGGGTGACATGCATGCTCCACTGGCTGGAGCTTATCACAGGAGCCTGACAGCCGACTTTGGCTTAGGGTTTCTCTAGGCAGAACAGAGCGAGTTTTCATGTGTCCCTCTGTCCCAAGGGGACAGGGATTATGATTCTAGGGAATGAGATCTTGTTAAGAGCTCCTGGGCTTCTGGAGTGGTAAACTCATTTTGTCCACTGGCATGGGTAGCCTGAAAGTGACAGAAGATTCTAGAATATTCAGCTCTCTCACTCCTGACTTGTATCAACACTGATCATCTTTCCCAAAGGAAAACCTGTCAGCAAGGGGGGAGTTAGGCTTCAAGCTCACGTGAATTACCACATGCAGGTCCCAGGTAGCACTGTGGCCATTCTGAGGGGAAACGGTGATGCTTAGAGAGGAAGACAAGTTTGTTCACCATCTCCCTCAGCCAGAGGTTGACTGGGCCTACACTCTGCTGCTCAGACAGCAGCAGGAAACAGGAGGAGTCAGAGCACCTTACATCATAGCTTGTCCTCGGAGGCCTCGAATGGCCTCTGAGTCCTTGCTCTTCAAGGTCCTTCTTTTGTTTGGTTGTTTCCTTTGCTTTTCTTTTTTTTTTAAATTAATTAATTTATTTATTTGAGAGTGACAGACATAGAGAGAAAGACAGGTAGAGGGAGAGAGAGAGAATGGGCGCGCCAGGGCTTCCAGCCTCTGCAAACGAACTCCAGACGCGTGTGCCCCCTTGTGCATCTGGCTAACGTGGGACCTAGGGAACCGAGCCTCGAACCAGGGTCCTTAGGCTTCACAGGCAAGCGCTTAACCGCTAAGCCATCTCTCCAGCCCGTTTCCTTTGCTTTTTACCCATTACCTCCTCAATCCAGAGCTTTCAGGTCTCTTATGTGATACTTCCCTCCACGCCAGACTAGAGAGGAAGGAGCTGGAGGTGCACCAGACAGGGCTATTCCTGAAACATGACCTCTTCCTTCTCTTCTGACAAAGCACATAACCAGGGACCCTGGGTCCTGGATGCAGGGATGAAGAGGAGAGGGTCGACAATGGGCCCTGGGCCCTCAGGAGAGTGTGGGAGCAGAGGGAGTGTACTACTTTGACCTCATAGCCACGTAGAAGGACAGACTACCACCAGGACCATACATTGTCAAGACTTCATTGTCCCTAGGTACAAGAATACAGTGGAGAGAGTCTGGTCTCACCTCTTACCAGAAAAGCCACTGGGGAGCCAGCCCATAGGCACCCCGTCAGAGCAGCTATTTCTTCCAGAGAGAAGGAAGCAGCCTTGGTCAGGGCACATAGGTGATGACGTTGGGGACTAAACCTGTTTCATTTTATTTGAGGGAAAGCCAAACCTTCTGTGACTCCTTCTGCTGGGCACTGTTTTCTTATTGTTCTAAGCCCTGGCTAATTGCATCGTTGTGAGGCCAACTGAAGCAGGTGCTGCGCCTCCCCCATGTTACATGTTGCATGGGATAACATGTAACATGGGGGACTCAGAGCCCACAAATGGCATGTAGCCCTGCCAGGGCTTCATCTTCGGGCAGGATGGCACCTTGTACCAAGTCCCACCACCTCTCATTTGAGTCCCTGGACAACAGTGAGCGTCGCTCAGGGGCTCTGTCGTTGTGGAAGAGATTGAAAGCGCAGACAAGAGTCTTGCAGGCAGAGAGGAGTAAGTGGATATTTCCTGGATACTCCTGACCAGGCTGGTGGTTGCCTTGTAAACCCGAGGACCTGAGCTCGATCCCCAGAACCCACATAGAGAAGCCAGGCATGTTGGCATGTACTTGTAGTCCCAGGGCTGGGGAGGAGGAGGCCAGTGGACACCTTGGGCTTGCTTGCCAGCCAGTCTGTCCTACCTGGTGAACTTCAGGCCAAAGAGAGATCCCATCTCAAGAAAAGAAGAATGGTCTACAGCTGTCTTCTGCCTCCACATGCTCATGTGCTTGCATTCACCTGCAAACATGGACATGTACATACACATTGTAGACACAGATGAGTACATATACAAAGCATTCTCCCACTCACATTAGACTTCCCATCTGTGTCCTGTCCCTGGTCTGTGAGTGTGAGCGCATGCATGTTAGTGTGTGTGTGTGTGTGTGTGTGCGCGTGTGTGCATGGGAGTGTGTGTATAGGGGGTGTGACTGAGCTAGATGGCTCTAGAGGAGGGCTCTGAGGATCAGGAGAACTGGCCTCAGCCCCACGGGGCCTATGTGGAACACCATGGAGCAGCTGAGTCCTGGCCGAGTAGACAGAACAGGTCCCAGAGGATGGGAAGGGTCAGGAGCACCCACATCGGGCATGGTGGCAATGAGGGCACATGAGGGTTTTGTGATCGTTGGCATATCTGTAAATTAGAACCTGCACCTTTTAATATTCACCATAGATTTTTTTTCAAAAACTCTGTTAATTTACAAATGTTAGGACAAAGAATTCTGATTGTGAATTAGGATGTGTGTTCTAACTCCTTCTCACATTCACTTCTTGAATCTAAAAATGTCACACCGACGAGTTTCCATTTCCTCACCAGTGGAGGCTAGAACTAGGACACACCCCTCGTCCAGCACAGGGGCCGGATCTCTCCCTCCTGTGTGTATCGGGTAGTGTGCGCTTTGGGAACTAAGCCCCATGACTGCATCTCCTCTCTGGCCTCAGCAGTGTCTGGCACTAGCCAAAGCCTAGCTCTCCCCTTGTTGACAAAGACCTTATCCCTGGTACTACCTCGTGGGGTACGCAGACCTACATGGACAGTAGTCCTCATCCTGTGGCAGATTTTGGTCCCTGTCTCACTTACTTGGCACCATAGTCTCCTGCGCTGCCTGAGACTTGGAGGAAACAAACATATTGTTTTTGAAAAATGGAACTCAGGAGCAATCCAAAAAGAGCCTGCAGCAACAACAGCATTGGGTCAATGGCTTCACCAGACCCAGAACATGAAAAGCATGTGAGGAACTTCTCAAAGGCTCCTCAACTAGAAGAGGAATTTGTGTAGCTGGTCTCCTCTGGGCTGGTATTCTGTTCAATCTTGCAAATACAGGGCTTGGCAGTCACAAGATTTTCCTGTCCTTTTCTGTTTGGGATTATGGGGTCTTGCCGACAGTTTCTTGGTCCACACTGGTTTTTCTTGATCATAACTCCATCTGTGGAACTTTGTGGAGAACTGGGAGGGGCCAGAGCATGGCAGCTGTGTCTTAACCCACACGAAGGAGGTGACGGGAGCCATTCTTTCTGTGTCTCCTTCCACACACACACAGGGGGAAATGGGAGCCATTTTTTTCTGGTGAGATCCCTAAGGGCAGAGTTAGAAAAGACAAGTATGATCCTCAAATGATGGCAGTGAGGCCTGTGTTGTAAGGTTTGATACAGGAGGACACATCTGTGGGACAGACAGCCAAGGTGGAGCCAGTGTGTACAACAAACCATCAAACAACAGTAGTGACCAAAAGCTAAGGAGAAAGGCATGTTTTTTACAGAAAAATCAGGAGAGGGAGGGAATTACCATGGTTTATTGTTTATAATTATGGAACTTCTCAATAAATAAAAATTTAAAACAAGGAATGTGCCACCACACTCGGGGGGGGGGGAGGGACAAAACAAAAAAGGCATATTTTAGCTATTCTTTTTTTAATGTGCCTTAATCATTTCATTAAAAGTACAGTGCAATGTGTTTACCAAATAGTGAGTTCTATGAAGCAGGAATGAGCTATGGATTTATGTGACTATGTTTATGGGAAGGACTGGGATGCATAGCTTGGCCTGGCCAGGCCACTGTTTAAGAAAACTACCTGTACTCAGTCCAAGCTCACCTCCTTCCCTCCAGATGGCAGAACCCAGGGCGGTACTGAACACGCATTGTTGCCACTCTGAACATTCGTCTCAGGCATTGTCCTGTCTAGCTAGGGACTCCAAGTGGAGGAGGTGTTATCCTGGCTAGCCAAGGGCAGAGCTAGAGGGCAAGCCAGGTTGTATCCTGATACAAAGTCATTTTCTTCCAGTTGTCTCTCCCTACATTGGCCCCATAGTGATGACATTGCGGGACAGGATCCAAGGCTCCTGACAGAGCCTTGTGCCTGACAGTACTATGACTGTTAAATCCAAAGCAACAGAAGACTAGAGATAAACAAGATTTTCTCTTTTCTGCAGGGTCCAGAGAGGCGACTGGTAACTGGGGGCTGCTGGACCAGGTGGCAGCTCTGACCTGGGTGCAGACCTATATCGGAGCATTTGGTGGGGACCCTCGGCGTGTGACCCTGGCAGCAGATCGTGGTGGGGCCGATGTGGCCAGCATCCACCTTTTCACAACCAAGGCAGGCAGTCCCCGGCTCTTCAGGAGAGCTCTTCTCATGGTGAGTGGCATGCCCTGTCCCTTGCCTCTGAGTCCAGCTGGCTTCTGTTGCTGGATCTTCTCTTATCCTCTGTACTGTGGTGGATCCTGCCATCGCTGTCACCTCAGGTAAGCTAGATGTCTCTACTGACTGCCTTGTACTGATATTCAGCAGAACATTCTAGATAGCCAAGTATTCCCTGAGCCCCTCATTAGGGTTCAGTGTCCTCATCAGTGACTGGAGGCCAAGAACTGGACTCCCTACTCAGGACTCCATCCAGATGGCTGAAATGCCGACCAGATGTTGATGATGGTGCTAGTGATGGTGATGATGATAATGGTGGTGGTGATAATAATGATGATAATGGTGGTGGTGATAATAATGATGGCAATGATAATGGTGGTGATGATAATGGTGGCCATGCTGTCATGGACACAGTGATGATGATATTGATAGCAACTATGAAGGAAGACATGACCTGGCTGGCCACATTAGAAGCTGTCCTGTCACTGACTTTTCTAGCTCTGCTGAGCATCCAGTGTGAACAGGGCTAGTTCTGACTGCTGGAATGCCATGAAAAATAAGACATGTCCCAGTTCACAAGAGGCCGGAGGGTGCTGAGGCAGGAGGACACACACTCTAGAGGCTCTTGGGACAGATCAAAGAAGTCCTCTGTGAAGAAGGACATTTCTGCAGAGAGCACATCTGAGCTAAAGGCTGAAGACCATGCAGGCAATGATTAAAGGCAGAGCCCTGGTGACAGCGTGAGGAATAGAGTTCTGCTGGGTAGGGTGTGACAGGAGAGGCTTCCTGACCGCCCATAGCAGCTGGGCTTTATTCTGTGTGCCTGGCAGCAACGCAGAGGGATTGCTCATTCCATTTCCTCGTTCGTTTCATCTTACCATTTTAACTGCTTTCAGAGTCTAAGTAGTGGTATTAAACACATTCCCAATGTGGTGTGAGCATCCTCATTGCCTGTGGCCAGGCTGTTCTCATTCTCCCAAACAGAAAGTCTGCCTGTACCCGTTCAACATGAGCCCCGGGCTGCCAGCGCTGCAGCCCCGGAAGCTTTCCTCTGCTCTAGCTCTATGTTTGTGTCCACACCAGGACTTGACAGTAGTGGAATCAGTCAGTGTTCATCTTTCATGTCTGACTTATTTCATGTAGCATTCTATCTCCATGGTTCACGGACAGTATAGCTCACAACAGACACAATCCTTGGGCTCTAAGGCTGAACAGTATTTTGCAGCGGGGCCAGACCACACCTTGCGTATCCATCCACTCATCCTTTGGCTACTGTGACTAGTGATGCTGGAGCACTGTGTTCAGTTACAGCCGGCAGGAAACTGATTTGAGTTGTGCTCTGGGAGGACCTCCCCAAGAGCTGGTGGAGATAGGGGACGGTGCAGTTGGAGAAGTGGTGAGAAGACCTGGAGTAACTCAAGCTAAGAGGGCCATCAAAACCACAGGCCTCTTAGCAATTCTAAAGCCATGTAGCCACACCCCTGCTGTGTCCCCATTCACTGGGATCCATGCCCTTGGTCGCAGGGAGGAGGTCACTGTTTGATCATAACTAATGCAACAAGAGTGATGTCATCGCCCCAGACTGAGAAGAGCCACCTGCCTCTGTCTCCACCCGTGTCGCGTGGGTCCACACACTGTTTTGATCATGTGGGCACGTTCCTCTGCACAGAGCACTTTTCTCCCATCCTCCTCTTTCACTGCCCACTTGTCCTGTAGGCAGACCTTCCAGACATATCGGGGCTCTTTATATGGGGTCTGCTACACAAACTCACATATGACACGATTTCCATAGTAACTGTTGCTTTCTGTGCCAGGCCCACCCCCATCCCAAAGCTAAGTCCTAGAAAGCAGGGGCCAATATGCAGTGAGCGCACAGCAGTGAGGGCAGCGGGATGGACACGTGTCCTGCTGGTATTGCCAGAGTCTCACAGAGTAGCCAACTCCTCCTTACCACTCCTGTCTTGTGTTTCTTACCTTTCAGCTCTGGTTTTCTTTGCTGTGGTCCTCTGGGGTGGGTTCGTCTTGGCAAGAGGTTTGGATGCGGACAGTTTTTCAATCCTGGAGTTAAACGCAGGTCCTCAAGCTCTGCTCTGATCCTAGAGGGGATCCTCCAGGGCCCTGTCAGTAACCAGACACTCACTAGGACCCAGGAGCTGCACAATGCCTTCCACTAGGCCCACAAGGCAGACTTCTGTGAGCCTTTTAGTGTTTGGGGGAATTTCAGAAACAAATGGTGATGTACTTAAAAATAAACCACCTTCTGTTCCATGCATTTGGAAGCAGCTTTTACAAGCATTCTCAGACTCCCAGAAGGCCTTGGGATGCTTGTGGGGTTATCTGGAACCAAGCAAGCTCCAACTCTTCAGTATCTTAGCAGCTCATACGTGTGCTCTTTATCAACAAGTGCTTGCGGAAATGAGTGGGCATTGGTGATTTGTTCTTGGGTAAGCTCTTATGTGCTTTGCAAATCTTGGGGCTAGATCTTTAAAAAATGTTTATCCAGAGAAACTCTTGTGAAGAGAATTAATAACCTGTAATTTTGTGTATCATATGAGGGGCCAACCCCCCTGAAAATCTTATTCTGTCTTGTCATGATTCCTTGCATTGACTGGAACAGGGTCCTTGTTTTATTTTCTATCTAGAGATAAGAAATATGAGGCTCAGAGTGTTTACTGACTTGCCAGAGAACACACATCAAAGGAGGCACTTCATTAAGGGTCGAGACCTAAAGCCAAACCTGGTTGCCCACCTTAGGAGGCTCCTCTTCCAACATGGGATTCTCTCAGAGTCTCAAGATGTGAGGAAGTGCCCAGATCTAGCTTCTGATAGATCTACATTGAGATTCGGGACTTGCACAAACCCTCAGTCACTTTGCATTCTTTGCCTGTAAAGTCAGGATGGTTAAATCTACCCTTGCCACAGTCTTGAGAATAAGTCATGGCACAAGATTTTCAAAGTGTCCCACCAACTCAAGAAATTCTGGTTCTCCACTTCCATTTCCAATGGACAACAAAGCCATACCCGCACAGGGCCCAGGACAGGTCACCTGCCCTGGGCCAGGTTGGAGAAAGAAAGCAGCTTTTTGCAAGCAAGACTTCCGCAGTGCTGGGCGGACCCCAGCTAGATCTTCCAGGAGACAGAGGAGGACATTTGCTTCACCCAAGGGAGATCGCTCTTACTACCTTCCACTTTGGCCCAGGACTGCTGTGCTGCTCCTGTCGGCTACTGAATTGGCCCTCCACTGAGTCTGTGCCTTCCCCTGTGCCAATCCCATGCGATTTGGCCATCTCAGTTCCCAGGAAGTGCCTCATTTCCCGTTAGGCCTTCTGGCTTCTGCTCAGCCAGTGGCATGTCCTGAGTCACTAGAAGGGCCAGTCTGTCTCAGGACTTGGAAGAACAAGGGTGGCGGGGTGAGGACACATATTTTCCAGTCTATCAGCATAGAAGGTAGCTCCCCGTAGCAAAGCTACATCTATCCACTCAATAGCCTTGAGGAATTCGGCTCAATTTTACATGCTGTTATTTTTCTAAGGCATTTGATTTGATTTCTGTCATGAATAGATGCCAATCCTGAGTTAAATTCTCTTATCACACCCTTGACACATAGCTTGGTCCTGGTCCCTGGCTCATAGCCCACAGCTGGCACCCAGGATAAGAGGGGGTGATGGTATGTGGGCCCGTAAACTGCTACCTGGGTGGTGCCTGCAGTTCAAGGGCCCTCCCTCCCTGGTCTCATTTAAAGTCAGCATGCCTAGTGATGAGTGTGGAATGTGGGCATTTCTGTACAGACTCTAGTGTTGAGATTTCTTTTGTTCTAATATATTCTTCTTGGGAATTAGTGTATAACACCATAGAATTTATTAATTATAGGGGAAAACAACATTTTTCTGACATCCAGCATTGGCCCATGAACAAGTTTAACACTAGATAGACCCATGAACAAAGTGTTTGTTAATCCTTAGATCTTTGCATAGGCTTCCAGATAGTTCTTCATTGGAGAACATGCTATCATTTGGCCAGTGTTATGGATGGTATCTTGGTTTGTAACCATGTTGTCCAGTAGGTAAAGACTTACGTCAGGGAGGAAGTTGATGGCAATCAATTCCACTTTGGATGTCAGGCTGGGTTTTCTACACAGTTACTGCATAATCTTTGGATAATGGCTGGTTCATTTCTGTGCTGTTGGAGCAAAAAGGCTCAGGTGTTGTTATGGAGACAGCCAGCATGGGAGCAGCTCAGCAGATGAGGAAGCTTAAATCTACCCTTTCCTCTTTCTCAGAGTACTTCCCGGGTGAGAAGCCTGGGTCACCCATCAGTCACCAGGAGCCCTGGCTTCCTCTAGGTGCTTCCCTGCTGTCTGCGAGGGGCTGGTCCTCATCTGCAAGACTGAGTTCAGGCATCACGGGGGATGGAGGACAAAGGCCACCTTGCTGGCCCAGGGCTTGCCACCTAGGTCCCTCTAGACCTCCTTGTACAGACCCCCATTTGATTCGGTTTTGTTCTCTTTCTCTCTCGGGCTAACTCATGGTTTCCTTTATCTTATTGATCTTACAAATGACACGACACATTGCTCTGTGACTGTTTTAAAAACGAACACACCACCGTCTGTGCCATGTTTTCTGAGCTCTTATGTCAGCAGCCAAGTTCTCTTCTCCTCAGTCTTTATTTTCTAATCAACATGCTGGAGTTCATGCAATGAAATTCTCTGTTTCTATTGTGTCAACTGTGCCCCGGGAATTTTGAAAAGTAGCAAAAGTTATTTATCTCCCAGCACTTGGGAGGCAGAGTTAGGAGGATCGAGGTCACCCTGAGACTATATAGTGAATTCCAGGTCAGTCTAGGCTAGAGCGAGACCTTACCTTGAAAAACCAAAAAAAAAAAGACATTTAGCTTTGTTTATTTTATGTATAATTTTCCTAATAACCTTTCATTATTCAGCCAGGAAATTTTAGCCCATCCTTCTGCAAGTTGGCTTCCATTGCAGAAAGACACCCATGTGGCTTTAGAGTCCATGTGGAGGGCCTGGGAAAACCGTGGAGAAAAAGGAAATAA
Source organism: Jaculus jaculus (assembly GCF_020740685.1). Lineage (NCBI taxonomy): Eukaryota > Metazoa > Chordata > Mammalia > Rodentia > Dipodidae > Jaculus > Jaculus jaculus. Next base: position 205,476,478 of record NC_059103.1, on the reverse strand, counting down.
AAGAAAGTTCAAAGAGCTCCTGCCATGTGGGAAGCTGGAGGGGTAAAGACCCATGTGGAGAATGAGCATTCTGGGAGCTATCCTTTCCTCTGGGCTCTGCCCCAGCTGAGGAGAGACTCACCAGCAGCTGGAGGTTCAGGTCAAGCCACACAGAGACCCTGTCTTCCCCCCACAAACCTATTTATAACCTTATGGTGGTGGGCCCTACCTTCCTGCTCAGGTGAGCCAAAGGGACAGTTGATTGGTTAGGGCTAGAGGTTGTCTCAGGAAGAGGTTAGCCAAGTTCTGGCATCTAAGGTGGACCAACCAACATTTTAGGATGAGATCTAAATCCTAGAAGAGATCTTCCTCATAGGAGGGGCCCAGGTTTGTGGAAAAACAAGTTTAGGGAACCAGGCACAAGATAAGAAGTCAGATCATTCTGGAAAGTACAGACTATCCTGCCTTTTCACTTTCAGGGTTGCCCTGACTGCCTAAAAGAGCTACCAGACTCCCTCTCATTGCTTTTGTATGATGACTATAGGGCATGGTGGGTGGACAAGTGTATATATTTAGTATAATTTAATAGCATTGGAAAACTGTTGTATTGTTTCTTCTTTTGGTCTTTTTTTTTATAATGACCCTTTATTTATTTGTAAGCAGTGAGAGAAACACACACACACACACACACACACACACACACACACAGAGAGAGAGAGAGAGAGAGAGAGAGAGAGAGAGAAGAGAGAGACAGAGAGAGAATGGGCATGTCAGGCATAAAGCCATGGCAAACAAACTCCAGATGCATGTGCCCTTTGTGCATCTGGCTTGTGTGGGTCCTGGGAAATCAAGTCGAACCTGGGTACTTTGGCTTCACAGGCAAACACCTTAACTGCTAAGCCATTTCTTCAGCCCTCTTTTGGTCTTTTTTAAACATATATTAGCTGTAAAAATAATGGGTTTCTTCTGACATTTTCATATATGTATACAATGTACTTGATCATATGATATGTAAATAGAGAGGCATGTAAATTCTGATAGCACTTTTTAAATCTTGTACCACTGAGGACAAACCCACTGGTTCACAGGGGACTTTCACAAATGTCCACGATATCAGGCGTTGGGGCACTTCCCCTGTGACTCAGGCATTCTCAGTTGCTGGCCATTACCGAAATTTGTTCACCTCTCCATTGATTTACTTATTTTCCTGTAGTCTAGCAGTTTAAATGTCACTTATTAAAATCCACAAATGGAGCTGGGGAGGTGGCTCAGTTAGTAAAGTGCTGCAGACCTGCTCCTACCTTCAGACCTGCCCTCTCGCTGTTGTTCCTCCACCTCCACTGAGCTTCTGAGGCCCCTGTGAGGCTCCTCGCTGCTCACTGTCTGTCGCTGGCTTCCTGAGCTGCACGGGGCCTGCCGCTTTCCGTATATCACTCTCCTTCTTTCAAAAGTGTCTCGTTAGGGAGTGAGAGAGAATTGGAATGCCAGGGCCTCAGCCACTGAAGTCGAACTCCAGACACATGCACCCCTTTTGCACGTGTGCGGCCTTGCACCCATGCATCACTACATCTGGCTTACATGGGTCCTGGGAAATCGAACATGAGTCCTTAGGCTTTGCAGGCAAGTGCCTTAACTGCCAAGCCATATCTCCAGCCCTGTTTTTGTTTTTTTTTTTTTTTCGTTTTGTTTGTGTGTTTGTTTATTTTTTGCTTTATTTTTGAGGTAGGGTCTCCCTCTAGCCTGGTTGACCTAGAACTCCCTCTGCATTCCTAGACTGGCTTTGAATTCACAGAGATGCTCTTACCTCTGCCTCCTGAGTGCTACAATTAAAGGTGTATGCTAAATAAAAAGGAAAGAAAGAAAAGAAAAGAAAAAAAAAAGAAAGTGTCTTGTTTGGCATGACATCCTGCTTTGAGACGTTAGAGACTGCCTGTGGTCTCCACTGCTATAGCCCCCGTGCCAAGAGCAGTGTCTGTTAAGCAGGTATCCAAACAGTATTTATAGAAAGAAATTCTCAGAAGACAGAGTGGCTTAAGTAGCAACTAATGTATAAACAGAATTCTCACCGCAATTGCCAACAATTCACTCTGGCCCTCAACCTCAGCTCCTCCTTCAACGGAGACGAGACCTTGAGACTGAGCTGGGACCTGCACCCGTGTGGCGTCTCTCTGCTGGCCTTTGAACCCCTTCTTCCGGTTGCACACTTCCTTGAAATCTGAAACCCACAAGCTCCTGAGAGAGTCTTCCATGCTCCTCTACCCACAGTTCTTTCATTCCAGGGTTAAATAATTATTAAGTTTACTTTAATCAGGAATAAATACATGATCGGGCAAAATGTAATGCTTCGCACTTAGAAGTTTGTTCCCCCACCCACATGCTCTCCCAAGGTTCCAATCCCATTGGCCACAACGGAAAACAACACAGAAGACACTGAACAGATGTCAGGAGCCCAGAGACCACCTGCCTCATGGTGGAAGTCACTGTCCTGTGACATTCATTTCTCACAGTCTGGCTAGTCTCTTTGAAACAGGCTTAAGGGAAATGTTAGGAGACTACGCATGCTTCCCAGTGTAAACACCCAAACCCTATGATACAGAAAGTCATATAGATGCATCTGTCCATCTTGTGCCTGCACCCTTCTTCCCCAGCATCCCCTAGAAACAGGGAGGAGCAAGTCCCCTACCAACCACAGGAAGAAGGCTTGCCTTTCCCCATGCCCTGCACAGCCGTCCTCCTCTCTCACATGTGGGAATGCAGAGCTCAGCCACACCAAATCCCCTTTCCTGGAGAGCAGTGCTTGTATCCACATGGATGTAGATGCCAGCCCTTCTTAGAGTAAAATATAATGGGGTGAATTAATTCTTTAAAACTGATTAGTTTTTCTTTAAAAAAAAAAAAAAGACTGTTCTTATCTACCTAGTCCAGCAGCCCTTATATTTCCGGCAGGTCCGTGGGAATGCCTGCCACCCCTGGGTCACCCTGGCCTGCCTCTAGCCAAGCCTGGCTGTGAATCATCTCTCTTTTTGTATCCACCAGTATCTCATTTGTTTTTCTCCCTGTCTCTGCTGGGAGCTGTCGCAGCTGGAGCTGAGGGCTGCTCTTGGGCCACTAGAATCCTGTCTCACCATAGCATAGGACTTCACGTAGTACCTCCGCAGACTGGTGAGGAGAAACGGGCACCACAGATCACTATACCCCATGGCAGCTGGGGGTGGAGTTATCTGTCCCAGAAGTCCTAGAGCTCCTGCTTCCTGCCCCCTCCCCCTCCAGCCCACCTCCACTGCCATTTATCATTCTGGGAGTTAGAGTGGCCATCTGACTGCTGTTCATGCATCTTTGGTGCACCTGAATGTTAAAGGCCCCACTTGGCCCAGAGCTCTAAGTACTTGTGGATAGTGTTTCCTGTCACAGGTCCTTTTGAAAGAGAAGAACTGAGTCCCAAAGGTCCTTCTGGGTTGGTAAAGGCAGCTAGGCTCCTTGCAGAAACTGATCAGCACATTTGGAGCATCTGTAGCTGCTGCCTCTGGCTCATCTTCCTCCCAGCCTTCCTCGGGTGGACATTCTCCCCTTGGACTCAGAGTGCCATTGGGACTGTTGAATGGAGAATAGTCTCTGTGCACACACCTGACACACACATTGCCACACTTGTGCATCACATCATGAGTCAAATGTGTCACAGCACTTATCAGATGCCAGGGAGGGCTTCTTTTGGTCGTGATGTAGAGAGTCTCTATGTGACTTCTCTTGGCTCCAGAAGACCTAAGGTGCCCATGGACTAGAAAATCCTGGCTCTCACAAGGCCACTGGTGACATCCAAAGCCCTTGTCCCTTGTGTGCCATCCAGGGCCTTAGTCTTCAAAGTACTGAGGGGCCACAAAAAAGGAGCTTTTGCGTTTGCCGCCACTGTACATCAGAGAGACACTCTTCTTCCTCCGGCTGAGCGGGCTGGTATCGTCCCCTGTCAGAGACAGGTAGGACGCGATGCTTTCCCGAAGGCCATAGCTGAAAAGGGACTCGTCCACCCCCAGTGGGTTCTCTGCTCCCTCAGGATCTTCCTGTAGCCTGAGGGTTGGAAGGATAGGGCAGAGGAAGGGAAAAAAGAGAGGGATATTGGACAGAGTGGGGATAGAGGCAAAGAATGAGAGAAGGAAGAAGGAAAAACACTAGTTAATCTTTCTTGAACTGGATTGAATATTGGTGCTTCCCTTTCTAGGCTGTGTGAACTTGGAGCTACCATGTTCTCAGATGGCTAAAACTTCCAACTATATTAAACTTGGAAAATATGTATTTCTCTTCTGAAAGGGAAGATAGTTTTATTAAACTCTCAGGCAGTCCTAATCCCTCATTTTCTTTGAATTTTTCAAGGGAATGTTAGCATTGGTGTTCAGTTAACATAATACCCTTTGAATACAAATGACAGATGCATGCCTGAAAATCCAACAGGTGTCAGGGGCACAAACATAAGAGAACTGAACAGTTTCTCTCTGTCGTCCAGGAAGAGAGTGCATTGCCTGAAGATTTGCATGGCCTGTTGAAGCCTCTTGAGTGGGTTTTCACTAACAGCACTTTACACAGGCTTATCTGTGTACTGCTCTCTGGAATCTGAAAACTAGAAAGTGTAAGATCAGGTGTTTCTGCTAGAAGTGTACTTTCTCACTGAGTGGGGAAGTGAGGGATGTTTGCAAACCAGGTGGCTTCAGACCTGCATATGCTGAGTGACACCCGAGGCCGATGGATTCAGAGAGTGGACAGCTGCTCACTGCCCACCCCAGGTGGCAGAGGGCCTGCTCATGGCTTTCTTATGCCAGGCTCCCTGCTGTCTTGGGGAAGGCACACAACACACCTGGATGCTCTCTTCCAGTTGAAGGTCTTCTGGCGCAAGGTGACGGGTAAGGCAGGGGTGGTACAAGGTGATGGGTGAGCTGCCACAGTGGGTGTGCTCTGTGCCAGGCAGGGGGTGGTGAGCACACAGCACAAGCCATCGGCCACCTCTAAGGAGGGAAGCAAACAGTGGTCAGGGACATGGGGAATGCCACAGTTAGTGTAGTGTGGAGAACAGGACTGAGACTCAGTCCAATATAGCCCCCGAACTGGTAGAATGGAGTAACTTCAGCTGTGGTGGGGAGTGGTCTGGCCCAGAGTCATGCCTCCAGTCCTTTGAACAATGCTGCTGTGTCCTGAAGGAATGGAGCTCTGTGCTTACATCGACAGGGGAGAAAGCATGTTTGGGATCAGAGTCAAACAACTACGGGGCTGTGCTTCAGCTCTGCTCTGATAAGTTTACTGAACTTCTCACCCCTACTCTCTTTAAGAGCAAAAGTAGAGACAGGAGGAGACCGAGCATCTGTTCTCAGACAAAGCAGAGCATCCACACCCCAAAGCCCCTCCTCTGATTTGTGGAGCCCTGGAATGAAAGTTCTCTGGCTAAGAAGGACATAGCCAAGGGTGATAGTCTCCAGGCTTCCAGTCTGGGTCACACACTGACGCGTTACCAAATTCTGTCCTCGGGGGCACAGATGGAAGAATGGGAGGGAGCCGTGAGGCCAGGGGGAAACCTGACAGGGTGCCCATCTGAAAGAGTGACCCGCCAGCCCTGGAGACCAAGAGCCTCCAGGCCAATGAGGGGAGGCCACAGAGGCAGATTCAAAATCTAGGGACATGTGCCTTTGTAGCAGGGCTCAGTGGACTCTAAGAGAACCACACTTCAGGTGGACTCATACTTGGGGTAAAAACCAAAGTCACATAAGCACACGACACGGGCCAAGGGCTGGGCTGGCCTTGTCCATTTCCCCTCATGAAGGCCCTGCCTTGGCTTTGCGTAGTCAGTACTTCCTGCTCACTCCCGGGATGAGGAAAATGAGGACCTTGGATAACATTACTTGCTAAGGACCACAGAAATGTGAGCAACACCCTGTCCCGTTGATTCAAAGCCAGTGGCACATTCCAAAAGCAGAGGACAGCCTTAATTAGGGAAAAGAGGTAAACCCAATTCTGCCTGTTGGGAGTAAAACACCATTTAACTCACCCTGTCTGCACAGCTGACAGCACCTCTTGGCCTCATACTCAGACCCCAACGACTCCATACTCAAGGGTCTCATTTTTCCCACCAGATCTCAGAAGGGAGCAGCAAGCATTCAGGCTCCCAGATTCTCCCAACTTATTGGCAGCTGTGAGCTTATGAAGATGGCTTTAACCCTTCAGTCCAGGTGATGGCTATGGGCATCCTTTAAGAAGGCCTAGTTCTACAGCCCAGGGTAAGGTGCTCCTGTGGCCCAGCAGCCCAGGAGGAGCACGTGGCTATCTCTGGCCCAGCAGCATGACCTCCTGGTCCATAGCATAAGAGCTCTGCTGAGCAGTAACTGTTTCGTGTTTGCTGTTGTTTATGCAAAAATTCTGGTTGGCGTACCCCCTCAGATGATTGTTATTCAGAACCAAGTACCACAAACAACCTTGACTCATATGCAGTAGACGTGGGCTGTGTCCAGGACTCCCTTCCGCTTTCATTTTGAGCTAGCTTCTAGGTTTGGGGCTGTCACAGAGGTTATATTTGTCATAGTTTATTTCCCATCTGCCATACTAGCTCTGCTAGACGGGATGTGAATGGTTGTGTTTCAAAGTCATGCAATGCCCTGAGAGTTAAGGGTTTTCTTTTTGGCCCACCTTCATGAATGGGAACTGAGGCTCTGAGAAATAGAAGCCCTCCCCCAGATCCTCGACAGCCTAGCCCTGCCGATACGCATGCTTCCCCCGGCAGCCACTGCTCCTCAACACCTGCTGCTTCTCACAGGACAGGAGTGGCATCCCAGTGCTGTGGGCGCCTTTCTCCTCAGAATGCTTCTTTAATTCAAGACCCCAGACCCTAAAGAATACTACTGATGTTGCCTCTGGAGTGCAAGACTAGACATCCTAAAGCAGACAATGGGAGCACAATGTCTCCCTTTCGTCCCTCAGGGAAACAAGTGGAAGAAGGGCAGAGGAAGAGCATTTTCCATTCAGCAGAGGCTCCTGTCCAATGCCAGGCTCTGGGCCTCCCACATGTAAACCCCCAGAGTTTGGCTGGTCTCCCCTCTCCCTGAAAGTAGGAATAACTAGCATCAGCATTGTACAGGCAGAAAGAGAGGCCAGCCGACCTGGGAGATGAACACAGAAGGCCCAGGCTGTCCTTGGGACGTTTAGTCACTTGCTTACAGCTTCTTGGAGAATAGTTCCAACTTCTGGGCTGGCTCTGGGGCTTTCTAACCCAGGTTTCTTTCTCTGACTACACTTCACTCCATCGAGGGCATGTGATGTTCTGCAATCATGGAGGATCCTCCTCATCTTGATCAGCCTGGGAGGTTTAGACTTCTCTCTTGGGTCCCCATGGATCCAACACAACCGGTAGCTTGGAGGCTTTTGGCAAACACCAGTCCACAATGAACTAGATCATATGGAAGTGACTGGAGTGCTAAAGAGAGTAAGGCTGTGTATGCCTTGGAGACGAGAAGAGGAAACCCGAATTCTACTCCTGTGGCTTCCTCAGAGGCGGGGTGATGATGACCTTGAAGGCTATAAAGGATGCTGACAAGTGGCGGACTGCCTTAAAATGGGGCCAATGTCTACGACAGCGGGGCAACCTGGGCTGCTCTCCTTACACAGAAGGTGCTGTGTCCCAGGTAGCACACACAGGCAGCCTGGTTTGTCCTGTGGCCCACTCTGAACTAGCATATGAAGACAGCGGGATGGGTAGAAAACAGGAAAAGTCACTGGCTTTTCTTGATGACCTGTGACCCCTGCCTGGTGGCTGGCACTGAAGTAGCACCCGGCTCTCTCTGCCAGCCCTGGTGGCTCCTTACCAGAATAGTGAGTCACGAGGTCCTCCAGGCACTGGAAGGTAAGCCTTGGTGAGATGTAGTACCACTTGTTCGGCAGGCGGAAGATGCGGTAATGTTTCACCTGCCGGTGCCTCACCGACAGCGAATAAAATCCTGCAGAGGACAGCAGTGGGTCAGTGACTACCAGGGGTCCCCACTCATGGGCTGCTGCTGCCAAGGCTACCTATCAGCACATGGCACCTGCATGACATGCCCACAGGCCTGTCCGTTTGCTCTTTGAGGTATATTGGGTGCATTCACATTCCTGAGCTTCATTAGGACACATTACAGCATAAGATAGACCGAGGGTCCATGAGCCCTTCCTTTGTGGACCCTGAGATGTTTCAACTTCTGGTTGCTTCCTGCAGCTTCTGTCCCCACAGCACTACACCATACACTAGAGGGAGCTCACAGCTGCGCCCCTGTCCCATCTACTCCCCCTTGACTTAAGCGGAGTTGTATTTTTCCCCAAAAACTTGGAGTAGGTAGCAGTTATGACATTGTTCTGGGTACCCGAGAAACCTGTGAAAGATGTCATTTCTCCTTCAGCCTTGTTAGGGGTGGCAGGAAGGAACTCCTAGGTGGGTACCATCACCTGTGCCAGCTTAGCTGTCACAAGCGGAAAGTTGAGATCCTTGGATCTGGGTCATGTTTAAAGGTCCCCTGCTGTAACCTTTGCATTTTCTAGGCTGAGTAACTCTGGGAGTGGTGAGGTAGAAGGAGACGGCCTGCCTTGAGCCTATGCCATCTGTGAAGGCCTAGAAGAGACTGTCCCTCAATATTTGCTAGAAGGAAACATGGAGGGTCTGAAACTTTTGCTGTACATCTAGGATATCTCACTGGCAATGGCATTCCTGGGTGTGAGGCTTGTCCCCAGCAGGCCTCCCAGCACGTCCTGAGTGGAGTGTGTACTTAGCTGGGCTTTAGGCTGGGCCTCAGAACCACCTACTACATGATTTCGTGTCACATCAGCAGGCACTAGAAGTTCCGTGTTCAGTGGAAAATCCTCAGAACTTTGCATAACCACAGGGGGGGGGTCTGCTGCCTGGCCCTCCTCACTGCAGCTCTGCCTGAGGCCTGGGGACAAGGTGAAGTTTGGGTGACCTGTGTCACCCTGGAGTCCTTTCTCCCCTTGGCTATTCTAGCCTCGGAGGCTCTGAATCGGGGTGTTCTACCTTAGGGGATCCCTGGGATATGCAAATAGCATTCTTCCTCTGCCTCCTGCACATTCAGGCTTTTGAGAGAAAAGTTGCTTTTGGACTTAGCAATCATATGCAGTCAGTCCTGGCTTCCCCAGAGCCAGGCTGCTGCTCATTTTGGTAAGATCTTTAGCACCAGGTGGCCCCTGTCTTTAATTGGTGCTTATGACATTCTCATAGACACTGTTTCCTTTTCGACAAATAAGAAGCAGGCTGAGGATTCAGAAAAGTGATTGTGGTAAACCATAGCCACGCAGCATGTGGGTCCCATGACTTGAATCCCTGAGTACCCAACACGGAGCTGACAGCTTCCTTATCTTACTGCATGTCCTCATTGGGAGGGACCTGGACTGAGGGAAAACAGAGGCAGAGGCTCCTGCTTAGGAATTTATAGCTGACGTTGACATTGTTCTCTGGGTCCTCGGCTCGGAGCCGTGGCACAGGCCAGGCCCTGCTGGTTCTGTTTTCACTGACACAGGGACTCACCATGATAAAGATCTCCGTGAGTCTGCCGTCTCGGACCCACATCTACTTGTCTCTGTTCCAAAGCTGTCTTATTTCATCGTGGTCACAGATGGTACCACTTGCTGAGGGCCGTGTGTACAGTGAATATCACAGATGCTAGACTTGAATCTCACCACAGCCTCATAGGGAGGGGCTTTCTTTCCATTTCACAGATGAGGAAACAGTTCAGAGAAGTAAACAACTGGCTCAGGCAAAGAGCTGGTGAGCACAGACCAGGCTTGCAACCAAAGTCCCTGGCCTGTGCCCAGCTTTCTCACTGTAACAGGTATTTGCATGTGTTGTCAATTTACAGAAAGTTCTCCAACAGAAATCAGTGGGGCCTGCATTGGGGTTGCCCATACTCTGTCTCTAGATCATTTGCTTGTCTGCTTGGAGCAGAGGCACAGGATTGGGGTTCCTTGGTGTGCACGTGGGACAAGGGCATCTAGGGCAGCAGCGAGCCAGTGAGGAGCACAATGCTCTGGGTGGCCGCACGGGGAGAGTGAGGCCTCTCACCTTTCTTCGTCTCGCTCTCTCGGATCATGAAGGAGCCCATCTTTGTGTCCGGCAGCTGTAGCAGCTCTTCTGCTTTGTCCCTGCCGAGGCCTTCAAACAGCCAGCTGAGAAGGAGAGGAGAGCTGTGAGTTAGTTTGTGGCCATGGACATCCAGACCGGCTGACAGAAGAGTGAAAAAAAGTTAAAACCCAGTTCCCTGGAAGCCGCTGGGGTTACACATTCACTCATTCATTCATCTGCAGTCTTTCCAACCAAACGCCCTGGGTAACCATTTAGTTTCGTAGGTGATGATCCAGATGCATACAACCCCACTCTCGGCCATTCTCGAAAGCCAGCTGTACTGGGCCCCAGGTTGGTTATATGTAATATTTGTACACATGAAGTACTGTCTTCTGTGCACATGGTATCTGTCTGAAGAGCATCCCTTACACTGTCACGCTGCCTCCCACACTGCCCGGTTGTATTTTACTGTGGGGTCCAGGTCATCATGTTTAGAACTGGAGAGAGAGATCAGTGTGTCCCCACCCACTGGACAAACGCCACTTTGCACTGGGCTTCTCCTGGCCTCCCTGTTCTTGTGTGCCTCAGTGCAGTTGTACACACATTTGCATGTGTGTATATGCTGCCTGCTGTTTACCTGACAGAAAAAGCATCTGCTGTCCTGGGGAACACACTGGCATTTGTCAGTTGTTCCTGGGAAAGCATCATGTCCATAGGACAGTGGCATATTGAGTCCAAGTGAACAGCTCCTAGCACATTTCTTCACACTGGGCTCTGCCAGCTGTCCCCTGAGGAAATGCTTTGCTTGCTGGTAGACAGAGCGCACTTGTAAGCAGCTGGGCCTCGCTTTTTAACAGACGCTGTACTTCTGTGAATGAATGCTAGCTGTTAATCCTCACATCCAAGCTAGCTCTGGGCTGAGCATTAGCACTTCACTGTGGTGCCGTGTATAACGTTCCCCGGGGTGCATGCAGGCCCGGGTACACAGAGCCTCTGGAGAGCCAGGTTCGAGGGGACCCCAGATGCCTCAGGGTTCTGTTTATCTGTGGGCTTAGCTCCATAATCACTAGCATTGCCAGGATCACGGTTATGCCTGTGTGATCAAATGTTCCAAGTACTCCCTAGTGCTACACAGTGCACAATGTGTTGATGGTTTTAGTGTGCATGATGAATGTGACAATCATTTATACATTCCAGTCCTTACATAGAGTGCCACTGATGATTGCAAAAACCATAAAACCGTAGCAACTGCCATGTCGGGGTGTGAATTATTTTAGTATTTAGTCTTCTGTGTTAAACACTTCAAATCTAACCCTTATCTCAATTCCCCCAAACAGGCAGCTGTGTCTCTTCACAGTTGAGAGGGAACAGGGTGCACTTGGAGGGGAGGGCCATGCTGTCACTTACTCACTATGACCCTTTCTTGGCCTTTCTCGAGCACTATCTTTCCTCCAAGTCTGTGTCTTTAGGAATGTCACCACATTTACTTTCTGACAGTTATGTTCCAGTTGTGTGAGTCATCTGAGGGCCCCCACCCCAGCTCCTGCTCCTTCAGTCCCGTGCCTTCAACATGAAGGAAAGCACTAGAGTGTGTTCTCAACGAGCAAGTGAATACACCAGGGAGGAGCTCAGATTTAGGAATTCTATGTGACTTGGTCTCTTTCAGAATATGACTTACACAGCATGGACTGCCACCTCTATCTGTTGTCCCCATTCTAAGCACAAGGGACTAAGATCACTAAGTGTGAAATCACATAGTCAGAATTTCAGCCTTCCAGGCAGAAGCAGAGGAGAGTGCAAGAAGGAGTGCCATTCTCTTTCCATCCTGTGTGCTCTCTGCTGGGAGCTTCTGTGCTGATGTTTGGCCACAGTGTGAGTTCAGAAGGGCAGGAAACACTCAGAAGGCTGTTCTGAGGCAGCCCCTGGCATGGCTACAGGAACAAACACACTGGCTGTGCTGGCTGTGCCCCCACCAAGCCCAGTGCCACACCTGCTCCTCTCCTGCCAGGCAGTCACTGGGTGTCTGCTAAGTTGGATAGGGACACAGCAGATGTTGCATGTTCACTGTGATGTCTGGCATTGCCTTGGGTATGGGTACAGTGCATGTCTGTCTCATTCCCCTGACAACTGCCTATGTCACATGTATGATTATGGATTGACACCCTCATCGTTCTATGTGGCATGCTACTTGACAACTGAGGACAAAGGCAGAGTTGAATGGCTTGTCCTCTGTCCCATAGGCAGGAAGCGACAGAGGCAGGACTGAACACACACAGACTGACTTAGCCTCTGAGCCAGTCTAGGAGAACATTGAGTACGATGTGCTGGGAGCACCATGCTTGGGAGTTCCAGCTTCCTTCATTCAAGTGTTGGGGTAATTGAGTCTCAGAATGTGAGATGGCTTAGGCCAAGGCTGCATCAGTCCTGTCCTGACTGGGGTCAGAGTGTTCCTTCATGACCCCATGCCTTCTGCCCACTCTACCGTGCTGGAGTCTTTGTCACTTTGTGGGTCACTTGCACACATGTCAAGATTAAACGGTACTGTCTAGAAATATACTCACCCATGGTACACTCTGGCCACACATATCCCTGGAATATAACTCTCACGGCCGGTGCTGAGAGAAACAGCTTTCCACCAGCCCCCTTCACTGTTGGACAGAGCAGATAGGAAGGGGCACAAGGCAAATGGCAAAACAAAGATAATGGTCATCAGACAGAGCCATTACAGCTTGAGACATTCCTTTTCCAAGACCTATCGCTATCCATGTGGACCTGCATTTGCATCTAGCAAACACCCCCCACCCCCATGGCAAGCTGCCTTGGGAACTTTCTTGCAGGCAAGGCCACCTGCCCCTCCCCCCAGGGACCCACAGTGCATGTCCTCAGCTGCTGTGCATGAGTGGAGGCTTTTAAAGCCACACGTTCTCAGTACTGGTTTGTACCCTGAACTGTAACCAGAGATAGTTTCACATGTCTATGTCAATGAAGACCTAACGCAAGGGGCTTAGAGCCCCTAGCCTATCCTATGGACTCAGACTTTAAAAGGCAGGAATGAAGGCTATGCCATTTGCCATCATCAACAGCATTGTCAAAGCCTGTTCCTCCTTCCCAGCACATCCCAGTGTGTTGCATCATGCTGAATAAGCAGTGTGTATAAGCTCAAAGACAGAGGTAGAATCTGGGGTCATAGAGGATCCCAAACATTGAGTTAAGGAAGTTAAATGTTTTCCAACAGGAAGTTGGAGTCGTTGAAGGCTTTTGAGTCCTGGCAGCACTAAGACCAAGATAGCTGATTATAGCTGAAATCTCATTCCCATCCTGGTGGAGTCCATTGTGGGGCGGGAGGGGGGAGGATGACAAGTGCCTTTTAGAGGCTAACTCACTCGGAAATGACACGCAGTTTCTCGCCTTGGTGGAAAATTGGAGGGCTGATGTCGGGAGATGGGTAGTCACTTAGCACAGCCAGGAAGTCGCTCTCCAGTCCTGGAAGAGAAGCAGAGGGTTGGTTGGCTAGGCGTGGGAGGTGGTGTGGATTAGGAGACTCTAGGCTGCCGGGATTGTCCTCCAGAGCCTGCTCGCCTGTGCCTGTGAAGCTCACAAGCCCTGGGTGCCTCAGCCTCTTCCCCTCGGACATGGCCGCAGGCAGGCCAGCGGACCCGAGAGCCCCATCCTCCTGTGGGAGGCTGCAGCTGTGCTGTCGCACGACGGGGTCTGCCGTGTGTCTGCGGGCCTCACTACCTCCATCTTGAAAACAGACCAATACCTCATCCCAGGGTTCTTTATGACATGAGATGAAGGAGCACCCCATCTCTGAATGCTATGAAAACCCGTTCTTAGTATCTCTGCCTCAGGTACCCACCCTGGGCTCTGTGGTTTCCCCCATCTGTGGCACTTAGGGGTTGATGATCAGAGTAAATGATTCTGAGAAGCTTTGGGGCTGGAAGGCTCAGACCGAGGTACAGAAAGCACGTTGTCCTTGGTGAGGATAGGACACAGTGTCAGGGACTTTCATTGGGGGGGTGCGGACGTGTGGAAGAAAAGTGAGGACTTTTCATTTTATATGCATATTGAAAGTAGTTTTTGTGACATTTTATAGAGGAACAGTGTGCCATTTGATTTGTGAGAACTCAGCTGACTGTAGAGATGTAGTGATAAGATGTGAATTTCCTTTTTGATGCCAAGCAATATCTGTTTTATGTTCTTGGTGACTTTCCGTAATTCACCTGCATCTGATGCAAGGTAGTACTGAGGTGTACTGTAGGGGAAACCTCATGATTCTCAGAGCAGCAAAGGCACCTATGGTTCACTGTGACACTGATCTCAGCAGTTGCAGGTCCCCTCCTCCACGCTTTCCCTCAGGGGTCCTTTCCGTGAGCTCGGCAGGGGTGAACACGCCAGCCATCCTCTGTTCTAAGGGAACCCATGTTCTAAAGACTACCCAGGATGTCAGGGAGCCATTGCCTGTGCCTAGGCAATGCCCAGGAAGTTATGGAGAATCCCAATACTCTGTGGACCAGGGTTCCCCAGAGAGCTTCTGTCTGGGATGCTTTCACCCTTCCTGAGACCCCAGGCCCTGTCTATGGTGGTCTCCTAGGAAGACTGTGTTGAAAGCAAGATCAAGCACTGGAATGAAGAAGCAAGATGAGCCTGGCTTTCAGTAGAGGGTTTTTCTGTTGACTGGCTGGAGAACCAGAAACATATTATCACAGTGGAATGGCGCACGCGTGCACACACACACACACACACACACACACACACACACATACACACAGAGTGCATCATTCATTTGCCAGAAACTGAGTCACAATATACATACTACATAAAATCAAGTGTTCCAAAGTGTGAAATGGAAACGAAAGTGATCTTCAGTGCTCTTGAGTCATTGGAGAAGGATCAGGGGCTCAAGGCTGGCTGGGTGAGACCTTGACCCAGATTCTGGCCAGTAGGGGACAGAGATCTCTCCTACACTCTGCCTGGCTGAATTCTAAAGAGTAGTTCTTTCCTTTGTAGTCCAGACAGCACCCCATAAATTAGAAGCAGAACTCATTTGACTGGATTTAAAGTCAGAAGTCCTGGGTTCTAATAAAGTTCAGAGCCAAAGGAGTGGGCATGAAGCTTATGCAAACTTGGAGGCCTTCTTTAAGATCAAGAAAGTGACAAAACAAAAACAGAGTGAGGATAGGTCAAGGGAGGGGCTGGACTAAGGAGAGGCTGGGCAGAGTTTGGCTTAGCTCTCCTGAGATTTGCCCAGTGGCCAGATGGGTTAGGTAGAGGTGGGGTAGCCGAGGGTGTGCCACCCTTCCCCTCTTGGGCCCGGGCTTGCTGATCTATACAGTAACAGGGAAAATGCTTTTGGGATAGAAATGTACTCTCCTTGGTCTGATGGCCTGAGTATGAAACTACCATTGTTGGACCCAGCTTCCTCAACTGAGGGTGACAGAGCCATCTGAGATCTGCCTCCCCAGGCCTCTGGAGCTCTGGGTGAGCTGTTTCCTCTGCCCCTTACTGGCTGTCCTCTCACTTCCTCAGCACCTGAAGCCCTCAGAGAAGGATTGGCTTCCTGCTGGTCTATACTACTCTTCATCCCCTAGGATTCTCCTTGGAAACAATGTCCCCAGGTTTCACCATCATGTCTGTATTACGATCAGGGAACTGTCCTCTTTTGACCTGGCTTAGAGCTTCCAGGAGGGCAGAGCACGTGGATTTTCTGGACCTGCCCTTAAAGGATGTTCCTGACCTGTGTGTGGAAGGCAGGAGGGAGGGGACCTTCTGCTATGGCATCCTTTGTGCGTTTGTGCTGAACATTCCAAGTGTTCCAGGAGGGGGGGACTGGCTGGTAGAGGCAGCAGGGAGACTGACTGCTACAGAACCCCCACCCCCTGTGCAAAATAGGAGTTGGAATGATGCACAGAATGTGTAACCTGCGACAAGAATAGAACCTGGAGCTAGAGACCAAGTCTACCATGCTGTTTGTGGTTAAAAGTTTGCGTCAAGATTAACACTGTAAGACATCGCGAGGCCATCTTCTGCAGTGTTCAGAAACAAGTGTAAACAAGCACTCTGGCGGGCGCAGGAAGTGGACCGAGGCCTCACCGGTTCATTCTCACGGCACCATGAAGCTTCCTGTGGGGTTTCCATTACAGAAATGTTTCCCTAACTACAGCATTTAGCACCCCTGAGGCAACGGTGCATTTGGCCTTTTGCCTGAGGGTTCTTTGTAGGGATGTCACATGTGACTCCGTCCCCCTCCGCATCACCAGTTACAACACCAGAGGACACATCACTAGAAGTTACACTGCAGTCTTGTGCCTCTGAGGAGTGGCAACCTGGTTGCTATGAGCAAGCTTGGGTGGCCAGGTCCCCTCTCTCTGCCCTGAGCTCTGGGAAGTAAACATGAGATAGAGTGTTCAGTTTGTTCTTCAGGTTCAAAGGCATTGCTCTATGCTCCCAGAACCCCTGGCTTAATTGAGAGCTCAGTCTTTGAATCCAGCCAGATAACTGAATGAGCTGGAAGGAGAAAGGGGCATGGAGGGAGGAGGGTAGTCACCACAGACAAGATAAGGGTGAAGATTCAGAGGAGAAAGAAGTCCTAGGCACCAAGGAAACCTAGAGAGAATTTTCAGAGGACCCTGGTGCAAAGTGAAGTCAACTAGGCTGGTTTACCTGCACAACAACACCCCTTCAGAGCCTGGTAATTGGAGGAAAAATTGATTTAAACTAAACAGAGCTTCACTTGTGTGTAAAAATGAGGTATCTGGCCTGGACAGATAGCCAAATTGTTAAGGCACTTGTATGCAAAGTCTAATGACCTGAGTTCAAGTACCCATGTAAGCCAGATGCACAGAGCAGCTCATGTGTCTGGAGTTTGTATGCAGTGGCTAGAAGCCCTGCCAAGCCCAGACTCTCTCTCTCTGTCTTTCCCTCTCTCTGTGTGTCTCTGTCTGTATTTCTCTGTTTGCAAATAAATAAAATGGAAGACATCAAAATCTATCTTGTGAGGGGTGACAGATGCTCCACGATGTCATCGTGATAAGTGGGGACTAGCCTCTGACTCGCAGTCAGTCACTCCCACACAGGACAAGCACACCTCTCCCCAAACCAGACCAGTTCCAGCCATCTTAAAACTTATACTGTAGTGTAGATGTGAATAAATCTTATCACCTGATTGCTGTCTAAACAAAACCCCATTTGGTGTGAACAGATGAAATTGAAAGTACAGAATATTTGCTGACCACTCAGGGGCAAGTAGAGGTGAACAGATTAGTCGAATGTATCAGACAGGAAAGGCATCCAGAACAGAAAGGAGTCCTGGGCAGGACTTCTGGTGACAGATATTACATAGTCAACAAAAGACAGGCCCTTTCAACCAAGGATGTCCCTTTTGGTCATACTCTTTGGAGTTACCTGATGATTTCTTTTGCATTGCCGACTCATTTTCACAGCCCCATTGGCAACTGTGTTGTGGAGCTAGCTAGCCATCCTTTCCTTCCAGTGCTCTGCCCCGCCCTGCAGACCACCTGCTCCTGCTCAAACAATAAGGAAAGCAAGGCTGCAGTCTATAACACTTCCAGGGGCAGCATGAAACCCTCAGGCCCATGGTCATGTTGCTGAGCCACATAGCTCTCCCTGCCCTTCATCTTCATCTGTAGGATCTTCCCAGCCTACACTGGACCTCATCAGGTTAAGGCAAAGACAGCTGCCAGGGAGCCTTCCGAGTTGGTGCAGGCAGCCCATGTAGCTGGTGGCTGTGGAACTGAATGGCCCAGTGACTTCAGCTTCTGTTTTCACATTCTCTGAGTCATGCCCAAACTCAGGGGCTCCTGCAGGGTCACTGTCAGCCTGACTTTCAGTAACTTTGTCAGGAAGTGACACACACACACAGCTTTTCAGATGGAGCTACAGGCTGGCCCAGAGGACTGACCATCTTTTCATCTCTGCTGGGGGTGTCCTATGGATCCTCTTACTTGCTTCTAAAGGGCTGGCTTATGGGCCATGACATGAGACTCAGTAGTCTACACACTCTTTCTTGCCCCAAGTCTTGGGCCTTCCATGTACCGATGGCTAGATGAGAGCTGGACAGAGCCTAAGGCTTCCATTCTCTAGCTGCTGCAGGGCCTTGGGTAGAGCTGGCCCAGAGCAGGTGGAGGCTCACAATGTCTGGCTTGGACACAAGGCTTTGTGGACCTCGAGGGCTTCTATTCTTTGTCTTTCCTTGTCTGCACCATCGTGGGCAGGGACAGCAGCAGCAGCAGTGTGAGGTTTCTGGAGTGAGCAGCACTGGGCTGCATGCTGTGCCCTTCCCACACGTGCTCACTTACTCCGCAGCCCCGTGTGCAGCTGTGGCTTCCCGCAGACAGCAGGAAAATGATCCAGTGAGGTCTCGAGCCTGGGCCCAAAATGCCCAGCCACATGTCACCGCTTGACAGAGCAGGAGCTGGGCTCTGGTCATTGGCTCTCCTTTGTCACTGTGGAAGGCCATCTCCACTATTCTTGACCTAATGACATTTCTCTTAACCTATACTCACTGTGAAACTGTAACACTGATATAAACTCTGTGAAATGATGATTCTGAAGGTGCGGTGGTTTGACTCAGGTGCCCCCATAAACTTAAGTGTTCTGAATGCTAGGTTCCTAGCTGATGGGGATTTGGAAACTAACACCTCCTGGTGGGAGTGTATTTTGGGCAGGCTTTTAGGTTTTATATTCAGTTTCCCCATGTCAGTGTGTGGCACACTCTCCTGTTGCTATTGTCTAGCTTGTGTTGGCCAGGGGCTGATGTCTACTTTCTGATCATGCCACCATTTTCCCCTGTCATCATGAAGCTTCCCCTCTAGCCTGTAAGCCAAAATAAGCCTCTTTTTCCCACATGCTTCTCTTGGTTGGGTGATTTCTACCAGCAGAGCAAACCTGACTGCAACAGAAAAGCTGCTTATATGCTCATGATATTCACTAAACATGATATGATCTAAAAATTGATCCCATTCACTGTAAAACCATGCCCTATTGCAGGAGTGGGTGAATGAGAGCCGCACAGGAAATGAGGACCTCATCTAGGACCTGACAGTGCCTCTTCTTTAGGATCCCTCACAAGGGTCCTAGAGTGTCTGTGTCATTGAATCTAGTGGCCAGAGAAACTCTCCTCATTTCAGAGGACCATCTGCTATCAGAGTGCACAGGCCTCCTAAGATTCAGTCCTCTTTGTGGATCCTGTCATAGGATATAGTGATGAAAAGAAGGATGGTGGGTGTTAGATTCAGATCATGTGGATTTGTATCCCCTGCCCCCTGCTGAGCTGGAGGGATGTGGGAAACTCAGCCTTCCTGGGTCTCAGCCTCAACGACCAATTGGAAAGGATAGTAAGGATGATGTGGTGGGCTTTGGGAGAATTAAGAGTTCCTTTGAATGAGCTCTCATGTAGTGTGTATTTCACATGTGAGGTGTATTAGTATATGTGATGGATAATTTCCTGTGCATAAAGCACTGGGAACTGTCTGGCTCACATTAAGCACCATCACTCTATAGACCACAGTGAGCTGTTGTCTCTCACTACGTGTTATGGCAGAGGCAAGACTAGAAGTGGGTCTGTGGTCTGCTAGATTTAGGGCCTGGTAAGAAATTCAGCTTGCTGCAGTCCACCGGCTGCCTCCCATCATGAGTTCTGATTAGCAGGTCAGAAATGGGGCTGTTCTGCATGTTAACCAGGTCCCAGGGCTCTGAGTGCCACACACTGAGATGCTGAGAAGCCCAAGCTATGTCTTGAAATTTCTGTTTCCTTCCTCCCTTGGATCTCCCGGTCCCTTTGTTCATGAATGGTAGCTGTGTACATATACCATGGGGAGAAGGGTTGTCATTTCCACCCCAGCATGAGGCAAGGGGTCTCAGTGCATTTGTCTCACTACCTCGGATCTGAGACCTCACTGCAGGTTATGGTGATCAGAAGGCAGGTCATGGGGAAAGGATCAGAGCAGAGTAACCGAGTTTGTCCTCGTCAGGAGGAAGTGTGCATTCCCTGGATCCCCTGGGAGGTCCCTGGTGTTATCAACTTATAAACTTATCAACTGTGCTGCCTGAGACTGAGTGCAGGTGTCTGAAGTGAGCGTAGATTAGAAGACAGCATTCACCAAATGCTACGTGGGAAGCGTGGAAGGGGTCCTGCACGCAAGAGAAGGTGTCTGAAGCAGGCATAGACTGGGAGCGAGTGTTCCCTGTATGGGATGGGGTAGCTAGTTCTAATGTGTTCACACTTGAGCAGTGTGACTAGTGAGGCCCCTTGACCCCAGATAGAGCTCCAAGACATCCCACCCTCACTGCCGGCTCACTGCTCTGTGCTGTGGTGGTCATCACTGGGAAAGGCTGAGTGACTTCCCTAAGGTCACACAGTTTCCAAAGCACATGGCCAGGGGCTCTAATGGGGTCTTGGGCCTCTGTAACCTATACTACCCCCACCAAGTCCAGCTGGCTCTGTGGACTTTGTGACATTAGTTTCTGGGAAACATTGATGAGGAATGTTCTGGAAAGCTTAAAGTTTGGTTTAGAAGCAGACATATGGCCGAGGCCCCTATTCCCATGTGTTTTCAGTTCTGGCTCAGGAGCAGACCAAGCTCCCAAAGGCCGAGAACTTGTGTGCCTGGAGTTCCCAGGTCTCAGCTACTCTCCAGGTAGGGCAGGGCTTTAGTGCCCCAGAGGTCTTTGCAGCTCCTGTTGATGTTAGCAGCAGCTCTGTCTACAAGCTGGCCCAAAGCAACAGCAGTCTGGGCACTGTCTGCTAGAAGGAGGTGAGGAAAGGACTCTGCGTCCTGTGTGTGTGTGTGGGGGGGGGGCTCCTTCCATGAACAGCCTCACCCTTTGCACCTCCACAGAGGAACCATTCAAATATCCACCCCCCACACACACTTGTCCTTGCTTACTCAAATAAGTGCACAAAAAGAGGAAATAGGGTTTCCATTGAAGGTAAGGGACACTTTTCAGGGTGGGGGGAGAAAGCAGCCTGCCATTGTTTGATGTGGGTGCCTGAATCACCCTATAATTCATCTGGGGAATTCTCCTAAATATAGGTATGGAGGGGAAGACCCCTCTACCTTCTTCTTAGAGGTGACCTCTCACCCACACAGTGGAAAAACAAAAACTTACTTCATGGTAATTTGCATTAAAAAAAAAGTAAAAGCAGTGGGCAAGTCTTTGGAGGCTGGTGTTTTCATGAGGCCTGCTCAAGCATGCCAACTCCTCTGCCCCAGGCCAGGAGCTGGCAGTTCAAGATTGGTCGGGAGGCAGGTGCTGCCTGAGCCCCAAGCCACCCTGGCCTCCAGGCATTGTGGGGCCAGTTTTGTGATACACTTTATCTCATCAGGACCTGGGAACATTCCTTTTGTTTTCCTATTGGGGGAAGAAAGTTACTGGGCTTGCAAACAGAATGTCTAGTGATGTACCTGGGTTGTAAGGTTCTCTCCATGCTCACAGATGGCATTTGAGGGGTCACTGGGTTGCACAACATGAGCATCTTACTGGCTCTGTTGTGGTGGAACTGAAAGGCTTCTGTGTTAGGGGGCCAAAGCACCATGGAAGGAGAATTAACCAGCAGCAGGATAGAAACCCTTTTCTATGAGTCAGGGCCACCATCTAAGTTCTGTCAACACTGCCCTGTGCAATGCTGAGGGGTGCTTGGGATCCAAGTGTGGTAAGAGATGGACATGAGGTCCCGAAGGCTAAAATGATGCAAGTTAGGAGGCAGACGTGTCCCGCGATACCCCAGGATTCTCCCTATTGGGCACATGGCACGTCTGATGAATCCTTCTAACTCTAGCAGGCACATGCATATTACCTGTGTTCTTCAGATCTTCAGAAGCAAAGACAAGGCTATCAAACATGACCAGACTGCGGGCTTCACAGCACAGGGATTCAGCCTTTGCCTTCTGCTCATCAGTGACCCCTCCCATCCTCTGGCCAGTTCCTGCTGGACTCTTGGTAGCTCTGGAAATCTGATTTAACCTGGCTTCTCTCCACATAGCTGAACTTGCTCATCCCTGATTAACATGCAGCCCCAGGCTATCCCTATAGTGTCTGGTCCCTTGCCAGCCTATACTGGAGCCCAGGATCCCCTCATCTTTAAAGAGGATGCCATGGACACAGCCTCATAAAGTAGTCCTGGTTGGGGTCCAGCAGAGCTGACTGTGTGTGAGTGGTAGAATGTACCATGACCTGGCCCGACATGGTGCTTAAAAGCTATACTTTCAGAATCTGATGGTCTTGGGCTGTGACTATGACTCTATGAGCAGCTAATGACATAGACTGCATTCTCTTTGTGGGCCTCAGTTTCTCCAACTATAAAAGGTAAGGATCAAGCCATCTAACCTTGGAGCTATATCTCAAAATGCCAACAATATAGCATTGCCAAGCACCCACTCTTTCAAACTTTTCCCCATGAAATACTTGAGCCATGAAGAAAGGGGCAAACAGAAGGAGCCACCCATTATAGTATCCATTGCACACTTTGAACAATCATCCATGACCTCCATTGGCAGGTCCTCCCCTGTGGACTTCTGCTGGACAGAGCCAGCATCATACTGAAGACGTCAGACTTACCTTCTGCACTGGACAGTGACCTCTCGGGGGGCGCAGGGGTGGATTTCATGCTGTTCCCCATTTCTGTCTCTCCTGGGGCTGTCAGTTCTCGAAGCCTGTAGTACCAGAGACGCACACGTGAAGTGGAGCACATCCGGAGCTCTCCGAGTGGAGAGTGACCCAGTTTAGGGCGCATGGTGCATCATTTCTCAGGCAGCCAGCTTCTTGAAAGGCGGCCGTTTGTATATGAAGATACGATTTGTGAGTGTTAGTTACAGGGCGCTCAGCTCGAGTTCTTTTATCAGGGGACTGACAGAAAAACCACAGAGGGAAGTTGCGAGCAAATGTTGTTGGTGACAAAAGTTTCCACTCCTCTGCATCGCAGCCGAGCAGAGCAGGGGTGTTGGAGAAGTTGAGCAGTGTTTCAGGTGGCCCCCAGAGGAGCTGTGCTCACACATCCTAGTCACCAGCTCCCACACACTGAGAATGGGGGGCACAAGCACTTAGGTGTTTCATGCCCTTCATTCTGATGCCTAGCTTGCAGGAAAGGACACTGAGATGCTGAGAGATAAGTGGCTTGTCCCAAGTCACAGGCAGGGCTAGTGTCAACAGGGATTTGAACCGCTGATGTGCAGTCATTTTATCTCATGATAGCTTCTCCTGTCTCCAGAGTCACGATGCTGGAGGGGTATTTATGGACTGGATGACCTGGGGCAAGCTGTTAGCTTTTCCCTGCCCATTTTGGAGGAAAATGGGGCAGCTTTGAGTTGCAGCCAGAAAACTAAGTAAGATGAAGCAAGGCAAGCATTTACACTGCCACCTGGCATAAGGTACATGCTAGCTGTGGTCACTTCTTGCCTGCTTCTT
Organism: Jaculus jaculus; assembly: GCF_020740685.1. Lineage (NCBI taxonomy): Eukaryota > Metazoa > Chordata > Mammalia > Rodentia > Dipodidae > Jaculus > Jaculus jaculus. Next base: position 205,453,005 of record NC_059103.1, on the reverse strand, counting down.
ATTGACCTTCATAACACGTATTCACATCTGGGGACCTCATGTAAGTATTTTGAAAAGAGACCCAGATGGCAACAGACGATATTCTTTTTCTAAAAAAAAATTGTACTTATTTGAGGGAGAGAAAGAGGCAAACATTCCCAGGCAGGGAGCCGGATGGTGGGTGGCGGCGGCAGAGGACGAGCCGCCTGTGCCTCCCTCCCTCCCTCCCCGCGTCCCCAGCTCTGGGCGGCCCAGGGCGGCCGTGGCGCATGGGAGCTGGCCCCCCGCTCGCAGGCAAAGGGGGAAGGGGGAGCCATTGGGCGCCGCCGGCCCTTCCCCGGGGTGCCGCGGTGGCGCTGGTGGCAGCGGCAGCAGCAGCAACAGCAGCGGCAGCAGCAGTGGCAGCGCTGGTGGCCAGGCCACGAGGGCGCGGGGCGCACTGCCATGGGCCTGGCTGGGCTGCAGAAGAATGTGTTTGCTGGGCAATCAAAGACCTGTTCCTATATGAGCCCTAACAAGTGCTCTGGCATGCGTACTCCCCTTTACGAAGAGAACTCAGTTGTACAGCACCAAGTCAAATGCCAAGGGAAACCATTAGCTGGGATCTACAGGAAACGAGAAGAGAAAAGAAATGCTGGGAACGCCATAAGAAACACCATGAAGTCTGAGGAACAGAAGATCAAAGATGCCAGGAGAGGTCCCCTGGCACCTTTTCCAAACCAAAAATCTGAAGCAGCAGAACCTTCAAAAACTCCACCCCCATCATTTGATTCTACCAATGCAATTGTCACCACGCAAGCTCTGAAAAAGCCCCTCAAGGGCAAGCAGGGCCCCCGGAAAAAAAAAAAAAAAAAAAAAACTCCAGGAAAAACGCAGCAGAATCACAAATTCACAGATTTCTACCCGGTCCGAAGGAGTTCCAAGAAGAGCCAAGCTGAGCTGCAGTCTGAAGAACAGAAAAGAATAGACGAGCTGATCGAGAGTGGGAAGGAAGAAGGCATGAAGATTGACATCATTGATGGCAAAGGCAGGGGTGTGATTGCCACTAAGCAGTTCTGCAGGGGCGGTTTTGTGGGGGAATACCGCGGGCACCTCATCGAGATCACTGATGCCCAGAAGCGGGAGGCTCTGTATGCACAAGACCCCTCCACGGGCTGCTACATGTACTATTTTCAGTATCTGAGCAAAACATACTGTGTGGATGCCACTCGAGAGACAAATCGCCTAGGGAGACTGATCAACCACAGCAAATGCGGGAACTGCCAAACTAAACTGCATGACGTCGATGGCGTGCCTCACGTCTTCCTCATCGCCTGGCGTGACATCGCAGCGGGAGAGGACCGTGGCGACCGCAGCAAGGCCTCCACTGAAGCCGACCCGCGGCTGAAGCATTAGCCACGGTGGTGCCCTCCCCTCCACCCCCTCCTTCTTCAAAGGACAAAGTGCTCTCAAAGGGAAATGATTTTTTTTACATACTTAATGTTAGCGAATTCAGATATTTTTAAAAGTATAATAAGATGCCTTTTCACTGTAGTATTTAAATATCTGTTACAGGTTTCCAAGGTGGACTTGAACAGATGGCCTTATATTACCAAAATCTTTATATTCTAGTTGTTTTTGTACCTTTTTGCATACAAGTTGCACGTTCATGCTTCCCGTGCATGCAGTCAAAGACTCGGCACAGATTTTAGAGGAAAGAGTCAACCTTGAACTAGGAAGCCGGGCGAGGCTTTGCCCCGCGTTGAAAGCCAGAGCTTACCCCGCACCCTAATGCCCCATGACGGGCAGGTGTGAGGGCACCGCTGCCCCCCACGCACGGCCTGGACGGGATGTCTCCAAGCTCTTGTTCTCATCGTCTCAACGGACGCGCATCAAAGTGAATGACTATTTTTTAAAAAGCAGTGAGTTAGTCTTCCCCTCTGCTTTCTTGAAAGCTTACCTGCCTGGGGCCTGGAGGCGCCAGCCAAGCGCAGGCCTTCTCTTCCGCAGCTCGCTGCTTTCCCAGGCACCTCGAAGCATCAGGGTGGGCATCAGACTAGAGGTATGCCGGGAAAAGCACTTTTCCCTGAAACTGCGTTCTTTCTTTATAGAAATGTGAAACTGAATTTATTTTAAAAAATAAAAAGTAAAAATAAAAAAACAAAAAATTAAAGAAAAATGGAAAAAAATCCATAGAAAACAACTTACATGTATATAGGTCTTGAAGTGAGTGGCTGTGCTTTTCTTTTATTTTGGTATTCTTTTCATTTTTATCTTTTTGGTTTTTTTTTTTTTTTAGAGGAGATTTATGATGGTATTCTATTCTAATCAAAAGAAAAGTTTTGTAGTGGGACCAGAAATTACTAAAACTGATCCCCTCCCCTTTCACTCCCTCTTCTGCTGCCAAGACCTGTTTGTCACATTCCCTGGTGTCCTTAGGAGCCTGCCAGCCTAGACACCAGGTGTGTGTGGCAGCCAGCAGGGCTCAGGGGCAGGAAACCGGGAGAAGGCTCACATGGGACAGCAGAGCGGCGGCTTCCTTCTCCCTCCCTGGGGAGGACCTGATTCTCACTCTTCACCTTCAGTCCAAGGATGGGGCTTGGGAGCCAGGTAACATGTGAATGGATCCAGGCATGAGAACCTACCCTTGCCCTTGACCCCTGGCCTCATGAGGGTGCTACCTAAGAAAGTCTTCCCTGAAACCCCCCGCCCCCACCCCTGCTAGCCTGGCCACAGAATTGGAGGAGGATCCGACAGGAGACAGGAGCATCGAACTGTGAGATTAAATGTCTTGGTTGTACCTATTTTGTGATTTAGCTTTGTATTTAAATAGCAAACAAACAAAAAAGGAAATAAGCTTGAAAATTATTTGTCATCATAAAAATGAAACAAATATTAAAATATTTATTGCCAAAAAAGAAAGAGGCAAAGAGAGAGAGAGAGAGAGAATGGGTGCACCAGGGCCTCTAACCACTGCAAACGAACTCCAGATGCATGCGCCCCCCTGTGCATCTGGCTTACATGGGTCCTGGAGAATCTAACCGGGATCCTTTGGCTTTGCAGGCAAACACCTTAACTGCTAAGCCATCTCTCCAGCCCCAGAGAGATTCTTAAGGATGCTGTGTCCTCCCAGGGTTGTGGCAGTGCAGAAAAGATGGGCACAATTATAGATAGATTTTTATTTCTGCCTAGGGAATCAGAGCAAAGAGTCAAGGTAGGCTCCCTCAGGCAGTGTCCAGGCCATTCAGAACCTATATTCCATCCCTTATGAGTCCTGAGCTTGAGTCTAAACCTCATGAGTTTGGAAGGTCCAAAAACAAGCAGGTCCACTCCTACATAGCCTTGGACTGCCTCATGTGTGCAGCTGATGGGCCATGTCCTGTTAAGAGAATGCCACAGGTCAAAACTGCATTTATATACCCAAACTTGACCCCCCTAGCTTAAAGAGCTAGTACCCTGTAGGGTGTAGGGTGACCAGGTGACTGACAGGGACTGGTGGATCCTTGCTGCTGCCCACTATTAAGAGAGAAGTTTAGGGGCTGTAGAGATGGCTTAGCAATTAAGGCATTTGCCTGTGAAGTCTAAGGACCCAGGTTTTATTCCAGTACCCATGTAAGCTGGATGCACAAGATGGTACATGCATCTGGAGTTCATTTGCAGTGGCTAGTGGGTCTGGCATGCCCATTCTCTCCCTCACTCTATCTATCTATCTCTCTATCAAAAATCAGTAAATAAATAAATTATATATTTTTTAAATTAGAGAAGGTTAAGACAAATATTATGAGCCTGAGATAAGATCCGAATTCAAAATTCAAAGCACAGCTTCTATGCAATGCATATGGCTTCAGAGCCATCATTAAGTTAAAAAATCAAGTCAAGTGGTAGTAAATTGGGGGCTTATGAGAAGGTTCTACAGAGAGCTGTGTTTTCAGAGCGAGGCCTTGGAGAGGAGGTGGAGGGTCTCATCATTTCCTAACTTTAGAGGAGGACTCTGGTGTGGGAGGAGTCCTTCAACTATTGAGAAGCAAGGTGAACTAAGCAGAGTATTTTTTTTCTTAATTCCTATGTTCTCAGAATTTACAGAGCATATCTTTCCTCTAACCGAAAGCAGTTGGCTGAAGTCTTCCCAAGGCAGTGACAAGTGGCGAGCAGCTTGCAGTCGGGGTGCACCACTAGCTCAGTGTGTGCTCCGCCTGGGTCATCTGCCTTGGTCTTTGTGACAGGGAGAGGCCCTGGTGAATGCCAGGACTGTCCTGTCTTGTCCTTCCCCTTCCCCCTCACAAGCAGCACGCAGTGCCCTTGACCCTAGCTGGTCCTTCCTGCAGACAGCACAGGTTCTAACATGACAGCCTTCCCCAGCTCCGTTTGCCTGGTCCCTAGACCCTAACCCGGCATGGCACAGGCAACCTCGACAGTGTGTTGAAACTGCAGCACAGCCTGGTGCAGCATCTGTTCCTGAGCCATACACTCTCGAGAGGAGGGGGCAGTGATCTCCAACCAGATATGCTGGGTGTCACCTCCAAGACCCCACCTAGGGCGCTCATAGGGAAACACACATAGAAAAAAAAAAAAAACTAAAAAAAGAAACGTCCAGGACCTAGCCCAGCACAGCCTGTGATTGGCGAAGGCCCTCCTCAGAGGCTGTACCCACAGCCTCTGTTCTGTCTCTGCTGTGGCTACCCGGGACCAGCTAGCTGCCCTGTCTTCAGCATCCCTCGGGTCACCACTGAGGTTCTTGGGCTTCTGGGGAAAAGCCTCAATAAGTAGAAACATCTCTGAAACAGTTAAGTGCTAGCCTTGCCACTGCCTGCTGTGTCGGGCATCCCCACACCACAGTCCCTCAACTCCATGGGCAGTGTCCTCCTGCCTGGCCTCCCAACCTCACCGTTGGCATCGAGTATCACTGGATGCCTGGTGTCTGCGCTTCAGCCTCCTTCCCACATTTCCATGAGACACCTGTCCCCTCTCTCTAGTTCTGTCCACCTGCCAACCCCAGGGGGCTCTCCCCCCAAACCATTTCAACATCAGGCTCTGGCTACCATGCCCCAATCCTTCCTTTACAATTACACCAGAGAGCTTGTCAGAAAAGGCTGTGCTTGCTGTCCATTGAACTTTCCCAGTCATTCTCCTGTTTTAACCCAGGTGGTTATGGGCCTTTGAGGGACAGGTGTTCCTGATAATAGAGAGGGAGGGAAGGGAGAGAGGGAGGGAGGAGGAGGAGGAAGGAAGGAAGAAAAGGAGGGAGGGAGGGAGGAAGAGAGGGAGGAAGGAAGGAGGAAGGAAGGAAGGAAATGAGGGAGGGAAGAAGGAAGGAAAGGAGGGAGGAGGGAAGAAGAAAGGAAGGGAGGGAGGGAATAAGGAAAGGAGGGAAGGAACAAGGAAAGGAGGGAAGGAGGAAGGAAGGAAAGAAAGAAAGAAAGAAAGAAAGAAAGAAAGAAAGAAAGAAAGAAAGAAAGAAAGAAAGAAAGAAAGAAGGGATGGAAGGAAGAAAGAAAAGGAGGCAGGGGTAAGGGGAAGGAAAGAAGGGAGGGAGAGATAAAGGAAGGAAGGAAGGAAGGAAGGAAGGAAGGAAGGGAGGGAGGGAGGGAGGGAGGGAGGGAGGGAGGGGGAGGAAAGGGGAGGAAAGGGGAAGGAAGAAAGGCCTGAACTTTGCATTTTTCAGATGGGAAATGCGAGGCTTCTGCAAGAACAAACCTTAGGCCATACACTGAAGAGATCTCGCTGGCACGTGGCCTGATCATTCCGCTCTCCACACTCCTCTGTTCTGATATGGCTTCTTCTGTCCTCTCTCCACGAGACAGGGGCTGTGGAGGCCTCTGAGCCACCAGGAGCCCCATCATCTTAGTGACCCCTAGTTCTGCTCACTGCCTGGCAGAGCCTCCAGGAAGGAGTTAACTCACCACACAAAAGCTTTTATGTGGGAAGAGTGACAGCCGGGGTCTCCCCAAGGAAATGGCTGAACAATTTGATTTAATCTGTGATGGTTTTCTGCAGCTGGAGGTGGGAGAGACATAATTGCCTCCAGGAACGTAAGAAAATGGCAGAAGAGAAATGAGTTAATTAACACTGGCTCTACACATCCCTGGTCTCTTCTCCCTGTCTTTGTGTTGTGACTCCTCAGGGTTCAGGTCATCTTACTTTCCCTCCAACCTGGGGACAATGCTGTTTTCTCTGAAGAGCTTCAGTTTTCTCTTCTGGAAAATGAGGTCAGTGGAAGGGTTATTCTCCAGAGCAAGCCTTTTAACCCTACTTCATTCTAGCAATCAAGATGCCATGGCTCTCTGAAAATTATTAATAAGAGCAAAGAACCATCATAATTTCTATTAAGTCCCACTAGAGAAACCGTAAATGCCATCTCTATATTCTTTAGGATGGAGGGAAGCCGGGTCATCTGCCCACCTTCCTGCCAGTGTCCCTGAGGGCACATACTCCTATTTGACCCTTAGTAGGGCAGTCAGGGACTATCTTATCTGCCCCAGGTCCTGGTGCTGGAAACTATTCCCCTGGTATTACCCAGCAGGCCTATAAGGAGGGAGCTTCTCTCAGGAGTGTGGCTGTGCCTGAGCAGCCTGCTTTGCTGGGCTTCTGCTCTGGATCCTGCTGTGTGTCTGATCCAAGCAGGGGATCACCGCCTCCCAGTCATCTGCTCCTATGTCACACGCCTTTGTCTTACACCTCAGGACTGTATTTAGGGGATGGCAAGGCTCCATCCTGGGGGTCACATTTGGACATTGTGAAAATCTAGGAGGCCAAGCCTCCCTTTTTCATAAGACACTTCTTCCACAGTGACTGTTGGGAGCCCATTCCTGTAACCCCCTTTTAAGGCATGGGAGCTGGAGGCCACATGGGAGAAGCCAGCAGGCATTCTACCTCTAACCACAGCAGGGACATGGGAAACTGCTACTTTACCTAAAGGTCAACTTTTCTCCCTGTTGTGCCAGGCTGAGCACTGCGATACCTGTGAGGAGCTGGCCTCCTGCTCTGAGCCTTCAGGACTAACTGGGGCATAACCGGAGCTCAGAGGAGCTCTGCCTGACTCCAAAGCCCAGACTCTTCTCAACCCAGGGCCTTCCTGCCTGCTGCCTTCATCCTGATCTCAGAAGGAAACAGGAAAGGGATTCTTAAGACACCTAACCAAACTTCACCAGCTAGAAACATTGGCAATGACTTATACAGGGATAGCAGGCTGAGGGACATCTTGGACAATGCATGGTAGTGACTGGAGGCCCAAGTCTGGGAGCTTCTAGGGAGGACAGAAGGGGGAAGAGAAACGCCCATGATACCACAGTCTGCTGGGGTTGGCAGGGTGTGTTGGGGTGGGCTGTATAGGGTGTTTCCAGTGTGGAAGATGGGGTGTGCTGCCAGTGGAATAGACATATATAGCACATGCCACAAACCAGCTCAATTTCATGAAAACATTATCTGTATATGCATGTACTGGATCTAGAAAAGTCATTAGTGAAATGTCCCCAAGTGTTTCAAAGGCTCTTTCTCAACGGTGAGTGACAGGGTACGAGTGTCTTCTGTGCGCCTTTCTACACCATCCACCTTTGTGACCAGTGTCAGCTCAGGTCTCGGCTCCATCCTGAGTGGCTGTGGGGCATCAGCTCCTTCCTGCACATCTCTGAGCCCCCACTTTCATATCTGTCAATTTGGGACATAAATGCATGTCCCGAAGTTTATTTAAAGGACTAAGTTACTATTCATACCTAAGGCAGGGATGTGTTTGACAAAATATAGATGGGTGTTAGTTCATCACTGCTGAACCCTTAGGGGACCAGAGTCACCAGTTAACTCACTGAGCTGCACCCAGGGCAAGTGGGGACCACATATGGCTCCTGGCTGCTCTGTCTCCTCTCCCCACCCGTGACCATCCCACATTTGGCTTGGGACTTGTTGGGGACAGCTTAAGACCTAACACTTCACTTCAGGGAAAATGAGAGCTGTCACAGGGGCTTAGCACAAGGCTCCTCTGAAGACAGGATATCCGAGGGGCACCCCACCACATCCTGTCCTCAATTAACAGATGTCTCTCCCTGAGCAGTGGATGTGGGGGCTGCCAAGGCTGCCGACACATGACCTCATTGTCTCTGCCCCCCCCCCCCCCGCACGGCAGGTGCAGTGGCAGGTCTGGCCTGCTGCCTTCTGACTTCCACCTCCCCCAGTGAAGGAGGGCTGGGGCACCACCCCAAGCTTCTGGGGCGCTGAGCAGAGGAGACCTATGGGGAGCAGGGAGGGCACTTCGCTGAGGGGCTCCCTGCTCCAGCTTCCCATGCATGACTCGCTAACCTGGGTGTGAAAGGCCAGCTGGGCAGGACAACAGGGCATCTAGCCTCTAGTCCAAGATGGCTTCAGCTGTGTTTTAGAGAAGTTTCCTCAGAAGCCGAGCATGGAAACAGAACCAGTGCAAGTTGCTGGCCTGGCTGGGGGGAGGGAGGGCTGATGATTCAGCATCTCAGGGCTCCATGAATTTCCTTTTACCTTTAGCATTATTGGTTTATTATCATCACTCTTAAAATGTTCATTTTACCCCACAAGTTTGTGTTTTCAAAAATATCGAGCCAGGCTGGAGGGATGGTTTAGTAGTTAAGGTGCTTGCCTGCAAAGCCTAAGGACCCAGGTTCAATTTCCTAGGACCCACGTTAGCCAGGTACACAAGGGGGCACAAGTGTCTAGAGTACGTCTGCAGTGGCTGGATGCCCTGGCATGCCCATTCTCTCTCTCTCTCTCCCTCTGTCAAATAAATTTTAAAAAGTCAAACTTTAGGCTGGAGACATGGCTTAGCGGTTAAGCACTTGCCTGTGAAGCCTAAGGATCCTGGTTTGAGGCTCGATTCTCCAGGACCCACATTAGCCAGATGCACAAGGGGGCACACGTGTCTGGAGTTCGTTTGTAGTGGCCAGAGGCCCTGGCGCGCCCATTCTCTCTCTCTCTCTCTATCTGCCTCTTTCTTTCTCTCTGTCCGTCACTTTCAAATAAATAAAAATAAAAAAATTTTTTTAAAAAATGTCAAACCTACAGAAAAAAATGAAGAAAATACTTGAATACTCTAGACCGTTTACTTACATTTATCAGTCAATTACCAATTGTTCTCCGTACACATAGATCCTCACAAGTACACACATGAACACACGCACGTGTGGGCACACACACACACACACACACTTGCCTCTTACCTACTCCCTGGACCTCAGACATCATGACCTCATTGCGTTGTAGTCACTGGGCATCTACTGCCACCTAAGGCCAGGGTCATTTTCTTAAATGCCAATCATGGCAATAATGCAACATTATAATATGCAGCTTACATCTGAATGTCTCAGTCACCTCGAGAATGTCCTTTGTAGCTAGTCTTGCTCTCTCTTCTCTTTCTTCCTTCTTTCCTTTCTTATTTTTTACAGGGTAAAAGAAAGCTAATATTTATCAAGATCTTGTAATGCCCCAGGCCAGGACACCTCAGTCTTAGGACATCAAAAAGCACTATTTGAAAAATGTCAACTCAGCTCTCTTCTTTTATCCAGGAAAAGCCAAGAGAGGACAAGCTGCCTGCATAAAGACACACATGACACTGTCCACTGAGACACCCATTGCTCATTTGTTGACCTAGAAGCCAGCCAGGCCTGACCCATGTATCAATGTGTCTGAGTTCTGGCCTCTTAGACCCTTTGATGTCTGGAAAGGGATATCACAGGCATGCAGGCTATCAGGGAGCTGAGCTTTGCCCAAAGACCAGATTAGAGTCGAGACATTTCACAGCCATTAAGATACTGTGAAAAGAGGCCAGATGGCCATCGCAGACACAGCCTTAAGACACCATTGAAAGAAAGCACCACCTCTTTCCGTGTTTTTCCTGCTCTACCCACTTTCCCAGCTTAGGTTGCCGAACCCTGGTGAGAGGGCAAGGAGCCTGTGCCTCTGAGCACAGTTTCTGGGCTGGAGAGATTCCTCAGTGGTTAAAGGCACTTGCTTGCTTGCAAAGCCTGCTGGCCCAGGTTTGATTCCCAGTACCCATGTAACTCCAGAGATGCAAAGTGGCACACACATCTGGAGCTCATTCTCAGAGGCAAGAGGCCTGGAACACCCATTCAGTCTCTCTCATAAATTTTATATATATATATATATATATATATATATATATGTGTGTGTGTGTGTGTGTGTGTGTGTGTGTGTGTGTGTGTGTGTGTGTGTAGTTTCTAGTAAAACTATGTTATCAATGGGTTTGTCCCCAGTACTATATAAATTGAGAGTTTTTAACACCAGTGACAGTACTGGGAAAACAATTGTCACCATGACTATTATAGTAACTATCACTAACAAGGGCACATGATGACTGGTGAGTGGCTTCTCATCCCCTCATGGAGCCTTGGGAAATGACAATCCCATCATAGTAGGAGGCAGCCTAGAGCGACTTCTGCAGAAACATTTGACGGGCATCAAGAAATCTGGGCCCTGGACTGGCAGGACCATGACTTCATGACGTCATGCTGCTCATCCTTTTTACTCATATGCATGAGTCACCAGCATTACTCACAAGCCCATTAACAAGATGGAAATCCATTCTATGCCCCGTGCAGTATGAACAGATGACTGTCCCTACTCTGTGAGTCACCCAGAAAGCAGAGGCCTCTGGCACAGCCAGGTTCTCAGAGCTAGTGGGACTCAGGCAATGATTCTCCAAAGAGAGCCCAGGGCCACTGTTGCAGGCAGGCAAGGGGTGCCCCAGGCACTACCCTGGGCTGTATTCTAGTTCTTTTGGGATGACACCTGTCTCCCCGCTCAAGCACAGAGGATTTTGCAAGGAAATGAAAGCAGCAGGTCAGACCAAAGAAAAGGTGTGCTGGGGCCCGGAGAGATGGCTTAGTGGTCAAGCTGCTTGCCTGCAAAGCCAAAGGACCCAGGTTCAAGGTTCAATTTCCCAGGACCCATGTAAACTAGATGTGCAAGGTGGCACACGTGTATGGAGTTTGCAGAGACTAGAGGCCCTGGTGTGCCTATTGTCTATCTTTCTCTCTAAATTAATTAATTAATTTTTTAATGTATTTAAAAAAGAGGTGTGTGGGACAGTGCAGGCTAGTGGTACACTGGTCAGTGTTTAGATGTTTGACAGTCAGTGTTAGGGCGAGTCTCCAGTTCTCAGAGTTTGCTGTAAGTCCACCCTCTCTATGACCTGACTCTGGCTTCCCACAGGACATGTCTAGATGGGCAGGCAGTAATGGTTGAACCCACAGGAACTCCCAGCAAGTCCAACTGGTTCCAAGCAGCTGGAGCTAAGAGACTCTTTTAAAGCAAAAAGAAAAAAAAAATAGTTACGGTGTATTTACTGTACAAAGTGATGGGTTCCATAGTGGCATTTTCATTGAGGTATCGTGATTACATTCACCCTCATTTTCTTCTGCTGTCCCTTTTCCTCTGTTTCACGTGTTCCCTTCCTTCCTTTTCTGAACCAGTCTCCCTCTTCTTTCACTAAGTGCACGTAGATACATGCATTCAAGTATACATATACAAATGTATACATATATATATATATACATGTATAATATGTATAAATGTATACACACATATATCTACATATATCTATTTCTACATATGGGAGAAAACATGCAGCATTTTTGTTTTTCTGAATCTGGCTCATTTTGTTAACAAGATGATGCCCAGTTTCAACTCCATGTTTTATATATATATATATTCTTTATACATTCTTCGAGGGGTGTACCTCTGGGCCGGTTCCTTTGCTGTTGTGAATAGTGCAACAAGAATCAGGGATACACAGGTGTGCCTGTGTGGTACGTTAACTTAGATTCCTTCAGACATGTTTCCAGGGTGGTGTAGCTGGGGCCTGCGGTAATTCTACTTTGGGTTTTCTGATGAGCTCCACGGTGACGTCTACTGTGGCTGCTCTGGTTTACATGCCCACCGGTGACGGACTCTTCATGGAAGCTTTCTCCTGACAGTCAGTTTGTTGGTCAGTGAGGAGCCCTGTCTGCCACCAGGTATCCCCAGTGGTTCTCAAGAGAAAAGAGGCACAAAGCTCATTGTGCAGCCACATGTGGGGGGAAGGCTTCCATTGTATTCAGAGTACCCTGGCTCATTTGCTGCCTAAAGAGCCACTCATTTACAGATTAGGAAACCGAGTCTAGAGAGATTAAGTTGCTTGTTTAGGGTTTCACAGCTCATTGGGGGATGGGGTCAGCTTTCAGATACCGGCCTCTGAATATTGTCAACTCTGTTGAAATCATGTGAAGCATGACTCTGATGTCACCATGAGGATGTTAACCAAATTTCCCCTTAGTTTTCCCTAGATTTTACTTTTCACAAATTATATCTTTACCCAGCATGCCTGGTGGACACGCCACTTTTCTTCCCCAGGTGGCTGTCTGCTTCTCCATAAAGAGTAGGTGGACCAGATGGAGGACACCCTGTGTCCCTCCCAGGCCAGGCCTGTTTTCAGTGAGGGCAGAGGTTGGTCCATAGAAACAGGGGACATGAGCACAGAGCTCTAGGCCTTTGTGCTCAGTACGTCACCTCCCTTGACCCCCACAGCTCCACATAGTACCTGCTGTTCCACTCAGGCCTTTAGAATTGCTGGAGAAAGATTGCACAGAGAAGTTACCCAGCTTGCCCCTGGGCCACTGGGCTCATCAGCAGTGGAAGCAAGATCTGAATCCAGGCCTCCACTTCCATAACAGGCCACCACTTCCCATGCCTTGGCCATTGGGAAATGGTGGAGTATGGTCTGAAGCCATGCCTCTCCTTTTCGTGGCAAGATAGGGTGTCTCTTTCCCAGCCGCTATAGGCTCCTGTGCATAACTTGTTCAGGAGCTGCACCACCATCGGTGCAAAACTCAGAATTCTTGGGAATCAAACTCAAAGGTTTAAACTGTCAGATGATTGTTCCTATGACTTAGAAAGCCCAGGGCAGGAGGAGATTGAAGAAAATCTGCAGTCTAAACTGAGGAGCAGCTCACCTCCCACGGGGGCTCATGTGAGGGCTCAGGCAGACTCATCGGCTGTTCTGCCCTCCCTTTCTCCACGGGCTCTGTCTCCTCCATGGCCCATATCATAACGCTCGTGACGTGCTGACGGCCCCCACACCAGGGTCACTTTCTGAGGATAAGTTCAGGTGGCTTGCTTATGATGTCATGATAGGTGCACAGTTAATTAGGCATGGCCTGGTTTAGCTGGAGGAAATCTGTTTTAAGAGCAGGGGACCCATCTCAGGGGATCAGGCTGTCCTTGAAGACAAGCTGGAGACAAATTGTCACTCAGAGGCTTACCAAGTCTCTTAGCATCACCCTCATCACCAGGACACATACAAACCCAGCCTTCCAGCCTGCCAGACTGCCTGTGCCAAGGGAAGTGAGACTGTGAAGCTACTTGACAGCAGAAGTGAAAACGCTGCCTCGGAGGCCCATGTCTGGTGGGAACTGGAGTTCCGGTAGTCAGAACCGCCCCTCCCTGAGTGCACTGGATGGGAGGAAGTGGTTGGGACTCGAAGTACTTAATTCCTTTTCAGAGCACTTAGGGAGCTTGAGAGAAGAAGGAAGTCAGTCACATGGTGTGGCTCCACTACAGACTTACTGAGGAGATGGAGAGATGGGTGGACAGACGGACAGACGCGATGGATGGACAGATGTGTGGGTGGGAGGATGCATGAATTGGTAGAATGAATGGGTGAATAGATAAATAGGTAGAGATGTGTGGGTGGATGGATAGAAGGATAGGTAGATGGATGGATGGGTGGGTGGACAGATGGACACATGTGTAAGTGGGAGGATATATGAATGGATGAAAGGATGAGTGGTGAATGGATAAATAAGTGGGTGTGTTGGTGGGTGGATAGATGGAATAGAAGGATAGGTACGTGGGTGGGTGAGTGGGCGGATGGATATATAGAAGGAGTAGTGGGTGAATGGATATATGGATGGACAGATGGCCAGGCAGACATGCAGAACAGGAGGGATTAGTATGTTCCTGAAGTGGCTAATAAGAATCAAATGGTTTGGTCAGGCTTGCTGGAAACCCTTAAGGAGGATTTTCAGTTCTAGCCTATCACAGAGGGAAGGGAAATAGTTCTCGCTGAATGGGAAGTGAAAATGTAAAAGCCTCTTTTCATGCAGAAGGTGGACGGACGGAAGTTGCCTGCAGTGAGAAACCCGCGGAACTAAGAAGGACACATTGCGTGCTAGGACCGAGGGAGAACGTCAGCAGCTCCCGCGGAGCACAGTGGAGAGGTCTCCTCTGTGAGGAGCACAGCTTCAGTTTGCTCCAATGCCAGCACAGTGACGTGGCTTTATTTCTATCAGACAGAGGGATGGACAGGAAGAGGTATTCAGAAAAGGGTGAAAGAAGGTCATGTCTTGACCCATCCTTTTAAATTGGCATTTAGCAGTGTTCTGCTAGGGATGCCAGTGGGGTCAGGCGGGCCTTGTCTGGCTTAGGAATGTTATCAATAGCCATGGCTTGGTACTTAGCATCTCCTGCATGGTACAGGTCCTTTGCACTTCTTACAAACACACACGGAAGATGGGGCTACTTTTGGCAAGAAATAAGCCGCATACGGAGCGAGGGATAATTGGCATGCAGAGAGGCAGAGTGACTTGCCCGGGCCGCACAGCCCCTTGGTGGTCCACCGGGCATCCTGACCCGGGTGTAGCTGAACACCCCTGGCCTCCCACAGTGTTCCCACTCTAGGGGTGTTTGAGACACGAGAGGCCAGGTGGATTTCGGTGTGTCTGTCCTACATATTATCATCAGTACACATTCAGTGTGCTTCGCTGAATCCTTTAACTGGAGAACGTGGATTGCAACAAAATTCGCCAAACACTGTCCCACCTTCCCACTTTTCAAAGGGCCACAGTCAAGTTAAATAGAGGTGCGATTTGGCATTGTGTCACAACCCTCCGCATGACAACCTGAGTGTGGATGACGTCTCTAACGTGAAGACTGCCGCCAGCACACACCGCTGTCCTTGGCTCGGTGCTCCCACTGTGGTTCTGTCACGCTTGCTGTCTCATCTTCTGACCAGCTGGTCACTTAACTTCTCTGAGCCATATTTTCTCCTCAAAGCACATAACAATGACAAATCCCCAGGACTGTTCTAAGGGCTGCAAGGAAGCAGCTTCATTCTGCCCTGCGCTGTCACACAAGACGGCAGACATCTGTATAGAGTGCAGCCCTAAGTCACTGAGGCCACAGCCACGTCACACTCTGATACCAGGCTCTCTCGATATGCCACATTCCTTGTGAAATATGGAGCAGAAATTCCTGAATTTCTTCTGTTTATAACATTTGATGATTTCAGAATTGATAGGCAGTGATAGTGCAGGTTGACCTTTTTAGCTTTGCCGTCTGCCTCCTTCCTACTTAGATAATTGTCATTATCTGTGCCATCTTCCCCAAGGAAATCCAAACTACCAGCCTCCACATAGTACCATCACCATCTCTCATCCTGGGCCCTGGACACCTGTTGGCATCACAATGCCCAGCAGATAGCCCTCACTGAGCACCTACCATTTGTCTGAACCTGCCTCGGGCACTGTTTATGCTAGTTTCATCAGTCTGTCCAATGGCTGTGGGAATTAGACACCAATATGCCCATTTTATAGATGAGAACATGGAGGCCTACAGTGTGTTAACTGACTTGTAGTCACACAGCTGTCACATCGCACATTGGGTGAGAATCATCCCCTGCTGGAAAAGTGTCTTGTCCACCTTCCCACTCCAGTCCTCCTTTCTCTGGAGTAGCCATGCATCCCCTCCAAGCTGGTGCAGGCTGCAGAGGCTACCCACGGGATTCCTGTGTCCTCTCAGAAGCCCATATCTGACTCCCAGAAGCCAAGTTTGCCAGACGAGCCTCAGTGGCTCCTCAAGTCCCTCCCCACTCTGTCGCAGACCCAGCCTCAGCGCCCAATGTACCTTTAGACACAAGGAGGCATGGCCTCCCTCGGGAGGCAGCTGTAGGGGGCCAGCAGGCGGAGGGTCACCGGCTCTCCATCAGCTGCTGCTCAGCCCAGCTCATGTTGTCAGAGCTGCAGTTGCTAAATGGCCACACACTTCCTCTGGTGAAACAAGGAAGATAGTCGCGGGGCTCACTGGAGGGCGGGTTCCTGTTCTGAAAAACCCACACCGAGCAGCCTTCTCCCCACAAGGACAGCAATGACAGACAGCAATACAGACAGCAATGACAGGGATGTTATGAATTTCATTATAAAGCCCCAGGGAATGTAGCCAGCTTGATTCTGAATGGCCAGAACTTGCAGAACTTGGTCTCTCTCTCTCTCTTTCTCTCTCCCTCTCTATCTAATTAAATGGCAGATGTGGCTGTGAATCTGCTCGTGTGTAGCCCCGGAGCTCACTGAGTCCAACATATAGCTATGGCTTTGCTTGCTGAGGCCTCTCTTTTCTGTCTTCTGATTATTACAGGTTTCTTGTATCACTGTAGAAGGGACCCAGAGCAGGACCTGTGGCCCTTTGTTCTGCCATAGGCCAATTTAGTTGTGAGAGACCTGAGACAAGAGACAACAAGGCCTGTGCACAGAAGGCCTGCCTGGCAGCTTCCTGGCCTCTAGACTAGAACCACCTCTTCTGGCTATGGTGCTGCAGAAGGTCTAGTATGAAAAAGGTGAAAGGGTGTGGCATCCTGGTAGATGGGATGGTCCTTGATGGGAACGTGAGTTAAAGGAAAAGAACTGAAAAGTTCAGGACAGGGCTGAGGCACACAGGCCTAACCTGCATACAGATCGTTGTGAGTGGAGGTCATGTGGGAGAAGGCTCTGCTTCCCAAGGAAAGCACATGGTGTCATGTTTGTGGGGGGGGGGGGAGGTGATGATCACAATGGCTACAATTTTGAGATGGTTAATTAAAAGAAAAAGTCCTCATCAAAGTGTGGAAAGACAGAGCTAGAGAAAGAGGGAAGGTGAGGCATACTCACAGGACACTAGAGGAGGGTGTGCTCATGGGTTTGAAGTTAAAATATACATGGTCTTTTCATAACATATTGCCCCATATATATATGCAATATGCATGAGCTCCCTGTTGACAGGTTGCAAGTGCTGAGTGGGGAGACCTATGGCATGATGGTAGGAGAGGGAGAGGCCTCTGGAGTACTGGTTCACGGTTGTCTGACTTGCCTGCTTTTGTCCAGGAAATGCCAGGTGACAGTGCCAGGGAGGATGACTTTCTGCAAGTGTCTCTTCACTCTTCACACCTCCCAAGAGTGTACAGAGCCCCAAAGTGACTTGCATACAGTTCCCAGTTAATCCCCACAGAACCAGAGCAGAGTCTAGGGCCTGTGACCCGGGGGCCCCCACCCTGCGAGGTCAATTCAGATACCCGGGACAGTCATTTGGAAACCTCACTGGGTGTTGCTTGCAAAGAAGAATTACAAACATGAGGGCAGCATCTAAATTTAGTAGGTTCTCTGTACTAGACAGCTGTCCTCAGATGGCTTGTGGAAAGCCAGCTCTGTACAGAGCATGCTGGGAAGGCACACACTGAGTGTTGGGAAAGACGGCCACAGTGGCGTAAGTGGGGCAGAATGGGCAGGCAAGGTCTGTGCTAGCACACTCACCCGGATGTGTACAGTAAGAACTAGGAGTGAACAAGCTGATTTTCGCTTCTGGCATTTGTCTAGAACCTAGTTGGCCACTGGCTATGTTCCGGCTGCCACCATCCCATCAGTGAACTAGAGAGAGCCCAGCACCTTCAGACACTGGTACTCAGCTGTGACATCCAAATGCCCAAGCCCTGCCTTCCTTACCAGCTGACCTCCTCTGGAGCCGTGAGACAGAGACCTCGCTTACAGAGCTGCTGTAAGGAGACACGGTGGCCACTAAGACATAAGAGATAGTTGCACAGGGGACTGCGGCTGGGGATGCGCGTTCTCTGGAAGGGATTAACAAACCATCGTAGGATGAGCCAGGGCAGGAGACGCACAGAGTGGAGTACTGCTGTGACTGTGGAGTCTTGGGGACAGGCAGAGAGTCAGGACACTTGCCGTATGGTGGCACAGACAAAGAGGCAAGGGCCAGAGCATGTGCTGGCCGTGAGTCATTTGGGCCCAGAGTGGTCAAGGACTGCAGAGGGCCAGAGGCCCTGGAGAGGAGGCCTGTGTGGTTAACATATCGGCCTCTCCCCAGGCTCCTCGAGCATCCTGGACATTCTGCAGGCCCATCCTTCACTCCCCACCTCAGCAGTGCACCCAGCATTCATCCCTGAGCCACAGTGGGGACCTGAGCTTTCTTCCCTGCAGTGGGGTCATCACTCAAGGTCAAGGATGCAAGGAATCTGCACAAGAAGCAAAGATAGGCATTGCCCTTCCAGGGACCTCAAGATAAGTGTGGGGTTGGCTAGGCTGGTCTGCACTGGTAGAGGATGGCCACTCATTGGGAGGTCACCCTCGCGGACATTCAGAGATGTACCATCTGTGTCAGAAACACCAGATTTCCAGAGGGCCTTGCAAATTAATTAGCTATCGAGGCCCAAACAAGCATCACAGAAATGCTCCAAGCTGCCAGCCATGCGCGGAACAAGCACAGTTCAGTTAAGTGGGAAAATATGGGCACCACCTTTGCCAAGGTGACACAGTCCTCTGCCAGGAATGAGCCATCATGGTCTGCAGCTGAAGCTGGCAGCTTTTCGAGTAGAGTAGTGGGACACTCATTTCTTTACCCTCATCTCTCCCAGGGGTGCCAGGCAGGAGGAGATAGCTCTGAGACCATTCAACCCATCACGGCAGGGGTAGGGGTGAAGCCTCCCTCCAAGTCAGAGTTCAAGGCTTAGCTTAGCAGGTCCCAGGGCTAGAGAAAGTTTGAGTTTTGTTTTCCTTCTTTTGGCACACGTGTGGGAAAGGGAGACTAAGGCAAGCTGGGGTCCAGTAAGCATTCCCTGAGGGGAGACAACCAGGCAGGAGCGAGTGTACCTGGCTGCCCATGCCTCCTGTTTGGAAGCCCTGCCTCCAGCAAGACAGTGAGACCCAGTTTCCTCCCAGGCTCCCAGAGCTCACTCACCTGGCTCCTTTGCGTTGTGGGCTGAGTTCAGCTACGTCTTGTCTGGAGTGGGAAGTGATGTCAGTACCAGCCACTGGCAGGCACCCGAGTCATTCCGTTTCCCTCACTCACTCTTTGCCATCCTCAGATGCCCCTTGGGGATTTATCTGCAATACAAGGATAGGACACATTGCACTTTGGAGTCAAGGTCAAGATGTCTGTGGGATGTGTGTCCTTCTGCAGATTTCTGAGTTTCCCAGAGCCTCAATGCTGTGGGTGGTGAGGATCCACAGGGTGACATGCAGAAACTTCCCAGTGCATAAGCATAGGGCAAAGATGGCCCAAGCACCAGAGGATTCTTTTCCTCCCACTGGAGCAGACCCTTCAGAGGACACTGGTATAACATGGTCACTGTACCTTGCCCAAAAGAGGTGACTCATATGTAACCATCGAATGGACAGAGAAATGAGGCCATGCCCAAGGAAGACAAGTCCTTAACTTGTGAAGATACATTTCCACCTCAGAGGAAAGCAAAACCCTGCCTTCCCCCTTGCGAGGGAGGGAAGACAGTAATGTTTCTCTGGAGGTATAGCTCCCTGTTCTGTAACCCTCTCTGGAGTTGGGGAAATAGCCCATGGAGGTGAGCTGAGTTTCCTGCTAGAGAGGCACCTGAATGTGTGTCTTCAGGCCCTGTTTCCGAGGGTACCTTCCTCGGGCTGTAGTACCTCAGAAAAAAGAAAACGTGGGGGCCTGTCTCATGGTGGCTCCCCTGCAAAGATCTGCACAAACAGTAGATCGCGGCTTTTCTGCCCGCGCTCAGCCGAGCCTGTTGCCTGCGCCGTGGGGCCCTGCTACTACACACAAGCGTCCCGTGCTAAGTTCTGGAGGCACTTGCTCACAGGCCAACTGCTTTCCTAGAATCCACCCCACACTTGTCTGCTGAAATGGATGCGTGTGCAGGAGCTTCCTGGGTAGCAGCTGTGGGCAGACAAGGGTGGCACTTGTTCTGCCCTGTCAGGCAGCTTGAGTGGAACAGGGGTCAGGACTGAACCAGGGAAGGGCAGGTGGTGGGGGCTTTGGGACACCAGTGGCCTGACCAAGGACTGGTGTTCACCGGATCCGTAACCCTGAGAAAAGTCCAGCACAGCAGGACGTGTGGCAGGCTCAGGGGGTATTCTCCCAGTTCCTTTTTCTTGTGGGGTGACTTCAGGTGCACCTTGCCTGGAGTGGGAGGTGAAGTCACGACCAGCCACTGACAGCCATCCTGCCTCCCCCAGTGGCTCTAGGATGCGCCAGAGCAGGCTGGTGAGCCAGTGGGTCAGTGTCTTCTGCACCAACTGTCCCTGCTCCCACTGTCGTAGACACTGGGTGGCTTACCAGGGCCTCACTGCATTTCTGGTGACTTCTCCACTGCTTGCTGCCCAGATCACTCTACTGCTGCATGCCCCTGGTTTACTCCTGGTCCACTGCCTCAGGAGGAATGGCTGCCCCACCTTAGGATGAGCCACAGTCATAGAGCATTGATGAGTCTTCTTCAGGGCCAGTCCTGGCATTATCCCTCTGAGCCTGGAGAGAGGTTTAGCAATCCCTCTCCCCTTCTGCCCAAAGGGGGGTCAAGCCATGCCTCCACCACAGCTCCTTTCCTCTGCCCTAAGCCAGGAATTTTCCACTGTCTGATGGCCAAATCTCAGAACTTCTGCTGCCATGGTGGTGGTAGGGGATAGACAGCAGAGGTGATGTCATCTGCCTGCAGTGTAGGCGTTGTCAGAGAATGATGTTGAGGTATAAGAGGTTGCCCAGCCACACCTGTTACTATCAGTAAAGCTCAAACCATGGACCGACCGAGTGGCTCCACATCCCTCTTTGCTCCAGTGTCTCAGTGTCACTTCCCCGCTCCTGCTGATCTGCCCACAGTGAAGAGTCCAGATGAACATTCCCAGCATTTTCATACCTTGTCATTAACTATCTACACACATGGAAAATGCCTTTATAAGTGACAGCTCGGGCTGGAGAGATGGCTTAGCAGTTAAGCGCTTACCTAAGCCTAAGGACCCTGGTTTGAGGCTCTTTTCTTCAGGACCCACATTAGCCAGATGCACAAGGGGGCACATGTGTCTGGAGTTCGTTTGCAGTGGCTGGAAGCCCTGGCGCGCCCATTCCCTCTCTCTCCCTCTCCTTCTTTCTCTCTGTCACTCCCAAGTAAGTAAATAAAATTTTAAAAAGTGACAGTTCCTACATACTGCTTATAAATACATGCTCTAGAGTTTTCCTCCTGAGCTCCCAGTGGGTATCTTGGGCATCACACTGGGGAGACCATGACTACCAGAGACCAAGAAGGAAGCAGAAAGCAAGAGAGGGGTTATGGACCATGTTCCATCCTCCTTGTGTGTGTCTCTGTGGAAGGGCCTGGAGATGCTCACAAACTGCTTAAGAACAAAGCCACAGCACCTGTGTTCCTGTGGGACAATGCTGGGGTCTGTTGGGACCCATAGCAACCATCTAGCAAGGCTATCTCAGACCACCTTCCTCGTCTTTGCTGTCCTGATCTTCAAAAGCTGTCAATTCTGAGAAGCAGCCACAGATCTGTGTTGTCATTGTGACACGGAGCATCTGTGCCTAGCATGGCCGTGGTGACCAGCAAATTCTTACAGGGAGGCAGGGAGGGAGAAATGGAGGGATTACGTTAAAAAAAAAAGAAAAAGAAAAGAAGCTTCCTTTACTGTAGATGGAAACGTCCTTAAGGCTTTAATCATGCTTAGATTCCCGAGGGCACCTGCCTGGATGGGCAGCTGGAGCTCCTGGAATTATCCCCGTAATAGACTGGCTCTGGCAGTGGCACAGGCCTGCCCTGGGATGTGGGAACAGCTGCTCAGCCGGCGATAAGGGCCTTGTGCTGAGCTTCCCAACACCCCGGAGTCAGGCTTTAGCACGGCTCTGCCCCCGCGTTCTCATCATATGCACCGCAGTGCCAACATGACTGGCCAGCCGCCTCTGAGGATGCTTGGCTAGCAGGAATGAGGTGACAATCCTAGCAGAATTGTGCCAGCTTCCCTTGAAATCCCCTCTAATGCTCTCATTCTAAGATGCCTTCTTAATACTTCTGCAAGGTCCGCTTTTACCTGATGACAAGATTTTGTTGTCAAAAGAAGATTAGGAGCAAAACTGGCCTTGATGTCGTTTAAATCGCTTTTACTCAGCGATTGAAAACTGGTTTAAGTAAAACTGACTTAACAGGTGTGAAGTGACCAGTCAGGAGTATCTCAGGGTGAATGGACCCGCTAATCACACACAGCAGTGGGTGGCGGTGAAGGGGGCTGGGGTTAAAGGAGATTTGAACTGCAGCCACCACTGTAGACTGGGGAATATTCCACTATTTCAAAATGTTAATTTGAGATGTGATAAGCTCACCAATAATTGACATTTATGGAGTGCTTTGTGAGTTACAGCCTCTTTTTGTATCTGTTACTTTATTTAATTTTCATAAGAATTCTTTGAGATATTGCTTGGAAGTTTCACGACTGCTATAATTGACTGGAAACTTGGCACACACAAGCACCGCCTG
Source organism: Jaculus jaculus (assembly GCF_020740685.1). NCBI lineage: Eukaryota > Metazoa > Chordata > Mammalia > Rodentia > Dipodidae > Jaculus > Jaculus jaculus. Next base: position 205,430,498 of record NC_059103.1, on the reverse strand, counting down.
TTGTCTCGTGAACTCTACTCAACAAATGTATGAGTACGTTATTCTCCTCATCATTACATTTGAGACAGCTGAAGCCCAGGGACCAAGTGTTCCCACTAACAATATGCAGCTGGCTAGACAGGTGCTGGACATCAACCTGGCCTAAGGTTCCTGCGGCCCAGCCTCTTGATGCCACACCCTTTGTATAGATGAGAGAAGGGGTCCCAGACTTGGAGCAAACGTCCCTGTTGACAGTGCAGGATCCAACAGGATCTCTCTAGGCCAAAAGCCCAGTTCTAGTTCTTTCTCCTTAAAGTCATAGTCATGTCTACTTGTTTGCATCTCACAGATTTGAGGGGGCCGGTGCTGAGCATGATGGGAAATGACTTTCAAGGGTGGGGAAGTGGATGGAGGAGGGAAGGTGTTCTAGATGTGTGCCTGTTTCGTTCACACAACTGCACCAGAATCTTACCTGGACACCCCAGGACGTGCAGGGAAGCACTTGCAGTGAGTGTGTACTTGAGGGGGAGCTCAGGGCTGTACCACCTTATCTCAGTGGGAGTTGAGTCCAGACCATGAGAAGAGGAAGCGGGCTCTGCAAAGGAAGTGCTGAGCCCATCTGAACACATTGACTTGGGGAGCAAGGGGAGGCCCCCAACCTGGGGATACCGCCACAGGGTGCAATTCAGCCTGTCAACAGAAAGTTGGGCCTCAGGAACCCAGAGATGGGCTCTGTGACGTTCAGGATGCTGAGGCAAGCCTGGTGCGGGTCTCAGAGTCACCACCATCTCGTGTTGCTAGAGTCTTCTGATTCTAACCCCTAACCTGGCGGTTTTCTCACCTGCTCCTTTTAGTGTAGCATGTGAAAGGCTTTTCTAGGCTACTGTCGCACCTCCAGTGAATCCCCATCTTCTTCCAATGGCCCTTCCATATCAAAGCCTTCTGCCTCTATGCTGAACCCTGTTCTGTGTGCTGATAGGAGTCCCTGGGCCAGGTCGTGGCTGCTGTTGACTGTCCTGAGAGGCCCCTAGCCAGTTCTGTGCTCCCAAGGTTGCCTCAGGCCATCCCTCACATGAGGCACTTCCTAGGACAGGCATGGAAATCCCACTTGATGATGGACCGGCCAGTGGCATTGGCTGAAGGAAGGAGGGAGGAAGGAGAGATGGAGAAGAGGGGAAGAGGAAGCTAGCCATCAGACTGGGGCTGTGTCATCTCCAACGGCTCTTCTCTGTGCTCACACTTCTGCGTGGTTCTTCATAATGAAGGCTCATGGCAGAGGCCAAACCTGTGGGACAAACAGCCCGCCCCTGCCTGAGGTATGAGGGGAGGCTTCAGTGGGGATGGGTGTCCCCCTTGCAGGGGCCTCTTTCAAATCCATCTTCTACCTGGAGGTGGGCACAGGAGGGTAACACCTCCAGAGATCCCCCCAGGGGTATCCTTTGTTAATGGCACTGGGTCACCACCTAGCTCAGCACACAAGAGATGAATAAAACCCTGGCTTTACACCACAGGACTGATGGAGCTCATTGACAATGCCCTCTGGAACAACACAGACCTGCATACACCTCATGATTTCCAAATCCATAATCTTAACCAGTGCTTTGTTGTGAAAGTTGTGTTTCAAAGTGTTATTTATTTATATATTTTATATATATTATATATTTATATATTTATACATTATATATTTATATATATATTATATATAATTATATATGCTTCTATGATATATATATTCAGTGTGATAATTTAGACGTGCATAGTATGGATGGATCTAATCAGGATAACTTACATTTACAATTCCTTATTGCTACTTCATGACTGGGTCTTTCAAGCCCCTCTCGTCCTGTTTTACAAAGTTTTAAAGAAAGTGATGAAATAGAATTGGTCAACACAGCTCTAGCTGCAACCATCCCACAGTGGTACCAGAAGGGTTCCCAGTAGCTCAGGCCACAGTATGCAGGGAGCCCTCACTCATTCCAGTCAGCGAGTATGCGTGCTCAGCCCCTTCCACAGCTCAGCTCCCCTGAACCTTATTACAAGGCTGCTTTGGGAGTACCGGTTACTGCCTTGTGATCCCTGGCCTCATAGAGCTGGGACCCAAACCCCTGCATCTCAGAATGTGCTTGTGATTGGAGACAGGGTCTTTAATGTGGCAATTAAGTTAAAATGAGGCCATCTGTATGACCTGATGTAGTCTGACTGGTGTCCTTATGAGGAGGGAACTCTTGCCCACTCAGGAGCCCTCCAAGATGCTTGCATAGTGGGTAGAGGGTGAACACATGGGGTGACAGGCAGAGGCTAGTGATTATAGGCTGGAGACAGACGCCTTTAGAGGAGGCTACTTGCCAGGCCTGGTCCCAATCCCCCACCCCTCCCACTTCAGGACTAAGAAAATGGATATCGCTTGTCAAGCCGTCCAGGGGGTGACATGTGGTCATGTTTTCTTCCTAGCAAACAGAGTGTGACTTGTTTGTTCAAAACTGAGTAATGAAACGTGTCAAACCATAGCACAACGAGCCCACCACCCTCCCCTCTGCAGTCCCGAGACTGCTTGCCCCGCTCCTGGGGGGGGGGGTGCTGCTGGGTGCTGGAATGAATGAGAAGTAGGAAGGCTTCTACACAAGCCCCTGTTCCAAAGAAGGCCGTGAAGGGAGGCATCCCCTGTGCACTGGGACGAAGCACTCCCTGGCACCAGAGCATGAGGCTCCAGGGCTGCATTTTAAGTCCCTTTAGACATGAGCACAGCCTCTGTCTAGGTCACTTGAGGGTGTCACTCTTACAATGGGACATCTTGGCCTTTGAAGCCATTAATTTTCCAGTGTCATGCATTCAAACGGCTTCTGAGGGCAGAAGGTAATGGAGTGAAGCAGATGTCTTGTTTGTGACAGATGGACAAAGGCAGTTTGTCATGTCTGCAAGACCTGGAGGAAGCATATAACAGGTGGCCTCCCCATTCTAAAGCCAGGTACTGTCTATTCCCAAAGAAAAGAGCCTTAGAAGGAGCCGCTGGAGGCTTCGTGTGGTCCTGAACGCATCATTCCCACCCCTGATACCCAGGCAAATGGGTAATTATACAGATAAAATGATGCCAGTGACCTTTGCCGAAGGTGTATGGAGAAAGGAGGTTGAGCACATCGTGTGCACGACTGTGGTGACAAGCAGCCCGAAGCCAGCTCCCAAACGTCGGATGACAGGGGTCACGTCATTACGCTTGATGAGTCTTTGCTGCTCTGGAATAAGGGGCCATGGTTGCTGCTCCCAGGAGTGGGGAGGTCTGATGAGAGAGAACAGTCTCTGTGTGCATGGAACCCACCAGGTGTCCACTGTGAGTGGGTGCCATCCTCTCTCCTCTCTGTCTGTGTCGACTTAGCTAGTGGACAGGTGACAAATCTCTTAAATATATATACCTGTGGAGTGCATGGCAGGGTTAGACGGGAGCTTCTCAGACGTATCTCCAAGGCATAAGTGGCAAAGGGGAAATAGATACACTGGGCTTTGTCACAATTAAAAAGGGTTTGACTGTGAATGATTGGGGAAAGTGAAAAGGCAGCTCATAGAGCAAGAGAAATTATTTGCAATTGTGTGTCTGATAAGGAGCTTGTGTCTAAAAAAATATAAGGAACTTAGTAATAGAGAGGCAAGTTGGTTTCCAAAGAGGCAGAGACTTGAGTAGATGCTACTCCAAAGACATCCACTCGCCCCTTAGCTGGAGATGAGGTTCTGTACTTCACAGGTCAGTAGGGAGATGATGCTAACCAGGCCCAGGAGATTCCACTCCCTGCCCATTGGGATGATGATGCCTGCCTTTAATCCCAGCACTCGGTGGGGGGTAGAGGTAGGAGGATCACCATGAGTTCAAGGCCACCCTGAGACTACATAGTGAATTCCAGGTCAGCCTGAGCTACAACAGCAAGACCCTACCTCAATAAACCAAATCAAACAAACAAATGAACAAACCAGAAGCTAGACTGACCATAGCTAGTCCTAGTAGAGAGGCAGAGACACAACATGTGCGCATTACTAGTGGGAACGTAGAATGGTGTGGCCATGCTAGAAAATGATTTGACAACGTTGTCATACGACTGAGCGATTTGAATCCCATCCCCCAACCTCACTCCTAGCCCCGGACAACTGCTACTCCACTTCCTGACGCTGCAGAGCCCCTTGCTCTGGGCATTTCATTAAAATGCTCATGTGCTGTGTGGCCTTTTGTAGCTGACATCTATCACTTCATCTGGGTCCTGGTACATAGGAGTAATTCATTTCTTTTTGTTGCGCCTGCCTCTCCACTCCAGTGTCCCCACAGGTGCCCCACAATCTCACATGGGTGTTTCACACCCTTTTCCTCTTCAGTGGCCCTCATGCCACACGGGTGCCCCTCACCCCTCACACAGGCGTCTCATAGTTCTCTCCACTGCAGTGCACTTCAGGTCAAACAGGGGACTCACACCTCTCTTCACTGCAGTGTCCTTTAGGTCACACAGGCATCCCATACCCCTCTCCCAAGCTCAAGAGTTCTAGGCTCTTTCTTGATTCTGGTAGCAGAGAAAGTGCCTTGTCTTGAGGCCACTCAGATGTGCACCCAGTGGACATAGTACAAACTTTTGAAACCCATCCACTTGGGGTCTGGGAAGAGGGTTCAATGAGAAAAAACAAAACAAAACAAAACAAAACAAAACAAACAAAAAACATTTGCAGTGTAAGATTCCGAGTTCAGATCAGCAGAACCCACAGGAAGAGGTAGAGTTCATCTGTAGTCTCAGCGCTCCGATAGTGAGATGAGAGGCAGAGACAGGAGAATCCCTGGATTCTCACGGGCAAGAGCCCCACCTCAAACAAGGTGGGAGGTGAGCACTGACACCCAAGGTTGTCTCTGACAAGGTGGGAGGTGAGCACTGACGCCCAAGGTTGTCTCTGACAAGGTGGGAGGTGAGCACTGACGCCCAAGGTTGTCTCTGACAAGGTGGAGGTGAGCACTGACACCCAAGGTTGTCCTCTGACAAGGTGGGAGGTGAGCACTGACACCCAAGGTTGTCTCTGACAAGGTGGAGGTGAGCACTGACACCCAAGGTTGTCCTCTGACAAGGTGGGAGGTGAGCACTGACGCCCAAGGTTGTCCTCTGACAAGGTGGGAGGTGAGCACTGACGCCCAAGGTTGTCTCTGACAAGGTGGGAGGTGAGCACTGACACCCAAGGTTGTCTCTGACAAGGTGGGAGGTGAGCACTGACACCCAAGGTTGTCTCTGACAAGGTGGGAGGTGAGCACTGACACCCAAGGTTGTCTCTGACAAGGTGGGAGGTGAGCACTGACACCCAAAGTTGACACCCCCCCCCCCCGCCATGTGCACTGCAACACTTGTCTGCTCACATAGGCAAACCCACGTGGGATTAAAAATATCCACTTCACCAGAGCTTGGGGACTTTCCATTTTATGCCTGTCTCTGCATAAAATAAACATAATCAGAATCAATAGTGGGTTGTTTTAGTACATGGGCTTGAATCCAGCCCAGGCTCTAAGCCAGCAGAACCTGGTGAAGCTCTTCGAGGTGCTGTAGTATGGTCAGGGCTCTTAAGTTACCTTCTCTCAGGTGTGAGTTGACGGCGTGGGGTTCTGGTTCATGTGTAGACTCTTGCGGGGCAGAGTCCCTCCTCACTATTCCTAACTTTGTGATGTGTCGTTGGGATGAGAACTCAGTCGTGAGATGGCTGGGGATGAGCTGTGGCTGGTGTATGCACAGAGAGCAAGGCAGGCCACTCTTTGCCAATTTTGCAGGTGGGCGCATGCAGCTATGAGAAGAGCAGCCTCTGAGATGGAGGCCGCAGAGGCCACATTGCCTTTTAGCCTTCTTGGCACCACCAAAATCAGTTCTGTGACTTTCCGCCACGATTATGCAATGAATGCATGGTGGGAAAGAACCCAGTAGTTGACAGTATTCCCAGTGACAATTACAGCTCACTTTCGTTGACTGTTGGTAGTGTACTGGATGTTTTACACCCTCTCACATCTGCTCTGCGACAACTGACTAAGGTCCCTTCCATACAATAGGAGCCAGAAACTAAGAAGATGGGTCAGTGGGGTGGGGTGGCAGAGGAGGTGAACAGGGGCAGCTGACAGAACTGAGACCAAAACACTCTCCAACTGTTCCCATGGTCAGGGCCTTTGTGCTTGGCATTAGTGTCACCTTATTACAGGACAGAAAGGCCAGCGCCATCAGAGAGCACAGTGGGTAGAGGACAGAGCTGTAGGCAACTGCCGAGATCCACCATCTGTCTGTACCTCACCAGCTGTGAGACTAGGAGGGAGCATAGCTTTACCTCTCAATTTCCTGTCACCCCTAGAGTTGAAATTCTACTGTGCCCACACTGAAGGTTGGTCTGAGGCTCAGATGAGATACTGTGAGTGCTGGGTTAACTCACCCTTACTGTGCTGTCTGTGAGCTGGCCCTGCTGCGGAACTTCCCAGACCTTGACTTTGGGATAATATTCAGTGGCACTGGAGAGGAGGTAGCTGTAGGCTTCCCACCCTTTCTGAATGAGGATGAAGATGGAGGAAGGCTGAAGGGTGTGGGGGTGCGAGGAAAGAAATGGAACAGAGGCACTGGACTTCTTTCCTACCCATAGTCACCTAGCTCAATGATCCATTAGGCAGGGTCTTCAAGGCAAATCTGGACAGCAAGATGCCACCAACAGTGTGCCTCTCCCCGTTTGCTTGGCTGGCTGGTGACACCTTCATGGAAGGACTTCAAGGGCAGGGATTCCTTCCAGGATACACTGGAGGCTGTGTGTGTGTGTGGTGTGTGTAACTACAATGGTACACATCTGAGCACTGAGCAGGATCAACTCACTGTGCATGTTGTAGTGGTGATTGTGTATGTCTACGTGTGACTGTGTGTTCCTGCCTGTAGATGTCCATGGCTGGGGCAGGTCTAAGTCTGAGGAGACTCTCATGGGTAATGGAGATCAAGGCAGCTTACAGAGGCTCCAGGAAGAAAAGGCTGTGGTCGGCAGTTGTGGTTTGGCCCATAGCATGATTAGTGCTAAATAAAGCAGAGAGAGGAAATTCGCTGTCACTCCACAGCAGATGCGGCTAGATAAGGCTCGAGCCCCAGGTTGTACACATGCTTCCATGACAAGAGGACTGAGGTCGCCCTGTGCTTCACACTCTGAAGGTCCTGAGACACAGACAGGCCAGTACTTCATCCTCTGTAGGTCTGAGAAGCTGACAGTCCAGTACCTCACACTGTACAGAATCTGAGACACTGACAATCCAGTACCTCACACTGTCTAGGAGCTGAGATTTTTTTTTTAATTTTTTTTTTGTCCATTTTTTATTTATTTATTATTTGAGAGCGACAGACACAGAGAGAAAGACAGATAGAGGGGGAGAGAGAGAATGGGTGCACCAGGGCTCCCAGCCTCTGCAAATGAACTCCAGACGCGTGCGCCCCCTTGTGCATCTGGCTAACGTGGGACCTGGGGAACCGAGCCTCGAACCGGGGTCCTTAGGCTTCACAGGCAAGCGCTTAACCGCTAAGCCATCTCTCCAGCCTGGAGCTGAGATTTTTGACAGTCAAGTACCTCACACTGGGCAGGATCTGAGAGATTGACAGTCGAGGAACTCACACTGGGCAGGATCTGAGAGATTGACAGTCCAGGAACTCACACTGGGCAGGATCTGAGAGATTGATAATTCAGTACCTCACACTGCACAGGATCTGAGAGATTGACAGTCCAGTACCTCACACTGCACAGGATCTGACAGACTGACAGTCCAGTACCTCACACTGTACAGGATCTGAGAGATTGACAGTCCAGTACCTCACACTGTACAGGATCTGAGAGATTGACAGTCCAGTACCTCACACTGTGCAGGATCTGAGACACTGACAATCCAGTACCTCACACTGTCTAGGATCTGAGATTTTTGACAGTCAAGTACCTCACACTGGGCAGGATCTGAGAGATTGACAGTCGAGGAACTCACACTGGGCAGGATCTGAGAGATTGACAGTCGAGGAACTCACACTGTGCAGTATCTAATAGATTGACAGTCCAGTACCTCACACTGTACAGGATCTGAGAGATTGATAGTCCAGTTCCTCACACTGTGCAGTATCTAATAGATTGACAGTCCAGTACTGCACACTGTGTAGTATCTAATAGATTGACAGTCCAGTTCCTCACACTGTGCAGGAACTGAGAGACTGAGAGTCCAGGACCTCACACTGTGCAGGATCTGAGAGACTGACAGTCTACTACCTCACACTGTACAGGATCTGAGAGATTGACAGTCCTGTTCCTCAGACTCCTAAGTTCTTTGAGACCCCACCACACTGACAGGTCCTCACTACTACTCCATGTAGTAGACATCTGCTTTTTTACTGATTATTTTGTTGTGTTTCTTCACAATGGCCTGTAACATGTGATTTCCTAGCCTCATCCAAAATGGAAAAATAAAGGTCTCAAAGTGGCTGCCTCTCCAATTCACTTCATCAGAGAGTGGCAGAACTGAGTTCCAGCTTCGTCCCTCTGCTCTTCAGCCTGTGCCCTGTGCATGACTCGGCTCAGCTGCTGGCAGCACCCACGCCCCACCCAGTCACTGGTCTTTGATGTGAGGGCTGCCAGCCATTGGTTTGTTTAACCACCAATTTTCCACAAAGAAATAGTTGTCCTTCAGAAAAAGAATGATTAAATCAAAAGAAGAAGAAAGTCATTAAGCTATCTCATAGGACCAGGGCAGCCCAAGCCTTTGACCACTTCCTCGTCACATCAGTAAACCTGTTCATTTACAGCTGGTGAAATGATGAAAACACCAGAGGCTATCCTGAAATCCTGTTGCCTCCACAGCCTGGTTGTGGGTGAAGCTGGGTGGTGCACCCCGGCCACCCAGAAGCACTTTGCTCCTTAGAACGCGAGGCTGTGGGAGAGTAGTTGCTCCAGTCAAACCCTGCTCCACACTCTGACTGCAGCCACTACTGCCACCCACCATGTCACCCTGATCCTGATCCTTCCATGGGCAGCCTGCATCTGAGCGAGAGGGTGTGGCCCACAGAGCAGTGCCTGAGCCAAACATTGGGCCACACCCTGCTCAGCTCCCTGCTTCCTCCCTGGATGAAGGAGCCTTCTCTGACCCTCCTACAGCCTCTTGGAACTCAACACTCTATTGACATTCTAAGACCAGAAACGTCCCAGGATGCTCACTGATGAGACTTCAAGACCGTCCTTTCCTTGTGTCTGTGTTTCCGCCATTGGGCATCTCTTTTAAATCCTACTGAATTTTAGAGTCAGGAAAGCTTATTATTGAAGGCAGGGGTGGTTCTACCTTGCAGAGTTCTCGTCTCGGAAGACTGTCCTGGCCTTTGTCTCTGTTTGGGAACATCAGCCTTCCCCCTCCTTGTCCACCTTCAGCTACATGGCACAAAGGAGCTCATCTAGAGCCTGTCACAGACGAGGAAACATGCTATACCTCAAGGTCACACAGCATGTTCTAAGCAGCCAGTCAGCCACACTCCCACACAGTGGACACCTCCATCAAGGGTCCCAGGATGTCACTGTGTGGGAGGCTACAGAGCCCCGCTGAGCACTCCGGGCAGACCAGGGGTGGCGGCGGTACAAAACATGAACCTCAATCCTTACTCACTCTTCCAGGGAGGCTCGGCACTGTCCCCAGCTGCAGTCATCAGCCCCAGCAGGGCTCGGCAACAGGCAGAGGCCTTGGCAAAAGAGATCGGATGCCCCACCTCACCCAGCCAAGCAGTGGTGTCTTGCCTCCGTCAGAAGCCCGCCAACATCCTCAATGATGCTCAGACCAAGGTGAGCACTTGTGTGCAGGTTGAGGATGGACAATCTCTGCTCTTTACGAATTGAAACCCAGGGCTAGTGAGGAGACATGATCTGTTCCGAGCCACCCAGCAGGTGGATGACAAGCTGGAGCTAGACTGTATGTCCTGTGACCCCTACCTCATGCCAGACCATGGGCTGGGGCAACCCATATCCAACCTATTGACAGCAGACAGGCTGTGCTGCCACTTAACTGCTTATGTGCACAGTGGGAACTAAGCCAGAGACCCGCGGAGTGCCAGGATGGAGTGGAATAGCCCAGGTCAGCACTTCAGGGACACCCAATCAGGCCACAGCTCCTTAGACAGCACCTCTGGGTGCACCCCTCTGCGTGCAAAGACCTTGTCTGCTGTTCCAGTCATTTTCCTCTTGCTTCCCATTAGAGCCTAGCTGTGTGGCCAGCAGGAGAGTCTGTGGTCAAAACCCCATTCAGAAAAACAATGCAGCTGTTTGTTAAGTCCACAGGCATTCTGAGGCAGGATAAAAGTCTCTCAGGGGCTGGAGGGGGCCATGGTTCCCCCTGCTGAGTTCTCCTCCCACGGGCCATCCAGGGCCTGTCCCCGTGCAGAGCCAGCAGCCCTTTATCTCTACATCCAACAGCGGGAGCTGGGCACAGATGGGGATGACACTATTTTTAAAGAGAAAAGTAAGATGTACCCAGGTAACGTCCTTCTTCCCCACCCTGCAGCTGCTGGCCGTGAGTGGTCCTTTCCACTACTGGGGTCCTGTGGTCGATGGCCAGTACCTGCGGGAAACCCCGGCCAGCGCGCTGCAGAGGCCTCTGCCAGCAAAGGTCGATCTGCTTGTTGGGAGTTCTCAGAATGACGGGGTCATCAACAGAGCCAAGGCCGTGAAGGTATGTGGCCTCTGGCTGCCATGTTCTGGAAGTGCTGACTGACTCTGCAAGTGTGCCAGGGTGAGGAGTCACTGGCTTACTTACAAAATGTGACTCCACCATGGGGTGCTTTTGTCCCCACAGGTTCTGGGGTTAAACATAGGGCCTGCACTCCTGTGCAAAGGCTGCAGGGGTTTGAAGGTGGTAATGGGGAGGCTGGCTTCTGAACTAAGCTGTTTTGCAGAAAGTGAGCAACCCAGCTACATCTACAAGTCAGCTGTAGCTGGGTACCCTGGGAAGTCTGCAAGGAGGAGCCTGTGTGATAGCTTGGCAGCCTCGGCATTCTGAGCTGGACACCAGGTCCTGCACCATGCAGACCTCTGTTCCATGATGCATGTCTGTCCTCCTACAAGTGGGAGAAGGACCAAGTCCTGAAATGACACCCAGATGCCAGCCTGCCAGGCTGGGTCTCTTCCCGGGCGCTGGCTAAGTGCAGCTCTGTGTGGGTGTTGGAGGTGGAGTGGTGGGAGCCAGCCCAGAGGACTCGTGCTGGTGCAGCAGGGTTCTTACTCTGACCGGGTGCTTGGGCCATTCCCTTAATGCAAACAGGCCTAGAAGAGGTAACTCATGTCTCCCCTACCCAGCGCTGAACTGAGCCACAGCCTTTCAGGTGGTCAGACTGAAGACCCCAACCATGCGATGCAGGGACAGGCGCCTCTCTTCAGCTCTACCTAATGCCTATAAAGCATGAGTAGAAACTCATGAACGCCTCCAGTTCCTCTGGGTTATCCTACTGCCCTTGGGTGCCATACCTCAGTTTGAACAATATACTTTAGATCCTTAAATGCATGTGTTTTCCATAACATGTACACAGAGATGCTTATCACAGTATTACTGTGGCAAAAAGTTGGAAGCACTCCAGATGTCCACTAAGAGGGAAATGGCTGGCTAAATTACAAAGCACACAAACTAGTTAATCAATACTAGGCAAAGCTGTTACAAAGGTGCACTAGGTGTCTCTGCCAGCCTGAGGAATGCCTGGGTCAGGCTGCTAAGTGGAAAACAAAGATGCCTAAGAAGACAGACTTGAGTTAGTACTCATGCTTAAAGAGCAACCTGCGTGTATATACACATACGTAACTTTGCATATTGGAGTGGGTTTCTCTGTGTGTGTGGTGTGTGTGTGTGTGTGTGTGTGTGTGTGTGTGTGTGTGTGTGTGTATAGGCCAGAGACAGACTAGAATGTTCAAGTGTTATCTACTTAAAAATATATTTGTGAGCAGACAGGGAATGTAGAAAGAGAAGGAGAGAAAAACAGTATATGGGTGTACCAGGGCCTCTTGTTACTGCAAATGAACTCAAGATGCATGTGCCACTTTGTGCTTTATGTGGGTACTGGAAAATTGAACCCCAGCAGGCTGACTTGGCAAGCAAGTGCCTTTAATCACTGGGCCATCTTTCGAGCCCTGTCCACCTGGTGTCTCACTGACCTGGAACTTACCAAGTAGGCTAGACTAGCTGACCAGTGAGCCCCAGGGAGCTGCCTGTCTTAACCTCCCAGCACTGAGATTACAAGTGTGCAGCACCCAATGGTGCTTTGTCTCCACATGGGTCCTGGGGCTTGAACATAGGTCGTCATTCTAGCAGGGCAGGCGCTGACAAGTGAGCTGTCTTTCCAGCCCCAGATATGTTTCTGTATGAGAGGACGTGGTGTGGATAGACACACAACAGGCCATGAACACTGGCTGCCTTGGGAGTGAGACAACAGAATGACTTAATCCCCACATCTGCTCTGTGTACATGACATGTAATGTAGCGTTGTCCTGTGGGACAGGATGCACAACCATTGGGCTGAAGATCCTGTTCTCACAACTCTGGTTCTGAAGACCATGCACAGAAAACTCGCCCCAGCCATCTCTAAGTTTTAATGGAGGAAGAACGGCTTTGAGTCTCATGAGCTCTAAGATCATCGGACACAGGCAGGGCCACCCTAGGAGGTGTAAGCACACTGTGTTCCACTGTGGGAGTGCCCCCTACCAGGGAGTGAGGTGACATTCGGTTTGCAGATTTGGGGCTGTAGGAGGGCAAGCGTGGCTTAAGTCATTCTGGACTATGCCATCTTATTATAAGTATGTCTTGGGATTTTCCTGCCAAGCACTGTGCCAGTGGTATTTCTCTGGGGGCTTTCTACACTCTGTCCTCAATATCTGAGCTAGTAAAGACAGACCAGAGGACCACTGTCCCTCCTGGCACTGTATGTAATTTCTCTGTGGGTTCCTTCAGGCCAAGTTTCCTTTGTCCAAACAAGAAAGAAAGAAAGAGAAAGAGAGAGAAAGAAAGGGGGAGAGAGGAAGGGAGGGAGGAAGGAAGGGAGAAAGGAAGAAAGGAAGGAAGGAAAGAACAAACGAAGGAAGGAACGAAGGAACAAAGGAAGAGAGAGAGAAAGACAAAGAAAGCACGAGCCCAATGTAGTAATGCAAACTGGCTTAGCTTTTAGCCTGCTGAACATCTTCATGTTTCACGGCTTCTCATCCTTCCATCCACAGCTGACTGCATGGGCCACCCCACTTTCTCCTGCCAAGCCAGCACACTCTCCATGGTCTCCTCAGTAAACGGCAGCACACCCTGTGCTCCAGCTTAACACCAGTGGCTCCACTCACTTCTCTCAACCAACAAGCCTTCTGTCAGCCAGTTCAGGTGGCTCTGTCTTCAAAAGGTGCCAGGCATCCCCCACCATCTCATCTGCGGCCTCCCTGTCCAGAAATCATCTTTCTCAAGGCTTTGTATGGAAGCCACTGTCTCCCCAACCTCTACCCATGACACCCCATGAACACCCCAGATCTGGAGCAGCCCCGGCCCTCACAGTGCAAGTTGGATCGGGTCCCTCTACTTCTAGGAGTCCACTCAGCAGGGCCTCATCTCAAGCAGTCAGAGCCATGACCTTTGCAGTCGCTCCAGAACCCTGATGGATGGAGCCTGACGTCACTTCCTGTTCTCCCCTCCTTGGTCACCTTGCTTGGCCAGAGCAGGCTAGTACTTTGGGTACTATTCAGCAATGTGTAAATAGCTGGCGCGTGCAGCTCCTTCTCAAGTATTCCCAGTTACCACAGGCCTCATTTCCTTCAGGGTCACTTCTTGGGTCTAAACCTCAATGAATCACCACATCCCCCTAAGCAGGGCAAGCAGCGTGTCTGTCTAAGAGCAACACCTGTGGTGAAGCCACTGAGCACTGACCAGTAACCAAGTGGTGGATGCAGGACCAGGCGTGTCATTGAATTCCTCCCTTCAGGAGGTCCTGGTTAGGTTAGTTCATTGAGAATCAACAGAGCAAATAGCCAGACGTGGATAAGTGCATGTTGTGTGGAGAGGTGGGCATCCCATCCCTGAAACCTGGAAGGCAGGGTGGAGTCACTGGACACCATAGGGACACTGTCAAATGGGTGACACCTGACTTCACAGACCCCTTCCTGTGGCTATCTGACAGCAGAAGGAACAAGGAGAAAGTCCCAGATGTCCTTGGATAATAATCAGGAGGATTTAAATTTCCAGAGTCCAAGCCTCAGTTTCCCTATCTGTAAGTTAGGAGATTTTTCAGTAGATATCTCCTAAAGATGTTCAAAAGATTAAAATATACACCAATGTCTGGAAAATAGTTGGACCTGAACAAATGATAGATTTTTCTCCACCTGATTCTTTAATGAAAGGGTTAAAAACCTCTGGCCCTGAGGAAAAAAATGCCTGACCTGAGACCAGTTCCCCAAGTCACAGGAGCCCATAGATGCATATGTGTGTGTGTGCATGAGCGCCCATGTGCCCGCGTGCTGGCACGTGCAACACACACACACACACACACACACACACACACACACACACTGCACTTACCCACACATTCTTCTACCTCATGCCAACCTGCAGAAATGCCAGCCTAAACCTAGCCCACAGACACACACAGTCCAGTCTCCCAGGAAGTCCCGGAGGGCTAGGAATCTCCTACCCCTAACTCAGCCCCTGGGACCAGCCATCTCCTCTGCAGGAACCTGAAAAGGCCCCCCAGATCCAACAGGGTAGGTGGGTGGGTCTCCACCAAGACCTCGTGGGGACTCCCGACAGCTATAGCCCAGGCCACCACAGCCCATCCAAGGAGTCAGGACAATACCCAGACACATACCTGCAGAGCCTCTGAGCAGCTTGGGATGCCAGGGAAGGTGGGTGGGCTCCGTTCGTTCAGACGGAGCAGCCTTATTTCTGGAGGGTCGGCTTTCTATTGAAATTCTCTGCTGGTCTCCGACGTGGGGGATTTTCCGCCTTCCTCCCTTTCTTCCCGACTGCTGAAGTTAACAGTCTGTCTACACTAACTGGGCATTCATTTGCATGATCGGAAGCGGATTTGCTCCAAGATTCCCTCTTCTGCTTCTCCCACAAGCATCTCCAAGGAAGGCAAGAAAAATCGGAAGCAGAGTGTTACCGCCGTGCCTTGGGCTTGGCCGCGAGTCGGCCTTTCTTGGGAGCAGGTGCCGAGGGGCCCTGGGAGGGGGAGTCCATCCGTGGGAGAGCTGGAAAGCAGCACCTGGCAGTCCAGGCTCTGGCACGAGCCTCGGTGCAGCGCTATAGAGTCCTCGGTGACAGATTCTAGTGAGAGGCGCAGGCAGAATTCCCCAGTGTGTGTGTGAGATTTCTTGGAAAGAGGCACAGTGACCCCAATCCTGGTGTTTGGTAGTTAGTTCTACTCAGGCAGAGTGAAGATATGAATCAGATGCCTTGATGCCTGGTTTTGGCCATGCTGTTGAGGCGAATTGTTTAGCAAATCCAAGGCATAGTGAGTTTAGCTTCCAACTGGCACATGAAGTCCACCTGCTCCTGCATGTCTTAGAAAGGAGACAGCTCCCACAGCGTTGGGACAGTGCAGGCTCTAGCTGCAGAGAGCCCTAGATCACCAAGACCCCTCTCCACCCTCTGAGACCACAGCCCTTGGAGCCCAATGCTCAAAGCTATGGCTCAAGGGACGAACTTGTCCCCCTCAAAATATTAACACATTTTATAACTTCTGACATAAGAATGTATTCTGGCCACATCAGAACTACTACTTATCATATTTCTCCTTGTGATTTTTTTAAAAGAAACTAACAGGACAATATTTTTGTGGGTCCCTAAAATATAGTGGCCATGTAGCACCAAGCTTTATTTCCTTCATGGAGAAATGCCCCTTGTCCCTTAGCTCTGTAGTAAGAGAAGATGAAACTCATTCATGCGTTACTCATGCAAGGATGCTGCAGAGATTTTAAACATGTCTATGTGCTAGGGTCTCGAAAAGATCTCTGAAGAAAAGTGATAAAATGGGGGACATACTTTAGGAATAGACTAAACCTATTAGAGGAGGTGACCATAGGTTGTGGAGACCTGCTTGGAAGGAGCAAGCTATGGGAGGGGACCATTTAGGAGCGGAGGTGCGCAGAGCAGGGATGACGGATGACAGGGTTGTGTAACCCAGAGGAAAAAAAGCCCAGTGAAGGGAGTGGAAGAGGTGGGAGGCACTACCAGAGACCAGTGGTGTAAGATCTTGCTTGACGATCAGCCAGGTGACTTTATTCTCCTGACTGTGTCTAGGGAATGCATTTAAGCTAGGAAATGATCATGTTGATTTAGAAAATCCCATTGTGCAAGCTGAATGAAACTTTACTGAACGTCAGACACTCACACACACAAAAAGCAAGCAAAAAGTATAGCTCAGTGTGGTAATACATGCTTTTAATCCCGGCACCCACACTTGGGAAACAGAGGTAGGAGGATCACCATGTACCATGAGATCAAGGCCACCCTGAAACTATATAATGAATTCTAGGTCAGCCTGAGCTATAGTAAGACCCTACCTCAAAAAAAAAAAAAAAAAAAAAAAAAAAAAGGGCTGGAGAGATAGCTTAGCGGTTAAGCACTTGCCTGTGAAGCCTAAGGACCCCGGTTCGAGGCTTGGTTCCCCAGGTCCCACATTAGCCAGATGCACAAGGGGGCACACGCATCTGGAGTTCGTTTGCAGAGGCTGGAAGCCCTGGCGCGCCCATTCTCTCTCTCTCTCCCTCTATCTGTCTTTCTCTCTGTGTCTGTCGCTCTCAAATAAATAAATTAAAAAAAAAAAAAAGCTGGGCGTGCATGGTGGCACATGCCTTTAATCCCAGCACTCGGGAGACAGAGGTAGGTGGATCACTGAGAGTTCAAGGCCACCCTGAGACGACATAGTGAATTCCAGGTCAGCCTGAGCTAGAGTGAGACCCTACCTCAGGGGAAAAATAAAATAAAAAAGCAGAAGGCAGATCATGCTATTGTAGACAAGCAGGGAGCAAGAGAAGAACAAGATGGTCCCTTCAGCAAGGCTTGTCGACAGTAAGGAACTATCTAATATGGGCACAACCTGATAGACAGTTGGGAGTGTGAGCAGGAAGTTCAGGGGAGAGCTCAGAGCTATAGATAAGATCCGAAGGGTTAAAAAATAAACAGGGAAGTTTGATGTCACAGAAGCCCAGCAGAGATAGGGTTTCCTAAAGGAAGATGAGGTCAGGCACTAAATGCCACTAGAAGAGGAATAACACGGGGACAGCAGTCCCATAGGGCCTTCCGGGCGTGGGTCACAGAAATCTTGCTGAAGGTCATTCTTGCCAAGTGAGGAACATGAAGGCTAAGCGGAGCACTGTCTACCCACCGTGCTCTCTGAGGCTGCCCTCTGTGCAGGGCATGTTGCACCCCGAGCGAGCACTCACGGAGCCTTTGCTTATGTGTCAGAGGGGCTCTTCTTTGTGGCAGCCCATGTGGTGTTCATCCTCAGTTCACAGCTGGACATAAATCAGTGTTCAATTTGTGTCCCCCTGGTAGTCAGTGCTGTGTCCCATCTCCTGAGGTGCTTTAGAGAATTCTGGTGCAGCCTTCTTTTACTGATTCTCTCATACAACCTTCTAAGAGTGGACACTGCTCTGCTGGCTTCCAGGTTTCCTCTGCAGATCCTGCGGCACATGCCTCCTTCTTGGGCCTGGGGATGTAGACATTCTGCAGCACTTTGAGAGCAGCCAGTATACAGACATCAACGAAGAGCTTTCTCTA
This sequence comes from Jaculus jaculus, assembly GCF_020740685.1. Lineage (NCBI taxonomy): Eukaryota > Metazoa > Chordata > Mammalia > Rodentia > Dipodidae > Jaculus > Jaculus jaculus. Next base: position 205,412,758 of record NC_059103.1, on the reverse strand, counting down.
TGTAGAGTGTCTCCTAGCACACCCCCTATAGACCAGTGTTCCTGCATCTGCCTCAGGATGGGGCAGGTGATGGAGAGGCGGGATGGTGGAGACTCCAGGGAGAATTGTCACATGGGATCCCATGGGATGCCACACAGTGCTGGGGACACAGGAGGTAAAAGAAGCAGGACCCATGTTTTGCCCCCACTAAGATCAGACAGATGTTAAGAAGTGTTGCCCAGGTGAGCAAGGGCATGTGCAGAGGGTGGAGGTGAGCTGGACCCTCTCTGTTAGCTGTGAGGGTCTTAATTTCCAGGAGGTGAGACCTCTGAAAATAGGGCCTAAGGTTTGGGCTGGAGGAAGGTTTGGGCATTGTTACTGCTGCTGTTGAGGCCAAGGAAGGAAAGGGTTCCACCCCACCTGCACCTTTGGATGGAAGGGGGCAAGACTGGCAGCTGGATCTGCGGCACTCAAAAGCAGCAGACAGCAGCGGGTTCCTGGAATGAGCCCTAGGTGGAGTCATCTGGGGAGAAGAACTGAGAAATGATCACCAAGGGAAGGTGGCGAGCACTGGCAGAGTCTACGGGAACCACCAGGAAGCCAATGAAGACCTTAGTGGGTGTCTGGGTCAGGGAGGGATGGAGGGTGGACAGACACAGGCTGCTGCATAGACATTCTATTTGGCTACCTAAGCTGAGGTGCAGCCAGTAGGCCTCTTGACTTCAGGTCACGGAGAGTTCAGAGAAGGTGATGGAGCAATCTGAGAGTGAATGTCCCAGCTCACCAGCAGCTGGGTCTGAACCTCAGAGAGAAAGGTCTCCTCTGTTCAAGGAGGAAGTGCTCCAGCCAGGCCATTTCCCCAGAACTAGAGACGTCGCAGGCCCGGGGGACTAGAGAGGGACATTGGGCTTGAACCTGAGCCAGGTGTCACTGCAACCAAAGTGAGTGAGCAGCACTACCCAGTGGTCCACGGGCTCCTTCCTGGGACTTGTGGGTAGGGGGTCCACCCAAGAGTGCCTGGAAGACTTTGTACAGCTCTGCCACTGCATACCCATAGGCCATGGTGAGCCAGGCATCCGGGCCCCTGAGAGCAAAAGCGAGGCCAGTCTGGCAGCCTCCTCACCTCCTTTACCACTCCCTGGCCTGGCATGCGGACCCCACTGGCCTCCTGTACCTCCACATTCCACTCCTGCTGTCCACATGGCAGACCCTCACCCCTTTGCTCTTGACTCAGCAGTGTCCCATCCTGCTATCAGGACAGTCTCCTGCAGAGGGGATCCTAACCCTATAGCACCCGCTGCCTGCCCCACTCCACTGACTCATTCCTCCCCCAGAGCTGCCCACCCCAGTCCACAGTGCCTTAATTTGTGCACACTGCTCCCTTCCTCTACCCACCCCCTCACTCCTCAGGCCAGACACCCCAAGAGGTGGGGAGCAACCCGCTTCCTTATCCCCGTGTTCAAGTGTCTGCAGCTGTTGCTGGCACTCTAGACACTGTAGATGGCAGGGGAAAGGACGGGGGTAAAGGGCAAGGGCCTAAGATGCAGAGTGTTGGCTTATCATGTCTCTCAACATGTGCAGGGAACATAAGGGTATCTCCCATCGGCCCTGTGCTGTGGGCTGTGCTTTCATGATTCACCAACTGGAGGACAGAGAAGGGATATTATCATCTGCCACATGTCTGTGGGCACACTTTATAACAATGGATACCCTGCATTCCAACATCAGCCCTATTTAAGGAACTCAATGCTGGAATAGAAAGGTGCATTTGAGGAAGTGCTCACTGGAGAGGAAGTGTTAGTGACCAAAGCGGTGTCTCCCCCTTGGTCTCTCCAAGGCCAGGGCCCTGCTCAGGCCCCTCAGGAAAAAGCATCCAGTACTGAAGTCCTGGTGTCTTACAGGGCAGCCTGACTCCCTCCTGTAGAAACATAAGAGCCCGCTAATGTTTGGTTCTTACACTGCCCAACCTATAAGCAACCATGGTCAGAGGCAAGTCCTGTAGTTGCAGTGTGTGGAGGCTGCTGGAAGTCACATGGCCACAGCACCCTCCTGCTGGCTCTCTAATTAACCCAGCAACAGCACCTGTGCTCTGGGCCCTGCCAGGAAGGAGACATGCATCCTGGTCCTGCGTCTGCCTGAAAATGTGTCCCTTTGACTTCCTTGTGCCCATGCGGGTGAGGCTGGGGCTGACAGTGTGAGACTGATGGGTTGGAGGCCACTGCCAGCTACAGACCTCTGATTGACAGGCTACCCCTTGGCTTTTTGAAATGACACTGTCTGGCTGTCCTAGTGGCTCAAAAACCCACTTCACCATGAAAAGGGTTTTGACGGACCCCGTGAAGGAGAGTTGATCCTTGACAGGACTGGCGTGATTTTAGCAGTGAGGGAGGGAGGCCTGTAAGCCAACAAGCTTCGTGCTGTCAGACCTGCTTTCCCATGCAAGGGCTTTCCTGCCTGTCTGAACTGCACACGACATCCGGGACGCGAACAGCAGCCCTGCTGCTCAGGACTTTGTTCATACTGTGCTATTTTGAGGTCAGGACAGTTGAGGAAGAAGATAACATTACAACAGCCCTCCCTTTTTTAGATGCAGAAACAAAGAGAGAGATTAAGTGTAGTTGCCCTGGGCTGAGAGGCACACCATAGTTTACATTTTAGCCCAGATTTTCTACCTTTGGGATTCGAACCCAAGAGGCTTGGCATCCAAGTCCTCTGTCCAGTCCTGAGCCTGCTTTATCTCTGCACAGCCTTCCCACCTCATCCAACGCGCACTTGGAGATGCGGTGCCCGCGGTGTTTAGAGAAACGGTGTAAACACGCCATGCATCGCTGCTGATAAGTGCAGCTCATGGTTTATGTAAGATCCTAGAAACACATAAGCACACACATATTCTGGGCCTGTCAGGGACCTGGGGGTCTGGACCACACACCTAGACCTCATCCTGTACATTCCTCCTCCCTTTACCTACAGAAATGAGGAAACTGAGGCCTCAAGCCAGAAGCTGAGGTCTGCACCCACAGGCAGCACCACCGCCAGGGCTGGGCTGGGAAGAGAAGAGGAAGAGCGAGCCCACTTGTCACTCCTATAAGTGACAAACTCAGCAGCGTGCCCCCCCGACCCTCCCTCCTGAAGCAGTACTAGTGACAAGTGTCTCTGCACAGACTCCCTCCTGAGCCTTCCCGAGCCTGCTCTGCAGGGCTGAGGGCGTTCCGTGCCCTTGCAGGTATCCGCCTCTGCCCAGCAGACAGAAAGCCTTGCCCTTCCCGGGCCTGGCAGTGGGCCCAGAGGAAGCGTGGTCATCAGTGACCTGCTCATTGACACTTGAATATAAATGTTTGCATTGGAATATTTTGGACTGAGGCAGTGAGTGGAATGGAAGGAATCTCTCCTCACACCACCACACAGCAGTCACATCTAGCCTCCTAAGCTCAGCCAGGTAAAGCTGGTGAGATGCAGGTGTGCGACACGGTGACAAATAAGGACTGCTGTGGACCATGCTAAGCTCATCTCTAGGGTTGATTTTGTGTCTTTCTTCTGACCCCAAACTTTCATGGGATGGGGTCAGGCTTCACTTGAGCAGTGAAAGAGGTGAAGGGCCTCTACCCACTGAGGGCACAGAAATAGTGCCCCATGTAGGAAAGGCCTGCATGGCCATCAGAGCCCTGACTCCTCCTGCTTGGGGTGTGACAGAAGTACGACAGTGTCCAGTAGGCCCCTGTCTCCCTGGGCTGAGAGGCAGGCAGGCTCAGAGGAGCCCAGCCACTTGTTTAAGGTCACACACTGGGAAGGAGGGCAGAGCTGGAACTCAAACCTGAGCAAGGTGCCTTTGTTCCCACTTCTCAGAGAGAAAATTCTAGAATAATGTTTGAGGGAGCCGTGGGACTTTCAGAAGGTCACTGGGAACTCATAGCTCTCCCCCCCCCCCGCCCACCCGCAGCAATTTGAGGAAAGTCAAGGCCGAACCAACAGCAAAACAGCCTTTTACCAGGCACTACAGAACTCGCTGGGTGGTGAGGACTCAGATGCCCGTGTCCTGACTGCTGCCACATGGTATTACTCTCTGGAACATTCCACAGACGACTATGCCTCCTTTTCTCGAGCTCTGGAGAATGCCACACGGTAAGCAGAGCCACCCGACAGGGCAGGACCCGCAGGATGCCACCCCTTCCCGCTGTGTGTGCAGGTCCTGGGGACACTCAGGCCCAAAGGAAGGAGACCATGAGCCCGAGGCTTGGTGCTTGAGATGGCCTTGGGCACTCTCTCAGTTCACTGCCTCACACTGACCCAGCCAGCACTGTCCCCTGACAACCCCTCGGGACATGGGGAGGGGTGACACAGAGCCCAGAGGTATGGGCATGTCTACATTATTTCAGTGGCCTCTACTGTGTCCAGGGGCCACGTAGGATGGGGAAGCAGAGGGCTCCTGGGAACTTTTGTGTTCTGTCATCCATTCCCTAACGGGAGGAGCCCAGGCTTCTGATGGCCACTCCGGCCTTCCCCACACAGAGTGCTGTTTCCTGCGCCACTGCTGATACAGGCCCAGTATCTCCCCTCACTGGTCCAGCTTCTGTCTCTTGGGAGAATGTTAAAAAGCTGTCCCTTAGGTCCAACTGTCCCCAACATTTCCCCATCACGGCATTGTAGGGGCAGGACTTCCTCCCACCCCCCACCGCTCAACATCTCCTTCTTTCCCTATGAATCTTGAGTTCGCTGAGGTCAAACACTGCTCTTATGAGTAAGCAGATGTGCAAGGCGTAGGTTTGGAGCTGGGATAAAGAGACTTCTGAGCGCTGAGGAGATGGCTCAGCAGTTTAAAAGAGCTTACTTGCAAAGCCTGCTGGGTTGGGTTTGATTCCCCAGTACCCACATAAAGCCAGACACATGAAGTCACCCATGAATTTGGAGTTTGTTTACAGTGGCAAGAGGCCATGGCATGCCCATACTGTACTCTCTCTCTCTCTCCCTCAAATAAATAAATATTTTAACAGAGAAGAAAGGGGGAATGTGCCACAGCCCTTTTCTTTCAGAAGCCCTGGTCATGAGGCCACATTGTGGCTGCTGTCTCCAAGTCACCACTCAGGCTCCCTGGTAGACCTCTTCCTGTGTCCTCAGGTCCCCTCACTGAGATTGAGATTGAGAGCCCAGGTGCGGTCAGCATCCTGTGCCTTCCCTCGTTCCTTTCTTCCTCTGGGTAAGCTCACTACATGGAGCTGTAGCCCCAGCCCTTTTGCCTTTCTTCGTCTGGGAGGAATACACTCGTCTGCATTCTCTATCTCTTGGGACAGGGCCAGGGTCGAGGCTCTGATCTCAGATGTTCTCACTAACATTTAGGCTGGAGGCCATCAGAATCCTGCTGCATCTGCGGCCTCTCCACGCGGAAAGCCATGGCTCTGCCTGCACAGTGACTAGTTCCAAATACAATTATGGAATACCCACTTGGATCCTGAAGCCCAGACAGCCTTTAATTGCCCCTCGAACAATCCACAGCTATTTCTGGAGGCTCAGGCTTAGCCTGGGCTGTGAGAACCCACAAATAGCTAGTTCCTGACCCTGAGAGTTTCATAATCCAATCAGGACTGTGCCAGACCTCAGAGGTCAAAAGAGGTCAGAGCCAGTTCTGGTTTCAAGGTTATCATCATACCATCGTAAGGACAACTTGTGCTGGTGTAAGAATTGAAGGCCCCACTGGAGAGGCCAACTCTAGCTTCCCTTCACTCAGGCCCTCATTCTGTCTTGGACAGGCTTGGGCAGTGACCTACCTGCCTCCAGTCTCTCCCTGCAGAGGGCTGCCAGCATACATTTCTTTCTGCAGTCCTTTCCACTTCTGTCCTGTAGCTGACCACCCTGATCCCCATGCTAGCCTGAGGAGCCTACCTGTGACTTACCAGCTATGCCAACACTAACCGTTATCATCTCCATGAACAGGAAAAGATGGCAACTCTCCCCACTGAGCAGCTTCCATGATGCCCTTAGGTTGGCCAGTGTAAGGTCGTGGGCCACAGCCCCACCCAAGCTCCTCAGCTGAGAAGGTGGAGATCAAGGGGACAGAGGGACTGCTGGGTAGCATCCATTACTTGGCAGTGCAAGTAGGATTCAAAGCCTCCAGGCCAAGGCCATCTGGGGTCTATGTGTACCCCAGGCCTGCCTTTCTCTTTATGCCAGAGCCTGCATGCATGCATACACACACACACACACACACACACACACACACACACACACACACACAGTGCAAGGGGATCTTCTTGAGTTAGTTCACATAACCCACAAAGAATGGCTTAAGGACTCCACTCCTCACTCCTGCCATTTAGACTAGATAAATCTTTGTGGTTTGGTGTCCATAGAAGCCAGTAGAAACATTCTAATTCCAGTTGTGAAACTCAAAAGTGTCTCTAGGCGTTGCCAAAAGTTACTTGGGAATGGCGGAGGGGGTTGGAAGCCACTTGGAGGTCTGAGAATGTTTTATGCATGCAGTGTCTTTAGGGACTACCATTTATTAACACGGTTTGACATTTACTAAATGTTTTGCTGGCAAATCTTTAAGTGACATTGTAGTTTTGGAAGAGGTTGTCTATAGGTTTCTTGACCCCTGAGGTGTAGCACCACAGATGCCAGTTTTGGAGCATGGCCTGCCATAAACCAGAGTGGCTCTTCTGTACCAATGTGGCAGTTGGGGTTCTGGAGTAGGGCACCCCCAGAGACCTGCACAGGGAAGCTTAGGGGTGAGGAGCCTAGTGGGCCTTGCTAGGGAGAGGCCCTTACCGGGCCCAGCTGGCCACAGAGCTGGGCATAACTTCACCCTTCTGTCTTTTCTCCAGGGACTACTTCATCATCTGTCCCATGATTGGCATGGCCAGCCTCTGGGCAGAGAGGGCCCGAGGAAACACCTTCATGTACCACACTCCAGAGAGCTACGATCATAGCAGGTGAGGTGGCTGTGTGGCCATAGTGGTCATGGGCAAAGAAGACTATCTGTCACCACCTGTCACCACCACTGTGATCCAAAGAGAAGGCAAGAGGACAAGACGAGGTGCAATTCTTGCCTCAGTGACATGACATACTGGCCTTAACCTTGTTATGACTTGGTCTTATCATCTCAAAAATGGAATGGCTGATAGCCACCGTGTTACCCCATAGCATTTCTAATCAGGAGAGAGAAATAGGAGGTGTAGGAAGCTTGGTCAGTGATGGGATGCGTTGCAACTGTGGCTGTGGCTCCCCACTGATCACCATGGACTTTGTCAATGCCGTCAATCCTACTTGTTAGCACTTCTGAGCACTGAGCTTAAGAATATGGCTTTCCACAATATGAAAGGACTTATTTTTTTATTTTTTAATTTTTTTGTTTTGGTTTTTTTCGAGGTAGGGTCTCGCTCTAGCCCCGGCTAACCTGGAATTCACTATGTAGTCTCAGGGTGCCCTTGAACTCATGGGGATCCTCCTACCTCTGCCTCCTGAGTGCTGGGATTAAAGGCATGCGCCACCATGCCAGGTGTCATTTTTAACAGGGTCTCACTCTATAGTCCAGGATGGTATCTCACTCAGCAATCCTCCTGCATCAGCTCCCCATGTACTAAGGTGGTAGGTGTGAGCTACCACAGCTAGATGAAAGGTTTCTTTTTCAACCAAAACATAGCTTTGTTTGTCCCCAATTTATAAATCATCCTCACCACCAGAGGAGTTCTAAGCACTTTGTAATAAAAGCCACAAAAGGGTCATAACAGGAAAGAGACATGAGAGGTATGAATGGCAAAAAGTAACATCAAGACAAGGGACAAGCAGCCAGCTGGAATTTAGCCCCAACTTTCCCAGAAACCTAGGGAGGATTTTATTAAATAGAAGAAAGGTTTGGGCTTTGTATTCCCATTAGGAGAGCAAAGCAGAAAGAACTAAGTGCCGATACAAAGTAGGCCTCAACTGTCGTCGGGATGGTGCAAGGAGGGAGCGGGACATGGATGTCCTGGCTTTCAAGGGAGGACTGTGGGGCCTGGTTCCTCTGCTCCTGGCCCAGGACCTTCCCAGCTGGGGTTGAGGCTTCCATTTTTATCCAACTCACACTGTGGCTTCTTTGGGGAGACTACATACTCCCCTAAGGACAAGAAAGAAGCAATGCCTTGATATCAGCCCTAGAGGGACTATGGCCCCTTGACTTCAGCACTGGAAAACTGTCACTGGCCTTCTGGCTTCAAGAGTGTGTTGTGAGGAGGAATAAACAACTGTGGCTTTTTAAGCTGCCCAGAGTGTGTTTCTTGTTACAGCAGCCAAAGGAGATTCATACAGCTCTTAAGGACATCCTACCCTCCCCCAGTTACCTGCTAGATTCACAGTTTCCAAAGAGATGATTCACTTTTCATAGCACGCCATAGAAATGAACACAGTTCTTGTAAGGGCAGCAGATCACTGTGGTTGCCCCTATGTTTCAGACAGAGAGCACCTTAGTCCATTCAGGCTGCTGTGACAATACACCCTAGTCTGGGCCATCTGCACACAGCATGGCTGCCACAGTCCTGGAGGCTGACGCCCAAACTCAAAGCTCTAGGTCAAGTGGCGCCTAGGGCCAGCAGACCCTCTGCCTCACAGATGGTGTCCTCGGTGGCACCCTTACAGGGGAAGGTGAACAAGCTCTGAGGCCTCTTTATAAAGGCACTACTCCATTCCTGAGTGCCAAAGACTCTATCTGAGTTTCAAGGGGTTCAACATGACCCCCAAGACAAGCAGCTGGGTCATAACAGAGCAGCGACTTATAATGACCCCTTTGAGCCTCAGAGCGTGCCTTTCACTAAAACACGTGTTCTCTCTCCTTGAACAATTTGTAATTTCCACCTCATCCACCTCCCAGAGCCAAATAATAGCTGGGCCATGGCCAGGATGCTAGATGGCTAGCTGCGGTTCTGGAAGGAGGCACATGAGAAGGAGTTCAGGGACTGTGAGGACAGCTGGAGGGCCTGGGCATCTGAGAAAGGAGCCCGTGGTCTATGGCCACTGCAGCTGGGAAGCCAACCCCACAGCGTGTTTCTAGAGTCAGCCTTGGCAGTGCCTCGCAGTGGCAGGCCCTATGGTCAGCATCTGCCTCCTTCCCCATGGAACAGAGGGTAAGGGAAAGGGTAGAAGCGATCTTCTTGTAGGCCAGCTCTTGTAGGCCAGTTTTAAGAAGCCAGAACCTTTAGTTCCCAGTATTTACAATAGCAAAAATCGATGGTAAATGATAGGTGATGATGGATAACAGATAGATGATAAATTCATCAATACATGAGAGCATTAAGAAAGCAAAATAAAGTGGCAGCAAGCATCCCGCCCCAGTGGAGTTGGGAGGGCGTGTGCCCTGGGTCAGGTTCATAGCTGCAATAATAAAAAGGCCTCAACCCAGGTGGCCTTGGAGCAGCAGAAATGCATTGTCCTCAGTTTCTGGAGGCCAAAATTCTAAAGTGGGAGTGTCAGCAGGCTGAGGCGGGTGTGCCCAGGCCTTTCCCAGCATCTGGTAGCCTTGGGTGTTCCTCCTACGCCTCATTATTTGTCTTCTGTTGTGCCCATCTGTCTGTCCCTGGGTTCAAGTTCTCTTAATTTCATCTGTGTGTGTGTTGCTAGGAGCAGTATGCATGTGTGTATTCTCTGTAGCACCCTAAACACCTTGCAGTGGGGTGAAGGACACTTCCTGGGATGGCTGGAGAAGAGTATCAGATGACCGACTCCATCACTAGTCGGCCCTTTCCTGTGTTCAGCTGGGGTCTCTTACTGTTACTGGAGCCCGGGTGGTTCTCTGGTCCCCAGTCCCTGCTCCCTTTTGTGGGGCTGGGGTTGCAGGTATACATGGGCATGCCCAGATGTTTATGTGAGATCTGGAGATTTGAGCTCAAGTAGTTTCAGGCTCTCTTAGCACCCCATGCTTGTGCAGGAAGCACACTTCTGCACTGAGATATCTCTCTTTTAAAAAATATTTATTTATTTGAGAGTGAAAAGGAGAATGAATATGGGTGCACCAGAGCCTCTAGTCACTGCACATGAACTCCAGACACACACGCCACCCTGTACATCTGGCTTACGTGGGTTCTTGGGAGTTGAACCTGGGTCCTTAGGCTTCGCAGGTAAGCTACCTGAACTGCTAAGCCATGTCTCCAGCCCACCCCACTTATTTTCTTAAAGAAGAGACATCAGTCTGGCTGCATTAGGACCATCCTTGATGACTATGAAGGAAGACTCTCTCTCAAACATGGTCCCACTCTAGGGTGCTGGGTAAGGACTCCCAAAGTTCTTCAGGAGGAAACATAGGTCCACCTACCACAGTGCTGTCTCTCTGACGTCACCGAGGCCATCCTCAGAGGCTGCTGCTGAGTGCTGAGGACCAGAAACAAGGCTGTAAGGGAATTATGCCCGACAGCATCAGGGGCACAGGCCAAGCTTCCCTCCGCCTGTTCTTTCACGATGATACTCAGGGCCAGGAAAAGCCTGTGGGAGAGCCTCACTGCATGTCAGAGCCTCCGAAGTCCTCAGAGCTCTGGGCTCCTCAGCAGGGTCTCTGGGCTCAGGGAAGGTGTGGTGGGGGTGACTTTGGCAGGTGCTTAGCAAACTGCTGAAGGGTAGTGGACACAAATATCAATGCAGCTCCTTATGTGAAGGGTGGGGGACAAGCCTGTCCTATTTGGTGTCTTGGCTCTTGGAGGCTGATTCTTTGATAGGCTCGAGTGAAGAGGCAGAAAGACTGGGGAGGGAACCTTCCCTAAGCTCTAGGGAGCCTGGGTCCCAGGCCCCTGTGAGATGGGGAGTGAGGCAGAAACCTGCGTTCACCTAGCTCACCAGCAGGCAGCCTGAACCTTGTGAATGTCCAGGGCATCCGTGTGTTTTCCACACTAGAGAACACTTGGGAACGCTGACGTAGGCAAGGTCTCACTCTGCATGTGGAGCCGCGGCTCCCTAGGGAGAAGCAAGGGCTCTGGTGTCCACTGCTTCCTATAAGAAAGGTGCCCTGGACTCTGACCAGCTAGAGACCTTGTCATCTTTCATGACTCAGTTACACCTGAACTATGGGCCCCATTGCAGGGCCTCCCTCAAGGCCGTCACAATCATGAGTCCGAGGGTAGGCTAGGGCCTGGCTAGCTATTCTTGGTTGTCAGGGCATATTCTTGATGACATCGTCCCTGCAGTTACCATGGTCACCACGAATCCGGAGAAAATGCTTCAAGTGTGTGTTGGTGATCAAACTGAGTGGATCACAAAAAGCAACTCTGATTGCTGGTTGATTTATTTTTATGTCCCTAAAATACATCTTTCCCTGCTTTGTTCCTCCCTCCCTCTTTCCTCTTTCTTCTTCCCTCCCCCTCTTTCCCTCTCCTTTCCTCTCCTTCCTCTTCCTCTTTCTCCTCCTCCCCCGCCCCCACTCTGCCCTGGGGCTGTCACTTCTCTCATTTTATTTCTGGCTCTGATCTACACACTTGAAATGCAAGTGCGAGTTACATCCCAGCCGTCTGTTGAGCTCCTCCATCTCTGTTAGCGTATATCAGCTTTCCTGGCACTTGCCAGCGAACAGACACCATATAGTCTGCTTCCTTACACGTCTCTCTGCTCCCTGGTCCCAGAACAAGACTGTGGCACTCCTGTTGCCCACAGCATCGTCAGTGAGACTTCCTCCTTGAGACAGAGGTGAGCCCAGCACTGGTGGCTATGGCAGGAACAGAGAAACTTAAAACAGAGAGGGGGCGTGGGGGAGCAGTTCACATTCGGAGCCCAAGGATCACCGAAAATGACAGAGAGCGCCTCTTACTCCTTGGTTTTGCCTGAAAGCAAGCCCAGGGAGGTGATGGGAGACTATGTTCCACGCCCAGAGCCAGTGTCTGGCAGTCTGAGCTCACACCAGTCTCTCCTGCTGTTTTCATTTTTCTCTCATTTGCACTCATTTCAGCCAAAAACCTGATTGCATAATGCCATTGCTAATTATACCCTAACTGAAATCTTGGGCAAGTAACTTATCCTTGTTGAGACCCCTTGGTGATAGCGGGGGAGGAGAACATCTGACAACAGAGCTGGTGAGGAGGCTTGGGGAACAGAACCCGCAGTTTAGCCCAAGGCCTGTATTGTGTGTGCGGGCACATGCATGTGTTGGGGGGGGTACATGCGTTGATACCTGGTACAGTGTGATTGCTGGGAGTGTAGATAGGAGGGTTAATTCTGTCAGGGATTTCTCCTTTCTCCTTCATTCATTGGCTGTCTCATCTGAGCAAGTTCCTTTGCTTTTGCCTTGATGTTCCCACCTGTGAAATGGGTGTCACTCTTCCACTTCTCTGTGGGAGTATTCAGTAATCTGTGTCAGCACCCAATGCCTTGTAGACCTTCAGTATTTGGTAGCTATGTTAGCTTCTTTTTAGGAAGAAAAAAGTAAGACTGGTAGGAAAATGGTAAATAAGAAGATTAAAGAAGTACTTGTTTTCTTGCTTTATATGCTGTCTTAACTGTGGAAAACAGAGCTGTAAATTTTAGACTCGGCATCTTTTAACCACCACTGCTCTGCATTCTAGACATTTCTGCGCATTCCAAGGGCCCTGCTCATTCCAGAGCCAAAATATTATCTTGTCAGTTGACTCTCTTGATGTTTTTTGCAAATTAACAAACCAAAGAAAACATGACGTGGCTGGATTCTTGAACTGGGTCCTTGGGCCTGGCCACATCCTGTGTGGTGATCAACATTATTCCCCAGGGTGGGTGGAAATCTATCATTTTCTGACACTGACCACTCTGGCCTCAGGCCCTCTTGGGGTCACCCCACAGTTCTCTTCAAGGCTGACTCGACAGATATCTAAGACCTTTCCTGTCTGGTAAGTCCCAGGGTGAGACTAGTCTGAAAAGCCCAAGGAGGGTTCCTCAGGGACAACACTGCAGCTTGGGAGTGAGTAGTGTTGCTGGATGTGTAGAAATAGAGAGAAAATAACCGTTCAAAGGACCCACCATGAGCTCAGATAACATAACAGCATGAGGAAGGAGATGACCTAAAGTGCTGAGGTCAGTGGCGAGGGAAGGACCTTCTAAAAAGATGCTGGAGAGATGGCTCAGCAGTTAAGTGCTTGCCTGTGAAGCCAAAGGACCCCAGTTTGATGATCAAATCCCCAGGACCCATGTCAGCCAGATGCACAAGGTGGCACATACATTTGGAGTTTGTTTCAGTGGCTGGAGGCCCTGGCGTGCCCAATTCCTTCTCTATCTGCCTCTTTCCCTGTCTGTCACTCTCAAATAAATAAAACTAAACAAAACAAAAAATTAAGATGATATTTGAGCTGAGAACCTAGTGAGAGGCCATCATGCCCACACAGAGGTGACCAGTAAGCGAGCCATCCCAGGCAAGGACTGTCAAGTGCCCGAAGGAAAGGCCTTGCATGTCTCTGAACAAAGATTGCCAGGGAGCCTGAGTCTGCTGGAGGAGAGGAGACTGGTTAGAGGCATGAGGAAAAAAAGGTGGAATCTTGTTGCTCACAAAGGAGTTTATAAGTCCTAGCAGGAAAAGTAGTAGTATTTAATCTGAGTGTGATAATCACTGAAGATTTTTCTTCAAAGACATGCGTAATAGCCAATTTCACATTGCTGGCAGAAAACACCTGCCCAAGAGCAGATTGTTGGAGGAAAGGGTTTATTTTGGCTTATAGACTCTAGGGGAAGCTCCATGATGGCAGTGGAAAATGATGGCATGAGCAGAGGGGTGGGCATTAACCCCTTACCAACATCAGGTGGACAACAGTAGCAAGAGAGTGTGTCAAACACTGGCAAAAAGAAGCTGGCTATAATAACAATAAGCCCACCCCCAACAATACACTGCCTCCAGGAGGCTCCAATTCCCAAATTGCCACCAGCTAGGGATCTAGCATTCCGAACACATGAGTTTAGAGGGACACCTGAGTCAAACCAACATACCATGTTATCTAGAATGGGCAGTGGCCTTTTAATTCACCCACAAAATACAGCTCACTGAGGCCCTGTATGCATTTTGGGTTTTGTTAATGTTATCCAATACGATGGTCAGCAATCAGACAATTCCATGGCAATGTGAATTTGTGAGCAGCAGTCAATACAGCTGTAAATCTTAAGCATGTGATTTTCACTTTAAGCATATAAATTATACTCTCTGCCCCATTCTTTGGCTCAAGGCTAGCAGCTGAATATAAAAATCTTGTCTGGAACTCCTTCTGTGAATTTTTCACAAAGCCATAAACAAAATCTGTGGCCCATGATTTTTAGTTGTGAGTTCTTGAGAGTGGAATGTCTGTGGGCAGCCTGAGCTTAATGACTGGCAGGCCCACAGTGACAAACACAGCTAAATAGGTGGCTCTCGGCAGACACTGGACCTGGCTGGTGAACACAAGTGTGTACATCTAGAAATCTTAAACTTTTTAAAATATATATTTATTTATTTACTTACTTATTTGTGAGAAAGAGGCAGATATCGCCAGGGCCTCCAGTCAATACAAAGGAACTCCAGACACATGTGCCACCTTGTGCATGTGGCTTGTATGGGTTCTGGGGAAATGAACCTGGGTCCTTACGCTTTGCAGGCAAGTGCCTTAACCGCTAAGCCATCTCCCCAGCCCAAGCTCTAACTTTTGTGGGTGACACTTATGATACTTTATGGAGGGAATGTGATGCCCTTCTTAATTCTGTCATTCTGCCAAAAGTTATAACTTCGCTGTAAAAACAGCATGCTGTCAAGTCCAGCGGGCTCAGGGGAGAGGGATCAATGTTCCAGAAGCACTGCTGCACCTCTGTTGGCTTCTGAGGTCAGCCAAATAAGGAACGGGGCGTGTTCAGAGCAGACTCACTTCCTCTGGAGGTGCAATGGACTGGCGTTAAGTAAACTCATGCTTAGAAGGTCACATAGCTGGCTGTGAAACACAAATGATTCTTGATTCATTCTCAGGCAGTGCCTGGAGCTTTGCCCAAAGAGAGGCGCACTCTCTGGCCTCAGTTCCTAAGTTCCCAACAAGCCCCAACGTTTAAAAAGAAGCAAGACTTCAATTCCTCCCTGTCCTTAATTTCCTTTAGAGGAAGGACTGGAGAGCTGCTGGCCAGGGACGGGGTGGGGGTAGTCCTTACGGGGATGAGGTCAACGTGCTGCTGTCTGCAGACTGAAGGGCAGGGCTGGGAGCAGCAGGCCTTTCCCACCTCAGCTTCTCACCCCACCATCAGAAAGAAGACCATCTGGTCTGTCGAGGAAGATCGTCCTGATGCCAATTTTATTTGGAGGAGAGAGCAGGCTGGGCCACCTTCTGCCTGAGATCATTGTCCACCTGCTTTTGAGGGAATCACCTGACATTCTGCTTCCTGCCAAATCACAGATGTGTTAAGTGTAGCTCCAGGAGCTGGGAGGGGAACTCAAGTTGGAAGGATTTCAGTGACGAGTATTTTGGCTGTCTGGGATGCAAGTTCAGGCTCCCTGGGTCCTCAGAACACCCATCATCAGAAACTTGTGGTGAGCGGCAATGTCAATGGTTCAGGTTTTCAAAACCCATTCTGAACCGGGCATGGTGGCAAGTGCCTTTAATCCCAGTACTTGGGAGCCAGAAGTAGGAGGATTGCCATGAGTTCGAGGCCACCCTTAGATTACATAGTGAATTCCAGGTCAGCCTGAGCTAGAGTGAGACCCTGCCTTGAAAAAAAACAAAAATTCTGTCTTCCCTGGACCTCCCCACATCTCCTCAACTCACATTTCTTTCCACACTGCTCCAGTGATCATGGGAAAAGACACCCAATGCTCCAGCCCCTTCCAGAAATGACCTTCAGTTCTTGTGGACTCAGTTCTCACACCTTGTCTAGAGCCTAAAAGACCTCAGCAAGCATACCAGCTTTGGTTCCCACTCCTTGGATCTCCCTGGATTGGGAAAGCTAACAATTTCACTTCTCATCATGATGCTCTTGTCAGCAGAACCCACAATGCCCAGAGCATCAGGAAGTTCATCCTCAACCACAGGCACTGGTCCATCATCTTCACCCCTTCATGCCCAGCCACTCTCCCTGGCCTTCTGCATACAGCACACAGAGCTGGTCCAGGGTTCCCTGAGTACCAGGTCTCCACCTTGTGCCCATCCTCATGCTATAACTACCTACCTTTCAGGGTACGGGTACACCATGACCTCCATCACTGTAACCACTACTGCTTACACATACACGTGTGTGTGTGTGTGTGTGTGTGTGTATGTGTGTGTGCATGCGTGCAGAGAGAGGCATATGCCTATGTACACAGAATCATGCCCAGAGCTGGGGGCTGGTTAGTTCTTTCCACACTGACTAACTATAACTTTACTCATGCTACTGACACCAACTTCTTTGCACAGTGGCTGCTCATTTCATTGTGGGAGGCTGAGTAGGAAGGACCAGACCCATTCACTGAGTGGAAAACCAAGGTGCAGAGACCGCAGTAGAACTGTGCTTGAATCAAGCTTGCCTGGGTCTGCAGGGAGCTCTCCAAGACCCACATCTGTGTCAAGGAGGAGATCCAGGTGTGGCCTGGACATTGTGTGGGGCTTCAGAGAGGGTGACAGGTGACTCAGGCTGATTCCCAACAACAGAGCATGGTGAAGAGTGGTAGGCTGCCTGCCAAGCTGTACCCGCCGCAGCCTTGGGCCTAGGACTGGTCAGCAACCAGACAGCACAGGGCGGGGAGGCCAGGCCAGTGCAGCCCGGCAGCCAGCCCAGCCCATGAGCACTAGGCCATTGCCAATCACCTCATAAGCATTCCCTGTACCTCATGCGGCCCAGAGGAGTCCTTTCACATCTCCTGCCCTGATGTGGACACCACGACCCCTCTTCCTACTTCAGAGGGAACCAGGACTCCCACCAGGACTCAGACTCATTAGTGTTGGCCCTCGCACCCAAAAACCCACGCCTGTGTCCTTCCTCCAGCTCTGCCTTAAACTGTTCAGAGCAATCACAGCATCCTGACCAAGAACAGCCCTGCTAAGGAAAGCAAGCTTGGGTCCTCCTCAGACTCAAGAGGCTCCAAACCAGCCCTTCCCCCAGTGTGTCAGGTGGCTTGAAATGCCAGGGCTTGCCCCAGTGCAGAGCTTCAGCCTTTCCGAGGCCACAGACAGCAGCTGTGCAAGTTCAGCTAATAAAGGATGACAAGAGCCACAAAGACAAGGCTGGACCTGTCTTTAGGCGATGTTGACTTCTTTACCACTGCTGTGAGCACGCCGCATCATTAGGATAGACCGGTGCTTCTTTCTTTCTACAATGTCGAGATGAGTGGCCATCTTGAGACTCACAAGCCAGTTTTTTCTACTTGATTTCACTGAGTACCCCTGCTGTGTCTTGAAATCATGACCAGTTCTCTGTTCCACCAATCTTAATGACAATTATCTTCACCACTCAAATCACACACCATGCTTCACACGATTTACATATCGTGTGCATGTTACAGGAGAACTAAAGACTGGGTAAAGAGGCCATGGTATTTTCAAAGGCAATGCAGAAGGCAGTGCAAACAGTGAACACAAAATGCCAGGTCTTGTAGCCTCACTACAGGTACTTGGGTACTGGGTTAGGAATTCCAGAGAAGTTGGGGGCGAGGGGGCAGAAAGCTTCCACACAGGTGATCATGACAGCATGGAGAGCCAACCTGAGCTGAGTCCAGCAAGGTCAGAGGTTCACGTGGCAGTCTCCTGAGCACAGCCTGCGAGTGCACCCTGGAGTGGCTTGTGGCAAAGTGAGGAGTCTGAGTGCCATGCTGTGGGATGAGCTGTGTCTCCCTTCATAGATCTTGGATAAGGAGTTTGTGTGATTCCCGGTCTGGTGCATTCAATGAGCTCACTGGCACAGCTTTCCATGAGTGAGAAATCATGTGTCAGTCTGTGCCTGGTGGCTGGGCTAGGTGGGTGGTGGTGGCTCACGTGTGAAAACAAAATGCAATACTTTATTTATTTGAGAGAGAGAGGCAAATAGAGAGAATGAGCACACAGGGGCCTCTAGCCACTGCAAATGAACTCCAGATGTATGCGCCATCATGTGTATCTGGCTTACTTGGGTACTGACGAATCAAACCAGGATCCTTAGGTTTCACAGGCAAGTGCCTTAATAGCTAAGCCATATCTCCAGCCCCAAGATGTATATTTACTAAATTAAACCTACCATGTGCCAGGCTAACGCATAACTCGACCTTGAAGAGCTGATGGTGCATGCTATTGCTAAAGGGGGGTACAGCAGACGAGGGTTCAAAGCACTGGTCTTTTATATGACTTTGCTCAGTGAATGAAAGGACAAGGACACATCCAAAGATACCGTAAGTATCATGGCTAGAATGTGGTCAGAAGGGGCTGTCTTAGAAAATTCCTCTCAGGCTTCATAGTCAGCACTGGACCACCACACATGCCACGTATCTGCCCCAGAGGGACCACCAAGCTGAGGACCCAGCAGAATCTCAGCTACCCTCGGCCCTAAAGGGGGATCCTACATGTGGCATAACACCCAAGAAGAGTTTGTTTTCTGGGCTGCGGGGCTTGGGCTCAGGTGGGCTCCGAGGTAGGTTATCATTTCTTGTCCTTCGTGCCTCTGTTTCCTCAGCCTGGAGCTGCTGGCCGACGGTCAGTATGCTTTTGGACTGCCCTTCTACCCCGCCTATGAGGGCCAGTTCTCTCCAGAAGAGAAGAGCCTGTCCCTGAAGATCATGCAGTACTTCTCCAACTTCGTCAGATCCGGGTATGTGGACCACGGCTCCCATTCTACTCCTGCACCCCTTCCCAACCCCCACCCAAACATAAAGACCGCTGGGTGTCAGCGGACCCTCGTGCCTCCCTAGACATGAAGGTTTCCGACACTCGCTTGCTCCCTGCCTCATTCTCCCTCTCCAGCCAAAGCGACCTTCGTGTCAGCGATGAATCTTCATGAGGGAAGCTTCTCGTTTCCAACCTCTTGCTCAGACACGTTGGGTGGTTCTAGATCAGAGTTTCTCATTCTTAGTAGTGTTGACACTTTGGTCCAGATAAATTGTGTGTGACCTGTGTGTGTGTGTGTGTGTGTATGTGTGTGTGTGTGTGTGTGCGTGCCCTATGGGTAGTTGAAACACCCGTGGCCCCTGTGCACTGAACACCGCTGTGCATCACTATGAAAAGGTACCTGGCACATGGCTTAGAGGAGGAAAGCTTTATTTTGGCTCACAGTTTGTTGTTTGGCTTGGCCTTGAGCAGGACATTATGGCCACAGGAGTGTGTAAGCATCATCTCCTCATAGCAGATAGGAAACAGAGAAAGACGGGAAGACAGGATTGCCTCACAGGCCCTCACCGGTAACTTATTTCCTCTAGCTAGGCCCTGCTTTGCAAAGGTTCCAAAACCTCAAAAAATAGCCCCACTAGCTGGGGAACCAAGCCTTTAACATATGCTTGTTGGGGACGCTTTTTGTTCAAACTCTAACACTAAACCCTGTTCTAGTTATGAGAATAAAAATATATTTCTGGTAGTCAGACTTGATGGTGTACATCGTAATCCCAGCAATCAGGAAGCTGGGACAGGGGCATTGAGAGTTCCAGACCAGCCTGGGCTATATAGAAAGAACCTGTCTTACAAGATAAAATGAGCCAGATGTAATCCCAGCACTCAGGAAGCAGAGGTAGGAGGATCACCGTGAGTTCGAGGCCACCCTGAGACTACATAGTGAATTCTAGGTAAGCCTGGGCCAGAGTGAAACCCTACCTCAAAAAACAAACAAACAAACAAACATGAAATGAATTCCTGAGGCTTTGCCCAAGGCCTCCTTGGTGCTAGGAGGAGAACTTGTCCCCCATGGGGTGTACCACTGCCTTAGTGTACTAACGCAGATAAGCCCCCCCTGGCTTGCAGTGTCTCCCCCAGCTCCCTCTTCCTTCCCATGAACCCCTGGTCCAGGCCAGCAGTGTACCACCTTCCCAACGTGCTGTCCCTCCCCATCGTGGCAGTTTGTGAGCTTATCCGCATTTCTTTGCACTTAGGGGAGGTAGAAATGGCCCTGACCCAGTTATGAGCTACTATCGACCTGAAATAGTAAAACCCAGCATAAACCAAAGCCATACAGAATAAAGGTTTATGCAGTTTGTATGGAAGTTGCCTAGAAAAAAGACAGCTCTTGTAACTGGGGCTTGAGTGTCCCTGAGGAGGAGGCGTTTACAGTGCATGCCTTCACAGAACATTCCGATGAGCAAAGCTGAGCTGCTCCATGCAGAGAGAGTGTCAGGCCTGGGCAGGTGCTGAGGGGAGGAAGCGCTGGGTGGAAGGGGGCTGCTGGGATGGGTAGTCGGAGCCCGCCGAGAGTTCCTGGCCAGCAGGTGCCGAGAAGCTTCTGAGAAGGTGTGATTGTCGCTTTCATGGGAGCTTGACCTGAGAGGGCTAAGGTGGCTCTAGCTCCATGTTCCTGCCCTGGGCCTGGACAAGCCCTGAGAGAGTGGTGATCCTTCCAGATCGAAGGACATCAGGACAGAAAGGGCACACTGGGCTTCCAAACATTCTGAAAGATAGGACAACACTCTGGCCTGAGTGATGCCACTAACACGAATTTCCATCTTGCCTTTGTGAGTATGGCTTATGTGGAGCATTTTCATGTCTAAGTGGTCTGTGGTCCCTAGCTAGAGGCTCTATCGAGGGGGTTCTGGAACCCAAGAGCAAGTTAAGTGTGATACGTAGTGGCATAGGGAAAGTTCAGTTTCCCGCATGGAATTTTTTTTTTCTTATTATTTCCCCAGAAATCCCAACTACCCACATGAGTTCTCGCGGAAAGCACCTGACTTTGCAGTGCCCTGGCCTGACTTTGTCCCTGGAGCCGGTGGACAGAGCTATAAGGAGTTCAGTGTGCAGCTTCCCAATCGGCAGGGCCTGAAGCAAGCTGACTGCTCCTTCTGGTCCAAGTACATCCAGGCTCTGAAGGCTGCAGGTAGCTGAGCAGGGGTGTATGGGGGGGGGGTCGTGTTGACCTTAGTACCTGCTGACTGGCCACGTATCTGGTCTACGGTGGGTACTACTAGTGGCACAGCCCCTTCCCTTCGACGGGAGCCTCTTGTTCTGGTGGGGCAGGAAGGGGGAAGCAAGAGCAGGGCCCAGGAGGGAAGGCTGAGAGGTGAACAGCAGCCAGCGGCACTGGTGCATGGAGTCGTCCTGTGTGACTCAATGGAAAACCTAGGAGAGGCACCTCTGGTCAGGGTGAAAGATGACTTTCCACCTCTTGCGGCTCCAGAGAGTTAAGGGAATCAAAGAAGCCACCGCCAAAGCATTAGGAATATAGAGATGATGTGATTCCTTTGAGAAGCTTCTGGAAGAGTGGAAAAACAAATGGCACAACTCCAAAAATGTCATCTGTCTTTCCTGGTGGCAGGCTTGCACCCAGGCTGTCAGGACACAGAGAAGGGCCCCTCATGTCTCAGGAGGGCTGGAGAGTTCCCCTGAAGGGGCGCTTTGGAAAAGGGTTTGCAGCCCAGGAGGGGTAGAGTGGAGCACAGGCAAAGAAGAAATCTTGCCTCATGTAGTTTAGATGCCCAGCTCTGCTTCTAGTTTCAAGGCCAAGTGATCTGTTGACAAAGCTAAGCACCTGGCACCCTTGTCAGGCTCTGAAGCCTGCAGACGAACCAGGGGCTGCGGCGCCTCTGCTGAGCGTGACTACGAAGTGACAGCGGGGCTGGGCGCTTAACCAGAGGCAGAAGGACAGTCCAGGTCGCTTCAGGCCCAACCTGCCCTCGCCTTCTGTTTCAGATGGAGCCAAGGACAAGCAGTTGTCAGCCAGTGAAGAACAGGACTTGGCAGTGGGGCCTGTGCTGCAAGAAGACCTCCCGAGTCCCCCAGAACAGGGCCCCAAGAGCTATGACAAATAACGAAGTCCTGGAACCCCCTCCTCCAACCCCGCCCTTGACTGCCCCCGACGGTGACGCCATACTGCAGTATGTTGTTCTCAATAAACTGTCCCCTGCAGTGAAGCTTCCATGGTTCTGAGTCGTGACTTTAAAGCCGTTCTTGGTGACCCCACACTAGACGTTTGTCAGTCTTCCTGAGCTCTGAATCCCAGGTCTCGTCCTCTGCACCAGGCCCTGCACCAAGTCTTGGGAAACAAGGGAGAAAGAGAGCCAGGCAAACAGAAGACAGTGGCTTGGGAACCAGGGCTTCTTGAGTCACAGGGTCAGCTGTGTGGAAGAAAAGATTTACTGAAGAAGGTTCTAGAATGGAGATAGAAGACCAAGACCAAGTGAGGCTAGCACAGCCATCTAGCAAGATACAAGATGCTCTGAGCCCAAGCCGTGAGAGTGGGGCATCGGGAAGGGCAGGTGCAAGTAGAAATGAAGGGATTTGATCACACATGAGAAGTAGGTGTCTGGAAACAGAGCCATGGTTGCTTCTGCTGCGTGTAGGCTCCGGGATAGGTGACTGAATTTTTCATTTACCTTCCTAAAGAATATTCTGCTGAGAGCAAATCAGTTTAAAACTTGTGCATTCTCTCTCTCTCTTGTTCTCTCTCTCTCTCATACATACACACACACACATACACACACATACACACACACACACACACACGCACAGACAAAACAGGCAGATGTTAGCAATCTCTGTCATTTACATGGCACATCATAAAATGCGTTCTCACCCATCATCTCACTTGCATTCAGACAAACCAGTGAGTGAGGATGGGGCTCAGAAAGGCTCCTGGAATGCCTGTGTTCACTGGGGAGAAGACAGGCATTGAGTACAACAGCGGTCCATGCCTTAGTGGGGCTCTGAAGCAGGCAGCCTGTGTTGTGCCTCAGTGACTTGGAGCAAGCCGTTGGGCCCAGTGTTTGCAAGGCTTTGGCCTTCATTAGACCCTCCCCACGTGGACTTTCACAAGCCCAGCATGTGTGAGTTAGACAGGTTCGGGGCCAGGGGCCAGGGCCCAGGGCCTGGCATCGGGGAGATTAAGCGCACAGTCAGGAATGGATTCACTGGTGTTCAGCTTCTTCATCTGCAAAACAGATCCAGTTTTGCTCAGTAAGTGAGCCTCGCTTAGCAAGGTGTAAGAAGGAAGCCATGTTCACTTTCCCACTTAATGCCCTGCAGAACCTGTGGCTAGAGCAGGCTACACAGCAAGGGGCAACAAGGCTGCAGGTGAGCTAATACTTGATAATCAGCTACCTTAAGTGACCCAGAATCAGGCAGGTAGATGCCGTGCCTTCATAAATCACATTAAAAGCAAGTGGAGGGCTAGAGAGATGGCTTAGTGGCTAAGTGCTTGCCTGTGAAGCCTAAGGACCCCGGTTCGAGGCTTGATTCCCCAGGACCCATGTAAGCCAGATGCACAAGGGGGCGCATGCATCTGGAGTTCATTTGCAGTGGCTGGAAGCCCTGGTGCACCCATTCTCTCTTTCTCTCTCTCTGCCTCCTTCTCTCTGTCACTCTCAAATAAATAAATAAAAATAAACAAAAAAAAATAAAAGCAAGTGGAGGGGTTTGGAGGGATGGCTTAGTGGTTAAGCCATTTGCCTGCAAAGCCAAAGAACCCAGGTTCAATTCCCCAGGACCCACGTTAGCCAGATGCACAAGGGGGCACATGCAGTGGCTGGAGGCCTTGGCACACCTATTTTCTCTCTGTCTCTCCCTCTTTCTGTCAAATAAATGAATAAATAAAAAGAAAATATTTTTTTAAAAAGCAAACAAAGGGGCTAGAGTGATGGCTTGGCAGTTAAGGCACTTGCCTGCTGAGCCCAAGGAAGGACACAAGTTTGATTCCCTAGTACTTTCCCTATTAATTAAACTGGGCTGTTCACAGAGCCCGTGTCCTGAAAGGGAATCTTTCGTCCTTACGCTCACCACCACAGTTGCCTGGGCGCTTTCGGAGAACCGTGGCCGGCCTGGAACCTACAACACTGACCCTGAAAATGGATTGTTCTCATCTGCCGCATGGCAGGGCTGGGGGATGGGTGACCCTCCTGTGTGAGCCCTGCATGCGGGTACGGCTGGGCACTGCTGGATGATACCTAGTTGGTTCTCCACCTTTACAACCTAGGATGGACAACACCTCGCCTGCTTGGCAGATTGTCTGGTAGCAGAAGGGAGCTAATGCGCATGTCCAGCTAACAGTGAGGCCCCTGTAGTCAGCAGAGGATCTCCTATGGACCAGCCCACGAGAAAGGTAAAGATGAGGGAGATTCAGAGCGTAGTCCATCCCGGCCTCGTTCTGGACCAGCTGTGGAAAAGCAAGTGCAACAGACAACATCCAGTGGTGAGGGCATCTGGGCTGGAGGGCACCTGCTTTCCCGTTAAGATAAGTGGGGGCAGGGCAATCCAGGTTCCCTGTACAGCAGCTCTGGGCTCTGGTGCTATTTCTCAGTAGCTAGAGCCATGGCGATTGCGCAGGGCACCCGTCAAACATGAGCAAACAGGGGTGCGTGACTGGGCAGCCAGGAAGCTGTAACAAATTTTGGTCTCCATCTGAGAAGGTCAAGAGGGCACAGAACACCCAGTACCAAGATTAGGGTTGCACGAAGGTCAGGAAGTGAATGGGGCATTTTCGCTATTCCACCTACGGTTTAAGTAAGGCATGACTCAGGCAGGAAGTATGGGTATTTGCTGTGTGTTGGTTTGATTCAGGGGTCCCCCATGAGCTGAGGTGTTCTGAGTGCTAGGTTCCCAGCTGATGGAGATTTGGGAATTAACGCCTCCTGGAGGCAGTGTATTGTTGGGGGCAGGCTGATGGATGTTATAGCCAGTGTCCTCTTGCCAGTGTTTGGCACACTCTCCTGTTCTTGTTGTCCACCTGATGTTGGTAAGGGGGTGATGTACACTCCTGCTTATGCCATCATTTTCCCCTGCTGTCATGGAGCTTCCCCTCCAAAATGAACCTTTTTTTCCTACAAGCTGCTCTTGGTCTCGTGATTTCCTCCAGCAACGGGGACCTGACTGCAACATGCTGGAAGCCAATGATAGGCCACGCGGTCCTGGGTAGGGAGCTCTCCTAAGGAAAACGTGAAAGTGTCCTTCCAGGATCAGCTAGGCCTGCAGGCCCCCTCCTCCCCTACTCCAGAGGGAGCAGCGGTACCCAGAGCTAGGGGCTCCTGTGTTCCCACAAACGCTATGACGAACACTATATCCCAGGCTATCCCAGGCCATAGGTGACTGTTGCCAGGCCAGACTAAAGGCATGAAATCCGAGTGCCTTGTTCACAACGAGGATTCTTAGCTGGGGTAGTAGCACCGCTCAGTATGGTGAGACCCTGTCTCAACATAAAAAGTACAGAGAGGCCTGGGGATGTGTCTTGGTATGCTGGTGGTCCTAGGTTCAACCCCCAGTATTAGGAAAGATACACAAGGACTCCTGGTCTTGACGTTTCCTCAGTAAGTTGCTCTAAGGTAGGACTCACATCTCTAGTTCTGGATGCATGGCACCTCGGACTGTAGGAGCTACGTGCAGCAGCCTCCAGGCCAGCCAGTCACCTCTTCTACCACCTTCTACTTGGGTCCGGTCATCATAGCATGAGCGTGCCTCCAGCTATGATCTGTCGCCTGACTCTAGTTTTCTTCTGGTAAAGGCGGGGACCCTGCTTGCTAATGCTGTCCGCATCTTGCACTCTGAAAGTCGGGGTACAGTTGAATGTCTATAACTTCTTTCTGTTGCTCTTGCAACTCTGACCTCTGTTTTGTCTTTCTTATTCCGACACTTTTGCAACACTTTACTGTCTTGCTACGCAAACGCACCTTCTTGGACCACAAACCACCCCCTTCTTTTCCTTCTTTGGCCTCACCTTCTCTTTTTGATTGCCCACACCCTTAACTTTGCCTTGTCTAGAAACCTTAGCTCAGCCTTCGCCTTCAAGTCATTATTTATGGGGTAGTTCTGAAAACCAGCTGTCCTCACTGGTCCCAGTAAGACTGTATGCTTTTCACAGGCAAAGCAGCCCATGGGAACTAAACAAAAATCACATTCTTGTGGCCATATAAAACCCCAGGGCACTTAGAGAAGATAACTTCTCACCTTGTCACCTTGAGCTCAAAAGACCCTCTGTCATTGCAGTCCATCAATCAGTTAGAATCACACCATGTTTTACAGAAATTTCTATGTGGAGGCCACATCATGGCAGAGCATTATCTAATATAACTGCTTTGCCTTCTTGCTCTCTCTCTTCCTCTCTCATCTCTCTCTCTTCTCTCTTCTCTCTCTCTCTCTCTCTCTCTCTCTCTTCTTCCCATTATTCCTCCCTAAGATCTTGCCTCCACTGACCAGCTCCTTCCCCACCCAGAATAAGATTGCAGGCTGGGGAGACTGCTTAGAGGTTAAGGCACTTGCTTGCAAAGCCTAAAAACTCATGTTTGAGGGCTGGAGAGATGGCTTAGCGGTTAAGCGCTTGCCTGTGAAGCCTAAGGACCTTGGTTTGAGGCTCGGTTCCCCAGGTCCCATGTTAGCCAGATGCACAAGGGGGCGCACGCGTCTGGAGTTCGTTTGCAGAGGCTGGAAGCCCTGGCGCGCCCATTCTCTCTCTCTCCCTCTATCTGTCTTTCTCTCTGTGTCTGTCGTTCTCAAAAAAAAAAAAAAAAAACCCTCATGTTTGAATATCTAGATCCCACATAGCCAGACACACAGTGATGAAAGCATGTGATGTGCACATGTGCACAAGCAGCACACACGTCTGGAGCTCCTTTACAGTGGCTAGAGGCCCTGGTGTGCCCATTCTCTCCCTCCCTCTCTCTCTGCCTCTTTCTCCAATAAATTTTAAAAAATTAAAAAATAAAGCCGGGCGTGGTGGTACACATCTTTCAACCCAGCACACAGGAGGCAGAGGTAGGAGGATCACTGTGAGTTTGAGGCCACCCTGAGACTACATAGTGAATTCCAGGTCAGCCTGAGTTAGTGAGACCCTACCTTGAAAAACCAAAATAAATAAATAAAATAAAGAATAAGATTGCAGAGCCTAGTAGGTGTACTCAGTCTGTGGCTCATGGGCTGCACGCATCCCGGGACAGCTGTGAGTGAGGTCCATATGTGGACGACACTGTCATGTTGCAATGTCAAAAGGTTGGACACCTTCATCTCAGTTATTTCCATTCAAGCTGTAATGTGGTAAGTAAGAAAGGACATGCAGGCCAGTGGGAAGCCAGACACAGGCAGGGAAGCAGAAACGGTTGTGGGTGCAGTGGAAATTCCTGGGCTGACACCTGGGCTCTGCCAAAATGTTGTAGGGCCTGGGGTCTTCTGTGTACTTAACAAAGTAAAGTGGGGCCCAGCGTTTATCCAGGGCCTTTGCTGGCCCTGCTCCACCAAAGCCTCCAGGTTCTTTAGCCTCCTCACGTCTCACTGGGTCTCTCTCCCTCTGAATGGAACTTAACTGCTCAGCTCTTCCTGCCTTGTTCTCATCCAGCTGTCATTAACTAGCCCTGGAGTCCACGTGTGTGCCAGGTCAGAGGTGGGCATGATGGGGAGGAAGGGTCTCAGGTCACTTTCTCGAGAAGAGAACCCTAGCTTCTGCCTGAGGAGCTGGAGCCAGCAGTGGGAGACCAGCAGGAGGCTATTCCAAGCGGGCCAATGGCCAAGAAGGAAACACCCACAAGAAAGAGGCAGAGCCGACCAGCGGGTGCCATGTAGTCCGTTCACATGCTTTCGATGCGGCTGCCTGTAGCATACGCTGTCTGAGCCAGTCTGGTCCCAGAGGACCATGAGACTACCAAAGCATTGAATCAGGTTCCAAATGCACCGGCTGCCCACCCTCTCCCCTGAGGCCCTTCCTCTCTATGGCCCTGACTCTCTGAAGCCAAAGCCTCCACCTTCCTGCCTCTGTGTGCTGCAAGAAGTTGTTTAACCTCCTCCAGCCTGGCCTCCATGACACACATGTCCACCGAGCCCCTCTCCACCTCCCTCCCCCGCCCCCCATAGCCGCCCAGGGTTGCTGCTCCTTCAGGTTGTTGGCAGAATCCAGCTCCGTGTCGGGATGGGACAAGGCTCACCATTTCCTTGCTGGCTGTCAGGCAGGGGTCACCCTGAGTTCTCAGGTCTCTGAGACTCGAAGTGCTTTCCATGGTGTCCAATCTTTTAAAATGACAATGGGGCTTTGTCATCCTCAAGCATTCCAGGCTGCATTCGTAAGCTCACACACAGGGATCCAGCGCACTGCCCATGCTCAAGAGATTCTAGGTAAGTCTCGGGACACAACACTTTTCCTTTGTTGTTTGCTGTGACTTAAGCAGAATCACTCTCTTCGCCTTGCACTACCGTAAGCCCACAGTACCTGGTTCCTTCCAAGTACTCTGGAAGACTGTAGTCTACGGAGGGAAGCCCACAGCTCACGGCCCTCTGCAGAACAGGCTATAAATAGACCAGCTCATTGAAAAGAGGAAGCAGTGCACCTGGACACCAACAACATGTAAATTTGGCCCTGGAAGATTACAGGGTCCACTGCCCGCCCAGCCCCACTGTCGCCCAGACACACACACACACACACACACACACACACACACACATGCACGCACACTGGCTTCTGTAGATCTCTGAATATGAAAGCCAGGGACTGCAGGCCACCAGCTGTCCTCAACCCCATAGGTCCTCTCAGGAAGGTCATGACCTCAGGCTGGGGGTGAGTCACGGAGCTTTGGTCCTCTGATCAACCTCTACTTCTGAGGTTACCTACAGTGAGGAAGGTCCCAGAGATGGGCGCAGCAGGTGAGGGGCCTCCTCTGAAGATGTAGCTCTACCCAGGGACATGTCCTGAGGGCAGGGGATCTGTGGTCAGAAGCAAAGAACAAGAGAGCCTTGGCTGTGGGTCGAACACGCTTCAATGACTTTGGCCAGTTTAGTGCATCCTTAGCCCTAGTCTTCTGGTCTTCATTTGAACATTGGAGAGAATGAAAGGGGTGGCTGGCGATAGCGGTGCTCAACGGAGCTCTGTTTCTCTCTTCCTTCCTCCTCTTGGGGGTTGTGTCATCTCCCAGAAATACCCGGCACACCAGTAGTTCATGGATCTTTGGTTTAAACAGTAATTTCATTGGTTTGTAAGGGAAGAGAGGGAGAAAAGGCTTGCCAGGATCTCCAGCCACTGCAAATGAACTGCAGACATACGTGCGACTCTGTGCATCTGGCTTTACACGGGTCCTGGGGAATCAAGCCCCAGACCATTAGGCTTCACAGGCAAGGCCTTAGCCGCTAAGCCATCTTGCCAGTCCCCCACAGATCTTTTTAGAAGGCTGAAGACTGGGAACTGGCGAAATGGCTTAGCAGTTAAAGCGCTTGCCTGAAAAGCCAAAGGACACAGGTTCGTTTCCCTAGTACCCACATAAATCCAGATGCACAAGGAGACACATGCATCTGGAGTTCATTTGCAGTGACTGGAGGCCCTGGCACATCCATCCTCTCTCTATCTGCCCCTTTCTTTCTCCCCCCCCCAAATAAATAAAATAAAATAAATGTTTTAAAGGCTGAAGATTGGAGTCATGTCCATTCTCAGAGATGGAACAGTGGCCTTGTAATGCTTCTATGTCCTAGTGCCTGGATCCAGTGAATAGACTGTGCTGCATGGCAATAAGGACTTGGCAGATGTCATTAAGCCACCAAAGTTGTCATTAAGGCTATGGAAAGGGAAGGTAAATACACCACAAGGCAACACCGGGCTCCTTGAGCGGCAGTGCTCAAGAGTAGCCGGCACCTGTTCGGGGTTTCTTTTTACTGGGGTTAGGAGGAGGAGCAGTTTGAGCAGCTTGCTGTTTTGATTGACAGGTTTGTGACAAGCCTATCTCTGCGGTGCCTGTTCCTTCCCATTCCACATTTAATCTTAAACACACACACACACACACACACACACACACACAATTATGCATGGACATAAGATGATAAATAGAGGATTCTCTTTAAAAGTATACATAGAGGACACAGTATATCTTACTGCCCATGCACCTGAAAGCAGTCCAGGCTGAATAGCCACCCCCCCATCTTCCAATCCTGGATATAAACTGATCATAAAAGGGGTGTCACTGAATGTTTCTAGGGGAAGGAAAACTTACTCCATTGTTTGAAGCTGAGTGTATGTACAACTCAGGACTGGTGGGGGTTCCAGGTGGCCAACAGGGAGCATTCTTTTTTTTTTTTTTCTTTTTCCTTGATTTTTCAATGCACCCAGGGTGGCCTGGAATTCACTATGTAGTCTCAGGGTGGCCTTGAACTTGCAGCAATCTGCCTACCTCTGCCTCCCAAGTGCTGGGATTAAAGACGTGTGCCACCACACCTGGCTTTCTAGGGACCTTCTTAGGAAAAGAGTGTGTATACTGCTCAAGCTGAGACATCCCCCTATACTTAGGGTCCTCTGAGATGTGCTGGGCGAGAGGAGCACTTGCAGACAAAGGAGACAGCAGAGAGACCCCAAGTACGAGAAGGATTCAACATCCCAGGCCAAATCCTGAGATATGGAGCCTGTATGCAAGGACCCTCAAAGCCAGGGTGATCACCTCCCATCAGCCAGCAAGGAAACAGTCCTACCACTGCAAGAAAAGAGCTTCTGCCAACCCACAGAAGGAACCTGGAAGAGAATAGTCCCCTGGACCCTCTAGGAAGGAGCATAGCCTATTGATACCTAGATTTTATCCCACTCTGCTTATGTCAGACTCATGGCCCACCACACAAATTACATGATAATAAATACACATCATTTTAATCTACTAACATCATGGTGGTTTCTCACACCTGCCTCAGAGCCATCAGACAATGAAACCAGCAGAAACAACCTTTCCCACTAACATATGTATTTATTCATAGCCACAATTGCGGTATCTGCTGAGGGTTGGGCCTACCTTCACAGTTCCTCTTGCCCTCCCTTTCTCATAGTCATGAAGCCACTCTTCAATTCATATTATTGTTACAGCTCCCAAGGTCCGTGGCCAATGAGGCTGTGGCCCCAGGATACACACCGGACATATTAAAACCAAGAAAATCTAGGGACAATATTGGACCAAGTATATTCCATACAGTGGGAGTCTAATAAGATTCCAAAATCAAGAGTTCCCCCAAATACTCTATAAGTTCAATATTGCATGAATTAAGTTCATTCTTTTGGTGGTTTGAATGTAAAATGTCCCCAATAGGCTCACTGGTGGTGTTCAGGGAAGCAGTGGAGACTTTAGAAGGTGGAGCCTCGCTGGAGGAAGCATGTCTCTGGGATGGACCTTGAAACGCTTTAGTCCAGACTCACTTGATGTTCTTTCTCTGCTTTGGGACTGTGCCGCCTGTGACGTGATGCTGGCTTCTGCTCCTGCCTGCCAAACCTCTGCCACCAAAATGATTGACTGGAATCCGTAAGCCAAGTGAAACCCTTTCTCTGCCATGAATGGTTTTTGGTTGGGTACTCTATCCCAGCAATGAGAAAGTAACAATACAGTTCTTATGGGCACCATGTTCCCTAGACAGCTCAGATCCGGCTGATGGATCCAAGGTGATGGGAGTCAGTAGAGACAGCCTGTCAGTAGATCCACCTGTGACCGTCAATCTCTTGCAAAGGTTCTGTCCAACCACTTCGAGGTCAGATCTTCTGGTTGCTGCTCCATGTACCCGAAAGCCAACGCTGGCCATTCTCCTTTGGCTCCTGCTTTCTGGCTCATAGCATTGGGTGTATGCTGTTACGGACAGAGCTATGGCCAAGCTCAGTAAGCCTGGCCCAAAGAACCAAGAGGTGTTGCCGGGTTTTTCCACTACCTCCTTGCGAAAGGGCTTCAGGCCATCTGGGAGAATAGGTGACTTGGTAAACCCCAGTGCAAACCTGTCCTGTCCTTAGGCGACCTCTCCGTCCCCTTCCTGATGAGAAGCCGGAGCTTAAGTTGTTGAGGAAGTGACCAGAGCATTCCCAGATGCCCTCAAGGAGAGGAGCTGAGTTAGAAAAGACTCAGATCTTTGGTGAGCCAACTCAGTAGGCATGACGAGCCCTGGTGGGGCCACACCATGACAGACATTGTTCTTCATACTTCTGCCTGTAACTCCCCGTCTCCTTGTCACATGGGATGATTGCAGGAACAATCATCCCACCGAATTCACAAGGATGAGCTCTCGTGTTCAAGGGCACTGTGCTGGAAGGTCATCTGGCATGAGGACTGCAGCTAGATGCTTATGCCAGGCACTGGTGCCAGCTGCCCCTGCGGTCTGAGGGAGACAGTGGGCAGTTCATTGAGGATGAGCTGGTGGGATCCTCACACTAGTCACAAGAGTCACTGTCAGGCAGAGACTGTCACCTCTGTAAGGTTCCATAAAGTGAGGGCTTGATGCACCAGGCGTGTTGGGAGCTGTCAGAATGAATCTCGAGGACTTCCTGCACAGCTGAGACCTAGGCACTGTCCGCCACTGTGCAGTGGTGGGAGGCAAGCAGGCTTAGCAGGATTGGGAGGGCAACAGCTTAAGGCCCCGAACACTCTGGGCCTGTGGGCCCAGGCTCGCAAGCTACTGCCGGCTGCCCCACTGGTAACCCTGGAATCTCTTGAGTGACCATGATGTCTTCCTGGGAGCTATAATGGAGGAATTTCTGGAAATTTCCTTCTTCAGTGTGCTGGCAAGAGCTGCCTGCCAGACAGTAGATGATGTCATGGCCCCAGCCAGGGACTGGCTCAGCAGATGACGTCACCAGGCCCATGTCCGAATAACCCTAGAATTCTTTGCAGTTAGGCAAACGAGAGGGGTCAGTGCTGGTCTCTATTCTGTTGTCCTGGTGGACTCTCTGGGGAATAGCAACTTAGAACGCAGAGTCACGTTCATATGGTTGATCACAGAGAGTGCGCTTTATGACAAATGCACGGGAGCACGGGGCTGGGAAGAGCACTCAGTGGTTAGAGGTGCTACTCCACAAAGCTGTCACCCAGAGTTTGGATCCCCAGCTCCCATGTTAAGCCAGTCACAAAGTACACATGTGTCTAGAATCCCAACATACCTATAGCACTGAGAGGCTGAGTCAGGTGAGCCCCAAAACTGAAAGGTCAGCCTGCTAGCTTTATCCTCCCAGTGACAAACAAGAGAGATGCCAACTCAAAGAAGGAAAAGGCCTGGACTATCCTCTGACCTCTACTCAGCAGTACACACTCATAAACACACACACACACACACACACACACACACACACACACACGACAGTTGTTAAGTCATAGAGAAAAACAATATTATCCAAAACCTAGCACCCAGAGTTTGCCCTGAATT
Organism: Jaculus jaculus; assembly: GCF_020740685.1. Lineage (NCBI taxonomy): Eukaryota > Metazoa > Chordata > Mammalia > Rodentia > Dipodidae > Jaculus > Jaculus jaculus. The sequence continues at coordinate 205,379,690 of NC_059103.1, read as the reverse complement.
TTCAAGATATATCCTCTCAACCTTAGGATATTTACTTTCTAAGTAATCTCACCACACATATGTAAGGAAGATAGAACAACATTATGGGGTTGGTTACATGCGCACTAACTAGGAAAGTGAAACAAATTAACATAGCCAACATCTCACTTATTTTCAGTGTGGTTATGTGTGTGTGTGACAAAACAACCAAAATCTACTCCTGTGGCATGAATCACACACAGTAATACTTTCTTTTTGACCTATACACCTCATATATTGGCACAGTCAAAAATATATTTCTAAACCAGGCATGGTGACATATGCCTTTAATTCAGCACTTGGGAGGCAGAGGTAGAAGGATTGCCATGAGTTTGAGGCCACCATGAGACTATGAAGTGAATTCCAGGTCAGCCTAAGCTAGAATGAGACCCTACTTCAAAAAAAAAAAAATATATATATATATATATATATATATATATGTATTCCTAGATAATATAACTATTTACATGTGTGAATAAAAATGGTTAATATACTACAAACTATGCTGTTACCTGCTTTTAAGAAAAATATTTACTGAAATATGTACATTGACTCTAGTATTGGATAACATAATTGCAGTGTGTGCATGATTATGGAATTCTGCATTATTAAATGAAGTTGGGTTCTGATAATTTAGATAAGAATCTTATATTGTTAAAACCTCTATATTGTCAAAATTAACTGTGAACACCTACAATGGCCAAAGATACTGCTCTGGTAGAAAGTGTCGCTCTTGACTCTCATGAAGCAGTATTTTCTCTAGAGTTGGTGGTGCCTTTGGTTGACTATGGAAAAGTATAGCATGGATATTTCAGGTAAACACACACACACACACACACACACACACACACACACACAGCCATTAACATCTTTACCACCATTACTATCCACCCAGCACATAGTTAACGGCTCATAATTTACCTGAAATAGATGCAGTTTAACCACATTTGCATATACATTATACATCTCCCATTGCTGGCCACTCCTCAGGCCCAATTTGACCCTTCTGAGAGATGTGCAGATACTCTGGGGTCCCAAACAGTACAAACACTGTAGACTGAATTGTAAGCAGCCAAATTCTGACAGAATATCTGGGCTGTGAGGGGCTGTGGAGCTCATGCTGTCCCCTCACTGAAGTTCCACATGGGGACTGAGACTCTGAGAGTGGGAGTGCCTCAGAAAGGTCACCAGACGCCCAGTCTCGGCAGTCTACCCATGCACCAAGGACACATGCCATCAGGGCCCCCAGCTTGGCCGACAAGAAGCCTGTGGATGTGATAATAAAGCCGCACCCTCTGGCTCCACAAATATCATAAAGGACCAGGAGGGTCACCAGACTGTCATTTCTGGACTCTTATATCGATCTTAACCACCACATGAGTGTCTATAGCCTGTGACCGTCTATGACTTACCCTATCCTCACCGCCACTGTGGTTCAGGGGACAGCAGAGTATCACCCCATTTTATACATGGGAAGGGCAAAATATTTTCCCATGGTCACGCAGTTGGACCCTGGGTTCCCCCGAGACGTTTATCAGAAACCAACTGCAGGCCTTTTTCTTGTCGGCGTTCTCATCCCTCCCCAAGAATCCTGTGTGTTTAATATGGCAGCGGGGAAGTTGAGTCACTTCTGCAGGAACATGGCGGAGGCTGAGAATTCTCCGGAGCCAGGAAGACTTCTAAGCCCAGGTCAGTGTTCATGAGACCCCCCACTCATCCACTGTGTCGCTTTGAAGAGGAGCCCCAGTCGAGCCCCCTCAGGCTCAGTTTGGCTCAGTTTTTGCAGCAGTACCCACCCGATGGTCCCACAGGACCAAGCTGAGGCTACTCTGCAGGACCCAGCTCCCTCAGCCAGCCACAGCACCTTCGACACCTAATTCTTCTAGCTCCTCCTGACTGCACTCTCTCTCTCTCTCTCTCTCTCTCTAACACACACACACACACACACACACATGCACACACGCGCGCGCGCAGGCACGCACGCACACACTCATCACCTCTCAGGAAAGTGTGAGAAGGCAAAGAGGCATCTGTGCTGCTGAGCAGCCAAAACCAGCACTTGTGGCTGATGCCCAGACAACGAACTTAAAGTAGGGAGGACAGCGGGAAAGAACAAGGCCCCAGTGAACCTTCCTGCTGAGGTCAAGGTGGCTGGCAGCACAGGGCACAGGTCAGGCTAATCCCACCTCACACCCTAGTGCACAAGCATGTCTCTACTCAGAGTGCTCAGCCTCCCTTCTGGCTGGTAACCTCCGTCTTCTGTCCTGTCTCCCTTTCTGGATGTCTACCTTGGCCCTTCTAGATAATTGGAAGTTCTCTTCTCTACTCCTCCACACAATGTGGCTAACTCCTTCACCACTTTGCTAATGGTTTGAAAACAGCTCCAGGCCTCTCTCATTTCTCTGGGCAGCAAGAATTTAGGGGGAGGGAGAGAGGCTCCAAAGCATCTTACAGCTACCTGTTGAATAAGAGCCCATGAAAGAAGTGATCTCCTGTAATATATATATATATATATATATATATATATATATATATATATATATATATATGAATGATATATGCACACATACATACATATTGGTTTTTCAAGGTAATGTCTCACTCTAGCCCATGCTGACCTGGAATATATATTGATTTTTCAAGGTAGTATCTCACTCTAGCCCAGGCTGACCTGGAATTCATTATGTAGTCTTAGGATGGCCTTGGACTCATGGTGATCCTTCTACTTCTGCCTCACAAGTGCCATCTCCTAATATTTCTAACATTTCTTAGGGACTCCTTTTCCTTTAATGGAAATGCATGGCTCAGCTCACATCCTTTACACCTTGGGAAGCTTGCTGCCCTCCTTGTGAACTGCAAGGAGAATAATGAGTTAGATGTCTGGAAACAGAACTGGGAATTCAGTCTGGGTGTCTAGACCATGATCTGTTCAAGAGTAAGAGTCCTGCTCCCAGCCAGAGGGCTGAGGCCAGGCCATATTCCTGTGGGACTGGACTCTAGACTACCGTCAAGGACTACAGCTTCCAGTGGGGCAGCTGGTGTCCTGGACAACAGCTGTAAGCAACTGGCACATAGATGTAGGCACTCTGGCATTTAGCAGTGTGTGCCACCTACCTCCCAGCGGCAGTGCCTTCCCAGCAGAAGACACTGACCATCTCCCCTGGGAAGTAGCTCATTGTCTCTGTGATTAAAAAATGGGGTTCCTGAAGCCCTCTACTCTCGCCCACCCAGCCTTCACATCTTCCCTTCTGCAAGAAAACCAGCCCAATGCCTGTGGCATTGAAACTCAAATCCAACCCAAAGCCTGGCCACTGGAGATGCAAGCAATGGTCCCAAGAATGCCCCAGGCAGGTCTCCAGGTAGGGTCTTTCCAGAAGGCTCTGAATTGAGTCACCACATTCAACATTGGTCCCTGCATCTGCTGCCATCTTCATAGAGGTCTCACCTTCATTCACTAGCTCCTTTTGTCCCCCTCTGCTTCTCAGACCTGCAGCTCACAGATCCACTCTTACTGGGGGCCATGGTCACAAACACAGCCCACAAAACATCAGGAAACTACCCAGTTCATGATTCTGATTTCTTGACCATTGCACCACTGGACAATGATGGTCTCCCAGGTCCACTAACATGTGAAATCAGTGAGAACTGTCCTTTCCCTCTTCCTATCTAGCCAAGTCCGGGCCTTACCCACAGACAAAGAAGAAATCCCTGTTACACTGACAGGTAGGTCGTCTTCCTCAATAGCTAACCTGTTCTCATATCCAGAGTGGGGTAAAAGAGAAAGGCTTGGGACTTCTGGTCCCAAAGGCTCATAGGGCATTTTTTTCCCCTAAAGGACCCTCGACTTCACTTTCCATCTTTAGCTCCACCAGGAAATTTCAGAGGCTTTGCAATGATGTCAGTTCCTACTGTGTTGTCTCTTTCATCCTTGCTGTCCCCAGCTAAGCCGATGCTAATGGGGTAGGCCCACACCATGGAGTTTCTGTGGTGCGTGTGTGACTACTAGTGTGTGTGTGTGTGTGTGTGTGTGTGCACGCACGTGTCTATGGATGCACTTCCTCATGCTAATCCAGGAGGGAGTATGTGTGCACATGTGAGTTTACATGTGCCCGGGGACTTGAAGTGGTATGTGGCTTTCATGTAGGCCAGAGCTAGAGGTTGGGTGGGGTGTGGGAGAGGGGGAAATTTGTATATGATTTGAGATTTCTCCGGCTGTCTCTTGCCAAGTGGTTTCCTGTGAAGCTCAGAATCAGCCCATATGGCCTGGGGTGGAAAATACCACTGTTGGCAGCCAGTCCCTGACTCATTCTGAAAGCCCAAAGGCCGCTTCTCACTACTGTGAGCCCCACACTCAAGCCTGCTCACCCCTGCCTCCAGGCTGTGATCAGGAGGGGCAGCAGACAACCTTGATCACACCAGTCATGTTGACTCCCTTCCTCCTATCTGGTCTCCTCTCAGAAACACAGATATTTGTATTTAGAAATCTCCCCAGCTATGGGCTTCCTTGCTGTATGCAGGGGGTCTTAGGAGATCTCTTCAAAGTTCCTCAAGTCCTGTGGCCATATCAGCATTGCCATCCCCCCCTTTTTTTTCTCCTTCTTGCATTCTCGGGGGGCATCTCACCTCAGAGTCCTGTACAACTCACATCACATCTGGGGGCAGATTGTTCCAACCCTTAAAATTGTGTGTGTGTGTGCTGGAAATGAACCCTTGGCCTGATACTCAAATGTTCTACCAATGACATTTTGATACTTGATCTTGGCTAAAAGGCTGACAAGTGATATATACTCTAAAATGATATTTCCTTAATGTGCTTCAACACAATATGAATGAGTTGGTAAGGGAGTGAATACATGATGTCTGGAGGCAGAGGGTTTAAATGCACTGTACCTTCATGTCTGCTTCTTTTTATGTTTAAAAATATTTTAGTTATTCACTTAGAGAATGGGCATGCTAGGGCCTCTAGCCACTGCAAATAAACTCCAGACACATGTGCCACCTTGTACATCTGACTCATGTGGGCACTGGGGAATTGAACCTGGGTACTTAGGCTTTGCAGGTAAGAGCCTTAGCTGCTAAGCCATCTCTACAGTGTCACCCCCACCACTTGCTGCTTCTGAATACCCTGGGACATGCACCCCAGTCACCTCTACTCCTGATCTTCACACCTGGGCATGGATGAGCAATGAAGTAAGGTAAGAGTCCCCAGTCTCGAGAGCATGCAGTAGCATGAGTTCCAGAGCACAGGCGGCCATCTTGTCTCACAGGCGGCCATCTTGTCTTACTGCTGTCCACCCATCTTGCCCTATCCTGTGGTGCCTGCAAAATGGATGCCCCGGCAGAGGTCCTTGGATGATGACACGTGCTGTGCCTGGACTGTATCAGCTGCAACGTCCTGTCTTGGAATCTAATGCCTGCAGCCTCTCAGGGCACCTCTTCTGCAGCTGCCGGAAGAACCCGCACTAATATTCAACTGAAATGTTCTCAGCCACTATCTTACTAATGGCCCGTGGTGACAAAACAGCATCTGCAACCAGTCAGCGCCCTCCTCCTTTCCAGTTGGTAGGAGGGGGAACCCCTCCCACCACCTCCAGCGCATATCTCATCCCACGCGTATCTAGACCACACCCACATTCGTGCATTCAGATCCTGCCGCTGGAGACACCCACAGGAAGAGGCTGCCTCCTCGGACTTCAGTTTCTTCTGGACAGAGTAAATGACCCTTCTGTTTATAAGCCTCTTCTAGAATTCCCCTCACCCAGCCCATAAGCAGAGCCAAAGGGAAACCTGACGCTGCTTTCTACCTCCCAGAGTCCCCTCCCACCGCTCCGTTCTTACCCGCTCATCCTCACCTGTCCCTCTTCTGGGCCAGCAGCAGCCAGTTTTCGGCCAGGGTCCAGTAATGCCCCGTGGAAGTTGCCAGGGTGGTCGAGGCTGGCCTCCCAAGCAGCCCCAAATAGAATTAGGATAGAAAGCTGGTTCCAGGGAGGACAGACATTACTCCTTACCAGCTCTTGTCCTTTGTTGAAAAACCTTTAGAAGAAAATTCATCACCTCCCAAGGAAATTTCTGATTATTAACGTAGTGTATTATTAAGTTTACAATTAAAAAAACAGATGGACAGAAACTCAATGACCAATCTACTTCAACACATTTATTTTTAAAGTATTTTACTTGAGTAGAGAAGCAGAGTGAGTGACAGAGAGAGAGAGAGAGAGAGAGAGAGAGAGAGAGAGGAAGGGGGAGGGAGGGAGAACAGGTGCACCAGGACCTCTTGTTACTGCAAACAAACACCATATGCACGGGCCACATTTTGCACCTGACCTTACGTCTGTACTAGGGAATCAAACCCCAGCCAGCAGGCTTTGCAAGCAAGTACCTTTAGCCACTGAACCATCTCTCCAGCACCCTATTTTCACACATTTTGCAGCAATGGAGTCAACACAGGTACAAGGGCAGGTGGGTAGAGAAAGTGACAGAGAAGAGAACTATGAGTACGATTAGAACTCCCAAGTCAGTGGCTCTCAAGTCACTTAATCAAAGATTTGAAAAACTGCAGACACAGAGAAAGATAAATTTAAGAGATTTATTTTAGAAAGTGTGGACTCAAGAAAATAAAAAGCAAGGCTGGAGAGATGGCTTAGTGATTAAGGAGTTTGCCTACAAAGCCAAAGGATCCTGGTTCGATTTCCCCAGGACCCACGTAAGCCAGATACACAAGGATGCGCACGCGTCTGGAGTTCGTTGGCAGTGGCTGGAGACCCTGGCACACCCATTCTCTCTCTCTCAAATAAATAAATAAATAAATTAGATTTTTAAAAAGAAAATAGAAAGCAGCCAGGCCAAGGGGAGGCCCCTCCCCCCCACCAACCAGGCTGGGAAGGGGAAGAGGAAACATGGAGGCTTGGCTCAAGTCTCTCTATAAATTTGCCATCCATTAAAATGAGCCTCATTGCCAAGTTCAATGTACATTGCTCTGTCTTCTCCATCAGTGAATGGTATCTTCATTCTAAGACCTCAGGCAGATGTGGGGAGCACATAGGTGGCCCAGGTCCCTGTCATGCTCCCGTTAAATGACTGAATACTTGCTCTTCTAAAATGTGTTCTTTATGTGTTGGGATAGCAAGGAGGGCTCATCTCTCCTGGGCTCGCTCTCAGTACACAGCTTTCTGCCCTGACCCACCATTCTTAGGGTTGCTATAAGCAATGGCAAATGATTTGTAAGCTTATTCAATTTGGAGTACATCTTGGGGATTGTGTCAGTTTTGATATACATTCTCATCCGCAGCGGGGTGATGGTGAGGGAAGGAAGTTCTGGGGGGAAGGGTTTTGCCTCCACAGGTGAAGCTATGCTCATCCCAAGATGGGAATGTGAGCTTTGGGACAATTCTCTGACTCCAGAAAATTGAAATGTGATCCATCTATAAACCTGCCAGACTGGAATGGGGACATCAATGTCATGGTCACATTTTATTGAAAGTCCTTTTTATTTTTAACATGTCCATTGATTTCTTACAGAATTATAAAAGGCACATAATCATTATGGGAAAATTTGAAATGTAAAAAGAATATAAGTAAAAGAAAAAACACCATGGTCTCACCAGAAAGCCCCAAATTAACCACAGTAAATATTGTGACATGTGTTCTTCTGACCTTTTGTCTCCTTGCGTGGGTGTGCATATATTTATGAAACTATGCTAATTCCCTGCATAGACTTTGCATCCTCTTTTGTTTGCTTTCTTGCATCTGTTACATATCATGAACTGTTTCTGTTTTCTCCCAAATATCAGTAAAGCCACCATCCTAGTTGAAAGTGAAACCTAAGTAAAAAAGAATATATTTTTTTTTCTCAAGAGAATCAACAGAGTACCATACCAAGTCCTGCGTGTTTAGTACGTCTTACCTCATCTCCCTCACAACAGCCCAAAGCTGGTGTAGTTACCTGCTCATCGCTGGTATAAAACAACCGACAAAAGCAACTGATGGGAAGAAGGTATTTTTATTTTAGCTTCCAGTCTTGAGGGGAAGCTCCACGATGGTAGGAGAAAGCAGGACGGGAGCAGAGGCAGGGGCGGGACATCACCTCTGCCACAGCAGGCAGAAAGCAGCAGCAGGAGAGTGAGCTGAGCTGCCACAGGGAGGGAGCTGGCTGTAACATCCCCAGGCCTGCCCCCAACAACATGTTTTCTACAAGGCTTCACCTCCCAAGTTATCATCTTTTGGGGACTACACATTGAAAACATACGAGTTTACAGGGGAGGCACCACATTCAAACCACCACAGCTGGGTACTACTCCCTGCCCCCCACTGTTTTCCAGATCAACACACAGGTTTGGATGGGTAATATGCAGAAGGTAAGGGATGAAAAGTTGTGGAAATTAAAATTGATGTGTGATTCCAAAGGTTAAGCAAGGTCTTGACCACCATATTGTCAGCTCATTTACTCAGCCATTGATTTAGTCTGCTATTGCTAGACAATGCTCTTGAACACATCAGCAAGAATAAGCAGAAAGAAAATGTCCTCACGGAATTGGTGGTCCAAATGCACTTGATGGATGAGTACAGAAATTCTACTGTAGCTACTGCAAGTGCTTTGGGCATAACCAGGCAAGAAGGTGGGATGAGATAGCACTGAAGCTTGCAGAAAGGACTTTGGGAGTTGTCATGGGCTGATGGAATAAATATGCAGCAAGGAGAGGGTCCAGGTGGGTATCTGGGTATTCAGGTGTGGATATGAAGTCCCCCCAAACACTCCTGTGTTGAAACCCAGATGGTGAATCCAACCATTGAGCGATGACTGGGCTGGGTGTGGAAGCACACACCTTTAATCACAGCACTTGGGAAGCAGGATCACTGTGGGTTTGAGGCCAGCCTATGACTACAGAGTGAGCCTCGGATAGAGTAAGACTCTACCTTGAAAAGAAAAGGAGAGATGATTGGATCATTTGAAGTTTGACATCATCAGTGGCTTAGTTTGATGGCACTGGTGACATGAAGGGAGATGGCACCTGCTTGAGGAAGTAGAACTCTACAACATGCTTTTGAAGGGCATTTGTCCCTGTGTCTCTTTCCCCTCTCTATTGTCCTTGCCACCACAATGTCCTGCCTCTCCCCAGTCCCATAGCAAGGAGCCAGCTGACCACGGGCTGACACCTCTGAAACCATGAGCCAAAATGAATCTGCCTTCCTTTAGAAGTCCAGTGCACTGTCCATTCCATAATGGAGCCTTCTCTCCACCTTTACATTGTTCTCTCAGGCACTTAGCACCGTGACACAGCTTCTGACTATCACACTGGGAGCAATCACTCTGGCAGTGGGAATAAAAAATGCAAAGTCCCCGAGAGGATCAGAAAGGAGAGTGGCTGGGGTGGTGTGAGAAAGACTGGGGGTGGAAGGAGATAAAATAAGACTCAAGCTAAGGGTTCCCAGTCACTCCAGAAACCCATCGGAATAAGCTGGGTGGAAGGCAAAGGCATGAGGGGAATTGGAGCGCAGTGGCACCATCTGACCTGATTTCCCAGGAACTCTCTGATTCATATGCGAGAAAAGATGGTAGAGGGAACAGGGGTGGGAAGAAACTGTTGCAATGAGAACAAGTGTTGTGGTCCAAGGGAAAGATGAAGCGTGAGAGTAGCACAGTGGAAGGGAACATGAGAGACACTGAGATGCCAGACCCATTGTGAAATTGGTGGGGAGTACTTTTTTTTCTTATTATTATTTTGAGAGAGAGAGAGTGGGAGACAGAGAGAGAGTGGGAGAAAGAGAGAGAAAGAAAGAATTGGCATGCCAGGACCTCAGCCACTGAAATCAAACTCCAGACACTTACACCACCTACTGGGCATGTGTGACTTTGCTCTGGCCTCACCTTTGTGCATCTGGCTCATGTGGAATCTGGAGAGTCAAACATGGGTCCTTAGGCTTTGCAGGCAAGTGTGCTAACCGCTAAGTTGGAGTATGTTTAAGAGGAGGGCTGAGGGACTCCCTGGATGACACTGAATGCTTTCATGTGAGGTGTTATGGAGAACTAGGGTGCTTAGGAATAATGCTAGAACCCCCAAATCCTGAGTTTGTGTCTGTTTTTACCAAAGAATTGGATAAAACAAGACCAGGAAGGATAATTATTAAATTACCACATTTTAGAAGGAAAATAAATACTGAGAGCCCATGTGGTGGGCCTGGACAAAACATAATGAGGGAATTAGAAAGAAAAGAAAAGAAATTGCAAAGAGCTCTTGCCATGTGAATGGCAGCAAGAGGTGGAGAGCCCACATGGGCGTAGTAGGGGAGGGGGTCAGAGGGTTTCTCCCCTTGTCTCAGCCCAGCCGGACCATGAAGAAGGGAAGCTCACCAGAACCTGGAGGTTCAGGAGTGATGGTCGGGTGGCCAAGAGAGCTCGCCCTGGTAAGGGTTTTTAAAACCTTACTGTAGTGGGCCTCACCTTCTGGCTTAGGTGAGCCTGAGTGAGGGCTGATTGGTCTGGGCTAGAGGCTGGCTTGGGAAGAAACCAGCCATGACATTAAGTCCTGGTGTCTGAGTTTGATCAACCACAATGTCAGGATTAGATCTGAATTCTAGGATAAGAGACCTCCCTCCCAAGAGGGGCTCAAGTTGTCTGTGGAAAAACAGATCTAGGGAACTCCTTTAGGCAAGAGATAAGAAGTCAGATCATCCTTTGTTCTCTGCCTAAGAGGAGATTTTGAGGGCAGACTTAAAGACATTCCTGCCTTTACTTATGAGTACCAGTTATCCTAAACTGCTTATCAAAGCAACCTGACTCCCTCTGGGGACTGTGTCCTAGGGAAGGAGACACCCAAGGGCCAAGGGCCATGCTGTCCTAAAGATGAAGGGAAGCCAGCTAAAAGAAGAAGTGCAGCTTGGTGTGGAGACAGAAAACAAGTCTCTTCTGAGAGTCAATTTTTGGCCAATTGCCATGTCTGTATTATCTCATTGCACTTCTGCTCCAGCCTAGAGGCAAGCAGTATTCTTCCCATTGTATAGATGAGACAATTCAAGACTTGGAGAGACAGTCTTCTCTAAGATTTTGGTGATCTAGGACCAAGGCTGGTTCTAGAGGTCTTGATGTGGCCTTCCCTGGCTGTACCCATTCAATGAGCTAGCAGGGACATCATACTTTTTACCACACTGGACTCCAGAAGCAGCGCTCCACCATGCAAAGGTGGCAGTATGGTGGAGAAATACTCCAGCTCCCTCCTGCCTCAGGTAGGATGGTTCTAGGTTGAGTTCTATGTCTGCTCCCAGAATTCCCTAGGCAGAGCAGGCCCCAGATGCCCAATGTCACCATCTCTTGGGTTGACAACATTCCCTGGTGGGTGTCCCCAGTCTTCATGTTACTAGCCTGTCCCCTTCATGGGGCTCTCATGTGGTCTCCCAAATGCTTCCTTTGCACGTGGATCTTATCTCAGGGCTGCTCATGGAGAAGCACAAACATGGACACAAAAACAAAGGCTGAAGATGACAGATACAGCACTGACCACAGCCTGTGGCATGTAGAGAGCCTGAACGTGTAACTGAGCGTGTAACACACGTGGCCCAAGGCACACATCCTGGTGTGGGTGTGGGCATGTGGTCATGTCTGCATGACAGCTCATGAGTTAAAAACCAGAAGAGAAATATAAATATTGGGTGAGCAAAATGCTTGCTGTTTGTTCCTAGTAATTACAGAGTTTCTGAAACTTTGGCCTGCCCACCTTTCCTGGAGAAGCGTAGGGGGCTATTTTGGCCCTGAAGGGTTTTCAGGATCACTGACTTGCACCTACCTGTCTCCCCTCTTCTCCTGCTCTTGGTCCCCACCTGGAGTCCACAGAATGGATGATCTACCGAAGAGAGGGAGGTCTTGGAATTCCTCAGCAAGCAGTGCCTGAACCCTGTGATCTAGACACCAGAGAACTCCCTGGAAGGTGCTAGGTCATCGGGATGCTTCATCCTTCCTTGCCAACTTGACAGGAACTAGAATCACCATGAAAACAAACCTCTGGGCATTTCTGCAAGGGATTTTCCAGATTAAGTTAATTAAGGAGGGAAGATCCACTTTAAATTGTGGGTACCATTCCAGGAACTGGGGTCCCAGAATGAATAAAAGGGAGAAAGAAAATGCTCGTCCCTTAGCCTCGTGACCGTGGACTGAACGCAAGCAGCTGCCATGCTCCTGCCGCCTCCTCCCAATGACGGACTGTACTTGCTGGAACTGTAAGCCAAAACACACCCTCCGTAAGTTGCTTTTGAACAGGCATTTTGTCACAGCACTGAAACAATAAATGCAGAAATGCAATGTCCCCTCCACATACCACCCTACTCCCAATTTGAGAGAAAAGTACAAGTGGGTATATTGTCGGACAGTTCTGGGTTTTATAGTGGAAATTATGAATTATCTCTCATCTGGGCTCATGGCCATAGCCAAGTTATTGGGCATTCTGAAGTAGGGCTCTGTACCTCAACATGAATCTAGAAGCCAGAGGTGGCAACAGACACATGCAGGCTCAAATCTACTCTCTGCTAGCCCTGGGACCTGGGAAAGTCAACACATCTGCTTGAGCCTATGTGTCCTCTGCGGTGAGGCGGGATCACAAACGTTCCAACCTCTTTCAGTGAGACAGTAGCGTGCAATTGTCCCAGCTGCAGGCTTGAAAGATGTGCATAACAGTGTTCATTTCCTCTTTATTGCATGCCCTCTACTTCTGAGGAGAGTGAAGTAGGTGGAAAATGAAGACTCCCCTTCCCCCACCCTGACTCAAAGGCAAACAAATCAGGCCCCTTCCAGAAATGATGCTAAAAGCAGGGCTGACGTAGCCATCTGTGCCCAGGCCACTCCTCGCCCACTGGAACCACAGCAACGGTCATGGGCAGGGAGGACTGGCGGTCAGTCATTATGTGGAATGCTCAAGTTATGGAACATTCCAAGTCATCTGCATGCTCTTCTGATCTGAGCTGAACAATGTTTCTTTTATTTTTGAGATGGTAAAAAGTAGACCTTCACTACAGAAGCCTTTGAGATTCAAGTCAGAATGTGGAAGGTCACCGCAGTCCTAACAAATGCAGAGGGTGTCAGACTCTTCTGGGCTTTGCTGCCTATAATGATGATTTTCTGAGAGATGATAAATGGCATAGTTTTAACCAATCAGCGTGTTCAAATGTCTGGAATGTTTCATTTTCCAAATATTCTGAGACTTGAAACGACATGACTCCAACACACACACACACACACACACACTCATATTCACAGGCTCATTTGATGTGGAAGGACATGGGAATTCATATGAACCAGTGTATCCTTTTTTCCTTAGTTTTTATTTATTTGATGTGGGGAAGTAAGATACGGTCTTACTATGTAGCCCAGGCAAGCTTATAGCTCACCATCTTCCTTGCTCAGCTTCTCAAGTGCTGGGTTTATAGATGGGCAGCCCGGGGTGGCTCTGTGAGGGCTCTGCATGCAGCCCGGGGTGGCTCTGTGAGGGCTCTGCATGCAGCCCGGGGTGGCTCTGTGAGGGCTCTGCATGCAGCCCGGGTGGCTCTCTGCCTAAAGACCTTGCATGCAGGGGTGTCACATTTAGCATGTTTAACTGTCACTCCTCCCCATCCTTTCTCTGTACTTCCTTTCTTATTGAAGAAGAATCAAATTTCACTATGGAAATGACAAAACTTTACAAAGCATACCTGAAGGCAGTAAGTTCTGTTTCTCTCCCTTCAAATGCAGCTTGAGTTATAAAGCCATTTTCTTGCAGGTGTGATAAGATTAGAGTGAGAGCCACCATGCCTTTGACCCACAGTCTGACCTCAGTAAATGTATGCTGGACTTTGCCAACAGCATGCATAGTCTATGGCGTTCCGGAGGGGACAAAAGAGACCACGACAAGGTCTTCTGTGAGGGGCTCAACAATGATAAGTCTTTCAAGTGAGAATATTAATTTGGGAGTATTAAGGACACCTTAAATATGAAATATTCCATCTCAATGGATATGATTGTGGCCTTGTAATTTTCAGTAATTCCTTTTAGATAATTTGATAATTAAATGAGAAAAGGGTGGGACACCTCATGGCTTGGATTCCTGTAGCTGACCCAGGGGAGCTGACTGGCAGGCAGAGCTGTGCGCTGGGCAGGAGGATGGCGGGAAGTGGTGTGAGAAAGGGGGCCTCCCACAGCCTGTTGAGAAGGTGAAGTCTATATGATTAAGACCCGTACCTCATTTCTCCAGGCTCCCAGTCTCACATAGAATCTGACGCATAATCCAAGTACAAATTAACACTTCTATGTTCATGTATTATTGCTAAAGAATAATTAATAAGCACAAGTTAAAAGAAAACTCAATGACAAGGCTACATAAACTATTAATAGCCTTCTCTTTAATTACCAGGATGCTCAGTTGGTACCTGCTAGGTGCTTCACAATGTGCCAGCTATGTAGACACATTTATGACATTTGATCCTCATCAAAAGTGGGACTGGTGGGGCTGGAGAGATGGCTTAGTGGTTAAGCGTTTGCCTGTGAAGCCTAAGGACCCCGGTTCGAGGCTCAATTCCCCAGTACCCATGTTAGCCAGATACACAGGTAGCACATGCATCTGGAATTCATTTGCAGTGGCTGAAGGCCCAGTTGCACCCACTTTCTCTCTCTCTCTCTCTCTCTCTCTCTGTCACTCTCAAATAAATAAATAAAAATAATAATAAAATAACAATAATAATGAAGTGGGACTGTGATTCATCTTTTACTCACTTCTAGTAAAGGAAGCACAAGTTCCATTCCCCTGGGCTCAGGACTATTAGAGACAGACTCATGCTTCACATAGGCTTCGAGGGTGTGATGGTTTGGATGTGGATGTATGTCCCCCGTGTCCTGAGGTATTTTGGGTTAAGCCTGCAACTTAACTCTCTAGCAGTCTGCTGGAGGTTGCATTGCTGCATCTTAAGTCCAGCCCATGGGTGTGTTCAGAGAAGTTGGGGCTCCAGCCGTTCATGCTTGCTGGCTGGCCAGTGGCGTTTCTCTGCTATGCATCTGTGGAAGTGAGCCAGATTTTTCTGCCCTGATGGAACTTTCCCTGGATTCTGTGAGCCTGAAATAAACCCTTTCCTCCCATAGGCTGCTTCTGGTAGGGTGTTTGTCCCAGCAATAAAAAGTAGATGCAACAAAAGGTGAGCTCTAAAACCTATAATGTGTTTATTCTGTCACCGAGTGTGGGGTACCCACACAACATCACCTAATTGTACTCGTGAGATTCTCCATTTCTTCATTTACAAATCAGTATTGGGTGCAATTGCAGGCATCGTGCCTGAGTTACAAGGATAACAAGACCAGCATGGATTCTGTCATGTGGAGCTCACAGCCAACCAAGGAAGAAAGAGAATAATCACCACTGTGATCAGAAAAGAGTCCATAATGGACAGCAGAGGGGTAGGGCTTCAGGCAGAGCTGTGAGAAGGTCTGTGGAGTGGAACATGGAAGAGATCCAAGAGTCACAGGAAGCTGCTATAGGAGGAGGACTGTCATGTAAGGGGATGAGCTCACAGAAGACTTGTGTGATGCCTGGGGCCAGACAAAGTGAGGAGGGAAATGGCTTCTTGGGAGGGAAGAAGGGTTAACAGGAGGTAGGTCATCATCAACGCAGCATGAAGCCACTGGTATGTTTTTAAATGTGGAAGTTACAAGATCAAAGTCATGTTTACAAAAGATGGAATCTTGAGGTGAAAACACCACTCCACTGCTCCGTGTGAGGTGGAGGCAGGAAGCACAGAATGTGACTTTTGGTCAGCGTATTACTGCAATTCTGGAGGTAGGAGAGGCTGGGTCCAGAGCAATGGCCATGGGAACCAGGAGAGTAACAGGCATGAAAGAACTGGGAACTAGACACCTTGCCACACAAGCATGAACACCAGAGTCCTGATCCCCAGCACTGACTTAAACGCTGGGTGTATGTGACGATGACCCTGCAATCCCGGCTCCCAGGAGGTGGGGTCAGGGGATCTTTGAGGCAAGATGGACTAGCCAAATTGAGGAGCTCTGATTTTAGTGAGAGACCCTCCCTCAGAAAATAATGTAGAGGGAGGACAATGAAGTAAGAGAGCTGACATCTAGCTCTGGCCTCCACATATGTACCTAACACATATGCACCTGCACACATGTACAGCCACATGCTTGAAAACACGCATACATACACACTGCACACATACATGTAACTAAAACTAAGATTCCAGATCTGTTTAAGAGGCAAGATCCAGGAACTTTGTTATAAAAACATCTCATTTCTTTGGCATTCACAACCGACATGGGAAGCAGATGGGAGGGAGAGCTTGTAGGTCCCACCAGCAGAAGCCATGGACATGTGAGTCCAGGACTTGGAGAGGGCAGAGAGGTGCTCACGTGAGATTGTTGGCATACAGCAACATTTAAGCAACAGAAATGAATGAGATCACCAAAGCAGAGTCCTTTATAGAGCTAAAAAAACAACTCAGTTCTTCCAAATCAAATACCCACATCCTTGAGGATTTGGAAGTCAGTGACTTGGAAGCGTCTTCTCTGTGGTGTGGGATTCCACAGTCACTGCTGGCTGCAGAGGGAGGCTGCTGGCCCCGGGCGGAGGCCTGGCTTATAGGATGGTCGCAAGCCAGCCTGGAAACCACATGTCCTCCAGCAGTCTCATGCCAGGCCCTGTGATCACACTGCTTATTACTCTTCCTCTCACTCTACCTCTGCAGGGACACTATGGGAGTTTTGATCTTGCAGTTCTGGAAAGGCTCTAAGGAATTCACGGGCTTGATTTCCTCATGTGCCCGAACTCCAAATAATATTAGTCACAGGTGTCTAGCATGCATAGGAAATAGTGGGGCTGCAGGACTTCTTGGAGGAAGCCCAGATCCAAGGCATGAGCGTGCAGAAGGGAACTGCATTGGAATGAAGGCTTACGGTGTTAGGAAGGGCACCCCCATGGGGCAGGCAGAGACGGCTTCAGAGCCAAAGGTAGTGTGTACATGTTTCTCAGGTAGACATCCTGTGAGCCCTGTCTCCTGAAGCCCCGGTTGTGGCCACCGTCTCCTGTCCTGTCCCCATTTTGTACCCACCACCACTTTAGCTGGACCTTTTACCAATCTTGTATATCTTTCTTTGGAGTTTCACTACCTGAGGTGGTTTGATTCAAGTGTCCCCCAGAAACTTATAGGATCTGAATGCTAGGTCCCCAACTGGTGGCAATCTGGGAACTGGAGCCTCCTGAAGGCAGTGTATTGTTGGGGGTGGGTTTATAGGCGTCATAGCCAGCTATCCATTGCCAGTGTTTGGCACACTCTCCTGCTGCTGTTGTCCAGTTGATGTTGGCCAGGATGTGATGTCCACCCTCTGCTATCACAGAGCTTCCACTCCAGTCTGTAAGTTGAAATAAACCTTTCCTCCCACATGCTGCTCTTGGTCAGGTGTTTTCTTCCAGCAACATGAAGTTAACTGTAGCATGACTCCACATACACGCGTGCATATGCGCACACACACGCACACACACACACACACACACACACACCAATCTTTTCCTCATCACAAATCTGATTCTGATCTCTATCACAAAAGCTTGGCACATTCCTCCACTCTCTTAGGGTGAAGACGACATGCCTTAGTTATCCAGAGTCAGGATGCCACAGCCACACAGATACTCCCCGACCCCTCCCCACGTGTGAGGTAAGGGCAGTTGTGCCAGCGCTCTGCCCTCTTACTGGGTCTCTTGCCCTGATGCCTCCCTTATTGAGCTACATTCTTCTCATGCTTCCTGAATTCCTTCCCTTAACTCACTGGCTGGCTCTGGTGGGGTCACCCTTTATGACCCCATTATCACAGGCCTCTGACCCATCGCATCTTGCTATGCTCTTCCATTTGAATAGCAGTCTCCTCAAGCAGTCCACATGGTTTTGAAGGCAGGGACTTCTTGGTCTTTGGGCTTCCAGAGCCACCTACAGTGCTCAACCCCAAGAATGGGTCACCCTTTCCTGAGCCCCACTTTTCTATTCGTTACTTGTGTGCAGTGTTACAGGTACACAAGGTTCCTGCCACCCTCTCATCTCCCCATAAATCTCTCCCAAATAGGTCTCCCAGCCTTTAGTCCTGAGAGGCAAAACAAGGTGGAAAGCAGCTCGAATCCTCTTTCTCGCCAACCTCCTCCCTGTCACCTGGCTCCTTCCCCTCACCAGTGTCTCCCTCCCAGCCTTCTCTCTGTTGCTGCTTCTTCCACCTTTTCCTCCAAATGTTACAGTGCCTTCTTTAGTCACCATCTAAAAGCTGTCTCCAAAATTCAGTGGCTGCAAGCAATAATCTGTTCTGTCATACAAGTCTTTAGCTAGTGTCTCCTGAGCTCAAGAAGACTCAAAATGGCTTCGGTCATGAGCTCAACAGTCAGTGCTGGCGTCAATAGGAGTCTCCACCCAGCTTCAGGAGGCCTGTCCACGCGACTGCCTGGGCTTCCTCACAGCATGGCAATGGCCCCCACTAGCTCCTGCTCCCAAACCTTCACTTCATTTAATCAGGCCCCAAATCAAGGACCTACTGTGGCCTTTGAGAGCAACAGAATCTTTCTCAGCTCTGGACAGGCTCAGCTTAGAAGGGAGAATGCCAGACATTCATCAGTCCTTAAAACTCCTCAAACCAGAGGCTCTCCAGTTCATTGTCTGGTGACCCAGAAACAATGATGAGTACAGATGTGGCAGAAGGGCAAGTAAAACAAGGTTTTATTAGGAAAAAATGTGAAAATAGGGCTGGAGAGATGGCTTAGCCATTAAGGTACTTCCTTGCCAAGCCTAAGGACCCATGTTCAGTCTCCAGGTCCGAAGTGAGCCAGGTGTACAAAGGTGAGGCAAGCGCAAGTTGCACATGACCATTAGGTGGCGCACACGCCTGCAGTTCGATTGCAGTGGATGAGGCCCTGGGCCAATTCTCTCTCTGTAATCTCTCGCTGTCCTTCTCTGTCTCTGTCATTCTAAAAACAAAAAAAGTGGCAGTAAAGCAGAAAGTGAAAGTGGAGCAGAAGCATTCCTGAGCTGGGAAGAGTCCTGAGCAGATAGCCTCGTAGTGACTGGCATGGGCGGGAAAAGGCTTCATCCCCTTAAGCACGTAAATTAGGTATCAAGTCAGGGTGGATTGATTGGCTACTTTGAATATATGTGGGGAGTGGGCTCCACATAGGATGGTAAGTTAGACAAAGGATTGGCTGCTTTGCATGTGGGGCCCAGCTGGGCTCCTAGCGAGTCAGCATGAGTCAGGACTTCTGAACTTTTGGTGGGTTAACATGAGTAAGAGCTTTTGGATTTCAGCTCCTGGGCTCTTAAAACATGTCTATCTGTCTAGACAAGGAGATTATCTGTTTATTCCCTTTGGGCCTGTAAATAACTGCTTATAGAATTGGTGTGACTTTATACCTAATTCCTATCAAATCAGTGGCCTTTGCTATTTCTCACAGCTCACCTGATAACAGGCTTGCCTCAATTTACCAAATCTCACCAACAACCTCCCTCAGTGCACCTCACTGCTGCTGGCTTCCCCGGGTTCCAGGTTGTCACCCACAGCACATTGACCACATAGCAGTCAGCCTTTCAGTTGTAAGGTAAGCTGCTTTCAACCACCTCCAAGCCAAGACCTTCATAGTGCACCCCAAGATCAAACCCAAGCTCCCAGCCTGGCCAGCACTCTAGACCCCTAGAATAGAGCGCCAACAGATTTTTTAATCCTCTCAACTCTGTCCGCTCCTCCCTGTTCCCTCCTATCTGCCCTTAAACCCCACTCTCATTATGTGTCAAGAGCAGGCCTGCTCTGCCCAGAGCTCCCTTCTCCCGGATGTCCCATTGCACCATGCGACTCAGTTAACAACTCAGTAGCAGTGTGGCTTCTCTGAGCTCGGCGGAGCTCACCACCCATTGCTCTGGCTTTTCCAGGTCACGTCACTGCTCAGCACCTGCCGTCATACAGCCTGGCCTAGTAGCTCCTTATTATACGACTTTTCTCTCTGAGAGCAAACTCAGTCAGTGGTGGTAGTCACTGCTGTGCCCTCAATGGGAGAGAAGTGCCTGGCACCAAGTAGGAATATGGTATGTTTAAGCAATAAATCACAGTTGACTGGCTGTTACTATAACAATGAGAGCTAGGGGTATGGGTGTGTGTGTGTGTGTGTGTGTGTGTGTGTGTGTGTGTGTGTGTGTTGGACATGTATGTGGCATGTGTATGTTTGTGGGCATACCTGTTTATGTGTGTGCCCCTGCACATATGTGCGAATGTGTATGGAGGCCAAAGGTATCTTCCTCAGTGGCTTTCTGCCTTATTTTCTCAGTGGATTCATCTATCAATCTCGCCGGCCAGCGTTCCCTAGCAACTCTCCTGTCCCCGCCTCCCCTGCACAAGTGTGGGCCGCCACACCCACCTTTTATACCAGTGCTGGGGACTCAGCCTTGCCCAGAAATTGCTTTACCTACTGAGCCATTAACCTAGCCCCGAGCTAATTATTCAACAACAGTTCACCATATAAAAAAAAAGAGAGAAATTTTACACACACAGGAGCTTCGGAGTCTACTTCTGTGCAAATTCAGCATTCATGTGTTTTGCCAGCCTACCTAACCTTTCTGAGTAAAATGAAGGTTACAGATGGCTCTTCCTCCCAGGATCAAAGATCCCCGGACTTGAAAGGCCAGCTGAGTTTTGAACACTGCCAAACCTCTCACTTACTCTTTGCAACAGCTGCTGGGAAATGGGTGGTTTGGTCCCACTCTGCAAATGAGAACATTGAAGCTTGGGGCAGGTAACAGGTATCCAGAAAGTCACATGTGTCAAAGGGTTCGGAGCAGGATAGGCCACGTCTGTCTGAGAGAACAGTCTACCCAGGCTCTTTCATCCTCTCACCTCAAGTTCCCACTTGGCTGTGGAAATGGGCAACACATTCTGCACCTTGTTCATTTGGCCTGAGCTTTCCTTGGTGTCAGGACTCCCGTCTATGAGATGAGGGAGCAGTCTAGCCAGTGCCTCAAAATCTGGGTTCCACCTCCACACCACGTGCATGAAGAAGGCTGATGAACTTTTACAGGACATTCCTGGGATGTCTGGTCACCCCTCCTGAGTCACTCACAGCAGGGAAACAAAACCACGAGCTGAATAGCACAAGGCTGGGGTACAAGCCTGAGGCCCGCCATGTGCTCAGGACACCTCTAACCTACCACAACCGACTCCCAGCCTAAGGCAGGCATGGCTTCCCCAGCATCTTTGGATTTGTGCCTGGCCTGTGAGTGAGCTGACAGTGGGAAGCAGTGGGAAGACTGCAAGATCAGCTCAGGTTCCCCAGCACGTTGTGCAGCCACGGGAGGAAGTTCTGTCTCTTCCAGGTCCATGGGGAGCCCTAGCCACAGGCTTGCTGGGATGATGCAAAGGCTGGGGTGAGGAGAGCTGTGAAGCAGGGTGGGCAGACCTCAGTCAGGGCCATGGAAGGGCTGGAAACAGGCAGGAGAGGAAGAAAGAGACTCTCACCATTGGCCAGGGTAAAGGTGCACCTGGCATTGACTTGGCTTGGCCATACCCACCCGAACATCTGACCCAGGCCCCCCATTGTTAATCTGACTCATATTGAACATCTACATGGTAGACAGACTGTGACCACCTAGTGTCTAGCAGGATAAATTTGTTAAAGGTACAGCTAGTGCCTAAGTAAAGATTTCACACATCCACTCTTGAGTCATTGCCTCTTGTATCCAGTCTCTACTGAGCTCCTGTGATGCGCCTTTGTTCTCTGACACTTCACAGTAGGAAGAACAAAGCCCGCCTTTCCTCCAGTGTGCATTCAGCTGGAAAAGCAAAGACAGTGACCTAAAGGGGGTGTCATTGTGAACAAGGCTCAAGGCTTCAAACAAAATAGAGCAGAGGTACAGAGCGAGGCTAGGGTTTTGTTGGGATGCTCTTAGTTGACATCTCAGCAGAGATACTCAGTGGGAAATGGCTTTGGAAACCACTTGTGGGTGATAGTGGAATCTTGAGGAAGACAATAAATAGGAGTCAAGTGCAGTGGTTTAATTCAGGTGTCCCCATAAACGTATTCATTCTGAATGCTAGTCTCCCCAGCTGATGGAGATTTGGGAATTAATGCCTCCTGGAGGTGGTGTATTGTTGGGGGCAGGCTTATGGGTATTTTAGCCAGTTTCCCCTTGGCAGTGTTTGGCACACTCTTCTGTTGCTATTGTCCACCTTATGTTGGCCAGGGGGTGATATCTACTCTTTGCTCATGCCATTATTTTGCCTGCCATCATGGAGCATCCCCTTTGACCCTGTAAGCCAAAATAAACCTCTTTTTCCCAGAAGCTGCTCTTGGTTGGGTGATTTCTACCAGCAACGCAAACCTGACTGCAACAAGGAATCAAGAAGTATTAGAAACAAGAACAAGTTCATGATAGTGGTGGGGAGAAGAGAAGAGATGTGCCCCAAATGTGATAGAAAGGCTATGTACTAGTGTGAAGTCCAAGAAAATTCTTTATTACTGTGACCCAATAAAACAAAAGGTTTGGCAACCTTGTATATAGTGAGATATAGCTTGATTTTATTTTGTTTTTGTTACTATGAATAAAAGTTCCTACTATATTCCTAAAACTTCATGCTAAATTATGATCCACACAGAGTTATGGGTGCATGTAAGAGAAAGGAAAGTGGTTAAGTTATAAGTTGGAGACTATATCTAGACAACATATGGGACAAAAAGCAAAACCACAATGATAAAAGAGGAGGGGACAGCTGGAGATGACACCTATAGGTGTATAAGGGTGCCTCCAAATTGATGCTTTCTTTCAGAAGGGACTTAATGTCTGGTCTCTCCTGGCTCTCTGCCCCTCATGCTTCCTGCACAGGGAGGAATGACTGAGCATGCATAGTCAAGCCTTGCTGTCAGGGCTGGTTCCCGAGCAGACTCTGAAGGAAAATACATCCTTTCCTTTCTCTAGCATATAGGGGTGCTGCCATCTTTGGGCCCCATCAGCACCTCCACTTTCATAGGACCATATTTCCATCCTCCCTTGACTCCCTGTCTGTTTACCTCTTCTTATAGGGATGTAAGTATGGGATGTAGGACCCAACTTCAATCCAATATGATTTTAAGTGAAGATTCTGAACAGACACCATCTTCAAAGATCATATTTGTTTTCATGAGAGAGAGCGAGTGTGAGAGAATTGGCATGCCAGGGCCCCCAGCCACTGCAACTGCACCCCAAGTGTGTTCACCTTCTTGTGCACACGCACAACCTTATGCATGTGTCACCTTGTGCGTCTTGCTTATGTGGGATTTGGGGAGCTAAACATGGGTCCTTAGGCTTCATGGGCAAGTGCCTTAACTGCTAAGCCCTCTCTCTAGCCCAAAAGATCATATTTCTAAGTGAGGGTGCATCCCAAGTTTCTAAGTGGACGTGGATTTGGGAAGACAAGATTTACTCCACAGAAAAGATAGGCTCAGGGACACATCTTCTAGGCAGAGAGGAAGAGAAAGAATCAGGCTCTGTTGCATGGCTTTTCCTGGAAATATGTGCATGTGTGTCTAGTTACCCCACACAGGGCACCAAAGGCAGACCAAAGAAATGATTCCACCCGGAGCCAGCTTGGTGAGCTAGTGAAGCGTAGGTGAGGGGTTACTCACAGAAACATGGGTGACTCAAAGGCAGTTTTATCACCAAAATTTCCCCACAGTTCCCGAAAGCTGTGTCCCTGGAGCTCCCTGGACAAGCTACAGCAGCTTCATGACAGCCCCTCTCCCTCACAATTGGTGCTGCTGACATAAGTTTAGGGAGGGACCATGTAAGTTTTGCAGCCTTCTCAACTTCCTGCAGCCTGATAGGAGCTTCTCTCTTCCATCCAAAAAGGAATAATTCAGTCCTAGAATGTGGCCCCACAATAGGAAATGGACCCCAGAAGTGTGGTTGGAGCACAGAATGTGAGATGGATGAGACAGGAGGGGTGAGCGGATGATATATGCCTTTGGTCAGATTTTTTGGCACCAAAAACTAAATGACAGGAAAAAAAAATATGGGGTTTCAGAAAGAGAATGAGATATTCAAATTTCTGTGCAGACCAGTTGTCCTGGCAGCTGGAGGGGCAGACAAGAGGGCAGCTGCAGGGAGGCAGGGGTTGCTGGCTGCTCAGATCCCTACAAGTGACTTCTGCTAGGATCCCCAAGAGTCACTGATGAGCCGCATCCACGGTGCAAGAACAGAGCTTCATCCAGCACCTAGCACTGTGTAGACCTGAGCGCTTCCCAGTTCCAAGCAGCATTTCTTTGAATGGGGAGTGAACAAACCGGAAGCACGTGGTGCTGCTTCATCTCCCTACACAAACGACGACAGCCTGTGGGGTGTTCAAGCGGACTGCTACGCTGAGCTTTTAAGTCCTGGGCCAAGTCTTAAAGGACCAAGGGTACGAAAAGAAAATTCATAACCAACACTGTCCTTCCCAGGCATCTTGGCACAGCATCTCTGTGTACCCCACTTTCTGTGATCCTCCATTTTCTCTCCCCTCCCCTTTAGGCAGGGCACCTGACGAGGGGACAGTACAAGTTCTGAAAGAACACATCTGCAGCTCCTTAGTGAGCTGAGGGTGGCAATCGGCTACTGGGTTCCTGGAAGGAGGCCCAGGGAGAAACTGAGATAGGGCCCGGGAGACTTCAGAGAGATGGAAGGTCCGTATACTGACACCTCAGCACCAGAGGAAGGCCCGTGAGCAGCCAAATCATCATGTGTTTTGGGCTCAGCAAAACTGGCTCTAGACTTTGGGCCTGTATCAGAAAAGTGGAAAGCTGCAAGAAGCTAAGGGCCAGTGAGAGGGGCTATTCTCGTGCACAGTGTGTCCACACCTGGGATATCACACAGTCGTCTCCAACAGAGGCACAAAAAGATACAGATTATAATGTTAAATAAAAACTAAATCATGAAACATCCTGTCATCAGCTTCTAAGTATCATATGACATATTCTGGAAAACAGTGAAGCTCACTCAAAAGGTGAACGTTATCCTTGAGAATAAGTCC
This sequence comes from Jaculus jaculus, assembly GCF_020740685.1. Taxonomy (NCBI): domain Eukaryota; kingdom Metazoa; phylum Chordata; class Mammalia; order Rodentia; family Dipodidae; genus Jaculus; species Jaculus jaculus. Next base: position 205,354,660 of record NC_059103.1, on the reverse strand, counting down.
ATGTGTTCCTTCGGCTTTCCTTCTTTTAAAGTGGAAACTATGCTGGAAAGATGGCTTACTGGTTAAAATGCTTGCCTGCAAAGCCTAAGGACCCATGTGCTATTCTCCAGGACCTGCATAAGCCAGATACACATGGTGGTGCACGTGTCTGGCATTCATTTGCAGTGGCTAGAGGCCCTGGCATATCCATTTTCTCTCTCTTTCTCTCAAATAAAAAAAAATAGATTTAAAAAAATGTGGGTACTAAGCTAAGTGTGGTGGTATACTCCTTTAATCCCAGCACTCTTGAGGCAGAGGTAGGAGGATCACTGTGAGTTTGAGGTGAGCCTGAAACTGCATAGTGAATTCCAGGTCACCCTGGGCTACAGCAAGACTCTACCTCAAAAAAAAAAAAAAAAAAAAAAAAGTGGAAACTGGTTCTCTGTAGCCTCTGGATTTCTGCTTTGATAGGTTTTGAATCAGATTGCCAACAAGTCTGTCATGGCTCAGTGAGCATTGTGGAAGAGGGAGCAGAAAGATGCTAAAAGCCACAGAATGAGTGGGAAGATCCTGAGGTCCCCCACAGGGACTGACTGAGGCATTCATGGCCCCACAACCCTACTGATGAGGGCCCCCAGGGAGACAAGAGTGAGGGGATAAAAGACTATAACCTTTAATATATATAACATTATTATATATAATATATGTAATTATGTGTAATATGCATTTATATTATATATGTTTTTATATATAATATATATTATATATATGAAACAAATACCAATAAAAAGTAGACCTGAGGTTGTAGCTCAGAGGTAGAGTGCTTGCCTACCACGTATGAGGCCCTGAGTCTGATCAATGACACCACAAAAAGACAGATTTAAAATATAAACATAGGGGCAGAAGAGATGGCTTAGTGGTTAAGGCACTTGCCTGCAAAACCTAAGGACCCAGGTTTGATTCTCCAGGTCCCACATAAGCCAGACACACATGGTAGCGCATGTGTCTGTAGTTCGTCTGCAGTGGCTGGAGGCCATGGTGCACCCATTCTCACTCTCTCTCTCCCTCTCCCTGTCTCAAATAGATAAATAAAATGTTTAAAATATAACTATATGTATATGTGCATCCACACATAAATTGGGATTAAAAGTAATCCCGGATAGCTCTATATGCCCAACATGTAGCAAGGCTCTGTATAAAGTTCTGCTTTCCACAAAAGGCTTTTTTGAACAATTATCAGTGATTTTCTTTATAGACAAGAGAACTGGAAGTTTGAGCCATTTGTTCAAAGGCACAGAACTCAGTTTCCCCTGCCAACTCTTCTACCCTTCAAGCCCAAGACATCTGGTCAATGTCCAACCCCTCCCCACGTTGGGAGCTGACACCTCGTGGGGGAGGGTGGTTTTCCCCAAGAGGACCTGGAGCTCAGTGGCCCACACATTCCACCTCCCCACTGATGGGCAGCTCTCCCTGGGGCCAAGTTTGCTGAAACTCAGAAAATCAGGGAACAAGCAGAAAGCAGAAGGCTTATCTAACCCAGATCTGGAAGAGAGAAGACAGGTAGCATTGTGACTCGTGTGCCACTGCTGCCCACGCAGAGCCAGGGCTGCCCAGGAATCTGCAGAGATAAGGGGATCCGGCCCCTTCTTCCACACTAGGGCCTGCCAGCCGGCCAGTGCAGGGCCTGTCCCCAGCTGCCCTCTCCCAATAAAGGGACTGGAGGTGGGGGGAGCTGGAAAGCCAGAAGTGGAAGGCCCCTCAGACACTGAATCCAAAGCCCTCATCTCACAGAACAGGAAATGAGGCCCAGAGAGAAAGGACCAGCCCAAGGGCACACAGTGAGATAACCGCAGAGCTCCCAGCCCAGAAGGGCACTCGAGCTCTATCACTAGGCACTTTGCCAGGCACCAGGGAGGCAGGGGTGGGCAAGGCACGTAAGGTCATCACTCACACGGTGCCATGCATCACTGTGACAAGGCACTGCGTCATGAGCTGGATCTTTAGAGTTTTAGGCCCACTCGGCCAAGAACCAGCCAAGAGAGCCTCTTATTTTTCTTAAGACTATCAGAGAATAGGCCACAGGGCTGATCACGCCATCCTGGATGGTTTACAAAACTCAAAAATTGAGTTTTCATTACCCCAGATCCTTGCCTCTTCATTCAGTTTCTCACCCATTTAATCCTTATTTGTCCATCCATTCACCCATCTAGCCACCATCCATCAACTTTCCCAGTTCATTTGTTTTACTTCTTATTTTTGTTATTTATTTTGTCAGGATGTTTCTTATTTTTCCTTTGTTTCTGTTTTCCTCTTTTCCATTTTACTCTGCTTTTTCATTGAACACATAACATAGCTCAGGGAAGATAGGGAAGAACAAAGCTTCACCTTGTCCCTAAGTATCGTACAATATCTGAACGAACTGATCAGATGTCCAGATAATTACAGTATACACAGGACATGCGTGGTGCTTTGTCTGTAAAATGTACGCTGTCGCCTCATGTACTTGAGATTTACTCATTGGTTGATGGCACCATTTGGGAGGTTGTAGAGCTTTCGGAAGGTGGAGTCAGGCTGAAGGAAGTGCGTCACTAGGGGATGGCCTTGGAGTGTTCCAGCCCGGCCCTGCTTGCTGCATTCAGCCCGCTGTTGCTGCTTTCTTCCTGCTGATGCGAAGGTGTGACGCCTGGATATCTGTTCCTTCCGTGTTCTCCACCACGATGAAGCTTCCCCTCAAAACCACAAGCCAGAAATAAATTCTTCCCTTCCATAAGCTGCTTCTGGTGAGTGTTTTGTCCCGGCAATGAACTGGAAGGAAAGAGTTTATTTAACTGATACAAGTGTGCTTCATGGAGAAAATCTGTCAATTCTAAAGGCAAAAAGGAAAGACTGTGGAAGTGAGATGAGGCTTCAGGAGATACTGTTCTGAGGAAACCCCAGGAGGGGATTGACCCCCAGCCATTCAGATCAGTGGTGTGGGGTGTGGACGTTCTCCTGGGCTACAGCTGGGCCATGGATATCAACGGTGAAACTCTACCCTCCTTCACTGCTCCACCGCCGCATCCCATGAATTTATGGACCACTGCCACCATTTCCCAGCTGGACCGGGTGCCAAGCACACTGCTAGGTGCTCTTGGGCCCGGCTGTCTACTCAAACCATGCCACTCTCAGAAGTGAAGCTTAGTTCGCAGACACTGATCCCTCGGATGCTTCAGTGAATTCACTCACACACTTCTCCAACATGCTCTGACCTCCTCTCTTGTCTGTGAGTCTGTCATGCAGGGAAGATGGATATGAGAGGAGGCCATGTACCCTTTCCCCAGAATCTGTCCATTCTCCCAGCTCTGCCACTCCCATCTGCCCTTCCCTTCGTGTGTGAGTGTGTGTGTGTGTGCTAACAATAGCAGCAGTTGTAGGTACTTTCCTTTTTGCTGTGAAAAGACCTGACATGACCCAATTTCAGGGAGGAGGGTTTACTTTGGCCCACAGTACAGGAGGATACAGTCTACCGTGGCAGGGGAGAGATGGTGGCCTGAGCACGAAGCTGCTCACCCTGCATGTGCAGTCGGGAAGCAGAGACATGGATGCTGGCACTCAGCTCGCTTTCTCATTTGTGTCCATTCTGAGATGCCAGTCATGGTATGGTGGTACTCTCAGTTAAGGAGTACTGGGAGCAGCTCCCTGTGGCTGGGATGGACATCCACATTAGGCACAGTTTAGGGGAGGATGCGATTTGTTTAAAACTTACAGATCCAAGGGCAAAGTTTGTCAGTGGTGGAAGAAGCTGCTTCCATACAGCCAATCAGAGAGAAGCCATCGCCAGCCAGCAAACCCCCAAAGCAGCAAGCAGGAAACACCAGCACACAGCGGGGCTCTGGCCAGAGCTCAGGCTGCTCTGCATACCTTCGGGCTGGAAATCAGATCTGTCCCAAACACGCCTTAGGGCTAGACCCCAGGATGCGCCCCATGGTCTGAGTCAGGGGTCCCTCATAAACTTACATGTTCTGAATGCTAGGTCCCCAGATGATGGCAGTTTGGGAATTAAACCCTCCTGAGGCAGTGTATTATTGTTGGGGTGGGCTTATGGGGCTTATAGCCACCTTCCTCTTGCCAGTGTTTGGCACACTCTCCTGTTGCTGCTGTTGTCCACCTGATGTTGGCTAGGAGGATGTCCACCCTCTGCTCATGGCCCTGCCATCATGGAGCTTCCTCTTGAGTCTGTAAACCAAAAAAAAAAAAAAAAAAAAAAAGGAATAAGGAAAGAAAGATAAACACGTTTTTCCCCACAAGCTCCTCTTGGTTGGGTGTTTTCTGCTAGCAGTGTGAACCTGACATAGACCCATTTCCATGCTGACACCCTTCCTCGTTACATTGCTTCTCCTGTGACCTGGGACCCAGCCCACGGACATGCCCAGCCATCAAAACTTACCCAGCAACAAACTCCTAAATGGACTCCCTGCTGCCAATGCTGACCCCACGGCATCTGTGTCGAACATTCTAGAAGGTTTGGCCATGTGCCTCTTCTGTTGATACCTTCTCAGTGCTTCCTCGGAGGAATGGTGCCCAAGTTCACAGGGGCACCAGGCCCCACAGAATCTTCCACCCCATCAGGATGAAGTCTTTTGGGCCCCACAAATGCTCAGAGTTCCGTCCTTCCAGCACCAGTGGCTCTTCCTTCTTTGTGGGAAGCATGGTAACCCCTTCCCACCTGTGAAATCCCACCCGTTAGCTCCAGCCACCCCGACCCCTGTTCTCACCCCATCCCAGGCTTGGCAGAGGGACTTCCTGTATTCCCAGTCTTCGGTTCACTCAACTGTGCCCTCACTGTGGATGACTGGCATTCCCTTGTGTATGACTGTTCTTGGAGACCAGTGGGGTGGGGGGCTCTTACTGCAAAGATCACAGATCCCTTTCATGCTTGACAGCAAGCTCAGTGGATGTTGGGACCACACAATTGTACGTATGTACATTGCTGTAATCTACTACCCAGAGAATGGACTCCTACCTACCTTGAGTGTTGATCTTAACTGCCCTTCATGGACTGCACAGTTTTTCTCTCCTTCAATCACAGATGGTCCTGACCTGGCATGTAGAGAACCGGTGTATAGACCGGCTGAGGTCATTGTGTTCTGCAGTGTGTGGACCTGCTATGGTCACTGTGTCCTGCAGTGTGTGGACCTGCTGTGGTCTCTGTGTCCTGCAGTGTGTGGACCTGCCGTGGTCACAGTGTCCTGCAGTGTGTGGACCTGCTGTGGTCGCTGTGTCCTGCAGTGTGTGGACCTGCCGTGGTCACAGTGTCCTGCAGTGTGTGGACCTGCTGTGGTCACTGTGCCCTGCAGTGTGTGGACCTGCTGTGGTCTCTGTGTCCTGCAGTGTGTGGACCTGCTGTGTTCACTGTGTCCTGCAGTGTGTGGACCTGCTGTGTTCACTGTGTCCTGCAGTGTGTGGACCGGCTGAGGTCACTGTGTCCTGCAGTGTGTGGACCGGCTGAGGTCACTGTGTCCTGCAGTGTGTGGACCTGCCGTGGTCACAGTGTCCTGCAGTGTGTGGACCTGCTGTGGTCACTGTGCCCTGCAGTGTGTGGACCTGCTGTGGTCTCTGTGTCCTTCAGTGTGTGGACCTGCTGTGGTCGCTGTGTCCTGCAGTGTGTGGACCTGCTGTGGTCTCTGTGTCCTGCAGTGTGTGGACCTGCTGTGGTCCCTGTGTCCTGCAGTGTGTGGACCTGCCGTGTTCACTGTGTCCTGCAGTGTGTGGACCTGCAGTGGTCGCTGTGTCCTGCAGTGTGTGGACCTGCTGTGGTCTCTGTGTCCTTCAGTGTGTGGACCTGCTGTGTTCACTGTGTCCTGCAGTGTGTGGACCTGCCGTGTTCACTGTGTCCTGCAGTGTGTGGACCTGCTGTGGTCTCTGTATCCTGCAGTGTGTGGACCTGCTGTGGTCTCTGTGTCCTGCAGTGTGTGGACCTGCTGTGTTCACTGTGTCCTGCAGTGTGTGGACCTGCTGTGTTCACTGTGTCCTGCAGTGTGTGGACCTGCCGTGGTCACAGTGTCCTGCAGTGTGTGGACCGGCTGAGGTCACTATGTCCTGCAGTGTGTGGACCTGCTATGGTCACTGTGTCCTGCAGTGTGTGGACCTGCTGTGTTCACTGTGTCCTGCAGTGTGTGGACCTGCTGTGGTCCCTGTGTCCTGCAGTGTGTGGACCTGCCGTGTTCACTGTGTCCTGCAGTGTGTGGACCGGCTGAGGTCACTGTGTCCTGCAGTGTGTGGACCTGCTGTGTTCTCTGTGTCCTGCAGTGTGTGGACCTGCTGTGTTCACTGTGTCCTGCAGTGTGTGGACCGGCTGAGGTCACTGTGTCCTGCAGTGTGTGGACCTGCTGTGGTCTCTGTGTCCTGCAGTGTGTGGACCTGCCGTGTTCACTGTGTCCTGCAGTGTGTGGACCGGCTGAGGTCACTGTGTCCTGCAGTGTGTGGACCTGCTATGGTCACTGTGTCCTGCAGTGTGTGGACGTGCCGTGTTCACTGTGTCCTGCAGTGTGTGGACCTGCTGTGGTCGCTGTGTCCTGCAGTGTGTGGACCTGTTGTGGTCTCTGTGTCCTGCAGTGTGTGGACCTGCTATGGTCCCTGTGTCCTGCAGTGTGTGGACCTGTTGTGGTCTCTGTGTCCTGCAGTGTGTGGACATGCCATGGTCACTGTGTCCTGCAGTGTGTGGACCTGCTATGGTCGCTGTGTCCTGCAGTGTGTGGACCTGCTGTGTTCTCTGTGTCCTGCAGTGTGTGGACCTGCTGTGGTCCCTGTGTCCTGCAGTGTGTGGACCTGCTGTGGTCCCTGTGTCCTGCAGTGTGTGGACCTGCCGTGGTCACTGTGGCCTGCAGTGTGTGGACCTGCTGTGGTCACTGTGTCCTGCAGTGTATAGACCTGCTGTGGTCACTGTGCCCTGCAGTGTCTTGTTCTCATATTTCTGTTTGCATCCTCTATGTGCAATCATGGTCCTTGCTGCAGCCTGGGCCTTCAGACACCTGTGAAATGAAACTGATTTTGTTTTCCCACATACATGTTTAGCCACATAAGTGGGATAATTGGAGATAAGTGTCTGGGTCACAGTGCTGGGGGTTGGTGAGAGATTGATATCCATAGGTTTCCCTGTGGAATAGAAACTGGACTCAGAACCAGAGCTGAGAAGTGCTCTGTAGGACACGTTGCACCCACAGACCCTAACCCCTGCAGTGACACACACTCCACAGAGGACTGTGAAGGAGTCTTGGTCTCATCCAAGATTCCCAGACAGTCTTGGCAGGAAGACTGTGCTCCGGGGTGGGGGTGCTGTCTGACTCTAACAGCCTCCTGCGTGTACAAAGTCAAGAGCTCTTGCCAAACTCGAGTTCACATCTGCTTCCTGATGTCAAGGGGAGGTGTCACTTGTCTCATCCCCACACAGACCTGCCCTCTGTCCACTTCTACACATCCCTTGCTCTCTGTGGAAGGATCAGAAACCCAGTAGCTTCCTGACTTTCCCAAACCTTGGCCCACACTCCTGTAACCTGAGTGAAGCCATGTCTGGCCCCGCTTGTCATTCCTCACATCCACTTCCTGTCCTTGGGGAATGTGAGCTGATGACAGGTTTAAGAGAACGTGGCCGGTGCTCATGTGCACATGCACACACAGCTGCAGCCCGGCTCTCACTCCAACACCCTTGAATCATACCAGTTTTCAAGGACATGAGTGCGATATCAAGCTTGGAGGTGGTGTGGCTCTACAGCTCGGTGGACTGCAGACCTGATTTGAGGCTTTCCCAGTGGGTTCGGGCAACTGCAGGTCCTGAGTCATAATTTATACTCCCCTCACTTAATGTGGACAGTAACACTGCATTCAGAAAACAGTGGATTATGGTCAGTCAACCTTTGTGAGTGACCAAAGGAATGAGTGGACTGACAGGTGTGGGCTCCAACTCCACCTCTATGAATAACCAGCCGCTGTTCTGGGCTGAACTGTGTCCCCCGCCAATATCCTTACGTAGTTAGGCCTAAGCTCAGGACCTCTGGTGTGGTCAGTTCTGTGGACAGGTGCTTAAAGAGACAGTGACATTAAAATGCATTGATGTTCGGATTCCCATCCAATGTGGTTCTACCCTTATAACAAGAGATGAGACCCAAGTCATATGTGGACAAGAAAAGATTCATGAAAATACAGGGAGAAAACAGCCATCTATAAGCCAAGGAGAGCAACCAACCTTTCTGACATTTCCATCATAGACTCTAAGGCTCCAAACTATGAGAGAATAAATTTCCATTATTCTGGCCAGTAAAATTTGTAGTACTTATGGTGGGCCCCAAAGCCAAAATACCCTGTGATCTCTCTGAGGCTGTTTATCTGCCTGACCCCCAGGCTTCCCGGCTATAGAAAGGGCAGCATAGCAGCTGATGTACTTCCTTGATAGTGAAAATAGAATGAGTCATGAGTGGAAAAATCCCAGGAATATGCTTTCCTCTTCCAATTTTTGCTCTTCCCATTTCCTTTCTGTGAGCAATCCTTAATTTGTTCTATTTATTTATTTACTTATTTAAGAGAGAGAGAGAGAGGGCAAGCCAGGGCCCCTAGCCACTACAAATTAACTCCAGACACATGGCCACTTTGTGCATCTGATTTTACATGGGGTACTGGGGAATCAGACTTGGGTCCTTAAGCTTTGCAGTCAAGAGTCTTAACCACTGAGCGATCTCTTCAGCCCTAGAATATCTTTTTATTTATTTGAGAGAGATAAAGAAACAGAGAGAGGGCTGGAGAGATGGCTTAGCGGTTAAGCGCTTGCCTGTAAAGCCTAAGGACCCCGGTTCGAGGCTCGGTTCCCCAGGTCCCACGTTAGCCAGATGCACAAGGGGGCGCACGCGTCTGGAGTTCGTTTGCAGAAGCTGGAAGCCCTGGCGCGCCCATTCTCTCTCTCCCTCTATCTGTCTTTCTCTCTGTGTCTGTCACTCTCAAATAAATAAATAAATAAAATTATATAAAAAAAAGAAAAGAAACAGAGAGAGAGAAAAGGAATGGACATGCTAGGGCCTCCAGCCACTGCAAATGAACTTCAGAGGCTGGAAGCCCTGGCGCACCCATTCTCTCTCTCCCTCTATCTGTCTTTCTCTCTGTGTCTGTCACTCTCAAATAAATAAATAAATAAAATTATATATATATAAAAAAAAAAGAAACAGAGAGAGAGAAAAGGAATGGACATGCTAGGGCCTCCAGCCACTGCAAATGAACTTCAGAAGCTTGTGCTGGCTTATGTTGGTCCTAGAGAAATAAACCTGAGCTTCCCCTTGGGTCTATAAGCCAAAACAAACCCTTTTTCCCACAAGCTTCTCTTGGTCGGGTGATTCCTGCCAGCAATGGGAACCTGACTGCAACAGCCAACCAATTAATCTATTTCTCTGAATAGTTTCTGCAGAAATTTAGAAACAGCTGGCAATAGTGATGCCATTTTCTGAGCCTTAAAGACAACTGAGGTCATTATAGTCCCTCAGTATGGCTACAATATGATATTGAAGTGTTTTCATAAGACTTAATTAAAATTTTACTACAGCTTGTTCTAAGATTAATGAAACTTGAAAAAGTTAATGCATTGCATGAAAAAAATTAAAGCATCTTTTTTGTTTTGTTTCTGAGGTAGTATCTCCCTATACCCCAGACGGACCTTGGAACTCACTTTGTAGCCCAAGTTGGCCTTAAACCCACTTCAATTTGTTATTTTATTCCTCAACAGTAGCTAGGGCATGGCCACAGCTCGTATGGAAGGACATTTTGCTTGTGGTCAGGGTTGGTCATTAAAACTAAAACTTTCTTCAAGGAGCCCTGAAACCTTATGTTATGCAAACATGAATTTCCTCCCTGTCTACCTTCCTCTTTCTCTACCTCCCCGCACTCGCTACTTGTTAATTTCTCTTCATTTTATCCCCTTCCTTCTCCATTGCCTGTTCTTTCTCTTCTGCTTCTCTTTAACCTCCTCTCCCTCCTTCTTCCTCTTTCCCAGTTCCTCTAAGAAGGGTGGTATTGGACTGGCTCCACTCCACGCCTCAGCCGCCCAGGATGGAGTCCCCTGGTCCTGGAGGTCGCTACTGAAACCGGCCTCGCCGCCACAGCTCCACACAGCAGTACCTCGGGGCTTCGTTGCAGGTAGTCTAACCCTGCCACGCATTGCCTGGCCTCAGAGGCTTTCTGGAAGTTTGATACAAGCCTTTGTGACTCTCTGACGCTTACATTTTACATGCTTACGAAACATGCTCCATGTGGACAAAGTTACCAAGATCTGCTGCCAGTTTGAGATGTGGTTGAGTCCCTCTTAGCCCAGCTGCAGTGACATCTGTCTGTGCATATTGGCAACTGAACCTGGCTAGGACACCTTCCCCTAGGAATTGTTTGCCCATCAGGGATCCCATGCAGTGGTGTTCTCAGTTTAGTTTCTCTCCTTTCAAATGAATTTACATTTTCACAAGTTGAAGCCTCCCATGGGTGAGCTCTTGCCCTTGAGGCACCTTTCCCCTCCTCCCTGAGCTGATTTCAAGGTTTTGTTTTAGTGCTGTGAGAGTCTCTTCATTACAGCTGATTTCTCCTCACCCATCCCATATGCGACCTTAAACTCATGCAAGCTCCTTTCTCTGTCCACTGGACATTTTTCATGTGTTTCTGTTCTCTGTCGCCGTGGATCTCAGCGCGGTAATCATTACCATGCCACATCCTGTCTTGCTATCTTGAAATTTCCTCTGCCAACAACGTAGTCTTATTACCTTTGAATTCACTTCCACTCGGGTTATCGGGACATGGACAGAAAACATTCACATTTATTATTCTTGCTCTTTTGCCAGAATGTAACATGAATGGCCTCTAGCCAAGTTCCCAACTGAGTCCTTGTTACTCTTTAAAAAATCATGACCCAGGCTTCCATGGTTCACATTTCTACCGCATTCTGGTTTTCTAAACTCCTGCGAGAACGGCCCTGCTTAATCTCTGCTTACCGTACACTACAGTTTCTCTAATCTGCAACTCCAGATTCTTCCTCCAGCAGCTCGGCTCCTTGGCACCAGTTTCCTGTATTGCCTACTTCTCTAACTGCTGCAACAAAACACCTGCAAATGCAAGGGGTTTATTCCCTCGCAGCAAAGAAGGCACGATAGGATAGCAAGGTCGGCCCTGGCTGCAATGTCGGGGGAGGGCAGCAACTGGGGGTCACCTTGTCTTCGTGTCAGGAAGCACACAGAGATGCCTGCCGGTGGGTGCGGCACTTGCTCCTCTTTATTCAGTCTGCCCCCTCAGACCATAGCGAAGGAGGATAGGTGAAATCTAGCGTTTCAGGGATTGAGGCTCAAAGAGAACCAGAAATTGCCACCCCTTATGCCACCTCTCCTACCACGCTGCCCTGACAGAGTGGCAAAAACGGAATGCGTGTCTGGTTGAGACTGACCCGCCATACCTTACCCTGCCACCCACAGTCTAACACACTTTCTAAATCATGGTTTGGGTGGGCTGGCTCTGAGATCCACCCACCAAATTTACCAGCCAGCCAGGTCTTCCCCTTCCTTGAACATTCGAATCTGATGCTATAAAGGCTGCAGCTTTCCAGCCCCTCCTGTCTTTTGGGGCGACCCCAGGTGTGTGGGGGTCTCCTCAGCTCCTACCCTGCGCTGCCCGGCATCCACATGACTCTGACCTCTTCCCTCACCCAGCCAGAGCTTTTTGCTTTGTTTCGTGATCTAACCTTTTCCGCTTGCTTCTGCTTTGTGCTTTGCGGTAACTTTTCACTTAAATTCCACGTACAACTTTCCTGTGATCTCTGAATATACCATGTGGATACTCTCACCAACCCTACAACTGTGTGCTTACTCTAAACTTGGGGTAACCGGGAGTGTAACCCTCTTCATCACCCATTTCTCCTCTGAGCTCTTGGTCTCTGTTTTGACTTGTTCCCCTTCAGGAAGCCACACGGTGGACATGTGTGTCCTTTCTCTACACGTACATTCATGCTCCACCCACCACTCCAGTTTCCCCCACAAACCCTCAATTCTATTCTGCTTTGACGCTTTCCTGCTTCAGGAAAGCTCATGGCAGATGTCACATGTGTCCTTTCTGAGTCTCTCCACATAAACATCTAAATTCTACTTTCCTCGTGCCTGCCACTCGCTTCCAGTCTTATTCTAAAGTCAATTTCTCTTACATGAACCTTATAAACTACACAGGGTTTGCACATGAGAATATGGTTTCTACTTCCCACACTCGGCCTCCAATTGTAACCCTGATCTCCCTTAAATAAATCCCACAAATTGTGATTTTCCTCTAATTAAACTTAATAATTCATAATTTATCCTTCTTGGGTCCATCTTTATTAAAGGTAGGGCAGAACCCAAAAGTTGGGGCCCTCCTGAACCCCCAAATCCTGCATCAATGGGATGGTACCACCCATGTTCAGAGTGGGCCTTCCCTCTTTGTAAATGCCCTCATACATATACTCAGAAGTGTGTTTCCCACACAATCCTAAATCCACTCAAGGTGGCGGTCAATATTAACCATCACAGGTGGGGAGATGGGCACAGAGAGGTGGCTCGTAGGTGTAAATATGTGCATGCAGACCTAGCTTAGGTGATTACGGGAACAGGGCAGATAAATCTGGGATCTGGAAACAGGAGCTGATACTGATGCTACAGATGTGGTGATTTTCCACGTGGACATAGAACAGGGAGATGTTTTCTGCCTTATCACAGCCTCTGTCACTCAGCAGTGGCACTCACTGTTGTGCCCTTTCGTAGCTACCCATCCCATCCCTCATGGAATCAAACCTCAAGATCTTTCTCAAGTGCATTTTTCTCCCCTAGCCCTACCTTCTGTCTCTTTCCAGTCCCTTATTTCCACGCTGTCTGGTCACCACTTCATGGTGGGAGACCACAAGTTCTGCCACTAGAAACCAGGCCATGTTCCCAGGGTTTGGAGCTCAGTGTGTGGTAAAAAATCTCTGTTATCGGGTTATTTTAAGACAAAATGTGCAATCCCATAAGAGGAACTTACAACAGAGTTGGCACATGGGAAACTGAAAGCAAAGATGAGTTACTGCTGTTGCATCTCACGAGCATTGGGACACAGTCCTTCTGTCCATGGGTCATGGCTTAGGAGAGGTGAACAAGTAGACAGGTTCACTTCACTGTAGGGAGCCAGAAGTGAGAGATGCTAGGTGAGCAGCTCACACGTGGAGAGAAGCCAGTGCTTGCCAGGACTGAAGAGTTAGGTAAGGACACAGGGAATGGAGAGAAGGACAATGAAATCAGTCTCTGGGGCCCAAGCGAAGCTGGATTGAGCTTGTCAGTTTGGCTGAGATTTGAAACTATGGTATCCAGAATTCCCTTCTCCATATGGCTCCAAATTGGCCTTTCCAGATGGGTACTTGTAGGAAATTTACACAAAGATGGAGTTGTCACTCTCGGAAGGTCCATCGGATAAGATGCAGTGCTGTGTGCTGGACTCCGAGGTGACAGGATGTCAGCGGGCTTCACCATCCGTTGTTCTGTGTTGTGCTTGTCTCACAGTCACTAGCCCTGCTGATGGTAGAAGTTTCCACAGCAGGGGATATATCCCCAAGAACTTTCACAAGCTCTCCGTTCACTGTTTTGACTTTATGCCCAGAGAGCCTTGGTGTCTTACTTAGATCCCCTGAATGCTCCCCTTTTTTCCCCCAGCCCAGATGATCTAGGTGGCCAGAGAGCAACAGTTCCTCTGATCCTCCGCTGTCTCGTTCCAGACCCCAACTGCCCTTCCTACATCAGTGTCAGTTCCACTTCCTGGAGTTGGTCTCTGTTCCCATTACCCTTACAATGGCTCTTTCCCTCACAAATGCCTAATTGGTAAGTACTTGGTACCCAATGTGTTCTATGGGACACAATCCAAGACAAAGTCTGGAACTGGTTCCCTGATCCAAGTGTGTGTACTGGCACCAGTGATCCATGGGAAGTGAAGAATGAGATCCTGGTGGTCCATGGTATGCAGTGAATGTAGTCTTTTAAGTTCCCGCCAGGGTTAGGAACCTATGACATGTATAATAGTTACCTCCTCATTGTTGGGACAAAGTACTTGACAAAAACCAGTGTAATGGAGGGAGGGTTTATTTCACTTACACTCCTGGGTCACAGTCCATGAAAGATGGGTAGGCATGGCAGAGGGAGCTCGCGGCAGCTGCTCTCATTCAGCCCATGGTGAGGTAGCAGAGAGCAATGAAGCAAATGGTGCTTGTCCAGCTGTCTCCTTTTTATACAGTCCACGACCCTGACCATAAAATGGTGCTGCCCATGGTTAAGCGGGTCTTCCTACCTTAATCAACCTAATCCGTCATAGACTACACCAGAAGCTAACCTAATCTAGGTAAACCCTCACAAGCAACCCCAGGTCCTGTCAAGTTGACCATCTGTATAAGCCACCACTGTATGCATAAGTCCTGAAGGTCCAGCACCACTCTGAGAGAACATTTTAGTCACAACAAAGAAGTTAAGCACTGTGGGATAGTCTTATGGTTTTAACCTAAAACGACCCCACAGACTCATGTTTAGAGCATTTGATTTTTGTCAGGTGGAAGGTCTGTTTTGGGAGTCTGAGCTTTGAGAAGTGGTGGGTTTTGGTTGGTAAGAGTAGGTCACTAGAGGGTGAGACTTTAAGGTTTACGGCCCACCTCACTTCCTGTCATACTCTGTTTCCTGACCCACCAACATGTGAGGAGCATTCACCACCCCCCTACCACCACCACCATGGACCCTGCCATGGCAGGATGAAATTCTCTGAAACAGTGGAAGAATAAATCTGTCCTCCTTAAGATGTTCCTGTTAGGTGTTGTGGTCACAGAGATGCAAGAATAACTAGTGCAGGCTTCTTGGTAGCTCCGGTGCTCTGGGTAATGGAGAGGAAGAGGTGAAGCACAGGGATTCACATTTCAAGCACAGATCTAAAACATGCACTCCATAGCTCCCCTTGGAGCCCTGCGTGAACTTCTCTTCTGAGGCCACAGGATTGGGAATTACAAAATCCAAACCCAATACCACAGCCCAGTTTGCTGAACGTCCATGTAAATGACTTCACGACCTTGCAATAAACGAGGAACTGGGAGTGTGGGACCCCAACAATGAGATGAGGACAGATAGTCACATTCCAGGCAATCTGTACCCCAAAATTCTGATCCTCCTATAAGCTGCTTTTGGTTGGGTATTTTGTTCCAGCAATGAGGATGTAACTGGTTAATATTTTAAACATCTCTTTCTCTCTCATCTCCTAACAGTTCATCTTTTCTCATCTGTACAATCTATTACAAACTGTCCTAAAATAGCATCTCTGGGGAGGCCGCTGATCTTCCCAAGGACATATAGTGCAGGGCACATGATCTGCCACCTGTAGAGTTTTGCTAATTTGTCTCAACAGACCCTTGTGGGTATATAGATCTGGTGATTCCTAGGACGTTGAATTGAATAGAAGGGAATGTTGGGTGGGAAGAGGCCACACTAACTGGCCTTGGCTCCCTAGTAGATTTTAGATTCTACACATCAGCTCAAGCTCCTGGGAGTGTTTCTGAAAGTTTGGTAGACTCGCTGACTTGATGTAGAATGGAGTTGAAATATCAGAACTTATTGGGCACTGCATAGTAAATTTGGGAAGATCATATTGCTGGTCTAGCCTTTCAATACAATCTGGATTCTCTTGAGAGGCAGTCCCCAAGATAAACCCCTGGAAAGTCCAGAGAACACTCCGTGTTCCAAGCTTTTGGGAGACCCATTAGTGAGGGACCACCAGTGACGGTAGCTGTCATCTCAGGCTAGTTGTCTTTCAGGAACGTTTCCCCACCAAACAACTCCCTGACTACGACGGGGTGATGAAGCCCAAGGTGGTGACTACTAGAGACACATGGGAATGGGCACCAAAGCAGACATCAGGATCAAAGAGGAGATGGCGCCCTGACCCCCAGCCTCCTTCCTTCCAGACCCTCACTGCGCCAGTCCACACGGGTGGGACCTCTGATGCTGCAATTCGCATATGGAAGATGGCCCCTTCACAGGCTGCTGTGTGCACTGTTGCTGTCTGCATCCCCCGGGACACATGACAGCTCTTCTTCTCAGTGAGTCACTGAGCAGTGAAGCAGCTCTGAGGACAGAATCCTGAGGAAGGGACGACAGCGAGGGGTACAACGGGAAGAGCAAGGCAGTGTGGATCCTGCAGACATTCCAGCAGCCAACATCCTGAGCTGAGGAGAGGAGGCAGATGTGGTGGGGTCAGAGGCTGGACAGAGCCACCTAGGAAATAAGGTTGAGGGAACTGGCCTCTCACATCTAGATTCCTACTTCTTCTTACACCCTATCTAATCCCTTGGTTCAGCAAATCCTGCCCATCAGTGGGGGTGGGCTGCTCAAACACAGAGCTGCATGGCCTTGAAGCTGCAAGAGAGGACACAGTCTCTTCACCACACAGATGGGGACCTGGAACAGACATTCAGACCCTCAGGACAGGTTGACAACTGAGTCTGTTCCTGGGGGACATTCTGACCTCACCCCTTTATTTGATAAGTTCCACCACAGCCGCTGCTCGGCACCGATGTATCTATCTTTTGTGGACAACTCAGCCATCAAAGAAGCTACCTGACTCTTCTCAGAGTGACCACTTCTCTACAGTGACACTGCCCTTGTGGAGTCCAGGTCACCATCTGCCAGGCCCAGGATGGAACCATCAGGAGACCATCCTGAGCTGCCAGGCAAGGCTGAGGACCCCCGGGCTACAGGAGGCCACTCCCATTTAGATTAGGGTAATGGGATGCATGAGCACAGGTACAACGAAGGAAGGAGACAGACATGTACATGAGTTTTTGTTTTGTTGTGTTTTTTTTCAAGGTAAGTTTTAACTCTAGCCTAGGCTGACCTGGAATTAACTATGTAGTCTCAGGGTGGCTTCAGACTCACAGCGATCCTCCTACCTCTGCCTCCCAAGTGCTGGGATTAAAGGCGTGCACCACCACACCCGGCTCAGAATGATTCTTTATCTCGGGGTTCCTATGGGTGACTGAGTGGGCTGGATGGTGGCCCTGAAGCAACATATCCGTGTCTTGATTCTCTGAACCTGTGGTTGTGACTTTTTGTGGGGTTTATCTTAGTTGTCAACTTGACATGATTTAGAATCACCATGGAAACAAATCCCTGGGGATGTCTGTGAGGGATTCTCCAGATTAGGTTAATTGAGGTGAGAAGAGCCATCCTAAATGTGAGTGATGCCATCTGAGGGCTGGGGCCTCAGACTGAATAAAAAGGATAAAGTGGGCTGGAGAGATGGCTTAGCCATTAAAGCATTTACCTGCAAAAACACAGGCTGCAGGTTCAATTCCCCAGTACCCACATAAAGCCAGATGCACCAGGTGATACATGTGACTATAGTTCCTTTGCAGTGGCTAGAAGCCCTGGTGGGCCAATTCTTTCTTTCTGCCTCTGTCTCTCTCCTTCTCTCGATAAATAAATCAAATGTTCTTTAAAAATTATTTTTAAGGGCTATACAGATGGCTTAGTGGTTAAGGCATTTGCCTGCAAAGCCAAAGGACCCAGGTTTGATTCCTGATGACCCACGTAAGCCAGATACACAATGTAGCTATGCATCTGGAGTATATTTATAGCAGATGAAGGCCCTTGTATGCCCATTCTCTCTCTCTCCCTCCCTCATAAACAAATAAAATAAATAAATATTTTGAAATATTTCTAAAATCATATAAAAGAAGAGAAATGAGCTGGGCAGCAGCATCCATCTCTCTCTGCTTCCTGAGTGTGCAGTGGATGTGAGCAGCCTCCACACCTCCCCCACCATGAAGGACTGCTTCCCCTCAAACTGTAAGCTAGAATGAACCCTCATTCCCATAGGTTGAGTTTTTCAGGTAGTTTATCTGATGAGGAAAGTCAGTAACACAAGGTCTTTGTAGAGGGAATGAAATTGAAGATCCTGAGAGTGATCCTTCTGATTGTCTCCATAGGCTCTAAGACCCATGGAAGTTTCCCCTATAACAGACACACTGTAGACACAGACAGACAGACAGAAAAGTCACGTGAAAACAAACCCAGGCTGAAATGATACAGTCCCAGGATCTGGGGCCTTGAGAGGTATGCTGTTAAACTCACAGCTCACGTGCTGATCTCTGTGCTGACATCTGTGAGAGCCACTGTTCTCATTTGTAGCAGTCACATCCATGGCGGCGTGGTGCAGCAGTCCCCGAGAACTGACACTGTAGCTTCATGTCGTCCTCACAGCTACTGGTCGAAGTTATCGCACCGTCTCGCAGAGGAGGCTCCTGGGCTCTGAGCCTGGGCCCTGGCAGCCCTACCAAACAGCTCGGCCGCCCACCTCAACAGCCAATTAAAGAGCCAAGGAATCATGAAAAGCAGAGAAAGGAGAATTATTCAATGTGCCCACATTGGGAAGAGAAAAAGAAAAGAGGTGCAGTGATGCCCCAAGTCCATCTTTGGGGTCCTGACATGAGGTTGAGATTTACACAGAAGTCAAGAGATACGCACAAGTAAGCAATTCTGGTAAGGTTCTATCCCACCAACCATCGTCTCGGTCCTACCTCTCCTGTAAGGTGGTCTGATTGGTTGTCAATCAGTGTGAGATCTCTGCTAGGAAACAAGTTCCTTCTCTTACTAAAACCAGCCATCAGCCTTTCCCTTCTTCCAGTAATGAGACTTCTGAGGAAATTCCAGTTCCTGAGGGATCATTGTTTCAGTGGTCTGACAGCCAGAGGAGGGGCAGAAGTGTCTCTCCTTAGAATAGCTTTGCTCCTGCCAGGAGGAAGCCCCAAAGAATGCTAGCCATTGCCCTCAAGGAAACCCTGGCAAACTCCTGAGGCAGACTCAGGACTGGCCTCCACATGCTTTTGTACTTGACCTTATTTCTTAAAGAAGTTCATGGAAGCCCTTCTCCAAAGCCACTGGGGAAGGGAGTTGCTTCAAGACACAGTGACTTAAAGCTTAACATGCAGGGCAGGGTCTCTGTATGCCTTGGGGATTTCTGGTTGATTCCCATGCAAGGGCCATTTGGCACTGTGCTGTCTCTGGGATGGAGAGCACCCCTGACCAGGGCCAAGCCCGCAGTCAGATTTCTCCATGATGGCCTAGCCAGTCCCCTGGGTCTCCCCAGGCATGGCTCGGGAGACACTCTTCTCTCCTGACACAAGCTGGCTTTGGGTTTGTGTCTTTGTCCACTCCTGCCACGGTTTGCTGGAGCTCCGGGAGCCCAGCACAGTCATAGCACGAGGCTCTTTTCACCTCGGCTGTGTGGCAGCTGTTCACTGTTCCCCAGCCTGGAATCCCATTTGCTGCCCGCTGCCAACCCAAACCAGCCAGGCTCCAAGATGCAGCCTTTGCCCGGCTCTTCCAGGAAGCCTGCGAGGCCTCTGGACCACAAGTGCCTCCTTTTGTGAGCACCGAGGAGCTTGGAACTCAAGTGCCCATTGCTCAGAGATACCAGTGCACAAGAGGCTCCAGAGCCCAGCATTTGCCTTGCTATGGGGTCACTATTTACCTCCATGAGAAAGTGGGGAGGTTGACCTCTGCCTTAGCACAAGACAGCATGCCCAGCCCCAAGAGCCCCAACAACAACCTGGGTTGGCTCTTGTCACAAGAGATCTGAGACACAGGAAGGTACAAAATTCTTCCTTTATTTTGATATTACCAAAAAGATAACAGCATGGGAAATGATTGTGTGGTCCCTTTACTATCAGCAAGGGTGAGAAACGTTTATTCTTACACATCTATTAAGTGTCTACCGCATGTAACACAAGGTCAAGCCTACGAGGCATAAAGATGGGGCGGGCACTGTCCTGGTGGACTACCCAGCTCCGACCTGTGTGGACGGAGCCAGGTCCCACGGACAGCAAGTTGAACGCTGGACGGAGATGTAGATGGGTGTCATGCCCCAGTGCCAGAGACCAGAATGACAAGTAGACAAACAGGATCTCCACAGCCACCACACCCACCATGTATGGCTGTAGCCACCAAATAGACCAGAGGGTCCCCAGACCAAGAAGTCAAAGGAGAAAGAACTCAGGCCATGTGTCTCCCTCCCAAGAAGGCCTAGAGGAGAGTGGGTGCAGGTAGGGAAGAGCATGATCCCCAGGGTGGACATGTATGGGCAGAGGCTATGCGCGAGGTAAGCTTCCATCCTGATGTGGGGTTCCTGCATGCAGACATGCTCTCAGCCATGCCCAGAGACCCCATGAGGCTCTAGGAAGGGACCCTGGAATCCGGCAGATGCAGGCAGAAAAGGGTCTCTGCCGGGAGAGTGTGACACCCCTTTGCATTTGGTCCCCAAGCATAAAGGAGTCTGATCTGCTGGCTCGGATGCCAGAGACCCTCAGAGCAAAGCTGTCCAAGGCTCTGCTCTGTCTTCCATGTCCCTTCTGTGGGTCAGCCGCCACCAGGCCTGCTTGTGTTGACGACACGGGACTATGGCCTCTGCCAGGAGAGGTAACAAAGCAATGGAGGGGCAGAGGGAGCCTGTCCCACACTGGCTGCAGCCGCACCCAGCGAAGGCTCTCTGAGAGCGAGGGAGGTGAGGGGTCCAAGGTGCGCTCAGCTGGGGACACAAAGGTTGAGCCTCTGTGATGAAAAGCTCAGAGGAATAATGGCTATTGACTGAGAACCGAGTCTCCATCATGACCCTGGGGGCAGACACGATCATCAACCTCACTTTCAGATGAGACTGTGAGGCTTGTCCCTCAAATCTCTCATTTGATGGGTCCCGAAGCCAAATGAAGCTAGTCTCACCCCCCAAACCCTTGACTTTCTCCCTTTCCTTCCCTGATGAGAACTGGAGAATCCTAGGGTCTCCACCTATGGCTTGTGCTGTGGCCAGAGGAGAGCTGTCTTCCAAGTCAGTCTCAGCTCAGGGGCAGACTGGCAAGGAGAGAGACCTACACAGTGGCCCCACCTCAGAAAACAGACCTGGGGAGGCAGGAAGGACAGTCGCCTGATCTCTGCTGGCCTCTTGGCAGAACTGGAGTCCAGGAGTCCCCTCCATGCTCTTCCTCTGCTGTCCCATGGGCCTCAGAGCAGACTGAGGGCCTGGGTCGGGGCCCACCCTACTCTGATGTGGGCAGCAACCACGTGGCTCTGCAGACAGACCACCAACGGGTATGCTGTGTGCCCTTGCATGGTCTGGGGACCTGGCCTCCTGCTGCCTGTGCAGTGTGGGCTCCCAGCGTCTTCATGGGACAAATAAATGACAAACAAACATGCTGTGAGTAGATCCCATGCAGATGTCAGCCTCCGGGCCTCCAGGAGCCTGGGCCCCAGATGAGGTCTTGGAATCTCCCATGCATCTGGCCCTGGTCAGACCAGCCTGGCTGCCGGGGCAGGAATGCCGGCCTCTGGCCCTGTTCTGGAAGGCCCTCCACCATCGCTTCTTTGGAATTTATGTACAGCTGCTCCAGGAGATCTGTCAGGCGCCACCAGCTCAGCATGGGCTGGCCAGAGACCCTGGCCTGAGGCGGAGTGAGAAGCAGGCTTCTGGAGGAATGAGGTCAGATGTTGTTCCCAGTGTGGGCTCTCTGCAAGTCCTGCTACAGATCTGGAACACCCAGGTGCAGGTCAGGGTGTGGGACACAGAAGTAACCAAGACTAGACCATGATCTGAGAGCGGGCATGCCATACATGGGGTTTACTGAGCTCTCCATGGCACTTCTCCAGTACCAGAAGTAGTTCAGAGTCATAGATGCTCTGCTCTCCTAACTGTGCCCATGAGGAACCCAGCGCAGAGCACTTTGTGCAGCCTCGGAGTTGCACAGCAGCGTTGGCAGGCAGGAGCTCTCCGCAGGCCTCTGCAGGCGGCCATGGTCCATCTGTTGCTTGGGAACGACGACATCAGCTGTGGTGGTAGCTAACAGGTGAGCGCTGAGCCCTGGGGCAAAGTCTGATGACTGGGGAAAAGGCTGGATTTATCAGTTGGGAGTTGAAAATAATGTGTGGGGAAACTGAGGCAACCATCAGGAACCACACGCTGGGAAGAGGTTTGTTGGAGAAGTGAGTGGAAGAACTCAAGCCTGAGGCCAGGGTCCCATTACCATGGGTCAAAACTCTGAAGGCCAACAACTCAGAAGAGTGTACACTTGGGTACCCACACACCGTGTGCTCTGGGGGGAAAGCCTTTCAACTCCCCAAAGGTAGAAGGATGCGGTGAGTACCACCTCAGTGGAACCTTGGAGCACAGTCTGTAGGCCCTGCGTAGCCCTTAAAGGAAGAGTCACACTCTGAAGTTGTTCTGTATGTGGTCCACCCAGTCACTCTAGTGGAAGCATGGCGTGCTCTGAGGGGCACAAGGAGGGGCAGGGCTCACTGGGCAGGCTACAGTTTGCAGAAGGTCAGTGCTGAGAAAGGGGCCCTGCAACGGAGGTATTTTCAGGGTTCGGCTTGGCAGGTTGGGGGTCTTGGAACACACAGGAGCTGGACTAGCCAGTGAGGCCCGGGAGTTCTGCTCCCAACACTGCGCACGCGTGGCAAGGGCAAAACTCTGGTTTCAAGGCCGCTGGCATGTAAACCCCAGATTGCCCAGCGCCTCTGCGCTTGCTCTGCCAGGCTGCATCCTGGGGGAAGGACACTGCTGGCTTGGGCTGTGAGATGGCCCACGGCTTGGGGCGTGTCCGTCCCTTTAGTTCAGCAAAAGGCCAAGGACTCTGAATCAAGCCCAGGACTAGGACAGAGTCCTTTAATGTCACCCGTCAACACACCGGCCTGTTCACAAGTACCCAGTGGCATCATGAGAAAATGGGCACACCACTGAGATGATTGGACTCCATGTGGCCCCTGAAACCCTGCCCTTCCTTGCATTTATATGTATATGTATGTAATATATTCTGTATATGTATAATCAATCTTCATGTATCAGTTGTTATGAATTTGCTTTTTAAGAACAAAAATCATGGCTTAGGCCATAAGAAGCTGAATTATTTCATACGATGAAAAACGTAGGGCTGCTGAATCCAGGTTTGGTTCAGTAACAACGTAAAGTCCCAAGAACCAGGACTTCTTAAGTCCCTTGGCTCTAACACACTCAGCATTTTGGATTTTCACTCTGAGGCTAGTGCTTACTTTGTATACCAAAGTGGCTGCTACAACCCCACTCCTGACTAGAGATGTTCTTTCCTGTACTGAGATACGAAATCCTTTCTCAAAACTCCCAGCAAGCTTCGCTTTCCATCCCAATGGCTGGAATTGAGTCAGAGGCCCACTGTGAGGGAAATGACTGAAGAGATCACCAGAGTCACTTCTGGGGGGTCATGTCTAGGGTGGTCTTAAGCCAGCTCTGTGGGCACAGCTCACCACCCCTCCAATCACATACACACACTTCTCTAGCCCCATGTTAACAAGCCGCCAGGAATGGGAAGAGAAGGAGGAAGTGCTGTTTCATCCAAAGACTGGAGCGCTCCTTCTGAGGCAGGGGACAGAGCAGAGAGAGTCATCAAGGCCAAGCATGGCTCATGAGAGAGGGTGAAGAAGAAACAGAGTCCATGGAGGTAGCTACCATGTAAGGCATGCTAAGACTGGGGATTCCACCCGAAGCCATAGGCGGGCTTTGGCCAGTGGTGCTCAGGAGGTGACCCATGTTGGCCATGCTGCTTGTCCAAGGACCGCTCAAGTCCTTCTGAGATGCATGAACAGGGGAAGGCAGAGGGGACATTGGAGCAGGAGTCTGCTATGGCGTTCACGGGAAGATCCTGGAACAGGGCAGGGTAGAAAGCCCCCATGGAAAATTCCTCGCCCTCTTTCTTCCCTTCCTCAATATTTCTTTGGCCATGCTCCAGCAGGGATCAAGGCCCGAAGCTCCCAAGCCACCAGGAGTAAGAAGTGTCTGCAGACGTTGAAGGGACAGCCCTGGTGGAGGAATGGGGCGGGGGACCCTCGTCTGCGCCTGGGGCTTTGAGGCAAGGCATAGACCCTGCTGATAGCTCAAGCCTTGGAGCACTTCAGTGGTGAATTCTTGTCGTTTCTGGGATGCTAGACTGGGGAGCTGTCCCCTCTGTTTGCAGCTGGGATCAGAGGGGTGACAGACTGCCAATGAAGGCCAACCGTGGGAAGAGTGGAGGGACTTGAGAGGCCTTTCAGTGGAAGCCCTGTCAAAGCCCCCTGCTTTCCCCAGCATTCCCTCCTCCAGCCCACACCCTCCCATGCACTGCCTCTGGCCTTGAGAGCCCTGTGGGAGCAGGAGCATGGAGGATACTGGGAATACTGGGTGAGAATTCACAGCCTCCGTGTGCAGTCAGTCTTGGAACTTTCCCTTTAAGAACTGTCGGGCGAGGAGGCTGGCCAAGCTGAGCTGGAGGTGGGGACAGAGGGAAGAAAGAAAAAAAAAAGAAAGAAAGAAAGAGAGAGAGAGAGAGAGAGGCAGGAAAAGTTTTTTCAGAGGAAAATGCAGGGTTTGTCCGTGGTGGATCTGACGTCAGATCTCGCTTTCATAAACTCTCCCCCTGCCCCCCCTCCCGGGCCTGAGGACGGCTCTCTGCTGCTCCTGATGGGCCGGGCCAGTCTGGGCCCAGCTCCCGGGAGAGAGAGGTGGCTGCATCCTCTGGGTGATCGGTGGCGCCTTGGCCACTGACCTCCAGGCATGAGGTGGTTCCTACCCTGGACGCTGGCAGCACTGATGGTTGTGGCAGGCAGCATCCTGGCCACGGTGAGTCCTGCTCAGAGGGGATGGGAGAGGAGACCTGTGCCTCGCTGGCCAGGGCTGAGGCTGGGGAACTTGGGGGTCATGATGAGAAGGGCTGGGGTGATAGAGAGGAAGGAGGAGTGAGGGGCTGCTGGGGTCCTCAGAAGCTGGGTCATCAGAGAAGAGTGGGTGCCACCGCATGGGCCAGCAGGCCTGCCTTTCTCGACCCACCTGGAATGAAACCAACAGGTACCCACGGAACAGGAGACGGGCGCGGGGGAGGAGGGTCTGCCCTCCAGACTGGCTCTGTGGCTTTGGGTTCATAGTTTGCCCTCTCGGAGCAGCATGAAGTAAGGAAGTTGTTGAGGGGCTTCTAGAACTGTTGAAGACTTTCTCAGCATTGGAGAGCTTAAAAGGAGGGAGAATGAGCAATGCCAGGAAAAGTTGGAGAGGAAAATGCCAGATTTCAGCAAAGCTCGCCTGAGCAAACAGAGTTCCTGATATTTTCTGAGTCTACTGTTGCCGCCTTGGGCTTACACGGCCCTCGATAGTTTACCCAGGGAGGACACGCCAGCGCTGCCATTCCCAGGGGACTGCCAAGTGTTCTTTCTACCTGCAGCCTGGGGACACAGCAGCGGTCTGCACCCTTAGGAGCCATGGGAAGGAAGACACGTGGCAGCCTGCGGGAGCAGGGTGGGGATGGCTGGGGAGAAGGCAGGCAGCTCAAAGAAGAGAGGTGGGTGGCTTTGGCCGCTCCTTGGCCTGTGGTCCAGGGACAATGGGGGGTTGGCAAGAGGACTGTTGTTAACTGACTGACCCTGAGGGCTGAGAGCTTTGGTGACACTCGTGCACCCCTTTACAGGTAAGAAAACCTACCGAGGTCAAGCAGGACTCAGGTACCTGTCTGGGATTCGCAGAATATGTCTTACTCCCACAGTATGATTCTCAAAGCTGGCCCGGGCTGAGACTGGGCAGCGGTGACCCTTGCAGCACCTTGGGGCATACAATAAAGGGAATGCGTTTGGTTTGTGTTAGGTCTGGCACTTGCTGGATGTAGGGGGCAGAACCTAACCCTGCATGAAAGATTTTGATCCATTTTACAAAGGATGGACAGAAATGAGGTTTAGGGCAGGAGAGGGACTGGCCCAGGGTCTCCCAGTGAATAAGTGGCAGGGTCCCACTTGGATCTCTGGCACAGATTTGGACTTGCCTCCCAGCACTTTCTAAGGAAAGCTAGAGCCCAGGAAGGGGCTGTGTGGCCTCTGCCACCAGTGCCAGGGGTGAGTATGATAGTATCCGGGCGCAGGCCAGCAGGTGGCTTGGCCTGGGAGGGCTGGGTGTGGATGGAGAACTGGTAAGAGTTATGGGATAGCAGGATTCACAGTGAGAGACGGGAAGGCTTGCTCACATGTGGGTCCAACTACAAAGGGTCACCTTCCCAGAGCAGCCTGGGCTGGAGAATAGGAAGGGATTGAGCCAAGGTTCAGCCAGGGAGTCTCAGCAAAGGGGGCCCCAGGCCAAAGGGGCCCCATAGCAGCGTCAGGGAAGGTTGCCCACGAGAGTATGCCTTGGGCCCCATGTCACCCATCCCACGGAGACACAAGGCACCCCGCGGTGGGAAAGAGCTGGGCACTTCCCAGAAGTGAGTGCCTTGCTCTGTAGCCAAATTCCACTTATGGAATCCTCTGGAATGAATACAGAAAGGGAGTGGGAGTCTGGTGAGGCCCAGAGGGTTTTCATGGAAAGAATGATCAGTGCCCATATGGAAGAAAAAGTGTGTGAGAATTGCCAAGAACACTTTGAGGAAATGAAGCTGTAAGGGAGGGAGACAGCTCTGTCTGATGCGCCCACAAGGTTAAAGCACTGTTGGGAAGAAGGAAGAGGCTGGCTGGGGACCGGACCATCCAGGATGGAGCAGAAAGGACGCTGAGCTCAGATCTCTTGTAGTTTTCTTCCTTGGCCAAGTATTCAGTGCCTACCTGCCAAGAGAAAGGAGCTGCAGTGTGTGAGCCTTTACAAAAGACCATGGCCCGTGACACATGTCACATGTCATTCCTGTAGGCCTGCCTCAGTGACACTAAGCACCTTTAAAATTCCAGTCACGGTGCCATTAAGCAGGTCCTCTTTGGTAGATACAAGATCGGAAGCTCAGAGAAGCGTTTTGCCCAAGGTCACACAGCTAGCAACCTGTTGAGGTCCACCCTTCGGCCACTCACACTCCAGTTTCCCTAGGCTGAGTCTTATGCAGAAATGGGGCACACGGGGGTTCCGTACCAACAGTGCTTGCATGCTGGAGAAGCTCGAGACGTTTATCCACACCACATGGGGAGGGGGTAACAGGTGGCACGGCAGACCAGTGGCTGCACCCATTCTGCCCTTTAGTGTGTGGGGGTGCTGTGTGTGTGTGTGTGTGTGTGTGTGTGTGTGTGTGATGCAAACTCATTATTCTCAAAACCCACTGCAGATTACTGGAGGCCTGTGGGTTGGACAAACTGCTCCCTTTAAGACAAAGAGAGAGAGAGAGAGCTACAGAAAGATGTCCATTTGTCCAAGGAGGAGGCTGAGCAGGGTTGTGTAGCCCCCATCTTGGGAGACCCACGTGGGCTCGGCAGACGTTGGTCCTTTGGCACAACCACGCACCGCATAGCATAGGCTCCACGGGGAGCGGGAGAGGCATCGTGGCCACGGCTGAGCAGGCTGCGGTTCTTTGAATACCCCCAGGTATGGGAGGGTGACTGGTGCTTCAGACGAGGGCTTTGGCGTGTGTGTTCCCCTGAGCGGCACACCACAGGTGACCCGTGTGCCAGTCCAGGGCAGACTAATGCAGGCCGCATGCCTCTCAGAGAACTACCCGCATGGGAGCATGGTCCCGTAGAGGCTCACCTTCCTGCTAGCTTCTGGGCTGGAGGGAGAGGCTGGAAAGATGAGATGGAGATTGAGCACATGGGAGTCACAGACACAGGGAACAGTTCCCACTGTCCCAGCACCCGGGCCAGGGATCCTAACTAAACTCCAGCAGGCCTTGAGCCCGCAAGGGCAGGGACGGGGCAACAGTGACCCTCTGAGCACCTTGAAGAGAAGGCAGAGGGGACATTGGGAGCGGGAGGCTGCCATAGTGTTTACGGGGAGACGCTGGGTCAGGGCAGGGCAAGGCAGGAGAACTGCCCTGGTCCTGGGCTCTGCGCTGGACTTTTCTAAAGCACACGTCCTAACGATGGTGCGGGGTGGATGGTGGTGATGGGGCGGTGCTGTTGATGGCAGTGGGGACGGCTTAGTGACCTGATCGTGTGCTTCTAAGACTTCTAGAGCGTCCGGCGGAAGGCTGCAGACCCGGGAGGGAGGGCAGCGAGCGTTCTGGGGCACTGGTGAGCCAGATAAAGAACTGGAGAGGGCGATGGTAATGGTGGTGATGTGGAGGACGGTAGTGATGACCGTGGCCACGGTGACGGTAACGACAGTGCTAAGGTGACAACGGTGACAGTGGATATGGTGGCGGTGATGGTGGTGGGGACAGTGACTATGGAGGCAAATGGCGCTGACAACCGTGGTGATGGTAAGGAGGTTGACGGTGACGGTGGCAACGATTGTGTTAATGGTGACGGTGGGGCTGGAGAGATGGCTTAGTGGCTAAGGCGTTTACCTGCAAAGCCAAAGGAGCTCTGTTCGATTCCCCAGGACCCACGTAAAGCCAGAGGCACCCGGTGGCGCGTGCATCCGGAGTTCGTTTGCAGTGGCTAGAGGCCCTGGTGCGCCCATTCTCTCTCTGTGTCTCTTTCTTTCTCTCTCACACACTCTGCCTCTTTCCCTCTCAAATAAATAAATAAAAATAATGGTGGTGATGGGGGTGATAGTGAAGGGAACAGTGGCGATGATGGTGACGGTGACAGGGAGAGTGACAATAATGACAATGTGACGCTCTTCAGAACGGTGGTGCTGGGGTGGACGGTGGCGAAGGCAACGGTGCCGTTGATGACAATGGGGACAACGGCGATGATGATGACACGGTGACAGCAGCAGTGATGGTGAGGACGTCTACAGCAGAGTGCGCATGCCACAAGCCTGAGTCAAGGCAGAGGGCCTTTGATGCCGACTGTGGGCCTCACAGTTCGACCACTTGCTTGTTGTGGGGACCTGATTGTCCCCTTGTGTTCCCCACTCTCACTACCTGGGGTGCTGCTTCTGCTCCAGAAGAGGAGGTTCTCGTGCTGGAGATAGGCTATGGCATTTGCAGGGGGACAGGCTGAGAACACAGTACTGGTGGAGAGAGTACGTCCTGAGGCCTGCGCCTGGGTCGTTGGGAAGTTCTGGGCACCTTCGTGGCAACTGGAGCCCTGGTGGTTTGGGGGATTCCTGGATTGAAAAGCCAGTGAACGACAGAGACTAGTCCCTCCGCCAGCACGGACGGACATGCTGACACCAGTCAGCCAGCGCTTCTCCTCCGACTCTTCCTTCCCCCTCCTCCATCCATGAAAGCCAAGGGGGGCAGAGGGAGGCTGGAGGCAGAAGGGAAAGAAAAGGGCCTCCAGAGGGGGTATAATGGACATTCCAGGGACGTGATTTGATCTGGGCCCGCCCACCAAGTCTGGGATCTGGAGGCAAGTCCAGGCTTGGTTTCCAGGGTGGATCTGCTGCTTGTGGGGGCAGGGGGTGTGGCGAGAGGAGAAGAGACCAAGGCAAGGGCGACGGAGGGAGGGAGGAAGGGAGGGCTTCCCCCCACCTCCAGGAACCCTTGTTTGGTGAGCGAGAAAAGGAACGTGGGTTATGAGTCTGCCTGGAGCTAGGAAGAGTTTGAGAGGATCTCAGCTTCGAGGAATATTCAGAGAGTGGATTAGAACCCTTCCCTGGGTAGAATGGTAGACTCCCTGAACAGCTAGACCAGGGGAGATAACCCTTTGCTGTGTGACTTTACCCTCTTTTTACCTCTCCTTTATGACCACTGCCCAAGTTCTCTTCTTTGCTTCATGAACCATTCTCCAGTGTTCACAGGTTCTCCTCTGTACACATACTTGGGCTTTTCTTCTGTCTGAAACATCTTTCCCAGCCTTGCTGATTCCACGTCATGCATAGCATCCTGCCTAGGAGACCTCAAGGGCCTTGCCTTGTCCAGATGGGACCTCAATCCACCCCTTACCACTTGACTGCACTGGGCATCCTTGTCATGTGCAAGGGATCGTGCCACTGTGCTGGCCTCATCCAGCAGAGGAGTTTCCCTTGCTCACACACGGTCCTTCTGCAAAGTCAAATGCCTTGCAGGTCTCGTACCACCTGGGTTCCACACCCCAGGGCCTTTGCACATGCTATGACTGCCACCAGACTCATTTGTACTGCTTTCCTTCTTTTTTTAACCTTTTCTTTTTTTTTAATTTGAGACAGAGAAAGAGGCAAAGAGAGAAAAAGAGAAGGAGAGAATGAGAGAGAGAGAGAGAGAGAGAATGGGCAGGCCAGGGCCTCCAGCTACTGCAAACCAACTCCAGGCGCTTGTGCCCCCTTGTGCATCTGGCTAACGTGAATCCTGGGGAATCGAACCTGGGTCTTTTGGCTTCACAGGCAAAAGTTTAACTGCTGAGTAATCCCTCCAGCCCTCTTTAATACCTTCATACACATAGACAACACACTGTGATTATAATCCCATCCCACCATCCTCCCTTTTCCCCTCCTCTACCCCCCTGCACTGAATCCCTTCTTTTCAACTCTATCTTCCTTCTTGATATAGTAGGCCCCTACTGGCCTATCCCTGTTTACAGTGGTATTTCATAGGTGTTCAGGTTGAAGCAGATTCACAAAGCCAGGCCAGTCCTGGTGGAGCCTGGGCAGACTGCATACAGGTGAGGGGGAAGGAAGAGAGGAGTCTGGAGTCTGGATGGTTTGAAGTGGAGGCAGCTGCTGGGGAGGAAGGGGGCAGGGAATGTGTGAGGAGGACCTGGACTGACTGCCAAGAGCATGCAGCAGCAAATGCTAGCTTGCTGCCTTGGCTCCTGTGCATGGGATTAGGAGGCAAGAGCTCAGCTCTGTTCGGCTCTGCTTCTCTCTAAGTGTCAGTGTTTCTGTCCATGGGGGGGGGGGGCACAGTGAGCCACTCTGCCTGTGCCAGGCATTGGAGTGGGCTGGTCAGGAGGAGGTGACGGCACACAGTCCAGGAACAAGGACCAGCTCCTCTGTGTTCTCTCCAGGGGCTAGGGAAGGACACAGGCTATGCTGGGTGCATATGGGCAGGGCTTAGAAAAGCTCTGGGTGGGATGGGTTCTCCAGGTCCTTGGGATTGGAGAGGCTCGATGCCAGGGTCCTTTGAGGATCTTAACAGGACTCAGTGGGTACCTCTTTTCCATTCTGCTGTTGGAACTGAAATCTCCATCTACACATGCATGCATTCAAATATAAATGATCAAAGGGGGCCAAACTCTATAGGGTGCTTACTGAGTGCCTGACGTCACCCCACACTGTGCCGTGCATTGAATTAAACTCTGTAGGGTGCTTACTGCGTACCTGGCATTGCCCTATGCTCTGCCATGCAAAGACTCTCAGGAGCCATGTGCAGTAGGTGCTTTACCATCTCTATTTTCCAGGGGAAGAAACAGGCATTTTATTCCCTCTCATACCATCCAAAAATATACCCCAGTTCCACAGGCAGAGCTCTTGGGATGTGGCCTCAGGGACGTCCTGGTGTGCCAGTCTCTTACGCTGGTCTCAGGCTTGTCCTAAGCTGGGACCCCACAGGACAGGAACAGAGGTGGGGTCCGAGGTATAGAGCAAGGCCTAGCTTCCTTGTGGCCCTGCTCAGGGATTCACTGTCAGAGCTGGGAGGCCTGCAGCGATCAGTGCATTTCAGTCTGCTCTGGTGTGGGAGAAGTGACCAGCACCATGTCTTGGCCATCTCAGGAGGGACGCTGTCTTCCCAGGTGCCTTGTCACTGGCTCACCATGCCACATCCTTGGACCTTGAGTTGCAGCAGAGCCAGCCACTGATCTTCCTGTGCTGGGCCTTGTTGATTCTGCCTGGACCCTCTCCCCAGCTGTGGCTGTCCCCAGCTGGGACACTCTCTGAACTGCCTCCAGTCACTTCTCCCTCCTCCACTAAGTGTGAATTCTGTCCTCCAGGGAGCACTCCCTGCTGCCCGCCCCTTCCACCTTCACCTTTCTCTCATGGCCTCTCCCACACTAGGCTCGGGTGCCCTGTCATAGTGTGACAGGAGTGAGGCCTGATAGTTCAGATTCAGTCCCAAGCAGGTGGCCTGGGCAAATGATCCAAACTGTCTGTGGCTCCATTTATTCGTGTGTGCAGGAAGGCGACAATAAAGGCAGCCTGCCCCCGGGCCACCCCAAGGATGGCACTGCTGACTGAAAACACAGTCTACACCCAGACGTGGGCCACACGCCTATAGTGATCCCAGCACTTGAGAGATGGATCAGAAGTTCAGGGCCAGCCTCAGCTACCCAGCAAGTTCAGAGCCAACCGAGGCTACATGCAACCCTGACTCAAAAATGCCAAAAGCTAATTAAATAAATGAGACAACCAGCAGCCATCTAATTTTGCCACCTGTGCATAGATGGAGTTTTCTCTTGGAGGAATTACAGAAGAGTCACTCATTTCATTGCAGCCATCACGTGTGCTGGTCATATTTTCTAAACAAACCCTCCAACCTCAGAGACACATTCAGGAGTCACGGGTGAAGTCATCATGGGCAGTATGGCACATCCTGTATTTCAGAGAATAAGGAAGCATGTGTTGGGCTGGAGAGATGGCCCGGCAGCTAAGGCGCTTGCCCGCAAAGCCAAAGGACGCAGGCTCAATTCCCCAGGACCGCCTAAAGCCAGAGGCACACTGTGGCATGTGCATATGGGGCTCATTTGCCGTGGCTGGAGGCCCTGACACATCCATTCTCTCTCTCTCTCTCTCTCTCTGTCTGCCCCCCTCTCTCCCTTAAATAGATAAAAACAAAATATTTTAAAAAGAGAGAGAGAAAGCATCCCTCCCCGCAAAAATAACTGACTGCCGCTCCCACAATCCATAAACCACAGCCAGCCCCATAGGGAGTACCTGTAACCCCACTGAGGAGCGTCCCCAGTGGAATGGGGGTAGGGACGAGGGAAAACGGGGCACCAAGACATGCTGTATCCATATAAAATATCTTGTTAATAATAATAATAATAATAATAAACATAAAAATAATTTTTTAAAAGAGAAAGCATGCCTCTGTCCATGAGGGGCAAAGGAAGCTGCCAGGCCAGTGACGTGCAAGCGATGCTGTAGGTTGGTGATGGGGAGACAGGCCACAGGGCGACCCTCTTGACACCGAGAGCATTTGAGCATGCGCTCGAAGCACTATCATGCTTTAAATTTATATACGTGCATGTGAAATGATGGGTCTTACATAGTTAATATAAGTATGCGTGACTTTATTATATATAGCATGATGACCTGCATGTAGGTATATGAAGTTGTAAAATGTGTAATTATATATTGTTTGAGCAGATATCATACTATGCGTTTTTACGATGTATAACATGGAATATATGTGTACATATACACACAGACGCATGTATATATACATGAGCAGTAGTTTCGCTGTGGTTTTCTCAAAGCCCTACATAAACACTTGCTGTAGTTCCCTCGTCATTGCTGGAACAAAACACCATCCAGAAGCAGCTTATGGGTGGGAATTGTTGACTTCCAGCTTACAATTTGGACAGGAAGCTTCACCATGGCTGGATAGCAAGGCAGGGCAGAGGCTGGGGATCACGTCTTCACGTGGCAGCTGGAAGGTAGCAGGAAGAATGAGTTGGTTGTGGCAAGGGGGGCTTGGACAATATGATGCCTCAAGGCCTGTCCCAAGTGACACACCCCCTGCGACAAGACTCCACCTTCCAAACTGTCACCAGCTGTGGGTTGGGGATGGATGAGGGTCAGTCACAAGTTCATGAGGCTCGGGGTGGGGGCATTTCACATCCAAGCCACCACAGTGTGAACCACTGTTGGTCCTTACATAAGAGTCCTGAGGCTGTCCAGAGTCTCGCTCCCTGTTCCTGTGTCGTCTTTGGTTCACACTCCCAAATCCTGGGAACGCCATTGCACCTGAGGGTTGGTTTGGTAGAAGATCTATCTTACATTTTTTGTGGGGGGAAGAGGCTTTTTGAAACATATTCTTTTTTAAATTTTAAAGTAATTTTAATTTAATTAATTTCTATTTTTTATATTTATTGGTTGATTGATTGATAGAAGAGAGACAGAGAGAATGGGCATGTCAGGGACTCTGACCACTGCAAATGAACTCCAGAAGCATGAGCCACTTTGTGCATCTGGCTTATGTGGGTACTGAGGAATTGAACCTGGGTCCTTAGGCTTTGAAGGCAAGCACCTTAGCCACTACGCCATTCATCCAGCCCCAGACATATTCTTGATATATATCCCAAGCTAGCCTAGAACTTGAACTCTTCCTGCCTGCCTCAGCCTCTCAAAGGCTGATGACATGTGTGTGTCACCATACTTGGCTTCTTTACCATTTGATGAATGAGTGAGTGAATGAATGAATAAAGGAGTAAATAACATACAAATGTTCAGAGCGTGCACAGGTCCTGGTTTCTTGCCCCTTCCAAAATCTGACCTCCCCCATTCCAAGGACTCCAAGCTGTGGGTTTGTAAAGTCAGTGAGCAGAAAGATCACATAAAGCCCTTCATGTTGCACACCTGCACCCTGGCCAGCCGGCGTGAACGTGAGTGACCTTGCTCCCTGGACACCCTCCTGGGGGCACAGCCTGCAGTTCCCTGGCCAGGTTGGGCAGTGGGAAGGTCCCCCACCCATTTCTCTGCCAAGAGTCTCCCACCTGGCACTCTAGAAGTCCTGGCACCCACTCGTTTCCAGGAGGAGCTGGAGAACAGGCGTTCTTCGTTGGTTTAAGATCTTTTGCACTGGAAATGTGAGAACAAAAGCTGAGTGCGGTGCACCCCTAGCCTGGTTCAGGCCCACGCTGCTCTTGGCTCCCCTGGGACCTATGGCTAACTGCTTCCAGGCGGGCGCCCTCTGCGCAAAGCCAGGGGCAGCCTGTGTGCGCGTCCATTTCTGCCTCAACACTGCCCCCTGGTGGAGCATCCAGGTGCAGCCACCCAAAGGCAGTAGCTGGGACTTTTGCCCATACCTGCTGTTCCCCAGCAGTGAGTGACCAGGTGTGCAACTGGATAGTTGAGGAGGTGGGAAAGGGTAGACCCTCACTGGACATTCACCCTTTCCCTGGGTCCCTTCATAGCCCATTGTAGTTCAGTCTTCTCTACAGTGTCTACCTGAGCGCCACATTTCCAGAACAGGCACACAGCATGAATGTGGTAGGAAGGTGAAT
Organism: Jaculus jaculus; assembly: GCF_020740685.1. Classification (NCBI taxonomy): domain Eukaryota; kingdom Metazoa; phylum Chordata; class Mammalia; order Rodentia; family Dipodidae; genus Jaculus; species Jaculus jaculus. The sequence goes on along the minus strand of NC_059103.1, from coordinate 205,319,693 downwards.
GAATGAATGAATGAATGGGGAAATGGCGAGGCTGGTAGTTACAAGCGCGGGCTCTAGAGGGTGCTGGGGTCAAATACCACTTCCTATCAGAGTTACTTCAGCACTGTGAGCCTTAGTTTTCTTCACTGCAAAATGGGGATAACTCTAATGACTGCTCTGCAGGACTGCCTGGGGACCCCGTCACCATTGTGGCCATTACAGATGAGGCTTAGAGCTTCAAGAGAGGGACAGTCCCCAGGGCTCAGCACCGGCAGTGGCAAGAACGAAAGGCAGTCACACAGGGCCTCCTCACTTCCTGTGCCCTTTCCCCAAGGGACCACTTAGACCCTTAGAAGAGAGAGATGCCCATAACCTTTGTCACCCACGGACTTCTGGGACCCTGGTGGGTTTCATTTCATCCCAGCCAGCATCCCACTTCCTGCTGCCGTATGCCCACTAGGCGTTTCTGGAAGACAGAAGGATGCCCATGTGGTAAGCCCAGGGGATCATCTTGGTTTCCAGAGTCCCTTACAGAGACGGGACCACACTGTCCCACCTATAGTCAGCACTCGCCTGTAAACAATGTGTCAAAACACATACACAGGATTTCCTGTTGTCTGGCTTTTCCTTCTCAATTTTGATCAGCATAAATATTCTTGTAAGAATGAGAGAAGTGATCACTCCATTCATTAACCTCCTCATTCCCTTCTTTGTCCAGAGGCTTAAAGTGGGTGACAGGGGCGTGGTCACAGGAGCTATGCTTTTTCTCTTTTCTCCTTTTTCAGACACACTCGCAGAGTACCAAGGACAAAGTTATCATTTCAGTCCATTGCTAAGCAGCATGTTGCCCGAGGGGAGACAGAATGGCGTGCGGTGGTTCTGGGAGGGCATTGGTGGGGTCAGGGGGAGGGGGCAGCGGTGGGGGTACACATTGTGTGGGCTGCCCAAGGGTCAAGCAGTAAAACAGGAGGTTGAGCTGGAGCCCTTCCCTGTCCTGCCTTCTGCCCAGTGTCCTCAGGCTATGGCTCCTGTCCCCGTAAGAACCACAGGGCTGGAGGTCAAACACACACTCGGGGCCCATCTAGAGGAATGGAGGCCCGAGAATCAAAACGGGATGTAGGCATCTGCACTTCATGAATTCCATCAGCCAGTGGTGGCTGCCTTCCAAACAGTCTACAACAGCCCCAGTGCGCAGACCTCTCCCTGGCTGCCCCAGCCAGGCCCTCTGGGGACAGAGGCTAGCATCGCTATCCCCACTAGAGCCCTGGGGTGGCTCTACCCTGCAGGAAAGTTCAGGACGCACTGCTGAGCTTTGCTTCCATTTGCCGTCGCAAGCAGGGAGCAAGGAGGGTGGGTGGGGCGGTGGGCAGCGCTGCGCAGGCCAGCTACGAGTGAGAGCACCCCGACCCTCTGCCGGGGGAAGGGCACTGGGCCTGGGCCTCCTCCTTGTCCCCCCCGTGTGAACACAGCAGCATTTGCTGAGAGTTGGTATCCAGAACACATCATAAAAGAACTTTTATGTGGAAAACTTCAATTTGGAAAAATCAAGTGTTTTGTTTTTTTCTTTTCCTCTTTCCCTTTCTCTGACCTTCCCTAGACAATATTCTCCTGACTATGTGATTTTTTTTCTCCCTCTTTTTCCTTTTTAAGAGCAGCCAACAGCCCTCAGTGTGGTGTTTCTGTCTGCCCACATGCGGGAGGGCACTGTCGCTATCCCAGGTGTATAAGAGGAAGGCAGCCAGAGCTCTCTGAGAAGGGGAAAAGGCTTGTGCGAGGGACTGTAGGAATCAGTTCCCAAGAAGAAACAGGGTCCCTGAGAGCCTGGGAAGTGTTTCCCACCCCCAAAATAGTGCCATTAGGAGAGCCCGTTGCATTTTCACAGGCCTCACCTTTATTTCTGGGGCTCCAGGGGGTCCCTCACTTCCTCTCACTTCGCTCAGGACCATGCTTACTGCCACGTGAGGCTCATCTTCATGGGTTATGGATTTGCCTATGTATTTACTGCTTCAATGGAAAGCAACGGGCTTGCTGTCTATATTTTGAGGAGAAGGACCACCATGTCACTCACTTCTTGTCCACCTCAGGCCCTAGGCCTTGTGGAGTGATCACAGAGACCCTTAAGTTAATTGCTTCAAAATTTTGGGCACAGCTCACCTTGGTTCCACCCCTGTGTGGCCTCCAACAAGTCATTTAGCCTCTCTGGGTCTTTGTCTCCTCACTGTTCTAAGGAAAATTAGCAAGTCTGCCTGGCAATATCTTGGGGAAATTACAAGATAGTGTGTGTCCACTGCTCTCCATAGACAGTGAGCACACCACAGACATCAGCCAGGGAGATCACAAGGACCTGTAAAAGACAGGTAACCCTGCCAGCTAGGGCCCAGGGTTGAGGAAATGTAAAGTAACTCATTCATTCTGTCACCAGAGGCTTACTTTTATGTCATCGGGAGGGGGGAGATCTCCTTTGCAGCCACCAGGCCAAAGTATCATCCAGTGGCCTTATGATAGATAACCTCCCCAGGTGGTGTGCTCACTACCTTTCAACCGGTTTCTTTCATTAGGAAACGTTTTCCTCACGTGTCTTAGTGGGGAAAGCCTAAATGCAAAGTGTCTGGGTTTAATCCACTTTCTGAGGTTTCTAGATGGGAGAGGCGGTCCCATTCCCCACGGATGTGTGACCTGGGCCTAACGTGGCAGTCGTGAGGGCGAAGATGAGGCAAGGTGAGTTAGTGTGATGGCGGGGCCATGCCAGGCTGCTCTCGGCATCCTCAGGGACGTAGCTGGGAGGCATTCGTAGAGAGACACCATTGTGCCTGGGGTGAATAGCAGTGAGAATTCCCTTCGTCAGGAGAGGAAGCGAGGCTTTGGACAGTAAACTCCCGAGCTATAGGAACAGTGAATAATAAGCCAAGATCTGACCCAGTGACAGTTGTGTGTCCAGATTCCAGATCTGTCCCAGCATCCTCCTGCTAAACTATCCCAGTCCAAAGCAAGGCCCCTGGAGTGGTATTCTGCGCCTCCTGCTCCATGCCCTCCTTTTGATGCTGTTACTGCTTCACCATGCCCAGAGCCACCCCACCTCCCGTGAGAAGCTCACCTGACCCCGCGCACCCAGCAGAGCCCTCCCTCCTCTCGCAGACAGGTCAGCGGGCACCCCACCCCCACCCCATGCCCTCGGAGCACAGCCCCAAGACCTGACAAAAGGCAAAAGCTAGACATGCATTGAGTGAACAAAGAGAAGGCAGAATGAGTGAATGATGAACGAATGAATGAGTGCACGAGCGAACATTGTCAGTTCTAGTATTTACCATCCCGCCTGCAAGCACTGTGTGCATCCGCTGGCCTTGTGCGTGTGTCACAGTGAGGAGTTCTGAACTCTGAGCCATGTTGCTCCCTTCGTTCCCTCCCAGCCCAGCACAAAACCTGGCACAGATGTTCCATGGGCACCCGTGGGTTGAGGAGAAAAACAAGCCACACACGTGGCCCTGGGTGACCTGTGCACCCTCGGGGACAGGAGCCCTGCATCAGGCCTCTGTGTGTGGCTGTGTGCTTGGAGGGCGGGGGCTGGCTGATCATTGGGATCTCAGCTAGTAGCTAACCCGCAGCCATCCCCCTCGGACAGCAAAGCTGGTCAAGGCGGCACGAATCCGAAGGTGTGCCCCAACCCAGGAAGCTGAGGCATGAGGTGTGAGGGATATCCACAGCATGGTCAAAGACCTTCTCCCCCGGCGTCGGGGGGCACTACCACCGCTAGATGGAGACAGCAGCCAAGGCTTGGCTGGGCCGTTCTTCCCACTGCCCGCGGACTCAAAAGCTGTCAGTGTTGAGGAGGCCTTCCCGAACCAGACCCTGCAGGCAGCTGCTTGCAAATGAGGCAGCCTTCCGGGCTTGGGAACTGGGGAAGGAGGCAGGAGGCTAGGTGGTGACCATGCGCAGCTGGGCACCCACCAGCCTGTGTCCCATTCCAATCTCATCCAAAGACAGCAGGTCCCCGCTCTGTGCTGGCCATGTAGGCCAGGACTCCAAGTCACATAGAAGGGCGGACACATTGTATGTAATGACCGTCACATTAGCCCATGGCTTTGGCTTCCAGACTCACCATGACTGCCACCTCCCAACAGTTTCTAAACTGATATTCTTATCACAGAGGAGAACCCGAAAGTGTAGGAAAGCCAGGAAGCACACCACACAAAGCTGGGAAAACCCATAACTGACCATCTCAGGCCCTGTGGTCTTTCCCTCATCCCCAAATTCCATGGGGAAAGAAGAGGTCCTGAGTACAACATCCTGAAGGGCAGGTGACCCCAAAGCCACTGGTGCCAGCAATTCCCCCAGTCAGCCCTTAGGGAGCCCTTCGGTGGGTGGCCTTGGGCTCAGGCAGGTAGAGAGGTAAGGTCTTTACATGCTCCTGTTTAGCGAGGCACTTGCACTCAGTACCATATGACCAAGGCAGGATGGCTTACTGGAGGACATGACTGGAGTGTCATTATTTTGCCAAGAGCCTGGCCTAAAAGCTGGGGATCTAGTGGAGGTGGTTGGCAGGTGCTTACAAACCTCCCAGGTTGCTAGCAATTTGAGGGTGGCAAGAAAACCTCTCTCTCCTTGGCATCAGAAAGTGACCAGTGTCTGAGGCACCCGGAGAGTAAATTTCTGCTTCCATCTCATGAGACTTTTGAGAAAGCTAGAGGCTTCATTTCCTTGGCCATTTCTGCCCTGCCAGAGGAGCCACTATGCCCAGACTGAGCAAGGACAGCAAGTGTGTTGATGAACACCCCTCCCTCGTTGGTTACCTGAGGTGACCTCACCTGACTCTGGGATGGAGGCACACTATGGGCTGAGGCAACCATGGGTCCCAGCACCTCAGAAGCAGTGGTGTCTCTGGATTTGGGGTTCTGTGCTCTTGCTGATTTTATGAGAAGCAAAGGGATACTTGCCTACTGAGTGTATGGAAGCAAAGAATTCTGGAGGCTGTATGGACACCATGGAGGTGGGCAGGTGATTACGGGGCCCTCTGGGCTTGGAAACCCCCTACCTCAGCAATCTTTCTTCACCTCTGCCTTTCCCCACAGGCCTTTACTCCAACCTCCACAACCACGGCTCTCACCTCAATGCCACTGGAAGACGCAACGGCACGCCCCGAATTCTGCAAGTGGCCGTGCGAGTGCCCGCCGTCCCCACCCCGCTGCCCACTGGGCGTCAGCCTGATCACAGATGGCTGTGAATGCTGTAAGATATGTGCCCAGCAGCTTGGGGACAACTGCACAGAGGCTGCCATCTGTGACCCCCACCGGGGCCTCTACTGTGACTACAGTGGGGACCGCCCGAGGTACGCAATAGGAGTGTGTGCACGTAAGTAAGTGAGAGACTCGCACGTCGCCAATGCCCCAGTGCCCCGGCTCCGGCCCAAGGACACCCACGGCCTTTCACCTGGCCAGGCTCTTCTTGGCAAGAGATACACCTTATACCAGTTCACTGTTAGAGGGCGCAAGATGGGTCCTTCCTGGAGAAGAGAGGGAGAGGGAGGGAGGGAGGGAGGGAGAGAGAGAGAGAGAGAGAGAGAGAGAGAGAGAGAGGGAGAGAGGGAAAGAGAGAGAGAGAGAGAGAGTAATGCCTGCATTCTTCTTCTCTCTTCTCTGTGTCGGAGACGTTCTTCCCTGAGGAGGAAGGCTGTACCTTCATCCTGAACCTGGTTTTGTCCTCTTAGTAGGTATGACCCCAAGGCATCCCAGGTGCCATTGAGTCACTTCAGAGCTCCAAATAGTTTAATACTGGAAATAAAAATGATGTGGTTGGTAAATTCAGTGGCATTGAATTATGAAAACCAGCAGACTGAAGTCACCATTTCCTACCAGCTGTGTAGATGCTTGGGACTTTGCAGTCCTTTTTCCTCAGTTACGGCTGTACAAGATATGACTTCAGATGTACTGCAATTGGCTTACTATGTCAATTTTGTGTCATCTGTTATTATTGTTATATAATAGTTGATGGCTTAGCTCCTCAGCATTATTCTAATGTTCAGTTACATAATCATCAGCATTTATATTGGTCTATGTTTACTGCAGCACAAGATACCATGCTTATTTAAATTCCTTTCTTTTTTTTTTTAAATCATGCCTTTTGCTTTTCCCAAAGTTTCCAATTGCCTTTGTTTTTCTTTGGTCTTCGTATTTGTAAAGAAGAAGTCTTCTGTTCGGTCTTCATATAAGCCTTGTTGTTGTTTTTCTCTCAACACCTCCCTCAGACTTCTTGGCCTGCTTTTATCTGGACTTTATTTCCTTAGTTTGAATTATCTATGATTGTCCAAATTCCTTGAACCAGCATGATGTGGAATAATCACTAGGCTATTACTAAGTAGTCTAAATTCTGACAGTTTTACAAGGTCTCACAAACCCAAGAACCCCCAACTTCCCTTGGTGCTGAACCAAGATTTCCTTATCATTACCAGTTCACATGCACCCCAACATGTATTCTCACCCAGCACACCCCCTTGTCCTCGGCTAACACGTGACATTCCTGCAGTGGGCTGTTCGTCAGAGCTAAGCACAGAGTTCTATGTCAGGAGCTCCTGCCTGAGCCTCATGGTCCGCCTGTGCCCTCCCTTCGCCTCCATCATTGGTTCATACTCCGGCTTCACCTGAGGCGTGTGTCTCTGGCTTTGTGAGTAACTACTGCTGCCCCCTCATCCTTCCAACTTTCTCCCTTCACTGGGATTTATTATTAGAGTCTACAAAATGTGTTCAAAGAGAACTCGCAATAGAATCTGCACAGGATCATTTGACATACTGATCACAAAATGTTCTTCCTGGGGCTGGAGAAATGGCTTAGCTGTTAAGGTGCTTGCCTACAAAGCCGAAGGACCTAAGTTCGATTCCTTAGGATCCACGTAAGCCAGAGGCACAAGGTGACACATGCCTCTGAAGTTCATTTGCAATAGTTGGAGGCCCTGGTGTGCCTATTCCCCCCGGCCCCCTTCAAATAAATAAATAAAAATTTTTAAAAATGTTCTTCCTGAGACTTCACTTGTTGAATCGGATCCTTGGAAGGAGGAATGGGAGAGTGTGCCTGGGCAACTGTCTGCATGCTGATGTTCATGCGGTCAGTCATCTGCCCTCTCCTGGAGCCCAGGGAGACGAGTCTTGAAGCAGCTTCTCTGAAATAGAATCACATATGGGACCACCTCATAATTCCCTTCCCCCTTGGCCAGCTATTCTTCAAGGTCATTTAAAGGATAATTCAGCTCACTGTGATTATACTAATCTCTAAAGCCGTAATGAGATCTTGCCATGCGCCAGGCCTTGGGCCTGCATGAACATTCGCCCGTGGATCTTGAGACTGCCTCTCTTGCTGCCTTCCCTCCTGCCCCTCCCGCCCTATGTCTCGCCTCCCCCCACAGCAGCCCATCAGCCCAGGAGCCTCCATGTACTTTCTTCCCATTTATTTAGAACAAACAAAATGCCTGTGGGCTAAAGACTTTAATAGGACTTTTACATTTTCCGTTAAGTTCCCTGGTCATATGGGTCTGCAGACACTGGAATAAATGCAGTTAAGCAGGTGTTTGTTACAGAGGTCTGAAGTGTCCATGTCTGTTGTCAAGTTCAGAAAGGAGCTACCACCAAAGGGTTTTTCATTTCAAGCCTACCTCTTTTGTCCAAACACAATATTACAACCCACTTTCCCACGTACTAATACAGACACATATTGGATGCATAATGTGCACACACATGCAAATGCACGCACACACACCACACTTGTCAGTTATATACACATGCACACAAACACACTTTCAAGTGTGTCACTCACATGTATGACCCCCACACACACACATAGCTCACTAAGGTACCACCATGTGTAAGTTGATGAAAGAATGAGGGCTGGAGAGATGGCTCAGCAGTTAAGGCACCTGCCTGCAAAGCCTAACAACTCAGGTTTACTTCCTAAGGACCCACATAAAGCCAGATGCATAAAGTGGCACATGCCTCTAGAATTCATTTGTAGTGGCTAGAGGCCCTGGCATGCCCATTCTCTCTGTCTGTCTCTCTATTTCTCTTTGCCTACAAATAAATAAATAAAAATAGTAAAGAAAGGAAGGAAGGAAGGAAGGAAGGAAGGAAGGAAGGAAGGAAGGAAGGAAGGAAGAAAGAAAAAAGAAAGAAAGAAAGAAAGAAAGAAAGAAAGAAAGAAAGAAAGAAAGAAAGAAAGAAAGAAAGAAAGAAAGAAAAGAAAAGAAGAGAGACCGGGTCTGGAAATACAGTGAGGAAAGTAGTTTCTGTCACCGTCTCTCAGCTGTGGTCAGCTCAGCCAAGCAGACAGCCCCTGAGACAAGCTAAACCTGCGTGTTAAGATTTGCAGGGAATTAGGCCAGGACAAGGCAGGTGACAAATGACAAACGAGACGTTGCTGTGCCGGTGCACAGAGCTCAAAGGGGGTGGAGGAGATGTCTGTGGCACAGCAGCAAGCACCAGCTCTGGCTGTCAGGGCTGCCTTCCTGGACCTCGGCCACGGGGGGTAGGTGGAAGAGTGTCCAGTCTTCTCCAGTCTTGCTCAGTTTTCAGAACACCCAGAAATCCAGGCTTGTGTATACTTGGTAAACATTCAGAACAAATCTCATGGAGGACACTGTACGTCAAGCCCAGCCCAGCGATGGGCACAGTGCCTCCTGCCTCGGAAGGTTTGGCTCTTTCAGCTGCCCACACACGACCTGGCTGCAGCCGGTGGCCCGAGGCTGGAGCTTTGGTGTCTCTACCAGGCGGGCTTGTGGTTTCGGTCCCGGCTCTGTCTGTGGCTGCTGTGGGCCTGTGACCGCACCACCCGCAGATCTTGATTCAAACAGCTTCCTGAAGGGGATCCGGAAACAAGGGACTGGTGCCTTTGGCTTTTGTGTGCTTTGCAGAGATCTCATTCCTGTCCACTGTCCTCAGAGGGTGGGAGGCACCATTCCAGGTCCAGCCCCCCTCCAGTTGTAAGGGAGAAAATGGCAAGCTGACTGTGGTCTTCGGAGCTAGACAACCTGAGCTGGAATCCTAGTGCCATCACCGACTAGACGGAAGAGCTTAAGCAAGCTACCCAACCTTTGAAGTCCCAAGGTTCCCATAGAGGGCATGACATGGAACGCTGGCTTCTGTGAGAGGTCGGGCTGACAAGTGCCTGGGCATGGTAGGACCCTCAGTGAAGACTAAAGCGCCCAGTTTAGATGCATGCCTCCATCTTCTTATCCGCCCACCAACTCATTCACATGGTAAGCCAGGATATGTGACGATACCAAAATGGTTTTACAGAGCCCAAACCCCATCCCTGTTCTCAAGGTGTCACTAGCCCTTCAGGCTGTGGGAGAAAGGAGTGAAGGTCCCAGGGGAAGATTATAGTGACTTGAAGTCCTGCAGCAAAGGAAAGTGACGGGCTGAGGCTAGGCTTGAAGGGGCGCTGGCCAGCCCGTCACTAGGAGCCAGCCACCCTAGCAGGCAGAGCAGAAGTACACAGAGACCCACATGTGCTCATGGCATCGTCCTGGGCCATCGCACAGCCCTGGCCTCCCTCTGGCCTGTGGGGACAGGGGGAGGCCCCCTTCTCCCATGGACTGATTTGAGGCCATGGAACCTTCTAGATGCAGTGGTGCTAGACTCGGACTGCACACTGGAGTAGTAAAGAATAGAGACCCTGGGGTGAGCAGCTTGCCAAGGCCCAGGTCTGCCCCATGGCCTGTGCCACGGCCTGGGCATCAGCATTTTCAAAGGTGCGTTACTGGTTCCTTTGAGCAGCTGGTGTGAGAATCTGTCTGCCCCAGGACTGCAAACCTCACACTGACGTCCCTCCCATCTCCACACGCGGGGGCAGAGCGTAAGTATCATCTTCCTCCCTGCTGCCCTCTCCACCAGCACACACGTGTAGACACGCACACACAGGCCACATGCGTGCATGCACATCCACACACGTTTAAGCATCCATGCATGCACTCGTGCACACACATGCACATCTTTCTGGAGGGAGAATGAACGACAGGATGCAGAGCTTAGAACCCCCCCCCCCATTATCTCTTCCTCCACCTGCCCTTCTTTCTTCCTCTACCCCCATCTTCCTCCTTTCCCAGTGTCAGGTGGAGGCTCTGGAGTCAGACCTAGGCTTGCAATCTCAGCTATCCTTCACCAGCTTTGTGATCTTGAGCAGGAATCCCTTCATCTTCTTTTCCTGCCTACTATGAAGTCATCAGGAGGCCTATGAGAGATGGCAGGCCCCGGGGTGTGAGGCACAGGGCAGGTGTCAGTGCGTGCTGTCACCCCACTTTTCTGTACTCCCTCTGTGGGTGAGCACACCCCCACTTTTCTGTACTCCTTCTGTGGATGAGCACACTCCAGAGAACTGTATCCATCACAACACACACACACACACACACACACACACACACACAGAAGCTACTGCCCACAGTGGCCACCTTAGACATTGACTGCATCTCACTAAGACTCAACTTTGCCATACGTAGCAGTGAAGGTGACAGTGTGTTTCCAAGTAGAAGCATGTCTTGCAGGCATGCCACAATGAACACCCACTGCCTGCCACACAGCAGCTCTCGGGCTTGCTTCTTTCTGCCAGATGTTCAGAGGATGATCGTCAGCCACCATCTCTGTCAATCCTGGGGGCAGGATTCAGGCTCAAAACTGCCACTCCTCCAATGGGCACTGTTGCCTACCCTATCAGATACCATCTCCAAGGCAGTACACAGTGTCCAGGATGATATCTCGCCAAGCAGCTCCCTCCACCCTTCTTGGCAGTCCAGATAGTATGATCAATGCCACACAGCTCCTCAGGTGCCCATCAGGCATCACACACCTGGTGAAGACTTGAGCCAGCCTGCCGTGTCCCAGCTCCGAGCGCTCTCCTCTACCCAGCCTGGGTAAAGAGCTGGAAATCCACCTTGACTCCTGCCTCCCTTACCCCCATCCACCAGGGAGTCCTCACAGCTCTCCTTCCAATGTACCTGGAAGCTGCGCCTGCCCGCTCATGGCTGTGGCTCCCTCTCTAGTCTGAAAGACTGCCAGCTCCCACCTGGGTCCCTTGGGATGCTACCCTGTGCCCCTTGCCAGTGTGCTGTTCACTCAGCGCCACGCGCACTCCTGGGTGGCATAACTTGTCTTACTCACTCCAGTTAGTCACGGAGCTCCTACTGTGTGCCAGGCACAGCTCCAGCCACTGACCGCTCCCTGAGGCTCTCCTCCCACTTCTGACTCCTCTGCCCCTCCCCACCACTCCCAGGCCTCCCCCCTTCCCACCTTTACGCCCGGAGAAGGGGCGCCCTAGTGCTGCTGGAAGACAGACAGGAAGCCCTCACCCCAATGAAGAGCTCCCCACTTAGCCCTCCCCAGCCCACGGCCGCCCAACGCTCATCACCAGCCCCCGTCACAGTCAGCACTGGCTGGAGGTTTGGACTGCTTTCCGGAGTTACCCCACCCCAGCGCGGGCACCTCCGGACACCCTGTCACGTGCCCTGTCTGTGGTCGAGTCCCAGGCACCTGCCTCCCTCCAGGACAGCCTGCGTTCGTCCTGGGTTCTGGTCTGCTGTGCGTGAATCTGGGTGGGCATTGATCAGCACCAGGCCTTGGTGCTGGGGACATGGTGGGCAGCAACCTACCTGAACTTCTGCCCTGGGGTGCTGGACCCTGTCACCCGGGGCCCACTGGCGTCCTCAGTGGCCACGAGTTGATGTTACGGAGGAGTTCACGTGCCTCACACCCACATTCTCCCCGATGTGTCGGGCCTGAGGGGCAGCCTGAGGTGACTGACGTGTGGCCTGCCCTTCCCTGCTGTCAGAGTGTTTTCCTGGTGCCTCGGTCCCAAGAAAGCTAAGCACAGGCAGCTTGACCCGGAGCCCTTGCCTGCTGGCCTAACCCACCCTGTGCGTGTGTTTGCAGAGGTGGTCGGCGTGGGCTGCATCCTGGATGGTGTGCGCTACACCAACGGCGAGTCCTTCCAACCCAGCTGTCGGTACAACTGCACCTGCATCGACGGCACGGTGGGCTGCACGCCGCTGTGCCCGCACACGCGCCCCCCGCGCCTCTGGTGCCGCCAGCCTCGGCGCGTGAGCGTGCCCGGCCAGTGCTGCGAGCAGTGGCTGTGCGACGACGACGTGAGAAGGCCTCGCCAGACGGCACTGCTGGGCACCAGTGCCTTCGGTAGGTGTGAGCTAGCTGGGGCCACCGAGTCCCCGGAGCCCCTGGCTCTTACCCAGTCCACAGCGTACCAGCTGGATGGCTTTGGGGAAATGTGGCCTGGCACTGGACTTCCTCATCTGTCAAATGTAAATGACACTATCTGTCCTGACTGACTTATGGAGAGCCCCCCCACACACACAAGTTTAAAAAGAGGGAGCGCTGTGTAAAGAACAAACCCCAACACATTCAGTCCGCTGTTGTCCTTCCTAAGGGTCCCAGCGGGCAGGTGGGGGCCTAGGGAGGGAGGTACAGGTAGCAGGTGCCAGGGCAGGTAAGGGAGGAGATGGGACTTCCAGATGACATGAGGATGGGTCCCTTTATGAATGGAAGACACGTGGACAGGTGAGGGTCATCCAGGTAAGCCTGCTAAGAGGAGGCACTAGAACAGAGGACAGGAATAGGGTTAGCTCATCATCCCCTACAGGAACGTCGCCTGCTGCTAAACATTTAGTAAGTAAACAGCTCATGTTTGTCCTATAGATGGCGGATGGATGGGTGAATGGATGGGTAAGGGATGAATTGATTGATTGATCGATCAATCAATTAATTAATGATAGATAAAGGATGGATGGATGGGTGTGAATGAGTGGATGGATGCATGGAAGGTGGGTGATTGGAGAATGTATGGAAGAGGGACGGATAGATGGTGGAGGGTGATACAGAGCAGATAGATGAGGAAATACATGCCTGGATGGACAGGCACATGGATACATAGGTGCGAGGATGGAAGCAGAAAGGGTACAGAAAGAGAGGAGTGGAGGGGCTCCTGAAGCTGACCACTCCCCGGAAAAAACACAAGAGCAAGAGTGCACTTAGAGTGAAGGAGAGCCGCCTGGTATGAGACAGGCTGTCTGGTATGAGCTGTCACGTGCAGCCAGGGTGAGATCACAGTGAGGGCATCCCTGAGCAGGGAGATTGACAGAGTGAGATCTGGAGGCACCTGTGTGGAGCTGCTAATGACGGTGACCTGGGAGCAGTACACAGGGTGCGACAAAGGGGCCTAGGACAGAGATGTGGGAGGTGGCTGACTCTGAGATGTGGTGAGCAGAAAAGGAGCCCAGGGGGACAGAGAGGAAGGTGAGTTGCCATTGACACTACGCAAGTGGATTTGAGGGAGTGGAGAAAGGCGCAGGCGTGGGGGAGTTCCAAGTGCATTGGTGATGTCTTAAAACTTCTCAGCGTAGGGGATAACTTGAGGTCTGGACGCAGTGGGGTCCTTAGCCTCTGCTCAGGTGACACTTTGGACCAGGGAGTTACTTGGGTGGGACGGAGCATCCTAGAGATTAAGCAGTGCCCCTGTCCCTGCCTCCTCGATGCCAGAAAAACTGTGACGAGACATTGTCAACTGTGACAGAGGCCGGAGAAGGGATGGACAAAACCCCCCACCTGGAGAGGCAGTTTGGAGGGGATGGGAGGCGGCTGGGGCCGCGGCAGTCCAGGCGGCAGCCGGACAGCTTCCTCTCCATCCCCGGCCCCCGCCAGCAGGACCACATGAGCGTCACTGGGTGGTGGAGGGAGCACAGAGGCTGCTTGTCCGTTGTGTGTGGCCCAGTGACCCCATTCTGACTTAACTCAGGCTGAGTCCCTGCAGCGCTGAGGCGGTGACCCAGAAACCGAAGCTCTTTGATCCTCTCAACAGACTGGCGAATCCCTCCCTCCCTGAGCACGCTGCACTGCTCGCCTCCTCAGCCCTTGCCCTGTCTCTGATCCTAGTCTCTAGTGTCTCCTTCCCCTCTTCCCCTCTCCTCTTTCTTGTACTTTGCCCCCCTCGTTCTATTTTTGTTGTTGTTTGCACCTCAGTGCTGTCTGTCTGTCTGTCTGTCTCCCTGGTAAGCTCACTCCAGCCCCTGGCGAGCTCCCCTTCCAAATGCTAGGACTCTTTGTTCATGGGACCCAGCAAGAGCTGGTAGTGTAGTTGGACCAGTTAAGTAACCATGTCAGCAGGCATAGGCTGAGGCTCACTAAAGCTGGGGACCACCCAAGTGCTTTGGTGTATGACATTGTCTTTTCTGATCCTATCCCTGGGAAGGTCAGGCATCTCTCTTCCCCTTTGGCACAAGGGAGCGGAGGCCCACAGGTGGGAGTTGGCTCACTCATATTAAACAGCTCACAATCGATGAGTGTATTCCGTGAGAGCTGAACCCAGAGAGCAGAGCTTGCATGACATTTCAGAGATGAAACAGTAGGTACCAGGTCTAGGGTGTGGGAACTCACCTTTAATTTCCATGGAAAATCCTCATCTCGGCTCAGGATGGGGCCATGCCTTTTCAACTCCTCTCCCCCAGTGCCTGATAGGTTTGATAGAAAGCTCATTAAAATCTTGACACCTGTGGTCCTCCAAGTCCCGTAAGACAGAACTTACTCTGCTAATGGGGAGACACACTCATCATGTGTGTCCTACATGATGTCACAAAGACTACAATCTTATAGGTGGTGAAGAATTTGACCTTGCATCCACCTGTCTCTAAAGATGACTTTCTACCCACGCATCCATGTTTCTTCTCTTGAGAAGAAAAAAATATAAGGATGAGAACATAGCTTCCTTTCCCTGGGCACCTCTGATGGTTAGAAGCCAATTTACCCTTCTATAGGGAAGGATATTCCAAATCTCTGGCTCATCTCTGTCTCTCTATCAGCCTATCTCTGGCTTCCACTCTCTAGATGACAACAGAGCCCCCCCCCCCAGATTGGGGACCTCCAACCTCCCTCTTATGGTGATAGTTAGCGCTGTGGTGGGGGGGAGCTTCTGAAGGCCAAAGACTGAGGGGTGCTTTGGTGTGTCCCTGCAGCAGCGGCGGACGCAGGAGAGCCCTGGCACAGGAACTGCATCACCTACACCAGCCCGTGGAGCCCCTGTTCTACCACCTGTGGCCTGGGCATTTCCACTCGGATTTCCAACGTCAATGCTCGATGCTGGCCAGAGCAGGAAAGCCGCCTCTGCAACCTGCGGCCGTGTGACGTGGATATCCGTCCATACATCAAGGTGGGCCCCCAGCAGGGGTGGGCAGATTGGGCCTGACAAGGCAGACACAGCCGGCCGTGAGCCTGAGCTATATCTCTTGAGGGGTCATCTGGTAAAGTCGGGGTGATGCAGCCCACCTGGTAGGCCTGGTGTAACAGCGACTTAGGATGGCACGGGGCACGGAACTGCTGCAACATGAATCTCACTGACTGGGTGTTTTTGCAGTTCCCAGCCTGTCAGGGTCCAGTGTCTGAAGACCAGGCAGGGTCCTCGGAAGTGCTCTTCCGTAACGTTTCTGAGGGACCCTGTCTTAGTTATCTTAATCATTCCTGATGAAATGTCTGTGAAAGCCAGTTAAGGGGGGAAGGATTTATTCTGACCGGCAGCTCCAGGGGATGCACACCACCACGGCAGAGAAGGCACGGCAGCAGGCATGGGGAGCTGGCTGGTCGCGTTGCGTCTGCAGGCAGGGAGCAGAGAGTGAACAGGGAGTCGGCCTGGGATGCAAAGCCCCCAGGCCCACTCCCAACGACCTGCTTCCTCCCACAAGAGTCACCTCCAAAAGCTTCCAAAACCTTCCCAAACACCACCAGCAGCTGGGGAAGGACTGTTTGAATGCATGAGCTTATGGGGGATATTTCACTCCACATCAGATCCTCACCGACTTCCATCTCCCTCAGAAATGTCACACCTGGGCACAGAGGGCAGTCATGCAACATGGAGCTAGGAGGGGTGCCAAGCAGGGCCTGGGTCACGTGAGGTCAAATGGCTAGTGCGTGCTACCTCCGAGCCTCTTTCCCACGGCTATCATGTTGGTGCTGACCTCTGAATCTATGCCAGCTGAGATCCAAGGTGATAACCAGGCTTCAAGGGGCTAAGTCATGACCTTGAGAGTTAAGTGTGGGTCCTCCTTGCTTACCTCAGTACCCTTCACGCATGCCTTAGCACCAACATATCAGGTGTCACATCAAACAAAGCAGACATAGCCATAGCGTAGCAAAGAAAAGGCCTGGTTCCGTGTGAGGAGCAGGAGCAGGCGCAGAATCTGGAGATGCTGGGACACCAAGCACTGCTCGTTGTCTCCAGGACAGCTTCTCCCGTCATCTCTAGCAGTCCTCTGGGTGAACCCTCCCCCTTCCTTGTCCTTCTTCTCTCCTCCTTCTTTCTATTCTCTACTGTGCTGGCCTTTGGTGCCCCACGGTCTTCATGAAACATTCTCTAACCAGAAGTGGGGAAGAAGACAGTCCCAGCAGGAAAAACAGGAGTGAGAGTCCTAAGCTGTAAGAGACGGCTCTGCCCCAAGGCTGGCATGGATGCCTCACTGCAGGCCGAGGATTCTTTCCCTGGCTTATTTCCATGAATATATGGCTAGGTGGACTGTCCATCCTTACAAGCTGAACACTTCACATATCCTGGACCTGTTCTACCCACAGTTGCGCCACAGTGCTGGTGCTCAGTAATCTCCAAGAACTACCAACTAAGGCACTTAGTAACAACCTACTACATGCCATAGTTATACCATAGAGACATAGAGAGACCCAAGTCTCAATAGGCTCATAGCCCCATGGAAGGACAGGATTGCCTTTGAATAATAACTGTCTTGTTCGACAGACTTCATATAAGAGAGTGTGAGTGAGGCTATGGGAGACAGAGGGGGCATGTTAGGATAAATCAAGCCCTTGACCATGGAGTCCCATGCCAACTCAGCTACCAGCTAACTTGGGGCACTTGGATTGCTGACAGAGTTAGGAAGGTGTCCCAGGGTGGCAACAGTATAATGAATGGTCCTTGACAAGGCCCACCTTCAGTTTACCCCCAATTTATCACTGTGTAATGTGGCCCAGTCTCCAAGCACTCACCGATGTTCTTCCTTGCTCAAAGGGCCTGTGACTCTGAAAGTAAGGGGGTGGGTTATGAGCACAGTGAGTGGGAAGGGAGGACAGGAGGCTTGGGGGAACTAAGTCTTCAGGGAGGTGGGAGCATCCTAACAGGAAGCTTCTTTCCTTTCCTGCAGGCAGGGAAGAAATGCCTGGCTGTGTACCAGCCAGAGGTACCTAGGAACTTCACTCTGTCTGGATGTGTCAGCACACGCACCTACCGACCTAAGTACTGTGGGGTCTGCACAGACAACAGGTGCTGCATCCCCTACAAGTCCAAGACCATCAATGTCACTTTCCAGTGCCCAGAGGGATCTGACTTCTCCCGGCAGGTCCTATGGATCAATGCTTGCTTCTGCAACCTCAGCTGCAGGAATCCTAATGACATCTTTGCTGATTTAGACTCTTACCCGGACTTCCAAGAGGTTGCCAACTAGGTAGACACAGGGCTCAGGGAAGGGCTCCATACTTGTGAGCTAGACAGCCTGCTTTGGCCCAGAGCTTCAAAATTGAGCCTTCATCTGTCTACTTCCTACCCACTTCCAATTTCCCTGCTCCTGACCCTCAGCCTGGTCGTGTTTTGGATCTCATAAATAGCCCAGGAGGGCACTGCTCAGGCTCAGATAATGGGCCCCTCCTCGACATTTGCATCACACCAAAGGAAATGTAGCCCTGGCTACTCCAGATAAGACTTAAGCCTGATCCAGCCTGACAAGTTATTAGTCATCCTGATGGAGCTTGCCCGAATCCCATTGAGCAGAATCAGCCAGAGAGCCAACATTACAGATTCCCTCCTCAGATGCCAAACTGGAGAACTTATGGAAACATGGGAATAAGCTATTATTTGAACCCTGCCAAATGGTGCTCTAATGGGTACTCCTGTCCACAGCACACCAAAGGAGCTCTGGTTCCACAAGGTCACCAAACATTTGCTACGTGAGATGAATGATTGCGTGATTTGGATTTGCAATTGAAAGTTGTATCTATTTATCTAGGCATGACTGAGGGTAAATTTCTCTTCCAGCTTATACTATGAAGGGCCCAAATTGGCTTTATCCCAATCAGACATACGATTTGATAAACTTCATTTTTTTCTCATGGAAAAACACCCCTCTGGCTAGGACAAGGTCAGCCAATATTACAAGCTGCACCAAATCTGCTGTTGGCCAAGTTCTGGCCAGCTGACCAACTCTTTTTTACATTCATCCTCTCCTCAACCTGGGGCTCATGGGAATTGATGGGCACACTGGGCCTCTCTGTCCCATGAGTGGTGCCCTGGAACATTCTTCTGTGCTTGTTGGTCTTGGGAAATTCCTCTAAAGAAAGCAGGACGAGTATATCCAACCAAGAAGTAGATACCCTTCATCAGTCTGGGTTGCTTCTGGCTAGGGATAATATGGCCAGAAGGGGCTCAGGACACACCTCTTTCAACTTCATATCCTTTGCAACTGCAGATCAAAATTATTCAGTTTTCTGGTCTTAAGACAGAGGTTGACCAGTTGTTCAGAAATGCAAATATATTTAAAACAGGTTTAAAAGACTAGAGAGGTCAAATTAAAAGTAAAGGAAGATTATAATAAATGGTAGTGAGCAATTATTTATTTTATTAGTACAATATCAGACTTTCATCATTCTCTCATTGGGTGTATTCTCATGTTCTCAGCATTCTCCACATACTTGCTTACTGAATCTACATGATAATGCTGAGAAGTTCCCATCATAATTTCTGTTCTTATAAATGTGAAATGGAAGCTTAAGACATCAGGAAACTTGACCAGAGCCACCCAGCATAGGATTCATACTGAAGTTAAACTAACTTCATGATCTCTAGTTCACTCCCTTGCCCCTACCTCTGGAACCTTCCAGATGGTCACAACAGGAAAACATATTGAAACCAGCAATGTCTTCTTCTCATTTTTGATTCTTATATAGCTCCTTTCCCAAGAGGAGGGAGTGTTTAGGTATTTAAGTATCCAAAATATATAGGGTAGAGAAAAAGGCATCATTCTTCTGGCTCTTTTCTCCATGAAGCCAGAAATGGATTCTATTTTCCCCACTTTGCATATCAGGTGATGTAATGCTCTCACAAGGGAACTGTACTCATCATACAGAGGGGATCTTAAGCAGAAGAAAAGAGGAATTCATTTCCTTATTGTGACCTCCCAAGGCCTCACAAAAGATCAGGCAAAAATTCAAGACACGTTTGCTAAATAAAATAAATTACATACATTCCTACTTTTCTCCAAAAACTCTTATTCCAGTTGTGTGAAAATTTTCATTTTACCAGTGAAAAATCCTATATTAAGTGTCATAGGGAGAGTAGTTTAAAATTTTCAAGACAAACAAGAACATGCATGTAAAGGGAATTCACTCCTGTGACTAATCTCCCTGTAACTTTGTGTGGATCATGTTGGATTTTCTTAAAGTGGAAACACATATCACAACCTCATAGGAAGCTCTGTAAATGTCATGAGCTATGTTATTATGAGATTTCTACCCCAATTTGGGGAATTGGACATAATAACCCAGGAAACAGGAAACCTCTTAGGAGGAATCAGGACAATCTTGGAAATAGGAGAGATGGCCAGAATGGCTCAATAGCTATGGTTTTAAGAAATGGCCCTGGCCTATGTCAGGAAAGGGGAGAATGTCTTTGAGCCATGAGCTGGAAACCCAGGGAAGAAGATATGGACCTAGTATTGTGGAGCTCTTTCTAACAGAATCTTCCTGTGACAGTGTGGTCCAATTCATGAAAAGAATGGTATTCATTATAAAAAAAAAAAAAAACACCTGCTCATCTATTGATTATTTATTCGGTTCCAAGTACTATGGTACATTTTAGACCATGTTATCAATTATCAATCCAATTCTGCATATACACCTCTTCCAGATTTGATAAGTGAAACTCTGAGACTCAACAGGGCTTAGAAGATGGGGCTCAAAATCACTCTTATTCTTCTTTACCTGGCTGTCAGTGAGGCCTCTAGACAGAACCTGGGTAACTGCTACTGGAGACTCATGTTGTCAGGGCTTCTAACAGACCACAGGAAGTAGCCCACTGTGCTCAGAGAAGAAGGAAAGGAATACCAAGGATGAACTAATCTTTCTTAAAGAAACTCACCTCAGCCCTGAGAGCAAATGTCTCCCATGTGCTTTACCCTGGGAGAGGGAGGGCTAGCGTTCACTAAACCACCAAGTCTTACTAAGCTTTATGATTAGCATTTGGAGATCCCAGAGCACGTGTCAGGCCTGCTGCCAGACACTTTACTGATGTGCCTCACTTAGTCCTCCAGTGAGCCTAGGAGCTACAGGGCTATCATTGCTCTCTTTCAGAGCTGAGACAGCTGTATCTTCCTGGAATTAAGTAATCTGCTTTGGTTCTTACCAGCCAGGGAACTGCAGACCTTGATCATAAACCCAGGGTCATCGACACCTGAGCCATCTCTTCTATATCTCTCTTCCTGCTAATCCTGTCCCCAAACCAAAGATGTGACATTCATAGGAGGTGCTTTGTTGGCCAATGCTGAAAATTTAAACTTTGAGGTGATTCAGAGAACAATCAAAGAAAGTAGTTTCAAATGATATGATTGTCTGTAATCTCCTCATATGGTACTGCATATGCACCAGGATTGTGAGGAAATAGTGTAGCCCGTGACTGTTATGTTGTCTTATGTCACTGCTTTTGAAAGACTTGTGTTGATTAAAGGGACTACAATGATAGCCCCCCTGCATAGCAGGGAATTGGGAAAGGTAACACTTAACTCCGTATCTCTGCATAGATACGTATGTGTGTGTGTGTGTATTTGTATGTATATATTCATTTTCAAACTGTGATTGAATATGTAAATATTTCTACTGCCATTTTCTAAGTGAATACATGATGCACATGAAGAAATATCTTTGAATTTCCCAGTAGAAGAAAAAATAGCCCTTGGGCAATCTGTCATGTTTTGCCACAGTCCTCATTTTTCTCATAACTTGTGTAGCACAGAATGTGTTTGCTCGATGTGACGGGTTTTCAATGCTCATGGCTTTTCTCCTTAAAGCAATAAATCATCAGCAAAAGTAACTGGCTGGATTTGGTGGATTTTCTTATGCACTCAGCTGTCCTCAGGCAACGATGCAACATTGAGCATGCTCAATGTGCCTGTAGTGAAAATTAGGTCCCAGATGTTGTAGAGATGAAAATAAAAATAGCTTAAAAGGTTGCAGAAAGGCTTGTGAACATACATTCTGAAGTTCAGAGGAGACCAAAGTAGCCAGCATAACCAGGCTAAAAGAGAAGTATAAATACGTGCATGAAATTATGAGTATTAATTCGTTCATCTACTCATTGCCACACTCAGTTATTCAGCACCTTTCTATGTCCCTAGCTAAATGGTGGTGCTTTGAGGTTAGGGCCATGAGTGCTTAGTGCAAGCATAATGACTGACACGTGTCAAGAATTGGGCAGCAGGTCCCACGGGGATGGACAGAGGATCTTTGCCCATTGCCTTCAGACCTAAGAGAAGCCCAAAATAGCATGAAGCAGGGTTGGTTCATGGTGCCATGTAACACCCCAGGACTCCACTGAATCATAACATCCTGTATTCCTTACTGGAAGTTCTTAAGTCATTTGCACCTCAGTTTCCTAACCTGAGAAATGCTCAAAGGATCACACCTCCATCTTGGTAGGATGCACATTGCATGTAAACACTAAAAATCACAGCTATTATTAGCCAACTCTCAGCTTGATTCCAAACTAGGGGTAACTGACAAGGCTGTTACTTCTCTCTGCTAGGATAAAATACCCAACCAGAAGTCGCTTAGAGAAGGAAAAAGTTCACTGCAAATTACAATTCCCGAGGGCAGGAACAGAAAATCTGCATAACATCAGCAGGGAGAAGGAAGTAGAGAGAGGAATGACTGAGAGTTCCCAGCTAACTTTCTTGTTATATTGTCCAGGACCCCCACCCAATTGAATGGGGTCTTCCACAGTTAGAATGGGTCTTCCCACCTCTATTAATTTCATCTAGAAAATCCATAGCAGACATACCAAGATATTTGTTTCCATGATGATTTTGGTCATTTTTATATTTTTGTTTTTTGCTTTAACTTGATTTATAGCACCCTTATGTCAGGAAGGGCATACTGGTCCTTTCTGGACAGCACACAGCACCTGCTTAGCTGTCTGAACAGATGTACCAGTAGCTCGATGGATAAGCTGATTGACTCAATCCTTTCTAGACAAATCCCCCTCACCCTCTACTACCCCAAAATCCTGATGATATCATAACACAAGCCAAAAGGAGACTCAATTCCAATTTTACAAGATCGCATGAATTATTTCCAAGAATCCTTTTATACTCAAGAATAGTTTGTTTCACAATCAGAGGTCGAAGAGCAGTGTCCTGTGGGTACTTCAGATTAAGAGGAATAGGGAAATCTTGGGACAAATTTATCAGGACATCAGGTGTTTGAAATTTGTGGAAAATGGTACAGGGAGGAAATGACCACAGCTTTTTAATATGAAAATGTATGTGGTGGTTGCTCATCTAGGTGATGCATGCCTGTGGTCCCAGCTGCTTGGAAGGCTGAGGCAGAAGGATTGCTTGGACCCAGGATGTTGCAACAAGCCTGGAGAACACAGTGAAACTCTGTCTCACAAAAAGTACATTCTGTGTATCTGCCTTTATTTCCATCTGTGTATCTAAGTTTTCTTATCTATCACCCAATGATACATCCTCTATATTATCTTACTGTCATGTATTAACCATTCAACATCTATGAATTATGTCATCTATCATCTACTATCATATGTATCTATCATCTTTCTTTCTTTCTAGCTACATCTTAGAGACAGCAGTATTCTTCATCATCTTCACTAACAAAAGTACAAAGACTCCCTGTGTGTTTAGAAATCCAAGTTCTAGCTGGCCATGGGTTCTAAGTGTAGAACTGTGCAAAATGGCTTCTACAAAGAAAGCTGGCCTAACCCCACTCACCAGTATGCTCTGCATAGCACACCTCTGCATATCGGCTCCAACCCCATTACTCCTGCTTTCTTTACACAGTTCTGACGAGGTATATATATCTTTTTCCATGAAAAAAAGAGAAAGGGAGCTGTTAGAAGCAGGCTTCTTGATAGTACTGAGGAAATGTCAGCTTGTTAGCATCAGGGAGGGGAGAATAGTTACAAATCACATCGCAGCCATTGTGAACATGGGTCATCCGAGTCTGTTTAATAGGAAGGACTGTTTAACGGACCAATTGTACCTGAGGGCAATGCAAACCTTCCGGACCCTCAGTCTTGGTCACAGCTGCTAACTCTGCTCTACAACCCTGAGGCAGTGATAGCTGAGGGCACAAGACAGCCCCGTGTTCAGTGAACATTAACAAGTGACCAGCAGATGATCCGCTGTAAAAAATGGCCAAGTGAGCCATTCAATCTCTGAGCTCTGGAATTCTCTTGCTTCATGAAGTAGGAAAACGACTTATAAAGAATGACGAGGAGAATTAATCATGATCCCCACTAAGTACTGTTATAATCAGAGGGCATGTTCCTCTGTTGACTCAACACACCCCCTGTTCGATGTTTGGCCCTGAAGATCCCAGAGCAATAAATCACTAGCTTGACATGAAGTCCAAATGCAGCAGGAACCATCTTTATCTGATTCCTGGGGAGCACTGAGCATCCTGACAGCAGGGATAAGCAAGGGCCAGTCTCTCAACAGTGAGCTTGGCTGTCAGCAGAGGTCACTGTGTAAAGACTTGCTGTTTCAGCCACACCGATTCCTGGGAGCCCCTAATGCATGCTGGGATG
The DNA here is from genome assembly GCF_020740685.1 of Jaculus jaculus. Lineage (NCBI taxonomy): Eukaryota > Metazoa > Chordata > Mammalia > Rodentia > Dipodidae > Jaculus > Jaculus jaculus. The sequence continues at coordinate 205,295,876 of NC_059103.1, read as the reverse complement.
GGGAGGAGAAGCATCGTGGATCCAGTCATGGTTGATTTGCACACCCCCAGCCAACCTGGGCCAATTTGATTCTTCCATTAAAGAGACACAAAAACATAAATAGCTCCAGGTTCAAGAACCAAGCCATGGGTATCACTTGGGTTAGGGCAGCCGTCACACTTCAGACTTGCAGAAGAATCTGACCTTACAAAGGCCAGCGTCCTTGCTCAGCCCCTGACTAAGCCCATTGTCAACCTCACAGCTGAGCCTTCCCTTCTGTCTTGGAATTCCACAGCGGCCACCATGGAAGGATTCCCATGTTGTCAAAGAAACTCCATATAGATGAGACCTCCATCTGGTACCAGTCCAGCCACTCTGATGAGGATACTGTGTCGGAAAGGGCAGCTGAAGACCAATATGCCCTTTCATTTTCCTGGAGTAGGACTTCTCTATCTGAAGTCCTCAGACCCTCCAAGGACCCACACATAGAATTCAATGGCTATGTTCCTGAAAGAGGGAAACTGCCATCTTTCCTTTTACTAGGTTCAAATTGCAATTTAGTACTGCATTTCAATGTGGACATCAAAGTTCTGACATCTCACCAGCCAGGAGCACAGGCTGGCATCTCATCATGGCCATGCAGCTATGTCAAAGCACGCCACTCATCACTATGAAATGGCAGCAATGTTGGAGCCTGCCTCAACCTTCCACTTGTTCTAATCATAAAGAAGCATGTGTTATGGTTGGATAATTGTATTTCCTTATACAGAATTGAATTCTTTTGTAATTTTATGGATTTGGTCTTATATGCATTTTAGGACTTTTATGAGTTTATTCTTTTGTTGTTTGTATATGTGTGACTGGGGCACGCATGTGGAGGTCGAAGGACAACTTTTGAAGAGGTCCACACATTTCACGTCTCTTGGCGGAGGTTCTCTGTCGTTCTTGCTGTTGTTGACTGTTGCCCTTGACACAGACTCTTCTGTCTCCACCTCCCATCTTGCCATCAGTGTGCTGGGACTGCATTAGCCCACTAAAGTTTCTGGCTTTGACGCAGGCTTGAGCAGCAACCAGTTTATCCACCGAGCCATCTCCCCAGGCCCTATCTTACGCATTTTAAACTTGTTTAGAGTCCAAACGCTTACAGGAGCTTCAAGGCCCTCACCCAGACAGTATCACCAGCCTGGCTTCCTTGTCCACACAGGGCAGCGGTACACACCCACCCAGAGCACTGCACATTCCGCCAACATACACAGCTCACCCACCCTGTTCTGGAGCCCAACACCTTCTCATCCTTCTGTGCTAAGTCAATGTCCCTTTGCTATTGAAGGTAACTTCCTAGACAACGGCATTCCGGAAGTATGGCTGCTTGCAGCATAGGCTAAGGTCATCCAGGGCAGAGAAGGCAGACACTCCGCTAACAGCAGGACTGTTGGGAGAGCAAGTGCTGAGTACTTAGAACCTCGTTTTCAAAGAGCAAGAAGCAACAGAGAAAATTCCTTGGCAGTAAGGACCTTGGCATACATGAACCAGGCATGAGATCAAGGTTGATTTCAACAGAAGAATCCATGGCCTTGACACGATGTAACAAGGATCTCCATGGCCATCCCCCATTTGAACCATGAGACTAACCCTACACAGACCTCTACTGAGGTACTGTCAAGCAAATGCCTGTCAGCCAAGACCAAGAAAAGACCTGAGAAATGGTCACAGACGAGGATAAACCAAACAGACACATGATTAGTGTAATGGGGCAACGCAGAAGGAATGTAGAGATAGGACGGGAATGTTAGGAGAGAACTGTGAACTCCTACTCATAACCTAGCGGGCACATCACAGCACAGTGAGGACATGGACACCATGGGCTGGCCTGTGGGAAGTCTCTGGACCATCATTATGTGACATGAAATAACCCACAAACTCAATAACAAAGGCTTAGTCCTCATGTGGGGTCTGGAGATGGGGCTTTGGGAAGTGTCTCCTGAGGGCACTGACCTGATCAACGGAATCAACACAGCCATAACTGATCAGACCATTGGGAGGTGATCAAGCCGTGGAAGGTGGGCTCTGATAGGAGGAAATGGGTTGCCCCAGAGAACGTCTTTTTCTACCGTCCCTAGCTAGCTAGCCTCCTCCTCTTACTCTCATTGCCCTCCTGGCCATCATTAGAACAGCCTCCTGCCACAAAGTCCTGCTCCCAGGATTAACACATCATCATGAGCCACGGCACTGGAGCCTTTCAACTGGACCAAGCCCTCCGAACCCATAAGCCAAGGTAAGCCCCGTCTTCTAAGCTATGCTCTGTATTTTGTTGCAATGACATAAAACTGACACACATCACAACTATCCTGTACATTTTAAGCTGATCTTAAATAAAAATGGTTACAAAATGAGAGGCTACAGTAAAACTGGTTAACTTTCTTTTTAAGAAAGCAAGAATCACAGTGTGGCTCTTAGACATGAGAAAGGGGGTAATGTTTCTCTATGCTTTCAAGAAGTAAAATGTAGGGCTGGAGAGATGGCTTAGAGGTTAAGCACTTGCCTGTGAAGCCTAAGGACCCCGGTTCGAGGCTCAGTTCCCCAGGTCCCACGTTAGCCAGATGCACAAGGGGGCGCATGCGTCTGGGGTTCGTTTGCAGAGGCTGGAAGCCCTGGCGCGCCCATTCTCTCTCTCTCCCTCTATCTGTCTTTTTCTCTGTGAATCCATGGCCTTGACACGATGAAACAAGGATCTCCATGGCCGTCCCCCATTTGAACCATGAGACTAACCCTACACAGACCTCTACTGAGGTACTGTGAAGCAAATGCCTGTCAGCCAAGACCAAGAAAAGACCTGAGAAATGGTCACAGACAAGGATAAACCAAACACAGACACATGATTAGTGTAATGGGGCAACGCAGAAGGAATGTAGCGATAGGACGGGAATGTTAGGAGAAAACCGTGAAATCCTACTCATAACCTAGCGGGCACATCACAATAATAATAATAAATAAATAAATTTTAAAAAAATTTTAAAAAAATAAATAAAAGAAGTAAAATGTAAAAATGTTTTTCCCTCATTACTGTGAGCTTAGGGGGTACCTGACATGCTGCATGACAGACACACAATGAATTTCTTACTGTATGAAAAAAGATCTAAGTGTCTGACTAGGCTTTGTATAGAAATTATAAGGTTTTAGATATATTGCACTTAAAGGAATACATTAGTAAGAACATTTTCTGGGGCTGGAGATTGCTCAGTGGCTAAAGGTGCTTGTTTGCAAAGCCTGATGTCCCAGCTTCAATTCCTCAGTATCCACGTAAAACTAGATGCACAAAGTGCCCCGTGCATCTGGAGTTCATTTACAGTGGCAAGAGACCCTGGCATGACAATACTCACACACTCTCTCTCCACCTCTTCCTCTGTGTCTAAAATAAATAAAATTTATAAAGTAAATACTTTCTTTCACCTGTTTGTGCTTTCAGTGTGACTACTAGAAAATTTAATTATCTGTGTGACCAGAAGTTCTATTTTTACTGGTCAGTGCCACTTTAAAACAAAGAACTCATCAGGGGCATGTGGCAGGGGACCCTGGGTGTCAAGAGTGAATAGTCCACCCTTCCCATAGCTCAGTGTTGCAGGTAATCTTGCAGGGAAAGGAAAAAAAGACACAAGCCACTGCAAAGTTACAAATTTATTGGTCTGGAAATAAATACAAACATCTCATTAAGAAACTTCTCTGGAAAGACGTGTATAGCGGTTTCTGTTCTGCATTTAGGCCCCCTTGCCTGGGTCCCCAATCCTTTTACACAAGGTCAGAGGAAGCCTCCCAGGTGGTGATCGGCAGGTAAACTGAGTCATTGCCTTTCAAACCACCTACAGGCATGACTATTTCCCTCTACCAACTCCAGAGTCCTGGAACTCACCAGGCTCTAGCAGCTGATTTCCCAAGCTCAGGGGACTGATCATACTTCCTACAGCAAAGTCCAAGGTTAGCCATAATGAACATCAAAAGGCATCAGTTACAGGAGCTGGACGTTAGGCAGGTGTCACTCAGAAGGGTCAGTGGTACCTCCCTGTTCCACAAGTTAGAAGGTCAGGAAGAAGGGACAGCAAGAGAAGGAATTTTTAGGTTCCAGAACCCTAATTTTATCAGTCCACTCCCCACATGAATCCCTAGTCCCCACAAGAACTATTCTTGCTAACTGTTCCTAGCTGGGAGAGAGACATTTAGCCATCAAGATCAGAGTTAGCTTCAGATGTCAGTGATGGGAAACTGGGCTTGACTCAATCACGAAAGAATCCTGGGACAGTGGGATCCTCGAAAAGTCAACACCCAATGGATTCTGGCAGTGCCACACTTAACACTGGTCACCACATCCCATGCCCATCCCACCCCCCAACCCCCTGCCTGAAGATTCAACCCAGCCCAGGACACTCACTGGAGTGTCTCCCTCCGTTTCAGAGGCTGCAACTACAAGTCTTAACGACCTTCCCCGTGAACAAATAAAGACGCAACCCACTCATCCACAAGGTGGGGTGGAAGCCAAGGGCAGCAAGCAGACAGCGCGACAAGAGTCTGAAATTATGGTGACACCAAACATCAGCCAAGACAGTTTTCTCTGCTTATTGCTGCTCTCCTTATACATTGCAAAGGCTACCAGAAAGAAAACAGCCTTAAGGGCTTCCACACCAGAGGTCCCAATACGCACTCACTATAAAACCAATTCTTTCAAGTGAACTTGTTTTTTTCCAAATGCCTCTCCTAGATTCTGCCTTTCTTCCCTTTCCTGTTGTCCTTACTTGAGAGACATCCAACTCCCTCCCTGCCTCCAATCAGAAGCCACTTTGTTTCCAGGAATGAGTCAGTCTGTCTTTAGACGGGAGGAAACAGGAAGAAGGGAGGAAACAGGAAGTAAGAGGGCTGGTAGAATGCCTGTGAACCAGGACGTGGGGCTGGCCCGGGCTTAGAGCTGTGACCTTCTGACAGCTACACGTTTCTTGTTTTTGGCAGTTTGGCTTCTGAGGGTGGACAGGGAGGGGCCATCGGGCCACGCGTCCATGGGAACAGGGCACCAGGCTGCTCCACCACTGCCCACCCTGGTCCCTGGACAGGACGAGCCCTGGACAGACTGGATCTGCCACTTCCTTCCGGAGCTCACTCTTACAAAAGCAGCAGGAGATTAATACCGGTTAGCGCGGGCGGGCAGGGGTGGAGGGCCGGGGGGAGGCCGGCCGCTACGGAGACCAGTCCAGGGCGGCGGGCAGGCGGGCCGCCTAGCAGGACACCTCCATGGACTTGGGCCCGGCACTGTTGCCAGTGGCCCCCGAGTTGGGGGTGATATTGAGGTGGGCTTCCTCGCTGGTGTGGGAGCGGCTCCGGGAGCCCTCGCTGGTGTGGGAGCGGCTGCGGGGGCCCTCGCTGGTGTGGGAGCGGCTGCGGGACCCATCCAGGGATGTGACACTGGAGCCCGAGGCTGTGCGGGACCGCATCAGGCGGGTCATGCTGGCAGAGGGCACTGGGAACACAGAAGACAGTCTGGTTAGGGGACGGGACAGCACTGTGGGAGAGAAACCCGCGTCACCTGCCTGCCAGCCACAGTGCCCTCCTACATGACCGGCTCTTTTGTTGTCATTTTTTATAGCCACTCAGCCTGTCTGTCCTCTCACTCAGGGGAAAGCCATTCACTGATAAGAGAAGGATAGGTAACCGTCGACAGGGCAAGCGACGCGAGCGCTGAACCCCAGTTCTGCCGCCTGCCTCTTCTGCTGGGGGAATGTCACCCTCGGCCTCCTTGACTCCTCTTCCAGTGTCTGTGAGTCCATGGCCAAGCACTGTTAGCAGCTGACAGTGGGGTGAGAGGGACACTTGAGGCCAGAAGGGCATGTCCCTGACTCTCACAGGCAGAGCACTAAGGCCACACAGCACAGGTCCTGGCAGGCGTTAGCTGTCTGCTAGCTTTCAGGAGCTGGTACTGGCCCTCTGACACCTTCAAGATGGAAGATGCCCTGCTGCCGCACGTCGCTGACAGAATGAAATGACAATAAAACAATCCCCCTATCTATCCAAGATTGGACAGTGTCCCCTCCAATTCCAGTCTACCTGGAAACTGTGCCCCGTCTGTCCCGGATTGAATCGTGCTCCCTCTCTTTGTCTACCTGGAATGTCAGAATGTGACCTTGTTTTAAAGTAGGGTCTTTGCTAAGATAAGTGGCCGAGATGAGGTCACTATGGATTAGGGTGATCCCTAAGCCCATGGCTGTGGTCCTTCATGAGAGGAAACGGCGACACAGACCAGGGGAAGAGGGCCATTCATGATGGACAGCGAGACTGGCATGCTGATGGTACAGGGCATGGGGGCGGGGAGGCAACAATGGCTGTGGCAAGCCGAATCCAGCAGAGGCGAGGAAGGGCACCCGCACTTTGACTGTAGATAATTAGTCTACTCAGGTGTAAGGGGGACATATTCCTGGGGTTTAAGTTCCCTCCACTGTGGGACTGTTAGGACAGCCTGTGGTGGAGACTAATGCCCCACATGCTAAAGCAGTATCCAGGAGCAGACCCTCAGAAACAGAATCAATCCTCACTCAAATGCAGTGCCTGCTTACGGTCACTGGTCTTTTGAGACTGAGTTCTCATAGCCCAGGCTAGCCTCAAACTCACTGTGTAGCCAGGATGGCTCTGTACTCTCCTGATCCTCCTGCCACCACCTTCCAAGTGCTAGGGTAACAGGCATGTGCTTAACCCTCCAGCCATGAGCCAGTTCTGAATTCAGAATGAATCACATCTGAGCTTCACATGATCTCTCTGAGTCTCTATTTCTCACTCCAACTCGAGTTTGGGTGACCTCCCAGGGCAATGGCAACTGTCCATCACACCAGGTATGCAAAGGACTAGCCACATGGAACCCAATGAGCTAGAACTTGCTTTCTCTTTAGGTCTGTATTTCTTCCTGCTGTTTTTCCTGAGATCTGTGGGAAATCTTAGAAAAAGAAGCTTGTTTGTGGGATGAGGAGCAAAGCTTAGCTTTTATTTCTTTTTCCCCAGAACTCACTACTGAAGCAAGCCCAAGGCAAAACAGCTATGATCTAGACCCCACAAGGAATACAAGGGCCGGCAGCAGCTCTCTCCTGCATTAACCAGGGACAGCAGGCTAGACGGAAGGAGAGCAGGTGGATGGCAGGGCAGTCCATACACAAATGTCTTATGCTGCAAGGGGACAGCTAAGGGCAGGACCATGTTTAAGGCACACAGATCAAAAGTCTCTCACTCTCTGCCTTGGTAGACAGCAAGCATGGTTAGCACCTGTCCAACAGGCTGTTCCACATCTAAACAGGCTAGTGGCTTAGGAAAACACAAGAGCTTAGAAGTTCAAAGCCTTCCAAGTGAAGAAAGGCACAGGGACTGTTATGCTAGGCAGCAGGTAGAAGACCTGAGTGGATCCTGTCAGGCCAGAACCGCAACTAACAGGCCAGCCAGAGCCTACTTCTCAGCAGGGCCTGTGTTCTGGTCCGAGGTGTGGGGTTGGGGTGGGGGGGGCATTCCTGAGAGGAGGCGTCAAAGATTTGGCAGATCAGCTCAAAGCAGCCAGCAGGATGGGGCTAGCGCAGAAGCACGTGTCTCTCTGTCCTCTAGTTCCCAAAGTTAAGGATTCCCAGAGACATGTTCTGCCTCCAGTCCCTCTGCCTCCAGTCCCACACCCTCTCAGTCACCATCTTAGGGTCTCACCCTCTCCCAGTCACCCTCTTACATACAGTCTCACCCTCTCAGTCACCCTCTTACATACAGTCTCACCCTCTCCCAGTCACCCTCTCACAGAAGTTCTAGCTACTATAAGCCCCCACAGATTGCCTTTCTGCTACTTCCTTCATGCCTCCAAGTCTTAGTTTCACCACTGGTCAGCCAAAGATATGAATATGTTGTAGGATTATTGTGATAATGAGAAAAAGAACATGGACTTATCACCATCTTCATCATCAAACTTGTCATCATGGCTAAAACTGGTAGACCTGGTGCTCTCCTGAGCCAGAATCAATGAAAATGAATGTCATCTCATTGTGTTACTATTTATCTTGTTGTTTTATATATTTAAATCCTGGCTGGGCATGGTGGCTCATGCCTGGAATCCAAGCACTTGGGAGGCTGAGGAAGGGGGATTGCTGGAGGTGTGTGGTAAGTCTGGACTATAATGGGAATTCCCACCAGCCTAGGTTTAGGATCAGATCCTATCTCAAAAGATGACCAGAGGGCTGGAGAGATGGTTTAGTGGTTAAGTGCTTGCCTGTGAAGCCTAAGGACCCCAGTTCCAGGCTCAGTTCCCCAGGTCCCACGTTAGCCAGATGCACAAGGGGGCGCATGCGTCTGGAGTTCGTTTGCAGAGGCTGGAAGCCCTGGCGCGCCCATTCTCTCTCTCCCTCTATCTGTCTTTCTCTCTGTGTCTGTTGCTCTCAAATAAATAAATAAAAATTAAAAAAAAAAAAGATGACCAGAGGAATAAACCGTCCTCACTAAGTGCTCAATAACTGCCTGATATAAAGAACTTCTGGGGCTAGGGAGATGGCTCAGAAGTTAGATGCACTTGCTTATGAAGCCAGCCAGCCCACGTTCAAATACACATGGTGCGTGCATCTAGAGTTCATTTGTAGCAGCAAAAGGGCCTGGCATGCACATGTTTTCTCTCTCTCAAATAATAAATAAGGGCTGGAGAGGTGGCTTAGCAATTATGGAGCTTGCCTGAAAGGCCTAATGACCTTGGTTCAATTCCCCAGTGCCCATGAAAAGCCAGATGCACAAAGTGGCACATGTATCTGGAGTTCATTTGCAGTGGCTAGAGGCCCTGGTGCATCCATTCTCTCTATCTCTATCTCTCTCTCTGTATCTCTCTCTCTGCTTATAAATGAATAAATAAATATTTTTTAAAATATCATTTAAAAAGAAACTTCTGGCCAAGCATGGTGGTGCACACCTTTAATTCAAGCACTCAGGAGGCAGAGATAGGAGGTTCACTGTAAGTTCAAGGCCAGCCTGAGAGGACATAGAGAATTCCAGGTCAGCCTGAGCTATAGAGAAATGCTACCTCAAAAAAAAAAGAAAGAAAAAAAGAAAGGAAGGAAGGAAGGAAGGAAGAAAAGAAAGAGAGACAGAAAGAAAGAAGACTAACTTCTGGTGAAGGCACCTTACAGTTATGCATGCGTAGTAACACCCTGGCTCACAACAGACTGAATATGGTAGCTGTGTGAGAAACACCATCACCATCTTTGTGTCTGCACACTATAGGATGTGTGCACCATGATGGAACTGATTACTCACCCATTCCTCAGAATGCTTCTGCCATTCAGTTATGTGTAACTATAACTTTCTTTCTCAGGACTACCCAATATTCCAAAAGGTTGAAGGTGGCCAACCTTCTAGTTCTTATCCCCACCCTGGCTCTTGAGACATTTCTGCTCCCACACGTGCCCAAAGCTGAGAAACTCCATACTCACTGTATCCCATGCCCTGCACGAAGTACTTGAAGGCCTCGGCGAGCTTGGCAGGCTGCAAGAAAGGGAGAGAGAGCATGCTCACTGAAGGTTCTGATGGCCCCAGGCCACCTGCACCTGCGTGCCAGAATCTGGACTGACAGAGGCCACTGCATGCTGATGGACAAAACACAAAAGCCAAGGAAAAACTATGGGATAGCTGGGAAGATCAGAAACTGCTTTGGCCAAAAGAAACAGCTTAAATCCACCTTAGCTGTGGAAGTATGGATGAGTTCCAGGACTGGCTGAGCCAGTGACCTCACTGTAAACAGGGCAAAGCACCACGCTCCTTGCTCAGTGCCTCCGGGGACCGTATGCAGCATGGGCAGACACCCGTGCCACCGGCAGCATGGCCCACTCAGTCTGCTTAGGGATCAGTGATGACAGACACCCTCCTGGCAGGGCCAGGGCTCATGTGTGTGCAAGTCATGGCCAAGCACATGGGGCAAAGGCAGTCACCCACCCAAGGACCACAACAAATGACGAGGGGCCCTTCGGATGAACCCAGAGCCCTCCATGCCCAAAGCCCTATGCTCAAGGTGGACAAAAGGAAGAGTGATGGGCAAATACGAAAAAGAAGATAAGATAAAGGAAAGGGAGGGAGGGAGGAAGAACTATGCACAAAAGGATAAAAACAGCAAGACATATGAGCAGACAAAAGGAAGAGAAGAAAGATTGATAAAAGAAGAAATGTGAGAAGGTGACAAGAATGGATACTTCCATGAATGGATGGTCATTTGGACAAAACAAGACAATCAATGGATTAGTTAACTGAGCTACTTTCATAGAAGTGAGCATGCAGTGTCAGGTCACCCTCAATGTCACCACTTCCTCTTGGTGACTCATTCACTCTAAGCTGGAGGTGCGGCCATGCCCCAGGACCACAGTCACGTGTGTTTCTTCACAGCTCAGATCGCAAAGCCAGCAGTGGCTCACCCTCTCCCAGGCTGAGGCTGTGCTGTCTCCACCCACATCTCAAATCCTGCTACTCGGTAAAGAGCCAATCGGTACTCGGCTATGCAAAGATTTTACCTCTGGATCTGAACAACCCTGGGAACAAGCGAGCTTTCCTAGGTGACAGAGAGAAGGGACATGGGTCCAGGAAGGGTCTACTTGGCATGAGGACAATTGGGTCCAGCTGGGCTCCACTGGGAGACCACAGTACTGACTTCCACCTCCAACTTCAGGTTCCTCTTGTGAATTCCACACCCCCACCTCTGAGAACTACTACGCGGTTATAATGTGATTAGGGTTGGGAAAGCTCTTTGTAAGCACCCAGCCTGGGAGGGAACACTTAGAGATGGACCACACAGGATCTGGGCCTTGCTAGGCTGGCTTCCGGGAAGCCAATACAGCTCAGATCTGATCACATTGAAAAAGGATCCTGGTCCTGATCAGAGTCAGGGTTGTCCTAACAGAGACGGAGCAGGCAGGCCAGGGACAGAGAAGAGGCTGAGCAAGTGCCTATAATGATGCAGGCATACACACGCGTGCTCACACTTGAGCACATACAAGCACATGCATACACACGGTGTGTGCATGTCTTCTGCCCCTCTACTCTGGGCTTGAGCCCCCATAAAGGTCCCTGGATAGGGAAAGGACACCAAGATTCTGATCCATTATGGCCAAGCTGGGTCCTCTTGGCAAATCCCTCAAGTGCGTGGGTCCTAATATCATTGACTATCCAGGGACCGCTTTTTGCAGCATCAGTGAGTCGTGTGCATTTATAAACCACATACATGTCTGATGTCACATGGAGATAGTAAGGAAAAGGGGGTTAAGAGATCACAGAGACATGTGCTGCCAACCAGAGAAGCAACAGAGGCTGAGTGCAAAAGCCCAGGTATCACTCACCTGTGAGATCTGTGGGAGGCCACCGCAGTCCGCCATCTAGGAAGAAAGGAGGGAGACTGGTTAGCGCGGGGTGCCTTGACCATGGCCACAGCAACTGGTGCTCTGTGAGCCGGCCTACCAGGTGCCCACCACCGCCCATCTGGTTAGTGGGTGGTAAATTGCAGACAGGCACACCCTACCCCTTCCTGGCAAGGCTGTCCCCGGTGAAAACACTCCTCACAGCTTACAAGGAACTTAGAGCCATCAACCATTCCACTCCCCACCCAAAGCGTGCAAGGCTCAACTGTACCACTCTGCAGACTGGAACTGCCTCAGAGACTTTGGGGGACTTGTGAGTGTCTAGCCTCTAGGTCAGGAAGACCTGTGGGAAGGAGTTTGACCTTGTGGCTCATTCCTAGAGAGGGCTGCCACACATGGTTTTGAACCTTGCTGGATGAAGGCATGCCTGGCCTTGGCTTACAACCTTTCCTCCCGCTGCATAGGTGGAGGCACATTCCCATGCCACCCTAGGAAGGGAGGAGCCTGCCCCGTGCTCCAGGTCCAAGCACCCCCCACCAGCTGTGTGACCAACTGCACACAGACACTTGTGCTTCCGGAGAGGAGCCGCTTTGCTTCACAGCCTCACGTCATCTGTTGGCTCCCTATCTCCCTCCCGCCTTTCCTTTTCCTTCCCCGCTATCCTTCCTCCTTTTCTCTTCTTCCTTCCTTTCTGACACAGGGTCTCACAGTGCGGCCCTGAACACATGCTATGGAGCTCAGGCTGGCCTCAGACTTTGACCTTCTGCCTCCGCCTGAGTGACGGAATTTCAGGAAGGGTACAGCACCCCTTCTGCCTCACGGTCCTCCTTCAATTTATTTGTTAGAGAGAGAGAATGGGCATGCCAGGTCGTCTAGCCACTGCAGACAAACTCCAGATGCATGCGCCATCATGTACCTCTGGCTTACGTGGGATCTGGGGACTCAAACCTGGGTCCTTAGGCTTCGCAGGCAAGCACCTTAATCACTAAGCCATACCTCCAGCCCCACAGTCCCTATTTTTATGACTTCTGATAACAGCTTTGCCTCAGTGGACACCACTAAATTTTGTAGAGCATGTGTGGGGTGGTGATGTGGGGGGGTGGGGGGAACTCAGCTCTGCCAAGTGCAGCCCTCAGGATCACCTCCGTACCTTCAGGAGTGTGGTCTTTGTAGGGTCCAACTTGGAGTTGCATTCCACCTGGACAAGGTAAATGACCGGGTTAGTGGTCATCCTACAGCGAAGGTCAAGGCTGCCCCTCCCCTGTGTTCTGCCCACTGTCGGAAATGCCAGTGTTCCTTCGGGCACGAAGAAAGAATGCAGGCTTGGGCATTAAACATACAAGCCCTGGCATGACTAGCTCCGTGACTCAGGGCAAGTTACCTCACTCCTTTGAGCCTCAGTTTACCCACCAGTCAATCAAGGATCACATTAGCCTCCGAAAAGATGCCACAGGATGCAGAGGATGCTGCAGAAGTGTCTGCCACAGGGCCTTTATGTGAGCAGCCCTGCGAGACGCCACGGGCCTGACATCCCCAGGTCTGCGTTCTCTAACACATATCCATGAAGCTGGTTCATCCTCCTTCTGTCAGGCCCATGTGTGGCATCCAAAATTCAACACAGTACTCATGTATAACCTGAGATGTTCAACGTGCATACGGCAGAACTACTGCCCCTCTCTGGTATGAAAACTTGTATCACTGATGCATTGTATGGTTATGTCACATGAGAAACTCATGGTTCATTAAGATAGTACTCGTTAAAGAGAAGAGAAAGGAAGGGAAGAGGGTACTTAATAGGTTGGTATTGCATATATGTAAGTACAATGATTGAGATGGGGAGGTAATATGATGGAGAATGGAATTTCAAAGGGGAAAATGCGGGGGAGAGGGTATTACCATGGGATATTTTTTATAATCATGTAAAATGTTAATAAAAATTGTGAAAAGAAAAAAAACATTAAAATAAAATTAAAATTGAAAATAAAAGATAGCACTCGTCTTGACTACATGCAAATTAGGTGCTACAGAGGCACATCTCCAATGCAGACTCTGAGTGATAGCCCCCGTCTCACTTCTCCCCGGGCGTGGGGATGGTAGAAAGGAGAAGTCCTCTCTACATCTCTTCAGCACTGCAGGTGGGGCACTAAGAAGCAGAGAGCTCTGCTTGAACCCTGCTCTGCAGCTGGAAAGGTCCACCTGCTATGCAGACAGAGGAGCCGCCCTGGTCAGGAAGCTCAGTAGGAAAGTCATGTAGACAAGGTATGTGTTGGAAGCAGGTGGGTGGGGGAGGCAGATGTTGGGCAGCCAGGCCTGGGGCCATAGGGAGAGAGGCCGGCCTGAGCTTCAGTCCACGTGGCATGTTAAACTATGTCCCCTGCCTTAGTGGGGCAGTGAGGGGGGTGGGTAGAGATGTCACAAAGTCAAGCAGAAGTGGCCCTGTGAGCCTAGCACAGAAACCAGCACTGGCCTTCTACCTACCACAGCATCCACGGCAGGAGAATTGTCCCCAACCACCAGCAAAGCAGGGCACCTGGGTCAGGGAGAGAGAGGCGGTCAGCACAGCATGGACATGCGCGTCCAGGGTCTCACACCACACTGAGGGCCAGGGCAGGAGCCTAAGAACAGGGTGGGGCATCCTGGCACACACTGCCCTCCTGGGACACCCGCACACCCGCCCTCCTCTGCTTTGGTCTTGGGATAAAATTAAGCTCGTAGTCACTAAAACCTTAGTCGAAATCTCAGGCCAAGGATTTCTGCATGCTGTTGTTGTTATTCTAAAGTACCCCTCTCCAGGAAAGGAGGAACAGGAATTCACCGGTAATAAAGATAAAAGAATGGTGCGAATGCCAAAAGAAATGACGCAGGCTAAGTTCACAGTGTCGGGGCAGCATGGCCCACTAAGAGAAGCACATCAAGACGCTGTCACCGCTGGTGGGTTCTCCGCTGTGACTATCTGTTACTCCAAAATACACAGGACTCTCTTGGAGCAGCCTTATGTCTTTAATGTCTAGGTTTTGAGAGCCACTGGCATAGAAGATACTTAACCAAGAAGGTTACCATGTCTTCTGAGTTGGAGGGTTCCAACCTCAAAACCCTGAGCCGACGCCCATCACACCAGGAGAACTGAGTCCAACTGGCTATGGGCCAATCCCTGGGCAGGACATATGCAGTTCTCACTGCCACTGCGTCCCCCCCCCCCAAGGTGACAGCGCTTCAACCCAGCATGCCTTGCTGGTGGCTGTAACGTGGACACTGTAGCCGTGACCACCTGAGGGAAGAAAAGCCACTTACTGCAGGGTGACGGTGTGCGCTCCTGGCACGGGCCGCTCAATCTCCAAGTCTCGCCGGCTGCAGGCAACGAGGGCATCGTCAGCATCAGCAGACCTCCCCCGGGGAAGCCCACCTGCCACTGCGCCTCCCACCACGGGCCATTCGAGAAGACCACCACCATCCCTTCCTGTGTGAGATCACGTGGCTTTCGGGAGCTCCCAGCTGCTTGGTCTCCACAGACGTGGTCAAGGGGCTATGCGCAGGATTCAAGCATCTCCAGCTACCCCTGTCCTCATTTCCACCCCCCAAATATGTTATTTCTACCAGTAGCACTTTTATAGGCGTATACATAAGGGCCCCATTGGAGGATTCTGCCTCCCTGCAGCTGACCCCATTCAAAACACCCCCAACCATTGCAGCAGCCCCCAGAGGGCCTCCAGCCTCTTCTCTTAATCTGAAGCCCTCCCCCTGAAAGCCTGAGGCCTCCCTCTACAGCAGCCAACAATCTCGTCAGAACCCGAGCCTGAACTACATCCCTCGGCTCCAAAGCCTCCGGTTGGGTCCTGCTGCGTTAGGCGAAGCCCAGTGTGGACAAGTGGCCGTGCCTGTGAAACCCTTCGCAGGTTAGAGTCTGAAGCCAGAGGCCCAAGGTTCAAATCACATTGCATCTTTCTTCTTCAACACACTGACTGTATTTCTGTCACTAGCCATGTGTCCCTGATCCAGTTCTTTTATTCTGGGACCCAAGACCCCGGAAACATCAGCACGTGCTCTCTGGACTCAGAACGGCGTCCGCGGCACCAACACCAGGAGGACAATCCCTCCTGGCGGCCTCCGGCGGCCTGCACCCCCATCACACTTTGTCCCCTTTCTCCTAGTTCTGCCCGCATAAGCTTGTGCCCGAGGCCAGCCCCGGGCGTGTGCGCTGACGCTCCACCCTCGCTGCACAGCGGTGTCTCCCTCACACTCACACTCTGGGCGGGAGCTCAGGTCCCTGCAGAGCTCACGCTATGCCCAGGGCCAGGCAGCACCTTACACAGCCACTGTCCCTACCCAGTGCCTGTCCTAGTAGCCTACAAATTTACCATTTTCCCTCTCACCCCCCGTTTCAGACCTGCCAAAGCAGCCTGCATCCTCTGCAGTGGAGGCCCCACGCACCCCTCTCTGCCGTGCGGGGGGAGCCCCGTACCTGTTGTAGGCGCTGATGAACAGGTGCAGGTTGCTGGGGTTCATGTCACTGATGATGTGCTGGCGGTACGTGTGGACCACCTCCACGTTATTGTGCATCTCCTCCTGGGGGAAGAGGGGAGACAGCTCATCTTGCTGCGGCCGTGGGCTGCTCCCTGCACTTCCTTCTTCACTGCCACTCAGGACCAGAGATCACAACCCACGCAGAGGGAGTTGGGGGACCTGAGGGACACTCGAGGTGTGGCGTGTTTGAGACTACTTGGGTAGCAGGTGATAGCTGGAAGGAACACTCTGTGGGGCCAAAGCACCCGGGTGCCTCAGTGAGGAGTTCAAGGTGAAGGCAGTGCTCGGAGTGGAGCTCAGCTAGACGCTGCCCCTTTCCTTTGGCCTCTCTGAGCCTCAGTGTGTTCAGAAAAGGGGCAACTCTACCTCTTTCTCCGGGCTAAGGGACCTCAGGCTATGCACATAAACACACACCAGACAGTAATGTTAGCAACTGTTTTTTCATAGGAAGAGTTGAAGTTTTACAAACTTGAAACCAGCTCATACAGCAGGAAGTTTCTGGGTTGGTTCCCTTGGGGGCTACCAAGGCCCTCCCTACAACCTCCCTCAGCCCAGCCTTCCCTCCCTGTGTGCACTCTGAATGTGACTGAGGCCAAAGAAGGGCCACCCTGCCTAGTCCCCATTCTGTGCTACGGCAGGTGTTGCCCTTTGGGGAAAGCCTCTGAGGGTGGAAAGAAAGCAGAGGGCCAAGGTCAAGGCAGAGATGCATCAGAGGTCCACCACACGTCAGCAGCAGTGACCGAGTAGTGAGGAGACAAGGAAAATTCTGGGGTTTCTCGTCAAAGCATCGGCAGCAACATGGGGCGCAGCCAGCCTCCAGGTGACATGGGTACAGTTAGGTGGAGTTTCAATGCCACGCAGGACACCTCTCCTCGGGAAGATGGAGACGCTGGCTCTGATTCTGACAAATTCATGTCAGTTTCAGAAGGTACATTCAGGACAGAGAAACCTGTCCCAGGGTGAAATAAACAGTGAGAGCCCAGGACTGGGGTGGGTCAAGCAGCAGCGTTCATGGATGTCCCCTCTCTAGCCTCTGAACTCATCTGAAAGGATTTTTATTCTCAGGAGACAAAGGGCAAGGGGGCTGGAGCTGGACCCAGAAGGCTGTCCAGGGACAGACACAGTGAACCCGGAGAAGCCACAAGCCCAGGACAGCAGGTGGCTCTGGAAGCTGGAGGAGCAGGGAAAGATGTCCTGGGGTGCGGTGGAGGTGACATGGGGTTGCCAATGTGTGGGCTCTGTGTCATGACCTCTGGGACAATGACAACACGATTTGGGTTGTGCTGCACTGTCTGGCGTTAACTATAAACCTAGGGGTGACTCCTTGCCAACTTTGAAGTGGGTACCTTTAGCTACCCCGGGAATCAGGCCATCCTCATTAGTTAAGCACTGGAGAGTGGCACAAAAGCCACACACAGTAAACAGCCCGTCACATGAGTCTGAGCAACCCAGGGGTTTCCCGGGCTTTGGACTGGGCTGCAAGTGTACGGCACATCCCCCTTCAGGGCTGCTGGCCCTGGCTGAGGCTGGAGAAAGGGCACTAGAGGCAGAGGCCACCAGCCGCCAGCATGCTGCAAGTCCCAGCGTGGTCCACAGACCCTGTCAGAGGCAGGCAAGGATAGAGGCCTTGCAAAGCAGACACTGGAGTCAGACTCATATGTTGGAACCCTGGCCACACTCCTCCTTGGCTGTAACACTGAACCCAAGTCACTCAGTATCTCTGCTCTCCCTGGCCTCACCCACCAACTGGGAATTAAAGCCGTATTGACCACGTGGCCACTGGGCTCCATGAGCTTATACTTGCCCTGTCCTGAGGAATGAGCCCAGCACACAGTGACCTCACACACGTGTGCTGCACACTGACTTGTAAGAAGCCTAGAAAGGAAAGGTGTGTACATTCTGTTTGTTGCCCACTACACAGAAGTGCAGGACTCACAGACAAATTTACAGGGACAGAGAGTGGACCAAAGAGATCCTGGGATGAGGGTGAGGACAGAGGAGGGCACAAGGGAGCATGGGGAAATGGAGATGTGTGTTCTCGTGTTGCAGCCATGGTTGGTGTGTGCACACCCAGGTCATTTTGTTAAACGGCGCTGCAATAAAGACAGTGTAGAAAGACATAGAGTGTGAATGGTACGCTGCCATGAGTCAATACTGTGTCAGTATTGAACACGCATAGCCTGGGTAACCCCTTGACTGTGTCTCACTCATCACTGCAGGCACATGTGGCCCTGTGGCAAGCACCACATGGTTAGCTGCTCAGCATGAGCAACAGGATGCCAGGCTCCCCTCTCACCTTCCCAAAGAGGTGGGACACAACCATGTCTGGCAGAGCTTGGGTCCATCCTGAGATCTGTGGAGAACAAAATCAGGAAGATCAGGATTTAGCAGCACCCAGACAAGGCCAGCCAGGCCCTGGAAACAGAGTGATGCTGCCTCTGGGCTCCCCCAGTCATCCGGGTCTCCAGGAGAGGCCAGCCCTTCTTGTAACTGAAATGTGTGCTGTAACCCCATGCATTAAAACAGCTTTAAGTCATTGGGCTAAGCCTTCTAAGGGGACAGTAAGACCTTGCTATTTTCTTCCCTTTTTATTTTTTTTTTTCCTAGCATGAACTAAGCAGGCTTGATTTGCCACACACTAGCCTTCCATCATGAGACTGCAGGGCAGGTTACCCACAGATGGAGTCCTCTGAAACTGTGAGCCAAAGTCAGCCCTTCCTCAGCAGAAGCTGGTGACCTCAGGCATGGGCTGTGGGGATGAAGAGCTTTCATACAGACCTGCTTCCTTGAAAATTCAACTCCTGTCCCTGGTCCCATCCTGGACCTGGAAGCCCTGGCAGACCAGACCTGTCTGTCCTTGTCCTTCCTCTTGGAGCCAACACAGTAAGTGGGGATGAACCAGGGCCCAATTCAGCTAACACACAAAGCCTCGCCCACCCTTCCACACAGAAGCCCCAATTCCTCTTCTCATGGCAGACTGGGCCTCATCTGTATCTCAGAACCTGCTCTGTCCCAGCTAACCTGACTGCACCATCCCCTGGTTTCTCCCCTCTGGCTAGTTTTGTTTCTGTGAATTTCCTCAGGTTACTGAATTTACCAGCGATTCCCCCATGCTAGCTCCAGCGAGACTTTGGTATTCAGCATGATTTGCGTACATGTTATCTATATGCTGCAAGAGGTATAACAGGTACAAGGCAGGCAGCAAAAGCTACACCACCACCTCCCTGACCAGACAGGAACTGGCAGAGGAGAGGAGCTCTTAAACTGGGGTTCCAGGCTATACCGACAGCCAAATGCAGCTGTGGGCCCTGGGCAGGCTGAAGCCCCTGGACCTCAGGATTCTCATCTGTAATAGGAGGAGTCAAGAACCAAGTCACCAGGCCACAGTGAGGATCCAGTAAGGAAGCGCAGGCACCACACCATAGACATGCAGGCTGTCCTTTAAGGATGGCACATGGCAGATATTAATGCGCAGCATTCCTCAGTCAGTGGTCAGTATTCCAGCCCTCCTCATCTGGTTCACAATAGCTAAACAAGGGCAGATGGGCCAAGCAGAATGTCTGTTGCTTTACAGAAACATCAGATGGGTTGGAGAGATGGCTCAGTGGTTAAGGTGCTTGCCTGTGAAGCCTACGGACCCATATTTGATTCCCCAGCTCACACGAAAGCCAGATGCACATGGTGGTGCATGCACAAGGTCACAGAGGCACACGAGGTGGCACACACATCTGGAGTTCGGGCATAGTGACTGTTGGCCCTGGTGTGTCAAGTCTCTCTCTCTCTCTCTCTCTCTCTCTCTCTCTCTCTCTCTCTCTCTCTCTCTCTCATTCTCTCTTATAAAACAAAAAGGCCAGTCTCTTGGGCTTGCCTCAAAAAAAAAAAAAAAATTCAGATAAAAACTAGAGAGGATGTTCTGTTCCCAACAGCAGGGCTCCCAAGCTCTGTGGGGTGCTTGAGAAAGAAATCCAGCATCCCTCAAGAGTCAGATCAGGGATGAGAATGGGGTGGGCATGACCCAGGCCCTCTGTCCTGATAGCCATCCCAAACACTTTCACAATGAGGGATTAGCAACCTAGCTGGCGAAGCTCTGTCCTACTTCAACAGGAAAAGGTCTCCTTATCCCTGGCAAACACTGGGCACTTCATGGGAAAAAGAAAACCATCATGTTTTAAAAGATCTGTAACGACACCAGCCAGGGAAGAATTGTTTAAACCTTCCAAACAGTGGTGATCATGTTCGCTAGGTTAAGAAAGCCAAGAAAAGCTGCTCTTCTGGCTGGGGACGGACGGTAAAAGAAGTAGAGCAGTGTGTCCGAGAAGAGACCTCGGGGTCCGGCGGCTTGGACCCCACCCACCCGCCACAGCCCAGCCTCACCTTGGAAGCAGCCCAGTCCATCCAGCCTTCGGCGCAAGGGTTCACGTTCATGAGCACAAGACCCTCTACCATCTCAGGATTGTTCAGCTGTAACAAAGACAGAGACGAGACATGGCATTGAACGATCAGAAATACTGGGACTTCAAGCAAACAGACGCCTGGGGAAAGCACCCAGAGAGGACCCGTGTGGGGCTCCGGAGCAGGGGACGGATTGCTCTCGGGACCACCAGCAACCCCACACCATGGCCATGCAGAAGGGACCCTCCTGCGGGGATATAACGGGATCCGGTCCTTGAGAGGGTAGGAAAAGGAAGCTGCACACTCGCCGAGGCCACATCCCTGTGCCCCACTGAGACTTGGCTTCTCAGGTGAATGGGAATAACTTAGAGTCAGTGAAACAGGCCCAGAAACGGCCCATGGTTCTGCTGCTCTGGGAAATGTCTGTGCACCCAAGAGTTAGCAGAGACGTTCGGCACATCTGCTCAGAGCCCACAGGCCCACTCTTTCCATCCTCGGCATGTCTGAGCTATAGCCAGGGCACGGCACTTACCTGACATCAAAATGCCCTGGGATAAAGGACATCAGCCACTTAACAGTAAAGACACAAAGATTCAGCAGCACTTTGGACTCGGGCTGCAGTACTAACAGTGGGAAGGGCCATGTTAGCACGTGTCTGATTTTAGTTTAGAACTGGGTTGGATCCAAGAGGACCTGGATCACAAAACTCTGTGTATTATTAAATAGTGTGGAAGCCAAAGACATGGTGAGTGGACAGACAGCCATGGTCCAGTGCTCAGAGAACAAAGCCCATGACCACTGTGGGATGTGGGCATCAGAGAGAGCCAGGCTTGTGGGCATGACACACGTGCTGTGCTGTGGGCATGCCCAGCGTCTCTTCCTCAGGAAATGTAAGTATAGCTCATTTCTTTCCCTCCTTTGGATTTTTTTTTTGGGTGGGGGGCCGCGTTTACCAAATGTCATTCTTAGATATTGAACCAATTATTTTTCAAGGTGATATTTACAAAATGTAGGCCGCGAACTCACCGCGAAGCGGGTCAGGATGTAGGCCCCCGCTCCTGTGCCCATGCCAATGACGCTCTTCAGCCTGGAAGTTGAAGGGAACACTCAGGTCAACAAAGGAGGATGCACTGGGGCTCGCCTCCCTTCTCCAGTGTCCCTATTCCTTCTCACTGACACATGGTGCCCTCAGTGTCTGTCTCAATCCTCGCCCGTCCAGGGTGTGGTCAAGCTCAACTGTGTGCCCTCAAGGCTCAGAATTCACCATGCTTGATGACCCCACGGAGGTCATGACCTTGAGAACCTCTCCCCTCATTCTTGTTTTCTTCCTGCTGCTGCCAAGGCTCTGGCATCCACAGGCAGACCCATTAGGGCGCAGCCTCTCTCCACACCCAGGCTTTACTTTGGATCCTGAAACTTGGAATGGGAACAAATTGGGCCAGAACGATGGGTTTTATCATCCTGAGAGGCTCAAGTGAGAAAAAAAAGTGGGGGGGCAAAATAAGGGTCTGAAGAGAGATGTGCTCATGAAGCACTCTTCCAGAAAGTTCTATGGGAAGGAAAGGAAGTGAAGGAGCAAGAGACAAAGACCAGACGGGGTCTCTGTCACCATGTAATGGGGTCACTCAGGAAGCAAGAGTGCAGTCATGAGAGTATGGGGTGATGACCCAGGGAAGAGTGGGTGCAGGCTACGGCAGGACCCAGGGGAAGAGTGGGTGCAGGCTGCAGCAGGACCCTTTCTGGGGTCATCGGTGGACTCCAACCGACTCACATCCTTCAACCCCAGAAACTATGACGCCTGTAAGTAAGCACAGTGCCTTGCTCAAACATGCTTTTAGTGATTAGGCCAAGGAGGAGGAAGCCAGAGGCGGCCCTTCAATGCCAACTGTGGGAGCTCCCCCCACCCCTGCTTTGGTGGCCTTGAGACAGACGTGTGTCTCCCAGCACCAACTCCAGGTGGCAGGAGAGGCCCCTTGATTCTTACCCAAACTGATGAAGGACACCAGGGAGCATTTCGGCCAGCTGATCCATCGAGGGGTACAAGTACCTGGGGGAGACACAAGAGGCAGCTCGTGAGAGTCCAGACTGGAGAAAGGGGGTTACCTACACCAGACATTCCGGAGTCCCAGGTCCTGCAGCAGGCCAGCTCACGCGCCTGCCTCCCCGGCGGCCCCTCGGCAGCGTAAACACCACTGAGACCACAGATACCAGTTGGCCACCCAGGACCAAAAGCTGTTGCCTAGAAACAGCTGACCTCTCTTTGTTGGGATTCTGGGGTAAGCTGCTGGGGACAGAACATAGATCAGATGGCATTTCATGCTTGTGGCCTCAGGAAGGCTCTAGTACATTCAAGAAGAAACTACATCTACCCAGTAGTTCTGGATACACAGACATACCAGGTTTTCCACAAAGCAAGGGGACCACGAGAGCCGAGCAGATGTGGCCCAGGAAAGAAGCTGGCATGAGTGAACAGAAATGAGAGGGAAGGGTGGCACAGGCTACGAAGGGCCACCGGCGGGCTGGAATGACGCAGGAGCAGGGAGGCCCACTCTGCTGCGGCGGTCAGGGAGCTAGCTGCTTTAAAGAAGTGGTGCCGAGGCCACCTGGGAAAGGGGCCGATGAGTGAGGATTGGAGAAATAGATCCTAGGCAGGGTCCCACGCACAAGCACCAGAAATAGCAGGATAGTGTACTCCACTGAACCAAAAAGAGCCTTAGGAGAAAGGAGGGGCACAGATAAGGGAAAATACCCACTACCTAGTCTGGACCCAGGCTCCAAGTGTGACAATGTTTTTTGTAGGGCTTTCTTTTCCTCCTGGCTCCTGGACGCTGGTTGCCCAGCCCAGAGAAAGGAGCCAGGCAGAGGTCCTCACTCCTGCTTTTATAGCCCCAAGACAGAAGGATGTCTCACAACCCCAACTCTAGATGCCAGGGGGAAGTCAACTCCCATTCCAACATTGTTCTATGTTGGCCCACTAAAGCCATCTGGCAGGTAACCTTAGGGGGTACGTGCTCATCTGTGATCCCGATCTCTCAAATACCTGCCCAGGCTGAATTAGGGGTGACAGCTCTGGCTTTATCTGTTGGTTAACAATTAACTTCACCTGTTGTTTAATAAGCTTTCTCTCCTGACTGGTCCTGAGGTGTTAGGCATGCGTTCCCCTTCTTTTCTCCTTTGATAAAGGTTAATGATTAAGAACTTGAAACACTAATAGAAAAAAGACATCTGTCTCACTGTAAATGCTAATAGGTCCGCCCTCTGGAAGCCTACAGAGCCAAGGGAAGAACAGCTCTGGCCAGTTCAATCCAGCATCAGGAGTGGGCTGCCTCTCTGAGGTCGGCCTCTCCCACACTTGTTAATGAGGTCAACAGAGGCTACACATGGGAAACTGAAAGTCCAAGTGGGGCATGCAGGCAGGGCAAGCCGCAGAGATGCCAGTCTCTTGTCAGCAGGCCAAGGTAGGGCCTGACTTCCCATTCCCCTTGGTGCAGCCTTGCACATGTTGACGAACCCCTCCAGGCTCCACTCTGCATCCCCAAAACAGGGCCAAAGCTGCCAGCTACAGGCTGGTCAGGAGGGAAGGTGACATTTGACAATAAAAGGGGTGAGAGTCCATGTTTTCCCATCCCTGCAGAGACTAACTGAGGCCTCTTGGTCCCCACAGTGAATACCAGTAACCCCCACCAAAGACCCTCAGTGGAACTGGGACAGGGGAGAAGGGGTGTGTGTGTGCAACCCATATATATATGTGTGTGTGTGTGTGTGTGTGTGTGTGTGTGTGTGTGTGTGTGTACATATATATATATATATATATATATATATTTTTTTTTTTTTTAAGTGGTGAGGCCTAGTTCCCAGGCAAAACCTCAGCCAGGCCCTTTCCTCCCCTCTTGTCCTTACACTGTAAGTCCCTCTCCTGGCCCTGTCCTTTCTGTGTATTTTTGAGACTCCCAAATGCTAGGATTACACCGGCCCGCAGCAACATGGTGCATTTTATATTTTACCATGATTAAATTTCATTAGCCGCACCCCACCTCAACCTGCCCCTGCACCCCCCACTCCCTGGACACAAAGGCCCCTGCTCTCACCCTGCAGGGAAGGAGGGGGCACCGTCCTGCTGGCCAGGGGCGTCCACGTGGCAGACAGCAAAGTGCTGGGTGATCTCCTGCATGTCCTCTGAGTTGAAGAGGGGGTTGTAGCAGGTCTTGTCTGAAGGACAGGCAGGGAAAAGGTGAGAAGGAAGTCAGGTGAAAAAAGAAGATGCCACCAGCAAAATAAGCTCATTTTGTTCTTCTTCTGTCTTTCTCTTCAAATAAGGGTCTCCTGCAGCCCAGACTGATCTTCAATTCCATATCCTCTTGCCTCTG
Source organism: Jaculus jaculus (assembly GCF_020740685.1). Classification (NCBI taxonomy): domain Eukaryota; kingdom Metazoa; phylum Chordata; class Mammalia; order Rodentia; family Dipodidae; genus Jaculus; species Jaculus jaculus. Next base: position 205,271,242 of record NC_059103.1, on the reverse strand, counting down.
CTTCCCAAATGCTACAACTGTAGGTGTGTACCACCTCACCTGACTCCTGTTTTATTTTTTTAATTAATTTATTTTATATATTTTTTAATTTTTATGTCTATTTATTTATTTGAAAGTGACAGACAGAGAAAGAGGCAGAGAGAGAGAGAATGGGCGCGCCAGGGCTTCAGCCATTGCAAACGAACTCCATATGCATGCGCCCCCTTGTACATCTGGCTAAGGTGGGTTTTGGGGAATCGAGCCTCAAACCAGGGTCCTTAGGCTTCACAGACAAGTGCTTAACTGCTAAGCCATCTCTCCAGCCCTAATTTATTTTTTTGACAACTTCATAATTGTAGAAAATAACCTATGGTAATTCCCTTCCTCCCCCCACTTTCCCCTTTGAAACCGCACTCTCTATCATATCTCCTCCCCTCTCAATCAGTCTCTCTTTTATTTTGATGTTATCATCTTTTCCTCTTGTTAGGATGGTCTTATGTAGGTAGTGTCAGGCACTGTGAGGTCATGAATATCCAGGCCATTTTGTGTCTGGAGGAGCACGTTGTAAGAAGACCACTTCATTTGGCTCTTACATTCTTTATTTTATTTTTTTAAGAACATTCTTTTTTTTGGTTTATTTTTATTTATTCATTTGAGAGTGACAGGCAGAGAGAGAAAAAGGCAGAGAGAGAGATAGAATGGGCGTGCCAGGGACTCCAGCCACTGCAAACAAACTCCAGGTGCATGTGCCTCCTTGTACATCTGGCTAATGTGGATTCTGGGGAATCGAGCCTCAAACCAGGGTCCTTAGGCTTCAGAGGCAAGCGCTTAACCACTAAGCCATCTCTCCAGCCCCAAGTTTATTTTTATTTTTATTTTTTTTTTGAGATAGGATTTTGCACTGTAGCTCAGGCTGGCCTAGAACTCATGATGTAGTCAGGGTTCACCATAAACATAACTCCTACTGCAGCCTCCCAAGTGCTAAGGCTAGGATTACAGGCATGAGTCACCAGTCCTGGCTCACTTCCTAGTCATTTAAGAATCCAGTGTATAAATATTCACAACAGTATTATCCACAATGGCAAAAAGTACTAACAGCTCAGATGTCCACTGCCTGGAGAATGGACAAATGTAGCAGGCACAGCCATATAACAGAATATTCTGCAGCACAGTGAAGTTCTGAAAAGGACTGTAGGTAAAACTTAAACACGTTCTGGGAGGGCTGGAGGGATGGCTTAGCAGTTAAGCACTTGCCTGTAAAGCCTAATGACTTCGAAGCTCAATTCCCCAGGACCCACGTTAGCCAGATGCATAAAGGGGCACATGTGTCTGGAGTTAGTTTGCAGTGGCTGGAAGCCCTGGCGTGCCCTTTCTCTCTCTCTCTATCTGCCTCTTTTTCTCTCTGTCACTCTTAAATAAATAAATAAAAATGAACAACAAAAAAACTTTAAAAAATAAAAATACATTCTGGGAGAAGCTAGTCTCCAAAGATCACATACTGTGGGAGGACATTCACAGAAGTTTCCAGAACAAGCAGAACAGGTGGTCTTCAGCAGGGCCAGATAGCATGGAAGATCAGGTGATAGGTGTAGGGCTTCTTTATACAGTGACAACAAAGTTTTAAAGTTGCTTCCGCCAGTGTCTGTGCACATCTCTGTGACAACACTAAGCCCCATGCCTCATATTACATGTTTAAATTACTGGCACAGGGAGGCAGACAGTGGAGGCATCTCTTGATCCTAGGACATCCATATGGACAGGGCCGAGCCCCATCCTCAGCATGATTCAGGAGCTCCCAGCTATAGCAGGAACTCCTCACAGCGCAGCTCCAAGAAATCCCCAAAGGAGAGAGAGCTGACTGTCACCACCCTTCCTAGCTGGCTGCCCCCATCCACCCCTCCCCCCCCACTACAGGGAACCAGGACTCCCTGGAACTTACGGTTCATGCCAATGTCATGGTAGGTGAGGATGACAGGACGGTTGCCCTTGGGGGTCCCACACAATGTCACATGCAGGGAGCCATGTAAGGTCTCAATATCCTGCTCCTGAGAACAGAGAAGGCAGAAACCTGTCACACGTGGCTGTCGCAGGTAATACCCACTACATTCCCAACTGTGCTAGGAAGAGTCTCCAAACATACTCCTCCCTCATCCCAGGCAACATGTGGGGTAGCTGCTGTCTCCAGCCAGAGCTATGTCCAGAAGGACAGACAGAAAGCTAAGGGGGAGCAGAGATGGACAGACAGACCAGAGGACAGGGCCAAGCTCCACAGCATCCCAGACAAGAGCAGTTCCAGCCACCCTCCCTGCAAAGGACAGGCTCTCCATCTGTCATGACCATTCTTCATTCCTTGCTCTTGTACCTCATCCGTCCCATAGGTAATACATTTCACTGATTTAGGTTTTCCCAGAATACCCCATTTCCTGTGGGACTCTTGGCACACTCCAGCTCCCTCAGCCATAGCGTGTCCATTCTCCTTCCTCCCCACGTTTCACAGCCTGGCCAGTTCTCACATTCCACCTCTCAGCTTCCAGCCAGGGTAGAGTGACTCCAACTGGAGCCCACCTCAGTGATGTCCTGGGGAAATCTTCGACACACGCAACTCCCCCGGTTCTCACCTCAAACAGAAGGATGCAAGGGGTTCCCAGCCCTTGCTTTGAAAACCTCAGAAGCAAGGAAGCCCAGGACCTCCCTTGCTCCATGGAATGGACAGAACTTGAATGCACAGAAGCATCTACAATGTCATGGTGGTGTAAGCCCAGGACAGGGGAAGTCTGGCCCCCTGGAACTCCTAGCACAGGGATCTCCCAAGCCATTTTCTTTGTCATCTCCAAAATAAGTTCCCTGGAACATAGAGCCCCAACCTTTGTCCAGCACTCTCTCCCCAAGGCCTGAAACTTCTGTCCTGCCCAGAGCAAACTCTGGAAAGATCCAGTGCAGAAGCAATGGCCCGGCCCCCATGGGGACCTTGGTCATCTGCTAGCCCTGAGGCCACCATGGGAACAATAGTGTATTGTGGGGTCACACTCTTTATTGTCTCCTAGCTGACCCACGTGGCTCCCTCTGAAAATAGTCCAAACCAAGCAGTGTCTCCTCTCCCTGTGGACATCAGGGTTCACATAAATGCACAACCCTCCCTCCCAGTTTTCAGGGCTAAGGTAATGGGGGAGGGTTGTGTTTGAGTCCACCAAGGGGCAAGGAGGTACCTGAGTATAGCCGCAGGAAAACCAGCCTACCCATGAAGACATTGAGACACCCTTCCCATTTACACATGAAGTAGTGGGAGAACCAGGATTAGAGCCACCATAAGGAAGTCTCAAGGATTGAATGGCTCTATCCCAAGTCCCTCACACACGTCCACAGAGTTCTAAGCCACTCCCGGCACTCTCTGTCCATTGACCTAAACCAGGAAAACTGTGTCTGAGGTTGAATGGGAGAGTTAAGATGTGCACAAAGGCAGGTCATTGTCCTTTTCTGTCCCACAGGAACATTCTGTCTCTTTGGCCCCAGAGAATGAATCACCTCGTATACTGGAGAAAAGAACCCACTGGTGGCCCCCACATTCTCACAAATACACGACACCAGAGACCCAGGACATCAGAATGGTGAGGATGCCATCTGCCTGACCTCATGCCTGACAAGGGACAGTCCCCTGTTCTGGGGTCATCAGAAGACACCCTGGCTGGGATGGCATGGGAACATATCCTGCTCCAAAGTCCTCTACCTGCACAGCCTCATGCTCAGCTCTGCCGCAATTCTGAAGCACACTGCAGAGGACACTGGCAAGGGTCTTCTGCAGACAGGTGGGCTCCAGACAAAACCCATTCTCCCCTATTAGAAGGACCTAGAAGCCATTCTCCCCAGTGACCAGGGTGATGACCACCATGGTAGGTGTAAGGGCTCTAAAAATTATTGCATCTTACTCAGGCCCTGCCTGGAAAACGTTGTGTTCTCAAGAAATCCACATGACCCCACTGGCTAGCAACTGCCCAGATGAGCCAACAGGCTGGGGGATGGCAAGTCACTTGCCTGAAGTCACACTGAAGAGCAAAACAGCCTTTCAACCAACCTTGCATTTGCACAGCTGAAGTTCAAAGCCTTTTCTTTCAAGGTCCGCTTCCCATCATGTTCAGCTGTGTCCCTTGACAGATGGCTTAGGGGATCCCTGTTTCACACTGTCATTCCCTGAGAGTCACCCAGCAAGTCGGGTCCCCATGTTTATGTGACTGCAAGTCACTTTTTCTGTGCAGCCTGCCCAAGGGTCTACTGACATACAGACTGAGAGTAACTCGTGCCTTCTGCTGCCCCACTGTGGGGATGTGCGTCTTTGTGGCGGGGGAGGGAAGTCTTCAGTGTGAGCCTCACCTTCTTGCAGTGGTCCTTCCCGCCACATGTCATGCGCCCTCCTCACTTGTTCTCTCAGGAGCGCCTCCCACTGTTACATACGTGCATCAGATGGCTGCCTCCCAGCCCCGCCGGTCCCCAGAGGGAAAGTCCTGCCACAGTGCAGACTCCGAAGAGGACCCTTAGAAAGTCCTCACTAGATGTGAGCCAACAAGAACATGCACACTGGAGCCAGCCCTCCCATTCTCCTAAGTAGGCAAGTGAGCATACCCTGAAGATAGCATCTCTTAGGCATTCAAGGATGGTCAGGAGACTTGGATCTGCCAAGTAAGGTGCCAGCAGAACCTTCTGGGGGGAGTCTATGAAGACTTACTTTTTTATATTTTTAAAATATTTTATTTCATTAATCTATTACATAGACAGAGAGAGAGCGAGGGAGAGAGGGGAAGGAAGAGAATGGGCCCACCAGGGCCTCTAGCCACTGCAAATGAACTCCACACTCATGGACCCTTATGTGCATTTGGCTTACATGGATCTGGAGAATCAAACCTGGGTCCTTAGGCTTAGCAGGCAAGTGTCTTAAGACTTACTTTTTAAATAAGTAACTAAGCTTGGAATTATGGCTTACTTCCCTCCATCTGGAACATGGAGAGATGCTCAGTGGCTCAGCAGCCATCTCGTAGTTCACAGAAACTACACACTCAGGATGCTGGGACAGGAAGCTGGGAGGGATCTGGGGCTGGGTGGTATCCATGGCCTGCTGGAGTAGTCAGCGACTGTCAGCATTTCCTTGCTAAGAGCACTGTGACTTGGGGGATATTAATCCTGGTGATATATCTACCATGTGCCCTTGGCCAAATTATCAGCCTCTACTGAGACCCCTGAGCCATAAAAGCAGAGCAACAGCAGACCTGCCTCTCCCCAGAGCTGTCGCCAAGACTCACACCAGGCTGCAGACCCGGAAGTGCCTTGCACACTGCTGCTTTCTGCCAGCTCAGTTGCCATGACAATTATGTGTGAGTGGCAAGGATGGCTTAAGTCACTGGCTGCATGATCCAGGGCTCTGGTGACGAGCTACTGAGCATCTCCATAATCCCATCCCTCCCTCAAGGCCCTAGCAGATGCTGACCACACTGAATTCTAAGAGGACAGCCCACTCTCAGGCTCTAGGGCAGCTGTGCTCTGAGCCTCCCCCTCCCCCAGACCAGCAAGCCAACTGGGGTCACGGCATGGCCAGAGTGAGGGAAGGAACAGCCATAGGGCCAGAAGATGATCAGACCCTTCAATGAGCCAAGGCCAGCTAAGGTAAGAAAGGCTAACTATGAGAAAGGAGGCTAAAGAGATAGAGCCAAGGACCTATTTGTCTGTAAATCCTGATGGTCCATCATCATCTTATAAAATAATGCTTCTGCAGCCGGGCATAGTGGTGCACGCCTTTAATCGCAGACTTTGGGAGGCACAGGTAGGAGGATTGCTATGAGTTTGAGGCCAACCTCAGAATACAAAGTGAATTCCAGATCAGCTTCCACGAGAGTGTGACCCTACTTCGAAAAACCAAAAAGTAAAAAATAAAAATAAAATAAAACAATGCTTCCATGCCCACACTCATCTGGTTGAGCTCCTGAGCCCACAGTGGGAAAGAGGAACCTGTAGGGCCCTTTTTATGTAATCTTGGTTGCTAATAAAGGAGACATCAGACGGGTATGGCGGCTCATGTCTGTAATGTCAGGACCTTGGAAGGAGAGGCAAGTTCTAGGCTAACTTGGTCTATATAGCAAGTGTCAGGCCAGTTAGGACTATAGAGCTTATCTCAAAAATAAATAAATAAATATAATTAAAAAAGGGAAAGCAAGCCTTGCATAGTGGCACTCGGGAGGCAGAGGTAGGGAGATAGCCAAGAGTCTGAGGGCATCCTAAGACTACACAGTGAATTCCAAGTCAGCCTGGGCTACAGTGAGACCCTACCTCGAAAAATAAAAAAAAATAAAAAAAAGGGGGGGGAGGGGAGCAGGTGACCAGGGAGGGGCACAATAGCATCTACTCCTTCACCGCAAAGGCTGTGAAGTCAAGTCCGGTCCTGTCCTGTAGGGACAGCCTAGGCTGCATGGGAGCTGCCCAAATCACAAGCCATTGGCAGTGAGGCTGCGGGGCTTGCAAACCAAGACCCCATCTCTGCCAAGGCCCCGGGGTTACAGCAGGTGCGCTGGGCACTCCTGGGCTGACCACACTGAATTCTAAGAAGGACTGTGGAGAACAGACCTGACAGTCATAGCCATCTTGAAGGCCACCTCCAAGAAAGTGAAGTGACTGTCAGGAACTGAGTGCTGTGGCCATGCGTCGGCCCCGGGGTGTGGCGTGGCATGCACCTGGGCCCATCCCATCCTCCAAGGAGGGAAGTCTCCAAGCAGAAATGATTTCTTGAGTAGGAGGAAGAGAAAGAGTGACCAACTGCTGACCACATGCAGCGCAAGGGCACGATGGGTGGAGTGTGGGTTCCAAGGCCACACAGATGGAATGCTCAGGACATCTTCCATAATGGTGACACCTTTGTGTTTTACCGATTAGGAGATGAAACTAGTGGGTATGGAAGGGGGGGCAGGCATGTGAGACTTGCTCTGTTCACAGCACCCTTCCTGGTCACCAGGGGATGAGGGTCTATCTAGAGTCAGACTGATAAGATTCCAGCCTTAGCAGACCTGGCGATACCCTGCTCTGAGCCCCAGCTAGGTACTGGGTGGCTAAGGTGACTCTGGTTCCAGGGAGAGGGGTACCCAGGAAACCCCAGAGCAGGACAGACCGCCCATGGTCGGTGTGTTCAATTCCCAGAGCCTCCGGGCACGTCTGCCCTGGAGCACATCTCTGGGTCCCAGTGGCTTTGTCAGGAAGTGGGGCCAGAGGAGGGGGAAGACAGGAAATGGTGAGTTGAGGACTTCCAATAGATGTGAGTTCTGCCCCCCCTTCCGTTAGGGTTACAAAAATAAGACAGAAAAAAAGACCCTACCTCGAAAAATTAAAAAGAAAAAAACAAACCTGAAGTCAAAAGTCTGCATTCCCATGAGCTAACAAGGAAAGAGGAAAGCCAGCAGCCCCAGGCAAGCTCAGCAGGCCAGAGCCAGAGCTCCGTCCGCGAGGCGGGTGCGCGAGCTCTGCAGCCCCGCTCCGCTCTCCACCTTGGCCAGGAGGCCCCAAAGAGGAGCTGACGCTCACGCCCTGGAGGGCCAACGGAAAACTGAACCAGTACAAGCTGCTTGAGCAGCTCGGGTCCAGGTGGAAAGCATTAGACACACAAACCCAACGACAGAGGAAACTGGGTAGTAAGTTCCAGCCCCTGACTGAACAGTGAGGGTGTGGACACAGCCTCTGCTCACACCCAACTGTCTGTGTGGACTTGGCCTCCGAAGCTGGGAACTGAGCCTGCCCACCATCTACGTCATCATGTGACATTAGCAAATCCCTTGATCTCTCCCTGGGCTTATGCCTTCAACAGTAACGTGGGCCGAGACACAGCCCTCTCCAGACTGCTTTAGGCCCAAGTGAGAGGATGTGGGGAAGGCAGTGAGGACCCAGAAAGAAAGGATTTACATGTTTTAGGAGTCAGTTAGACCTAAGTTTAGAACTATCCCAAGAGTAGCCTTCAGATCTTCAAAAACACAGGTAACACTCCCTGTGTCCTGGAGAGGTCCAAGACACAGCTCAGAGTGGGCATCCAGAGGGTCAGATAGGGCTGCCAGCAAGAGGGGCAGAGCAGTACCATGCCAAAGGCATCTGCCTGGTTCAAGCATTTTGGACTCCAGAATTCTAGCCAGAGAAGTCAAGACCTCAAACAAATGCCAACAGTCCCTGAAGCCCGGAGTTCAGGGGGCCACTAGAAAGGCAGACAATTCTTCAGGCAGTCCATGAGACCCTGTGCCACGGGCCTGGTCAACATGTCCAAGACCAGGCAGTTACCCCTCCTCCACAGACGGTTCATGGACAAAGCCCGCCTGTTGACCTGGAGTGACCGCTCCATCTTTGGGCTAGAAGCACAGGGAAAACTGGCTCCATGTTCCCTAGCATAGCCAAGATTACTGATTCTTCCCTTCATAGAGACCCGAAGCCACCCAGTACCTCATCATTTCCCTCTGGTAGCTCACACATGCCTCAACTCCACAGGGCCACAGGGTGGCTTGGAAAGGGCTCGGATGGAACTGACCACCTCCTGCCTTCCTGGCGGGAAGCCAGACTAGCTTCTTTCTGAAGCAGCAGACTGTGGAGAGCCTGCAGAGCCTGTTCCCTTCTGTTGGCTGACCCCCATATTTGAACAATGGCCTGGCCATACCAATAGAAAGGAGAAAAGAAGGGGGCAGAGGGTTAGGAGAGCGCATGGCCTACTTGCCTGAACATCAAACTCTTGCAGGAGGCCAGGGATGGTCTGCAGGGAGAGAAAAACAAGAACATAATCAGTTTCCTTAGATACAGAAACAGCATCAGCACTCTTGGGTTCCCCAGTGCCTGAATCAGGTAGATAGATCCTCCTTGCTTGGTGGGAGTCTCCCTCACTCCTCACAGGGAGACTGTCATTTCCATCTCTGGGGAGCAGTTCCATAGGAAAATCCATCCCCTCATGAGATTCTTTTTTTTTTTTTAACTGATAACATTTTAATTTTTGTTTGTTTATTTATTTATTTATATGAGAGTGACAGAGAGAGAGCGAAAGAGGCAGAGAGAGAAAGAGAGAGAGAGAGAGAGAGAGAGACAGAATGGGGACACCAGGGCCTCCAGCCACTGCAAATGAATTCCAGACGCATGAGCCCCCTTGTGCATCTGGCTAACGTGGGTCCTGGAGAATTGAGCCTTGAACTGGGGTCCTTAGGCTTCACAGGCAAGTGCTTAACCGGTAAGGCATCTCTCCAGCCCTCATGAGATTCTTTTTAACAGCTTTGGCAAGAAAAAAAAAAAGGATCAGAAGGTCGAAGCAGACCACAGGCTTGAGTGAGACCGCACTGCAAATGACCATCCGCTGTCTTCACCCACACGCAATGTGACCATGTCACTGGCTCCTCCCGTCTTCCCAAGGCTGCCACTTCAGGATTCTGGATTAAAACCCAGTCTTTCATGAGTGGAAAGAGGAGAATGAGTCCTCTAAAACTTCCATCAATCTACACATGATGAATGCCCACCCCACTCCATCTTTTACCAGATCCCAAGAAAGGCCCGGGGACAGAATCCCGTCCAAGAACTAAAGGAACTGCCCCGGGGAAGACCTGGAGTGCCACTGGCCACCGGGGGTCATCAGAAGCACAGCTGCTTGGTTTTCTGCTCTGTCCACAGACTGAATCCAAACCTAACTGAGCCCTGGTCATCGCCTCAGCCTCCAGGACAGATCGAGAAGCCCGCAGAGCAGAGTGAGCCCTTTGGACAACACAGCTGGGGAACTAAATCCCAATGTAACGGACACTTTAATGTTAGGAGCGGCCGCAACAGGACTGAACGTCTGGGAGGTGCTAAATGCAGGAAGCGAAGATGACTGATCCTTGTGCTGTGTGTGCACACGTGTGTGTGTGTGCACGTGCGCATGTGCGCGCTCATAAAAAGGAACTAGGAAACCTTAAAATCATCAGCTAGAGCACATGTAACAGTCCAGACTGAGGACTGACACCAGGAAGAACTTTCCCATAGCAAGCCTAACTTAACACCCCTTGATGAATCAGTCAGAGACAAAAGAAGGAAGTAACTTCATCTGAAACTGGAAAGAGAAGCCATCCACTTAGAGACGGATTCACATACAGGACACATCTTGAAAGGCATGTCCCCTTGGGCCAAAGGGGCAATGTCTGTGGGGTATCCCTCCAGTAACATGTGCAACAGAGGAAATAACATGCACATGTGTACAATGAGGGCACAAATATTTTGCAGCATTGCTAGTGACAACCAAATGTCAAGGGGAGGCCTGGGAGATGGCTCAGATGTTAGTGGCACTTGCTTGTAAAAAGCCTGATGGCCCATGTTTGATTCCCCAGTGCCCATATAAAGCCAGTTCATGAAGTGATACATGGATCTGGAGTTCTTTTGCCGTAGCAGGAGACTCTGGTGCACCTATACTTTCTCTAACTCTCAAATACATAAAAATAAAAATGTTATTTAAAAAATGTCAAAAGGACCTCCATGTCAATATTCCAGGCACTGACCAAAAAAAAAAAAAAAAAAAAAAAGTGACACGTTATGTAGCTAGAAAGAAAAAAAACATTCAAATCCTTTGTGGACCACCACTGAAAAGTTCTCCAAACCAGGCTAAATAAATTAAAGAGGATGTGACTATGGATTTTAACACATGTTGTTATGGCCAGGTATGGTGGCACAAGCCTGTAATCTCAGCACATGGAAGTCAGAGGTAGGAGGACCATTATGAATTTGAGACCAGTCTGGGACTACAGAATACAGAATGAGTGCCAGGTCAATTTAGTGCCAGGTCTAGTGCCAGCTAGAGTGAGACCCTACCTCAAAAAAAAAAAAAAATGCCGGTACATATTTGTCCTACCCAGAAGTTTTAGTTTGATTGGTTGTCCTTAAAGACTGTCATGAACTTAGAATGAAGAGTGAGAACTGAAACTGGGCATGTGTGATGTTACAGCAGAGGCGAGCAGATGACAGCATTCCTTGTTTTGTAAATAAAGTTTTATTGTAATGCAGCAAGCCATGCAGAGTGCTGCGCATGGCTTCCGCTATGCTTGACCGGCAGCCCTGGGTCCAGTTATCCCTTGGTACCTAAGAAACTCCCCTTGTGCCCTGTGTTACCACAATCCACTGGTTGGTCTGTCCTGTCCTGCCCTGTATATTACCTGGTGTGCTATGGGCATGTTATGGTCATACCCTCTTGCATGCTCTAAGTACAATATTGGTACAGTACTGATGCCTGAGCGACTGTATTGGTTACGGGTGATGACAAGGAAAGGAGTCTGTGTGATTCAGTACAGATGCAATGTTGTTCCATGGCTGGATCTGGGATCTTAATGGCAGGGCTGGCAGAGCCCACGGAGCCCACCATCTGGCCCTTTCTGCATGAGGCTCTTCAGCAAACACGGCAGCTTCCACCAGCTCCTAACCCTAGATGTGCCTCCTGCCGCCTGGACTCAGGTGGCCCCCTTTCTCCCTGGGCTCCCTCTGCGAACCAGGGATGGACACAGTTGCCTCATTCATTTGGAATGGACAGCAGACAGGATGAGGATTCCAAAACAGAGCAGCCATGTGTGGAGTCACCCCGCTCACCAAGGGCAACTGGGCACTGACTATCATCCTGGGATGGGCCGCAACAGTCGGAGGTTAAAGGTCAGGCAGCTGCTACCTGCAGGAGGGCTCTCTTCACAGAAGTGCTCCAAGGAAAAAGACACCAACAGCCACCAAGCTCCAAGAGGCAGTGCTCACCTCCACACAGACCAAGTTCTGACTGTTCTGTGTGACATAGTGTCCTCCCTTGTCACTGGAGGTCCCTGCAGGTAAAGCCAAGTGACACAGCCAGGTTTTATACCAGATATGACCCCAGTGCACACACGTGACTCCAACCACTATACTGCGTATGGGACAGGCAGACCTGATATAACTTCATCATGGGGTGCAGCATGGGGCCACTTGGCAAAGCTGGGTTCAATGCCTTTACCTCACATATGAGATTGGTGGGGTGTGGGAAGAAAAGCAGGTGGGGGGCCCTGCCCAAGGTTTATGTCATTCTATGGCCAAGTTGGCACCTGAGTATATGTCTGTCACTCATATACACTGAAATAAATTGTGTGGCGATGCCCACACAGGCATGTGTTGGAGTAGGCTGGAGCGCCTCTACTCACCTCCCCTTTCTCCACCAAAGGCTTCACCTCGGCGAGGTCCACGTCCTGTAGCTCCCGGGACATGTCTCTGCTGTCGCCTGCCTGTGAGGGGAGAGGGCCACGAGGTCAGTGCGTCCTGCTGAGAGGCTTTCTCAAGGTAGCTTGAGGCCAGGGAAGGAGAAAGGCATGGAGGCCAGGCTGGCCCACTGCCAGAGCTCTCCCCACCCACACCGGCGCCGCCATCATTCCCACAGCCCCTTCTCAGTCTGCCCAGCACAGCGTGGCAGCAGACTCCTAGCGGGGGAGGAGGGGTAAAGATACTACTCTCATAAAGCAGATGGTTCATGACTCAAAAGCAGAGTCTATGTCCAGTACGGACCCACCCAAGATACTTCTAGATGCATTCTAGAAGAAGCCCCAATTCCTGATCACAAAGCCACACATCACCCAAACTGGTATCCAAAAGGAACAAAAGGTCCCAGGGTGTCACCATATGCTGGCACTGTATGGCCTTTCTCCTACACACACACAGCACCACCTCTGGCAGGACTCCAGGCTGCCTGCAGAGAGAGGAAGAAACAAGGGACAGGAACAAGCCCAGGCCAAAGGGTTTAATAGGCACTGGGCAGTCAGTAGGACCCTGAAAAGGAACCTTAAGTAAATGGCACTTCCTGAGCCAAACCATGAGGGGCCAGACGACGGTGGCAACAGGTTTCCCAGGCTGGAGCTGGGGCAGGTACACCACGGAGGCAGGAAATGAGGGCTACAAAAGGGGCAACATTTGGAGGAGTGTGGAATGCTGCCCTAATGGGCTCCTGAGGAGAAGGGAGGGCAGGGGGTGACATTTACAGAATTGGAGGATAGAGTCATTCTTCTGGATCAGTAGTCAAATTGGAAATTTTAAACGTCCACCAGAGCAGGTGCGAGGCCCAAGAAACCCAGAAGTGTCACAAGCATCACAGAGAGGGAAAGTGACAAGATGGGGACCCAGGCCATAGCCTGATTCAAAACTACATCCAGGCCTCATGACGGTCTGCGGTAAGCGATCTTCCGAAGTGGGTCCATGATACCGCTGCCTAAGGCCCTGTGGACACCACGGTGGTGAGAGAGCTCACATCTCAGAAGTCGTGGAGGACCCGCTCCCAGCGCCCATAGGAGCCCCATGAACCACTTCTCAAGGTGAGCCAGGAGGAGCGGGCCGCCAACACAAGCCTGTCGTGGGCAGAGGATCCACTTGTCAGTGGATGCACTGCTCTGGGACCTCAGCATGACTTTCCCTGGTAGATAACCACCCCACAAGAATGCCTTTATGTAGTTTTTGGAGTCTGGGCTCCAGAACATTCCAAAAACAAAGTCAGTTTTATGTTTGTGAGCATTCCTGGACCACCGCCAGCTCGGAGGCAGCAGGCATGAAAAGGCAGGGTCAGTGAGTCTTGCTAATTCAGCGTGTTCATGGTCCCGAGACCTTAGCCGTGGGACATCACCTCGCCTACGCAGCCTGGAGAGCCTTCCAGAAGCCCAGGGCCCTTGGCAACATCATCTCACATGCTGACAGTGGAGGAGTTCGTGGCGCACAGGGGCATTCTAGTACATGCACTCTGCAGAGGGTCCAAGGGCAACTCTGGGCCTTCAAGTGCCCACTGGCTTTCATCAGCCCTGCCTAGGAGCCCCAACAGGCAGGCAGCTCACCTGGCCTTGACCCCTGGGCTCTAGCATGCATATGCCTAATACAACATGCTTTAATGTCTCTCAATGTCTCTCAATTGTTGGTCGCTAACTCAGCTAGCAAGACGCCTCATAAATTCTTCACATGATACAGTCCAGTCCAATTTGGTCAGTTCTCCACAGCTTTGGAATATGATGTCAATATCCATCTACAGGCTCTCTCCTCCTTTGGAAGTGAAAAGATCAGTCTACGCCCATACCACTCTGAACATACCCAATCTCATCTGGAAGGAGACCAGCTGCTGCCTCAGTTTCCTTCACAGCACCTGCCCAAACTCCTATCTCACACCATTTCTCCTTCCACCAGCCTAACTTCCCAGTCCACAGGCTTCATTGGGTTGAAAGATTGCAAGGGCCTCCTGAAGGCTCAAACACTTGTGAATCTGCTCTTCAGCACTGGGAGGGGTCTCATATGACAGAGCCTCCCTTAGCCAACTGGAGATGTCACAAAAGACCAGATGTGAGGGCTGACCATGGACTGTCCCAGCGTTTCTCCTCCGGAAGCGACCTTGTCTGCCAAGAGACCTTGGTCAATGTCTAGAAACATTTTAGTTGTCATGGCTGCAGTACCACTGGGGTGCATCTTGTGGGGAGAAGCCAGAGTATCACTAAAGGCCATACAATACACACAGGGCAGCTCCACAACAAAATTACCAGAGCCATAGTGACAACCGTGCAGAGGCTGAAAAACCTGGTCTAGATTGAGGGCTCGGACGTCTGTGAGGAGGCTGAAGTTGAGAAGGCTGCGAGAGGCCCGTGTGCACACGAGCAGGGTGCTGGGGACGCCCGTTCCGCCCAGGTCGCGGCTCTGTGATAACCAAGGCCACGCGTCTACCGGGCTGTGCACCCCTGTGTACCAGACGCTGACTTCTGCTCCGTGAGTCTGCCGAGTGCTGGGGCCCAGAGCACGGGCAGCCGCCAGTGGGCACGCAAACTATTCTCCCCTCCATTCTGCTGATTGGGACCAGTGCAGAGCCAGCCCCTATCTGGTTTAGTGCCTCAACCAAAGGACTTTCCACAGCTTTTCCAGATTCCTTACTAAAAAGTTATTTAGTTGCATGTGCTTTGTGTGTGGGGGGGGCACACTAGGGTCTCTTGCCACTGCAAACTAATGCCTGTCCAGCTTTAAATGGGAGGCTGAGGAGTTAAACCTGGGATTTCAGGCTTTGCAAGCAAATGCCTTTAACCACTGACCAATCTCCCCAACCCCAGATGCTTTTGTCCAAAGAAAGTATTTTAAGGTAGTTCAATATAACAAAATAGATTAATAAGGGAGAAAAAAAGCTGAGGCGTTTTAGATACAACTAAGGCTAAGCCTCCACTTTCTCCTCCTCCACTCCCCTTCCCTGCCCTGTACCTCCAGAGCTGCCCTCAGTGAGCCCCTGGGCTCCAGGAGCTGGGCAGAAGTCCAGAATGAAGCCAAGGTTTCTACCTGAGCAAGGTCTTAACACTTGCACATGGGGCCCGGGAAAGCAAGCCCAGTCATGCCACAGAAGACCTACTCTGTGACAGACCTGGCCATCCAGCCATAAGCAAGCCCGACTCCTGCCTTCAAGAGTTCGGTCTTAAGGCCTAGGCATTGTCCTTGATTTCTCTCAGGAGATATGCAGCCCTGTCCATCTGTCCTCACAGGGTGAGGCTCTTCTGCAGCAGGAAAATGCCTACCCTACCACTGCGTCTTACTCTAAAACCGGAGAGACTTGGCACTATAACATGTAAGGCCCTGAACATCCTATTATGCGTAGTAACACCCCAGGCCCGTGCCAACCATACCTCCATGTTGTGACAACTCAAAGTGCCTGATGACATTGCCAAGTGTCTGTGCGTGCAAAAGGGAGACTGACTGGGAGTGGTTGACCTAGGAACTTCCAAGGGTGAGACAAATACCCCCAAAAAAGCCTGACACAAGTTGTTAACATAGCCCCCCTTCCACACACACACACACAGTCCCACAGTCCCACACTCTTATCCCTGAATCTGATGGCTTTGGCTTGTACAACCAGCTGCAGGATTAGGTAATGGCAGGTCTCTTCCCACCAAAAAGCCTCCTCTTAAAATGGCCCCAGGTCACATCACCAGCTGACAGGCCAGCTGACATCCCTTCTACTTTTCCCAACTACCCACCCCAAGAATTCAGAGAACCCTGAGGTCAGAGGAGTGAGGGCAGCCTGGCACTAAGCTGCCGGCTACCGGGCAGCCTTGGGCCCTGACAGCTGCCTGCCACTCCACCTCCCCTGCTCATGATTCTTTTCTCCCAGCAAGCTGTGGGGCTTGAACTGAGCAGGGTCACTGGAGACTGGTGAACTGATGCTTAGCCAGGCAGTGCACTTAGCTTGCTGGTTGCCCAGGAGCCCTGGGCACTGTGAGGACACAGCCTGTGTTTCACACAGTTCATCCCAAGGTGACCCAGCAAGGAAGGGCAGGGCTCCTTACAATGCGCTCCTCCAGACACAGAATAGCCTGGATATCCACGACCTCACAGCGCCTGACACTACCTACACAAGACCATCATAATTGGAGGGAAAGATGGTGACATCAGAATTAAAGAAAGACTGGTTGAGAGGGAAAACCTATGAGGAAGAGTGCAGTTGCAAAAGGGAAAGTGGAGGAAGGGAGGGAAATACCATGGGTTATTGTCTATAATTATGGAAGCTGTCAATAAAAAAAGTTTAAAAAAATGGTGCCCAGCTAGTACCACAGGGGTCTCCAGCCTCAGATCAATGCTGTACCTTGGGGGTCCCTCTCCACTGGCAGTGTGAGACAAAAAGTAGGTAAGGCTCAGCAGGGCTGGGCAAACATCTACCAGGTCATCAAACCCCACAGAAAACTCATGGATTCATAGAGAGGGGAAAAATGTGACCCTGGCCTGGGGCAGAGAGCTCTCAGGCAACCCAAGGCCACTTCAGAATTGCTAAGTAGTCACTAGAGACAGAGAAGACACAGCCTGGGGTTCTCAAGAAGCCCTAGTAAGGTGGCAGGGCATGGCTGACGAGCCTCCGACATGGGAATCTTGCCGGAAAACTAAAGCAGTGACCCCTGTGAGATTCTCTGGGACTAGCTGGTAAGAGAGCAGCATCAGCTCTCTGGAGATTGCATGGCTCCCAGCGACCTCGATGCACATGGAGACCCAGCCAGGAGAGTGGCTGCCCACGCACCAGAGCGACCAAGCGGCCCTACTCCAGACTCGCCCTCTCCAGAGCTCAGACCCTGTCTGCCAACACTGGGACTCGGTGCTCTGCTCTGCTCTGTCACTCCTCTTAGCTGAAGCCACTTTATGGTACCCTCCTCTGTCTGCTCTCCCATGGGACAAGACAGGAGGCATCCAGGAAACATACATCCAAACCTGCTCCAGGACTGCCATGACGCAGCACTATGGAAGAGCGGGCGTAGGTTGGAGGACAATACGTACTAGGCACAGGCCACCTCCGTGGCACCAACTCTCATCTCCGTGCGATCCCTGAGCGTCACCACATCCCCAGGAGGAAGGGACCAGCATGCTGCAAGTCCGCAAACTGCAAGCTGGCTCAGCACGAGGCAGCTTTGAAAGGAAAAGCTGATAATGACATCACATCACGTTGCCCTAAATGTACACCCAGACCTCATCTCCACCCCTTGCTTGGGGTGGCGACTGCAGCCACGGAACTCAGGGTGCATGTGAGTCAGTGGGGAGTAACACATTCCTCCCTCTCGACTGGGTAAGATCCCATGACTTGGCACAGCATTGGATTTTTTTCCTCCACAATAAGCCAGAAGGGCCTCCGTTTTCAGTTCTCCCCAAGTCCCATTATGACTTGGCAATAGATACTCCAAGTGTTTCACGTGCTCCTCAAAGAAGTCTGATGGGAGGCTTGCCCACCATATAGATGGGCAACTTGAGGCCCCAAAACAAAGGCCCGTGAGGCTTCCCAAAGGACCCATGTCTGGATCCCTCACTCAGAGGGAAGGACAGCAACCTCACTCTCTCTGTTGTGGGTGCAGATGGGGGACTGTGGGGTGGCAAACAACCTCCCAGAGTCCTTCAGTGAAGCAGAGAAAGGGAGACTGGAGGGGACCACTGGCAAGTGTACCCGATTGAAGCTGTCAGCAACTGGCCCAGATTTTGCCCTTTTGGTGAAAAGCCACGTGAACGCTGGTGTCCTTTCCAGAACACTGGGCTCTTTACAGAGCAGATCATTATGGAGAGGGTGTCAGCCTGTGCTGCTGATGTTTGCGGAGCAGCCCCCAAATGCAGCAACCCTCTGAAAGGTATGGGTGGAAATCCCACCCATATGCTAACGCCAGAGGAAAAAGTTTTGGGAGCTATGCCTGGCTCCCCAACCTTCCTGTAGGAACACTTTTATGTCAGCCCAAAGAATTTGAAGGCAAGGTACTTTCCAAGGCCCTCTCAAGTGTTTTTGTTTGTTTGTTTGTTTGTTTTTGTTTTGTTTTATTTTTGACCTCTGAATGCAAAGACACTAAGGAGAGTGAGGCAGAGGCAACCTGAACTGTTTTTCTTAAGCAATCCACCTCACAAACACTGCAGGTAGACTCAAGGAACCTCCAAGAAAGCTCCCCAGCTAGGAAAAGTGAAGGGGGGGTATGACACCCCGGTGATCAGAGCAACGGGACACAGACTTGCAGACCCAGGACTCAGCACGGAGCACCGAGTGTCCCGCCTTGTTCCACCCTGAAAGGACAGAACAGGGGTCACAAGGAGAGGCAAGTCCAGCCCTACTCTCAGGCCGTGGAGGCTGTCCTCATCCCTGGATACCTGGTGGCCCTGACACTTGCTTTTTTTGTTTTTTCCTCCCAGTCCTTGGACTTAACCAAGGACCACGTTTGCTAAGAAAGTATTCTCCCTCTTAATTACATCCCCTCGCTCTCTGATTTACTGCTTATCTGGAGACAATGTCTCACACTAAGTTGCCCAGGTATGCCTTGAACCTGCGATCCTCCTGCCTCAACTTCTCAAAAGGATTACAGGCCGGCTCCACAAGGCCAGGTTGAAGCGAAAACGTTGTGTTCCACTAGAACAGGTCAGGGAGAGCAGAGGGCTGGCTGAACACCACAGCAGGAAGAGGGAGAGGCAGGAACCTCAGGGCTCTTCCTTCCCAAGGCACCACAGAGGTGTACTGGCACTGAGGTCTGGGCAGCGAGCGCGTTGGCAGACTGTCTCAGGGACAAGCCCAATAACTGGAAGCCTGAAGGAGGACACTGGTCACGTTAGCGGGTTATTCTGAGAATCTGTAAGACAGGCGGGAGGTGAGCCGGCTAGCCTGAGACAGCTTCTTGAAATCTCAGAGCCAGCATTAGCCTAGGACAGAAATGGACCTTCATACAGAGCCCTTTTGTTCCTGAGATCAGATGGCATGCTGGCCACCCTAATGAGAACCTTACCCAAAATGGCTCTGCTATTGTCGTGCTTCAGAACGGCTCTCTAGGCCTTCCTGTAAAGACACATCAAGGTTCCTCCCTCGTGGGTAGCTGCCTCCCACGGACACATGGAAGGGCAAGTCGAGAACGGTCTGGGGACCTGCACCCACTTCTCTCAGCAGAACTCTACAAAGGGTCAAAGACTCCCCCAGATTTAAGAAGGGGAGCATCTATAAAAGACTTGCTTTCAAGTCCTTCACCTGGCACTCCCTCAGGTGGGGAAACACTGGCTAGACTGAAAAAACCTAGAGCTGGTACCCAGAAGGGCAGAGGGTAGGCAGGCCCCACTAAACGTTGAATGGAAAAATTGGAAATTCTCATCATAAGAGGCTTTATCACCATACCGTTACTGGGTTGCCAAGGCAAACTCCACACCATTCTTCCCAGCACCCCACCTAGGGAGCTCAGCTCCATGCCAACAGCTAAAATGTTTCCCTCCACCTCTGGGACCAACTTCCTGTTAGGCCTCAGTGTCCCCACTTAGCCCCTATGTATAATTCCTCCCAACAAGACAGATGGAGGCCAAGTTCGGCAACAGAAACTTCTGCACAGCCCAGCTCCATGTCGTTTACATAAGAGAAAGAGCTGGGGGGGGGGGGGGAACAGCTGGCCTGAGATCAGGTGGCTTCAAGAAGGCAGGAGGCCTGCAGTGAGTCCAGTCAGGCGCACTCCTCCCCAAAGCGGGGCCCAAAGGCTCTGGATGGCCTGAAAAGGCAAAGCTGGTATTGGAAAATGGCTAGGTGGCACACCCTTTGAGCCACACTCACTGCCTTGATTGTGAACATGAAAACCTCCTGCACCGCCTGTTTTCTGATCTAGAGGGGGAAAAAAAGCATCTCCTAGCTCAATTAGATGAGGCAATGCTGGGTGGTAAGAGCTACGTATTGAACCTATTAATTGCCAGACCTGGAGGGCGTCAGGCAGAAAGGCACAGCATGGGTGCCAGCCCCCCTCTTCTCTGCTGTCCCCCAGACTCCTGGCGAAAAGGACTACCTTCAGTCTACCCCTGCCATAAGCTTGGGTTTTCAGGAAAATCTCGATAAACAAAGTCTGGGTCTGGCATTTGCGGGCATATTCACAGACCTGGGCCGGGTTTTATCATAAGGGTCTGGACGCTGAATGCCAAGGAGTGGCTCTAGTGTTCCTTGTGCGTCCACAGTGGCCCACATGCTGTCCCCTGTTCTCAGTTCAGCTAAGGTTCTTATATCCAGATGACACTAGGCTATCCTCCCTTCACAGAGGAGGAAACTGAGGCACAGAGCTTCCCAACTGCTTACTTTCTCCAAGCATCTCAAGATGTCTCTGTGCAAAGGCCCAAAGGCTCTGAAGCCCCTCCCACTCAGAGTTCAGTCGGACTCTCCCCTCTTAAGCCACACATCCCCAGGAGGCAAGTCTCCTTCCTCGTCCATTCAAGGCGTACTTGCAGGGACTAAAGGGGACAAGGCATGACACAGCACTTGCCATTCAGAGAGAAAGAGAGAGAGAGAGAGGTCCCAGTGGTCCCTTCCCAGGCTTCCTGACTTGTGTCTAGCCTGGCTCTCCGCTAGACCCACAAGTACTGAGACATCATCCTGACCTGTCTGAGAAGCCATGGGTTTTGAAGCCTCAGATGGACCCTCCGCAGCTTTGGACCACCAAAAACAAACAAACAAAACCATAAAAGCCGGGCGTGGTGGTGCACACCTTTAATCCCAGCACTCAGGAGGCAGAGGTAGGAGCAGCGCTGTGAGTTCAAGGCCATCCTGAGACGACATAGTGAATTCCAGGTCAGCCTGGGCTAGAGTGAGGCCCTGCCTCAAAAAAACAAAACAAAAAAAACCCATATAATATTTCTTATTTCTGCCCCCTGCTAGGGCAAGCTCAGACCACCAGGGTTCAATGCACCCAGGGAAGGGATTCCAGCTCAGTTCAAATTCACCATGCATCCTGGAGCAGACAGCCAACCCTGTAAAGCCACCCAGTGAACTGGGATTTTTGTCCCTTTCTCACTAAACTGACTTTGCTAATCCCTAAACTTTTGAGTTATACTTCAAAGAAAAGTCAGCTACCTTCTACCTTGTGCCTCCAAAAGGCCTCACCAGAAACTCAGTGAACAGGCAAATTCCTATTCACCCCTCCAAAAGACAGGCCAAACCAAGTTCAGTCCACAGAGACTACTGGGAAGGGCCCAGGAGAGAGACAAAAGGGGAGCTGAGGGGAGAGGAGAGGAGGGGAGAAGAGGGGAAGGAAAGGGTGAGGAAGGGAGGAGAAGAGAGGGAAAAGACAGGAGAGGGGAAGGAGGGGAGGGGAGGGGAGGGGAGGGGAGGGGAGGGGAGGGGAGGGGAGGGGAGGGGAGGGGAGGGGGAGGGGAGGAGAGGAGAGGAGAGGAGAGGAGAGGAGAGGAGAGGAGAGGAGAGGAGAGGAGAGGAGAGGAGAGGAGAGGAGAGGAGAGGAGAGGAGAGGAGAGGAGAGGAGAGGAGAGGAGAGGGGCCCAATGTCTTTAATCCTGATTCCCATCTGTAAAGCGGTAAGAGGCTGGACAGGGTCCATGGTAACCTTGGTCCAATCCAAAGGACCCAGACAATGGTTGGTAATGTCAGGTTTCATTATCACTGGGAGGAAAACTTCTCAAGGCAGCAGACCCTAAAACATGATCCAGGAACTCTAAATTGCCTCGGGACATAGGGCTGTGTCCTCTGCCTCCATGGGACTCAAGCTACCCCAGTCACTCCAGGTGTTTGCTGGAGCCCCTCCTATGGGCTGTGCCCTGCCCAGGATGCTGGGCTCCAGGCCCGGGCGTGGCAGGTAAAGTCCTCCTCTTCACCCACAAACCACATACCCTCGGCTGAGAGACAAGGCCCCACGTGCTGAGAAGGCACACATGGGTGAACTGGTCCAAGCATAACTCTTACCCCAGAGTACCACCCTTGGCCAGTTTTCCAGTCCTTTATGCAAACTCTCCCTCAGAGCTTCCTTGGCCTCACCTGGTGCTACCCTGGTCTACAACCGGGTGAGCCTCTCCACATACCAACAGGGACCTGTACCTTGCTGCTATTGCCTCCAGTGCTGGAGAACCCCCTGAGGACAAGAGAAGACTTCCCTCTCTGAATCCCACTTTTTCCTGCGAACTAGTTTTAAAGCAATTCTGGTTAGAACTTCAGTGATTTTGGAGAACTGAAATGTTTCAAGTACAGAGCCAAATTATCTCTAAGTAGCCATTTACCATCCACCTCTACAGGTGACCTCATCCCTGTGACTATTAGGATTGTCCTTTTGAAATGAATGTACAAGCAGACTCTTAGTATTCACCAACCCAAAAGCTAAGACTGTCATCAGAGAGTAACTGAGGCCTTTGCAGTAACCGGCCTACCCCATGTACCTACCAATGGATTAAAAAATGGTTCCGATTCGTTTGTGAAATTGTTATCAAATGGAGACACTGAACTCGGAGTAACCTAAATCTGTGTTCCCAGATAATAGTCACTCACATAGGGCTCCTGCATAAAGTATCTCTTATTCCCTTAGAGGTCTTGCTAACACATCTGAGCTTTGCCACCAGGAGCTAAAAAGGACACAAACAAGCTGAATGCCTAAGGCTGGCTAGGAAGGGCTGGTCTTGGTCACCTTGCAGGGGAACACACCCTTCCCCACACTCTGCTAACAGGCACCTCCCAGTTCCAGCCAGAGGACTGCTGCTGGGGACCCGCGAGAGGGGCCACGGAAGGGAAGGGAAGGAAGCGACCCATAAATTCCAGGTTCAGTTATTAATTTGACAGAGATGGGGACAGCAAGAGCCCCCCTTCCACCTCCAGGCCCGCAGCATTCCACACGCCCCGCCCAGAAGCTCCACCGCGGCCGGAGCTGAATCAGAGACCGCGGCGGCTCTCCCGGGACGACGTGCGAACTGTTCCAGCTGTTCTCCCCGCTGGACGTGGGGAGAGGCCGGCTGGGGAGACCGCGGAGGGAAGGGAAGCGGGGGAGGGTGGGCGGAGGCGAAGATGACGCCACTCCTCGAGCCGCGGCCAACTCGCGGGGCCGCCAGAAGCCCGCGCGACCCTCCGCTCGGGGCGCCAGCCCCGGGCCACCTCGGGGGTCCCCATCCCGCCCGGCCCGCGGCTCCGCGCCCGCCGACACTCGCTCCCGCGCGGGCAGCACGCGCCGTGACACGCCCTGGACCGTCCCCAGCACGCGCACACACCCGCTCACACGCACGGCGCCGGCCCCGGGGACTCGATGGACTCTCTCGGCCTGGGATCCACACCCGTTCGCCGCCTTTCGGGAAAGCACACACCCCCTCCACGTCCTCTCCGCTGTCCCGCTTATTTCTCCCCACTCCACGGACAAGCGCGGCACAGCGGTCGCTCCCTCCCCAGGCACCCCAACACCCTGCACGCACGCGCGCGCGTTAACACACACACACACACACACACACACACACACACACGGCCCTCTGTATCCACCGTCCACAGGCGTCAGCTGTGATCTAGGATGACATCAGGAAAAGCGCGATCCAGGTGTTCCTGGACTGGCTCCTCGCCCAATGTCCACTCCCCGAGCGCCACATCTCCAGCTCAGGGGAAGAAGGGAACGGGGACTTCTCTCTCGTTTTCCTTCCCGGACCCCCCCCCACACTCCATCCTCTGCGATGCAGACGTCCCAATGCCTCTGCCAACGCCCGAGTCGCCAGGTCCCCGGGGCGATGGGAGCTCTCGGGAGCCCCAGGGACCACAAAGGGCGGGTCGGGCGCCGCAGCGGTTTCCCGCGGGCGAGCTCTGCTGCGGGATCCTCGTAGAGGCAAGGGCATCGGGCCGACTTACCAATGCAAAGAGAACAGAAAGCAGCCGGAGGCTCGGGACCCGAGGATGGGCGTGCGTGCGTGCGTTCCGGAGCCCGAGCGGGGTTTGTTTATGTCTCGGCCGGGGATGACTTTATAAGCGCCGCGGCCCCGCCCCCAGGCCTCGCCCCGCCCCGGCCCCCCGGCGCCCGGCACGCCGCGGGGACACACCCCTGCCCCGCTGCTCCCCGCTCCCCGCTCGCCCCGGTCGCGCCGGGCCAGGCAGGGCCGGCTGGAGCCGCCGCCTGTTGCGCAAGCCTTGGTAGGGGTGTGGCGCGGGGGAGGGATCTCGGGGCCAGCTCTGTGGGTCCACTCTGCGGTCCCCTCCTGGGTCCGCGGCGGTGCGCGGAGTGTGCCATGTGCGTTCGCGTGCGCGCTCGTGCGGGTGCGTGCGGACCTCTGAGTGTCCGCGAGACCCCGCCGCCGCCTCGGAGTTTCTTCTGGGCGGCTCCCCGACTTCCGGCAAGGTCCCCACGCCTCCACTCCCACTCCTCCCGAGCCCCGGTTCCCGCTGCCTTCCTTTCTCTATGTCCGCTTCCCCAAGCCACTCCATCCCCTTCCGAGTCACCGCAGCTCGCCGCTGCCAACCTCCTCTCTCGCTGGCGTTGCAGCTTGCACATCCCTGAGGTTGGCATCTTCCCTTGCCTAAGACAGACTCTACACCTTCCCACCCCTGCCCCCATCCTTCATCCTCCGTCCTGGCCAGCAGACAGCATTCTCCCTGCAGCCTTCTGGGTCCCCAGGACTCATTCCAAGGGTGGCCCGCCCTGCTGGTAGGAGCGCTTTTCTAAAACTGTGGCCTGAGTGCCTATTACCAGACCACAGAAGCTGAGGATTTCCATCCTGACCGCACCTGAGACTCTCCAGAGAAGTTGTTCTTAAGCAGGTGGATGGGCCTCACCCCACCTAGGTTTAGTCAGAATGTCCAACCAGTGTGGGCCAGTCACTGAGGTTTGAAAAAAGTTCTCCGGATTGATTCTAGTATGAAGCCGCAGTTGAGAAGCACAATGCTAAAGAGACATCATCGTTTTATGAGTAAAGAAAAGACTGACTCACAGCTTGGCCCAGTCATTTCAAAGCCACCTGCTTAGCCTTGAATTCACTACTATGCTCTGGGCTACCTCAAGCAACCCTCCTTTTCTTTCCTATGGAATGGCGACCTCTGCTCCATTAGCCCTTCAAGGTGTCCTCGAGGTGCGAGCCTGACTGTCTTCTTCCCCTCGTGTGCCCCCAGAGACCCTGGTCTTTATTCAGTCATGTGTGGACATCTGTGGAGTTGTCTAGGAGCTAGGCTCGATCTAGGTTATGGGAGGAACCTGACAAGGCAAGGCCCTTTCTTTCAGGGGCACAGCAAAATCGAGCCTCAAGACCCAGGTTCTCCATCCAGACAAGAAGGCTAAGCTAGCTCATCTGGACCCTAGGCCTACTAAGTCCAGGGATCCTCCAGGACCCTTGCGCTGATGAAATGAACTAATTAGTTGACATCCTTGAAAGCCACGGTTTTGACCAGTGGTCCTTTCGGATCCCTATCAAATGGAGCTCTCTGCCATTTTCCCATAACCTCGCCTATTTTGTCTGTCAACAAATATTTATTGAGTACCTATGGTTTACTTTCTGTCAAAAACAAGTGTGAAATTTGAAAGTGTGGAGTTGCCCTCTTCTTCTTATTATTATTATATTATTATTGTTATTTTAATTTGACAGCAACAGAGAGAGAAAGAGGCAGACACATAGAATGGGTGTGCCAGGGCCTCCAGCCACTGCAAATGAACTCCAGACATGTGCGCCCCCTTGAGCATCTGGCTAAGGTAGGTCCTGGGGAACCCAGCCTGCAACAGGGGTCCTTAGGCTTCACAGATAAGTTCTTAACTGCTAAGCCATCTCTCCAGCCCCCAACTTCTTTCTTAATGAATGGAACCCCCAGTGTGTGGGCTGGGGAAAGGCATTTGCCAGAAGAGGTCAGTTCCTGGCCCTTGGAGGACGTCTGCCTTTGGGAAAGGCCACACAGGGCATCCCAGACCTACAGATGATTCCCTGAGGATGTTGCCAGTGGGGGCTGGGTCTGCCCTGAGGAACCCCAACCTCCTAGGTGACCTGCTGAGCTAAGTCAGGGAAGAACTGGGTCTGTGGCGGCTCACATCTGTCATCCCAGCACCTGGGAGGCCATGGCAGGAGGGGTATCATGTGATTGAGACCAGCATGGGCTACAGAGTAAACCCATGTCTCAAAACAATAACAACAAAGGAAGTCAAGGGACAGGGTCAGTAGAGTGGACAGAGAATGGTGGCGACAGGAGGGAAGACCGTGAACCTTGGGACATGTTTTGCCCAGAGCGGTGACCTTTGAACCCTAGATCCAAATCGCCTTGGGAAAGTTCTTAGATCACAGGGCAGCACGATGGCCTCTTCCACCGAGCGTGGTGGAGTGAAGCACGCGTGTGTCTGTGGCAGCCGTTTTTAGGAGACGCCGGCTCTGTTCAACTGAGGGTGAACATCCAGGAGGCAAGGTGCTTTCCCTAAACCAGGGTCATCCTTAGAGGTGGGAGGATGAGCTGTGCCGGGACAAGTGCCTCCCCAGCCCCAGCCAGCTGAGGCAGCAGAAGCTGCTGGTTGAATGTGGCCTGCACTGCGCTGAGCTGTTGGAATGATTCTTCGTTCTCACAGGTCAGCAACAGAATTTGATTTGCTTAGTAAATACACCCAAGCTGCCAGCCCGACACACAGAGAGAGTAGATTTTCCAGATTCATGTCCCCTGGAAACTTCTATTCACTTACACCGTAGATTTTTTTTTTTTTTTTTAATGGCCATAGGATTCATTTGTCCTCAACTCTTTCTTGCAACCTGTTGAGTTGGGAGAGACCCTAGGAGCAGCTGGATTCATGGGAAGAACAAAGGTATCTGTGGTCTTCAAATTCAAATGCCATCACTTACAAGCCTTGGAAGGTTACTACTCCTCTCTGTGCATGGAGGAAATGGGTGACAGGAACTGAGGTGACAGATGCGGCCCTCCCAGTAAAATGAGAAACGGTCATTAAAAGTCATGCCTCTCTAGCTTTAGTGCCAGCCTAGCTTAGATACTTCTCTTCTCCAACAGCTGTCTCTCCTCTCCAGGTCATTCTCTTCTGCAAGTAAGCCTTCATGGCAATGGCAACCCATTCTGAAACAGTCCTCTCTGGACCCCAAGATCCTGCAGCTACTGGGGTACATTCTGTGGCCACTTTTCTTCTCCCAGCTTCTCAAAACAGAAATCTATACATACATTCCCATTTCCTCATCTCCTCTTCTCTTCATGGTGGGCAGTTTACCAAGTTCTTGGACCTGGCCAAATCCTTCCCCTTGCTTCATGACACCAAGTCCACTTTCAGAGCTGTGTGTCTAGACCTGCACTGCTCTATTGACAACCTGTGGAAATTACTCCATTCTCTGTGACAGACGGCTATGAGCCGTGGGGAAAGCTATAAAGGGAACCACTTGAACTGGGAGAAATTTAAGGTACAGGATAAATACTTTCAGCATGAAAGAAGAGCTGATAATGTTTGACCCTAGTTCTTATGAGTCTTCTTAGATGGTCATAACCAAGTCCTTGGGGTCTTAACAAAGCCAATGAGTTTATTCAGTTCTAGAGGCCAGAAGTCCAGCGCCAAGATAATACAGGACCTATTCCCTGTGAAGGCTGCAGGAAAGACTGGCCTAGCCTCTCCTAGTGTCTAGTTCTCCTGGAAGCCTTTAGTGTCTCTTGGCTTATAGAGGCAGCACTCCAGGCTCTTCTCTTCCATCAGATGCCTTTCTCTTGTTATTGTGTGTCCCCTCATAAGTCTGCTGGCAATCTGACATTATTTTAACCAATTGCAATGGCAAAACAAACAAAACCCAATATTTCCAAATGCAGTAATATTCTAAGGGTCCATGTGGACATACATCTGGGAGTTACTATTCAACCCAGTGCATGGTAAACATAGGCTTAGCAAGGATGTATTATATTACAACACAACCTGCTCAGTTGCCTGCTAGGACAGCCCTGAGGGTGTCACACATCAAAAGCAACTCCTGTCTCTTAAACCTTTCTAGCTCTGTTGTCTGCCGGTGTGGCAATGGGGCCATTACCCAGGAATCCAGACCTTTCTCTTCCTGCCTACATTCTTATCTAACTATCTAGTTTCTCATCACCTTCTCTACAAATATCCCTTTCACCTCCAGCCCTGACCTTTTCCTAGGTAGTCTGCCCATATCCTTCCCCCAGAGGGACGTCTCTCATCCACTGTCTTGAGACACTCTTAGGGATGACCGTTTCCCTACTTCCTGCCCCACCCTCCTTGAAGGCATGAGAACACTACCATGTGTGGGTGACAGGTACACGGAGGTGACCTGAGTCCCTCTCAGGTGGGAAGGCTCACAGCCAGTGGATCTTCACCAAGCTGCTGTCCTTACTCCTGCCATCAGGACCAGCAAGGTTACAGAGTGACAACTCTGTCCCCAGGGACCTCTAGCCCACCTAAAATGGACATGGCTTCTGGAAGTGTTGGGTTCTGATCATCCCATCACTGTCCTCCCGACCTAATCTCTGGCGTAAAGGTATAAGGATGGGGGTATGAGGGAGATGACTAGGTGAGAGGAAATCACGACACTACAGTGAGGGCCCCGGGAGGAGTTCTCATCCCTCTACAACGTGAATTCCTGGCAAAGCGATGCCACCTAAAATATCAATCTCAGCAGATGGGAGGGGAGAGAGGGGAGGGCAGGGGAGGGGGTGGGAAACACAAATGTAGACCCAAATGGCAATGATACCGTAAAATTCTACATCTGAAAAGGCAGAACAAATGGCTGAACCTTCACCAGGCCCTTAGAGGGAACATCTGAGCCACAAGACACTGGAGAGGATATGATGAAGATGGACCTCAATCTTCTACAGCTTCTCTCTCTTTCTTCCTCCCTCCCTCCCTCCCCCCCCCCACTCTTCTCTCTAACTCTTGTATATTAGTTATCTTTTTCTTCCTTTTCTTAGTGGGCACTGACCTGCAACTCCCAGTACCAGCATGTGGCTATCATCCACAATGAGCTTTTGATCAGAGAGACCTTCAAGGATTCCTAAAAGAAAGACAGATTTCTGTCAGAGTACTCATTGACCCACCTAAGGTTAGTGGTAAGACCCTACTGCTGAAGACACCTTATGCGGTTGACACATAAAATGGAATGGAATGGCTGGAAGCTGGAAGAGAGTCAGTCCCCAGACAGTCAGTGTGTCTAGTGGCAGAAGGTGCTACATGGGCGACTGGGGGAAAAAGACCAATATCTGTCTAAGAAACTCATGGTCTAACCTACTTAGAAGCAAATAACCTGTTGTGATGCCCACACAAGTGCAATAGTGGCACACAGCCATGGTGGGAAACCAAGTGCTTTTGATTTGGCTAACTAATCCCCTCAGTGGTACAGGACCCATAGCTGGAGCTGGGAAACAAGTTAGAACCATATCCAAACATAAGCCCACTCTCCAATATCAAGCTACCATCAATTGTGGGATACAAGAGGGCCTCCACCTATTAAATTCTCTATTAAAAAAAAAGTAAGGGTTATATCATTTGTCCTGGTGCTAACTTACTCTCTGATGGAGAATCTGCTTCTCTTTTTCAGATAGACATAGATCCTAAGGAGAGAGCCACCCCATCATACCTCAAAAGGGCCCCGGCTGAAACTAAGAAAAATTGGCGAAACAAGCAAGGGTGAGGTTTTCTTGGTGAACCAGGTACCGGCACAAGGGTGAAGGAGATCAACACAGAGAAAAGTCAACTCCTACCAAATCAGAGATCCAGGGACCCAGAGGCCCCCAACACCTCATCACTGAAGCAGACCAAGAATGAACCCAACATGGCTCAGGAAAATTTTGTGGAAGAGGGGTCAGGAAGAATATGTTGGGTCATGATATGCAGAGACATTTATCCTACCCATAACTGTGGGCTAACTCCACAATGCATGACCCATATACCTCAACATGGAGGGGCTAAGGGGAGGGGGTAGGTCACGGATGAGCCAAATAAGGGTACCAAACTGACTGTATTCGCTGAGTACAAAACTAATTAATAAAAAAATTTTAAATAAAATATAAATCTTACCAGATCCCTAATTTTATATTGGACTTCCCAGCCTCCAGAACCAAGCAGTCCATTTCTGCTGCTTATAACCCAACCACTTTATGACAGGTTCTTACAGCAGCCCAAAAAAGGCAGCAAAGAAACAACTCTTCGCTGGGTGTAGAGGCTCCTGACTGTAATCCCAGCCTTCTGGAGGATGAAGGAGGAGGATTGCTAGTGTTTGAGGTCATCCTGGGCTATATATAGAGTAAGAAATAACCAAACTGCACTAAAACCCTATAGGTGTTGGTCCGGCAGCTAGAGCTAGCCCAGTGTGCTTTAATTGCCCTCCAGCAAATTTGCTGTCCTCCAACCAGGCTTTTAGTGAGTTACCATACCTGTTTGGTAAGAAAGGCCCATGCCTCTTGGAGTACCAAGAATAAAAGAATGAACAAAAACACATATGTCTAACCTACCAGAGAAACACCCAGAACCAATGATGACATGAGTGGGAGAAAAGCATCTATGGCAAGTAAGACCCCCTGCCCACAGGGTCTTAAACGACTCTACAACCCAGAATTGGTCCAACTCCAGGGCTAGGGAGATGCCTCCACTGGAAAATGCTTGCCTTGCAAGCATGAAGACATGGTCCCAATCCCCAGGCATGGTAGCATGTGCTTGTAATCCCAGACCTAGGCTTGCTGGCTGGACAGTCTAGCATGATTAGGTGAGTTTCAGGCCAGTGAGAGACCCTGTCTCAAAAAATGTGGAAAGCCGGGCGTGGTGGCGCATGCCTTTAATCCAAGCACTCGGGAGGCAGAGGTAGGAGGACTGCCGTGAGTTCGAGGCCACCCTGAGACTCCATAGTGATTTCCAGGTCAGCCTGGGCTAGAGTGAGACCCTACCTCAAAAAACAAACAAAAAAATGTTGATGGTGGGCTGGAGGTTAAGGTGTTTGCCTGCAAAGCCAAAGGATCCAGGTTCGGTTCTCCAGAATGCACGTTAGCCAGTTGCACAAGGGGGCACAAGCGTCTGGAGTTCATTTGCAGTAGCTGGAGGCCCTGGTGTGCCCATTCTCTCTCTCTCCCTCATTCTCTGTCAAATAAGTAAATAAGTAAAAATATTTTTTTAAAGTGTATGGTGTTTCTAAGGGACAACACAAGGGTTGTCCTCTGGCCCGTGCACCAGCACAATTGTGCCTACATACATGTACCCGTATTCACAACCTATCCTACTCCAGAGAGTGAGGAGGAGTCCTCTGGATAAAAATAGCATTGTTGTCTTCGGATCCCCCAACTATTGGGAGCGTTTCCTTCTTTTCTATTAGTTAGAACTTCTTAGTGCATCTCTGACATAAATATCCCTTCAAACGTCTTGAGCACTGAAGTGAGGGGTTTCTGCTGGCTCGTGTAGGACAGTTATCTTTAGGTACAGTTGGCTCCAGGCTCTGATGTTTCTACCTTTCTGTCTCTGCTGGTCTCAGTGTCTCTCGGATTAGTTTTAGGTGGCGTTGGCTTTGTTTTCAGACACATTCTTTACTGATTAAATGACATGGCTGTCAGGCGATATGTAGCTCAATGGGTTAGAGATCTCTTTACCTCTGAGAAAGGCAGAGCCCCAAGAAGTTGCCTTTCTGTTCTTTGAAAGGCTGTGTGAGCTTTGAGGAGCCCACTTACATGCCAGACAGATGCTTGCTTTGAGATTGCTGGTTCTGCAATGTGAGGAAGGCGGCGCTGCCCACCTTCCTCACCCCGCCTGACAGATGGCTCCATGGGTCATCCGCTCCTCCGCCTGGCCGTGCAGGCCGCTATTTCCTCCAGCATGCCCCTTCCAGCTGAGCCTGCCTGCCGGCCACAGCCTGTGCCTCCACATTTCGCCTCCTTGGGGCAGGGGCTCCTTCTTGAAGACAGTGGCTCCTCCATCTTGGAAATGTATCATCTTACCCAAGGTGGGCATTACGCAATGTTGGCTAAGTAGATGGAAAGCATGCAGGGACAAAAAGGAGGAGAGGAGAAAGAGGAGGGAAGAAGAGAGTGGTGTGGGGAGGGGGGAAGGAAGCACACTTGAGCTTTATAACACAGACAGTTGTCTTGACACTGCTCTCGTTCCTGTGGGCTGAGAAGACAGCCCAGTGCGGCTCTCGGGCTTCGCGGCGCACGGGAGGTTGGGTTTACCGTATCCATGGAGATGCTGCTGCCGGCGTGGTGAGAGCAAATGACAGTCTTTGTTAGCAGCAGCCTGACTGCCCCCCCCCAGCCCTGGCCCACCCCCAGCTGGGGCTGTCTCAAAAAAAAAAAACCTCAAAAGGATTTTTTTTTATAGCAAACTATAAAACAAACTTTACCACCTGATCACAGGAGAGCTGTTCCCGGCAGCGTCTGCAGGCCTGGATTTTGCTAGACCCGGTGTGGAATTCCATGCCCGGTCAGGGCCAGTAAACTATCCTGCCTGGTATTATTAGAATCAGGGGGGAGTCTAGTGACTCCCCACTTATCTTTTCCCTACCACGCTTTTTTTTCTATATATTTTTTATTTTTATTCATT
This sequence comes from Jaculus jaculus, assembly GCF_020740685.1. Classification (NCBI taxonomy): domain Eukaryota; kingdom Metazoa; phylum Chordata; class Mammalia; order Rodentia; family Dipodidae; genus Jaculus; species Jaculus jaculus. The sequence goes on along the minus strand of NC_059103.1, from coordinate 205,238,564 downwards.
TATTTATTAGGGAGAGAAAACAAGAGAGAGACGGAGGAGAGAGAGAAAGGGAGGACCAGGGCCTGTAGGCACTGCGGAAGACCTCCAGACACGGGCATCCCCATGTGCACCTGGTTTACGTGGGTGCTGGGGAAATCGACCCCAGTCCTTAGGCTTTGCAGACAAATGCCTTCACCACTAAGCTTGGCCAGCCTCAAAAGTTGGCAGAATGGATGGAGAGGTGGAACCCAGTTTTCTTCCTCACAAGTGTGGGGTGGGAACTATGTGGAAAGCAGTCTTCAGACATGCCAGGATCCATTGCAAAGACCCAGAAGTTGAGGCCACACTTTGCTACCATGAAGATATCCAAGTCCTGTCCAGGTCTGGGAAGGTGCGTCATATGACGCCTTGGACACGCAGTTGCTAGACAGACCCCTGAGGATGTGATCACCTGACTGGACCAAATAGCAACATCCACACAACAGCCCGTCCATGGAAAATGGAGCCAAGCCAGGGGCTGCACAGAAGAGGAGAAGCAGTTACCAAATGTCACCTTCGCACCCACCTTCCAGAGGAAGCAGGCCACCCTCAAGGTGGGTGTCACCTCATCTGCCCAGAGATCTTTCATATTATATTGCCCAGAGTTCTTTCATAGTATATTGACTTTTGTTTTTGCAGCAGAGTCTCATATCTCCCAGGCTGGCTTAGAACTCAGTATGCACTTGAGGATGACCTTAATTCTGCTGCCTCCACCTCCCGAGGCACGCACCACCACACTCAGTTTGTGTAGTGCTGGTGATCAAACCCAAAGCTCCATGCGTGTTAGGCAAGCAGTCTGCTAACTGAGCTATACCTCTAGCCTCAACATGTAATGGCTTGTTTATAATGTGCTTTATTCCCGTAGCCATACACAACGAACACCTTTGCACTTAATGGGTCCACCCACGCACTTTTCACTCCCTTACTATAAAATAGAGCTTGCAATAAAGAAAACGCATCACAATTGAGTGCCCATCGAAATGGAAGAACTATGTTGAAGAGCACACAGGATTCAGCAGCTGTTTGCAGTGAGATAGAAAGCAAGGCCACCCCATGGTCATGCCACACACCCTCAAGGCCTTGGGACCTTCCTAAGAACACACAGCGACCTTCGCAACCTGGCTGCATTGCAGCTCACTGAACGTGTCTCGTGCTGTCAGACCTTCGAACATACCCAGTTCTCTGCTGGCTTGAATAACCCTGCACGCACTTTCATGTGCCCATGATATGTAGCTTTCTAACAGCTCCTTTGTGTAAAGTCACAGAAGGAACATCTCTGGGCCAAAGGGCATACACAGTTTTAAGGCTTTTTGTTAAATATTTTATTTATTTATTTGTGAGACAGAGAGAAAGAGGCAGATGGAGAAAGGTCATGTCAGGACCTCCAGCCCCTGCAAAGTCCAGGCATATGTGCCACCTTGTGCATCTGGCTTATGTGGGTCCTGAGGAGATCCAACCTTGGTCCTTAGGCTTTGCAGGTAAGCACCTTAACTGCTAAGCCATCTCTCCAGGCCAGTTTTAAGTCTTTTGAGACATCCTTGCTTGTCCTTGTCCTCCAGCACACTGCAGAAGGGCTGAGTCTACCAACTGCCCACCCATGCCTTGCCCCATAGATGCCTGCTCACTTGATAGAGGTGAGATTGCAGCCTTTGTTGGTGAGGCTAAACGACATCTTTGCTTCATATATTTCATTTGTCCTTCAAGGATGACAATTATCAACACATGTCACGTCGTCACGAGCTTGTTCCCTGTGTCCACCCCTGAGGAGTGAAAATCCTACCCCACCGCTCTTCTCCCCACCCCACAGTGGGAGCCAGAGCATACATCAAACAAAACCTAGATACCAATTCCTTGGTTCTGCCAGTGAAGAGCTATGGGAACCAGGCCAGAAAACTCTCTCTCCTGCACTAACACGGGCTTTGCGAAGGAGAAATAGTGAAAAGCGAGAAATAATGCTGGCGCAGTTATTAATAAGTAACACTTGGTTACCATCTAATATATGATGGATAGCGTGCCAGAGACTCGATGCTCTTTGCTTCTGAGAACTACCATCCCCACCACAGACACAAGGGAGCAGGTTGGAAGGGGCGAGGGCACCTGTTCAAGGCCGAGCAGCTGGGAAGCTAGAGAGGCCTGCTAACTCCTAGGACCTGCGCTCTGAGGGAGCAGGGCTGCCGTCAGTACTCTTGAATAGGCATATAGAATTGGCTGTCATTAAAGAGTGTTCACATGTCGCTACAGAACATTCTTGCAGAATCTTATTCTTCTCCCATGGTGGTCCCATCACTGTTTGCCGCACAGCCAGAACTAGAGCTTCTCATGAGAAAGCCTTCCCTATGCCAAGCCCATGTAAGTGCCCAAATGGGGCACTGAGTGTCTATTCTTTGGCCTCTTCAGGGGTCACCACTTCGCACCTCTCCTACTCTTGGCCTGGGTCCCTCATGTACATGGGAACTCAGACAATCTAAGCTAACAGGCACTTAGTAACAAAGAAGAGTCATGCCGTGGCTGAATGTTTGCTGGGGACTCAACCTACTTACTGGTGCAGTGAACGGCCTGGCCTGACTGCCAAGGAGGAGGTGTGACGTCACCACTACGCACACAGGGAAGCTGAGCTGCAGACAGGGACAGACAGTTCTGGACAACTAAGAGTTTATGACTTTAGGAATCGCTTAGTAGCACATAGTACCAAGGACAATTCGAAGCTACTTGCATATCGTCATAATCTTTCTGCATCTCCAAGTGGTAAGCACCCACTGGACAAATGGAAACATCAAGGCTGACAAAAAATGTCAGGATGTCCCAGGTAGGAAATAGAGTTGGGGCTGGGACCCGGGCAGTCTGCTAAAATTTTCTGATGATCTCCAAACCCATGTTTTGTCCCCAAAGCTTTCAGCTCTCATGTAAAGGAGGGCCTGAACATATTCTTTTAGGCAGTGTTGGTAGGGACATGCTTGGAACCTGTCACCCACAGAGAGTACAACTGGCTCCAAGCCCCAGGTCTTATGACTCTGAGTCTAGTCCTGCCACAGTCCTGGCTGGTCTCACCTCCTCCCTATAGGAAGCTGTGGGTCCGGGCTCTGAAGCACAGATACGGGCTTAATCATCAGGTGAGCCGCCCTGGCAGGTTTTTTCCCACTGATTATTAATAGAAACTGGAGACGCGTGTGCTTGGAGTCAGGTTGGCTGTTTGGGAAGTCAGGCTGGCTTGGTGTCCAAATATGTGATGTCACCTGGATGAGTCAGGCTCTGGTCCAGCCCCCTAGACTCTTTCACGGCTGAGGACTCAGCTCCTCGCCGCTAGGACACGTCACTCCCAGGGCAAATCGCTGCCTTACCTGCTTTTTCCTACTCAATGACGTCATTTGTTTCCAGGCTGGCTGCAATACTAAATGCATCTAGAGAGCGACCTGAACTAGATTCTAGACCCTGAGCATACTGTCTAATCTCTTGGATTCTTGGTAATGGGCACACAAGCAGGTAGTCAGTGATCCAATACAACTGTGATGGGTGGCTCAGGCTGGAGTTGCCAGCCTCAGGCCCCAAAGGACTTGGCACAATTGCTGTCAGTGGTGGTTTTTTTTTTTTTTTTTTTTTGTTTCTCCTACTTCTCTCAGCATGAGGAATAATAGTCTTGTGAGATCGTATTGCAGTATTCAACAGTAGATTCGTCTTATTTTTTAGTAGGGCTTTTGAGAAGAAACCTCCACCCATAGATTAGTTTCTGAACCCAAACCAAGACGCAGCCCTTACTGGATTTTGTTTTGGTAAACCTAAGGCATGAAGTATGCGTGCCAAGAATACCAGGAGAGGAGAGCACACTGAAAGTGGAGAGGACAGCTCCCGGTCTTGGGCGCGGAGCAGGTCCTGAGGTGCTGTGAGTAGCTGACAGCCTCCTTCTTCTTCTTTTTGCTGGGAGCCTCAGGGGTTGCTCAGTTCCTTCTCTGGGATTCTGGGCTCTCTCTGAGAAGGACCCTTGCCCCAAGCACCCTTGGATACCCACCACCTGTCTCTGTGCCCTGTAACTCAGCCCTGGACACCTAACCCTGGGTGGGAAACTGTGGTCCCGTAATCATGGCTGAGACTGAACTTCCCAGTCACCCAGCAAACAGGGGCTACCCATACCCACAGAATGAAAGAAACTAAAGAAATGGTGATCATCTTACTGCCTTTTCTCTTCATGTAACAAAACACTGCAGATTGGGTAAGTTATAAAGAAGTTTACCTCAGCTGAGGACTCTGAAGGGGAGGAGTAGGGCCTGTATCTGGTGAGGGCCTTGGAGGGCTTTGAGCCATGGTGGGACCTAGGAGAACAGGTGAGCTGACATGGAAGGGCCAGACTACCGGGGCAAGCTTACTTCAGAATCGGCCCCAGAGCTGGGTGTGGTGACTCACGCCTGCAATCCTTGCACTCAGGATTTCACACCAGCCTAAGCTACAGTGTGAGATTCTGTTGCTTAATAATTTTATTTATTTATGAGAGAGAAAGGACACACCAGGGCCTTTAGTCACTGCCAATGAACTCCAGACACATGTGCCACCCTGTGCATCTGGCTTTACTTATGCGGGTACTCTGGGGAGGGAGGGGGTCGAACCTAGGTCCTTTGGCTTTGCAGGCAAGTGCCTTAACTGCTAAACCATCTCTCCAGCCAATGAGATCCTATGCTAACTATCACCTCCTCCTCAACAACAACAACAAAATACAAAACCAAGCAAACAAACAAAAAATAAATAAATAAAAGAACCCTTTAGAGGTAACAAATCCAGTCCCACAGAACAAGAACTTGCCTCTTTCCAGGAGACCACAATAATGTACACACGAGCCTCCTGGCCCACAAGGCTCCTCCACCCAACACTGAATTCAGCAATTAAACATTGGTGTGCATTTTGATGGAGACAACCTATATTCACATAATAGTAGGTATTTCTTGCACACCTGATCTTGTGGCCTGAGGTGCGTACCTGCCCACCTCTGTACTCCAGTATGAAGCTCCCGCGGGGAGCAGAGCCTTGAGGACGCATGTGGGGAAACAGAGTGGCTGGGCTTTGAGAACAAGTGTCTTTGATAGCTAGGCCTTCACTGTCTCACCCAACAGCCGAAAGGCACATGCAGCCAACGCTTAAGATAGCTCAAATGGAATGAAACATTAACCTTGTATCACTTACGTTCTCGTTGCTGGGACAAAACACCCAACCAGAAGCAGCTTAAGGAAGGAAAAGATTTAATCCTACTTACAGTTCCAAGGGGAAGTTCACTGTGGCAGGCAAAGCACGGCAGGCCTGAGCCAGTGGCCTTACGTTAGCACGTTATCACGGAGAGAAAGCGCAAGATGGAGACAGCCCAGAGAGGCTGGACTATGAAACTTCAAGACCTGCTGCCAGTGGTCAAGCTTCCCCCTCCTAACAGTTCCACAACCTTCCCAAGCAGAGCTACCTACTGGTGATTAAGTATTCTAATACATGGGCTTGTGGGGGAACATTTTACATTCAAACCACCGCAGCCCCCCTCTTTCCAGGGCTTAATAACCAATGTTACCATTGGCTATTGAACTGATCGACACACATTTCTACCACCAAAGGAAATGTTAATAGGCTATTGGTTTATGAACCTAGAAAGTTCTACCTAAATTAATTGACAGAGAATTCCTAGGAAGCACTGAGATTTTTGTTTTTCAACCACATGAACAGCAATCAGATTTTTAGGGGTACTTTTTGTTTGTTTGTTTCTTTGTATTTTGGTTTTTTAAGGTAGGTTCTCACTCAAGCTGGTCTGGAATTCACTATGTAGTCATAGGCTGGCCTCGAACTTACAGTGATCTTCCTACCTCTGCCTCCCAAGTGCTGAGATTAAAGGTGTGTACCACCATCTTAGGCAAAACAGGGGTAGTTTTTATTGTTTTTGTTGTTGTTGTTGTTTTGATTTTTGAGGTACGGTCTCCCTCTAGCACATGCTGACCTGGAATTCACTATAGAGTCTCAGGGTGGCCTCGAATTCATGGTGATCCTCCTACCTCTGCCTCCTGAGGGCTGGGATTGAAGGTGTGTGCCACCACACCTGGCTGGGGTAGTTTTAATAGCATTCATGTTTGAAGGAAGGGACCTAGAAAAGATGGGAGTAGGCATGCTATGTTCAGAGGCAGAAAGCACAAATAAGTAATTGATGCCCAGTACTCAGGGGAAGGGCTCTGTGACCATTTTGTTCTTTCACACACATCCTTGGATTCCTCCTTCAGAAGCCTTCAGGGACATCATCATGAATGAATTCTCTAGCATCCAAGTGTTTCTGAAGGCTTTTGGGGACAATGTCACATTGCAACTTCATTTTCTGTTTGCAGGTTGCCTCTGCTCTGAGAATAGGTGCCTGCCAGCATTTGGTGAAAAACCTCTGGTGACTACTGTGACCCAGCACCCGGAGTCCGGCCGAGCCTGGTAGTAAAGGCTTAGGGACAATGACAGGACAGATGAGCACCTCGGTAGACGGCAGGCTGGCCCCGAGTGTCTGCTTTCACAAACCCCATCTTCTTCGGGAACTGTTCCAAGGACAGCCTCCCCCACCCCCGGCTTTGGGCACAATAATCTGCCATGGTTTCTGGAGTGCTTTTTTAGCAGGCAAATGGCCATAAGCTGGGAGCAGAGTAGGCTATGGAAGAGCCAAGTCCAGAACTGACTCTGTCATTACAAGTCAGGAAACTAAGGGATCAGTGACCGGAAAAAGGGAAGAGGAAGACTTTTACAGAAAATCAAAACCTTGAGAAGAACAAGAAAAACCCATGTGGGACCTATGGTGTAGACAGACTCTTGTGTCCTGTGTCCCAAGGATTTCCTCAACAGTGACTGAAAGCAAACCAGCCTGCTTTAAGTTGTGCGGAGAAGACAATGGCATATTCCACATGGGCCTTGTATCTGAGACTTCGAGAATCCCTTTGTAGATGAATGTGGGAAAAGCCCTTTGAAAAGTGCCCTAGTGGGGCAGCGTGAACAGGAGGCAGCTGAGAGCTCAGGTCCCGGAGGTAGGCTGGCTTTGTAAGGTCAGAAGGCCATCCAGGCCCTGAGCTGATAGTCCAGTCCTGGGCTTTGCTGGCCAGCCTTACTCCCGGCTTCAGGTGGCTCGGCTGCCTCTCCAGATGCGAGGCTCCACTTTCCCAGGCAGCTCGGCTCCCGGGGCGTCTGCCGGCTGGCTCCTCCGGCAGCGCCGCCGCCACCGTGCCCTGGCTTGCCTGCGTGTTCCCTCACGTCCCCCTCGTCTGCCTCGTTCCCCACACAGTCTGTGCAGCCTCCTGAGATGCAGGGAACCTCTGGCCCGGGGCCAGGCCTATCTGGTCTGGCTGCTTGCTAGGCAGGGTGGCTGTTAGTGTCTATGTCTCCACCCCCTAAACAAGCCCTTCATTTCCACATCCAGGCACTCATATTCCTAGCCACTACTAGCAGTTTTAGCTCTGCATTTAAACACTGACAGTCTGATATTTGCACTGGGTGGATTGAGCGTCATTTGCTTTTATTCAAGCCTCTTCCAGGCACCATTGAAGTAACCATGCATTCACTTCTCATGCATTCATTCATTCAGTCATGCACTTGTCCAACAGAGTGCCCCTACCATGAGCGAAACACTCTGACCTTGAATGCCGGAACTGGAGAATAGAGAAGGGGCCAAGGCAGGAGGCCCAGCGAGGTGGACCGAAGGCAGTCGTCATAGTTACAATGTGTGCTCACCGAGGCCAGGTCTGTGCCTTCCACACCCAAACCCTCAGAACATTCTTGGGATAATTATGTTGTTTTGACCCTAATTTTATACATGAGGAAAGTGGAAAAGTGTCACATAGCTTGTCAGCTTGCTCAGGCAGCTGTGACTCAATACCTCAGATGGATGGTGCAAACACAGAAATGTTTTGCCTCCTGATTCTGGAGGCTAGGGTCCAAGGTCAAGGTGTCAACTATCTGGTTTCTCTTGAAGCCTTTGGATGGTCTTCACAAAGTCCTCTCTCTGAATCCACTGGTGTTCTGATAGATGACAGTCATGTTGGGTAAGGTCGCCCTATTGACCTCTTTTTAACTGGATTTCCTCTTGAAAAACCTCAAAAGAGTTACATTCTGAGGCCCTGGGGGTTTGACTTCATCCTGTAAATATGAGGGACACAGTTCAACCCATGTCATAGCTAGTGGGTGGCCGAGCCTGGATTCTACCCCAGGCTGGAGCCGCTAGAGTCCTCGGCTATACATCACAGAGAATTCCCACCTGGGGTGGCAGGACCACAGGAAGCCCAGACCAGAGCCCAGGGATAGGTACTCAGAGCAGGGGCTAGTAGGAGCATTGTTACCCTTCAAGTTCTCCCCAAAACACCCATGCCTGCATACCCCAAATTCCCTGAAAGTTCTGATGCTCAAAATGGTATCCCCTTCCACTGTGGGGACCTCCTCTCCTGCAGCAGAGAGGCAGACAGACTTAAAAAGATTGAAGCTCCCCCCTTTTCATCCTGGGTATGCTGGTCACTTCCTTGCTGTTCCTAAGAGGGAAGAATAGAACTTCCCTTCTCCGAAACCTCACTGATGTTCCAGAGTAAATTATAGCTGAAAGTCCAATTAATGGAAAGGTCCAGTGTCTCCATGATGACAAGCCCAAAGCTCACAGAAGGGACTGTAGCCTCGAAGCCCATTCCAGTTACAGGATGGACAGCACTCAGGGGCCAGAGACAAAGTCTGTTTTAGTTACCCTAGATCCCAGGATGGAGGACCAGAGAAGCAAAGTCCTTAATGTATACTTGTTTTAAAAACAATGAATACACAGCCAGGGGAGGGTGCTGGGGTTGGAAGTGTGTGAAGCATGTGCTGTGCACGTCTGAGGACTGGCATTTGAATGCCTCACACACATGTGGGCATGGTGGTTCATTTCTAATCCCAGAACTGGAGAGGCAGATGTGGGAATTCTGGGCAAGGAGACTAGCTAGAGTGGCCAAATCACTAAGGCCTAGGTTCAAGTGGGAGACCCTGCCTCCGTCAGTAGAGGAGGTGGAAAATGATCAAGGAAGATGGCTGTTGCAGTGAAGTTCTCATTCATGGCAGAAATCAACTGACCAAGATCAGATTGAGGGGGGAAAAAAAAGGTTAATTTTGGCTTACAGGCTTGAGGGGAAGCGCCATAATGGCAGGGGGAAATGATAGCATGAGCAGAGGGTGGACATCACCTCCTGGCCAACATCAGGTGGACAACAGCAACAGGAGAGTGTGCCAAATGTTGGCATGAGGAAACTGACTGCAATGCCCATAAGCCCACACCCAACAATACACTGACTCCAGGAGGTGTTAATTCCCAAATCTCCATCAGCTGGGAACCTAGCATTCAGAACACCTAAGTTTATGGAGACACCTGAATCAAACCACAATGACCAACTTCAATGAGTGGCCTCCACATGCATCAAACCTATGCGCACACACATACATGCATACTAACACATTGCATGCATACATACATGCAAAACATGGATAAATGAAGGAATGATGCACTTCTACCCCAGCTTGGTTTTTGGACTCATATCCATTCATTTTGCTCATCCTCCATTCAGCACCAAACTTGAACTCATGACCAGCCAAAGTAATTATGCCTCCCAGCTTCCCTTGTGTGTGACTAATTTTTAACTAATGGCACCTAATTAGAGAGAGAGAGAGAGTTGATGCTAATTAGCTTCCTCGTCAGTTCTGGCAAGGATGGGATGTCATGGCTGGAGCTTCCATAGCCTTGGTGACCATAAGTGACCTGAGGTAGCAAACCAAAGCAATGCAGAACAACAGAGAAAGAACCTAGCTCATGGGTACCAAGTGGGCGCAGGGGGTAGGTACCATAGCTACCCTGGGCAACTCCTCTGAACATTGCAGCATGAGAAGAAAAGATCTGGCTGTGGTGGTTCACACCTTTACTCGGCAGAGGTAGGAGGATCGCCATGAGTTCAAGGCCACCCTGAGACTACAAAATGAGTTCCAGGTTGGCCTGGGTTAGAGTGAGACCCTACGAAAAATCAAAAAAAAGAAAGAAAGAAAAGAAAAGAACAAAGAAAGGAGGAAAGAAAGAAAATAGCTTCCATTCAGCTTATAATACTTTTTAGCTGTTTCTTTAAATTAGTGTGACTCTAGTCTATGGCTTCAGTGGCCAAGGAGCCACATAGGTCTATAAGAGGCTCAGGCCACACACACATGAGCCCTTGTGGAGACATGCTCCCTGCAAGCTGCCTTCCTGATTTAGCTTGGGTCTGAGGTGTCCCTCAAAGTCCCATGTGTTAACAGTCTCCAGGCCCATCACACCATTGGGTGGTGTTGGAAACTAAGAAGTTGGGCCCAGTGGGAGGTCTTTAGGTCATTGGGAAGCTTGGAGGGACTAGGGGGACCTGAGCCACTTCTTCTTTTTGTCTCCTTTTTCGAGTCCTAGTCTTGAGCTCAGTAGCTTTGCTCAGGCACGCTCCACCAGGATACGGTGCCTCACCACAGGCCGAAAATCACAGTGTCATAGCAGCTATGCACAAAACCCGAAACCAAGAGCCCAAATCAGCCCTTATCCTTTGTAACTTTACATCTATAGTATTTATTTTTCTTAAAAAAACAGTATTTATTTGAGAGTGAGATAGGAAGAAGAGAGGGAAGGAGGGAAAGAGAGAAAGAGAATGTAGGTGCGTCAGGGCCTCCTGCTACTGCAGACAAATTCCAGGTGCATGTGCTACTTTGTGCATCTGGCTTTACACGTGTAGTGGGGAATTGAACCCCAGCCATCGGGCTTTGCAAACAAGCATCTTTAACCACTGAGTCACTTCTCCAGCCCCTCTGGCATTTGGTATATTGACAGAAAGTTAACTACAATTCTCTCTGGAGTCTCAGTTTCACTGCTTTAGAGCAGGGTTGGTAATAGCATCTATGTCATGAAACTGCTGTGAGGACTGTGCTCAGGACACAGCTCTCTATGAGGCTCCAGTGGTCCAATGGCCACCAGACGCCCGCCCTCACCTCCAGCCCCAGCGTGAGGACTGGGTGGGTTCAAGTGCTGCAGATGATGCCAATCATGTCAAGGGCATGTTTTGCTTACTCTCTCAGGTGACCATGAGTCAGTCTGGCCTGACTCCAGGATGAGCCCCGATTGCTGATGGTGCCTTCACAAACCAGGGCAGAGGACTGCCCAGAAGTAGAAGGTGCGTGGAACACAGGGGAAGGATTTTCTAGCCTTTGCCAACTTGGAGATGTTCCTGGAAAGGCAGGTGGTCTGGGCTGAATGTTCTCCCATGCTGAGTCAACCAGAACCAAACAAGTTATAACCACCCCACCATGGGTGTCTGTAGCCAACGTCTCTACCACTCTGTTCTCCCTAGTTTCCCAACTCTTCAAGCTATAGGGACAACAGAAACCCAATCCAGAGAGGCTTCATTTGGGAAGTTTGTTCTGCCTCTTATCTGTGACTTAAACAAGTAATGAGAGGAGGGTACAGTTAGGGTGACTAGACCCCTGACAGTTAAAAAAAAGGCAGGAAAGTTTTCACTTGCTAGAAATCAAAGGTGATCTGACTCTTGCCTAGTTCCCTAGACTTGTTTTTCCACAACCTGGACCCCTCCTAGGAGGGAAGTCTTTCATAGGATTTTGACATTGTGGCTAGTCAAGTTTACCCCCTGCCTCACGCCCCCTGGAACTTGGTGTCGGGGCTAGCCTCTTCCTGAGAGCCCCTAGCCCTAACCAACCACCTAGCTGTCCCTCTAGTTCAGCCACGCCGGAAGACAGCCCACCACCCTAAGGTTATAACTACCTTTGCAAGAGTAGGGCAGGCTTCCGGGCCACTTGGGAACTTTCAGATGCGGGTGCGTGGCTCATCCTTCCCAGTCCCAGCCAGGAGGCCCCCCTATACCTTACTCTCCACATGGGCTCCTTTGTCCCCTCCAGATCTCCCCATGGCAGGAGCTCCTTGATCTTCCTTTTCTCTTTTCTTTGCACACTGATTTTTTTTTTTTTTTTTTTTTTTTTTGCCAAGCCCTCCATGTGGAATTTCAAGCCACATGGGTGCCTTTCCTTGGCTCTATGCTTCCCTCAATAAATATAATCATTTAATAATTATCCTTCTCAGTCTTCTTTTTTATTCAATTCTTTGATAATTAAAAATGAACCCAGGAGTTGGGCTTCAAAGACTTTCCTGGACCCCTAGCACCCTGTAACAATAGGAGACACACATACGTTCGAGCGCTGGGACCTTGGGAAGAAGATATTTAAACTCTCTGAGCCTAAATTTTGCCTGTACAATGGGCATATCAATATCATCTGAAAACATTGCTGAGAAGGCATGAAGTCAGATTGCCTCTAAGGTGACATTCCATGTCCCTTTGCTTCTCCCACAGAGCTGTCCCAGTGGACCCCAACTGGATTCGCAGAGTTTGTTCCGAGGGTGTAACTGGAGGACTGCACTGGTTCTAAGGAGTCTGCTGACTGAGGGGGGAGCTAGGCAGGGCCAGACTGATGCTGGGGACAGTCCCAGCAGGAGAGCAGCATCTGGTAGGACAGTCTTGTCTCAGCCTTGTTCCACACCTCACTTAAGCAAAAGGTTCTACTGTTAATGACATTAATGACAAGTGATTGGGAACTGTTTTAACTGCTTATGAAATTAAAGATTAAATTATTTTAAATTTTAGCTTCTGATGGGAGAAATTATAAACAGCAAGATTGTGATCAGACTTGATAGTGCTATCCAGAATGGGTATATGGATTAATACCGCCTTCGTTTTTTAAAAATTCTTATTTTATTTTTGTGTCTTATCTCCTTTTTGTTTTTTTTTTTTTTTTACAACTTCCATGATTATAAACAATATCCCATGGTAATGCCCCCCCTCCACTTTCCCCTTTGAAACTCCATTCTCCATCATATCCCCTCCCCCTCTCAATCAGTCTCTCTTTTATTTTGATATAATGATGTCTACCTCCTATTGTGATGGTCTTGTGTAGGTAGTGTCAGGCACTGTGAGGTCATGGATAGCCAGGCCATTCTGTGTTTGGGGGGGAGCACGTTGTAAGGAGTCCTACCCTTTCTTTGGCTCTTATATTCTTTCCACCACCTCTGCCGCAATAGATCCCGAGCCTTGGAAGACGTGATAGACATATTGCAGTGCTGAGCACTCCTGTCATTTCTTTCCAACACAATGATGCCTTCTGAGTCATCTCAAGGTCACTGCTATTTGAAAAGAGAAGGTTCTCTACCAAAAGTGAGAGTAGCACTAATATATGGGTATGAACTTAAAAGAAGTGCTTACTGTGTAGTTTGCTAAGCATAGAATATACATTTAGCCTGATAGCAGCAGACGTTATAGCCCCACGGCTCATGCTTTACCCATGTTTTAAGTTTTCAGTATCAAGGATGTATTCCCTCCCATGGAGCAGGTCTCTAGTCGAATTAGAGGGCAATTGGTTTACCATGACAGATGTGCCACTATTGCACCCATTGGCTCATTTGGCCTGGCTAATACCACCTTCTTGATGATCCATGGGCAATGGATGCTCAGCATTCCAATCTCTATGTGGTCTCATCAACTAGTGATGTCTGCCCTGGACACCAAGTGGAAGTGCGACCTCTCCATATGGGTAGCATATTTGCCATTCTGTACTAATGCCTTCTTACCATCTGTTTGTACCTCAACCGTGCAGACATAACTAAAAAATAATAGCAAGATGATAGCCCAGAAATCTCTCTCTAGGTGAGGGTCTCTGCAGGCACAATTAGGAAAGGCAGATGTGCATGCATGGGTCTCATAGTAAGTCTCAGAACTGAGTACCAAATGCCTGCACTTTACACATATTGTTTTATAACCTTTTAGCTCTTCGGGACAGACTGGGGTGTGCTCCTTTTGGAGATCAGGAAACTGAGTTTCCAAGAGCGGAAGTGACTAGCTCCAGCAGTAGCTGAGCTGAACACAGCTCCCAGCTCCAACTCCAAAGCCCTCACTTTTGCCTGGCCCCAAGCCTTGGTGCTTCCCACGAAGGGCAGGGAATGGACTGGGCAGTGAGGGTAGCTTCTTCCTTCCTTGGTCTTGCTGAGCTAACCAGGCAAACTCTCCAAGAGCCTGGCTTTGGCTCTGGGACACGGCCTTGCCTTTTTCCACAGACAGGTGGGTGGTTCCCACTGTGGTTGGAGAAGCCTGTGTTTTGCGGTAGGTAAGTCAGCTTGAGCCGGGAGCACGTTCGTCACGACCTCATCTTCAGGAAGTCATCTCTGCATGCAGGGGCCTGGCTGCCTGCTGACTCAGGGCTGCGTGGACTCTGCAGTTGCTTAGTGCAGCAAAGAGGCAGTGTTGGGGCCTGCACCTGTCTGCCAGCCCCAGGAGAAAAGGACTTGGAGGACCCGGGCAGGTTCACTGTTAGGCCACAGGACCCGGCAGCACTCCCTGTGACTTACACCCCTGCCTCTTCACAGAGCCCTTGTACTAATGTTGCCAATGGTCTCAAGTTCCCTGAGTAAATCTTAATGACGGCAGACATTTTTAAAAGCTTGCCAAATACACGATGTAAACAAGTATACTGGCTCGGGAGATGGCTCAGTGAGGACCATGCTTGCCGTGCAAACATGAGGGCTTGAGTTTGATCTCCAGCACCAACATAGAAGCTAGGTGTGGTAGTGCGTGGCGGTGTTCTAAATGCTGGGGGTGGCAGAGGGAGAACTGTTGGTTCAAAGTGTATGAGCATCCATAATTTTGCTGGGACAGGTGGTCCTAACTTACAATTGTTTAACTTGGTATATATTTTTTGTTTGTTTATTGACTTTATGGTACTGGAAAAGCAATAGGTGTTCCACTGACACCATGCTTCAGTTTTGGAATTTTGGTCTTCCCCGAGTCAGCAATGTGCAGTGTGTTCTGTTCTCACAACACTGGGTATATACCTGCATGAGCACCGCTCCTGGTCAGCCCCCTGGCCACTGGGGGCAGCCTGCAGACTACAGGACCCGGTGCTGACGGTCGGCTTGGGTGGGGTATTAAATGAATGCTTGACTAAAGGTCTTGCAGTGCATCCCGGGCTCATCCGAAGCTTGCATGCTCACGAGTGGGAGGTGCCTGAGCTGTACCTGCCACAGAGCTTCGGCTCAAGTGCGCTCTGGCAGTAATGTACCACAGGATGGACTGCTAATTTCCTTTAAGTTAATCTGATTAGATGAAAATGGTATCTCAGTCTTGTTTTTACTTGGTTATCCCTTTTATTGTATCAAGTTATGCACCTTTTAGGTGTGTAATATCCATTTGATTTTTACTCTCTCTTCCCTTCCCCCCTCCCAGGATGGGTTCTTGCAATGTAGCCCAGGTTGGCCTTAAACTCCTGAGCCTCCCGCCATGACCTTCCAAGTGCTGGAATTATAAGCTTGGGCATCTATGCCCAGATTTGCTGTTCAAAGTTTCTAATCCTGTCTTTTGCCCATTTATCTCTTCAGTGATTAGTCCTTTTGCTGTTTATTTCTATTATATTATTACATTATTGTTGCATATTAAGATTATTAAAATATTAATCTGAAATATGAGTAGCAAATATTTTTCCAAGTTTATCTTTTGATTTGCTAATGACTTTAGGTTTGCTAATGGATTTTATTTTGTATATAAAACTTAAGGTATCTGTATATAGTAAAATTTATCAGCCAATTGTTTAATGAGCATTATATTTAGTGCTGTATTATGGTTGCAAAATGGTTTAAATATGTCTTCCCTAAGGCTCATGTTCAGAAATTTGGTGGAAAATGTGTCAATATAAAGAGCTGATGTGACTTTAAGGGGTGGAGCCTTATAAAAGGTGCTTTAAAAATACGAAAATCTACTTTCTTGAATACTGGCACATCCAGAAGCCATAGATTGTTACTAGAAAATTTTCAGTGCCAGGGATGGGATACCTTCCAGTGAGTTGTTGGCCAGGGAGTTCCCTGTTGCCTCTAAAACATTACAGGCTATTGCCAAGGCCCTTGATTTCCCATGAGAAAGAGATGGCAAGACTCTATTGCTGAAGAGTTCACATGCCTGAGCAGCAAAGTCACTGAGAATTCAAGCTGGTGCTGAGCAGAAAATCTTCTCCCTACAGCCCAGAAAACTGAAAGCTGGAAAAAGCTGCACTGTATGCAGCCTTATGGGAGATGGAAGTCATCAGCAGTGCAAACAGTGGACACTGGAAACCTCAAGTTTGGCCAGACAGGCCAAATGACTGAGCAAGTGCAATAGTGGCATGTTTGCTCTGGGGAAACCAACCGCTCTCTAACTGGACTGAAGGTCAGCTCTTGGGAGGGAATACATGCCTGGTACTGCAAACCTAATTAAAAGCCTATTGCAGGGGAGGTCAGGAGCCTTAGGGGTATTAAGCCTGCTCTTGTCTGGATAACTCTCACCAAATTGCCCTGAAAGTACTATACTTAATATTCATATTCATATATTAATGCTACTCTCACTTCTGGTTAGAGAAGCTTCTTTTCAGATGGCTATGACCACTGGCATGGCCCAAAAGGCAACATAGGCCTGAGAAGAAGGGATGGAGGTATGTCCAGCACTGAAACATCTCACACCTTCCAAGGCTCAGGGACCATTGCAGAAGAGGTGGTGGAAAGAACGTAAAAGCCAAAGGAAGGGTACCACTCCTTATATACAACTGTCCGGATAGATATTGGCTTTGATATCCAAGACCTCACAGTGCCTAGCAATACTTACAAAAGACCCTCATAATAGGAGAAAAAGATGATGACATCAAATTAAAAGAGAGACTAATGGAAAGAAGGAGGGGATATGACGGAGAGCAGAGTTATGAGGGGGAAAGTGGAGGAAGTGAGGGAAATGCCATGGTTTGTTGTTTACAAATATAGAAGTTGCCCAATTAAAAAAAAACAAATATATATATATATATATATATATATATATATATATATATATATATATTAAAAAAGTGCTTAGATCCCTGGGGGTATACCCTCACAGGAGAATGTTGCTCTCTTGCAGTGAGTCCTCATGAAAGAGAGTTATTAAGAGAGTTTTAGCCTTGGTTTCCTGCTCAGGAGGTGACCTTTTACTCTTGAACATGCTCCTCCATCTGTCATATGGCCCTCACCACACTTAGCTCTATGCTGTTGAGTTTTAACTTCCTGAACTATGAACTAAGGGAGTTTCTTTGCTGGGTAAAGGTTGCCTGACTCACATATCACACTACAGCAATGAGAAATAGAGTAATAACTAACACTTAATTCAACTAGGTTTCTTACTCCATACATTCTTTTAGTATCTTTATGGTTCATCTTCTTAAACCTAAGTATTTTCAGTATGTCCTAAGGTATGAGGTAAAGTAGGTTTAGTCTGTTACCTACTTCCCCATTATCTTTCATTGATTTCTTTATCATTTAAGGGACTGAATTTTTTATACTTTATGTCTTTGGTTCTACTTACTTTCTTGTTAGACTGTGTATCTATCATACACTCTTTTATTTTTTATTTATTTTCTTTCTTTACTTATTTGAGAGAAAAAGAAGAAGTATAGCAAGGCCTCCAAGCCTCCAGACACATGTGTCTCCTTATGCATCTGGCTTATGTGGTTACTGGGGAATCAAACCTGGGTCCTTAGGCTTCACTGGTAAATGCATTAACCGCTAAGCCATCTCTCCAGCCCTTCACAGTCTTTTAATTAACAATCAATTAAATAAATGGATTACTGAGATTGGTAATATGTTTAAATGCCAGTCAGGAATTTATTGTTTTTGTTCTTCAGGATTTTCCTTGCTTGTTTTCAGTATAAACATTAGAATCATTGAGCCTAAATATCAAACCAAAAGAAAAGCTTGGAATTTTTATTAGGGTGACATCAAGCTTCGAACTCAGCCTTCACAGACCTTCTGCTGTTGTGCTGAACCCATCTAACCAGCCAGGGGCTTTATCTTTTCATCTGTGTCCTTAACAGTGATTTTCAGTTTCCTCCATAACAGATCTTACATTTTTCCTTCAAGGTTATTGCTTGGTATCATTTTATTACCTTTGCTCTTGGAAATTATCTTCCACTATAACTATTTGTTCAATCAGTCATTAAAATAAATCCTGTTAGATATCGTCAGTCATAGTTATAGAGTGGAATGTAGGAGTTGGTTTAAAAACTTCTGGAAGTCGGGCTGGAGAGATGGCTTAGCGGTTAAGCGCTTGCCTGTGAAGCCTAAGGACCCCAGTTCGAGGCTCGGTTCCCCAGGTCCCACGTTAGCCAGATGCACAAGGGGGCGCACGCGTCTGGAGTTCGTTTGCAGAGGCTGGAAGCCCTGGCGCGCCCATTCTCTCTCTCTCCCTCTATCTGTCTTTCTCTCTGTGTTTGTCGCTCTCAAATAAATAAATAAATAAATTTTAAAAAAAATTAAAAAAAAAAAACTTCTGGAAGTGTTGGGGAGCAAAAGAGAAGGGGTACCAAGAAGCTGCTATTTTCCTGAGTCTGCACCTGCCTCATAGGTCCTACTTATGCTAGGACTATTAAGAAGCCAGTGCACTGGGGTCCCTGGAGGTTGGGTCACCCCCCCATGCTACTGCCCTCCACCTGCACTAAATGCCAGAAGGGTGTGAGTGCCCACCCTACTGCAGCTCTGATGGGCTCAAGTCACCTGTTGGAAGAAGCCAGCAGGAAGTGAGCTGCCTGACAGCCTTGGAAAAGCTATCTTTCAGTCTTCCAGCCCTGAAAGATCTCTCTCTCTCTCTGTCATTCTTTCTCTCTCCCTTCCTTCCCTTCTTTCTCCCTTTCTAACCCCCTTTGGACTATATCCAGTCCTCAGTTTTTATTATTAATTTCTAGTTTCAGAAAATGTTTCATATTATTTTTATACTTTCCTAGTTAATAAGGTTTTCTTTGTAGTTAAGTATATTCAATTTTAGAAGATATTCCAAAAACACGAAGGGAAAAAATATCTATTTGTAAGGTTCAACATGTAAAATCTGTGCCAAATACAGTTTATGAATTACATTTTCAATCCTCTTTTACCATGCTTTTTTGCATGTGTATGTGTGTTGTGTGCATGTGTGTATTCATGTTCATAGGTGTGCAATGTGTGTGCAGAGACCAGAGGTTAATGTCAATGTCTTCCTCAATTATTCTCCACCTTACTTTTTAATGTGGAAGCTTTCACTAAGCCAGGAAGCTCATTGATTTGACTAGACTTGCTAGCCAGTAAGCCACAGGGATCCTGCTATCTCCACCTCCTCAAAGCTGGAATTGCAATGGGATGTTGCCTGGCTTTTACATGCCAGATGTACAAGTGGCACATACATTTAGAGTTCCTTTGCAATATCTTTAGGCCCTGGCACACCCATTTTCATTCATTGTCTCACACACATTTTGAAAATAAATGAGCAATACTATAAGAAAATTATAGCTGTTTTATTGTCTTTATGAATTACAATCTCCAGTATTATAAGTTTACAACTTTTTTCCTATTTAAAACTTTTCCAACAGAATTCTACTTTGCCCAAGAGTAAGATTATTACCACTGTTTTCTCTTGTTTATTTTATGAGCATTATCTACTATGATATTCAGTGTGCCCTAATTGATAATCTATATGTATCTAAATGGATTATATTATCAGTGTTGAGTTTTTATTTTGTAATCTAATCTGGAAAAAATTTTCTCTCTAATAGATAAAATAGATCCATATACATTGATTAAAAAGTAACACCTAAGGGCTGGATAGATGTCTGAGCGGTTAAGGCATTTGCCTGTGAAGTCTAAGGATTCAGGTTCGATTCCCCAGTACTCACATAAGCCAGATGCACATGGTGGCACATGCATCCAGAGTTTGTTTGCAGTGGCTAGAGGCTCTGGTGCACCCATTCTCTCTATCTGCCTCTTCCTTTCTCTCTTCCTTACCCTCTCAAATAAATAAAATATTTTTAAAGTAACACTTAATATTAATCTTGTCATTTAATTTTATGTAATGTTCAGTTTCCATAGTTGCAGATTTTATGATGTGGTCTGTTGTAACATATGTGTGTGTGTAATTCTTATAAACTTTGGAACTTTACTGATATTGTTATTATCATGTTAGCATTTCTTTGTGGAGATCGGGTAGCTTGAGCTGGCCTCAAATTCACTGTCACCATCCAGTCTTGAACTCCTGGTCCTCCAGCGTTTCCCTCCCAAATGTTGGGATTACAGATGTGCACCACCATGCCTGTCTTGGAAAAATAATACTTTTAAAATAGTTTTACATATTTATTTTAGAGAGAGTGTGAGTATGGGTATGCCAGAGCCTCTTGCTACTACAAATGAACACTAAATGCATGCACTGTATTGTGCATCTGGCTTTACATGGGTACTAGGAAATTCAACTCAGGCCAATAGGCTTTGCAACAAAGTGCCTTTAATCACTGAGCCATTTCCTCAGCCCAAGGAGTTAATACTTTAATCATAACAATGACTTCCATATTTATACCTTGGTCTTCTGTTTCTTTTGGTTTTCCTTCTATTAGTGATAATAAGATTCACATTTAACCTTTTCCTTTCTTTAACAGATATTAGCTAACATTATTATCATTCTTAGAAGTTGTCATTGAATATATTTAGAACACAATTTGGTATATCAACTTTAAACAATAGCTTTCAGACTCCTGTCTAAAAGTAAAAAAAAAAAAAGTTACAGTCAGATTACCACACTTCCTGCCCCAACTTTTTTGGTCACATTCACATCCAGCTCTGTCACCTCTAGTCTATCTTAATTTAGGTCTTGGTTCACCAGTTAAATATACTTACTGCCCATGGCTAATCTTTTGCCCAAACTCCCCAGTGATATTTTGACTGGTTGAAATGAAATTGTCCATTAATAGGTCCCTCAAGTACTCATGTGGACAATCTTTCAGCAGTTCATACCTATTTATCCTATTATCAGCAAGGTCACTTGTGCTGAGTATAAAAATGGAGCCACATTTCCTTTCTTAAAAGTGTTGTGATGTTGTTTCATATTTTTTGGCTATTTATGTGCCTGTGGGCTTCAAGAAGTTATCTTGGTTTTTGACTCCTTAATATTAGACTTGTGGTTTTTATCTATCTGTTCAAATAATTATTTTGTCTTTAGTTCTATTAGTGGATAATAAGAATATATAAGCCAGGTGTGGTGGCACATACCTTTAATCCCAGAATTTTGGAGGCAGAGGTAGGAGAATCGTCATGAATTTGAGGCCATCCTGAGACAACATAGTGAATTCCTGTTCAGCCTGAGCTACAGTGAGACCCTACCTCAAAAAAACCAACAACAAAAAAGAATATATATATTAGATAGAGGGAGGGAAAGAGGAAAAGAGAGAGAATGGGCACACCAGAGCCTCTAGCCACTGCAAACAGACTCCAAATGTATGCACCACCATGTTCATCTGGCTTATGTGGGATCTGGAGAATCAAACCTGAGTCCTTAGGCTTCACTGGCCAGTGTCTTATCCACTAAACTATCTCTCCAGCCCAATAAGCAAATATTTTTCTATAGACTACTTTGAATCAGTTTTCCCTAGTGCAGAGTACCATCTTTGGATATATAGATTCATATCTTTATATTTGAGAAAAGAAAGTGAGGAAGTTATATCATCTATAAAATAAGTTTCCACGTATCACAGGGAGAGGTTAAGAAGTTTTGTGATCTACCATATAGAAATGACATGACTAGTCATGTAAGAGCATGGGTGAGTGGAGCTATTGGTACTGTAAATATTACTAATTAAAAACTACTGGAAGAGTGCCTTGTTTACAAAGTACAAAGCAATGCTAGAAATGGGTATGGCATGTGCTTTCTCCTCAATCATCACTCTATGGATATACAGAGCTTAGGTGCCTGTGGCTCCTCAACCAGGCACAAGTGACTGAGGTGATGGTGATCTGCTCCAATATGGACTCTCAGATGAGTCACCCCTGTCTCTATCCTTTCTCTATTATGAGTCTTTCATGCTCACCGTGGTTGTCACATACCTGGAATGGTGGCACATCTGTCTTTGTAGGCTTGGTTGACTCTTTTCCTTTGAGATTGCATGTCCAGGACAGAAGCTGTGTCTGTTTTTGTCAGTGCTGAATTATTTGCACCAAAAACGCAACCTGGAACATCACTGGAATCTAGTAAATACTTTTTGCATGTGTATGAATGAATGCACAAGCACTTCTGCCTCAGTTTCAAAACCACACAAAACCAAGTAGAATAATGCTGTATTTGTGGTGCTCTACTACTCAGAGTGGAGTGTCTTTGCAAATAAAACAGAAATACGGAGGTTGCCTAGAAAGATGGGTCAGAACACAGATAAGCCTGGACCTGCTAAAGTAGAGAGATCCATCATAGCCTACATCCCTCAGCTGCTGAAGAATCCACAAAGACCTTGCATGGGGAACATAGACTTCGCTCCACACAGATGTGAGTTCCTGGAGCCTAGATCCCAGGGAGCAGGCATAGGTTCACAGAAGGTGTAAAACAAAGGTGCCCCTTGCTGAGAGTACCTGGAAGGAACTGGGCTGCCCAGCTTGCTCTGTCCAAAAGTAGTAATATGTATGTATGTATGTATGTATGTATGTATGTATGTATGTATGTATGTATATGAAGAGAGTGGAAGAGAGAGAGAGGCGCATACCCCAAGGGGGGCACACTGGGGACTCACATATTCTAGGCCCTTCCACTTCACACAATTATCCAATTAAATTGAAGACCTTGGGGTCTGGGGACTCTGCAGAAGCAAACGCCTACCATCAATTCTAGTTTACCTGGGTCCACTGCATTCCTTTCCTAAGAACAGAAATCACTCTTCACCACGGCCTTGGCAGGGTGTGTTACTGACCATCACTCTTCCTTCTCTGTCTAGAAAGGTGAGTGGCTCAGCCTCTCCTGTCTTACTGCTCAGACACAACAGCCAGCTCAGTGTCCATAGACCAGTCCTCCACTTCCTGTGTCTCCAGTGAGTCTAGTCCTGGCTTCCCAAGGCTTCCCACTGCAGCACACCCAAGTGCCTGTGTGGCTACCCTCACTCCTGTGAAAGCTAAGTCCCACCTTCCACATGAGCTGTGCAGCTACAGGGGCAAGAAGATCTCCCCAAGAAGATGTCTGGTCTCAGTGGAGGTGACAAGAGCAGATATATTCATACTCAGGCCTCACCATCCTCAAAAATGGGCGTGGTACCATGCCTTCTCAAGCTTGGGAGGGGACCAGACAAGGAACTCATTCATTGTTGAGTCTCTGGGCCAACATGTCACTGAGTATCAGGCACTGAGACGCCCATGGTGACATATAGAGCATATGCCTGTCCCAGTACACTTACCCAGGGCAATGATGTAGATAGTGACATCATAAGCAAGACAGTATTGCATAGTTACACAAGCCCAAAGGGAAGGCAGTGAGAAAGGATGTTTGGGACGCCCCAGCAGCATCTGCCAACATTTTGAGAAGACCTTCCCCGTCTGAACTGAGATCTGAGAGGAGGAGGGGCCAGAACTTGGCTGAACTGGGTAAGGCACAGGAGCTTGGACCCCAGCTGACCAGTGGTGGTTCACCGAGTGTGGACAGGACTCATGGAAGGAAGGGAGTAAGGTTGAAATGGATTTTTTTCATGTGGGGTGTGTGTATGTGTGTGTGTGTGTGTGTGTGTGTGTGTGTGTGTGTGTGTGTGTGTGTTTGGTTTATCTTCATACGTATGAGGGCATACATGTGTATGTATATGTGTACATTTGTGTACTTGTAGAGGCCAGAGGTCAAAGATGCAGAATTCTTCCTCAGTTGTTGTCCACATTATTCTTGAGACAAGGTCTCTTGATGAACCTGGCACTCACTGACTGTAAACTAGCTAGCCAGTGGGCCCAGGGGTTCCCTTTCTCTGCCTCCCCAGTGCTGGGATTACAGGCGCATACAACCACACTTGGCATTTTTCTATGCTGGGTGCTGGTGATCTGAACTCAGGTCCTTACGCTTGTGCAGCAAGCACTTGACCTTCTGGGCAGTCTCCCCAGTCTCTGGAATGCACTGTGGAGGTGTCCCTCGTCTACCGTCCAGCAGAGAGCCTAATGCACAGCAAGTGCCCATGGACCATGGGTGCAGGCTTCCCTGGAAACAAGCATGATGGGTGGCCCCTCTCCCCATGCTCAACACAGCCCTGGAGACAGTGTGAAGTCACCGTGTCTGGAGTGCTGATATCAACTACACCTTGTCATCTGGCCATGCCTCCCTTTCCCCATCTGTAAATTGGGGATGATACTCCACCCCATTGGGTTCTCTTAAGAAGCTGATGAGTTAAAACATGAGAATCATTTAGAGCAATCCCTGACACTAAGACACAGTAACAGTGTTAGAAATTGTTTTCATGTTCATGGTTTATCCCCAGCTTTCCTGAACACACGTGGTCTGGCTGTAAGTTACATGGGCATGTGTGAGTAAAACAGATGTACTGCCCTGTCCCCTTCTCTTATTCACTGTACAACCCACGTCTAACCCATATCTTAGCCTAAAATGTGCCACAGGGATTCATGTGAGGAAGCCATCTGTGTAGTGATCTGAGCTGAGAACCTAATTGCACTGACACTCACTGGTGTTTCTGTGTGTGTCTTAGTCTGTTTGTGCAGCTGTGACAGAATACCCGAGTCTGGGTAAATTGTAAGGGCAAAAATGCATTTCTCATCATCTTCAGTCAAGATGGAGAGCCTGGCATGTGATGAAGGGCTTCCGAACATACTGGCATACTTCTGGACACCAGGCGGTCCTCCTGGTGAAAGGGCAGAGCAAACTCGCTCGTGTAATAATAACATCAATCCCGTCCTCTAATTACTTTCAATATCTCACCACCTAACACTTGGATTGGCAAGTTCTCAACCTGTGGGGACACCTTCCTGCTACTTACATTTTCTGAATCTTCTAGGAAGCAGCAACAATATAGATGGAGGGAAGCTTGTGCTCCACTTGGTCTCATTTTTTAGGAGTTATTCATTGTCTTTGAAAGCCACATGACTCACAGGACGCAGCTCATGACCTGAGTCATGGCAAGCATGCCCCGGTCGATCTGTTTATAACTGATTCACAACCATTTCTGATTTAAAGGTGTTGGTAGTCTGACTGCTCATCACATGTTCCAGCCGAGTCATGCCAGAGCATTTGCAGCGGTCTGAAATGCATGTGTGTTACAAATCACGTTCCTTTTATTTCTCCTGAATATATACAAGCTAGGACATAGCATATTTTGTCATAAAACTATATGCATAAGCAAATCATAGTAACTACAGTTTTGATTTCAGGATAGTGAAAGCCATACTGGGGGCATGAAGTGATTAGTTCTTCTCTAAGCAACAAGCAGGTCTGGAGGAGGGAGTTTGTGTTGCAGAAGGGTCACAGTGGACTTCTAGGCATGTAAACATCGCTTGGAGAAGTCACTCCTCAACCACTTCCCTGACCTCCTGCATTGCTCTTGTTTTCTGACATCTCCCACACAGGAAATATCCCTACTTGTTTGCCCTAGTTTTAGTATATCACCAGAGTGGGTTTCATTATGACTGGCTCATGTATGTATACCACGCACTCGGATCATATTCAACCTATCATTCTCCCCTATGCCCCTTCCCTTTCCACTGACCCCCTTCTGCTTCCCAAAGACCATTCCATCCTTGGCCTAAATGCTTCATTATTTATAAAGTCTGGATTATGCATATGAGGGAAAATATGAGAGTCTTTCTGATTTTGATTTTGTTTTGTTTAGCACAATGATTTACAGTTCCATCCATTTTCCTGCAACTGTCATGATTTCATTTCTCTTCACTGCTGAATAAAACTCCATTGTGACTATTCGACCACATTATCTTTGTCCCTTCATCTGGGGTTGGACATCTAGGCCAGTTCCATATCACAGATACTGGAAATAGTGCAGAAATGAATGTGGCAATGGCAGTATCTCTGGCATGTTGACTTCCAGACCTTGGTGTGTATACCCAGGACAGTATAGCTGAATCATGATGGGCTCTGTTTTCAGTTTGGGAGGAAAAGCCACACTGATGTCCACAGTGGCTGCACCAGTTTGTACCCCACCAGCTGCGTAGAAGGGCTCCCGCCATCCTCTCCAGCATTTGTTGTTGTTTGACTTCTCAATGGTAGACAGCACCTCTTTGCCTTTTAAAGGAAAATTTCATTGTTCTCCTATCCTGTCTGGTCTTTATTTTCCATTTAAAGGGAAAGACAGTGGCCTGGGACATGTGAAAAGGGGAGAAGGGACTGAGTCTGAGTCCTCTTCAACTTTGGGACACTGTTCTTCTCTTTTTATTTGTAAACATGGGCATCTATATCTCCGTCACTGAGCAGAGGATGTTTCTAACATCTCCAAGGCTCGTAGAAATAGCAGGCAGCCCGTGCAGGAAGGCTGAGACCACAGACCCTGGAAGAACACCTTAGCCATCTCTCAGGAAGCAAGCATGCTGGGAAAAGCTCAGGACTTGCTCTTGGTCCACTGGCTGGTCTGGACCCAATGTCTGCTCTCCTTCCTTCAGTTTCTGCAAGTGTGAAATGTCACTATGGGCAGAACTCAACAATGAGAGTAAATTAAGGCCCATGTTGCCCCAAAAGTCTGGAGAAGCTCATTAACAGCCAAACCTACCCACTGAAGGGCAGAAAAAGAAGGACTTTCTATGCAGGCCTGATTTTATTCATCCGCGTGCTTGTGCTGAGGGTTGTTAAGGTTAGACTCTTTGGCGGTATCTGTGTGGGTCACTCTGCTTGGGATGAGTACTTGTACACGTTGGACTCCACAAAGCGGATCCCTCCACTTGAGTGACTGAGCACCCTGTAACCTGCTGAGAGAAAGGGAGAAATGAGGGTCTGCCCCCTTTAGCCGACCTTATAGCCAGGGCTGGGATGCCTCCTTTCCTTTTGCCTCAGACTGGCTGGTCCATCCATCTGGGCCCTAGCCCTCTGTCGTCAGCCTGCCACCACCCCACCAGTTTCCCTGATGTCACAGCCTGCTGGCTTGCACGGGGAAGATGGCGGGACCAACCAGCGTCCAAGATTGCAGGTGCCTGCTCCTATCATGCATGTCATATAAGTATGAGTTAATTAAAACCGGAAGTTGGCCATTGAAAGGTGGAAACTGACTTGCACAAGGACTCACTCACTTCCAGGAAGCCAGGTGTGGTCACAGCTGCTCTGTTGACTGGGACTTCAGACAACAGAAGCCCCATTAGACCTCACTGTGTTCTAACCTGCTACTGTGTGACTGAAATGTGCCTCAGAGCCCAAGAAAGGGCATGGATTGACCTTACTGCAGCTCAGGACTGGATGTCATAACATCACGAGCTACCATGGCAGGAGCCAGCTCCACCAGCACCCATCACTCTCAGAAGAAGGGTCTTTGCTTGCCACAACGACTAGACGTGGAAAGGGAACTTGTACCAACAATGTGTGGTACCTTCTGTGATAAATTGTTAGCCTGTTTCCTGAGTCTTCCCCAGATTCCCTGGGTGCTTCTGCTCCATGATCTTTTCCTTTGGGCTTGTGGGTATCTCATTCCTGCTGAACAGGTCAGGAGAGTTGGAAGTGTTCATTGATTGCTTGAAGGGATGCCAAGGTCCCTGGCTGGCCTTCTCCATCCCACACAGGTTCACACACCCTTCCAAGCCCAGGTCAAGTGGTTACTTAATCGACCCCTTCCTGTTCCCCCCGCCCCCTTAGAGCTGCTAAGGTCAGTCATGAAGCCTGAGTTCTTCTCCAATCTTGGAGGGGTGGGGTTCTTTGGATGGGCCTTCTATAGGGCGTCCCACCTCATGAGTGTCCCTTCCAAAGAGCCAGCCCTACTTCATCTCTGTACTGTCCTTCCATGGCTATGACTGTCACTAAATTGTTGAATCAATCATAACGAGTGGATGACTAACTGGGTGAATTTAAAATATGCTAATAAGATAACCTGTCTTCAAAAGATTGTCTTTGATCACTTAAAATGTTTCTTTCAATAAATAATTTTTATAAAGCATATATAGAGAGAGATCCAAACATCGTTACAGTACAAACCCCACCTCAGATGTGGGTTCCCACAAAATGGTTTCTCCCACTTTGAGACTTCCCTTTTAAATGCTTACACAATTGAGGAAATGCTATTCAAATTGCTCAAATAAACAGATAAGAAGGCAAAAAGTTACTCAATCTGAAGAGAAACTGGAACATAAAAATATAAAATTACATCTTTGCTTTTTTCAACAGTACCATGGACACAGTTTAGAGTTTTATAGTTATATTTTACAGATACCAAATAAGTTATGTGTCCAAGCTCCTGTTAGAAGCCAGGGATGGTTTACCAGTTGTCAGTACAGGGGCCTGCAAAGTTTCATCCTTGCCAGCCCTTGCTACTGTTTTTGATTCACCATTGGACCTTGTAGCTGGCTTTCGGATGAAAGAAATGGGGTGTCACTGTAAGTTCATCCATACCACATGGACTGTGTTGACTTAATGATAAATACTAATATTTGCTACAACCCAAGACTATGAAGACACTTCAAAGGCAGTGAGTTGGCCATGGAAGCTCATTGATCTCCTTGTTACCCTCTGTATTTGTGGATGAGTAAGCAAATATCAGGATGGCCACATGTGCAGAAGTCAGGAAGGGCTGGAAAATGTTTCCTGATCAAAGTCAGTAGTCTGAAAGTCCAACAGATTATTTGCCTGCACTGTATCCCACAAAATCAGCACAGCAATGAGTTCAGTTCCATCTGTACCAGTGGATGGTCAGACTCCTGTCAGTCTTTGATGTTTCAAATAGCACTACATCGCATGTGGGTATTTTCTTCCTTAAAAGTTCTAGAAAGATCAGAAGTGTGAAATTTCTGAGTCAAAAGATTTATTATTTTGTTTACTTATTCATTCATTCATTTTTAAAAAATTTACTTATTTTGAGAGAGAGAAAGAGGAGGAGAGAGAGGGAGAATGGGCACACCAGGGCCTTCTCTGCTGTGAATAAACTCCAGAAATGTGCACCTCCTTGTGTGCATGTGCAACATTCAGCACTTGGGTCACTGTGTGTCTGGCTTACATGGAACCTGGCGATTCAAACATGAGTTCTTAGGCTTTGCTAGCAAGGACCTTAACCACTAAGCCACCTTTCCAGCCCTCATTTTGTTTTATTAAGACAAGATCTCACTCTAGCCCAAGCAGGCCTACAACTTACGTAACCCAGACCAATCTCCAATTTGTTGCAAATCTTCTGCCTTATCCTCCCAAGTGCTGGAATTACAAATGTGAGCCACCATACATAAGTCAAGAGTTACTGTTTTAGAGGACTCTTGATATATATGTTGTTCTCTTTAAAAAAGGTAGGGGGGACATTTATGGGAGCTAGGGAGATAGCTTGGCAGTTAAAGGTATATGCTTGCAAAGTTTGCAGACCTGAGTTCAGTTCCCTAGTGTCCACATAAAGGGTGACGCAGAAAGTGGTACAAGCACCTGGCCTTCACTTGCAGTGGCAAGAGACCCTGGCATGTGTATGCCTGTGCACAGACACACACACACACACACACACACACACACACACACACACATAAATAAGTAGATAAATAATTTTAAAAAGACTTTTCACACTAGCAGCTATCTTTTTCATGCCTTCTCCACTCTCAGAATGGGAGGAATTATGTGAAGCTTAGGTGAGCTTCTTCAAAGATTTAAGGTGGATATACATTTTTGTAAACATTCGTCCAGAGTTGGTTGGTTGGGCCCACCCTCCTGAGTAGCTGGACACCAAACCAAGCACTTGGTGCTGTGCTGGGCACAAGAGTTGTGTTTCTTACATGAGTTTTCTCTCTCTCTCAATCTCTCTCTCCCTCTCTCTCTCTATCTCTCTCTCTCTCTCTCTCTCTCTCTCACACACACACACACACACACACACACACACACACACACACACATCCTCTGTGGATGTGTTTGAGTTCTCGGGGTGGCCAAATGCTGCTTTGTTGTTTGTAAGTAGCCACATCTGTTGGCTTTTTACCTTGATCCCTCCCAGCTACACTCAGGCTAGGCTGCCCAGATGTGGAACAGAAGCAACCCTAGACAGCCAGGGCTGGACTCGCAGAGATCTTAGTGGGTTCTGCTTTGCCCTTTTGAAGGCCACCCACCTTGCACCAAGTTTAGCTACCTTGAGCAGCCTGTCCCCACTGTGAGAAGTCTAATCTCACACAGAGGAGTCCCAAGGAAGTAAGCTACCAACCTTGTAGCAAGAGCCCTACGTGAGCAACTTCCTTGCAGGCAGTCTCAGCCTTGGTCCAACCCCTATGCTGATAGCCAGTACACAGAGAAAAGAGGGGCCGACCTGGCCACCCTTGTTTTCAGGCAGAAGCAAGAGCAAACAAATAAAACAGGGTGCTGTTTGGAATCTCTTACTGTGGGTGGCTTGCCGCTCATAAGTGAGACATCACTGTTTGTAACACTCTTCTACTGACCGAGGCTTCTATATGGAAGACATCACATAGCTGACGTGAGCTCTCGTGGTTGGTTTTTCCCTCACAGTGCGGTTGGATTTTCATTATGCCTAGCTTGTTTAGCAATGTCTATTTTTATTCCGGTACAGTTTCTGGTTTGGATATCTTATTTTAAAAACTTCCTTACCACAATTAAGCACTGGAAATTTCATCTATATTTCCACTATGATTTTGTCTATCATCTAGCTGCCTACCTATCCTTATGTATTATGTTAAAGGTTTTGGGTTGGAAAGATGGCGCAGTGGTTTAGGTGCTTGCTTATAAATGGCCTGGGTTCAATTTCTCAATAACCACATAAAGCCAGATGCACAGAATGGTCTATGCATCTGAGGTACAAGTGCAATGGCAGGAAGCTTTGAAGCTCCCCTTCTTTCTCTCTCTCTCTCTCTCTCTCTCTCTCTCTCTCTCTCTGACTCTCATAAATAAATAAATAAATATATTTTTTTAAGTTTTTATCACCAGGCAGAGTCGCTCACACCTGTAATCCTAACACTCAGGAGGTTGAGGCAATAGGTTGTAAGTTCAAAGCCAGCCTGGGCTACATAGTGAATTTCAGGTCTACCTGAGTGGTGTGTGACATTATCCTCCAAGAAAAATAACCATTGCCATCTTTGTTAGAAGCAGCTACAACAACTCATGAGAGATTCTAAATATGGGGCCTGTTGGACTGAAGAGATGGCTCACTCAGTGGTTAAGGTGCTTGCCTACAAAGCCTAAGGTCCCAAGTTTGAGTCCCCAGTACCCACGTGAAGCCAAATGCATAAGGTGGCACATATATCTGGATTTCATTTGCAGTGGCTAGAGGCTCTGGCATGCCTACTCTTTCTTTCTCTCTCTCTCTCTCTCTCTCTCTCTCTCTCTCTCTCTCTCTCTCTGCTGGGCATGGTGATGCACCATTCCTTTAATTTCAGTACTCAAAAGGCAAAGGTAGGAAGATCTCTGTGAGTTCGAGGCCAGCCTGAGACTGCACAGTGAATTCCAGGTCAGCCTGGACTAAAATGAGACAATACCTCAAAAAAAAAAAAAAAGGTCCTGTTGGCCTTCCCCCCTATAGAAGGGGGTAGAGGGAGCTGTTGCATCCTCACCTGAGATCTCAAATATGTGGCTCAGGGGAAGAGAGAATATTTAGAGAAGAGCCTTCATTGTTTTCCCAGAGGAAGGTTCATGCAATACTGGGTTTGACGGGGAAACCTTGACTAAAAAAAAAAAAGAAAATTGAGAAAAAAGTTATTCTGGGTATCCATCTAGACTTTATGTTGTGTTTGGCAGAGATACAGGAAGACGGGATGGGTGCTTTTCCTGAGTCTGAGGACAGAAGTGGGGCTGTGGGAGAGGAGGAGGGGATGGCAGGTGATGCTTATCCTAGCATGCTGAACCTTCCCCTCAAAACTCTAAACCAAAAATAAACCCTTTCCTTCCTTAAGCTACTTCTGGTTGGGTATTTTGTCCCAGCAAGGAGAAAGCAACTGACAGAGAGAAGCCTGAGGAATTTTCTCTAGGCATGCAAGGAACACACAGGGGGTGAAAGGAAGCTGAGCTGGGAAACCTCATCTGCTAGATTCTATACCATAAATTCTAAAGTGTTTGCTTACATTGTTCGATTTTCCAGTAACACAGAATGCAGTGGGAGTGTCAGGCTGGGAATGTAATTCAGTTGGCAGAATGTTTGCTTAGCATGCATGAAACCTTGGGTTCAATCCTCAATGTCACATAAACTGTACATCTGAGCTCACTTCCATAATCCCAGCACATGAGTGGTAATGTCAGAAGGGTCAGGAATTTAGGGTAGTCTTCAGCTACATAGAGGGTTGCAGGTCAGCATGGGCTACATAAGGCCCTGTCTTCAATACAATATATGTGTGAATTATATATGAATGTGGATATATATGTAAATTACATTACACACTTATATATACATATACATATACATATACATATACATATACATATACATATACATATACATATACATACATACATACATATATATATATATATATATATATATATATATATATATACACATTTATATATGTTAGGTTGTGTCAGGCTAGGCTACAACAAACACACTCTAGTCATCAGTCATCTCAGGGGCTTAAAATAGCAAATGTTCACATCTTGTACAAGGAGACCCTGATGTAGGTTAGGCAACTGGATGTCCAGAGTGAGTGGCTCTCTTCAGAGAGGTCATGCCCACCTCCAGACTCCATGGATCCCTCCAAATTTTGTGTTACAATCTCAATATGTGGCTCCTAGGATTCAGGCAGCAGAATGAAAGTGTTTTCCAGGGTCTTTCATGGCGAGTCTGGGAAGCTGCGCATCCAACTTCCAGCCACGGGTGTCTGCCAGAGCCCCTTCACATGACCTCAGCAGGGCAATGAGGGGAGTGGGCAGCCCTGCCCTGCTGGGTGTCAGGGGCAGGAAGTGGTCTGTTAACCACGTAGTATTGTTTTGCTTTATGTGGTTGGACTATAAATTTATAAACACAATTAATGCAAACATATTTAGAAATTGTGGCTGTGTATGAGTAAGCTATGAGTAATTCCTCACTAGTTACTTTGTAAATAATTTATGTACACATCCATCAAACAATGGAAAGCATATTTAAATCAAACACTTCAGAAAAAATAGAAGAAAATATATATATATATATATATATATATATATATATATATATATGCTGTTTCCTTCACAACTTCAAATGTACCCATATTAATATTGGTAAGGCTGAGAAGTGGAGAACTGAAGTGGCCACCCCCAACTCCCATGGCAAATTAGGGTCAGAGCCAAGTTCTGATTAAATTTTTGCTGCTTTTAAGCCAAAGTCCAGTTGAGCCCAAGGCTTGTGAGCCTGAGTTCAGTAAAGCTACCAAGAACACCTTGCTGTTTCCCAGTGGGCACCCTATGGTTTGGTGCCCCTGGGACTCCAGCACCCATAGGCACATGGGTAGGGGGATGGGCCTCAGGATGATTGTCCCTCCAGTGGGGTGAAATCATCTTCATTTCCCAGGCACTTGGGCCTGGGCCTATGCTAATCTTGGTATAGTCCATCAGTCACAGATGTCTTAGAAGAGTATGCGCGCCATGGACTGAGGGAATGCTGTCACACACAGGAAACTGCTTGCCCGTGGAAGAGGAAGGACTAGGTGCTTGGAAAGGGAGTACCCGCTTCTCAGGCTGGCGAGATGGCTCAGTTGTTAATGTTTACCTTGGAGCATCAAGACCTGTGGTCAATCTCCAAGACCCATGCGAACACGCTGGATGTGGTGGTGTGTGCCTGCACTCTCAGAGCTGGAGAGGCAGAGACAGGAGGATCTCTGGGGCCAGTTGGCCAAACAGCCCAATTTAATTGGTGAGTTCCAGGTCAGTGATAGAATGTGTCTCCAAAAAAGGTGAATGGCATTCCTGAGGAAAATACCTGAGGTTGTTCCCTGCCCTTCATAGATATGTGCATGCAAACCAACACCCCCGCCCCTCACCCACGCAGTGTGTTTTCCCATGAATTAAGCAGTTCAACATGGGCAATCACTGGTGGCAATGGGGCTTGCTCTGTTCCACAGACACACTCCAGCACCTAGGGCAAGAGGCTCCTCCCTCTTTCCACAATACCTCCACAACTATCACAACAGCTGGGAACCAGCCACACTGAGCTCTTGTAAAGCTTGTGCTTTAAGAAAAGACACATTTGGTCATCATCAGGAAAATGCAACTACTTTAAGAATCTATATCACTCCTAGCAGAATGCCTATTATCAAGAAAATAAATGAAGAAAAATGTTGGTGAGGATGTGGAAAAAGAGGAACCTTTCTACACTGTTGGTGGGAATGTGGTCTTGTATAGCCATTGCAGAAAGCAGTGTGGAGGTTCTTGAGTCAGATAAAAATAGATTTACCATATGACCCAGTGATAGTACTCCTAGGAATATATCCTAAGGACTCTTCTCACTACCTTAGAAATACTTGCACAACCATGTTTATTGCCACTCTATTCACAGTAGCTAGGAAATGAAACCAGCCTAGATGTCCCTCCACAGATGAATAGATAATAAAGATGTGGTACATTTACACAATGGAGTTCAATTTAATGGTAAAAAAAAAATGAAATTATGAAATTCACAGGGAAATGGATAGATCGGGAGAGGATTATACTAAGTGAGGTAACCCAGGCCCAGAAAGCCTAACATTACATGTTCTTTCTCATATATTGATCTTAGCTACAAATGTATAGACTTGTGTGTGAGCTGGAACCAAAAGTCGCTAGCAGAGGCCAGCAAGCTAGAAAAAGGTTATAAGGGAGGGAGAAGAAGGAAGGACTTAAGGGAATGGCATTGTATATATTTAAGTAGAAGAACAGATTACAGGGAGTAGAATGGCCTAAGTGAGGTCAGGGGAAGAGATTAAGTAAAAGAATGGTCGGGGAGGGTCAATCAAAATTCTAGGTATTGTGAATAAGATACATAAATGCCTACTTATTTTAGGGATAACATACCCAGAGACCATAGATTGTTACTAGACAATTTTCAGTGCCAGGGATAGGATAGCTTCCAGTAAGTTGTTGGCTAGGGAAGGTCCCTGCTGTCCCCAAAACATTACAGGATATTGCCAAGGCGCTTGGTTTCCACCGGAAACAGATGGTAAGACCCTATTGCTGAGGACTCCATATGCCTGGGCAGCAAGGTCACTGAGAAATCAAGCTGGGGCTGAGCTGAAAACCTTCTCCCCATAGACCAGCTGACTAAAAGCTGGAGAAAGCTACACTACATGCAGCCCTATGGGAGACAGACCTCATCAGTGGTGAAAACAGTGGACACTGGAAACCTCAAGTTTGGCCAGACAGGCCAAATGACCAAACAGGTGTAATCGTGGCATGTCTGCTCTGGGGGAAACCAACTGCT
The DNA here is from genome assembly GCF_020740685.1 of Jaculus jaculus. Classification (NCBI taxonomy): domain Eukaryota; kingdom Metazoa; phylum Chordata; class Mammalia; order Rodentia; family Dipodidae; genus Jaculus; species Jaculus jaculus. Next base: position 205,203,224 of record NC_059103.1, on the reverse strand, counting down.
CTCTAATTGGACTAGAGGCCTACTCTATGGGAGGGAATGCATGCCTAGTACTGAAAACCTAATCCAAAGCCTATGGCAGGGGAGGTCATGAACCTTAGGAGTATAAAGCCTGCTCTTATCTGGCTAAATGCGTATATTATGCTCACCAAACTGCCCTGTAAACACTTTATTTAACATTCATATCCATATATTAATTATACTCTCACTTTTGGTTAGAGAAGCTTCTCTTTTCAGATGATGGTGACCACTGAGATGACCCAAAAGGCAACACAGTGCTGACAAGAAGTGGCAGAGCAGTATTTGGCTCTGAAACATCTCTATCACACCTGCCAAGGCTCAGGATCCATTGTGAAAGAGGTGATATAAATAATGCAAGAGCCAAAGGAAGGGTACCACTCCTTACACACAACTTTCCAGACAGAAATTGACCTTGATATCCACGACCTCGCAGTGCTTAGCAATACCTTTATAAGACCCTCATAATAGCAGGAAAAGATGATAACATCAAAATAAAAGAGAGACTAATGGAGAGAGGAAGGGGATATGATGGACAGAGGATTTGTGAAAGGGAAGGTAGGGGAGGTGAGGAAATTATTATGGTAATTGTCTGTAAGCAGAGAAGTTATCAATTAAAATTAAAAAAATAAAAAAGGCATGTGACTCTTCTGTTTGCACTTCATTGGCTATAGCACCATATAATATTCCAAAGCCAGGAAAGTAGACTTCCACCGGGTGCTCAGCAAAGGTCTGCAAACACTGGACAGTTAGCACGAGTAAGTGTGCAATAAGTGGGTGTGCAGGAAAGGGATGTGTCCCTGAGGTTCTTGCAATGTCCTTTTCCTCTTAGAGTGTTGGCGTTGGCGTGGGGACCTTTAGACATTTTTGGGCTACTCAGTCTGTATTGTATAAGCTAAGCCAATCAACTACCATACACACACACACACACACACACACACACACACACACATTCTATTAATTTTGTTCCTCTAGAGAACTCTAACTAAATAAGCATACACATACACACTAATCACCATAATTATAAAATCACATGAAACCAACACACTAAGAATGCTTGGGTGGGAAATTGTGGGAAAGCCCCTGCCCTCGTTTTCTTCTGAACCCTTCACTGATGCCGGGGACCATAATAAATGACACGTCACTGCCAGAGCACCTTTCACTTTAGGCATGTACGCAGGTCTAGAACATGGACTTTGGAGTGTAGATGGGCTGGGATCTGAGGTCTGGCAGTTTGCTGTGTGAACTTGTGTGTTAGTTCACTTCTCTCAGCCTCGGCTTCCTCGTGAAGGAGCTACTGCTCCACCCCTACACAGGGTAGTTGTGAGGACCGCAGACACAGGGCTGCCACACTCAACCCAGAGCCTTTCCTGGACACAACTGAGCAGCCCCAGGCAGGAGTTCCCAGGGCCTGTCTGTCTTCTGTGAGCTGGTCCTAGCGCCACTTCCCTCTCCCCTGAGTTGGGAGATCCTTGCCATCAGGGGCCAGGTTTTATTTGGGTGCATGACTCAGAGTGTAGATGGTTTTCTGGCCCTCAGGAAACACATGTTAGATAAACTACAGTGCACACGCAGTGAGCACACAGCGACATGTGCTTGGGGAGTTTCTGTGATGCATGTACTTTGAGGTGTAGTCTGCTCAAAGAAGGAATTTAAGAATCCTTTAGGGGATGTCAGACAGCCCTGTGGTACTGCAAGGGACAGACCCAGCAGGGGCTGAGCTTCAAAGCAGGCGGCAGACTCTCGGTGTGGTGGGGCATTGCTGTCCTTGAGGTTTGGAGTGTAGGTTCTGGGCACCACAAACTTCACACTGCCTGTCCTCAGACGCCACTGAAAGACTCTCCTGAAATCCAGCTTCATCTTGGGCTGGGAGCCCAGCAAGCTGGGCAATATGCCACAATATGTGTGTGAGATGCCCCTACGTGCTGGAGCCCAGTCCACACACCTCCTGGGCCTCTCTGCTGCCCTGCCAGGTCATCTAGTCCGATGACCATTGTCATGCATTTCAAGCCTTGGTCGATGTCTAGGGTGTGGTTTAGAAACTGGGGCACAGATCACTATCGATTGGTGGAGACAGGGCTGGCAAGGTCATGAGGAGTTCATTTATTCACTCACCCAGTTATTCACTCATTCAAGAAATTGGTTCTGACCCAGTAATTACTGGTCTATTCCCCGGGTCCAGCAGCTTTCTGGCAGCTCTGGGGGGTGAAGAGCTAGGATCTCACCAACCCTGGGCTTGGAGGGGAAGGGTAGGCTGAAGGGAGGGAAGCAGGCACTTGGAAGCGTACCTGGAGGGATCCTTAGAGCAGTACTCGTCTTTCTGTCCTGCCCCCACCAGAGTCTCCCTACATGGAACATGCATTCCTCCTGCCTCAGCCTCCTGAGCGCCAGGATTGCAGATATATATCAACATGCACAGCCAACAATACTGGTCTTCTTTCTTATTAGTTTTTGGGGATTTTTAATTATCATATTTACCCTCCTTTTCTCTCTCTTGTCCCCCTCCAATCCCTTGGCGCTCTGAACTCCTTCCTTTTCCCAACTAGTCCTACTGCTTTCCCGATGGTTGGTTGGTTGTTTGTTTGTTTGCTTGCTTGCTTGTTTTTTGTTTACCTCCCTGGGTAAATTGAGTTCAATTAGTGTTGCTTGAGTAGACATGAGGTCGGGGATATTTGTCCAGGTGTGGTCAACTTCAGTTACACCACTGAAGAAAATGTCCCCTCTTCCCTCAGGAACCAATAGCTGTCAGCAGTTCCTCAAGGAGGTATGAACCTCAAGGGGCTTCCTGGACCTGCCCCCCACCCCCGCCACCTTGTTGGCAGAGCATTTGCAGGCACAATCTCATTCAGCTCTTGTGCAGGTGACATAGCTGGTATGACTTCCCGAGTGCAATATCCGCGGTAAGCCCAGAAGACAGCACTCCACAGCACTCCTCCCCACCAGGCAGCTCTTAAGTTCTTTCTGCCCCCAGGCTAGTCTTTCTTGAGGCTCTTCCTTGTGACAATGAGGCACAAGTGACAATAGCTTCATATGCCAAAGGACCATGACAGCTAATCTGCACCCTGCCTTTTCCAGAGGGAGAGTCAGGTAGAGAAAGAGAAAGTCACTTTTCCTAACAAGCAGATGACACAGGATTGGGCATGTGGTTCAACCTTGGCTACTTGCCCACTGGGTGAGAGGCCTGGGGTTGAAATCCAGCACTACAGGGTGGAGGGTGGGAAAACAAAGTGATGAAGGTGAGATCCACACTCCACACCCACTCAGGAACTCAGCCATGACATCAGGCCACACTGGCACAGCCAGAGGGGCCCATGCAGCTCAGGTAGGGCAGTGAAGCCCAGAGGATGCTGGGAGAGGAGACAGGGAGCTCCAAGGGGCTGAGACCTGCTGGTTTTGCAAGCCTGCCCCCAAAGCCCAGAGAAGGTAAGGGACTTGTCAAAGTACAGAGAGAGCTGTGGCCACATGCCAGAAACTGTTGCTCTCCCCCACAATGCCAGCCTGCTAGGTCCTGGGATACCTTAGCATCAGTGTCAGCTGATCCTGAGATGGGGTAGAAGAGGCAGGGGGAGGGAGCATGTACTATTTTCTACTTTTCCCTTTTCTAGTTAAATAAAAACCAAGTGACAAGAGTGCTCTCCAAGCTCTTTGAGCACATGTGCGGGTCCAGGCAGTGTTCAGATAGATTTGCTGAGCTGGGGTGACTTTCCTCGGGAGACAGAGCTGCTACAAGGGAATGTTTAACCAGGGGAGGGACAAGGAGTCCTGTGTTTCCCAAAGCCTGTTGCTCCAGCCCCCACAGTGACCTCGGGAGCTACAGAAAAGCGCTGAGTGAGGTTTCTGTTGCCCCCCCATCTTAGCCTGCACCCCCACTGACCTGCCTCAGTCTGAGCCCCAGGCCCATTCTCTTCCTCTCCTACCTTCAGTGAGGGTCCCCAGAGGCACAGGCACATGGGGAACCAGGGAAGAAGCCCTCAGAGGTAGGGTCTCTCCTTCAGAATGGGGATCACAGAGGTCAGAGAAGAGAATTCTCACTTAGCAGGGTCTAGTGTCCCCATACCAAGGAGGGATGGAAGCCCGGAACCTGCGTTCTCCTCCCTGCCCACCCCCACAGAGACCTGGATTGCCATGCAGAGTCTGCTCCAGGTCTTGGGGCTGATTCCAGAGGAATCTCTTCTATTCCTCATCTATCTTTTTTTAATTTTTTAATTTTTTATTTTTTGAAGTAGGGTCTCTCTCTAGCCCAGGCTGAACTGGAATTCACTATGTCATCTCAGGATGGCCTCGAAGTTATGGCAATCCTCCTTCCTCTGCCTCCAGAGTGCTGAGTACTGGGATTAAAGGCATGCACCACTACACCCAGCATCTATTTTTGTACACTCATTCATCCCATTGTGGCACCTCCCATCCTCCCCACCCCCACACCACCCATGACAACCGGTCAGGAGCTTCTCAAGGCACGAAGGTGGACGTGCTGAGAAAATCCGTAGTAGCTCTGTGAGCGGCCTCTCACACCCTGCACCCGTACCCTGCTTCCACATTTATCTTCCTGAGGCTCTCAGGGGCTTAAGTCTATGCAGAGACCCTGAAACAGGAGTGTTCGCAATGGGTGGCATGACTCCATGGGCTCCAGGACGGCATGAAAAGGAGTAGACTGGTGGGCACCAGCATTCCTCACTCTCTGCTCCTCCACTGTGCTGAGCATGACCAGCTGCCTAAAGCTCCCACTGCCGTCACCTGGAATTGCAAACTGAAATAAACCTTCTTCCCTTAAACTGATCTTTGTCTGGCATTTTGTCCCAGCAAAGAGGAAGTAGCTCATAGTTTTCATATATAGTTCCTTGTTTGCAGATGTGTCAATTTACCCAAAGGGATCAACCGACTGGATTAAAAGTTATAGGGAATAGGGCTGGAGAGATGGCTTAGTGGTTAAGGCGCTTGCCTACAAAGACTAAGGACCCAGGTGCAATTTTCCAGGTCCCATGTAAGCCAGATGCACATGGTGTCACATGCATCTGGAGTTTGTTTGCAGTGGCTGGAGCCCTGGCATTCTCTCTCTCTCTCTGACCCTTTCCCTCTCTCTGTCTCTAACAAGTAAATAAAAATGAAAATAAAATCTTTAAAAAACATAAAAAACTATAGGGAAATAAATTATGCCAAGTGTATTTGGATCCTAAAAAGCAAACAAACAAACAAATCAGAGACATACTTTACCAGAGATTGCCATGTGAGGCCACAGTGATGGGAAGAGCTTTGGGAAGGGTGACCTGACTTGATTAAACCAAGAAGCCCACCTCTCGGTGTCAGCGGGGCATCCACAGGGTACATTCATCGAGAGGAAGGACTACCCTCAATGTGGGCAGCATGACCTTATAGGCTAGGGCCACAGATGGAACCAAGGGGAAAGAAAGGGGAAAGAAAGGGGAAAGAAAGGAGAAAACCGGAGGGCACACACATTCTCTCTGCTTCCTCCCTGTCACCAGGGCGGCGCCTGCAGTGGCCTGCCTCTCCCCCTCCCTGTCCCCGACGCCACAGCCGCTAAACCCTCGACCAGCATGAACTCAGCCACTTCCTTTCTTAAAGCTGCTTGGGGCAGCTATTTTATTAGCGCGCCTAGAAAGTAACTAACACGTGGGCTTTATGACCCACAATATGTTTGTATGGCCCTGTCCCTTTTTTGTGCCCCACTTCATACACCCCATAACGTAAACTGTCACCCGTAGCAATATATTTCTATAAAGTCCCTAGCTATCCAGTTGTTACTTGAAAGGGCGGAGCTGGCATCCCTGTCCACGCTGATGGAGGCCGGGGGGTGAAGGGGGAGAACTGGGAAGAGTCTGCGCTGCCCTTAAAACTGGGACACAGCTCTCATTCCTCCCCTTCCCACCGGCCAGCATGTGGCCAGGCCAGACCCACTGCCCTTCGCAACAAGGGTGCTGGCAGGTTACCAGAGGAGGATTCTCAGTGCACCGTGGGAGGAGGAAGACATGAAAAGGAAAAATCTAGACCCAGGAAACCTCCCCGGCATCCGCCTTCTTCCTCCCTCTCTTCTAACTTTGGCTCTTCGTCCTTCCTCCCTCTCACCTCTCTTTTGCCTTTCGTTCTTCCCTCAGTGCTCTCTTCCTTCCCCTTTCTCCTCCCTCTCCTCCTTTACTCTTTCTTCCTTCCCTTTTTCCTTTCCCTTTCCTTCCCCCATTTCCTTCCCTCCCTCCCTCCTTCTCTCCGTCCTTCTTTGATGCCATCTTTTCCTGTGTGGTTGGTCTGCTGGGTGGGTGCGGTGTGGGCACGCTCACACACATACGGAGACGCAACCCTTCCAGTGACCGTGCACAGTGAGCTGTGACGAGCCTGCTGCCTTCCAGTCCCTGGAGGGTTGGGCTGTGGCCTGCTGAGACCCTCCTTCCTGGAGCCCTCCTGCAGCAGCCCCCAGGGCTGCCTGGCTGCCTGGATGGTCAGCTGCCCAAGGTCGGGTTTGGAATGTGTTGTTTTGCCGCGCAATTAGCACAATGTTCAGTTCTCAGGCCTGACTAGGGAATGGGTGCCAAGAGCATTCCGGAAGGGTCAGAGGGCGTGGTCACGTACGCTGGCTGAGGAAGGAACTCCCAGCACGAGCCTTCGACTTATACTCTCATGTTCAAGTCCACTGGAGGTCTTCCTCACCCCCTCACATTGTGTGCTATGCCTGAACGCCCACAGAGGACCTGTGACAGGAGGAGGCTGAGCTGTAGGGGACAGCTCTGGCAAAGGTCAGTGACAGTAGTGAGCCCATAGGGCACGAAGGGTGAGTCAAGGGACAGAGGAGAGGCTTCCTGGGACCCTGCGCCTCAATGGCCTCCTTTATCTAGGGAGTGAAGTAGCAACAGCCACATGCTGGGAAGAGCTTTGGGAAGGGTGAGCTCGTGGCCTGTGACAATTCATCTGGTACTCTTCTGAAATCAAAACAATGTTTTTTCATCAATTAGTAACTTATTCTTTGTTCCTTTCAAAAACTTGAGATGCTATAAAATGTGAATTCAATAGATTCATAGTCATCAGAAATCACCCATGTGATCCTATATACATATTTTTCTAACATTTTCTTCTAGGCTTCCACATAACACCCAGGGAAGGTCATTGCACTCAGGCAAAATCTTCCCAATGCTGCATGTGATGAGGAAATGGCCGCAGTACGGAGGAGTTCCTCCATTCCAGAGAGAGTCAGAATTTGCTCCCAGGAACCTGGATCCCCGAGTCATCACCTACCATCAAGACAAGAAGTCCAACAACCTGCCACCTTCACGGGGTTAGGCGGGGAGCCGAGGCCAGCTCTCCATGAGCCTGCTTTCCGCTGCCATCAGTGCAGTGTTTAGCACTGCACGTGCTGTCCTCCTGTGATTCCCAGCACTTGGGAGGCAGAAGCAGGAGGATCAGGAATTCAAGGCCATCCTCAGCTACATAGTGAGATTGAGGCTAGCCTGGGCTACATGCTACCCTGTGTCAAACAAGCAAATAAATAATAAGCATAATAAATACAACAAGAAGATAGCCATACACATCAGGGAACAAGAGAGGGTAATAGTGGGGGCAGGAAAGGGGAGAAACACAAGATAGAGTATGCTTTCTCTCATATGCTAAGTCTAAAGTTTTGTGTGTGTTCATATGCATGTATATATACATGTAATGTATATGTATGTGTATATATATACACATATATGTATACACATACGTATATAATGTTTATGTATGACATAAAAGTGAACTGTTGCAAATAAAAAGGGATCAGTAAGAGGGGAAAAGACTGGGGAGTGTAATGGGATAAATATGAACAAGGTACAATGACATATGTGTCTGGGAATGTCATATTTTGCACACTAAAAGAATTAATTAATAATGTTGGCTCTGAACAAACTTTTGAAAACTTAGTTGACAATAGTTTGGATCAACTGAGAAAAAAAAAAGCATGACTTTTGAAATCTCTGAATGGCTTGGTTCTCAGTATTACCACTCTTTATTGAATTTTTTTCTTATTAAAGTATGTAGTTTTTCAGACTTTTCCTGACAGTATTATGTAACTTTTTAGCATGTGTAGATGGGAGTGTCACTTATATGTTACTGTATAGCTGACATGTATTTTTGTCTGTTCTTTGCTATCTGAGTAGTTCCATGCTATGTATGTATCATAACCAACCTATTGCCTATGAGAAACATGTAAGATAATGTATTTACAGCCATTGTTACAAGTTTATAATGTATTTTTCTATCTTGTTTTATATGTATGTTATAGAATATTCAAAAAAAGAATTTTTTCCTTGATTGAGAAAAGGATACAAAATGCAAAATCCACAATTTTGATAATTGAAAATTGCCAATTGTTTTGCAGTACTTTATTATATTGGGTGTCTTGTCTTTCTTGGGCTTTTGGTTAGCTAATGAATGAATACATTAGGCACTTCTGGGTTTTAGTTGAGATTTTACATAGCTCGCATTTTAATTCTTTTGTTCTTTGCTGTTTCTATTAACGCATAGCATTATTTTTAAAAATGTTATAATACCAAAAAAAGAATTAATTAAAAAGTATGAAACAAGGCCAGAGAGACAGCTCAGTGGCCAAGGTACTTGCTCAGAGGTGCAGCTGAGCCAGACACCTGGGCCCCTGGGTCCCTGCCCTGCTCACCCGAGTCTGTTTGAGATGTGACTGCAGGTCACTCTGTGGGGGCTGTGGGAATGACAGCCTGTTCTCTGAACTCGTTTTATGACTTCTGCTTACAAAATGAGCTGCATCCTTGCCAGCAACAGACTGTGTGATGACCAGTGCCCCAGCTGGACTCTGCAGCCACACGTTCCTATTGGCTAAAACTGTCCCCAGAGGAAATGAGCGTGAGGATGGCACTAACCATAGCCTTGCCTGCAAACCTTCTGTTCTCCACCCCACTGGCTCCTTGCTGTTACCGTGGACATTATAACCAGGCATGTGCCATTCCTTGCATGGGCACAACTTGGAAGAATGGACCTGAGGAGGATTTTCAGTGAGCAAACCCACCTAGGATAGTTATGCACATCCATGCAGATGGTAAGGAATGGTGAGATTTAAAACAAACATGCTGGCAGATGGACAGTGTTTGATTGATGCCAGTTTCTTTTTTTCTCCCTCGTTGCTAAAAACCATGGTACCAGTGGTTCCTTTTTTTTGCAGATGCAGTGTGGGAAAACACATGGTTGAAAGGGTTCACTCACAAGGGTGTGACAAAAATCAGTGCACCACACTGTGTGCTGGCTGGTGTAGCTGTAGCTAGGAACTGAGAGGGACAGGTGCTCCAAGGCATTATTCCAAGATTCAGCACGTATTGCACACTACTGGAAGCCTAGCCTGGGTGGCTATGTGTGGATAGTGAGGGTACCAGTGCTGAACTGTGCTTGTCAGACTGTGGTTAGTGTCCCAGGGACCGGGAAGACACAGTAGGTCACAATCATCTTGACCATGGAGAGGTTGAGCCAGCCCACTGGAACATAGTCCATGAACCCACACTTCTAGCATCTTTCCATGCGCTGCTGGTTACATTGGAGCCAAATCCTACAAGGCATTTCAGTGCCTGGATACTTGCCAGGCAATGGCCATATCCATCAAGTCCTGGCTGTGGGCATCAGTGTGTCCATGTTGTTTCTCGTTGGGGAACATTGTGACCTTGTGATCCCGTCATGTTGCTAGTGCTGTGAGCGACACCGGATGTTGTTAAGCACTCTGAGCTTAGCCAGATCATGGTACTGCTGGGCTCATTGTCCAGAAAAGAAGGCTGCGGTCATGCAACATCACACTGACCATTTCTTCCCAAGCATCAGGGCAGAGTAGACAGGACCCAGCAAGTGGAATTGTTGTTGGCGTCACACCTGTGCCTGTTCACAGACAAGCCTGGGGGGGGGGGGGGGATAGCTCGGTCAGCAAAGCGCTGGCTGTGCAAACCTAAAGACCTGAGCGCACGTTTAACAAGCAGTGCGTGAGGGCACGTGTGCTCACAATCTTAGCACCGAGGAGAGGAAGGCAGGAGGGTCGCTGGGGCTTGCTGACCAGCCACTCTAGGTGACTGGGCGAGTTCCAGGCCAATGGGAGACTGTCTTAAAGAGGAAGACAGGGCTGGAGAGATGGTTTAGTGGTTAAGGCACTTGCCTGTGAAGCCAAAGGACCTCAGTTCAATTCCCCAGGACCCACGTAAGCCAGATGCACAAGGTGGCACATGCATTTGGAGTTCATTTGCAATGCCTGGAAGCCCTGGCGCACCCATTTTTCCCTCTTTCCCTCTCTCAAATAAACAAAAATAAATTTTTTTTTAAAAAAATTAGAAAGGAAGACAGCATTCTTGAGGATTGACACCTGAGGTTGTCCTATAGCCTCCTCATGATGCATGAACACATGCACACTCTCACACACATGTGTACATACATACATACACACACACACACACACACACACACACACACACACACACACACACACGTCCTGGCCTTCCTGGGCACCCTGTAACTGTGAGGCTGGGTGGCTGTGAGCTGAGTTCCTGGTAATAGAGGGTTAGGTTGTCTATGGGTGAAAATAAAGGGTCAGCTGTTCCAGCTGAAACCAAAATAACAATGAGGAACAAGGCAGGATGTTATGTCTCATGCAATAGCCTGGCTAAGCCAGCCCCTGCTGAAAGGACTGACTGGGGGACAAGCTCTTTTCTCTTCTATGACACAGTTCTGTCCTGGGGTGTTGCTTTCCCCACAAGGTGGTGATGACTCACCCTCAGGCAGCCAGCACATGATCTCTGAGCTTCTGACAGAGAGCACACAGAATTCATCGATCCTGGTGCTCTGTCGAGTCAGGGACGTGCTCCTGTAACTGTCCCCAGGCTGTGAAGGAACTGGAGGCAGCAGAGCGAGAGGTTTCCTTCCCTGTAAGGATGCACACCAAACACTTCACTTCTCACTTCTACTCATGAGCTCCAGATCACAGCTAAGTCTGTGGACTGGACTGGCTTAATGAGGCTGTCAAGCCTATACTCAGATAGCATTAGACATCAACGTCCACAATCATCTTCCATTTTGTCCCTGTATAAAAGTCTCTGTGTATGATTCTTCCTAAAATGTCACACTGTCATCTTGCCGTTCTCTTCTGTTAGTGGGAGAAATACATGAAAATACAGCTATTTCCTCAACAAAAAAAGGTTTTGTCTCTTTGATCTTCTTTCTAAATGTTCTAGAATTTAGGCCAGTTACTCAAGTCCAAATTCAGACTCATGCTCAGTGGGTGTGGTTCTTAAAAATAATGATGGCCAGACCCTTACGTCAGAAAATCAAATTCAGGAGGAAGGGAAGGAACTGGGAGTTAAAGCTATATTATAAAGTCGTAGTAACAAAATAGCTTGGTACTGGCATAAAAACAGAAATATAGGCCAATGAAACAGAATTGAAGACCCAGACTTTAGGTCAAGTAACTACAGTGACTTGATCTTTGACAAACATCCTAATAATATAGAATGGAGAAAAGACAACATCCTTAACAAATGGTGCTGGACAAATTGGATAACCGTATATGGAAAAATAAAACTAGACCTGCTCATTTCACTGTATACAAAAATCAAGTCCAAATAGCTTACAGACATCAATATAAGACCTGAAACTCTTCTCCTACTGGAAGAAAAAAAATAGGATGCTCTCTCCATGATATAGGAGTAGGGAAAGACTTTCTGAACAAAACCCCAGTTGGCCATGAAATTGAACAAGCACACAACCAATGGAATTTCATGAAGCTAAAAAGCTTTAACACAGACAAACATACCATAAGCAGAGCCAATAGACTACCCACCAAATGGGAGAAAATTTTCACCAGCCTTACCACTGACAGAAGCCTAATATCTAGAAATCTACAAAGAACTAAAAAAAAAAAAAAAAAAAAAAAACCTAAACAATAAAAAAGAAATCAACCCACTCTAAAATTGGGGCAGAGAACTGAATAGGAAATTCTCAGAGGAAGAATTACAAATGGCTAACACACACTTAAGAAAATGTTCAACATCCCTAACCACTAGGGAACTGCAAATTAAAATAACTATGACATTCCACCTTACTCTAGTAAGGATGGCAATCATTTAAAAATCAAACAACAGGGCCGGAGAGATGGCTTAGTGGTTAAGGTGCATGCCTGTGAAGCCTAAGGACCTGGGTCCAACTCTCCAGGTCCCACGTAAGCCAGATGCACATGGTGGTGCATGCGTCTGGAATTCGTTTGAAGTGGCTAGAGGCCCTGGTGCCCCCATTCTTACTCAATCTTTATCTCTCTCTCTCTCTCTGTCTCAAATGAATAAATAGAAATAAATCTTTATAAACTTGGCAAAATATTTTTTAAAAAATCAAACAACACTGGATGTGGTGGTGCATGCTTTTAATCCCAGCACTTGGGAAGCAGAGGTAAGAGGATTGCCAAGAGTTCAAGGCCACCCTGGGACTACCAGGTGAATTACAGGTCAGCCTGGGCTAGAGCAAGACCCTTCCTCAAAAAGCCAAAAAATAAAAATAAAAATCAAATAATAACAAATATTGGCAAAGATGTGGGGAGAAAAAGGAACTCTCATCCACTGTTGGTGGGAATGTAAACTTGTACAACCACTATGGAAATCAATATGAAGATTCCTGAAAAGGATGAACATAGAGCTACCAGCAGACCCAGTTATCTCTTTTTGTTTGTTTGTTTGTTTTTTCAAGGTAGGGTCTCACTCTAGCCCAGGCTGACCTGGAATTCACTATGGAGTCTCAGGGTAGCCTTGAACTCATGGTTATCCTCCTATCTCTGCCTCCCGAGTGCTGGGATTAAAGGCGTGTGCCACCATGCCCAGCTCCCAGTTATCTCTTTACTGGGCACTTACCCTAAATGTTCCATGTTTCACTACAGAGATATTGGCTGAACTATGTTTATAGCTGCTCAATTCATCATAGCTAAGAACTGCATGGAATCAACGCAGGTGCCTATCACTGGATGAATAGATCATGAAGTTGTGGTACATTTACACAATGGAATTCTACTCAGCAGTAAGGAAAAATGATAAATTAAGGTTGGTAGAAAAATGGACAGACTTGGAACAAGTCAAACTCAGTGAACTCACACAATCACAGAAAGACAAACACCACATGGTCTCACTTATCTGCAGTTCTTAACCTGGACGGCTCAAGTTGCTGACATACCCGATAGGCAACTCAAGGCCCAGACAATAGGGCTTGTGGGGTAGGGAAGGGGAGGGTGGGGAAAAACAAACACAAAACTAAATCCAAAATGAACTGGTATCATAGAAACCTTTATCCATGGAGTTAGGCTAAACCCTCAACAGGAGTAAGGGGAGCCACCTGAAACAAAGCATCCTGAAGAGGGTGGGATGCAGCCTAGCCTTAAACATGCACACTCTCACACACATGTGTATACATACACACACACACACACACACACACACACACACACACACAAGTCTTCTTCCAGACACAAAATAGCCTGGATATCCATGGCCTTGCAGTGCCTGGCACTACCTATACAAGACCATTATAATATGAGAAAAAGATGATGACATCAAAATAAAAGAGAGACTGATTGAGAAGGGGAGGGGATATGATGGAGAGGGAGTTTTGAAGTGGAAAGGAGGGGCGAGAATTATCATGGTTTGTTGTCTATAATTATGGAAACTGCAAATAATAAAACTTAAATGGTAAAAAATAAAAATAGCAAAAAAAAATAATGCTTATCACATTTAAACTATGTTGACTTCACTCTCTGTTAGACAGACTGTTCTTTGTCAGAAGGTAGTGAGACCTGAGGAGATAAACTACCTCTCACACTTGACCCAAACCACAGCTGAAACCACAGAGGAATTGGGAAAGACACGCAAAAGTGCTGTTTCCATGGTGAACCTGATAATCGGCACCAGGTGGAGGAAATGGACACTGAGGATACTCAACCCCTGCCAAAGTAGAGATCCAGAAGCTGCTAAGAGCTCATCACTGAAGTAGACTTCAAACATACCCAACATGGCTCAGGGAATTTTGCAGAAGAAGTGGCAGAAGTATTGTAAGAGCCACAGGTTGAGACATCATGTCCAGAGCCATTCTTTCCACTCTCCCCCGCAAAAACAAACAAACAAACAACAACAAAAAAAAACAAAACAAAACACATGACTGCTGCTCCCACAATGCATAACCCACAACCCATTGAGGAATATCTGCAGCCCCTCTGAGGGGAGTACCCAGTGAAATGTGGACAAGGATGAGGGGACCAATACATGATGTATCCATACAAAACATGTTAACAATAATGAAAATCAAATTCATTTGCCTGTGAATAAGTTACTATTGCAGTGCTATAACCAGTACTTGATACCAACATCCTAAAGAAAGAAAGGCTTATTGGCTCCTTGTTTTAGAATTCAATCTTTCATGTTGGCAAAGGCTTTGAAGAGAAGGGCAGTCACATTGTAGCAGCCAGGACCACAGAGAGAATTGCTGGTGTTCCCTTGGCTTTCTCCTTTTCCCCTTTTATTCAGTCCAGCCTATTCGGGAAAATGCTACTGCATTCAGGGTGGGTCTTTCCCCTTCAGGTAATCATTTAGGCATGCCCTTGCAGTTACACCCAGAGGTGTGCCTCACCAATCTCCTAGGTGATTGTAAAACCAGACAAAAACGATCAACCCTCTTGGGCTGGGACATCAAGATTTTTATGAAGCCCCAGGGAACTCTAATATCTGTGAAGTCTGGGAATGGCTCAGTTCCTGTTCTCCCTCTAAGTACTAGGCTGTGAGTCCTGGGTAGTGGATGGCAGCTTTGCCACACTGTACCTGGATGGGTGGTAAGTGCTGCTTGATCTAACACCCGAGATGGAGCCACCCTCACCTTGTCCTCTGGTATCAGCGGTGTCGCAGTAGATCCTTAAGAGCCATGAGATATATTTTCAATTCCCAGCCTGCTCCTCAGAGAATGGAGGGTGGGGATGAGTAACCATGATAAGATCAAAGAGCTGTGGCTGAACTTTTCTCCACAAAAGTTGGCAGGCCCTTCATTATGCACGCATCTTATACATGTATTTATGTGTTCAGATTGTGAATTAGATAGCTTGTGTAATGGTTCTCACAGTGGGTTCCCACAGTGACCTTTTGTCTCTGTTCTCTGTGGCTCCCTCACTCCCCGGGCCCTGCAGACACTGACCTGTTCCTGTGCAAAGTCTCTCTCAGTCACACCTGCACCTTGTCAGCCGCCCTTCTCCCTACCCCCGAGGAAATGGACAGAACCCAGCCGGCTCCCCACACTGGTTCCTTCTGCACAGCAGCCTTTCCCCACTTTTTCCCTCATAGGGCATCCCTCTGAAGCCAGGATGCTTTGGCAATCCATCTGCCAACATGTTCTGCACCAGCTGCCAGCACTCTACTTTGGCATCTGGGAGACTGAAAACCAGGTGGTTCATGTTCCCATCTGTGGCTTCAACACACTGCCCCATGCTTGAGAGGAGCTCTGAAGGGGGTTGATGAGTGAGGATGCTGCGAAGTAGTCCTTGTTTTTGGATTCTCCCTTCTGTCCTCTTAACTAGTGGAAATGGACACTGTGGTGGTTTGAGTCAGGTGTCCCCCATAGACTCAGGTGTTCTGAATGCTAGGTTCCCAGATGATGGATATTTAGGAATTAATGCCTCCTAGAGGTGGTATATTGTTGGGGGGGAAGGCTTATGGGTGTTATAGCCAGTTTCCCCATGCCAGTGATTGGCACTCTCTCCTGTTGCTGTGGTCCACCTTATGTTGGCCAGGGGTGTTGTCCACCTTCTGCTCATGCCATCATTTCTCCCTGCCATGATGGAGTTTCTCCTCGAGTCTGTAAGCCAAAATAAACCCATTTTTTCCCACAAGATGCTCTTGATCAAGTGATTTCTACCCACAATGCTGTGAACCTGACTGCAAACAATAAAGTTGGTACTAAGAGTGGGGTCATTGCTGCTTGAAACCTGACTGCATGGCTTTGGCCCTTTGGAGCTGATTTTCAAGAGGAATGTGGAAGGATTTGACTACAAGATGGCTTCTAAGGACAGCTGCTGGTCCTGGATGGAGTTTTCCAGGACTGTGAGTAGCCTAGCTGAAGGGGCAGAATTGGAACTCCAGAGTCATGTTGCTGGATAGAATTATCAGACTTGGAGACTTGTCACCAGTTAGTTCCTGGACTTGTAGCTACAGAGTTTGATGATTACCCTGGTTGTTTTGAATCTTGTATGGTTAGGTATTTCTTTGCTGTGCCCAATGCCATCTTTTGCAGTGTGAATGTTTATGGGTCTGGGGTAAGGATTCTTTTTTGGGGGGTATTATATCTCAGATAAAAGATCTCCAACTATGGGAATGGCTGAACATTACTAGAATTGATAAAACTATGTGGACTTTTAAGTTTGACTGAATGCATTTCATTTTTCATCATGCATAATTATCAATTTATGGGGGCCAGGAATGGAATGTGGTGGTTTGATTCAGGTGTCCCCCATATACTTAGGTGTTCTGAATGCTAGGTTTCCAGCTGATGGATATTTGAAATTAACACCTCCTGGGGGCAGTGTATTGTTGGGGGCGGGCTTATGAGTGTTATAGCCAGTTTCCCCATGCCAGTGTTTGGCACACTCTTCTGTTGCTGTTGTCCACCCGATGCTGGTGAGGAGGTGATGTCCACCCTCTGCTAATGCCATCATTTTCCCCTGCCATCATGAAGCTTCCCCTCAAGTCTATAAGCCAAAATAAACCTGCTTTTTCCCCACAAGCTGCTCATGGTCGGGTGATTTCTGTGAGAAAGGCAAATTTGACTGCAGCAGACCCCATCTTGTACGCTGAGGACTAGGACTCTGTGGGCAGAAGTTATTTGGAGGTGCTCTGGGGATCCACACCCGAGGGTCAGGGAAGGGGAAGGAAGCAGGATTGAGCTGAAGGTGCAATTGCGAGGGCAACAGACCCAGTCCAGCTCTGGCTGCCCAAGGGTAATTGTGGGACTGAGCTGGCAGCTGTGCAGATGACCACTATATGGAAATACAGAATTGGGTCTAAGCTTAGTGGCTTAAGCTAATAGAAATGTTTGGTCTCACATTATTGGAGGCAGACATTTTGGATACAAGTCATGATGTTACTTAGTGAAGCTTTCTGCTCCTGGGCTTTTATCTGATCAAAGAAGGAAAGAACTAAGACAAGATCCACAGACAATTTAGTCATTTTTTTTTTTTTTTTTTTTTAGCAAAACAAAGCAGATAGAAACAGAAGGAGAGGTAGAGAGAGAGACTCATAGAAACTGAGAGAGAAACTGAGTAAGCGGAACAAGATGATGACCTAAAAGGCAGGTAGTATCCCATTTTTCAGACTTTGTAGTAAATATTCATGATGTGCATGACATGGTGGTTTGATTCTGGTGTCCCCCATACGCTAGGTCCCCGGCTGGTAACAATTTGAGAATTGGAGCCTCCTAAAATCAGTTTGGAGTAGGCTTATGGATGTTATAACCAGTTTTTCCTTGCCAGTGTTTGGCACACTCTCCTGCTGCTGTTGTCCACCTGATGTTGGACAGCAGGTGAGGTCTACTGTCTGCTCACAGCATCATTTCCCCCTGTCATTATGGAGTGCTCCTTGAATCTATAAGCCAAAGTAAACCCTTTCCTCCCACAGGATGCTCTTGGTCGGCTGTTTTCTGCCAACAACAGTAAATCAGTGCTGAGAAGTACTACTAGAAACCCAACTGTACCACTTTGGCCTTTTGGAGCTGACTTGTGAGAGGAATGTGGAAGGATTTGAAACCTTGGCCTAAGATGCCTTGCAGTGCTGTAAGTACAGCTTGATGGACTATTCTGGTCAGAGTTGAAAGACCTGAATGCAGAAAAGACTGTGAGGTTTGGCTTATGGGAGTGAGAAAGAACTTTATCAAGACTGATCAGAAGCAGTTTGTGTGAGAGGCTTGCCATAATGATGTATTCTGAGAACTTGTGCAGGGTTCAATTGCATAGAAATAGACTGGTGTGAACAGATGGATATGGCACAGAAGGAAATGAAATCTTTGAGCTGAAACTGCTGTCCATTCAGCTGAGCGATTACAACCGTTGCTTAGTGAGGGCTCTTCATAGTATGGGGGTTCGAGGAGTGTCATTCGTCATGTAGCAGATGCTTCCAAGGAGAAGGAAGGTCCCAGAAGCTAGGCCTAAATAACCTGGTATCATATACAGCTTCACCTGTGAAAGGAGTCGCAAGGCAGCTTGGATTCCGGGGGCAGGAAAAGTCGCTTGCCTCTGGCTGTGAGAGGCACATGTGCATACTGTTGGGAAAGCGACTGGAGCAAACCTCCTTGGAGGTTTCCGTCTATGCCGTAGTCACCTGCTCATTGCTGGGACAAAGCACCTGACCAGAATCAGCTGATGGGGGGAAAGACTTTATTTTGGCTTACAGTCTCAAGGGCAAGTTTCATGCTGGCAGGGAAGAGAACATGGCATGAGAATATCCCCTCTGCCACAGCAGGTGGAAAACAGTAACACGACGGTGACCTGAACTAACATTGGCAAATCGGGGCCTAATAAACCTCATGTCCCTCCCCCCCACCCAGCAACACACCTCCTCTAGCAAGTCTTCACCTTCCCAGTTGCCATCAGCTGGGGATCCAGTCCTCAAATCACATGAGTTTATGAGGGACATCTGACTCAAACCACCACAGTCTACAGAGAAGAGTACCCCTTCAGTGGTCATCTCTGAGAGAGAGGTACTTGCGAGCAGACACCAGAGAACATGCATGAGATGACCAGTGTGAAGGTGGGAGAAAGCAAATCTAGGCAAAGGTAAGACCAGGTACAACGGCCCTGAGTCAGAAGCATGTCTGGCATATTGGAGGACAAGGAGCAAGCCAAGGCATCTGGAACGTGAGGCCAAGTGTGGAGGAAACCAGGCCAGAGGCTCGAGGTGCTAAGTTAATGGTATCAGTGTGCATCGACCTCAGGTACCTTTGAAAGGACTGGAGCGTGGTCCTGAGCAGATGGTGGTGGGGGGGGTGACCCTCTGTACTAGTCGGCCCAGGGCAAAGTGGACACCTAACATTTGAGGTTGTCCAAACCAAATGCAAGAAGCAAGCATGGTAGATGAGGATGGAACACGGAGATCTAGGGTGGGTGCAGGTGAAGGACCTCGGTGTAGCATGGCTCAGCTTGACCCAGTGAGGCAGCCAAAGGTGGCGGGACACAGATCCCAGCAAGCAATGCATAAGAAGGTGGATGTGATATGTCCCAACTTCAGTTGTAACATAGCTCTGACGTACCACAAGTACTTGTGATTACATAAGATTACCTATTGCCCGAGCTGCAATCTGACATCTGGAAGGTGAGACTCCTCCAATGTCACATGTTCTGACATCCCCTAGGTTCCATTCTGCCCCAACAGCCACAGAAAGAAGGCTGAGTGCAAGGGCCTGAGTCATGGACCTGGGATCTACTTTAGAATCCCCTTGACCAGGAGCCCGGTTCCACTTCTGCTCAGAGGTGGCTGGAGCCTTTGGAATCTGGTCCTGGGGAAGCAGTGGGGCAGCGGCCAGCATGTGCCAGGCTCCAGCAGGCTCATACTTCTCATGATGGCTTCCCTGTCTTTCCCTTTCCAGATGAGATGAGATAGGGCCACCAGCCTAGAGGTCGACTCTTCAGTTACCAGAGTGCCCTTTGGCTCTGTCCTCAAGTGACAGACATATCCCATGCTTAGAACTGTGAGGCCTCGCTGTCCTCTGTACTTAAAGTCTAGCTTAGTAGTGGTCTCCTAAGCTCCCTCCCCAACCCGAGGGCTGGACATTAGGAGAGACCAGTGACCTCAGCTCTGAATTAGGGGGGTAGAGCAAAAAGCTCACACATACACCTCATGTCACTCACTGAGAGTCTAAGCTTTTACAGAAAGATGTGCAGCATGATGGGGTGTCTCAAGTGTGGGGCTTTCCATCTGGAAGATCAAGTCCTTTCCCTGCCTGGAGGATGCTCAGGGGGATGAGGAAGTGTTCCAGGGGCAGGAGGGAAGAGCTAAGTGAGAACACCCGATGTGGCATGAGGCAGTGGGACAGTGCATCTTGGTTTGTCCAGAGAGTGAGTGAGGAGGGAATAGGCAGAGGAGGAGGATGGGAGGCACAGAAGCTGATATTCTTTCAACTTAAGGGAGCTTCTAGATCTTTACATGTTGCAAAGATAGGGAGAGGTTTTCCTGAGTGCCCCCCCCAATAAGGCATGTTCCCAACACTCTCCAACTTCCAGCTCCATAAGGAACCCTTACCTCCATTCTGTCCCTCCACACATAACTCCCTGCACACACATACCCCTGACCTGCCCAAACCAAATTCAAAACAGAGCAAAGGAAGCCAGTCATGGTGGCACATGCCTTTAATCCCAGCACTCAGGAGGCAGAGGTAGGAGGATCGCCATGAGTCTGAGGCCACCTTGAGATTCCATAGTGAATTCCAGGTCAGCCTGAGCTAGAGTGAGACCCTACATCAAAATATATATATATAGTACAGGAACTATCTCTTCCTCCCATGACCTGCTTTCTAGGACCAGGCGGGAGTCTGACTTGCTCGCCTTGGCCATGGAGCCCAGCCACAGGTCAGGGTTGGTTCCTATTGACCCCACTTGAGCAGTGTTGTGCCCCTCCCGCCAGCAGGAAGAACAACAACAACAGGATTCTTCTCAAGCACACTTTATTGGGAGCTCCTAGCTGATAGAGAAGGACCCCGACCCTACGGAGCACCAAGCTTATATACTTGTGGTCATGTAGATGTGAAGTGTTGTCTGATTGGCTTAAGTCTCATCAGACGACTTTGCATCACCCAATCGGGATAGGTGAGCAGCCACGTTAGGATAACGTCATATGCTCATGTGCAAACGATTAGGATGCAAAAGCAGTAAACAAGCTGACGCAGCAAAGCCTGACGAAGCCAGCGCGGCTCCCAACAAGCAGGACAGTGTTCTCTAGAAAAATAGAACCAGTGGAATGAAATATATGTTATAAAGGGATTTGTTTAATTTGTCTTCCATGTTGTGGGCTAAGCGGTCCAACAATAGCGATCTGCAACACTGGAGAAGCTGAGAGCCCAGTGGCTGCTCCACCCCAAGGTGGGTGCCCGTGCTCCCGGCTGGAGTGCCCCGGCTATTTACTGGTGTGCGTATCTGCTGTCTTGCTGCCATCTTTGTAGAGATCAGAACCCAGCTTTCTCCTCTTTCCACGGGTCCTCCAGGAATCCTGCAGTACCAGCAGTTTGGGACTGCTGAGGCATCCAGCCTCACAGACTGAGCAGCTATCCGGTTCTCTGACTCTCCAGCATGCTGACAGCCATGCTGGACTTCCCAGCCTGTATCCTGTAAGCCAGCCTAATAAATCCCCTTCATAATACATGCTCATGTTCTCAGGTCTGTTCCTGGACAAAACGTACAAATGTGGGAGTGCTATGTAAATGACCCATAAAGGGTCATGATCCTTGTGGTCCAGGACTTTTTACAGTCCAAGGTGTCCTTAGCACTTCTAGCTCATGTCCACTCTTCCTAGTAAAATTTTTCCCTTAATAAATAGTCTCTCTTTCAACCACTATCCATGTGTCCCTGGTCCAATTCTGTGTTCCAGGACGTAAGAACCGGGAAATTTCAACAGGTGCTCTCTGGGCTCTGACCTATGCAGTGTAGCGTGTGTGTGTTCCAGGGCTCAGTAAGTGGTACTCACATTGTCCTGTAAGGCACAAGCGGTCTGAGGGCTCTGGACAGTTATGAGGAAGGTAAGTGTCTTTGCTCATGTTCCACAGCCCTGGAGCCCTGGGACTGAGGGCCTTCCCTGCTACTGGGTGACAGTGAGTCCCATCTGAGAAAGCCAACACCTCTGTGGGCAGCGGGCTGAGAGGCATAATAGGCCTGCAGGTGTACGTGCCACACAGTCAGCCCTGCAAACTTGGGCTGGCCTTGACTCCATTCCCAGCCACTGCCCTCCCCTTTATGACCCACACGGAGATAAACTGTCCGGGTCACCCTGGAAGAACAGAGTGGCGAAGCACATGGAAGTCCAGTTTCCTATTCCCTGGTCTTTTCTAGACTAGCCCTTGTGCCACGCCCTTCCGGCAGCTCCGTTCTGGAAGTCTGCACTCCTCATGCCCCCTAGAAGCCTCCTAGTCCACACAGCTCTGAGATGTCCCCAGCCCCCACCCACCTTGGACACTTCCGCCATATCAACCCCCACCACCACCCTGCCTCCCCACCTCTGCCCAGGGAGGAAAGCCAGACTCCTCCCTCCGGCAGCCTTATCTTATCACCACCTGGCCCTGGGATTATAGTCATTGAAGTTTCTGTTGCCTTAATCACCTGACATCCTCACTTTTTTTTGGGGGGGGGAGGTCAAGGTAGAGACTCACTGTAGCCCAGGCTGACCTGGAATTCACTATGAAGTCTCAGGGTGGCCTCGAACTCACGGTTATCCTCCTACCTGTGCCTCGGAAGTGCTGGGATTCAAGGCGTGCGCCACTTCCCTGCATCTACAGTTCTACTTTCACTAGGGACAGTTAAACTGGAGCCCCTAGGTACCTTCCAAGTCACAGGTTGGGGACACGAAGGTTTGCTGAGGAAGAAAGACAAGAACCACAGCAGTTTGGGAGGAGAGGACAAGAAGGAAGGACAAAGGGAAGGAACAGAGGGAAGAAAGGAAGGACGAAGAAAGGGAGAGAAAGGTTGAAATGTCTAAAATGTATAAGGACAGCAGGACCCACTGTGGCTGAATGTGGATGACAGCCACTTCTGATTCTGGGAGACCTGGTTTCCAGACCCTGTTCTAAGCTCTGGCAAGAGGACCCACTGAGAGGCCTTTCCGTAGCAGGTACAGGGAGCCTCAGAGCTTACCCGGCATGCCAAGGCTCCTCAGGACACAGTGAACCACTCTCCGTAGGCCCAGAAGGCTAGATGGAATTCTTCGATACCAACTACACTAGTGTATGTCAGTGAGATTAGCACTAAGGACCCTCAGAGTGTCTCATATCTGCCCAGAGGAAGCAGTGAGAGTCATTTCTAGGGACAGGGATTTTGTGCAGAAGCTGAGTGTGGACCCCCGATGGAAGCCTGGAGGGTAGTGCTCCAGCTGCCACCATGTGATGAGAGCTTTCGAAGGAAGGAAAGGTGAATGAAGGCCAGGGACGTGGTGGTCCCTTATTCCTGTGATTGCTGGGGTGCTCTGAAGGACCCAGTTAAGAGCGTGGGGAAGCACACTGCAGTGAAGTGTGAGAGCAGCTTGCGCAGTCCGGCACCGGGGACCTCAAACGGCATGGGAAGCCAGGAAGGTGGCTTGATGCACGAATCCAGGAGGTCTCCTCTGAGCTCCAGAGTCTTTGTGAATGGAATTATAGGCACGGAAGTCCTTTGCCTCTGAGTGTAGTAAGGCCTCCTTCACTTAAACACCAGTTTGAGGGTTTGACTCAGGTGTCTCTCCGTAAACTTAAGTGTTCAGAATGCTGTCTCCCCAGCTGATGGCAATTGGAAATTAAAGCCTCCTGGAGGCAGTGTATTGTTGGGGGCGGGCTTATGGGTGTTATAGCCAGTTCCCCTTTGCCACTGTTTGGCACTCTCTCCTGTTTTCTACCTTATGTTTGGCCAAGGGATGATATCCACCCTCTGCTCATGCCATCATTTTCCCTGCCAGCATGGAGCATCCCCTGTAAGCCAAAATAAACTCTTTCATTTTCCCGAAAGCTGCTCTTGGTAGGGAGATTTCTGCCAGCAATGCGAACCTGACTATAACCCCCAGGCAGTGAAGGCTCCCAGTGGAAAACCCTTCCTCTCTCCTGTGCCTCACTGTGCAGATTCTTCATCTCACCGCTGGTTTAATGTTTAACTCCTTGTTGTGCAGACAAAAGGAGGGAGGCACACACAGTTAGGTGCTTAAAAGCACAGCACGCATGCAGGCACACTGTGTTCTGAGCCTGTCGCCTGTCCGGCACGCTGATCTTCACCCACTGTGAACCTGGAGCGCTCCAGATGCTCAGGTTCCCCACGGCGGGTCTCTCTGTTCACCCTTATCATGGGGGTGGGGAGCATGAATGGCCTTTTTCCGTGCTTTTGGACTATTGAGACCTTCTTGTGTCTTGCTGTCACCTCTGTGACACCCCCTGGGGACTCACTGTAGCCCCCCCCCACCCCACCTCCCCGCTGCCTGCCCTGCAAATAAGATCTCCTGGGGCAATGGAGCCCGTGCACTCATTCCCAGCAGGTCCCCGCTAGTGTCTGGCGGTAATTTACTCAGCAAACATTACCTGAGGAGACAGAAGCGAGACACCTGTCTCGGGTCAGGACACACAGTTAGCCAAGGAAAGGAACAAGACGGCTATGACCATGACCTAGTTATGTAGCCCTGGGCCGTCCGCTGCACACACCCACCTTCTCTTTATACCTTGGCACCCCCTTGACAGAAAAGCAGCCTCACGGAAGGATGGAATTTAAATAATAACCATTTGCCAGTGAGAAGCCAGGTGCCCACACGTCCCTCTCCCCCCAGGTTCAGCGATTCCCTCTTCCCTGTGGAGAAGAGTTGAGCATCCGCAGAGCCCCTGGCCTGAGCAGCCCAGGGCCAGGCAGAGCTGGTTGTATTGCTCCTGTCCACTTTGCACTCTATGGAGCCCTGCCCGGGTAAGGCCACTTTCATGCGTCCTGAAGTGGAATTAGTGCTTGTCTTCCTGGCTGGACGAACCGCAGGAGGGCCTGGGAAAGATCCGGGCTCAGCTACGACCTGTCTCCTCCCACCCCCGCACCACATACACACTATGCTTCGGGGCTTGGAGGTGCTTGCCTCCCTGGCACTGTGCCAAGGTTTCCTTCCCAGTATGGAGAAGGCACTAGTCACTGGGAGACGGAGGGACAATGAGAGAGCTGCCACTGGCAGCCACTCCCCTCTCGGGACGTGCAGCACCTCACACTTCTCCCAGGAATCCCTGGGGCTGGGACACTGCGTGACCAGAGTGACCTCCAAGTTCAAGTGGGTGGGGCAGCAGCGGCTCACCGCATCTCCCAGGGCTGGAAGTCCTGCCTTCCCTCTGCACGGGAAAGCCAAAGGCTTCGTCCCCAGTGCCCGCCACAGCCTTCCCCGGCCTCTCCTTCTCGGCAGGTACTTCACAGGCTCCTCTACCCTCCTCAGATGCTGAGCACAGGGCTCAGGGCTGCAGTCCTGCACCCTCGGAGTTAGAGCAGCCTCCTCCCATCCTCTGTGGTTCTATATAGCTGGGTGGGGAAACTGAGTCTCAGAGCAGGCTGTAACTTACGTAAGGTGCTGACATTCAGAGGTGCACTTCTCTCCCACAGGTGGTGCTGGGTGGGTCGGGGTGAGGGTCTTAGGGGGGCTTTGACAGGCTCAACTCCATGTTGCCCATTTTAGAGAAAGGAAAACTGAGGCACGGGAAAGGGAGGTGACATGTGGCAGAAAGAAAACAATGTCATGTTTTCTTAGCACAGGACCATCACTCTGAACTCCTGACATGGAGGCAGAGTCCCTGACCACGTGCGCATGTGGCTTCAGAGGGCCCAACACGCAAAAAAAGAGCTACATTTTAAATTTGACTTTATTTAATATTTTTATTAAGCAAGGCAATTAAAGTAATGAAATTTCGCCACACTACTGTTCATTTGGTACATTTCCACTCACACGGGACCTTTGTGCATGCCTTGGCATATGCAGAATGGTCCACGTCCTTCCTTGTAGTCTCAAAATTCACCATGACTCTACTTTCTAGGAGAATTTCAAGTTCACAGTGATTAAGAGACTTCCCCAAGATCCCACTACCAGGAAGTGGCAAGGCCGAGAACTTAGAAGTCAGCAGAGCAGGGATTGGAAGCCAGGTGACCTGAAGCTGAGTTTTCACACTGGAGCAGCCCCCGAGGGAGTGGGGCGTGCAGGGTTTGCACAGTTTAGTCCTGACACTGGGTTTTTGGAGGGTGCCTTTGTCTCTGGGCACTGAGAGGCCTCCCTGGGGATCTTGGGCTTGGGATCTTAGCTGTCAAATGGGAGCCAGAAGAGCTAGCTTGGGTGGAGGCCAAGAGAGAGAGACAGAGAGAGAGAGAGAGGATGAGCAGTGGGTAAGCTCAGAACTCAGGGGTCCAGGTAGGAAACATCCAGGCAAGAAGTACTCAGTGGTAGACTTGGCACAAAGAGGAAAGATAAGGAAAGTCCACAGGACTTATCTGTGAAGCGAGGTTGTCCACTGCTGGCTGAACAGAAGGGGGAGAGGGACAAGTTTAAGATCCCCAGGGAGCATCCCTTCTGCCATTTGGCCAGTGGAGAAGGCCACCTGTGGAGAGCGAGGCACATGGGAAGAAGCCCCCCCCCCCACCTAGCACGCTACCCAGGCTGGGCATGCCTGAGTCCTTGTAGCCTAAGGGTGCAGGACCCCATGCATAATCCCTGAAGGAAGCTGGTACAGGGACACCAGACCCACCTTGTCGGACAAAATAATAGCCACCAGAAAGATACTAGATCAGCACCTCCATCCTTCCTATGTGTGAATTTTCAGAGAGGGCAAAACCCCTAGCGGAGGAGCAGATGGGTATAGCTGTTCTGTTGGTACAAGATCCACAAACAATCCTCATTTTGAAGAAGAGTGAAAAATAAGTTCAGCCACGTGTGGTGGCGCATACCTGTGATCCCAACATTTAACATTTAGGAGGCAGGAGCTGAAGGGTCAGGAATTCAAGGTCAGCCTTGGATATATAGTGAGTTTGAAGCCAGCCTAGGATATGTAAGACTCTGTCTCAAAAAAAAAAAAAAAAAAAAGCAAAAGTTACAAAGTTTTATTAGGTAGTAACACAAGAATGACAAATGACTTATTTAAAGGAACGTCACATTTGAAGTGGCAAGCCGCCCACGTTCCTCCTGGCCTTCTCTCCTAGCTGTTTTCTTTGCAGCACCAATCACTGTTTCATAGTCAGTTCTGTGAAATATGTGAATTTATTCTGCAGACAGTCTCTCTTTTCTAGTCAGAAATAGGTTTCCTGAAAAAAAAAAAGAAGTGACCTGGATTCTCCATGGATTCTATATGACACATAGTAGGCCCGCATCAAGCTTCTGTTGAACTGAATGAGAATGGTCACAATAAGCTCAGGACACAACAGTGATAATGCCATCCATAGCAGGAGGTGAAGTCCGTGTCCGGCCTCTGACGTTTTGCTGAAGACGGGAACATCAGCGAGAGCCTTTGCATAGGAATTGTCGTCATGAAGGACACCAGGTCAGGAGAACAGTGCCTGCAAAGCCACTGGGTGTGACTCTTCAGCCATTGTCTTGGGATGCTTGCTAAATTCAGTTCAGGCTGTGATCAGGATCAGGATCATGGCAGACTAGGATGGCCTTGTGGCTGTTGACAGAGGGACCAGGCTGACCTGCCCTCGCTGGGCAGCAAGAGGCCTCCTGGCTTACCCTGTATGCCTGGCATCCCAGCCGCTTCTGCCCACCCCACACAGCTGCCCTACTTGCTTTGCAAATGTCACGGCACCAGCTGTGGTGGCAGATGCCGATAGGAACTAGCTGAAGAGGCAGAGGCAGAAGGATCTGGAAATGGTCATTGGTACCTTCAAACTGGCACTGCAGAGCTCTCAGAGCTCCTGCGATCAGCATGGAGATCCTTGCTGGAAGGGAGGATGATGAAGTTCAGGCTGCTCTTGGGGGAAACAGAGGCCAGATGGGGACAGTTCAGGACACCAAGGGGCAGCTGAGCCGGTACCCATTCATGAGGCAACCATGTTGGTGAGCATCCTAGACTCAAACAGGGCCATGGGCAAATCTTCCAGTGCCACTTCCTAAATGTGTGGCCTTGAGCCACACACCACCCCTCCCACTTGTGGCCTTCCACCCTCAAGTGGGCATGCATATACGTGCATATATAGGTACTGTGCACACACACACACACACAATCAGTATCACACACATGACACATACACATGAAAGCATAAAGCTTTTGGCTTTGTGTACTTGATGTGACTATTAAGCAATACACATATACAATGCTCCTTTTGGGCACTAACCTGTAATAGTTGGATCTGGAATGTACCACCACGGGTTTGTACGTTTAAAACTTGGACCCCAGGTGGTGGTGCTATTTAAAGGTAGTGGAAACTTAAAGAAGTGGGGCCTCTTTAAAAGAAGTAAGTTGGAATGTACCCTTGAAAGGGTTATTTTGTCCCTGGTATTTTTCTCTCTGTCTGTCTTGTCTGTCTGTCTGCCTGTCTTCTTCCTGGCCATCAATAGCTGAGCAGCCATTATCCTCCACACACTTCCCCATGATATGCTTCCTCAGTGCAGGCCCAGAACAGCAGAGCCAGGTGACTATTGACTGGACCCTCTCAAGCCCTCTTCCTCCAAGTTGATTTTCTAGTGTCACAGTGACGGAAAGCTAGTGCAAAGCTCAGCTTTCAAATCCTTTTTAAAGTGACCAGTAATCATTACTGAGTAATCAGTTAATGACCTGATACATACTTACTGCAAAAAAAAAAAAAAATGCAAGTAGAGAAAATAAAAAAAAGAAGAAATTTCAATTAACCCATTGTCGTAAGAACAGGAAGACAAACCACACACTGGAAGAAAATGTTTGCAGAAAACATGTCTCATAAGGACTGCTATCAAAGTTCACAAAGAACATTTAAAACTCAACAAAGAAACAAGCAACCTGATTTTAAAAGACAGGTAAAAGCCAGGCAGGCATTACGGCGCAAGTGTTTACTCCCAGCACTCTGGAGGCAGAGGTAGGAGGATCACTCTAAGTTTGAGGCCACCCTGAGACTACATAGTGAATTCCAGGTTGGCCTGGACTAAGTGAAAGCCTACCTTAAAATCAAAAAAAAAAAAGGATAGGTAAGGGGCTGGAGAGTTGGCTCATCTCTTAAAGTGCTTGCTTGTAAAGCCTGATGACTCAGGTTCAATTCCCCCAGTACCCACATAAAGCCATGTGCACCAAGTGGTCCATGTATCTGGAGTCCATTTGAAGTGGCCTTGTTGTGCCTAGTCTCTCTCTCTCTCTCTCTCTCTCTCTCTCTCTCTCTCTCTCTCTCTCTCTCTCTTTCTCTCTTCTTGCAAATAACTAAATAAAATATTTTAAAATGATGGCTTCAGTAGCTGAATGGATAGCTAGATTTCAGGGCATCTAGGTGGTAAATAGTACTCAACACCCAAAGTCAATGAACCCTCAAATCATGGAAAAGCATGGAAGGACCTTAGAAATATAAAAACTACATGGAAAAAGGCAATTTGGAAATGATCTTTCTGCATGATTCCAACTGTCTGACCTTCTGGATAGCAGAGGTTGGAGGTTATAGGGGCTGATGGGTAAATAGATCTCAGGGGTAACGGAGGGCCTTGAAGCCATTTTATAACAACGAGACATGCCACCAGAGCCAGGTGTGGTGGCATGTACCTGTGACCACTGATACAAACCACACATGCCAATGATGTGATATGCACCAGTGCAGGTTCCATGGGACACATGTCCCAGATGGCTGGGGAATAGTCAGAGTTGGAGAGTGATGCGGGGTGGGCGGGGGGAGAAGGTTTGTGGGCATCTCAACACTCTTGGCTCAATTTTGCTTTCTGTCAATGTAAAATTTCTCTCAAAAAATAAAACCGATTTAAAAGTAATCACCCATCATGCCAGGAAATAGTTCTGTTTTTGTCACAGTGTCTCAGAACAGTTATAATTCCTGACACAGGACACAGAACTATGCTATCAACTTGGTAAGTGTGAGATGGGTGAACAGAGACATGGATATATTGACCCAAAGTCATAGCACCAACATTTTCATTACAGAAACTCCAGACATTTTCCAGGTACATATATGTCTTTATAATGCATATTTTCCCACTTAGATGAGATCATGCCGGGCAGAATTGTATGTGCACACCGTCTTATGTCTTGCTGTAGCGTCGTCTTCTGTCCAGGGCAACGACACACTTGGGTCTTAGCATCAGGGGAATGGTAGTTGTGTCTGACACCTGCGTGGATCATCTTTTATTGACCTAGGGCTGACTTTGTGCTGTTGCTTCAAAAGGTAACATAACAACAGGCATCCCGTGTACACATCCGATCTGTCAGAATGGTTTTGAATGGGCATGGGTTCCTGAGCATGGCTCCCTGGAGAAGATGCAAGCGTGAGGACTTGAGTTCAGGTCCCCAGCACCATGTAAAATGCTCCTATAACCCAGAGCTGAGGAGGGAAGACCCGAGGATTCCCAAGGTCTGCTCATTAGCTAGTTTAGCACCATTACTGGGCTCTGGGTACAGCAATAAACTCTGTCTCAAAAAGCAAGATGGAACCAAGTGTGGTGGTGCACACTTTTGATCCTAGCACTTGGGAGGCAGAGGTAGGAGGATCACCATGAGTTCAAGGCCACCCTGAGACTACATAGTGAATTCCAGGTCAGCCTGGGTTACAGAGTGAGACCCTACCTCAAAAAAAAAAAAAAAAAAAGTAATATGTAACCAGCCATGGTGGCACATGCCTTTAATATCAGCCCTCTGGAGGCAGAGGTAGGAGGATCAGCATGAGTTCAAGGGCACCCTGAGAATTCATAGTGAAACCCTACCTCAAAAAAAAGTAAGATGGAGAGTGACTGAGTAAGACACCCAACATCATTGATATCTGCTCACCACATACATGTTCACACATGTGCATGCATGCCTTCACCCATATATGCACCACGCACATATGAACACACATGTACACATGCATACCACATACACGTACACACACAAATAAAAGGTGAAAAATAAACTGGCTCCAGACAGACTGGGAGGGAAGACTGGCACGTCTTTATCTGTATGCTGGCCCAGTCTTCTGCCCACAGCGGGGTCTCGGGCAGGAGCCCTGCACGCTTTACCGGGTCTGAGGAGTGTCCCTGTAAACAAGCTAGAATCTGTGTCCTATCACCTGACCCATGGCTGGGACAACTTTTACCAAGACCAGCAAATGGCCTGGTGGCGTGCCAGGACAGCCATACCCATAGGGACAGCAGGAGAGAAAGGGTGTGGTCATATCACCCCTCAACCCCAGCCATGATCCAGCTGGGAACTGAGAACTGTGGCTCTCTGGTGAAGTGGCCTACTGCCTCTGAGCTGGGGTGTGGAATCTGTGGCTTTTCCCTTTGCTTGGAGGGTTACCCAGCAAAAGCCACTCAAGAGGAAGGCTCATAGTTTGAGGGGCTATGGTTCAGTATGGTGGGGGAGAGGAGGATGCAGTTTGGGAACAGAGAGAGAGAATGTTGGTGCTGAGCTCACTTCCTCCTTCTTACTTAGTATAGGACCCCATCCTATGAGGTGCTGATGCCCACAGTTAACAACTAACTGCAGCAAGGCCCAGCCATGAGGAGGGACATCGTGATGGTGGGTAGCCGATCAACTCATGAGGGCCAGGAAAGACAGACAAACAGAGACCAAAAGAGAAACACAATTAACCTAATCTCAAAAATCCCTCACAGAGTTTGGTTTCCAGGGCGTCATAAATCCCATCCAGGTGACAAAGGGAAAGAGCCCTCTCAAATGCCCTGTGCCCCGCGGCTGGCCCCTTGGGCTCACGTGGTGAGGCAGTAACACTGGCTGCTGGGCAGAGCTGGCATGGGATGGGACCGAGCAGAATTGAGTTGATAATATCACAAGCCCTTCCCTAGAAGTTTCTCTGTCCCACCCTGTTCTGAACAATCTCCCTGTCCCAAACTAATACACAGTTGCCTCAAGCGCTTGATTGCTCCAGGAAACCTGGCAGACAAGGCAGGGGCCTTTGGGTGCAAGGTTTATTTTGGAAAGAGTCACTCTTCATTCTGCAGGTGCCCTCAGGCTGGGAGGAGAGAACTGGGCCTCGGAAGGACACTGGGTCCTGCAGGGCCCCAGAGATCATGTCTTCCCTGGCTCTTTCTGTAAACCAGGCCAGGCAGGCTTGGGCTGCCCCTCCCAGCCTGGCCCCATCTACACTGGCTTCCCAGAAAAGTTAAATGTCAGGAGCTAGACGAACCCAAATCCAGCCCTGGTGCATGTTTTTATAGCACCAGTGAGATAGGAATGGTTTTTGTATTTTTGAAAAAAAAAATCTAAAGAATAATATTTTGTAACATTTCAAAATAATGTAAAATTCAAATGTTAGCATCTATAAATAAAGTTATACTGGACCCCAGCCATAGTCCCTCACTGACATGTTATCTGTGGCAGCTTTCTGAGCCCTGGTGGCAACAGTCACTGCCACAGGCTCCATCTGGCCACAAAACCTGAGCTATTTACTCTCTGCCTTTTCATGGAAAACACAGCTGTTTCCTGGCCTGGGGTCAGCTCAGTAGATCAGTCCCCTGCTTACAGACCTGTGGTGTTGGCGTTCTCATCCCTGTGACCGAAATACCGGAGAGAACAACTGGCGGCAGGGACGATCTGTTTTGGCTTATGGCTTCAGAGTTCAGTCTTTGGTCGGTCGGCCCTACACTCTTGGGTGGGGCGTGATGACAGCAGAGGAGGAGTTTCTTCACCTCACCATGGACGGGAAGCAAAGAGAACAGGAACAAGAAGAGACTAGAGTGAGACAAGCTCCCCAAGGACAGAGCCCCCAGCACCCACCTCTTCCCAGCATGGAGGAGATTCCGCCACCTGCCAATAATCTGACCAATCGGAACCCCCCCAGGGGAACGGACCTCTGATTAGATCAGAGCCTTCCTGATAGCGCTGTCTCTGGGAACATCTTCACAGACTAATCTCTTTTGTGTTTCTCAATCAATCAAGTTAACTTTTAAGATTAGCCAGGCTGGAGGGATGGCTTAGCGGTTAAGGTGTTTGCCTTCAAAGCCAAAGGACCCTGGTTCTATTCTCCAGGACACACACTAGCCAGATGCACAAGGTGGCGCATGCATCTGGAGTTCGTTTACAGTGGCTAGAGGTCCTGGTGAGCCCATTTCTCTCTCTTTCTCTCTCTCCCTCTTTCTCTGTCAAATAATAAATAAATAAAAACATTTTTAAAACGATTAACCACAATACCCTATTTCACACACAGTTACTTCTGAGATCTTTGGGAGGACTTCAACATAGGAGTCTTGGGGAGGAGCATGGAATACCATACAGCCCATACCATCCTACAATACTTGCTCACGGAATAGACGTCCACGATCTGGAGTTTCCTGTGTGCTTCTGGAATGAGTTTCTGAAGTATTAGTGAGTTTTTAGTAACTGTGTAATACCCATATTCATTAATAATTATTGTGATCACATAGGAAGGAACTCTTGCTCCAGTGTGTACAAGAGGGATGTGTGCTTCATGATAGAAGAGTCTTTTAAACTGCCACACTGGATGCAGATTTTCCACTGAACAACCTCAACTGCTGTTCATATGGTTATCAATCTTCGCATCGATCAGAAATCTTCATCTGGCAGGCATCAGGAAAAGATGTATTTCTCAAGTCCTCGCAAAGGCACAGCATGCCTCATGCTGCTGAGGCAGGATTTGAGGGCTCAGGAGGGAGTACCCCAAATTTATGAACCCCAAGTTTGGGTTCTGACCTACTTTTTACAAAGGGTTGATAAAGACAGACTCCAGAAGAATACACTACAAATTATTAAGTTTATTTATGGTGAGATCACAAATTGGGTTTATTTAAGGGTAATTGGGATGTAGGAAGGCTGGAACAGAGTCCTAAACATGTGGGAAGTAGGACACATGCTCTCATGTGGAAGCACAGTATAGTTTATAAGGTTCATTTAAGATAAGTTGAGTCGGAGAATGACTAGCGTAGAGCCACAAGCACGTGCGGGGCGGATTCAGGAGCTTGTAGAGGGAGACTTAGAAGGAACGCCCGTAGCATCTGCCATGTGCTTTCCTCATGGAATAAAGTTAAAAGAACAAATTGTGGTGACTTTAGGAAGAATAGCAAAGAGATAGTAAAGCAGAGACCAAGAAATTCAGAGGACAAATGGGTAATTAAGAGAATCAGTTACTTGCAGTTACCCTGAGTTTAAAGAAATCACACGGTTGCAGGCCTGGAGTTAGTGAGAACGCCCATGGGGTAGCTCTAGAGTGTGAGGGGAACACACGTGTGGCATATCGAGAGATCAGAGGGAAATTATGCATGTCATCAAAGTAACAAGTTACTCCAAAGAATAAAGCAGAAGCAGAGGCAAGCAAAAGAGTTACCCCAGACCAAGAAGCAGTGTTATGCTCTCCCACACCCCACCTTGCCAGGCGGGGCGAGGGGGAAGCCAGGCTCCTGAAGTAGAGCAGCTCAGAGTAGGGAGTGCGGTGAGGTGGAGTGGAGCTAGCCTCAGAAAGAAGACACCAGCCTTTATGGGCAAGGAGAAGGTTTGTAGATTTGGAGGGCAGATCCCAAAGTCAGTCCACCTGGGTCAGCCCACCTGAGCCAGCCCATTTGGGCCATCTATCTAGGTAGGGTGCT
Organism: Jaculus jaculus; assembly: GCF_020740685.1. Classification (NCBI taxonomy): domain Eukaryota; kingdom Metazoa; phylum Chordata; class Mammalia; order Rodentia; family Dipodidae; genus Jaculus; species Jaculus jaculus. The sequence continues at coordinate 205,168,797 of NC_059103.1, read as the reverse complement.
AGCCTTTGTACAGCAGGAAACCCTGTAGATCAGTCTTGATCAGACACAAGTCCCATGTCTGCCAAGAGTGCTGTTCTTGTGTCAGGGTGAGATGTCATGTGGGTTGGCATGTCCTGGTTCTCGCTGGGCCTCAATTTCTAACTGAAACTGCCTAAAAGAAGCTAACTTTCCCTGTTCTCCTTCACTGCTTCCCAATTTGGGATTTTTTTTTTCTTTTTGGTTGAGGAACACAGTACAGAATGCAGAATGTGGTACATAGTAGGTGTCCAATGAAGTCAAGATGGCTGAATGAGTGAAAACAGGCTGCTCTCATTGACCTGCACTGGACTGTGAGGGACGAGACACTTCCAGCTCCCTTGGTCTTATAACAGGGCACGTGCTCAGTGAATACCTTCTGAAGGAAATTACCGAGTTCATCATAGCAGGCTACCTCTGTCCTGAAATGGGAATTTGGGGGTTCTTTTTCAATATACCAATAAACCAAGAAACTTAGGGTATCCTGCATTCTTGTCTTATGAATTTAAATAATTAAAATCCATAGACCATAGGGTAAGTTTCAGAGAGACTTTATTAGATTGAGAGAAGGGACAAGAAGAATGGGCACAGAGCTCCTGCCATGTGGAGGGTAGGTGGGGGACAGAGCTCATGAGTGGGTAAGGGTATGTAGGCAGGGTCTCACTTTGTTTCAGCCTCACCAGGCTAAGAAGGGGGAAGATTACCAGACCCTGAAAGTCAGGAGCCATCCAAGAGAACTTGTCCATGATAAACATCTATTTATAACCTTATTGTGGTGGGTTTCACTTTCAGGTTCAGGTGAGCCTGAGCCATAGCTGATGGGTCTGGGCTCATGAAGAGGCCAACTGTGACGCCAAGTTCTGGGGGCTGAACTTGGCCAACCACAATGTCAGGATTAGATTTAAATTCTAGGACGGGCACTTCCCTCCCAGGAGGGGCTCAGATTGTTTGTGGAAAAAACAGATCTAGGGGAATACATTAGGCAAGAGATAATACGTCAGATCATCCTTTGGTCTCTAGCAAAGTGGAGGTTGCGAGGGCAGACTTAATGACAGTCCTGCATTTACATGGGGCGGGGGGCGGGGCACTGACCCTAACTGCCTCCATCCTTTCCTATGAAATGTCTTCAGCATGTGTCACCAGGACCTACTGCATGTCAGCTGCTTCCTTGTTACCCTTCCCTATCCTGTTTCTCAATGACACAGCCCCATGGAATGGATTGTTCTAGAAAGGCAATTCTATTGAATCCAGATGCTTCAGTGTCCTGAGGCTCTCCCTCCCCCACTTTTTGCTGGGAGTACTAGAGGAAAGGGCTTAGCAGAGGCCTGGCACATAGGAGGTTCTCAAACAATGTTGCTTCACCTTCTCTTCCTCTCCTCCCAAGATGAACAGAACAATTCTCTCGTCCTAGCCATTGTCCCCTTCCCTCCAGGGAGTCACACCTCAGAGGTGAAAGTGGAGAGAGTGGGATGGAAGAGGGGAAGAGACCTGGTCATGCCAGGTTCAAGGCCAGAGGAAGTAGCGTTGGCACTGGGGACAGGCTGCTGGGCAGCCCTCGCGGGCGCCGGGGTGCACAGGCCTGTTCCTCCCCCGCAGCAGCAGGGGCCCAGGTGGCTGAGGGGAAGGATGTCTGCGGAGCTGCCTGGGGCTGCAGGCCTGCAGGAAGCCCGAGGTCCCAGGCTGGGGCTGAATGGTCCTTTCTCTCTGGAAACAAATGCTGGCCTTGTTTGCAGGTTTGTTTGTGTGTTTGCTCCCCCTGGGCAATTTCTGCCCTCCTCCCCCAGGCTCGGCGGAGGGGGCAGCTCTCAGAGCCTGGGCTTCCAGAATTCCCCGAGCCTGTAGCTGCTTCTCTCCGCAAGCCAGGTGCGCAGCCCCGGGGGACTAACAAAGGAGAAGGGACTCTCGCTTTCCCACTCTAGGCTGTCCCCAACTTGCCTGCTTCCACTTGGAGCTTTTCAGCTGGGCTTTGGTGCAGAAATGTGCCCACATAACAGCCCGTACTTCGTGTTCAGTGTGGCATTCAGGGGTGGCAGGAGGCGTGGCTCAGAATGATGAAACAGGCTTTCTGTGAGATGCTTGTGCCCGACTGTGGGCTAACGCAGTGCTCTGGGCATGGTTGAGTTAGCCCAGGCCACAGGATGTCTGGTGGGTCTGCTGTGTTAGCTGCACTTGGGCTTCGGATACTTTCCCCTTGCAGTGGGCACATCACGGCTGGAGGTCAAGGGAAGTCCTTGGGAGTATGAGGACCGGAGTTTAATTCCCGGTTTCCATGTCAAATGCTGTGTATGGCCATGAAGGCCTGTAGTACTGGCACTGCGGAGTGAAGCCAGGAGGGTGCCTGGGTTCGCTGTATGGCCAGTCTAATCTAACTGGCAAGCCCCACACCAATGAGAGACCCTCTCTCAAAAACTGTGAACGGGGACTGGAGAGATGGCTTAGGGGTTAAGTGCTTGCCTGTGAAGCCTAAGGATCCTGGTTCAAGGCTCCATTTCCCAGGACCCATGTAAGCCAGATGCACAAATATTTGGAGTTCGTTTACAGTGGCTGGAGGCTTTGGTATGCCCATTCTCTCTCTCTCAAATAAATAAATAAATAAATAAATAAATAAATAAATAAATAAATAACGTTAAAAAACGTGAATGGCATTCTTGAGGGTAATACCAAAGGCTGTCCTATGGCTTCCACACACATACACACCATATTCACACATGTGCCCACATACATACAAACATGTACACATGTATACTACACATACACACAAAAACACAATAAAAATAAACAATACACATATCATAAATAGAGGTTCATCTGTCCTTATAAAAATGAAATTTCTTGACGCAGAACACAGATTATTAAAGGAGATGGGTTGGCAAGAAGACAGTGAAAATGATGAAACATGTGCTCCTTTAACTGAGGACGAAATGAGAGAATTCCAGGTTATTAGTGAACAGTTACAGAAGATGGGTCTGAGATAAAAACAGTATTTTGAAAAATGGCCTGATTTGTGACTCCACGTTTGGACCCTGGAAAACCAGCACGGTCACACCCACACTTGAGAACGAGGACGCAGAGACGAGCAGCAGTGACACGTCGGGTGACGGCGACGTGTGACCGACGTCCCAACAGCTTTAGACGCGTCAGCGTGGTGCATCGCATGCGGTTTGGGGTGAACTGTAAAAATGAAGAACTATAATTTATGTAGTGAAATACCCCATTAGAAGGTGATTTTTGGGGGAACTTCAATATGAAGAAAACCAAGAACGTTGTGTCGGGCTGTGCTGAACATTCTCTCTTGTACTGAATGTTGTGACGTGAGGACTTGGGCTGGTCCAGCGCTGACTTTCTCCAGCACTGCAGCGTTTCTCTGACTTGCAATGTGACGATGTAACAAATGAGAGTTTCTCATTCAATAACAAAAAATTGTGTAATGTTTAAAAAAAACAAAACTTGTCTACAGAGCACAGTGTGAGTTCATGGATCAATGCCAGGTGCCATGCTGGAGTTCGGCTGTTCATCTTTACTGGAGGGCTGCAAGGCCCGTGTCACCCCCCTCCTGAGACCCAAGGGCCAGCTTTGTTTGTGGGAATGAAGAGTGTGAGGTGTGGAGCTCAGTGTCTTCCCAGTGACAGTAGCTGAGTTCGAACTCAGACCTGTTGGGACTCTCCTGTCCTCTTACCCTCTGGATCCAAGCTCAGCATCCCTGCCTCTTGGTCAGCTCCCAGATCTGTCATTGTTTAATTGGAACTCATTTCCCCACTGTGGAAAGTGGAGGAGTGACACTTCCTATCTAGTCAGTCTGCCCTCAAAGATTTACTTCCCAGGAAACCTACAGGCACTGCTCCAGCAAGGCAGTCTAGAGCTCTATGCTTACTCATTGAGGAGTGCCTCAGGGAAGGGCTGCAGGTATCCAGGTTGTGAACGTGTGGTCACAGAACCCTACAGCAGTTATCCAGCATGCCCATAATGCCACAGTTCTGGGACCTGGAGCCAGCCGGAGACCAGGTCCAGAGATGGGGAGCTCACACGAGTGGAGGCTGGAGAGAGGTGGCATTGTTGACACTCATGGACTCAGGAGGTAGGAAGACCACAACAAAGCACAGATCATGAAGGTGGGCGAGACCGTGTTTCCCATGGAGAGAACCTAGAAGCTTGTGTGAAGAGTTTACATGAGGGCAGAGCCTGGAGGTGGGGAAGCTTTGGTACAAGAAGAGAGCCTTGGAGATGCAGAGACCATTGCTTGTGTGCCAAGAGCCTGGAGGCTCGTGGGGAGCCATTACACATGCCCTCTTGAGGAAGACAGGGTTGTCAGGCATGTCCAGGGAAGAGTCGATGCACTTGGCCAGTGTATGGACCTTGATGAAGTTGGAGAAGGTTCCAGGGACAGTTCCTGAGCCTTCCTTTGTGAGGTCCTCTACCACAGCCATGCAGTAGGCATCCCTGAGTGACGCCAAAACCACACATCCTTCCAGGGGCATGTGTTTGCAAGTGGATATGGGCTAGCCCCAGTGCCCACCAGAAACCATCATCCTGCATTTGTTTTGGATCTCCTGCTTATGTCCCTACCCAGGGTCTGCCATCCTGACATCTATCACTTACCTAGCCATGCTTTGTCTCCCTATGAGGCAAGGTTGCTGTGGACTCCTCCTGCACTGAGCCAGATGAAACAATCTTCTCTGGTTCCTAGCTCCCCATACTGAGCACTGCAGCTGGAAACATCGTCAGCCAGGGGACTATTTATTATTCAAAGGAGATTCTATAAGTGTAGTGCTCCTCCCTTCTCATGAGGGAAGGATGGCAGAGTATATAGAGAATGTGTGTGATCAAGGGACCTCACCTCGGTCTGCATGTGAAGCCAGGTCCACAAGAAGGTACAACAAGGGCAGGTTTGCTCCTCCCCACGTATGCTCAGGTGTGGGTATTGCTGGGTCTTTGGGTCCTCATGGCCATTGCTTATGACATGAGAGTATCTTGTCCCTTTTCTTTTGCTGTAACAAAATGCCTTGGACTACATTGGTAGAGTAGAGATGCAGCTGGATTGTGGAGGTGGGAAGGTCTAAGAGCGTGGTGCTGGCGTCTTGGAAGGACAGCATCCTACGTGAGGCAGAACAAGTGTGTCAGCCTAGGTCCAAGCTGTCTTTTCAAAGCCACTAATGTCATTATGTGGGCCCCACCTTCATCATCCCATCCAGCCCAGTTACCTCCAAATATCATTGCCAAGTGAACTTAGAGATTATTTCCAATAAACAAAAATATAGGGGTACATTCAAACCTAAGCAGAGGGTACTGTGGCTTCAGGATCCCTTCATCATCTTTCCCTTAAACTGTGAGCATCTGGGTGCTGGGGCCATAGCTCCGCCTTCTCTGTGTCCCCACTCTTGGACCATCAGCCCCTGTTAGACTGGTGTTCTCGTTGACGTTGTAGAGTTCCTACCATGTGCCAAGAATTTTTTCAGAATTTTTCTACTGATAATCTAGTGCTTTGTGGGTGCTATCATTATCGCTGTTTTACAGATGAGAAGGGTGAGGCTTAAAGCAAAAACATCAACTTTCCTCAGTCCCTGGATTAGTAAATGGTGAGGCATCATTACCTTGCCTCAACAGGACCACAGAATTCAAAAGTCTCCAATGGGCCAAATGGTCAGCTGGGGGTGTTAATGGAATCCAGTGAGATGAATTAATATAAAGGTCCTAATGTAAGGCCAGTTAGTCAGTAGGAGCCAGTAAGAAAGATGTAGCTCCTTGAAGAAACTCTCTTTTGGGTCTGCTGGTGGATCCAGTAAATACATCAAGTTCAAGGATTCTGCGTCACCTCAGGACAGCCTGAGTCCCTGCTCTGGCTCTCTCCACTGGGGAGGTAAGGGGAAGGCTGTTTGCCTCACCAGCTGATGTCTTGTCTGAGTCTATTGTAGCATGATGGGCATCATCAGGAGGTAAAAGCCGGGTCTTGGCAGTATTTCCCACTGGCTGCAGAGAGTGGCTGCCCAAGCTTCCCCTGGCACATTACACTAATGCCGTGTTGGCTTCACTAGAGTCGGGGACTAAGCATAGCGAATTAGAGTTCTCTAGAGGAACAAAACCAACAGAATGAATTGGCATTAAAACGTGAATTTATTGGATTATCTTACAGCAGTCCAACCACAGCTGTCTGTAGGCTTGAGAGTCAAGGAGCCTGGTAGCTGCTCAGTCCACATGGCTGGATGCCTCAGTAGTCCCAACCTGGCACGGAAGGCCTGGAGGATCCCTAAAGAGCTGTTGGTCTTCAGTCCATGTTGGGAGGCTGAGGACACTTGATTCCAGTGCTGACAAAGGAGGGCCAAACAGGATAGATGCCCGTACAAGGGAATCGGGGGGGGGGGGTGATAGCCTGGTAAAGGCGCTCATGAGCGAGCAAAGCAGTACACAGGCATCCAGGTGGAAAAGGAACTGTGTCCTCTCAGAGGCCCTTTCCTGGAGCCCACCACTGGGAGGGCTGCCCATTCTGGAGGAAGGACGTCCTCCTTCAGTAGTCCTTCCTGGAAGCGACCTCAGAGACCCACCCACAGGGGGTGCCTGTGGATTTCTAATCTGACAAAGTGGACAACAGAACTTAGCCATCACACATGGGTATTAGGAGCCATGTGGAGACACCCTATGGATCACATTACCCCCTGGGGCTCTGGTCTGGGTATCAGCATGCTTTCTGGGAGGGGCTAGTCCCAGGGAGCAGTATAACCAGGGATAGACCAGTGTTCCTCGGGGTACGTCAGGAATGATTACGGACACGGCAATGCCGTTGGTTGTACCTGTCCATTTTGTCTGCTCTAAACACTTTACACATATCAACTCACACATGAGTCAACCACCACATGACATCAGTCCCATCTGTAGATGAGAAAGGTCTCACAGCTCTGAGGCAGGGAGCTAGGCTTTGACTGAACCTGGGCTTTCTACTTTCTGGGTGTCCTGTAGTGATTGGTTACTTTTCTCATTGCTGGGACCAAGTATCTGACAGAAACAACTTAAGGGAGGAAGGAATTTGACTCATGAGGATTTGGCTCTTGGTTTGAGAAGGTACAGTCCATCACACTGAGGAAGGCATTGCAGAGTCAATGGCAGCTTGTGGCCATTGCCATGGGAGCATGATAACTGCCTGCTTATCTCTTGAGAGATCAGGAAACAGACCGTGAGAGGTATACTGAACTGGAGGCAGGGCTGGGCTATAGTCTCTAACACCTGCGCTTACCCAAGCAACCCGCAGGCTCCACTTTCTAAGGGTTCTACTGCCTCCCGAAATGGTACCCGCAGCTGTGGACTAAGTGCTCGAACATGAGCCTGTGTTTGAAAGGTGGGACGTCTCACACCCAAGGCATTGCCCTTTGTAGCCCTCTTACCCTGCTGCCCTCTGCCAAGGCCAGCCTCTAGGCAACTTTACCATGGCTAAAGAGACAGGTGCTCATGGTATAGACTTTTGCTTCATGATACATTATTGTATTTCTGAATTCTCACAGCGACTTTACATGGCCTGGAGGTGAGTAACAACTCCTCCTTAATCCTCACAGTCTAGAGGAGTAGGAGGAGGAAGAGAATTCCCAGTTGGTCTTCATCTCCATCTGAAAGCAGAGCCACTGTGGGCGAAGACCAGAGCCCCTCTCCAAGCAGAAAAGGATCTACCTGAGTGCCAACTTCAGTCACCCCGAGAAGAACCAGCAGGAAGGAACAGGCCCTCTGCTGGAGTTTATAGTGCACAAATCGGGGTGCAATATGGAAATGTGTCTCTCCTGAGGGGAAGTCACCATTCTCTGAGGAGTGCCTGCAGCGCAGGAAGAAATGCATTTCTGGTAAGACAGAGGGACTAAGAATGGAGTCCACATTGACAATGTTGAAGCACAGCATAGCTTTTCTATTCTGTTCCTGTGTCTGTCCAGTCTAGAATTCGAGTGCTTTAAGGAAAACACACACACTGCACATGCTTCCCCACATGGTAGGCAGTATGAGGATGAAAACCTGAGAGGACCCCACTGCTTATGTAAAATGTGTCCTTGTCCTTCTTAGTCAGACTCAAGTAAGACTCAAGAAGAGAGAGGAAGAGTGAAATTGTGTTCTATATTTTTCATTTCCTTTCCTTTTGTCTGAATATGTGGGTTTACAAAAGCCAATTAACAAAATTAACCCAAAATGGAAGGGAGGGTGGGAAGGAAAGACAGAGGAGGGAGGGTCTAATGCTGATGAAAAATGATATCACCAGGGTTCAGGGGTGGGGACACACAGGCCTGTAGACCCGTCCCACAGGAAGTATCCATCATGAATCAGGAAGTTCCAGAAACCTCCGTGTTGGCCCTCTGCTCTCCTCCTGGTGGTATAGTTAGGAAACATTTCCCCAAACAACCCGGGACTGTTGTCTGTACTCCTCCTTGAAGCAGCCTGGGAGTTCAGGCCAGGGTACAGGGTGGCACACACCTGGATTCCAACACTGGCCACCGGCTGCGAGACTCCCTTACAAAGGAGAAGGGTTACACTGAGTGTCGTGAGGATGGAATGGGGCGGCATGCGAAATGTCCAGCACAGCAGCTAGGCTTAAGGTATACACTAAAACAAGCTCATTTCCTAACATTTAGAAATAGTTTCTGAGTGAACTTTAAAATTGTAAAGTAATGCCTTCTGTATATAAGTGAAACACCATATAAGCTGGTCAGTTTCCTTGGCTAGGTATACAGATGGGAAAATGGGCCTGGGGTAACCCAAGATGGTAAGGGGACAACTCCACTTCCTCCCGCCTCTTCCTGGCTTGGGCGAATTTTCCTGCTTGGGGGCTGGTTAGGCAGGCTTCCTGAGACCACCCACATACTGGATGCCTCATGGACCAGCCAGTGCCTTCACCTTCACTCAAGCTGACCGATCAACAACTCCAGATGGGCGGACTTCCCTCATTCAATAAACATTCCGTTCCCATACTGGAGAGATGGCTCAGCAGTTAAGGTACTTGCTTGCAAAGCCTGATGACTGGATTTGATTGATTTTCCCATTAACCACATAAAGCCACATGCACAAAGTGGTGCGTGTCTCTGGAGTCCATTTTATTGGCACAAAAGGCTGCTCTCACCTCAAAGGGGATAAGAGATATTTATTCTGGAGCCAAGTATGAGTGACTATGGCCTGGGAACACAGATTTTGGTTACCCTAATTCCATGTTCCAACGTGCTAACAATTTCATGATGGTTTCATAGTTACATAACAGAAGAAAGTCATAACTCAAGGCTCTTTACAAGTTCATTGGCTGCCTGTCAGGTAGGTGGGTTAGAGCAAAGCAAGTAATGTCCACCATAGGCCTCAGATGCTCTCTGGTCACATTCTTAGCCCTTGGGTTGGTAGAAGCTGGGGGTCTGTTGTTGCATTCCAAAAAGATCCCACCTGATCATCTGGTAGTCACATGGATGTTAGGTCAGACAGAAAGGTGGACAATAAATGGCTACTGAGGGGTATCCCAAGGGAACTTGGCTCTGCCCTTGCAATATTCCATCTCTCTGTGGTCACAGGAGTTCTGTCAGTCCATTCAGCCTTGTGGGATGTGGGTGCATGATATCCAGCAGTTTTCTGGGAACTCTAGTTTGTAGTAGCAAGAGGTCCTGGTGGGCCCATACTCCCTCTTGTTCTCTGTCTGCCATTTTCTCTCTGATTCTGTTTGTCTCAAGTAACTAAATAAAAAATATTTCATAAAGAAGCTCATCTGGGTATAGTGGCTCACGCCTTTAATCCCAGCACTCTGTAGGCAGAGGTAGGAGGATTGCTGTGAGTTTGAGGCCAACCTGGGACTACAAAGTGCATGATGCCAGGTCAGCCTTGAGTAGAGTAAGACCCTACCTCAAAAAAAAAAAGTTCAGTTCCCACTGGGACTGTGTCTTCTGGAAATCCCCTCCTCCCTGGAGGAGCCTGCTCATTCTTCTTTCTTTTCCTCTTGCTCTACACTAAATAAACTGCATTCTTCCAGACACTTCTCTGCCTTTTAATTCTTTACTTGGCAGAGAACAAACCCAGCACCCCTAGACAGTAACATAAATTTTTTTTTTTTTTTTAGAAGCTAATCTTCCACTGGCAGAGACCTCTACTTGGCTCCCTAATGTCCATCCTCCACCTCTTCCTTAGCAAAAACCCTTATATTATAGTGGTTACCCAGTGCCATACCTTATAATACAACATGATGCAATACAATTATTGTGGACAGTTAAGAACTATTTCCCCTGCCTGCTTTGCAATTAGGTGTGTTTGGTGGGGCTTCGGAGATCCCTCCCTACACGAGGCACTCGGAGCCCCTTTCGTGTCCCCACGCGGGCAGGATTGGTGCCTGTAGCACCAGCTGCTCTCTTGAACCACAGGTGGTGTGCTCCCCGGGTGTTCGAGTTACTCTTCTTGTTGCTTTGGCATAAAGGCAACTTAAAGAAGCTGATCTGGGCTCTAGTTTGAGGCATCCAGTCTACCGTGGCGGGCTAGGTGGGGAGGCGGGACTGTGACGCGGCTGGTCTCATCGCGTCCATGGTTAAGAAGCAGAGAAGAACGATGGGACGATGGTGCTCAGCTGGCTTTCCCCACAGCATGGTGCCAACCGCATTTGTAGCGGGTCTTCGCTCCTCAGTTAAACCTCTCTGAAAATACATACTCTCTCTCTCTCACACACACACACACACACACACTCCCAGAGGTATATCTCCTAGATAATTCTACATTCCATCAAGTTGACAATGGAAAGGGTCAAATGCACATGTTAAAGACAGTGGAGCACAGTGACAAATGGAGCCTGAGTTGACAGTCATAGATATGCAACCACGTTAATTCTGGATGAGCATGTGTTCCAAGAGAAAACTAACTTTATTTGCTAAGTCAAGCATGGACGGGGTTTCTGCACTATGGATCTAGGCCTACTTATAACAGAAAACTTCTCCCTTCAGATCTCAGTGCTTGGAATAATTGACATTGATGTTTTTTCTTTATGCGCACAGCAAAGATCTACACACACACACACACACACACACACACACACACACACGCACACACTGGCATCCTACCATATACAACACCATGTAATTACACATATATATCAAGGTAGAATCTCCAGGTCACAGTATACGTATCTGTGACACAGTCTATCAAATATAATATAGAATGGCTCTATCATAATGCACTTAGCAAATGGCCCATTGCTGTACTGAGAATGCTTCCAGTTGCTTTTCAACTAACATAAGGAAGAGACATCTGGTACAAATAGCCTGACCACTAGCAGTATTATTTTTATAGACTTCCCCATGGGGATGGCCAGTTCCTGTGCCTCTTCAGCCTCCTCATAACTCTCCCTTTCATAGATGAGGCAACAGAGATCCTGAGAGATGACGTGCCACAGCTCACAGTCCAGGATGTAGCTATGCTTTCAGAATCCTCCTGAGTGGAATTGGAGCTCCACAGCCCTGTTTTCCTGTGTTTGGGGTATCAAATAGTTATTGAAGGCCATAAAAATAATCTTTATAGAAAAAGTGCTCCTGTGGCCTCTCATTGAATGCATCTGAGGGCAAGGACCTCATTATCTTTTTTCTCATCTCTGAAGAGTAGAAATTACTGGAATGTTCTTTCTTATATGACATTGAAATCTACTTTCATGAAACTTCCACTTGCTGGCCTCAGTTATGATTCCAGGGTTCTAGAGTAGGCACCCTCCATCTTCTCCAAAGCCAGGTGGGCGCCACCAAGGAGGCACTAAGTAGTAAGAGGATGGAGTATGGTCTCTGGGGCTCTTCACAAGATGGAGTGCTTACTATTGATCAGAAATGATGCATCATGCCCTATCAATATGGAGGAACGAGACATGGTCCCTGACCTCAGCATCACTAGGAAGTATGTGGACATCTTCAGAATGTGTTTCATTCCAGGCATTCACTTTTAGGGTAATGTGTGAAGCTACAGTGAGGCTTCAGGACACAACTGAAGAATGTTTACAGAGAGAACAACAAAGTATGTGTGTGGGATCAGGAACTCATTTGAGAAAACTAGCTATAAATAAAGCCAGCTAAATTATACAGTGCATAACCACAACTGATAGAAGAAATCATTTTGGGGGCTGAAGAGATAGCTTATCTGGCTTATAAGGACTCAGGTTCAGTTCCTCAGTACCCACATGGGCCAGATGCACAAGGTGATTCATGTATCTGGAGTTTGTTTGCAGTGGCTAGAGGCCATGGAATGCCCATTTTCTCTGTCTCTCTCTCTCTATGTCTTTCTTTCTCTCTCTCTCTCTTTCAAATTAATTAATTAATTAAAAAATATTTTTAAGAAGAGAAAAAGAAATCATTCTCCTTAACACATTGATTTGAGGTGTGTGTGTACATGTGTGTGCGTATGCACACATCTGTGGAGGTATGTGTATGTGTATGTATGCATATGAAAGATATTTCCAAGAAAGAAAATGAATGAATGACAACAACTTCTCTCCAGAGTGTTATAGGCCCACTAGAGATGGTCACCACCTGCTGGATTTTTCCCCATTCCATTTCCATTGGTCTTGGTGTGGGCACATGATCAGCCTACTTGATTCAATGAAAAGCTATGGACTGGAAGCCTGATTTTTTATTTATTTTTATGTTTTAATCTTTTTATTAACAACTTCCATAATTGTAAACAATATCTCATGGTAATTCCCTCCCTCTCCTTGCTTTCCCCTTTGAGACTCCACTCTCCATCATACCCCTTCCCCTCTCAATCAGTCTCTCTTTTATTTTGATGTCATCATCTTTTCCTCTTATTATGATGGTCTTGTGTAGGTAGTGTCAGGCACTGTGAGGTCATGGATATCCAGGCCATTTTGTGTCTGGAGGAGCACGTTGTAAGGAGTCCTACCCTTCCTTTGGCTCTCATATTCTTTCTACCACCTTTTCCACAATGGACCCTGAGCCACGGAAAGTGTGGTTGAGATATTTCAGTGCTGAGCACTCCTGTCACTTCTTCTCAGCACTTGTGCCTTCTGAGTCATCCCAAGGTCACTGCCATCTGTAAAGAGAAGGTTCTCTCACCAAAAGTGAGAGTAGCATTAGTATAAGGGTATGAACCTTAAGAGAGGTGCTTACTGAGTAATTTGGTGAACATAGTATACACTTTCAGCCTGACAGAAGCAGACATTACACCCCTAGGGCTCATGACCACCCCTGTTGTAGGTTTGCAATATCAGGGATATATTCCCTCCCATGGAGCAGGCCTCCAGTCAAATTAGATGGCGGTTGGTATCCCCATAACAGACGTGCCACTATTGTACCCGTTGGCTCATTTGGCCTGGCTGGCCAAATATAAGGCTTAAAGTGCCCACTGTTGTGTATCTTAACTGGCAATTACTCTCCCTCCCATTGAACTGTATGCAGCATGGCTTTTTCCAGCTTTCTGTGAGATGGTCTACATGGAAGAGGTTTTCAGCTCAGCTCCAGCAGGGTTTCTCAGTGACCTGCAGCCCAAGTACAGGGAGTCTTCAGCAATAGGGTCTTACATCTATTCCTGGTGGGAAACCAAGGGCCTCCAGCCTGATTTTTTTAAAGGCCCCAAACAGGTCTTCCCACCCCCATCACTCTACCACATGAGGGCAGAACAAGGATCTATTTCTGAGGAATAAGCCCTCATTAGATACCCAATTTGCTACACCTTAAATTTGGGCCTCTAAGTACCCAGAGCTGTGAACAATACAGGTGTTCATAAGTTATATAGTCAAAGGTATTTTGTTGTAGTAGCTGTAGGGACTAAGTTTCCTGGACTTTAAGTCACTGTCGCAGTCAGCTTTGTGTTGCTGGCAGAAAATACACAACCAAGAGCCACTTGTGAGAAGAAAGGGTTTATTTTGGCTTACAGACTCAAGGGGGAAGCTCCACAATGGCAGAAAGAAACAATGGCATGAGCAGACGCTGGATATCACCTCTTGGCTAACATCAGGTGGACAACAGCAACAGGGCAGTATGCCAAGAACTGGAAGGGGAAGCTGGTTCTAACACCTATAAGTCCACTGCCAACAATACACTGCCTCTAGGAAGCTCCAATTCCAAAGTTGAACCTAGCACTCAGAACGCATGAGTTTATGGGGAACACCTGAATCAAACTACCAGAGTCACCAAACCAACAAAGCCACAGCGTGGATCTCTCTGATTGTACTTGATGTAAGACAAGGTGTGGCTGAATATACGCTGTGGGCATGGGGGGAGAGACCGGATATCTTGGACTGCTTCTACCTCTAGCCACCAGGGTAACCTGGGCCAGTCATTGAATCTCTCGTGGCTCCTGCGGCATAAATCAGGAGAAGCCACGTCGGCCTCTCCTTGCTGAAGAATTAGTAAAGCACTTCATAAGGCTGTACACTGGTGGTGGTGGGAAAGTCTTGCAGGAGCCATAATGAGGAGGGTAGGTCACCCAGCTTAAAGGACTACAGAAAATGAGTTTCCACCTATGCGCATGTGAGCCCAGGGCAATGGCTGCCTCTTTCTGCCTTGCTCACAGCATGCTGACCTTTGCTTTCCAGCCTTGGTCTCTGCACTGATTGACCATGGCCTGCCCTGGAACATGCTGACGGACAGTGATTGCCAACCTGACCCCACTGAGGAGGGACAGGAAGCCTCTGCGTTGTCAGAGCTCTGTTTGCTGAGGTGAGTAAGGGTGACCTTTAGATGCTTGCAGCAGTAGGGATTCAGTAAAGGACTACCAGCCCTGAATTAAGATGTTCTTATTACATTTGGGAAGCATACTTATTTGCATATTTGTATGCAAATAACTATTTTTTTTCATATGTGGTGTGTGTGTGTATGTGTGTTCAAATGTATGTGGGTACATAAGTGAATGCATATGGTGAAGGCCCAAGGGCAGCCCCAGGTTCATTCAGAACGCCGTCCACCTCCTTTGAGTGGCTGGTCAGTGAGGTCCAGGATCCCCCTCTCTCTGCCGCCCCAGTCCTGGGATTCCAGGCATGCACCACCATACCTGAACGTTTTTATGTAGGTGCTGGGAATTGGTCTCAAGTCCTTTTGCTGGTGAGACAAGCACTTTACCCACTGAGCTATCTCCCCAGCCCCGTAATGGCTGCTCCTGGTAGAAGACTTAATGTGTGCCAGGAGCAGTGTATCTCTTACATTCTTCATCTCATTTACTTTCCCTGTAGACCTTTGAGCCCAGAAACACTTTTGCATGAATCAGCACTGATTAGCAACAGCTCTGTGCCCGTGGTACCTGCGAGCGCGCTGGCGCAAGGCACCCTGCTGGGTGCCCACGTGGCCTTCACTCCCCTCGTATTCCTCTCACGAACCCTATGTCAAGCTCAGCCACAGGCCAGCCAAACACAGTGTTCACATATTCAGTGTGGCAGTGGGAATGCTGTAGCACTCAAAGAATAGTGAGCACTCCCGAATAATTTAATAATAGCTTAAATTTACAGAAAGTTAAATCTAGTTATCATTCCCATAAACATTTGAGTAGATGAGCCAGGCCTGGCTCATATAGTGACTCCCCAATAACCAGGCCCATCTCACACTCCATAATGGCTACTTGTGTTCTGCCTACCATAGCCTTATTTCGGGTAATGATAATGGAGCAGGGGAACTGTCACATACTACTTCCTCTCAGATCCTATTAACTAGAGGGTCAGTGTCTAAATGTACGATGACTTAGAGTCACAGTCACCCAGAGGCTCATCAGAACCATCCTGAGAGCTTAAAGTTGCTGGCAGTCCCTTCAATTTTGGATCTCCACATGGACTGTGTGAGGGTGACCACATGCAGCTGGCTTTTTCTGGTATGTTTCCTTGTCACTGTGATCAAACACCTGACAAACAGTTGTTCAAGGAAGAATTTATTTGTGATGTCAGTCTGAAAGGGCACAGTACTGGAAACACAAAGGTACTTATCTCAGGAATGGATTGTCATTGGACTGAGCTTGAGATGCATTGTGCTTACTGATATGTCTGTTGTCAGATGGATTCTTTGAGCACAGATCAGGGTACCCTAAACAGTTGTAGTTGAATGAAATCTCTCCCGTTGTCTCATGTGTTTTGAATACTTGGTTCCCAGCTGGTAGCATTGTGTGCTCTTTGGGAGGTGGTACTTGGCTGGATGGAGTAGATGTGTCACTGAGGGTGGGCTTTGGTATAATATAGGCCAACTCCAAGCCCAGTGCTCAAACTTCTTCCTTCCTGCTGATGTAGAAATGTGTCCCAGGCTTCCTGATCAGGGCTGCCATACTCTCTTTGCCATGACGAAAGATCCTCTTAGAAATGTAAGCTAAGGGGTGGAGAGATGGCTTAGCAGTTAAGGTGTTTGCCTACAAAGCCAAAGGATCCCAGTTCAGTTCTCCAGATCCCACGAAAGCCAGATGCGCATGGTGGCGCATGCATCTGGAGTTTGTTTGCAGTGGCTAGAGGCCCTGGTGTGTCCATTCTCTCCCTCCCGCCCCCCCCTCTGTCTTGCTTGCCACATCTTTCTCTCTCTTCCTGTCTCTAATAAATAAATAAAAATAAAATCTTTAAAAATGTGTAAGCTAAAATAAATCCTTTTCTCCCTTGAGCTGTTTCTGATCTGGTGTTTCGTCTCAGCAACAAGAAGGTTTCTGCAATAGACAGCCAACATAGCTTGGCACCATCCATTCCCATTACGTATAAAATGTGGCGCTCCTGTCACTCACACACCACGTGATGATCCGGTGTCACCACGAAGCCGATATCTGGCAGAAATCCATGCCCGGGAGAACGCTCACTGAGCAGTGTGGAAGGGTGCCTCGCATAGTGAGGGTGGGTCTTCCCACATCAATTAACAAAACTTAGAAACTATCTCACAAAAATGCTCAGAAACTGGTTTCCATGGTGATTCTAAACCCCAGCAAGTCAACAATGAAAGTTAACGATCACAGAGACCAAAGACACAAGCCTAAATTCAACCTCCCTCTTCAGTCACAAGCTACCCCCAATTATCACAAGAGCACTAGCAGAGTACGTCAATCAAAGCAGAAGGATTAAATGAATTCCATACTGTTAGAAACATCATATGAGAATCTCCAGGTTGCTCTGAGAATCACTCACCATGCCAGTGCTGAGGAAGTTCTCACACGGATGCATCGCAGTTAGCAGAGGACAGCACTGAGGTGTCAGAGGTTTTAGCATTGCCTAACAAAGACGTTAAACCAGCAATAGTGAAAACGCTTCCACAAACAGCTATAAGCACCCAGGGAAGAAGCTAAACAAAAGACTGTCTTTCATTAAGAAATACTGGAAGGGGCTGGAGAGATGGCTTAGCGGTTAAACACTTGCCTGTGAAGTCTAAAGACCCCGGTTTGAGGCTCGATTCTCCAGGACCCACATTAGCCAGATGCACAAGGGAGCACACGTGTCTGGAGTTTTTTTTGCAGTGTCTAGAGGCCCTGGCATGCCCATTCTCTCTCTCTCTCTGCCTCTTTCTCTCTCTCTCTCTGTCCATCACTGTCAAATAAAAAAAATAAAAATAAAAGAAAGAAATACTAGAGCTTTGGAGAAATGGCTTAGTGGTTAAGTCGCTTGCCTGCAAAGCCAAAGGACCCTGGTTTGACTCCCCCAGACCTATGTATACCAGATGCACAAAGGGGTGCACACATCTGGAGTTTGTTTGTAGTGACTGGAGGTCCTGGTGCGCCCGCCCATTCTCTCTCTTTTTCTCTGCCTCCCTGCCTATTTCTGCATCTCTCTCTCTCTTTCAAATAAATAGATAAAAATTAAATTTAAAAAAAAGAAATACTATAGCTAGACAGAAGGTTAAACAGTCAATGGCACTTGCTTATAAGGCCTGACAGTCTGGGCTCAATTCCCTAGTACCCATATAAAGCTAGATGCACAAAGTGGTGTGTGTGTCTGAAGTTAATCTGCAGTGGTGGGAGCCTCGGCATGTCTATTCTCTCTCTCTCTCTCCTTCTGTCTCTCAAATAAATAAATAAATGAAGCATAAGGTACAAAAACAAATCAAATAGAAATTTACAACTGAAAAACACTATACCTAAAGTAAAAAGCTATGTGGATGGACTTATGGTCAGAATGGAGATTTTTAAATATATTTGTTTTCAAGCAGAGAGAGAGATAAACAGAAAGAAAGAAACCAGCAGTGGTTGTGCATGCCCTTAATCCCAGCACTTGGGAAGCAGAGCTAGAAGGATTGCTGCGAGTTCAAGGCCATCCTGAGACTACACAGTGAATTCCTGGTCAGCCTGGGCTAGTATGAAACCCTAGCTCAAAAAATTAAAAAAAAGAGAGAGAGAGAGAGAGAGAGATTGACAAAGAGAGAGAAGGTTGGAGAGATGGATTAGTAGTTAAGGGGTTTGCCTATGATGTCTAAGAACCCAGGTTCAATTTTCCTGGTCCCACATAAGCCAGATGCACGTGGTGGTCTATGCTTCTGGAGTTTGTTTGCAGTGGTTAGAGGCCCTAGCATGCCCATTCTCACTCACTCTTTATCTCTGTTCCTCCCCCTCGCTAACAAATCAACAAATAAATAAAAATAAAAAAGAAAGAGAGAGAATGGACATGCCATGGCCTGTAGCCATGCAACTCATTCCAGATGCACATGTCACTTTGTGCATCTAGCTTTACGTGGGTAGTAGGGAATCAAAGCCAAGCCATTAGGCTTTGCAGGCAAGTGCTTTAACTGCTGAGCCATCTTTCTATCCCAGGGATATCATTTTGATTTCACGTTTAGCCTTTCTTATCTTCTGAAATATCCCAATAGATCTTAAGACCCAAGAAGTGAGAGAGCTCCTCTGCACCCTAAGGACCCAGACCCAGCCCCGGCTCTGGGGAAGGACTCGCTGTACTTCAGTAGAGTTTTCTTGGCTGGGAGGTCATTAGTGATAGCTGAAGCTCCCACAGGAGTGGAAACCTCCCCCTCCCACGAGGACTTGAGTGTGGCATGCTGCCCTCTCCTGGAATGGGCTGAGTTCTGGCTCTATCCATGTGGCCATGCAGTCACTGGGGCATCTCATCCTCCAGTGGTCACTCCTCCAGGGAATCACGGGCCATGGAGAATAGCTTAGAGAAAATCCCACCTGTAACACTGATGGTATCGTCAGAGGACTTCAGATTTGGTAGCTGTTTTTAATCTAGGAAACCAGACACAAAACTGAAGGGACTTAGCTAGTGGCCTATGTGAGTGAGTAGGGGAAATTGGGAATGGAATATAGGTCTTTGCAGTCACAGATGTGTGACAGGTTTAGTCAGGATTTCTAGTTCCTAGGACCCATCCTGGGCTTGATAGAAAAAACAAGAGAGTTTTCTATCTTGAATTATTCAGAAAATGTTTTTGACCACATTTTCCTTAGGGCTTATAAAGTGTGCTATTTTTGTATAATGAACCACTTCCAAGTCCAGTGGCCCAAACCCATAGACATTGCTTATTGCCCACAAGTCCATGGGTCAGTGGGTGGCTGTGGTCATGTGGTCAGGCTTGGCTGATCTTGGCTGGGCTTTCTGCTACATCAGGAGAAGGCCCACTGGTATGAAAAGGCCTTACTCATGTCCAGTAGTTGGCTTACTGTGGGTAGGGGTGCCGGGGTGACTGGGTCACCTGCCTCTTTCTTCAGTAGGTTATCCCAGGCTTGTTTATGTCAGGAAGGTGAACAGTTCTAGGCCTCTGAACATTAGGTCTTGCGCTCCACAGCCTTACTTCCGCCACATTCTTTTACCATTGCAAGTTACAAGGCAGACAAAGACTCAAGGAATGGGGAAATACATTTCATCTCTTGATGGGCAACTACAGTATCACACTGTGAAGGGACCTGGGTACAGGGTGATAGACAGCTGTCATCATTTTTACAGCTCACACTAGGACTGCTTCAAAACACTTTACTTCAATTTTTCAAAAAATATATTTTTATTTATTTGAGAAAAAGAGAGTATTGTAGATAGCTTTACAATCCTGGGATGAACATCCAACCAAAACCGGTTTTATGAAAGGAGGCTTACAGATCCAGGGGAAGTTCCATCAATGGCAGAAGAAGCTGGTTCCCATTCATAAATCCCAGCAGAGAAGGAGAGACCACCAGTAACCAGCAGACTCCAAAATCATCAGGCCCAAGCAGAACTGGCAGCAATCAGGACCCCCAGAGCTCAGGCCACTCCACATACCTTTGGGCTGGGATTCATATCTGCCCCCAGTGATATGTCACCTCACAGCAAGAGTGTCAGCCTGCTGGGGGCTGAGGCTGCAAACTCAAATGTAATAAAATCCCTGAGTTGGGCTGGAGAGATGGCTTAGTGGTTAAGGTATTTGCATGTAAAGCCAAAGGATCCTGGTTCGATTCTCCAGGACCCATGTAAGCCAGATGCATAAAGGGGCACATGAGTCTGGAGTTCATTTGCAGTGGCTGGAGGCCCTGGTGTGCCCATTCTTTCCTTCTCTGTGCCTCTTTCTCATATTCAGAGAGAGAGTGACAGGGTGGGGGAAGAGAGAGATGGCCCTCCAAGACCTCTTGCCGCTACAAATGCACTCCAAACCCATGTACCACTTTGTGGATCTGACTTTATACGGGTACTTGGGAATCAAAGCTTGGTTGGCAAGCAAATACCTTTAACTGCTGAGCAGTCTCCCTAGCCCGACATCTACTGCTTTCTTGTTCTCTAGAGCTGTGGGAGCTCCTCTGGTCAGTAAAATGATGTGAAGTTTGTCACTTCTGGATGAAAGCTTCAAAATCCCAGCTGCTGTCCTCACACTTCCTTCTCTCTGCTAGGCAAACAGGCCAGCACGAGTGATACTTGCAGTTTCAGAACCCAAGTGACTATGATGTTCGGATTATATACTGCTGACCCATCCGCCCCTCCCACATCCTTGTTGTACATGTAGAGTGTGCAAGAAAGAAACCTCTAAGCCTCTGGGACCTGAGGGTCCTTGTCTTTACTGCCTAGCTTCCTGTATCCTGGTTGAGAAGCCTGATTCTGAGCTGAAAGGGGCTTCACAAGGGAGCCATCCTGGTTCAAGTCAAGCCTCGGGAGGAAACATTTCAAGGGAGAATGGAAGGTAGAAGGAAAAGAGCGGCATTCTGGGGAGGGATTGGCACGTGAGGAGGTCCACAGCGGGCAGGACCTGGCTCACAGGAGGAAGTGAGAGGAGGCACTGTTACAGAAGAGGAAGGCTCCCCAGGAGAGGAAGGCTCCCCAGGAAAGGAAGGAGTTGGTCAGACCACAGGGTCTTGGAATCTGTGGGAGTTATCTGGGCTTACTGAGGCATCTGTAGTCTCTACCCATTCACATGGGATCTGAGCCCTTTGGGAAGCTTCCTTTATCTTGCTAAATAGGAGAAGGGAATAGGCAATTCCCAGGTTCCTGCCCTTTTGGCAGAAGCATAGAGATCCCACAGCCCAGTCCAGGTCTCAGGCACCCTCAGAACGGGAAGTGAGACTTCCCCCAAGGTATTTATAACGCGGTACAGCAAACACTTCTCTCTTCCTGCTTGGCGGTGGCCCTGGGCCAGATGGGGGCTGGTCTGAAGTCACCTCCCTGCAGCCTGGCCCACCCAGTGCCTACAGACCCAGGGGCTTGAGTGCCCAGCCTGCAGCCGCTCACTCTACCTAGCATGAGCAGCACAGAGAATGCAGGCTGCGCTACCTGCGGGGACATGGCCGAGAGCCCAGACCAGTCAGAACCGTGGGAGCCACAGCGGTGTCCCAGCTGGGGTCTCTGGACTCTCCACAAGCCTGTGAGCACGTGTGGCGAATACAGCCCAGGAGACTTCCAGTCCACAGGCTTCAGATTGCCAAGTGCAGCCATAGCCAGGGCTTAGCTGAGTGCTTCATGGAAGACCAGAAGGGTGTGCACCCTTCAGATTCTACTCTTCTCAGAAACATACACACACGCTTGTGCACACGTGGGCATGCACACCCACCCACCCCCACACACACACACACACACACTTACCAAATATACAACCCTCGCTACAATGTATCATAAGTCACATCATACATTCCACACATCCATGCATATGAGCCATACACAAGCTACATCATACCAGGCACATGTATGTAGTCCAGGAATAAAGCACATACAAGTACACACGTACATAAATACCATACATACCCCCACATGCACATCACATGCCACAACATTATACCCGCACTGCTGCATACCTGTGTCTCCCCCATGCATCAGTACGATGGAAAAACCGGAGCATCTTCCTGGATGTAAGGTGCAAGGAGGACTCTAGGGTAGTGTGAGGAGGACTCTGGCAGGATAGAGAGTACTTTGCAGCGAGGGCACAGGGAGGACTCTGAGCACATGTGGGGAGGATTCATTTTGTTGTGTAAAAATCACAGTTCTGAGCCTTGGAGGGTGTGACAGAGATGTCTTGGGCTGGACACTCCACTGTCCCTTCTCAGTACTCTTCTGAGTTTTGAGTCACCCTACTGGTCACCACCATCTGGAAAGGGAAGCTTCTCTAACCCAAAGTGAGAGCAGCAATAACATATGCGCATACTCAAGTGTAAGAGCCAAATGAAGGGTAGTGCTGCTAACAATTCTATCTTCCAGTCACAAATGGTCTTGACATCTGTGACCTCGCAGTGCCTGACACTACCGGCCCAAGACCTGCATAATAGGAGGGGAAAATGGTGAGACCAACATAGAAGAAAGACTAATCAGAAAGAAGAGATTCAACGGAGAGTGGATTGGGGAGGAAGAAAATGGGGTTGAGGTAGGGTATTGTCATGGTTTATTGTCTATACTTATGGAAGTTGTCAATAAAGGGTTTAAATTAGAAAACACACACACACACACACACAGAGTTCTGAATCCTGCTCTGTGCTGCTTATAAAGGATGCCTTAGCAGACACCACAGAACCGAGTGGTTTGAATGAAGCACATTTTTGCATACTCCCAGAGGCCAAGGTCTAAAACCATGGTGCTGGGAGGCTGGCTCCTCATGCAGGCTTCCAGGAGAGTCTGCCCTGTGTGTCCCCCCTTCTGATGGCCCAACAACCCTTGCCTTCCCCTGGCTGGCAGACACACCCCTTTATGCACACCTCCATCTCCGCATGGCCTTTCCCCTCTCCTTTCTCTATGAAGGACCCATTCTAAGCCCAAAGTGACCTCATCTTTTGGCTATTCACTAACTCCGCAGACTCTCTTTCCAAATAAAGGATTTCCTACATGTGGTTTGGGTGGATCTACCTAATGCACCTCAGGGTCCATGGGCCTCACTGGACCACCAGAGATGGTCTTTGAAGAGGAGTCTGTGACTGGCTCACCAGCCTTACCTTGTGTACTGAGCACCCTCCACCCCCTAGTCAGAGCAGCCAGGCCCCCCCTCAGGGCCCTGTAGGGTATATATTCAGACACCATCTTGGTCAGCTTCTTGGAGGCTCAGGGAGTGGCTGAGTCCTCTTTCGCCAGCTCTCCGTGGATAATGGGTTTCTCTAGTTACAATGGGGAGGGGGTCTTAACTGTAGATTCCCACAATCCCATGGACTGCTGAGGAAACTAAGATCCTCAAGCCACTAGTCCAGGTTCTGTGGGAATCCACTGGGGATCTGATTAAGTACATGGATTCTGGAGCCTTTCTGCTCCTGGGGAGGACTCAGAGGGTAGGCAGGGGTGGCCTGCTTTGAGGACCTAAAGAGAGGTCACTGTGGCTGACAAAGGACACACTGGTGATTATGACAGGTGGCCTGGCGAAGGCCTCAGCAGACCTGTGCTGCCATATCCACTGGCACAGAACAATCCCCACCCCATGACTGACTCCTCTGTGGCCATTCATGCCTCAGAGGAGCAGAGCTGCCCATCTTTTTGGACTAGAGCCTACTTTACAAAAAGACCCAGTGAACTCTCCAGGCTAATGCCTAAAGGGCCTGCAGACAGTCGGGGTAGACTTCTACAGAGACACAGCCTGCCCAGGCCAGGGCTCTGGAAGGATTTGCCTGTCTGCAGCCCCTGACTCCTGATGGCCCCTTCTCCAGTACACGAGACTGCTGCATTCAGAGAAGGGATGGGGCTTGTCAAAATCACACAGCAAGGCAGTGGCTGAGCCAAGACCCGGGCCTGAGACACTCCTGAGGGTGTCTACACTGTCTCCAATAACAACAACAACAACAGCAACAGCAACAACACAAGTGGATAGATATCTCCCAGGTCAAAAGCATTCACATTACCCAGGGGCCAGATGGGGCTGCCCACTGAAAGTGCCTTGCTGGTTTGGAAAGGAAGAAATCAAAACAACCTGTGGTGTGGACTTGTTTTTCTCACAAGCCGTGGTCTCCTGAGGCAGATTTCTTGCTGGGCCCAGCTGAGTTGTTATCCTGTGCGGGAAGTTCCCCTTGGACCTTTGGCCATTGCACACATGCCAGGGAAAAAGGAGAGGTATTTGTTGGGTCTGGAGTGGAATGAGGGAGAACTCCTCTCACCCCTTAGGGATAAGTCCTTCCCTCTCTACACTTGCTCTCAAGTCATTTAGGAGGTGACTTAGAGGGGCTCTGTGCTCTGTCAGAAGGATCTCGTGCCGGGGGATCACGTTGCTCTGCTCTCTGCCCTGGAGAGCAGGCCCACACTGCCCTGAATCTGGGGTGCAGGGACTGTGTGCGAGCATTGCGTGCTTCAGGCTTTCTCTACTCCGTGGTACAAACAGGACCCAGTGGGCAGGGATGGCTGTTTAAAATCCTTTCTGGCTGAGAGGGTGTTGTCAGCAGAACTTGGTTCCCTGCCCCCAGAGCTCTGGGAAAAGCTCCAGGTTGGAGCAAGTTTATCAAATTCTTTTCTTTACCCACCCAGCTTTGAATTTCATGGAAAACAAGAGAAGTCAGAAACAAAGGAGCCTGACCTTTGTTAGAGTGAACACTGGATTTTAGGCCTTAGCTCTGGATTTGTGTACATTTCAGCCTGCCAACTGGGTGCACTCCTGCTAACCTCAGTTTCTCCAGTGTGGTGGTTTGAATTAGGTGTCCCCTCTAGACTTGTGTGTTTCAAATGTTTGCTCCCCAGATGATGGCAATACTGGAGGTGGAGTCTTGCTGGAGGAGGTGTGTTTGGGGGACAGGGATTAGGGGTGTTACAGCCAGCTCCCCCTTGCTAGAATTCAGCTCATTCTCCTGCACTGCTTTCTACCTGCTGTGGCAGAGGTGATGTCCAGCTTTTATTCATGCCACAGTCTCCTCTGCCATCATGGAGCTTCTCCTCAAGATTGTGAGCCAAGACAAACAACTTTTCCCCCATGAGATGCTTTTGGTTGAATGCTTGTGACGGCAACAGGAGGGCAACTACAACATCAACTATGAAAAAGAAGATAGTAGCAAAAACCCTGCCTTGTGTTTAAGGATTGTGGGGTTGATCTTGGAGGGCAGACAGCCTGGTTATTGGTGGTCACGGCGGGATAATTTTATAGGTGTAGATCTGAGTCCAGTGCTTGTATCCTGAGAAAGAATTGGACCATGGACACATGGTTAGTGACAGAAATAGATAAAAGTCTATTAGAGAGACACACCTGAGAAGGGAAGTGGACTAGCAAGCTGGGACAAGACAAAAATTCAAGTCCTCACCTTTTCTAGGTCATTCACTTAGCATCCTCCTCCTACATTCAGAGACATTGGGGGTTTTCTAGCTCATTGTCTGTCGCTACATGTTGCCCTGATACAGAAGGTGCTCCAGACCTGCTAGTCACCTTCTTTCCCGTATTAATGCTGATGTTTCTAGAATCTCCCCTCTAACCTATTGCTTATTCTCCTTCTTCAAAATGGTGGTGATGGCTGCTCTTGGGCACAGCCTTCCTCATTTTTAGCTACATTGTTGCAACTGGGCTCTCACTCTGGCCTCCCCTCAGGTCACGCCTTGAAACCTCTGCCCAACAAGATATAGAGTTTAGGGTACCTTCAAGGGTGACTGTGGGAAATTACTAAAGGGCCTACTGTGGAGGAAAGCACTCTCCATGGGGGCAGAGTGGAAAATGACCAGAGATCACTATGCCAATGTGGCAGTTAACTTCTCATTTCTGGGACAAAATATCCAACCAGAAGCAGCTTATGGAAGGAAGGGTTTTTTTTAATTTCAACTGACAGTTTCAGGGGGATGTCTCATGGCAGGGAAATCACAGCATCATCTCTTGTCCCATGAACTTGGAGGTAGCAGCAAGAGAGTTAGCTAGATATTCCGTAGGGCTGGACTATTAAATCTCAAGGCCAGCCCCCAGTGACACACCTTTTTACAGCAAGGCCCCACTGCCCAAAGGGTCCATGGGCTGTAGATTGATTAAGAGGCTTAATCTCAAACACACGAGGCTAAGTGGCTCATTTCACAGTGAAATGACCATACCAACTTCCATGTTTTGGAAGGATTTATGCTGCATCTTTAGTTTCTGAAATACACAGTTTCTAGAGGAGTCTAGATGATTACAGGCTCATTTGGATTATAACCTCTGCTACATAACAACCTTATAATGTTCCTGGAAACTCATAAAATCAAGGTCAGAGATACAAGTCAGATGTAATTCTTTGGATCAAAAATTATATCACAGAGAAGTTTTTAAAAGAATGAAAGAAGCTGGGAGTGTTGGTGCACACCTTTTGTTTCTTGTTTATTTTTTTCTTTTTTAATGGTTTTTCAAGGTAGGGTCTCACTCTAGCCTGGGCTTGCCTGGAAATCACTCTGTAGTCTCAGGGTGGCACATCACTCTGGTAGAGGTAGAAGGATCACTGTGAGTTCAAGGCCAGCCTGGGTCTACAGAGTGAGTTCCAGGTTATCCTGAGCTAGAGTGAGACCCTACCTTGAAAACAAAGAAAAACATAAAAGAACTAAAGAAAACATATAAATCTATAAAAGTAGACATGCTTTACCAAAAATCTATAAAGATAGACATGGCTTAGCCTGCCTTGAGGGGTCTCAACAAAGTCCTACAACCTCTGTCATCTTCCCTTTATGTCTCATTTGTAGCCATCCTTTCATGTAGTATTTTAAATCTTAAGGAAGAGCAATTGTGACATCCTTTCCTTGTTTTAGATGGCATTTCAAATTCTAAAGAGGTTAGTGTTGACACAATTCCCTTTCCTTAAAATTAATGTGTTCATAGGGATACAGGAGGGAAGGTACAAAACTAATTATAAGGGAAGGGTCCAACCTCAGTGGCCTCCAATCCTTCTGATTTCCAAGTAGCTACCTACCATTACCTTCTTAGAACTGTAGGCACTATATTCTAACACCTTAGCTCTGGCTCTACAGTCATCTACAATTTTGTCATATGAATAATTATTCAAGCAGGTAATTGTTAAGGATCTTATTTAAAATACTATATTCAAAATACATAGAACTTAATTTTCTACCCTTAGCAAAAAAGGGCTTGGTAACCCTAGAAATTTGACCACCTGTGTTATACTTAAGTTACTGTGGCCTTGCATATTTTCAGACATCTATAATGTCCTTCTCATGTTAACCATCTCTGCTCCAGCTTGAATGAGACAAACGTTCTGTGGTTGTTTAAATGTAAACTGTCCCCGATAGCCTCATGTGTTTGAATACTTAATCCACAACTGGTGGTGCTGTTTGGGAAGATTGTGGAGTCTTGGGAAGGTGGAGCATTGTTAGGGGGTGTGGATCACAGTGGGGTAGGCCTTGGGATTTCATAGCACATCCCTGCTTGCCAGCTTGCTCTTGCTACTTCCTTCCTGTTGATGTGAAGATGTAATACCACCTTTTTACTCCTGCCTTGCTTTCTCTGCCATGATGAAACTTCCCCTTGAAACTGTAAGCCTAAGTAAACCTTTTCCTTCCCTAAGCTAATTCTTGTCATATTTGGACCCAACAACGAGAAGATAACTGCTGCCCATTCCCTGAGGTATCTCTTCCAAGCATTCCATCCCATTTATTTAGAGTTCTCCTCCACCAAAGCAGAGTCAGCAGGTATCAATTGGCAGGATTTCTGCTCCTCTCCAGGAAAAGGTTTACTTAGGCTTACAGTTCTGATATAAGTTTTTCTGATCAAAGTACCAACATGGGGCTGGGGGGATGGCTTAGCAGTTAAGGCACTTGCCTACAAAGTCAAAGGAGCCCAGTTTGATTAGGATCCATGTAAACCATATGCACAAGGTGGTACATGTGGCTGGACTTGGTTTTCAGGGGCTGGAGGCCCTGGCGTGTACATTCTCTCTTTCTTTCTCATAAATAAATAAAATATTTTTTAAAAAGTACTAGCATGACTTAGCTGAATTTCCTGGCTTAGGGTCTCATGATGGTGCAATCCAGGGAGCTGTGGCCCCATTAGAAGCTGTACTGAGTGATCTCTAAGTTTTTGTGGTTGTTGAAGGTATTCTGCTCCTGTCCCTGGAGGTTGTTGGCTTAATCTTCATCAACTCCTAAACTCTGTCTGCAGGTTCCCACCACATGGCTTCCTTAACAGGGAAACCTGTTTTATCCATTGAACAAGAAAGAATGCCTCCTTACATGATGGCTGTTACATCTTATTCTGTCTTACTCACAGAAGTGTGCCCACCAGAGGTGAATTTCATCTGAATCATTGGAACAGAATTCCCGCGATATCCTATAAGACACTTCTACTTTGCTCCCACTGGCTAAAATCAACTCACATGGTCACATTAGGTGAAGGGAAGCTGGGAATGCAGTCCTTTGTAGCTGTGCAGAACGTCCATTTAAGTAGTTGGATTCTGTTGCCAAAAGGGAAGAATATTCGCAGCTGGAACTTACCTCTAAACAGTTCTGTGTTACTCATGACAGAATAAATGTAAGAAATTGTCAGTAAGAATAGATAATTTTGCCCAGTGGTTAAAGGTGCTTGCTTGAAATACCTCATGGACTGGGTTTGATTCCCAAGTATCCACATAAAGCCAGATGCACAAAATGGCAAATGCACCTGGAGTTTGTTTGCAGTGACAGAAAGCCCTAGCATTCTCTCTCTCTCCTTGCAAATAAACACTAAATAAAAAATTTTAAATAGAAGATATTAATCATTATAAGAAAATATAACATGATGGAGAATGGAATTTCAAAGGAGAAAGTGTGTGTGGGGGGAATTAACATGGGATTTTTTTTATAATCATGGAAAATGCTAATAAAAATTTTAAAAAAAGAAAAAAAAGAAAATAGAACAGTTTCTTTTTTCTCTCAGGTTGTTCTGTTGCTAATAATCTTACTATTAAGATGTCTCTGTCTATTTCTAAGTGAGGTCAGAGGAAAAGATTGAGTAAAGGAAAGGTGGAGGGAGGGCTAATCAATCTAAAAGGATATAAATAAGTCATATGGAAACCTGCTTTTTTGGACAATGGAACATACAGAAGACATAGATTATTATTAGAAAATTTTCAGTGCCAGGGATGGGATATCTTCCAGTGAATTGTTGTTCAGGGAGGTCCCTGATGCCCCCAAAACATTATGGGGTATAGATGGTAAGACCCTATGGATGAAGACTCCACATACTTGGGCTGCAAGGTCACTGAGAAATCCTGCTGGGGCTGAGCTGAAAACCTCCTCCATGTATACCAGCTGACAGAAAGCTGTAAAAAGCCACACTGCATGCAGTTCAGTGGGAGAGAGAGAAATCACCAGTGAAGATACCAAACAGTGGACACTTCAAGCCTTATATCTGGTCAGCTAGGCCGAATGAGACAATGAGTGCAATAGTGGCATGTCTGTCATGGTAGAAACCAACTGTCCTCCAATTTGAATGGAGGCCCGCTCCATGGGAGGGAATATATCCCTAATACTGAAAACCTACAACAGGGGTAGTCATGAGGCCTAGGAGTGTAATGTCTGCTTCTGTCTGGCTAAAAGTATATACTATGCTCATCAAACTGCCCAGTAAGCACTTCTCTTAATGTTTATGCCCATATATTAATGCTACTCTCACTTTTGGTTAGAGAACTTTCTCTTTCAGATGGTAGTGACATTGGGATGATTCAGAAGGCACCATGGTGCTGAGAAGAAGTGACAGAGGAGTGCTCAGCACTGAAATATCACAATCACACCTTCCATGGCTCAGGGTCCATTGCAGAAGAGGTGGCAGAAAGAATGTAAGAGCCAAAGGAAGGGTAGGACTCCTTACAACATGTTCCTCCAGATGCAAATGACCGGGATATCCATGACCTCACAGTGCCTGACACTACCTACACAAGACCATCATAATAGGAAGAAAATATCATAACATCAAAACAAAAGAGAGACTGATTGTGAGGGGGAGGAGATATTATGGAGAGTAGAGTTTCAAAGGGAAAAGTTTTGGGGGGAATTACCATGGGATATTGTTTACAATTATGGAAATTGTCAAAAATTAATAATAAAAATTTTTAAAATGATGTCAATGTTTTTACTCATTTATTTTTAAGGACAAAGAAAGAAAAAAATGAGAATGGGCACACCAGGTCTTTTTCCACTGTATACAAACTCCTGATGCATGTGCCACTTTGTACATCTGCCTTTACGTGGGGTGCTGGGAAAACAAATGCAGGCTGTCAGGTTTTGTAAGAAAGTATTTTTAATGGCTGAGCCATCTCTCCAGCCCTACTCTATAAAAAGACTAAAACAGATTAGTGTCCATTCGTAGAAGTTTTCCTGGCAGATTTTACACTGCATTGGTGACTTCTCTCTTACTTGGCCTTATTTCACATTCAGGGAATGTTTCATTGTAATATTCTTATTGGTTGGGTGTCAATAGGAGTAGTGGAATCCTAAAGATAGAAAGAATGGAACAGCTTTGTGCATAAGGGTGGTCACCAGAGAGCTTGTTATACCAACAGGCATTTGCTACAAGCTCAATGGCCAGCTATTGTGCAGTTAGCAACTGACATAAAGACAGATGACAGGTGGCAATAATAGCCGTTATCAAGTTTATGCTTGTGATGTGCATATCATGAAAAGAGTGCTCAGGGCATGTTACATAAAAAGCATGATATTAACTGTGTACATTAAAACCAACCTTCAATCATATAAAATGTGTAGTGAAAAGAATCCGGAAGATACATTATAAAAATATTGATCATATTTATCTTTGGATGATGGGATTTCAGGTCATTTTTTTGTCTTTCCAAAGTTTTGCATTATCCTGTGAATTAGCTACATTCTCAGTGTTGTGAGCAAATACCTGACAAGAAGCAACTTGAGGGAGGAAAATGTTTATTTTGGCTTACAGTTCCAGACAGATGCATTCTGTTATAGCCAAGAAGGCAAATGACAAGAGCAGAAGGCTGAGCTGGTCACATCAGCAAGTGGGAAGCAGAGAGCAATGAGCACTGGCATGCAGCTTCTCTCTCTCATCTTTCTAATCCCTCCCAGGCATGACTATCTAGACAATCCCTTTTAGCAATGAGCACTGGCATGCAGCTTCTCTCTCTCATCTTTCTAATCGCTCACAGGCATGACAATCTAGACAATCCCTTTTAGGTACACCCTGGTGCTCTATTCTGGGTGATTCTGAGTCCTATCAAATTGACAATCCAAACCATCATATCCAGACTTCATCAGCTAAGCAAACATGACTTCTAGTATCATCAAAGAGGTCAGGGCTGGGTTAGATGGCATGGCAGGTCATAGCATATCATGGTAAGGCATGGCAGGTCATGGCAGGTCATAGCAGGTCATGGCTGGGCTGGCAGCTGGCCTTATGGGTCCTTCAGTCATGCAGAGTATGAACACTCATCTCAGAAAATGATGGGCTGGTGATGAGGGTGGGTCCCCATCCCCACTCACCTAGAATGTCTCTTCCATGGCCCCCAGGAGGATCAGGAATAAAGGATCTGGTGAGGGGTTGGAACAAGGCCACACTGGCTTCTCACTGGTCACAGCATCCTGGGGATGATACCTGCATACCTGGTCACCTACCTGCCACTGATGCTTTCATGTCCTATTCCTGTGCCCTCTGGTGACAAATGCTTCCCTTCTGGAGCCACCGTGTAAGCCCTAGTAAGGTCTAAAGGGCTGGTGACGGGGCGAGGCCTAAAGAGCAGGAGTGGTGGGTACAGGCCGAGTTCACCAGCCAGCCCATCTGAGGGTTCTCTGACCAGCATAGGGACAGGAGTTCAGGCTACAGGGGAGGCCTTCCCAGGAACACACCCAGCATAGCAGTGTCTTTTCCCTCCTGGCCTTCCTTTTCCACT
The DNA here is from genome assembly GCF_020740685.1 of Jaculus jaculus. NCBI lineage: Eukaryota > Metazoa > Chordata > Mammalia > Rodentia > Dipodidae > Jaculus > Jaculus jaculus. Next base: position 205,136,727 of record NC_059103.1, on the reverse strand, counting down.
TTTGGAGGCTTCCTAGATACAAGCAAACAATCTTCTCAGGTCCTTCTTAAAGTGTGATCATGAGAACCTCACACTTGACTCCTCAGCCCAGCTCTGCCCCAGGGTCAGCAGCGTTTTTTGTTGTTGTTGTTGTTGTTGTTGTTGTTTTAATGTTACCACAGAGGCATGATAAGGCAACTGTCAAAACTCAGGACTTTGAGGTGAAGGATCTTCTGGTCACAGGCTAATGCTAAGCATGGAGTCATGTGAAATGTCAAATCAGTTCAGAGCAAATAGAGAATTCTGTGGTCTGGAACAGAGCACACGCTCTAGAAAAGCTAGTTTTGAGAGAACCAATAGTATGGAGTGTAGGGACCAGGAGGTGAGAAGGGATGCGTGTGTTTGAGATGAATTAAAAGATGGATGGAGAGTTGTATGGGCAGATGATGAGTTAAAATGGATAACTGGATAATTGAATGCATGCATGGCTGGGAGGTAGTTGATGATGATCTGGAATGTTTTCTGGCATATACTCCAATTCACACTATCCTACTGTGATGATTTGAATTAGGTGACCCCTAAACTCATGTGTTCTGAATGCCAGGTCCCTGGCTGGCAGCATTTGGGGACTGAAACCTTTCTGCATGAGCTGTGTTAGGGGGGCGGTGTGAGGCAGGCTTATTGCTTTCCAGTATTTGTCTCACTCTCTTGCTGCTGTTGTCCACCAGCTGTGGCAAAGATTATGTCCAGCCACTGCTCTTGCCACACGGCACTTCCCCTCAAGACTGCAAGCCAAAGGAAATAACCTTCCTTCCATAAGCTACTATTGGTTGGGTGTTTTGTACCTGCAACAAGAAGGTAACTACAACAAAAAATTGGCATGAGGTTGTTGCTATTAGAAATCTGACTGTACGGCTTTTGACATTTTGGGCAATGATTGCAGGAGGACTGTGGAAGGATTCAAAACCTTGGTCAAAGGGATTCCTTGCAGTGTTGAAGTCAGAGTCTGATGGACCATTCTGGTCAGAGTTGAAAGACCTAAATACAGTAAGAACTATGGACTGTGAGGTTTGGCTTATGAGGGGTAGAGAACTTTGTCTGGATTGGGCTAGAGCTGTTTGTAGGCAAGTCTTACTGCATTCTTCCTGTGTCCTGAGAACGTCTGTAGGATTGTGCCACATAGCAATGGACTGCTGTGAGCAGAAGGATATAGCATAGAAAGATGTGAAAGTTTCAGGATATATGCAATGCCCACTCAGCTGCAATTGTTTGAGAGATTACCACCATATAGACTAGGCCAGCTGCTGTGCACTGGGAGAGGAGAAAGAACACAGATACATTTGAAAGTGAGGGTCCTGAATGCTGAAGGAGTGTGCTGATTTTCAAAGTTGGCTTTATTCCCCCAAGGATCAATAACTAGGTAGCCCACCTGGTACTAGGGGACTATAACAAGTGCAGGAAAAAGAAGGCCATTGCATTTGCTACGCAGTTTTGTTTTTTGGAAATGGCCATGGGCAATGTGAAGCAGACTTGTTGGAAGTCCCTGAATGGAGGCCCACTGGAGCCATGAAACTGTGGGTTGCAGTGGACACCATAACCAGAATTATGGGATGGCTGCCAGGAGATCTGCAAGCTCAGGATAGAGTTGTCCCTGCGCTGTGAACAGCATAGCTGGAGGGACAGAACTAGAACTGCAGGGATTTTATCACTGGTGAGAGATGTCAGACTGGCAGCTATAGGATTTGATGTCAGCCCTGTGGTGTTTTGGATCTTGCATGGGTTCATTCTTCCCTTCCTATGTCCAATGCCAGCTTTTGCAGTGTGATGTTTATTCTGTGTCATTATGTATTAATTGGTTTTACAGCTCACAGTTAAGAGATCTTGGACCATGGGGTTATTTGAACAATGTTGGGTGACCTTGAACTCACAGCAATCCTCCTACCTCTGCCTCCCGAGTGAGTGCTAGGATTAAAGGCATGTGCCCGGCTTTTATGGAGAAAGTTTTGAGGAACCTCCACACAGATTTCTGTACTGTGTTGGCTGGTTTCCATCCCCACCAACAGCATTCAGGGTTCTGCTTTCGGCACATTCTCACCAGCATCTGTTGCTTGCTTTCTGGGTGGTTGCCATTCTGGCTGGAGTGAGATGCACTGTCAGTTTAGTTTTGATTTGCATTTCTATGAGTGTCCTTTTCACTTCTGGGACAAACACCTGACCAGAGACAGCTGATAGGAGGAAAGGGTTTACTTCCGGCTGTTAGACTCCAAGGGAAGCTTCACTGTTGTAGAAGAAGCGAGCTGACTTCATCATACATCCATAGCAGAGAAAGAGATCCAACGCTGGCAAACACAAATGGCCAGAACTCAAACTGACTGTCTATATACCTAGAACAGCCAGACTGGACATCCACCCCCAGCAACACGTCTATCCAGCAGGGCTTAATCTTAATTTAAAATACCTCAGGCCGTGGGGGATGTACCTTTATATTCAAACCACCATAGCTAGCGAGGTTGAACATTTTTTTCATGTCTGTTGACCATTCGCATTTTGTCTTTTGAGATCTGTCTGTTGATCTCATTCATCCATTTATGCCACCTGGAACTCTCACCATGTCACACCACGCTCCCAGCCCCTCATCTTCTCTCCGTGGTCTACTAAACAAAGCCCAAGCGCCACACCATGGCATGTAATTTGCTCAATTACCAGGTTTATTCTTTCCCTCCGTTATTTTCTCAGTGCCCTTCTAGCCTGACTCAACACCTTCTACATAAGTGTCTGGGCTAAGCGGCAATTGTGGGCCAACGCCTTGGAGGCACCGCCTTCTCGTGGCACCTTTATGCTTTGGTTTCTTGTACCTGGCTCTCATTTCTCCTCTGGATGTCTCCCTCGTTTTGTCCCTATTTTTTCTATTTAGAATCTCATTTCTGGGGCTGGAGTGACGGATCAGTTGTTAAGGCACTTGCCTGCGATGCCTAATGACCCTGGTTCCATGTTCAATTCCCCAGTGCCCACATAAAGCCAGATGCACAACGTGGTACATGCACCTGGGTTTTGTTTTCAGTGTCTGGAAGCCCTGGCATGCCCATTCTCTCCCTCGCTCTCTCCATGTATGTGTGTGTGTGTCTGTCTGTCTGTTGCTCACTGCTTGCAAATAAATATGTAAAAAAATTAAAATTAAAAATTAAAAATTTACAGAACCTCAGGCCCTTTAGTTTGCTCATTTGTTTATGTTACGTCAGCATTAGCTCATGAGAAACTCACAGTAAGATACACGGTGGGTGGGATAGGTTCCCAATGGACATGCTAAAGACAGAGATCAAATTAAGAGAGACTAATGGAGAGAAGGAGGGGATATGACAGAGAGCAGTTATGAAGGGGAAAGGGGGGGGAGGGAAATACCATGGTTTGTTGTCTGTAAGTATAGAAGTTGTCTCTCTCTCTCTCTCTCTCTCTCTCTCTCTCTCTCTATATATATATATATATATATATATATATGTAAATTAAATATATTAAATAAATTAAATTGTATTAATTTTAAAAAGAGTGTGGTAAGGACAGCTAGTGGGCTCTCATGATGTGTGTCCTCACCCCAAAGCCTGAGGATTCAGCACTTGACTTGGAAGGCGACCTTGCATATGTGGAGAAAGTGAAGATTTGAAGACAGGAGTCCGTTCCTGCAGGTGTGAGGAAAGGACAACCTCAAACGTTCTTACAGTGGAGAAGGAGGAGGCAGGAGAGTGACAAGCTGACGACTGTGTTAGAGGCATGTGACCGCCGGCCTTGGAGACAGACGAAAGGCCTCTGGCTGTGGAATGCAGGCAGCTTTTAGAAGCTGGGCACAGCCAGACGACACATTTTCCAGGGCCCGCAGAGGGAAGGCAGCCTGCTGACACCTTGACTCCAGTGGTTTTGCTCGGCGGAACTGTGAGATAATAACCTGGTGCTGTTTTAAGACACTGAGTTGGTGGTTTGTCCTCCCAGCCAGCCTAGGGCAACAATGGCAGCAGCTCATCCTTACTGAAGGCCCCCCGGCAGGCTGGCACTGTGGCACCGTGCTGGGCAGTGTCATCCACTCCTGGGACAGGCGGGGTGGGCATCCCTCTTCTCCTGCGACCTGCAGGCGGGATGGGAACCAGGCCCACATCGACAGGGTGCGGCACTTGAGTGAAAGGAGAACACCCCGGCTCCTTCCTCAGTCCAGACCCCAAGGCAGAAAGACGTCTCAGCTTCTTCCCCTTCTGTCACCAGCAGGAAGAAAGCAGCTGTGATCTCACACTCAGGAACTGCACAGAGGAGGGGCAGGAGTTCAGGGCCAGCTTTGGCTACACAGAATGTTCAAGGAGGCCAGCCTGGGCTACGTGAGGCTGTCAAGATAAAGGAAACAAGACAAAACAAAAAAGACAACAGTCTGGAGTGAGGGGTGCTCAGGCTTCAAGGGAGCTTGCTGGACCAGCAGACTGCAACAGCCTCCACTTCTGGCTCTTCCAGTCTTGCCTCCCACTGAGAAGACAAGAGAGGCTGCATCAGTGGGCCATCATGGGGTGCCAAGTCTGCCTCAGGCACCAGCCAGGTGGGCTGTGGCTTTCCCAGAAGTCTTTCTGCTGTGCCAGGTTCTCCTGGAACCCTCCTGGCCACAGTGCAAGGCAGATTCCTGTTGTGGAGGTGATTGCCCCTAGGAGAGCGGGAGGCAGGGGCAGCTTCGGGGCAGGCATCCAGGCGTGGAAGCCAAGGCTCCGGAGGTTGGTACCCTGGGCTCGGGAGAGAACAGAAGATCTAGCCCAAAGGACAGTGGGAGAATAAACTCCTGAGAACAGGGAAAGTAGCTCCCACACGCCCTAGCAAGGAAATAAGCCCATTTTGGATGCTTAGCTCATACCCACAGCTCTTGCTTGGGACAAAATTGCCACATGTTGGGCTGGAGAGATGGCTTAGTAGTTAAGCGCTGTCTGTGAAGCCTAAGGACCTCGGTTCAAGGCTTGATTCCCCAGGATCCACATAAGCCAAATGCACAATGTGGCGCATGCATGGGATGGCTGGAGGCCTTGATGCGCCCATTCTCTCTCCCTCCCTCTCTCTCTCTCTCTCTCTCTCTCTCTCTCTCTGCCTCTTTCTCCCTTTCTCCCTCTGTCTGTCACTGTCAAATAAATAAACAAAAATAAAAAAATATTTTAAATTGCCACATGTCAGTTTCGTCTTCACATGCCTTTCAAAGTTGACTGGGCTACAGAGTTGGCGCAGAGATTCAGTGCGCGTCCTGTACAAGTACCAGGGCCTCAAGCATCCCAGGTGGCATCTCCAGATGTAGCGTAAACAGCTGGGTATGGCATGCACCCCTGTAGCCCTAGTCCTGCAACGGGGAGTAGAGAGCCAGGAATCACCCAGGCGCATAAAAAACAAGCTCCCAGATCAGCAAGAGACTCGGACTCAACATGAGAACTGGTGGAAGAGGGATGGAGAGGGACACCCCAAGTTCTGCTCAGGCCTCTGCGGTAGAGAGCCGCCTGCCTCAGGCAGGCACATGGGCGCACACACACCCCACTCCACCACCACATCACACATATGCACAAGCGAAAACAAACTTCTTACCTCCCTCTCCTCTGACCACACCCTGAGGAATCATTAAAAAACAAACAAGGTAAAACGAACAAAAGAAAGCAAACACCTAAATGGTAGCCTATGTTGAAAACTGTCATAGGATTATTTATAACAAAAGTTAAGAAAAGTACAAATCAAATAGAAGGGATCAGACAAATAAACTTTGGTCATTCCAGATGATGATATGCTAAACAGACTGACTATAAACTGAAGGTCTAAAACATGATTGTGTTTTTATAAATAACAAAATGCAAATGTACATACACTGTGTGGTTCAATAGGGTGTATATGTATGTGCACACATATATACATCTATAGGTACACACACATATATATTTTCAAAAGAATATTTCAGAATACTCAATATGATTATCTTAGCAACTGGGTTATTGTTTATAATTTTCTAGCTTATACTTATCTTACCCATAACACCACCTTACATTTTTGTTACTTTTAAAAAATACATATTTGGAGAAAAGGATTCACTCTGTATAGCCCAGACTAGCCTCAAATTTGTAACAATTCTCCTGCCTTAGCCTCTTGAATGCTGGGATAATAGGTGTGTGCTACCACATCTGGATATAGTGCTTTATTTTAGATGGAACACATCTAAAAGATGTTCAAAAGCCGGGCGTGGTGGCGCATGCCTTTAATCCCAGCACTCGGGAGGTAGAGGTAGGAGGATTGCCGTGAGTTCGAGGCCACCCTGAGACTCCATAGTTAATTCCAGGTCAGCCTGGGCTAGAGCGACACTCTACCTTGAAAAACAAAAACAAAAACAAAAAAAGATGCTCAAGGTCTGGATCCAGGTTTAATTCCTCTGTACCCACATAAGCCAGATGCAGAAGGTGGTACATGCATCTGGAATTCATTTTCAGTGGTTGGAGGCCCTGGGTTGCTCATTATCTTCCCCCGGCTCATAAATAAAAATAAAAGTATTTTATTAAAAAAGATGTTCAGTCAGCTTGTGTTGTGAAGTTCATGGATGAAGAAACAGTATGAGAACTGGAGACAGTGTGAGTCAGCCTGAGCCAGGGCTGGTGAAGCCACCTGTTTTGGTACTGGTGATGGTGGTGGTGGTGGTGATGGTGGTGCTGATGATGGTACTGATGGTCTGATGGTGGTGGTGGTGATGATGGTGGTGGTGATGGTGGTGGTTCTGACAGTGGTGGTGGTGGTGGTGCTGATGGTACTGATGGTGGTGGTGATGGTGGTGGTGATGGTGGTGGTGGTGCTGGTGCTGACGGTGGTGGTGGTGATGGTGGTGTTTGTGATGGTGGTGGTGGTGATGATGGTGGTGGTGGTGGTGGTGGTGATGGTGATGGTGGTGGTGATGGTGATGGTGGTGGTGGTGGTGGTGGTGGTGATGGTGGTGGTGGTGGTGGTGGTGGTGGTGGTGATGGTGGTGGTGATGGTGGTGGTGATGGTGATGGTGATGGTGGTGGTGGTGGTGGTGATGGTGGTGGTGATGGTGGTGGTGATGGTGGTGATGGTGGTGATGGTGGTGATGGTGATGGTGGTGATGGTGGTGATGGTGGTGGTGATGGTGGTGGTGGTGGTGATGGTGGTGGTGATGGTGGTGGTGATGGTGATGGTGATGGTGGTGGTGGTGGTGATGGTGGTGATGGTGATGGTGGTGATGGTGGTGATGGTGGTGGTGATGGTGGTGGTGGTGGTGGTGGTGGTGATGGTGGTGGTGGTGATGGTGGTGATGGTGGTGGTGGTGGTGGTGGTGGTGGTGATGGTGGTGATGGTGGTGGTGATGGTGGTGGTGGTGGATCTGGTGGTGATGGTGGTGATGGTGGTGGTGGTGATGGTGATGGTGGTGATGATGGTGGTGGTGGTGGTGGTGGTGATGGTGGTGGTGATGGTGGTGATGGTGGTGGTGATGGTGATGGTGGTGGTGATGGTGGTGGTAGTGGTGGTGATGGTGGTGGTGATGGTGGTGGTGGTGGTGCTGATGGTGGTGGTGGTGGTGGTGATGGTGGTGGTGCTGGTGCTGGTGCTGATGGTGGTGGTGGTGCTGGTGGTGGTGGGTTTTCTTCTGTAAACTCTACTGCAGAGGCCTTTGGGCAAGTCACAGATAGAGTCATGAATCTGTACTAGGCTGGCTTGTCCTTTCATCTTGTAGATGTCCCTTTATTCATTTTCTTCTACAGGCCCTGGATCTCTTGGCCTCCTGCATGGATGCCCCTGTTCTCACGGGACTGTTTCACTTCGGGGCAATTAAGAGGTCCTTTAGATGTTATCATTTGCTTGCCTTCCATTAAACTGTATACTCCTGATTTAAAGTTCTAGGTTAATAGTATTCCCTGAAAAGACACAGGCACATACTAGGAGACAGACATGGGGAGTCCAAGAAACTTGGAGTTTGTGGCCTCACAGCTGGTGAGGAGAGTGGTACTCGGACCCATGGCCAGCTGGATCAGAGTTCAGCTGCTCTGTTCACACGAGGCCACATGTACTCAACCAGGTCAGATTTGCCCCCCACACAAAACCCTCTTGGAGATTGGGTCCTATCAGCTGTGATTGTAAAAGGCAGGTGGCAGCCTCAGGATCCTGGTTATTCATTACACTTTATGAAATGCTGATATCACAAACCCTCATAAATAGGCCAAGTGGTGTTGAGTCACCAAAGTGCCAAACCAGACAAACAAGCACCATACTGATTAACCAGCCCTGCCACCTCCTGCCAGCTGCCTACCAGTCCAGAGGAGGCCAGGGCCCCTGCTTCAGCCAAGGTGGTCAAGGGTCAGAGGCTGCCCTGGTTTTCTGGGCCCAGCTCATCAGGAATACCAGAGCCTCTTCTAGACCCAGTTATTCTGTGTTTTCTAGGGGTGTGTCCCTTGAACCCTGCCTACTTGGAGCACGAGGCTTATTATGGGACATGAACTATGCACCTGACCTACTCAGGACAATTTGGGAGCTTAGCTATCTGCCCCCTCAGTGGCCCAGGGTCTCATTTGGTACCTCGAGGTCACTCAAGCTTGATCAGAGCCAGGGACTTCAGTGGGTGTCAACTGATTAACATTCTCAGGTGCCTCTAAGACAAAGTGTTCAAGAATAATCTTTGTTCCAGAAACAGGAAAAGGAAGAAGAAAATGAAATGGATAACCACTGGTACAAAGTTCCAGGTCCAGGACAGCCGTCTTGGTTGGTGGTTGTATGTGAAAGTGGGTTAAGTGTGAACCACCCTTCACAAGCTCATGCGTTTGAACACTTGCTCCCCAGATGGTAGCATAGTTTTGGGAGGTTGAAGAACATTTTGGAGGTAGAGCCTGACTGGCAAATATACCCTACTGAGGGGCTGGCATTTGAGGATTATAGCTGAGCCCTGGTTCCAGGTTAGCTTTCTGCTTGCTGGAAAGCAGCTGTGATAAGTACTATTCCAAAACAAACAAATAAACAAAACATAGCTCTCTGGTTCCTAACCCACCACGATGGGAGGACCCACTCCCCATTAATACCTCCAACACACCATCCCAGTCATGATGGACTAGAAACCATGAACCATAACAAATCCTCCTCAAAGGGGTTCAAGTTGCAGCAAGAACAGTAACTAAAACATGAACTCACTATGGCTACTGTAACAAATCACCACTAGTTTAGCAGTTTAGAACAACATCCCATCACCTAATGGTTCTAGACTCAAAAGTCTGAAAATAGTCTCTGTGTGCTGAAAACTGAAGCAAGGCTGATTTATTCTGGAGGCTTCTGAGGAGGCTTATTTCTGGAGGTGAGTGCTGCCGCTTGGTTAAAGGTCCTTCCTCCCTCCAACATAGCCTGCCTTGGATCTGGTCCACCTGCTTCCCTCCAATGACAACATTCATAATGTCCTTGGGCCCTAGAAAACCCATAACCTTCCTATGTCAAGATCCTCAATTTTGTCACATCTACAAAGTCCTATCTGAATATACCAGATGACCATGCTCCCAGATTCTGAGGATTAGAGCAAGGACATCATGTCTCAGCCCACCCAAATTTGAGCTCTCTCTGCATGATCAGCTGACAGAGCCTTTGTCTTAATGGCCACTGTTTCCACCAGGTCTATGTTGCTGGGGTGAACATCCAACCAGAAGCAGCTTATGAGAAGGAAGGGTTGATTTCAGGCTTATGGATTCCAAGGGAACACCATCAATAGAGGAAGAAGTTGGCTCCCTTCCACAGACCCAAGCAGAGAGACACCACCAAACAGCCAGAAAACACCAATGAGTAGGGAACTGCCGGAGCTGATGTCCACGCACCAGAACTAAAGACCCGACGCACCTCTTCCCCAGCAGGGCCCTGCCCACTGGAGACTAGGTTGCAGGTCTGAGTCTAAGGAGCCATCCTTTCAAACCACCACAGTCATCAAGCCTCCCAGTGACCCTGAGTCACAGAGTTCCAGACGTCTTCCCTGGGCCCCTTGGGCACCAGCAGAGGTAGATGAGGCCACAGAGAGTATCCCCTCAGTGGGAAGGCCCGCATGTTGCCATGTTTCAACCCCTTAGAAACACCCCTATGATGCCCGACCTTTATATTCCTCAAGCTTTGGCTTTTCATCTCAACCATGGCTTCTCTCCTGGCCTAGCTTGGAAATCAGACTTGGCCAAGAACGGATCATGGGTAATCTTAGGCAAATTACTGCCACCTTTGCCCTCTTTTTTCCCCCATGGGTTCAAAAAGGCCCTATGGCATCCCCACTCCAAACATCTTTTTGTGTGTAGACAGGCTAAAAATGTTGGGGCGGGGGAGCTAGAGAGATGACTTATCGGTAAGGCTCTTGCCTTCAAAGCCTAAGGACCAAGGTTCGATTCCCAGTGCCCACATAAGCCAGATACACAAGGTGGAACATACAGCTGGAGTTTGCATGTAGTTGCTGGAGGCCCTGGTGTGCCCATTTTCTCTCTCTGTCTCTCTCTCTCTCTTGGCCACTTTTGCTCTCAAATAAGTAAATAAAATATTTAAAAAATTAGTCAGGCATGGTGGTACATGCCTTTAATCCCAGCACTCTAGAAGCAGAGGTAGGAGGATTGCTGTGAGTTTGAGGCCACCCTGAGACTACATAGTGAATTCTAGGTCAGCCTGGGTGAAAGAAAGACCCTACCTCAAAACACCCCCCAGAAAAGGTTGATAGGATAATTCAAACACTGGGAATGGTGTCCTTGCTCCTTAGAATCAGGCTAAGATCTCTTTGAAATTCAAAGCTCATTTCTGGTCTTCACTTACTCTCTTGCTGCAGGTCTCCCACAGCTCCTAAGGCACTTTAGCTTAAGATCCAAAGACTCTGTCCATGGGGTGGGGCTGCATCGTCTTATCCTATTTTTAATCTCACCATCCTATCATATGTGGGCCTCATTCCTGTTCTTCAAACACACCAAATAAGGTTCTCTTTCTGGGATATCTACTTGCTTTCAACTCCACCTAGAGTGCTCTTCCACAAATATTGGACCAACTGGCTATTTAAGTCCTTCAGCTCTTAAACCTAGACCTTATCTGCTCAAACAGACTTGGTTTGGCCATTAAGTATGAATTAGTTTCTCCACTGACTCTTTTCCTCCAATCTCTTTTTATGGTTTTCATGCCCCTTCTTCTCCTTGCTGTGTGTGCCATGAGCATGTGTGCAGTAGTAGGTGTGTGTACAGGGGCATTGTGCAGTGGACTGTGTGTGCTTTGTGTGCAGTGAGCTGTGTGTGCAGTGAGCATGTGTACATGGGCTATATGGGCAGTGGCCATGTGTGCAGTGAGCATGTGTGTAAAGTGGGTGTGTGTGCCGTGGGCTGTGTGCAGTGTGTGCGCTGTGTGTAGACATCCACAGAGTATGGAAGGAGAAGTTGTATAGACATCCACAGAGTGTGGAATGAGGAGTTGTATAGACATCCACAGAGTGTGGAAGGAGGAGTTGGAGCTTTTGGACTTGCTCACTGGTTGTCTACACGACTCTGCTTTCCACTCTGTGGATGTGTGCACATCTCCCCTTTCCATGCTTGCTCTGTGGATGTCTATACAACTTCTCCTTCCACACTCTGTGGATGTCTACACAAATCCCCTTGACACGCTCTGTGGATGTCTATACAACCCCCCTTTCCATGCCCTGTATATGTCTACACAGCCCCCCTTGCCACAACCTGTGGATGTGTACACAACTCCCCTTGCCACGCCCTGTGGATGTCTACACTACCCTCCTTGCCACGCCCTGTGGATGTCTACACTACCCTCCTTGCCACGCCCTGTGGATGTCTACACAACTCCTCTTTTCACACTCTATGGGTGTCTACACATCTCCTCTTTCCAAAATCTGTGGATGTCTATGCAAATCTTCTTTCCACATTCTGTGGATGTCTACATATCTCCTCTTTCCACAATCTGTGGGTATGTACAAAATTCCTTTTTCCATACTCTGTGGGTGTCTATACATCTCCCCTTTCTACAATCTGTGGATGTATATACAACTTCTCTTTCCATACTCTATGGGTGTCTACACAACTCCTCTATCTAAGCTCTGTGGATATCTACCCAAGTTTCTACAAATCACTAGGAGTCTGAGCTCAAGGGTTCAGAGGTCTTGCATCTGGTTTTCCTTTCTGTCGAATGCCTTCAATTTAAGGTATGTTATTCAATCTTCATTTACAGTGTAAGAGGTCAGACGTGAATTCATCCTTTTCTGTCACACACTTACATACAGTTACACACGTGCATATACATACAGCTACTTACACACACATTCATAGTCGCACACTGTACACGTGCACGCTGCTCTGCAAGCCTGTGTGTGTACAGGATACTCAAGTCTGGAGGGCAGAGAAGGGTGTTCACCGCACAGCAATGCAGAGTACCGCCAAATGAAGTCAAGAACCATCCACGGGAGTTTTCAATCCCCACGCCTGCATGTTCCACTCCCTTGCCTGGACATGTCACTGCCATTTCCCTCCGGGGTATTTTCTGTCCTCCTTTTCCTCCTTGGCCTCCCCTCGGTCCCCGGGGGGCAGACTATGCTTTCTTTCCAAGGTAAACGTAGCCCTGTCTCCCATCTTGCACATTCTGCTTCAGGGGCCTCTGCTACCCTCTTCTCTGTCCCCTCCCCATGACTCTGACCAGGCTTGTGGCTATTCCACTTAAATAAGACTACAGTTGTCCCTGGGACACGGCAGCCTCTGTGTTGTCTGCTGTGGGGACCAATTGCTGCTGTGGCTGGAATGTGTCCTCCTAGGCTCATGTGATGGAGGTGTTTCCCCGGTGCAGCTGCGAGGACAGGTCTCCGCCCTTGTGAACAGCTGACGTCGTGATGCTTCCTTAGCTCATCCTGATTCAAGGGTGAGTTGCTCTGTTGGAAGGGTGCTCACCTAGCATGGGCAGAGACATGGGTCAGATTCAGGTGCTGCATAATCCTAGGGTTGGACTGTATGCCTATAATTCTAGCACTCTGGAGGTAGAGGAAGAAAGTTCTGAAGTTCAAAGTCATCCTCAGCTACATAGCAAGTTTGATAGCCTGGGCTACATGAGGCCCTGTCTCAAAATAATTTTTTTTTTATTTTTCGAGGTAGGGTCTCACTCTAGCTCAGGCTGACCTGGAAATCACTCTGTAGTCTCAGGGTAGCCTTGAACTCATGGCAATCCTCCTACCTCTGCCTCCAGAGTGTGGGGATTAAAGGTGTGCACCACTATGCCCAGCTCAAAAAATTTATGTAAAGGGGAAGTCTTGTAGTCTCTCCCTTCCCTCATCTTCTCTGCCCTCCTCTTCTGTGTTTCCTTCTTCTGCTTCTCTACTTCTATTTCTGTATTTCTGTCTGTCATATCCCTTCCTCTCCCCTTCCTCCCTCTTTCATGCTATCTTGCCAGTCTACCTTTTGCCACAGGATAAAATATTAAGAAGACCCTCCCCAGATTCGGCTCATTGATCTTGGACTTCCAGCCTCCAGAATGGCAAGAGATAAACTTCAATTTTTCATTCTAGCCTCAGGTATTCCATTAATGACAGCATAAAACTGACTGAGATACATGCTTTTGGAAACCTGAATGGACATATCAGAACCCAGCTGTCCCGACCACATAAGATGCCATGACGGATGAGCTCGTTGCTGGCCCCAGCTGAGGCCCCCTCCGTAACAAGCGCAGATGCATTTCCCTGGATGAGGTGAATGACCCAACCAGGGCAGCACAGTCATGGGCAGAGATGAGCCCTGCGCCGCCTTGCCACACTTCCTGACCCAGAGCATCATGCCACGTGGCCTACCAGTATTTTGATTTACATTAAAACAGTAGCTGCCCTCAGGCAAAACATCAACAACAACAACAACAAAAAAAAAAACCCAAACAAGTAAACAACAATACAAAACACCTATCTTCTCATTTTCTCAAACAAAAGCTCTATGGTCACTTCTCTTTCCAGGCTCACATTCTGCCCCACCCGACTTGTCAAGATGTTTCCTAAACAAAATCCTCCCAGAGGTGCTCTGATGCCAGCAATTAAAACAACAGGGTGTTTTATTTTTGCCAAGGTTTTGAGTCCTTGGCACATAGGCACACTTAATTAATGTTCATTTTTAATTCCTGTTTGGAGGAGCAGAAAGTTGAATGGAATTGGTGAGGCCAGGGAGCCCCTGGCCCACAGGGGGCCGAACTTGTCTGTCAAGTGGGATCCAACAACAGAAAGACTCCTACCCAAATCTGAGCAGAGGAAATGGGAGACAGAGAACCAGGTTCCAGGGCACTGGAGGCCCAGAAGAGCCTTAGGGGCAGGGTTGCCAGGAAAATCCAAGATAGCTAGTGACATTTGCACTGGAGAAAATTTAGTTTCAACTATGTCCCATGCAAATTTGGACATAATTATACTAGCAAGGATTTGTAAAATGTAAATGTAACAGAGCTTCCTGTGTTTTCATTCGCTAGTTCTAGTAACTCCCCAGGGGACTTGAGAGGATTGAGGCTTTCTTCTCTGGGCTGCAGGACGGGTGGTGTCTGATTCCAGAGGCCAAGACTGTCCTGTCAGGTGACTGCGGCAGGCACCTCCTGACAGAGGCCACTGGGGACCATCGTCTAGGAGACAGCAAGAGGGACAGAATCAGCCCCGGAGCCCCGTCAAGCCCTCAGTCAGTCCTCTGGTCTCCCCCAGAAACTCACTGAAGTCAGCAGAAGCCCTTGGCAAGGAAGCCTGGGAAGAGTAGTTTGCATCAACCAGGCCTCTGGGGCACAGGCAGGGCGCAACAAAGACACAGTGTCTATACTATAAATTTTACCATATTTATAAAAAGTGGACTAGGCAACTACAACCACTTCTACAGCCTTTGAGATGTTTGTGGCACCATAATAAGCAAGCTCTAGTCAGTCCTTCAAATTCTTTTTCACAATCTTCAGACAATGACTTTGAGGTTCAGAGAGATTAAGAAATTTGCCCCAAAGTCCACACAGCACTATGGGCAGAGCCAGATCTTCCTATTCCAGCAGGGGGCGCTTCAGTTCTGCAGCAGGCAAAAGAGAGACCCATTAGGCAGCATCATTCTCCACAGAAGAGTGGGCCTAGAAGGGGTTCCATTGCGATCTGTCACCGTGTGCTTTAACTACCATCGCCTCTGAAATGCCTTGCTATTCTAGCTCTTCCTAAGAGATTAACCTCATGGGCTATCTCTTGCTGAAACACATATACATGACGGCAGCCAAGCACTGTAGAAACCAACAGAGGATCCACTTAAAAGCTTGACTATGGAACCTGGTGGTCAGTTCGAATCCTGGATCTGCCTGTTACTAGCTCTGTGACAACAGACAAGCATCTGTGGTTCTCTTGAACACAATGGGGCTGGCATGACAAAAGTGATACCAATGGCAATGATGATGTCTGCATCGCAGCAGGCGTCAGCAGGCATACCACATGTTCTCACTCAGAGTTCAAGGCTGCATGCCTGTGGGTATGATGGACTCAAAGCTGCCCTGTCTGCTGATGTGAAGGTATGGCGGGTCCCTCCATAGGACATAGTCTGCACCCCCTTAAATGCTAGCTCCTATTTTAAACATTATAGAAAGGCAGTGTGCTAAACCCAGAGGTCACAAAGTTGAAGGTCCCAGCATGCCACCTCAAAAGGGAGGTGAGGGATGTCAGGCACACTTTTAACAGCTTGTTTTGAGTACTGATTCTTGCACTGTCATTAGCCTCTGGGTCACAAAGAATAGAAGGGACCACTTCTGGTTATTACATAGATTGGCATGCCTATCAGATGAAGGAGGAGTCATTGTAGAGGATCCAGGGAAAAGCATTTGAGGTGGGGAGCTGTGGTGGTTTGAACGTAAAATGCCTCCATAGCCTCATGTGTTTGATTTCTTAAGCCACAGCTGATAGAACAGCTTGGGAAGGCTATGGAATCTTTGGGAGGTGGAGCCGTGCTGGAGGAAGTGAGTGTTAATGGGGGAGGCAGGATTTGGGGTCCTATAGCCCCAGCTGTGCTTGCCGCACTTAGCTCCTGTTCTTTATTCCATTCCTGCTGATGTGACAATGGGATACCTGGCTGTTGGCTCCTGCCATGATGAAACCTCCCCTGGAAACTCTAAGCTGAAATCAACCTTTTCCTTCCATAACCTGCTGTGGGTCGAGTGTTCTGCCCCAGCAACGAGAAGGTAATGAATACCAGAGCAGAGAGGACAAGCATGTGGAGGAGAGAACTCACCTAGCAGTGAGCATGGTAAGATAGGGAGCAGTGAGGGTAAGAGGAGCAACGGGGGTGAGGCGAGGCGCCGATGCTAGAGGCATCAAAAGCTGTAGGTCTACTGAGAACTGTGGCTAACCTTTAGTGGCAGGAAGGTTACTTTGCTCAGGAAGGTTTCAGACCACTCAGGGTGAAAGGGAAAGTGTCTCTTGGTTATCATCAACCTTATCTTACTCCCCATCCCATCCCAACCACTCCCCAGCACTTACTTTCCTGCTCCTCTGACCTCTGACCCTATGTCCCTCAGTAGCACCCAGTCTTGCACGACGCTGCATTCCAGAGCTCCCAGCCCAGGCTGTCTCCTTCCAAACAGATCCGACCCCTGTTCCCCACCTTCAATACCACCCTGCCCTACCCTACACCGTGGCAGGCTGGGCCGCCGAGCCAGAGGCTCCGTCAATCTCAGCTTGGCGAACTCCTCCTAGGTCTGATTTGCTTTGAAGGGAGACCTCATGAAAGACTGCAGGGTGGTTTGGGGTGTGCCTTGGAAAGCAGTCACCTTACCCTCCCAGGGTGGAGCAGTACACCCTGCCCCCAGGCTCTGTGTAAGGCTGGAGCACCGCAGCGACCGGAGCTCATGAGCAGTCAGAACTTGCACACACTTTAATTGAGCACAGATGATCTCCTGCTGCAGGCCAACCTCAAGTGGACCCTTCCAGAGGAGCCCAGTGTCCCAAATGCCCCGAACAGAGCCTCTGGCCATGGGTAGGTCCCCCAATTCTGCTTAATGACATGAACACTGGTCTTCCTTGAGGATCAGAGCAGGCAAGGCCTCCAGGAATTACGCCCACCCCAGGCCTCTGTTAGGTTCAGGTCTTAAATAATCCCAAAAGCCATGTGTTGAAGGTTTGGTCTCCAGTCTATGGTGCTATGGGTGGGGGAGGACCTTTAGGAGGTAGTGGAAGGAAGTTAGGTCACTGGGAACATGCTATTGAAGTGGATTTTGGGATCTCAACCAGCTCCCCTCTCTCTTTGTTTCTAGGCCACAAAAAGTGAGCAGTTCTCCCTCACTCACCCTTACCAATGAACTCCTTGCCTCAATGCCATGGACTGACACCTCTGAAACAATTAGCCAAATAAAATTTTCCTCCTTTTAAGTTGTTTGTCTCATGAAGTTTTGTCACAGCAACAGAAAGCTGACTAATACACACTTTAACCTTCAGATGGGAGCCACAGTGAAAGAAAGGGTAAGCTGGCTTTCTCGTGACTTTAAAATGATGCCCTGTACTTTGCATTTGATACAAACACTTTTATTGACCTTCCTTTCTACTTATATAACTTTTAAAAATCGTTGTCCTTCTCACTCGACCAGCTCTTGTGGGGCACCACTGGATGCCAGGCACGACTAGACATTGAAGCTTCACAGAGAGCCTCCCTGAAGGGCTCCCAGGGAGGCACAGAAAAAAGACACACTAGGAGGAGAGCAGGGCTTTTATTTTTATTTCCAGAGGGCTGGTGGCTGTACTGGGGCTCTGGGAGCTAGGGGACGGAGAGGGACAGATGGACCCTCCTCCAGCTAATGCTGGAGAGGGCAGAGAGAGATTCTCCAGGGAACCGGAAGTCCCTGTCCCCAGCAGCGATGGCCCTGGTTCTACCATGCTGGAGGACAAGTGTCGTGGAGCAGAAGGGCCTTCCCACCACCGTTTGATTGGATCATGCTGGAGCCCTGGGGCATCCGCGCAGGGGGCACCTGCCCAGTCCTGGCTTTCCAGCACCTTCAGCCGTGCCTAAGTGACTCACCACGGGCAGACACACACTGGCCACACTGCAGTGACACAGACTGGCTGAGGGCTCTGCATTTTCCACCTTTATTCAGAAAGTTCAGTTGGCAAAGGGAAGCCAGTTTGTGTAACAGGAAGTCCATTTCCAGGACGTGCAATACAACCACAGGTCTATTTTTGGAAGACTTCTATGGGCTCCGATTTCTTCAGAAACTTCGACGAAACCTCCACAGACCAACAGACAATGGGAGGGTTCAGCTTTCCCCTCGCTGAGTTCCCGTTTCTGAGCCTCCTTCCCCTCCATCCCAAAGGCCCGCTGCCCAGAAAGTGAAACCTGTACCCTGCAATCAGGCTTCTGGAAGGATCCTCCTCACTGAGCACAGGGCAGACTGCTGTCTGAGACTCACTCAACCTTCAATGTGTGTCTCGTCCGCTCTGTCCTCAGACTATAAGCCCAGCAGCGCTGCTGGCTGACCCCAGAGTCTCCTCTAAGGAGGGGTCGTCACGAGTCCGCATCTGTTCCTTCTACTACTGCTGAGACCCTGTGAGAGTGGAGCAGTTCTTTAAACCATCCAGGGCGTTGCTTTCCACACCCATGAAGAGGGATTAGCCCACACTGTCCCCTCGTGGGGCTCATTTTACCAAGTGAGAACAGACCTGAAAAAACATGTTTATTCTTTTGCTATTCTATAGACACATGTGTGTGTGTGTGCGTGTGTGCACGTGCATATATGTGTGTGGTGTGGTGTGCATGCATTATATGTGTGTGTGTGTGTGCATGTGTGTTGCATGCTCATATGCGTGTCTGCAGGTGTAAGTGCATGTGTGTGCACATTCCATGGTGGGGGTTTTCCCCAATAGTTCTCCACCTCATTTTTTGAGACAGGGTCTCTCCTTGAACTTAGAGCTGGGCTGGAGAGATGGCTTAGCGGTTAAGGTATTCACCTGCAAAGAAAAAGGATCCCAGTTCGATTCTCTAGGACCCACGTAAGGCAGATGCACATAGGGTTGTATGCATCTGGAGTTCATCTGCAATGTCTGGAAGCCCTGGTGTGCCCACTCTCTTTCTCTCTACCTCTCTCTCGCTACCTCTTTCTCTCTCTCAAATAAATAAATAAAAAATATAAAAATATTTAAAAAAAATAACTTAGAGCTCACTGACTTGGGTAGTCTAGCTACCAGTGAGCACAGGGATTCTCCTTGTCGTCTGCCTAGTGCTGGGATTGTGGGCACACGTCACCATGACTGACTCTTATGTGGGTGCCGGAGATCCAAAGTCAGGTCCTCATGCATGTGTGGTAAGCACTTTACTGCCTTAGCTCTATTTTATAGGTTTCATTTCATTTTATTTTATAGGTTTCAAAATGGAGATGAAGGTCTGACCACACGCAATCAGCCACTCGAAAACATGACTGGGTGGCAGCTTGTCATTCACGTTGTGTGATCACCATCTCCATCTAGTGCCCGAGTTTTTATTCACCCCAAACCCAAAGCATAACCTTAAGCAATGACTCACTGTGCCCTCCCACGTACCACCCTGTGATCAGGCCACAACAATGGTCACTCTTCTGCCTTTTGTCTCCGAGTGTTTGCAAGCTATGTATGGACTCGGGGCAGCAGCCTGGGCCCGGCTTCCTTCACTGAGCATCACAGGCTCCAGGTTCAAGACTGCAGCCTGAGCTGGGCTCTCGTTCCTGTCGCAGCTGAACACTGCTCCACCGTGTGGATGGGCCAGCCGGTCCCACCTCTCTCCTGTTCACGGACACAAAGGCCTCTCCCACGCTTTCCCTGCCAGCACCAGTGCTGCTGGAGGCCCAAGCATGTGTTTGTGAGCCTGTTTTCAGCTACATATCTAGGAACAGAATTGCTGGGTCACAGGGCAGCTCTGTTTAACTTTTTGAAGATCTGCCAAACTATTTTCCCCAGCGGTGGTGGCACTCTGTCTCTCCTGGCAGACTGCACGAGTGTGCCCACTCTCCCCTCCTCCTCGGCACTTGTTATTTTCCACTGACGGTCGGTCCCGATTCCATCTGGCCTCGGAGTGACGGGGATCAGTTCTGGGTGGTTGTTTTTTTCACCTTTAATTGTTATTTACTAATTTATTTGTGAGTGGAGAGAGAGGTACACAGAGAGAATGGGCGTGCCAGGGCTTCCAGCTGCTGCAAATGAACCCCAGAGGCATGCACTGCTCTGCGCGTCTGGCTTTGCGTGGGTTCTGGGGAGTAGACTCCAGGGTCATAAGGCTTTGCAAGCAAGTGGCCCAACTGCTGAACCATCTCTGCAGCCCTAAACTTTTATTTTAAATTAGCTTACAAAGTAACATGTTTCCTTATGACATTTTCAAAATTCTTTTTTTATTGATACTCCCTCCCCATCCCATTTCTCAACCCCCTTTCCCCACTGTACCATTTGGCCTACATTCTCCCACGTAAATATCTTCTTCCCCATTCCCTCCCTGAAAGCCTCTTTCTCCAATCTCACAGAACCTTTCTACTTTCCTGGTCCTTATCCACAGTCATTCCCACCTGGAGACATATGGTTTTGCTTTGTTTTTCTTTCTTAAAACACATGTTATTTTTATTTATTTATTTGACAGAGAAAGAGAGAGAGAGAGAGAAAATGGGCATCCCAGGGCCTCTAGCCACTACAAACGAACTCCAGATATATGTGCCACCTCGTGCATCTGGTTTACATGGGTCCTGGGGAATCGAACCAAGGTCCTTTGGCTTTGCAGGCAAGGGCCTTGACTGCTAAGCCATCTCCCCAGCACATCTTTTCTTAATGACTGATGAGCATGGAAGTCTTTTAATGTTTTAGTTGCTCATTTGCACACCTCTTCTGTAGAAATATTGATTCAAATAATCTTTCCACTTTTTAATCAGGTGTTTAATTTTTGTTGTTAAGTTGTACGGTCACTTGATATATTCTGGACACTAGACCCTTTACAGGGATATTATTTGCGACTATTTCATCCCATTCTTGCAGGTATTCCAGAAGTGTTTGTTTTTTCAAATGAGTTAGAAACGATTCAGAAGATATGCACACGGGCTGCTTTCATACTGCCTCGAGTCCCAGTCGGTCTTTTTTAGGACATTCCCCATATTCTAACAGCTATGCTAAGAGGCTTACATAGATTTCCTAATTTATTCTGGAGATTTTACCACGCCTCCTTCAACAAGGAGGAGACAGAGAAGCAGGAAGGCTTTGCACGCAGTTTCCCTGCCTGCTTGGAAACCCTTCTCTGGCCTCCTTGCCTGACTCACTTGTTATTTGGTAGTGTCAACACTTAAAATCAACTCTGCCATTTTCACGAGCACACTTCACTGCGATGATCTTGGCCACCCTGTGGTACAACGGGTCCTTGAACTTAGTCACCATATTCCAATGAGACTTTATATTATTTGACCAACATCTGCCCAACTCAGCCCTAGCCTCTGATAGCCACCGCTCTCCTCTCTGCTTCTACAATATTAACTTTCCTAGATTCCACATACAAATGAGGCCATTCAACATCGGTCCTTCTATGTGTGCTTATTTCATGTTACACAGTGTCTTTCAGGCTTGTCTGTGTTGTCACACTTGACAGGATTTCCTCCGGTTTTGAGGGTGAATGGAATTTCAACGCGTATAGGTACCCCACTCCTCACCTGGGTCTGCATTAATGGATGCTCATGTTGGCTCCATCTCTTGATGTCGTGGACAGTTTTGGAACGAACATGGGGGCACAGAGGTACCTTGTTCATTTTTGTGGCTGTATTCCCAGAAGTGGGATAGCTGTTTCATAAGGAAGTTCTAATTTTTGCTCCTTTGAGGAATCTACATACCGACTTTCAAAATGGCTAATCTCATTTACATTCCCACCGACAGGTCTCGCCGACTGGTCCTTATCTTGCCATGGGAACCGGTAAAGGTGTGCGTCTGTGGGCACCACAGTCACCATGGTGGATCAAGTGAGTGGTCATGATGCCTTGTTCTCTTGTAAGAACATTCATCTCTAACCCTGTGGTGACTTAAGACTTGACTCTGGCCTTAATTATCTCTTCTGGTAATTGGTTACTATGTAACAAACATGTAGGAGCTCAAAGCAGCAATCCCGATTTCCCCAGCTCACAGATCTGCGATAGGGGCAGGTCTCAGTGGGCGTGACTCACCGCAGCTCCACCGGGTAGAAGCTGAGGCAGCGGCACGGGGACTGAGAGAATGTCCTCCCAACATTCCAGGATCACAGTTGTCAGGCTGTTCGCAGCCATGGTTCTGTCCACGCAGACGTCTCCACGGGCTGCGAAGGTTCTCTGTACTGTGGTGGCTTCTAAGAGGAAGTGCTCTAGAACTAGAACCTTCCAGATTCTTAAGACCAGGGTTTAGTTACCCAATCACTGCCAGTATTTTCTAATAGGCAAAGGAGTCATGGAGCATGACCAGATAGATATAAAGGAAGAATGTCAAAGAATTTGAGATATTTGATCTGGCTCACCAGGGTTTGAGGACAGAAACCAAATCTTAGATGTGCTTTTGGGCTGGAGAGATGGCTTAGTGATTAAGCGCTTGCCTGTGAAGCCTAAGGACCCCAGTTCGAGGCTCGATTCCCCAGGACCCATGTTAGCCAGATGCACAAAGGGGCGCATGCGTCTGAAGTTCATTTGCAGTGACTGGAGGCCCTGGCGCACCTGTTTTTTCTCTCTCTCTCTGTCACTCTCAACTAACTAAATAAAAATGAACAAAAAATAAATAAATGTGCTCTGGGGATGGGTATTGTCCTCCCACCTGTCTCCCACTTGTCCGGACCAGGGAGCCGAGCCTGGCCAGTTAACAGCACACATGCAGACTGCTGCGTGGCTTTGTTGCGGCCCTGGCTGACTTGTACACCCCGGCTTTAGACAGATTTGTCTGTGTACGGCATGGAGAGTGGATTGGGAAGTGGCGAGACAGGTAGCAAAAGCAGTGGTAGGGGAGCGTGGCTTTGAAATGACCCGATTGGAAAGGTAGCATGATCCTCAAGTCACGCTGAGGGAGCGTGGACCAGGGAGAAAGAAGTGCGGGCTGAACAACGGCACCTCCAGAAGCCAGAGAGCGAGCGATCGTGGTGGGCGCGCACGTGGGAGCAGATGGCGCCGACGCCTTGCCCTCCGCCCCGAGGCCCGGCACGCTGTCCTGCCATGGAGATCTGCAGGGGGGCGCAGGACCCAAGGACAGAGGAAGATAAGGACTGAGCTCTGGTTCTGTGAAGCTGAGACTTCGGGACAACCCAGACGGAGTCTCAGAAGACACATGGATCTGGGGACCAGGGTGAGGAGTGAGCAGCTCGTCTTCGGAGGCTAAGGAGCACGGCTGCCTGAGGGCGGTGCTGGACAATGAGGGTCCTGGAACATGCCTGAAAAGAACTCAGAGAAGGAGGCCATAGGCGCTACAGGACGACTGACCCTTAAGCTGCGACCTTTCCCCCATTTCCCTTCTCTGGTGAATCCCTGTGGTACCCATTTCCTGTCCTTGGGCACTCCTATGGTACCCATTTCCCGTCCCTGGGAACACCCGTGGTACCCATCTCCCGTCCCTGAGAACACTCATTTTACCCACTTCCCGCCCCTGTGACCAGCTATGGTTCCTTCTGCACACTGCTCAGCGTACCTGCGACCCTTGTGTGAGCTGAACTTGCGCAATCATCCTTGCATCCCTCCACCTAACCGGTTCTGGAAAAAGCAAACCTCTCAGGAGTCCCTAGGCTCCCCTGGCTGGCTGGCAGGTGATGCATCAGCCAGCCTAGAGAGTTCCCTGCCAAAGTGCCTTTATGTGGGGAGAAGCTGAGGATTTTTTCCACGGCCCTTGGTGTGGAACAGATGTCACCATTAGATGGGACTCACGCCACACCCAACCTAGTTCCTCTCCAGGAGCCTGGCCTGGGCCTTGCCTGATGCAGCATCAGGAGCCGCCACAGTACACGCATGTGATGCTTGTTCTGGAGAGGCTGCCGGGTCCCTGGGGTCAGCACCGGCAAGGCCGAGCCTGGGATCCACCACTGCCGGGCTGTGTGGGCTTGGTCCAGATGGCTCGCCTCTCAAAGCCTAGACTTGTGCATAAAATTGAGTGTCTGTGAGACTACCTGCCTGGCTCTGTGGGAGAAGCAGGTAGGGCCCTCACGCCGACACGGACAGTGGGATGGAAGGTGCGGAGCACTCAATGCCGGCTCATCCTCAGTCTATCTCAATAGAACATCACTTGGCTATCAACATGGCTTGGATTCAGGCACCTGCCTGGTACCCAGTACTGTGCTCGGTGTTAGGCATTCGGAAGGAAGCCCACAGCGTCGCTGTCCAGCTGGAGGTCAGGTTCCCTCACAGGCGACACAGCTTCGAAATCACAAAGCAGCCGTAAGGAACGGGCACGTGGAGGCCGGTGCCACTCCCAGACCTGGGGCTCCTGGATGGCAGTGTGTCACACGGCAATGAAACACCACGGGGCACTTGTCATCCAATCCACACTGGCTCGGGGCTTCAGTCTACATCAACTGGATACAAGCCTTTGCTCTTGACTTGTTTGCTTAGCTAAATGACAGATACCAATTTATTTTGGCTTTGGCAATTTCATATGTATACAACTACAATTTAGTTATCATACTTATCCCCATTATTATGCATGCCCCTCCCCACTAAACTCCTTCTTTTTTTTTGTTCTAACTAATCTCTTTTTTACTTTCATGCTTGTGTGTGTGTGTGTGTGTGTGTGTGTGTGTGTGTGTGTGTGTGAGACCTGCTCAGCTAGGTTAGGGTTGCTTCCATGAGCACTGGGGCAGTGTTATTCACTGGGGCACATGCAACTCGTCAGTGGCTACACCACTGAAGAGAATGCTTCGCCCTCCCCAGTAAGCTTTAAAGACCTACATCTCCTCAGGGAGGGGTGGGGCCTCTCCTCCAACCATGACGGAATGGTGAGAACCCACGCCCAGTCTTGTGCAGGTGACCACTGCGGCCGTGAGCTCATGATCACAGTGACCAGATCATGTTCAGAAGACAGCATTCCACGGCACTCCTCCCCATCCGTTGGCTCTGACGCTTTCCCTCCCCCTTCTGCAATGTTCCCTGAGCCCTGGAGCCTTTCAGCCGAGCACTCAGCAGTCTCCCATTCTTGGTATTTTGGCCAGTTACGATTCTCTGTAGCAACCACTTCCCACAGTAAAAGGGAACCAGAGCTGAGAGCAGCTCTCATCTATAGATATAAATGTAGCTATCGAGAAGGCAATTTCGGCTGGAGAGATGGCTTAGTGGTTAAGCGCTTGCCTGTGAGGCCTAAGGACCCCGGTTCGAGGCTCGATTCCCCAGGATGCACATTGGCCAGATGCACAAAGGGGTGCATGCATCTGGAGTTCCTTTGCAGTGACTGGAGGCCCTGGTATACCCATTCTCTCCCTCTCTCTCTGTGCCTCTTTCTCTGTCTGTTGCTCTCAAATAAATAAATAAAAATAAAAAAGAAGGCAATTTGGGCTGGAGAGATGACTTAGCGGTTAAGCACTTGCCCGTGAAGCCTAAGGATCCCAGCTCGAGGCTCAATTCCCCATGACCCACATTAGCCAGATGCACAAGAGGCGCACATGTCTGGAGTTCGTTTGCAGTGGCTGGAGGCCCTGGCAGGACCATTCTTTCTCTCTCTCTGCCTCTTTCTCTGTCTGTCACTGTCAAAATAAATAAATAAAAATAAACAAACAAAAAAGAAGGCAATGTGATGAGCACAGCATGCCCATTTAGCAATACAACACTAGTAGTTTCCCCCACTAGGGCCTATGGCCTCCCCCACCACAGGATCCGACCACAGTTACAGTACCAGGCATGAATTCCCTCCTATGGAATAATGCAGTTGGCTTTCCCCATTAACAGTCAGGCCACTCTGGCACTATGCAGTATGTACCAGTGCGCATATCTTACCCAGGTTGATTGTGTAGCACTCAGTGTTCACCACTGGGTGAGACTGTTGGAGACTCTTCTCCCCCAGGAGCCCGCATCGTCGCTCTGGTACTATGAAAGCCTACCAGCAGGGAGAAAGATCCCAGCTCGGCTCCAGTTTGATTTCTCTACAGACGACAACCAAAATGTGTGCTGTCTTCAGCCACAGGGACTTACCATCTAGCAACGGAGAGCAGCCAAGAGCAAAGGCAAAAGCCTGTGTGGTTTTTTTTTTTTTTTTTTTTTTTTTGAGGGGGTGCTCAGGGGCCCTACTCCCTTGTGCACCGTTCCCTATGAGATTTTTAAACACTTCTGGCTTCTAGCCAAGCTCAGCTTCAAAATCAACCTAGCAAGAGGTGGTTCTCCTGCACCCTCTAGTGGCCACCATCACTGGGCACTCTGGGCAGCGCTCTAAGCCAAGAGTGGTAGGACCCTGGGCTGCTCCACCGCGCAGAATCAGTGATTGGGGCTTATGCCAGCTGCTCAGGCTTGAAACACAGCCGAGAGTCCCTGTCCCTGTGTCCTGTGAGTCTGGGGCACAGGGTACTGTGCAAGCCCAGGAGGCCAGCCTGCCCCTGACCCCACCCTGATCTCTGCATTCCAGCCCCCAGAAACGCGCAAGCACTTAAAGGGCCACTGTGTAGAGAAAGAGAGTGGTAGAGGGGGAGGGGGAGAGAACATTAGTGCTCCCCGGGCTCCCTTGTTATCAAGACACAATGCCATCCGACTTCTCCCCACCATTCTCTCTCCTAAATTACCTCCATCAGGCTTCAGTCACGAAGCCCCGAGTGTGAGCGGGAGCTGCGTGCAGGTGAGGGGCGGTCACGCAAGACTGCCGAGGGAGCTGGACAGTGCTGGCGCAGCAAGGGACCCAAGGGACGAGGTCCAGGTGTCTGCTGCGAGCTCGAGGCACAGGGCCTCCCTGTGGCCAGTTGTGGTGCTAAATTCTGTGTGCTGATGGATTCTCACACTTCAGACACACGGCCCTGCCTCCTTGGGGACCTCCACATCCTGTGTCCCCACATGGTGAAAAGAGAGGGGGAGAGAGAGTGGGAGAGGGGAAGGGGGAGAGAACACTAATGCTCCCCGGGGTCTCTTGTTATCAAGTCACAATGCCATCAGACTTCTCCCCCACCATCCTTCCACCTGAATTACCTCCCAGAGATTCCCATGTCCAAGAACCACACAGGACTGAAGTAGGACTTCACTGATGCAGTCTCTTTCTTTCTCTCCCTCCTTCTCTCCCCCACCCCATGTGGATGTGTGTGTGTACCTGAATATACAACTCAGTCCACACTGTTGGAGTCAAGCACTTAAAAATATTATGGGGGGGGGGCTGGAGAGATGGCTTAGTGGTTAAGTGCTTGCCTGTGAAGCCTAAGGACCCCGGTTCGAGGCTCGATTCCCCAGGACCCACATTAGCCAGATGCACAAGGGGGCGCACACGTCTGGAGTTCATTTGCAGTGACTGGAGGCCCTGGCATGCCCATTCTCTCTCTCTCTCTCTCTCTCTCTCTCTCTCTCTCTCTCTCTATATATATATATATATATATATATATATATATACACACACACACACATATATATATCTGCCTCTTTCTGTCTCTGTCACTCTCAAATAAAGAAATTTAAAAAAATATGTTATGGGGTATGAAAAGGGGCAGCAGCATCTCTGAGCGAAACCCCCTCAGTTCCAGGAAGACCCCAAGTTCCAGTGGCACGTGACTAGGAAGGCTTTGACTTCTGATATATGAAAGAGGTTTCCCTTTGCTTTGTGAGACGCAGGGCTTGGCCAGGCCCCTTTGTGGGCTCTGGGGGGAAAGGGAGCGACAGGGTTTTGAAATAAGCACATCAGTACCACCACCCCACAGTGGATAGCACAGCCGTGGCACATGTGTGGATCTGACTCCCAGAGGTGTTTGGGGAGGTAATGAGACTGAAGCAGAAGCCAATCCCTCGTTAGCAGGAGCAGAGGTCCCAGAAGCCAGTTGGGTACCCCCTATCTGCTCCCCTGGGGCAGAGGCAAGCTGGATCCCTGGTGCCCTCTAGACAGGCTTCTGAGGACACAGCCTTTTTCTTTATCACTGGAGCACTGGCTGCAGCACCCTCTGATGATACACAGATATGGGGATGTTAAAATCGCTGGTGTATTTTCATGATGCCTATATACATACATCTCCTTCCTGCATACTTCACGGTAGATTCCTTTTAACTGTGCACAAAATGGAAACAATGCGTGAAGTCATTACACCGTTCTCTTCAGGAAATGACAAGACAAAGGTCTGGGTCTGCTCACCAAAGACACACTGAAATTTTCTGTATGTGTGTTTAACTCAGGGGTGTAGAGCCCGAGCTTGAGGCTAGCTGGATAATGTCTTCTGTGACTGGCTGATGAGGAAGAGGATGCCTGCTCCTTGCCAAGGGACATGGCAGCATTCCAAAAGGGCAAAGGGGCACGTAAGGCTTATCCCTAAACACTGGAAAACCAGTAACAAGGAAAAAGGAAGGCAGAGGGGCCGATATGGGACAGTTGCATAAAGCAACAGCGCCAAGTCTCCAAACGGCCAATGGCTCACCTAAGCCTTCCTTCCAGTACTTGCAGACACTTAAAAATCCTCACAGGGGCCGGATGTGGTGGAGCACGCCGGTAGGAAATTGCTGAAGAGGCAGAGGCAGGAGGATCAGGAGTCTGAGGCCATCCAGGGATACACATTTTGCCAAGCGTGGTGGCACACACCTTTAATCCCAGCACTGGGGAGGCAGAGGTAGGAGAATTGCCATGAGTTCAAGGCCACCCTGAGACTCCATAGTGAATTCCAGGTCAGCCTGAGCTAGAGTGAGACCCTACGTCAACAACAACAACAAAAGTCCTTGCAGTGGCTGGGGCTACAGCTCAGCGGTAGAATACTCACCTAGTATCCACAAAGTCTTGGGTTCAATTCCTGGCAGACCCCACACAAAAGTAATTCTTATAAATAAGAATGTCCCCAGGGGCTGGACAGATGGCTTTACTGCATGAAGCTCAAGCCCAGATCCCAAAGCCCAGGTAAAAGCTGAAAGCCTTGGTGATTTCTGCAATTCCAGCATGTTGCAAGCAAGACGGAAGGAGACCAGAGAATGTCCCAGAAGCTTGATGATTAGCTAGCCTGGGATGGAACCATAAAAACATGAGACCCTGCTTCAAACCCGGAGGAAGGGGAAGACTGACACAGGAAAGCTGTGTCCTCTGTCCTCCATCATACACACACCGAAATAAAAAATAAAATAAAATAAATCCATCACAAAGCGCCTATTCGCAAGCTCTTTTCAGTGCCTGAGCTCTTGGTTGGGCCGGCCAGCCCACACGCAGAGCAGCCCAGGGCCCTCACCAAGTCCTCCCCATCTCTGCAGTGGATGGGGCAGAGGAGGGGGCACTGGCTTTAACCATTGTTTTGTATGCAGGAGGTGCCTGGAGGGTCCTGAAAAAACTGTCCTTAGACTCTTAGCGCCTTCCTGGTTACTGCGTTTTCCATGGGCTCCAGCCTGAGAGCAGGCGCGTTGGTGATGTGTCAGAACCTGGCCTCTGGGCGGCTGTGGCGCTGTTCTCCGGGATCGACTGTGGTTGCCGCCACCTTGTGGTCGCTTGCCCACATTGCAGCTGAAGTGTATGGTCAACCAGGAGCAAAGTCTGGAGGAAGCTGGGTCTTAGGGAGGAGGGGAAAGTTGTAAATCCTCAGTGAGCACAGGCCACCATCCCTCCCCACACCCCATCCAGCCCGGGAGTGGCACAGAAACATGATGGAGAAAATGAGTTCTGGAGTTGAAGAAAGCCACTTGGAGAAGATGCAGAGGCGATGGCTGTGAAAGCCGTGACGCTGAAAGCACATCCACAGGGAGGGGAGACGAGACGGGCTGCAGCCCATCCTTCCTGGCACCGCTGAACTCCCGCTCAGGCGTCGAAGGCTCCCTGTGGACCAGGCTTTCTAAGGCCTTTGCGTGAATTAACGCGGGGCACGTGTATACATGGGCATTACACCATCCAGTCTTATCCACCTCCACTGTTTGCCAGCCACACGGAACTACAGCGAGAATTCACAACTGGGGGGTGGGGAGGGAGGTATGTGCACACTGCTAAATACCACATATATGGGAGATGGCTGGCACCTATGCCCATTTCACATGGCAAAGTCCCAATATGGGGCTCCTAGAACTGTTTCTTACAAAAAAAAAAAAAAAAAAAAAAAAACAAATGAGAGGTTAGGACTCATGTACACCCTTGGGTGCTAGATAAGCACATGTTACAACTAATGATTCGTGTCACCCAGGCCTCCTGGAACACTTTTGTTTTTGATCACACCCTTAGTATAGACACGCCTACTTGATAGGTGAGAGAAGGGAGGTTCCGAGATGCCAGGTGATTCCCACAGTGGGTAAAGACGCAGCTGAGCTTGGAAGGCTCTGCTCTATTTCCTGAACCTTCTTCCAGGCATCTGATGATGGGAAAGGCACTACCCCAGGAGCCCCAGTAGATGAGGAAAGGGGCCATTTCAGGACTGAACAGACATCCTGGCCAGAAATAGCACCAAACACAGCAAAGAAAGATAAAATAGCTTTTTTTATTCACTTTGATTCGGATCATTGGAAATATTCAACAATAAATAAAACAGCAGGGATGGGGGGCCCAAGGGAGGCAGACTCACCAACGTCATTCAAAATCACATCCAGGAAGTCACGCTGGGCCACGTGGAGAAGCCGGGGGGGGGGGGGGGGGGGGGGGGGGGGGGGGGAAGGGGGGGGGCCCAATCGCAGAGGACAGAAAGTGCTCGAGGGGCTTTGGCTCTGAGAGGGACTCAGTGAAGGGCTAAGGTGACTGTGCAGAGCGGGGTGACCGAGTGGCTCACGTCCAGTCACTGGCACAGGCAAGGGCCTAACAAGGCTCCTGTTAGAGGGTTAAAGCTGGCCACCGCGCGTGCTTGAGGCGGACAGGGGAGGGGACACGGCCCTCACGGGCCGGAAGACCAGAGGTGGAGGCCGCTCAGCGGTGGGCCTGGGTGGGGTGCTTGCGCTGCTAGACGGAGTCCACACGGCTGCGCCCAGAGCTGGAGACTCCTGCGGCTGCTCACTCGTGTCAGACTGCACCGGGACCCAGGAAGGGCAGGCGAGAGGGAGCGGACTCCATCTCAACACTGGCCAGCAGGGTGGCAGGGGGCTGATCACCTCTGGGGCATGGGTCACTTTTGCCACAAGCCAGGTGGCCATGATGGAACCGATGGTCCCTCGGCTGTTGTCTCCCAAAGGCACACAATGGCACCCAGGCCTCTGGCGGGCCACAGTGGGCACTCAGGGCTGAGTCTCCCAGTTTGGTTCAGGCTTGGTCCTCTCACCTTTGACAGGGAGGCAAGACGGACCTCTCTCGCGACCCCTTGTGGCCACAGAAGACGCTGCCGTTCCGGTTGGGACCCTCAAAGGCTTTTTACCTAAAACAGTCCTTCCAGGCCCTTGCTGAGTGGGGCTGGCTTCGGCCTTTCAGCTCTGCTTTCTGGGGCCCGGCTTCTCCCACCAGCACAGCCCATGTGGTTTGTTGAGTGGGCGCCTGACACCTGAAGGTCAGTCTCTAAAGGCATGTGCTTAAGCATGTCATGATTTCCTCTGCCTCATCCTTCTTGGGTGCCTGCCTCTTTCTTTCCCCTAAAAGGGGGCGGGGGCAGTGGAGGGGCTGATGTCACCCCCCCCCCCCGCCCCAGTTCACTGTGGACTGCAAAGACAACTCATTGTGCATCTGTGTCCTCTCGCCCCTGCCTTGGTGGCTTCTGGCTCAGCGTCCCGGCTTCTGCCAGACTACTGGCC
This sequence comes from Jaculus jaculus, assembly GCF_020740685.1. Lineage (NCBI taxonomy): Eukaryota > Metazoa > Chordata > Mammalia > Rodentia > Dipodidae > Jaculus > Jaculus jaculus. The sequence goes on along the minus strand of NC_059103.1, from coordinate 205,105,002 downwards.
AGTCCAGTCCCTTTGGGCAAATCAGGGGCCCTGCCTGGTCCCCAATCACTCATGCCCCAAGCAGAGCTCCAATTGCCTTAAGTCAATTAGCACATTTAGCTGTGGCCACAACAGATTGCTAAACCAGAGAGATGGTGGAAGATTTTGGGCTACAGGAAAAGTGTTGGCTTCAGGGCTGAACAAAAAGGAAGAGGGAGAGAGGGCGACAGGGTAGAGCAGTGAAGTGGGCCACACTCAGCTCAGAGGTGATCACTGTCCAAGTTCTGGAACCCGCACTTGCGCCTCTCATACGGAGAGATTCAAGGAAGTAGACAGAGCACTCCTCCCGAACCCGGCACCCCGATGTAGGCTCAGCTCTTAGCAAGGTTTGAGCTCAGGGGTCTGTACTGCACTCTGAGCCAATGTTCACTTAACTCAGGTCTGTCCCTGGAATCGGTCCTCTGTTTTTCACACAGCAAGGTGATCCTTACACTCTAGTCTTAGTGTCTACTTTCTGGGGACGCCTGTGAATGGCCTGAAGCCGTGTGTGATCACCGACTAAGGCCCTCAAACTTCCCTTTAGCCAGGGAGACCCTGAGCAAGGGAACAGGCATGGCTCCCAAGTCACCACCCTTCAGCCGGCCTTGATGCGGCTTCAGCGGGCTCTAGGGAATGCCTATGTCTCTGATCGACCATCTAGAACCAGAGGTGACAGGCACTGCCCCATTCCTGCCCAGGGACTTATCTGAGGTGAGAGGCGCTAGCCTGAGTAAGTTCTGCCTTCAGCCAGGAAGGGGAGACATATCCTAGTGGAAAGGAGATGACATAACTCACCCCAAGAAAGACCACTGGTGCCCCCACCAAACTCCCAGCGCTGTCTTCCTCTGCCCATCAGAGATGCCCAGGGGCCTTCCCTGACACACACCCCCCCCCCACCTCTACCTAGTAGGTAAGGAAAGCGTCAGGAAGCTACAAAAGCACCAGGAACAGCAGCAAGGCCAGAGCGCACAGTGTCAGCTGAATTAACGAATCGATAAATAATCAGGAAGCCTGCAGAGGAGGGGACAGCAGAGGAGAGAGATGAGGTACGCACCAGCCGCTGGTCCTGAAGCGTCCCCACCCTGGCCCCCAAGGACACCGCAGAGACAGCCGGAGGGGACTTTGGCCCAGTGTTTAGGCCCCAGGGAAGGATGCTGGTTGTCAGGAGCCCCTGTTTAGCCTCCGAAGGTCAGGGGCACCGAAGCAAACAGTGTGAGGAAATATGAGTGGGCGTCCCATGCCTAACACCCTCTGGGTTGTGCGGGGTAGTATGGGAGCTTTGTTCCAAGTTGTGCTCTGGCTTAGGAAGCTAGAACAAAAAAGAGAGAGGGATTCCTTGCTATGCAGAAAAAGGGGGTGCTGGTGGAGGTCCCCTTTCTTGAGTTGAGGATTATGCCTCGCAGCAGCCAAAATGCATGCATTTCTTTCTCAAGTTCAAAGGCACATGGAAGTAGTCAGACCTGCTCTTGGCCATCAGTGTCATCATGGAGATTGATCAGACAAAGGGACATGTTTAGGAAGAGGCCTCGGGACCTGTTGGACACAAGGGGCCAGGTTTCTATGATGACCTTTAGGTAGGGCCAGAAGCCTTTCCCTGCCATCAACTGTGAGCTTCAAGAAGAAAGGGCCGAGGGCTTGGCACACCAAGCAAGAGGCCAGGCTTCGGGCAAAGGAGGGCAGCATCTCGCTCCAGGCGTGGCCCAGTGTGTCTCTGCTCCCCAGACAGCTGTCAGGGCTTGCCGATGAGGCCAGAGAGTGCAGGTGCAGTCTCAGAGGGACCTCTCTAGAAAGTGCCAGCCTGTCAGACTATGGGAGGCCTCAGGACTCACCCCCACCCTCCCAAACCCAGAAGTCAAAATAACTGTCATGTTCGGAGACTCTCTGCATACTGTCCCCCAGCTTGGGAAGAGCAGCGGGAAAGTCCTCCCGCACCCTGGGAGAATCAGGCGGCTTTGCTGAGGAGATGCTGCCAAACGTAGGGGTGCAAGAGGCTGCAAGTGAGCCTGGGCACACCCTGTGGCCAGCCCTGGAAGCTTCTAGAATGGATTGGCTCTGGTGAGATGCTAGGGCTGGAAATCGAGAGGTGTGATGTGCTATGAACATCCTTAACCAGCGGTGGCGTCATCTCCCCTTGAAGATTCGGATTTTGTTGATGGCCGCCAAGGTGGTGGTGATGTTGGACTCGAAGTCCGCGTCGTGAACCCCGGTCTTGCGGAAGGCGCCTGCCGAGGGGTTGTTCTCCCAGTAATGGTGCCAGTTCCCTTTGCTGTCTGCCCCGAAGCCATAGAGGTCCACCTGTGGGGCAAAGCCACGGAGAGGCTCAGAGGGCACAGCCGCAGCACGAGCCCCGGGGAGGCCTGGGGCCAGGGGAGATGGGGGAGCAGGAGGCTCTGCAGGTGGGAAAATGGCCTTCCCTTCCAAGACTGGCCTCCGGCACCTCAGACCACTTGTTGGAGCTTCACTCTCCTCACCTGGGAAGCGGGGTCAAGAAGCACTGACACAAAAAGGCAGGTGGAAGGTACCGATCCCGCCCTTCCTGAGACCAGCACTCATGTTGTCCAAGGCATGGCCAGCACCTGGGGCCAAACAGTGTTGAACCCTTCCTCTTTACATAGCATCATGCTGGGCATGTCAAAACTCGGGCAAGATCTACTCTCCTCGGATGATATCTGGCAGGTGCTGGGGACATCAGGCCTGAGCCCTTACAACTTATGGCAGTCATGGGCAGAGGGCCGCTTGGAGGGACAAAGGCTCGATTTAGGGCTCCCCAGGCACTGAGGAGGGAGAGGAGGCTGTTTAATGGAGGGAACCATCTATTGGGTTTTGGAAGAGACCCAGGAATGAGCCATTCCAAGGGGCCCTAAGGGAAGGGACAGGCCATCCAGCTGTGGGCTAGAGGACAAATTTCAGGGCTGGTGACAGGGGTCAGCTTCATGACAATTATGGTTCCTTAGTAAATCCCTGCATGGACATAGACCTGCTCTCGTTCAGGGATTTTTCAGGTGAGAGTGGAGACGAGAAACGGGAGGGGCATTTTTGAGGTAGACTCAAGGGGACTGTCATCAACTGGCCGGAGGTAGTAGGAACTAAAAGGGATCCCAGGGGGTGGTGCAGCTCTCAAGGCCACGTTCTGGGGTTCTAACCAACATGGCAAGCTTGGGGCTGGGCTGCACGAGAGTTCTGCTGGTTTCGGACGAATCACCGGGGAGAAGGGCTGCTAGGTAGGGGCTGATCCTTTGCGCAGCGTGCAACATCTACTCCCAGCCTGATAGCTTGGCACGGGTCCTTGTTCTCACCCACGGAGGGGCAGCAGGAGCCTCGGGTGCCCGCTTGGCACCTCTGGAAATTTTAGCAAAGGTCAGGGTTGTGGCCTGAATGTTGGAAGGTAGCTAAGGTCACCACTATACCACTGCCACAACCTGAATACCGCATGGGCCCTCCCGATGACTCTGGCAAGCTACCGAGGGTGCCCCTGTGGCTGTGACAAGCTACCGAGGGTGCCCCTGTGGCTGTGACAAGCTACCGAGGGTGCCCCTGTGGCTGTGACAGTCCTGCTGGAATCCACTTGTGAGGGGTGATTGTGTCAAAGGGACTTAGAATCACTATGACAAGCCTCTGGAGCTGTCTGTGAGGGAGGTTCTAGAAAGATCAACTGAGGTGGGAGGCACCATCCCAAGGGCCGGGATCCCAGACTGAATAAAAGGAGAGAGCTAGCTGAGTGTCAGCCAGCGTCCCACTGTCTTTCTTGACTGGGGTGTAATGTGACCAGCACCTGTTGCTAACACCTTCCCTATCTTGATGGACTGTACCCCCTTGAACTACGTCCCAAACGAACCTCTCCTCCTTAAGCTGATTTGTCAATGCAACGAGAAAAGGAGCAGGTACATCACGTCTTCATTTTGAGCTGAATCCGCACCCTGCCACCCGCCAGCCCCGCTGCCTTGGGTGACTCATGGAACCTTCCAGAACCCCTGCTCCTGAGCACATTCTCACAGAGCACTGCCATTCCTCAACAGGCCCGGCGAGACAGGCATTCAGAGGTGCGGGGGGGGGGGGGGGGACTCTTCCTGTCGCCCTCTCCCCTGCCAACAAAAGAGTCTTCGGAGCCTGGGTGAGGGTGGCCCACCCACCTACCTCGTGGCAGACGTGCATGGAGAAGATGACCGAGAGGAGGCCGGTGGACGGGTACCGCCCGTGGCCCTGCAGCCAGTTGTCAAAGACGTACTTGATGAAGGCTGGGTGGTAGATCAGAATCTGCGGGAACGACGGGTCTGGGTGAGGGGAGCCGGCCACAGGACAGAGGGCACGCAGCGACCCTGCTAAACACTGCTGAGCCTGTGGGCTCCGTGCTGGCAGGGGGACCAGGGACAGCGACCGGCACCCCTGATGGGGGGGCTGGAGGGTGAGAAGAGCCACGGGGGGAGAAAGAGAGCGGAGAGCAGCTACACGGCGCGGGGCAGTTAGCAGAGAGTGGGGGTGGCGACACGGAAAAGACAGCGCCCACAGGCCAGAGCACGAGACCCGAGGTTCTGGAAGGAGTGCTTCAGCAAGCAGCAGGAGTGAGTAGCGTAGTGCCAGGCAGTGTGGCATGACAGACTTCAGGGCAGCGCAGGGCAGCCTGTCACCAGTCCCTGTGGAGCACTCTGGGGTCACTGCATAATCAACTCTAAGTCTGGCTCCCAAGTGCCGGGGTCTTAGGAGACCTTGCCCTCCATCAGCCCACCACACACACACACCAGAGGCTTCTTCCTGGGACTGCGCAGCCCAAGGCCCAAGGACAGGTGCTGGGGGCACAGGCAGATGTCAGTCTCGCCTGGCACGTGTGTCGCTGACAGGTTACTGGCCTCTGTGAGTCTACTGAAGTAAGGCGGCATGTGTGACGGGCTGGTGTAGGACATATCCTACGCCGTTCCTTTCCTATGCCGGCACCAAGGAGGTCCAGGGGGCCCACTGAGGAAGCCAGGGACAGAGGTGAGCCTGGCTTTGCTCAGCACACAGGAGTTCATTCTCCAACTGTAGTCTGCAGTGGCACTCTTGGAAGGCTTGGGAGAGCTAGAAAATTGGAAGCCAATCCAAAGTCTGTTGGAGTAGGTCTGAGTGCCTGAGTGTTCACATCTGCAGCAAGTGCCAGGGTATCGCTGCCAGTCTGGGGTTTGAGGATTTGCCCTTAGCAGTCAAGCCTGCTGGGAGGAACTGCCTGAACCCAACGGGGGCCCCCAGGGATGCTGTGGCAGCACTAAGACACAGGACAGAAAACTGAGTGACAGTACAGGCCTGAGATGCCACTCACCTTGTCCTGTTTCACTTTGATCTTCGAGGGCACTGGTACGTAGGTGCTGTGGTTAGGGAGAGAGACGATGTTAACATGAGGAGAAAACGCCTGGGTGCAGCAGCTCTGGGCACCCTCTGGAAACTGACACAGGGACAGGAGAGTGAGTCCTCTCCTGTCCCCAACTCATGGTCTCATGAGCCACCTTCCTACCCACAGAAACAAAACCCCTCCACAGGGACGCTATGAGGTGACCTTGGCTGATTCCACAATGTTCTGTGGTTGGATGGGTCAGCTTCCCAGAAAAAAATTAAAGTGAAAACTTGCTTCAAGCACAGCCTGAAGGAGCCTAAAGGGGACTGAGATGGCACCATCTTGAAGGGATAGATGTGCCCACTAAGTAGTGGGGACTCTGGCTAATGTTGGCAGAGGTAGCCTATGACTGTCGCAGGCTCACCTAAGAGGTCACGGGGCCTCACCAAGAAGATACAATGAAGGCTGACATCCGATGAGATCTAACTGAAACAATTCCAGTTTCTGAGAGCCTGTGGGGCCCGTACCCAGGAGGTCAGTGCACAGCCAGAAGCCTGGCCCTTCCTCCTGTCTGAACTCTTCCCTCTCACACCCTTGTCCCCAGTGGGCAGAGCTCCATGCAGTTCCTGGAACCTCGGGTCCTGACATTAACTCTACACTGAGAGACCTGGGCTTGGACCAGAAGATATGTAGGCATCTGGAAATGGAAGCCACTTCCCTCCAGGAAGTGCCAAGGGCTTGGGAATTGGACCCAGATGGTTGGCACAGGCTCCAGGTCAAATTCGGTTTTGGGTGAGTGGCTTGGCCCCGCTTGAGTTTCCTCCCTGGGGGAATGGAATTAAGAACCATTGTGAGGAACAAGCGAGCTGGCAAGTTTCAAGCGCTGGCGCAGGGCCTGGGGAGCCGAGGCCGGCCTTCGCTCTCGGGGAGCCAATGGCCACTTTTCTCCACAACTTGCGTGTCCAGGACCACCTGGCCCACGTCACAATTTAATGGGCAAAGGGTGGCATGACTGGAGAGCAATATGGGTCTACTACATGCCGAGTCTTTTCCCTCCTCCAAGGGATTCCAGGGCATTTGGGAAGCAAGCCATAACGGTGTGCTTGGGGGTCCTCAGTGGAAGGATCTGACAAGCTTGGTGGTCATGGAGGAGCGCTGGGAGGCAGGAGGAGCTGTGAGGGCCCACTTGTGCCTGAGCAGGAGGTGTGGAGAGGCATTCTGAGGGCAGCGCAGCAGGAAGGAGCCCATGGGTGAAAGCAAGGCAGGCCCAGGAATACTCACTGGGAGATGGTGCCTGTGGTGGTGGCACTGACCACCCACTGTAGGTCAATGGTCTTAAAGGGGACCAGGACCATACTGACGTTCTCCCCCAGCTCCCGGAAGCTCTCGGGATACACAAGATGGTGAGTGGTCTTGCTCCCGACATCGGCCTCAAAGCCCATGGTGGGTGCCCTGTTCATCCTGGGGGAAGAGAGGCCTGGTGAAGGCGGGGGCCTTGGACCTACAGAGCACCTAGGAGCATCGTCTCTGTTGGTCCCCAGGCCTCAGTTTCCCCATCAGTACAATGGGGACAATGAAAACATGAACCAGCCAGACCAGGTGGTCCAGACCTGTGATTAATTCCAGCTACTCCAGAGGATGAGACAGGTATAGGCAAGTTCAAAGTCAGCCTGGGTTAAAAAGTGAGTTCAAGGACAGCCTGGGCAACTGAGTGAGAGCTTATTTCCAAATAAAAACTCTATAGAGGGCTGGTGATGGCTCCCTTTGCTTAGCATATTCAAGGCCCTCAGCCCCACCCCCAGCACCACGGAAGGCCAAAATGCTTTTGGCTTTGCTCCTTGAAGAGCTCAAGTGAGCCTCACCACTCCCAGCACTGACTATGGGCCCAGGGTCATCATACACAGGATGTGTATTAAGATCCTTTTTTAAAAAAATTATTTTATATTTACTTTTTTTAACTTATTCTTACTTATGTGTTTATTTGACAGAGGAAGAGGGAAAGAGAGAGAAAGAGAGTGGGCAAGCCAGAGTCACCAGCCACTGCAAATGCATGTGCCCCTTGTGCGTCTGGCTAATGCGGGTCATGAGGAATTGAACCTGGGTCCTTTGGCTTTGTAGGCAAATGCCTTAACAGCTAAGCCATCCCTCCAGCCCAAGATTCTTTTTTTGTTTTTTATAGGTTATTTGAGGTAGGGTTTCACTCTAGTCCTAGAATTCACTATGTAGTCTCAGGGTGGCCTCGAACTCAGAGTGTTCCTCCTACCTCTGCCTCCCAAGTGCTGGGATTAAAGGCATGCGCCACCATGCCCGGCTCTTAAGATGCTTCTTTTATGGCCAGAGTCTCCCAAGCCACTCTCTAAATGGAGGTCTGTCTGACAATGAACCTAACTCTGCCCTTCACCACGGACACTTCAGCTGGACACCAAATAAGCCAGTGGGGGGGGGGGTGTGTGCATAAGAACATGAAATCAGAGAAACAGCAATTAGGGGACTGGTCTAGAAAGTGTCTGGGGAACACTGGGCCCCACCTCTGCTCACTCTCTATAAGTTGGGTAATAGGAAAGTCCAAGTAGTTTTGGTCCCTCTTTCTGGGACACAGATCCACCTGGGGACAAGGGAAGCTCTCTTGACATTAAAAGCCTATATAGTTCTAGGGGCTGGAAAGATGGCCCAGCAGCTCAGTTCCCCAGTGCTCACGTAAATCCAGAGCACAAAAGGGCACATGCATCTGGAGTTCCTTTCACAGTGGCAGGAAGCCCTGGCGCGCCCATATTCATTCTTTCTTTCTGCCTCTTTCTGTTTCTGTCTCAAACAAAAATAGTTTCTTTTTTAAAGCTTACAGTCTGTCACAACCAAGACTGTAAGCCATGGGTGGAGATGAGCCATAGAACCAGAGGCTTCAAATCAGTCTTGCCCCGTCCCCAGGTCTCAAGTGCCCCCAGCTAACTGCAGACCCCCTAGGGAAAGTTTTCTCTTTGCATGAAGGGTGTCTGGTTGAGCACCATCCTGCAATGTGGAGATAGGAGAACCAGGGCACCAGGAGGTGCGGCGAGGGGTCAAGCATTCTGAGCTGAGCCAAGACGCTCTCTACCCAGCTGAGGTGCCCTGGGGACGGGAAGGTGGCTTTGGGTGAAGGGTCCCCACCCACCTGACTACGAAGTCGTGACTGTCTATCTCGGGACCATATGAGGAGTCCTTCAAGTTGCCAGAGTTGCCCACGACGGCACAGCGCCGGCAGCCCACTAACTTCTTGTCCAGCGCGGGGTCCACGTTCCCAGGCACCACGCGGAACAGCTCTCTGATGGTGTCGCTCAGGTTGCTGGGCTTCTTCTCCCGCTGGAGTCTCTGTGATGGGGACACGGAGGGGACGTCAGCTTGGCTCTGCTGCCTCCAGCCAGGTAGGCCGGTTCCCTGGCCACTGAACCCAGCTGCCAGCCAAGAAGCCAGAGGCAGCTAGACACAGCCCCCACCCCCACCCCAACTGAGGTCACTAAAGACTTCTCAGCAGAGAGGAGGTGCTCACTAAGCACATAACGTATTGAAGGCCTGCGCTGGCCACCGGAGACCAGGCCAATGGCTGACCTGAGCCAGGCACATGTGGGGTAAGGACTGGGGGTCCAGCTCAGATCTTGGCTTCACACCTGGTCTTCCATGCCCCCAACTCCCCACACGTTTATAGGTGGCTCTGATCCTTCCAAGACTGCACCCCACCCCATGGCTTCTCTCTCTGGAAGTCTCAAGCCTACTCCCATTTCTGCTGCCCTACCCCAAGACCCAGTTCATAAACCAGATGCCCTGAGACACCCTCCCTGATCCCTAGGCAACCAGAATGGTGACCAATCACCTGGACTTGCCCAGGTATGCAGAGTTCCCTAGATGTGCAGTCTTCAGTGATAAAACCAGGACAGGTGGGTCCCCACTTCACCCAGAGTCTGGGGAGAGTCACCATCAGGCTGTATAGTGACCCTCCGTGGCTACTTCTGCCTACTGTACCCACAGTAGAGCCTGAGGATATGCTTTGTAAGGTCTACTGTACCTGGCTAGTCATCACCCTAGGTGTGTCATGCCACCTCAGCCACAGGAGCAGGATGCCCTCAGGCCAGATAGGTTGAGAGATTTGACCCAAATGTGAACCAGGATTTGAATCCAGGCTTTTAGAAAACTTTCATGCTACACTCATAACAAGATCTCTCTGGCCCTTAGGATCTTGATTTTTCAGGCTGCTCAGTCCTTGAGGCTGGGGTCCGGCAAAGGAAGGAGGGGCTGGCCACTGTCCAGTTCAGTGACAAGGGGATGTGTAGGAAATTCCGGCCTCCCCCTGCTCACCTCATGAGGCAGGAGTCTGGCCTTCTCCAGGGGAGGTACATTGGGAGTCCCCCCTGTCTCTCAGTGAAGACAGTGTAGCACCCACTCCATTGGGAGGCAATCTGGCCCATGCTGGGGTCTAGACATGGTAAAGGACCACGTGGTGGTTTGAATGTGAATGTATGCCCCCCTATAGCCTCAGGGACTTTATTTTAAAAATCAAGGTTAAAAGACTGGCGTGGTGGCGCACACCTTTAATCCCAGCACTTGCGAGGCAGAGTTAGGAGGATCACTGAGCATTCGAGGCCACCCTGAGACTCCATAGTTAAGTCCAGGTTAGCCTGGACCAGAGTAAGACCCCGCCCGCCCCCCCCAAAAAAAAACAAGGTTAAGTTTCCTACTTAGTCTCCTACAGCCTGCTGGAGGGAGTGTCACTGGGGGAGGGGAGGCCGGGTCTTGTAGAGCCGACCTACTGAGTGCGTGAAGAGCAGCTTGAGCCCTGGCTGGTCGTGGGTGCTGGCTGGCTGGTGGCAATGTCTGTGCTCTGGTCTGTGGAAGTGAGCCAGCTTCTTCTACTGTGAGGGAACTTTGCCTGGGTTCTGAAAGCCTGAAAAAAAAAAAAAACCCTTTCCTCCTATAAGCTTCTTCTGGTAGGGTCCAGCAATGAAAAAGTGACTGAACCAGACCCCAAGGCCGAATGTGTGAAGAGGTTTTCAGAGGCAGACTTTAACTGGCTTTGATGTTTAGAGGCAGGGCTGCCTTGACTGGGACAGGGAAAGCCATGTTTGAATTAGGATAGCTTTATAAGGGAGATACAAGCTCACTTTGACATAAAGTCGGCCGCTTGGGGACTCAGCAGGCAAGAAGGCCGTCCCTAGATGCAGCCCTTTGTCCTTGCACCTGCAGAACTATGAGCCAAATGAATCTGGTGGCTTTTGTCAGTATTGGAACTCAAGCCCAGGGCCCTACATATGCTAGGCAGGTGTTCCCTTCCAGCCCAACTCTTCTTTATAAAGTAGCCTTTCTTGGGTGTTTCATTATAATCATGAAGAATGTACTAATGTAGCATGCTGCAGGGAAACTCAAGGCACTATTTTCAGACCACACCTTCCACACCTCATCACGCCTGAGACAGAGAATGTGTGTGAAAGGTAATATCTGCATGTGTGGGAAGCATGAACCAAATAACACTCTATATATCTGGTGGGCATGGTGGCACATGTCTTTAATCCCAGCACTCAAGAGGCAGGGATAGGAGGACTGCTGTGTGTTCGAGGTCAGCCTGCGGCTAAAGAGTGAATTCCAGGTCAGCCTGGGCTACAGCGAGATCCTATCTCAAAACCAATAAATAAGAAGGGGGCTGGAGAGATAGCTCAGTGGTTAATGGCACTTGCTTGCAAAGCCTGAAGACCTGAGTTTTATTCTGTAGTACCCACATTAAGCCAGACGCACAAAGCCTGAGTAGAGTTCATTTGCAGGGGCGCTAGCTCTGGCACGCCCATTCTCATTCTCTCTCTCTCTCTGAAAATAAATGAAATTATTTTTAAAAGGTAGGGGTTTTGTTGAAGGTTGCCACACCGATGGACCTTGTAGAGTTTACTATCTCTGGCCTGCCCATTCTCATACGCGCTCTCTGAAAATAAATAAAATTAGGACAAAAAGGAAGGGGTTTTGTTGATGGCTGCCATGCTAATGGACCTTGAAAATAGGTTTTATGAAATAAGCCAGGCAGGGGAAGGCCAATTTGCATAATCCCATGCTTCTTACACTGTGGGCGTGACATTGTGTGGGGAAGTGTAATTATATGGGGATCATAAAAAATTTGGCAACAGTAAAGGTTTTGGAATGCATAAGAATGAGAACTTAATTCAAAACCAAATGCATCATGAATCTGAGGTTTCTCCCACAGCGCTAGCCTGGGTGTGTTGCAGAGTAAGGCTTCTCAGCAACCTTGGTTCTGAACCTGCAGCACGTGGACTTTACACACAACACCAAGTTCTGCCTGAGACGCTCAGCTCAGACTTGAGACTAGTTACCATATGTTATACATAAAAATTCTGCTTCTAGAGCTGAAGAGATGGTTTTAGTGATTAAGGTGCTTACGTGTGAAGCCTAAGGACTCATGTTTGACTCTCCAGGTCCCACGTAAGCCAGAGGCGCAATGTGATGAAAACACGCAAGGTCGCACATGTACACAAGGAGGCACACGTGTCTGGAGTTCAACTACAGTGGCTGGGGACCCGGTACACCAATTCTCTCTCTTACTATCTCACTTTTGCTCCCTAGCATTAGAAAAAATAAGGTCTGTTGGGTTTGCCTCAAAAAAAAAAAAAAGCAATCTACTCTAACAGAAACATGATTTAATTAAGAAAAGCAAAGACTTTTAATATTTCCTTACTGTCATTTCTCAGCATGTTGGTATCAAGTTAATGTATCTTTGGATTGCATTGTGTCAGACAACTAAGCACATTCATCTCACTCGTATGCAAATTTGCTTTCATCTTTGATAAGTGGTAAAAATTACATATATATACATATATATATATGTATACATATATATGTATCAAAGAATCATTTTAAAATGAAACTACTCATGACTTGTGATTAGTAACTGATTCTATTCATTCATCTAAGCATGTGTGTGTGTGTATGTGTGTGTGTGTGCACGTGTGCACACATACACATATGAGAGCAGAGGTCAGATGACAACCTTGGGATATTTGCTTTCTCTTTCTGCCTTGTTTCTGAAGCAGATCTCTGGCTTGCAAGCTTCCAGATTCTCCTGGCTCTGCCTCCCACTTCTGTACTTACAGAGTACAGACGCATGTACCACTTTGTGTCTGGCTTCATGTGGGTGTCACAGAGTCCAGTTTTATATGGGCGCTAAACTGAACTCAGGACAGCAGGTTTGCAAGCAAGTGCCTTTGATCACTGAGCCAATCTCCGCAGTATCCGTATACTAATTTAATATTCCCATGTGCGGGGGGGGGGGTGTCTCCCAAAATATGGGTCTCAGGTGGAAAAAGTCTAAGAAGCCCTGATCTAGATAAATCAATTCACTGAGACAGGAAGTAGAATTGTGTTTCCAAGAGGCTGGGAGGAGAGCATAGTTGGTGTTTTGTGCAGGTTTAGATGGGGAAGATGAAAGTGCTGGGTGTGGGAAGCGGCGGTGACATATAACACCTTGAGTCAACTTAATGAAACAATTATGTGTGATTAAAATGATAAATGTTATTTTGGCTGGGGATGTAGCTCGCTTGCTAGAGTGTTTGCCTAGCACATCTCAAGTCCTGGGTTTGATCTCCAGCACCACAGAAAACGGGCGTGGTAATGCACATCTGTGATCCCAGCTCTCAAGAGGTGGAGGCAGGAGGATCAGTAAGTTCAAGACCAGCCTGGACTTCGTAAGACCAAGTCTCAAAAATAAAAGATAAAGGTTATTCTAGATACATTCTATAACGACTGTGAAATAAACACCATCCAGATTAAAAACTCCTTCAGTTAAGACAAGCTCGGGCCACTCAATACCACAGACTGTGCAGAAAGTCACTGGAGAGGCCTGCCTGTCTCCCAAGAGACCCCATTCCCCTCTCCAGGGGCGGGGGAGAGGAGCACAGCCTGGCCTGGGCCAGGGGCTCAGTAGAGGTCCCCAAACAGGAACAGCTGCTGTGCTTGGTACAATGACTTTAGGATGTGACGGTGTCACCGCCGTGGGGGAGTGCAGCGGTGTGTGTGCTTGCCACGGTCACGCAAGGACATTTACTGGACAGTCATTTCATGACACACCTGCTTTGCCATGGCGGGGGGCGGGTGGACCTGGGCTGAGGCCTCAAAGTGGGCCACGGATGTGAGCGGAGAGCCCTCTCTACTCTGTGCCTGGTAAGCGTGCGCAGCATCGCCTGGTCTGCTGGACCGTTACTGACTGCTTTCATGACTCATTAAAAGCAATGTCTTTGAGAAGGAAAGCTCTGAGCCCCAACCCACAAATGGAGAGCAGGGAGCACCTGGCAGAGTGAGGAAGCCACTGAAAACAAGACAGTGCAGAGAAGCTTGCCCTCCCACGTGGTCCTCTCTCTGGTAGGCCAAAGATGGGCAGACACTACAGAGGGGCACGATGGCCAGCTTAAAGTCCTAACATGCAAAGAGGGAAAGACTTAGACAGGCACTAAAGACGCATTCCAGAGTGAGCTCCTTAATGCCCCACCCTGTCTCTGCAGCAAGATGGGGCCCAGACTGCTCGAATCATCTGGTCCCTGATACTCAGTAGATGAGACTCTGAGGATCTTTTCACAAAAGCCTCGAGCAGAGGCATGGGGTCCTGGTGGAAAACCTGGCTCTTTCGGTCAGCACTCTAATTACCATCATACGGGCTGCGTTAGTCCTACAAGTTGTTAGTGGTGTCAACGGAGGAATGTTCTGGCCTTCTGTGCCCTCTGTTAACGACTCAAGTACCCTGACATGAACCAGGAAAGGATGTCTACAGAAGAACTTTAAAGACACCTGTGCCCAGTCTTTCCTGATTGGTTGCTAAGTGTAGTTCTTTGTATACAGTGAACACTTAATAAATGCCTGCTGCTGATGGGCCAAGTCTTTTGTGGCCTGAGCCAGCTCTCTGCAGTCCAGGGACGAACCTGGGATGCAGACAGCTGGGGTGGGCACTGGGTGAAGCATACGAGCGGCAGGGGCAGAAGGTGGCACCAAGCACATTAGTAAAGTGACAGGACCCAGGAAGTGAGATGGGGCGGAGAGCTGATCCTCCGCCTGCATCGCCTCTGCTCCTCCGCAAGGGCGTGACGGGGGCCGCCCACCCTTCCTCCTGCTCTGTCTTCTCCTGTGCCTACTTCCTCCCAGGGACACGTCTTCAGGGCTGGGGACTTTGTGTCACCCCCTTCTCTCCTAAACCTCTCAGTCCAGGAAGAGGAAGATCATTTTCCATCTCCATGTATCAGGCCTGCAGGCAGGAGGTGCTCAATAAACGCAGAATCACGGACATTTCTTGCTTCCCCTCAGTCTCTCCTGTGGTCATCAAAAGAAGAGTATTTTTAACTCAGGCCTTCATGCTTTCACAGGAAGTGTTCTTACCCACTAAACCACCTCCATATCCCCAGTTTTTCTAGCTTTGACAATTGTACTGGTGAAGCAATGACCTCTAAGAAGACAGGTCCAGGTAGCAGCCCCTGGAAGCTGAGAATGTAGCTCTCTTTGGGAGAAAAAGGCCCTCTTGAGAAAACACTTAAGGACCCCCAGATAAGACCGGTCTACACTCAGGTGTGCCCCAGAACAGAGGACACGGGTCCTTCTCAGGAGGGAAAAGGAGGGAGAGAAACAAGAGAGACAGAGAAAATATGTGAGGGAGGCAGAGACAGAAGTGACCCAGCCAACTGTCACGGGCTATCAAGGACAGCAGGGAGACAGCAGCTGCTGAGAGACAGGGGTGGGGGCAGGCTGCTCCTCAGACTCCTCAGCCGGAAGCCACCCTGCCGATACCTTGATGTTAGACTTGGAACTTCCAGAACACTGCCCCACCTGCACACTTCTTTTATAATATTTTTTAACATTATTTATTTATTTATTTATTTCACAGAGAAGGGGGGGGTAGAGAAAGAGAGATTGAGAAGGGGAGCGCCAGGGCCTCCAGCCACTGCAATGTATGCAGACGCAGATGCATGTGCCCCCTTGTGCATCTGGCTAACATGGGTCCTGGGTAATCCAACCTGGGTCCTTCGGCTTTGCAGGCGAACGCCTTAACCGCTAAGCCATCCCGCCAGCCCCCACCTGCACCCTTCTGTGGTCTTAAGCCACCAGATCTATGGTCATTTATTAGGGAGCCACAGGAAACAAAAACAGCAGGACCTTGTCTGGCTTGCACACGATAGATGCTGAGGGGACAGGGGAGGTGGCTCCGTAAGTACGCGCTTGCTGCACAGCATGAGGACGAGTTCGATCCCCGGCACCTTCGCCAAAAAGCTAGCACAGTAGCTCATTCCTGTCACCCCAGTGTTGAGGGGAGCCGAGACAGGATAATTACTGGGGCTTACTGGTCAGCCAGTCTGACTGAAAACTGGCAGTTTCGGGTTCACTGACAGGATCTGTCTCAGGGAAATAAGGACAATGAAGAAGGACACTGGATTCTGTCTTTCACCTTCATAGGCATGTGCACAGGGTGTGCAATTTTCTCTCAATATTCTCATTTACTTGTGAATAGAGAGAGAGAAGATGGGCATGCCAGGGCCTCTAGCTGTTGCAAATAAACTCCAGACACATGCGTCACTTTGTGCACCTGGCCCTATGTGGGTACTGGGGAATCAATCCCAAGTCATTAGGCTTTGCAGGCAAGTGTCTTAATCGCTGAACCATTTCTCCAACCTCAGTGTGCAATCTTTTTTAAAATTTTATTTATTTATTTATTTGAGAGAGGGAAAGAGGCAGACACACACATACAGAGAGAGAGTGTGTGTGTGTTTGTGTGAGAGAGAGAGAATGGGCGCACCAGGTCCTCCAGCCACTGCAAACGAACTCCAGATGCATGCGCCACCTTGTGCATCTGGCTTACGTGGGACCTGGGGAATTGAACAGAAGTCCTTTGGCTTTGCAGGCAAGCACCTTCACCGCTAAGCCATCTCTCCAGCCCCTCAGCGCGTAATCTTTATAGACATGTGCATGACATCACACTCACCCACACACTACATCCTTTTCCCCACATACAATAGCTTCTGAGGAATGAGTGAGTGAAGGGATGAATGAGTGAGTGAACAAACAATAACCACATGCTTCCACATGCCTGGTGGGGCACCAGGACCCATTGAGGACCTCTGCCCGCCCCTCAGCCCCCTCCCCTGCCCTGGCTCTGCTCACCAGCCACCACTGGTACGTGTCCTCCTCCAGGAGCGCATTGCTGGCTGTCAGCAGCGGCTGCACGGTCTGGTTGAAACGCTGGTCAAACCAGGCGGACACCTTGAGCTGGCTGACGCAGCGTGCGCAGGTGCACGGCTGGGACTTGATGAGCTTCCGCAGGCCATGCGAGAGCTCCAGGACCATCTGCTTGGGGAACCAGGCAGTGGGCACCCCACTGGTAGAGAAGTTCAAGAAGAAGGAGGTGAGGAAGATGAAGAGCACAAGGAACGTGAGCAACTTGAAGGTCTTCTTCCTCATGATCGCTGGACCTCTGGACGGGGGTGGGCGGAAGGGAGGGTGTGTGGGAGGAAGTTCTCAGCCGAGCGGAAGCACGAGGAAAATCCCAACAGTGCAAGGGTAGTCAGAGGGCCTGGGATATTCAGGAGGCCTCAGAGGCAGTTGAGGACAATCTCCACCTCCTGTGGAAGAGACCAGGCCTGGGTTCCGGGTACTCGTGTGAAGCACACGCGGGCCATCCGTGGTGTGCTGACCTCAGCATGTGTGGGAATGAACGTGGACTGTTTCTTTGTGGCCTGAGCAAAGCTGAGAATGTGGCTCGATGAAGCGTGGTAGTGGAACAGTGGTTAGCTTTCCATTCAAAGGGGACCAGGGGCATTTAATCCCTGGGATAATCCAAGGACAGCAAAGTAGGGACCCGGAAGGACCAGGGGTATTTAATCTCTGGGATAATCGAAGGACGGCAGAGTGTGGACTTGGAAGGACAGGAGTTATTTAATCCCTGGGATATTCCAAGGACAGCAGAGTGTGGACTCAGAAGGACATGGTAGGAAAGAGCTTGGTAGGGGACGCAGGAACACTGCTTGGCTACCTTCCTCCGGAAAGTGTGGTCTAAAGGTCCTTATTTAGAGCCTCGTTGCTCCCACACTGTCACCACGGATGGACGGTTAAGTGACATCTCCAGGAAGGCAGAGCTTAGCTGTCATTTGTATAGAAAAAGGAAGAAGGAAGAAAAATGAAATTCTGTGACCTTGCAACAGAAATCATGTCTGCACATTTCCAACAAGGGCCTCCCACGGAGGGGAGATGACCCAGGATCACGGTTCTTTCCTTAGGGAAGCCACCTTGCTTACTCGCTTCCGCTGCACCTGACCTGCCAGAATTGTACAGTAAGGACCTACTTGTGCTGATTAATTTTTATCACTTCTAGTTCTTTGGTGAATTTTCAACTTCCCATCTATCTCTGAACAACTTCACTCACCACAGTTATTTATTTAATTTTTTTTAAAGATAGTGTCTCATGGAGTCCAGGCTGGCCTTGAACTTACTATGTAGGCCAAGATGTTCTTGAACTTCTGATCCTCGTGTCTCCATCTCCCCAATGCTGGGACTATGTTCAGACTGTGCCACCACACACAGCATTACAATTCTTTTCAAGTCCGCCACAACAGTAGACGACTTTGTGTCTCTTTCTACTACTTCCTGTCAGGCACAGTTGAGGGCCCCAGGTCACTGGAGGTTCAAGCAGGCCTGAGCTGTCGGGCATGGCTAAGGGCCCCAGGCCACAGGAGGTGGCAGCGGGCCTGAACCCCATTATCGCACCTTGAACCAGCAGGAGGGAGGCAGCTCCCTCAGTTGGGGCACCTGCACATCTTGAGATTTAGCTTTTGGTTTCCCCGTGGCCATGTGACCTGTACCCCTACC
The DNA here is from genome assembly GCF_020740685.1 of Jaculus jaculus. NCBI lineage: Eukaryota > Metazoa > Chordata > Mammalia > Rodentia > Dipodidae > Jaculus > Jaculus jaculus. The sequence goes on along the minus strand of NC_059103.1, from coordinate 205,086,821 downwards.
CTAAGCCTATTATGTTAATGAGGTACCAGCCAGCGGCCTTCACACAGCCAATCCCCCTGTGGCCCATACCCCGTACCTTTTCCCGCCATACATGAACACTTATCAGCCCAATCCCCTAACAAGTAAACGAGCTGTCCTCTGACAGTCTCCCGGGTGTTTCTTCCCATCACACTCACGGCCACTCAAGACCCTGCTCCACAGCTGCCTGGACGCCCCCGGGAGACCCATGCGCACAGGACGCAGGGAGGCCAGGAACCAAAGCTTCCCACCAGAGCTCACTGATGTGGAAGTCATGGCCTACCACCACAAACAGAGCCACCCTGGCTGTCATATTGTCTCTGCCATGATAAACTGGTATGTCCTGAAACCACAAGCCCAGATCACTCGTCTCTCAAGTGTTTCTGTCAGGTGCTCCTTCACAGTAACGAACAACATGACCACAGCTCAGTTCAGCTTTCCAGCTATTTAGCTGCCATTTCCTACTGTTTTTTTTTTTTTGTTTGTTTTGTTTTTTTTTGAGCTACACAACATGTTAGCAGGGACCTCTACAGGGAAAGAAAGCAGCCTGGATATGAATTATTTCCTTTGCTCTGGGGTGTGGTCTCTTGGAGTCGGATTGACTTATCCTGGTAAACTTGTTCTTTAAAGATTTTATTTATTTGTGGGCGAGCAAGAGAAAGAAGGAGAGAGAGAGAAAGGGAGGGAGGGGGAGAGAGAGCCAATGGGCACACCAGGGCTTCTAGCTATTGCAAATGAACTCCATACTCGTGTGCCAACTTGTGCATTCAGCTCACATGGGCCCTGAAGAATTGAACCTGGGTCCTTAAGCTTTGCAGGCAAGCACCTTAACTGCTAAGTCACCTTTCCAGCCCTAAGCTTATTTTTTTTAATAATTTTTTAAATATACTTGAAAGCAGACAGAAAGAGAGAGAGAGGAAAGGAGGGAGGAAGAGAGAGAATGGGCATGGCAGGGTCTCAAATGAACACTAGATGCATGCCACATTTTGTGCCATTTTGGGTGCTAGGGGTTTGAGCTCGGGTTGGCAGGCTTTTCAAGGAGCCACCTGTCTAACACCTGGTAAACTTCTTGTTCACTCCACCTCTCTATGTATTTAGTCATCTATCTCCATTCTCTTCTATTGTCCCTGACGCTCTACCTCATGGGAATCAGCACCGACTTGATACAGGAGGGAAACAGCAAACAGTGTGTGTACCCCAACTTATCTCCCTTCCCTTGGGTACCCTGGTCCCTGCCATCTCAGCTGAAGCTACTTGGGGTTCTCCGTTTAGCGTCAGCTTCTGCCACAGCCAGACATGGAAGCCTTTCTCCCTTGGTTGCTGGGTCTTGGGGTGGCATCCTGTACATGCGAGGGACTGGGTGTTCACTGGGAGGAGGGTCAGGCATAGAGGTCCCAGGGCGCCCATACCTCATTGCAGGTGTGAGCAGATGGCAGGTGGGAACACGAAGGTGCTACCACCACCTTGCCCAGAAGAGGGTTGGCACCAGCTGCTTTGTGTGTTGGATATTCCCCTCACAGGCTGGAAGACTTCTGGCCAACTCTCTGAGGATCCAGGTACCTTCCCTCCACCATCCCATAGTCTTCTCTCTGTAGATCTGGCTGTCTTCAATGGTACAACAGGTACGCACAGAGTAAAGGCCGGCCCAGCACAGGCGGGCTTCAAGTGTGCTATTGTGGAGAAATGCTCTTCCCCACACTGCTGTCTAGCCCTGGCCTGGCCACTGGCCACTCGAAACCACCTACTCTAATTGTGGAAACAGCCCAGGATCTTGGATGGTGGTGAAAAGAAAAACACAGACAATAAACAACAGCTTCTGTGCTTCCCTAGGCAGACCCTTGAACTTGGGTCCTTTGCTTCTGAATCCACAAAACGGAGCTGACAACATCCCCTAGGGCTGTGTGTGGGGGCAACCTGCACAAATGTGACCAGCTGCACTGGGGCACAGGGTGTGAGTACCACAGGGGTGCGGCTGTCCTTCTTCTGTAAAGTCCAGAAGGCTCCTGTGAAAAATGACCAACTGGAATGCTGGCCTGTCCCGGAGCAGGGTTATTTAAAAGACCCAAGGGCATCAGGCATCAAAGACTACAGGGCAGGGGAGAGCTACACTGAGTGGCGGGAGCCGGCTTGAGCTGCCTCAGTCCCTCCAGACACTGACTGCTGCCCTTACTGCTTTCCCTGGAGCCCAATGCGTTCTCTATGTGTGAGTCTGTGTGTGTGTGTGTGCACGTGCATGCGTGTGCATGCACATGCACGTAAGCACACATGCATGCAGTCACTGCGGGTTCCCAGGGCCATCCAGGGAGTGTGCAGGAGAGGCTGGCCATGAGTATCTCTCGGACCAGCACTGGACAGAACTGCTTCATGTACAATGTTCCCCACACCTGGCAATTCAGAGTCCCAGCTGTCACCCGGAAGAGCCCTGGCAGCTCTGTGCGTGGCAACAGTGAACACATCACAGGCTTTGGAGGGGGTGAGCTTGGGCCTGGGTGTGAATGCTGAATCGCCCTGTTCTGGTGAGGCACCCTGGGAATGAGCCTGTCTCTCTCGACCCAGTCTGAACCTCAAGGTGGTAGGAAATCATGTCTCTTCAAGGAATAAATGGGCATGAAGTGCTGGCATTTAATACACGCTCAGTAATCCGGGGAGGCCACGGACTGGCTGAGCTTACTTGGCTTTCCTCATCAAATAGTGTTCTCTTAGACGTTTAACCAATGTCTAGGTGCCAACCCCCTTTCCTTTCCCATCTGGGACCCGTCTAAGCAAGAAGTTCCAACAAGAGGCCCTGGTCTTAAAACAGGGTTCCTTGAGCAGAGCCCCGGCACCTCCATGTTGCTGAGCAAGGGTGTGTGACTTGTGCCTTAATCGCTCGTTTGCAGAATTCATGTCAGGCATGGTCCAGTGAGCCAGTGCTGAGGGTCCTGCCAGGAGGCCCCACGGGCCCAGATTCCTGCCACCGCCACGTGTGTCATCCGTGGCGAAGGAGTACCCAGCGCACACGCAGCTGATACTGCGTTGACAGCTTTCTCTCTGAAGATGTCCCCCAGGAGATCTTGCAGAGGGAGACGTTCAGAAACCTCCCAGGGGAATTCTATAGACCCACATTAACACCAAAGCCCTGGGCCAGCTAGGGAGGAGCCTGCCTTCAATAGCTGAGTTCTACTGCACAGAACCACTGCTGCGCACTGGGCCCGCCCACAGCTGAGGAGCTCCATTTCTTGCTGCCCCAGGGCCGATGGTCACCGTCTATTTATTGTAGGAGCGTTTGGCCTTGCCTCCTTCATACTCCATCTTGACACCATGCTGCAGGGACTGGAAGCCTGAAACTACATTTCCCAGCTTCCCCTGCATGGATGGCTCCAGGTGGACTACTACTAACATCTGGCTGGACACCAGCATGGTGGGGTCTGGGTTATGCCTCCCTCCGTGGTGGCGGCTACTGTGTGGCTGCCCATCCACCCGAGTGCTGGACGCCAGAACCTGTCTCTGCCACCTCCAAGCTAACTCTGCGTGGCTTTCTAGCCTCACGGTCTCAGGTTCCACGCCCTCTTCCTTTCATCACCCGTGTAAGCACCCTGCCCTGAATGAAACCCTTCTGCCTGGGGCTTTGGCCTCGGTTTCTTCACCTGTGATGCGGGAATAAGAGTGACACTTTCTCCACGGGGTTGTGTGTAGAGTTCAGTGAGCCACTGGAGGTAAAGTGTTAACGTGGGTTTGGGGTCCAGCCACTTGACACACACAGGTTGGTCTGGGGCCTCTCACTTTCAGACAGAGATGCACAGAAAGTTGCCAGTGGTTTGGGCAGGATGTGGTAAAGGCCTGAATCCTAACAGGGTACCTGGTTGACCTTGCACCTGCCAGGAGCCATGGCATCTGAACTGTGGTAGAGAGATGTCCCATCCCTGTCCCTGCTCTGTGGTAGCAGCATGCATCCTGGACAGGGTATGTGGAGGTGACCACTAGGGCCAGAGAGGGCAATAGGAACCCTCCTTTCTACTGTCTGGTTTCTCTCTGACCAGCTGATGCCAGGCCCACCCTCTTGGAGTCACCACAGAACTGGAACTTGAAGGGCCTGGCTGATCCCAGACTTGGGCCACGGTCCTACAGTGGACAGGTGGCTTGGCCGCAGCTGGACAGGGCTCCCTGTAGAAAACACCAATGCCCAAGATAAGCCCAGGTAGGAAATCTGACAAGGTTGGACCATAGTGACTTTAGCCCATGGTGACAAGTTCTCTGTCACTCCCTCAGGTCCCAAATAAAGCCAATCACCAGCTATGTTGCTCTTGAGACTTCTCTCTCCTTGACCTTCCAGAGAAAAGAGAACAGTACCACCCTGAGGCCCAACACAGGGGCAGCTCAGGACCCACGCAGACCTGTCTGCCTCTGTCAAACTGCACTCTGCTCAGTGGAAAGATGAACAGCTAGTTGATCAGTCTTGAGAGTTCATTCCCAAAGATATAGTCCTTCTACTTTACCAAGTCAATCATAACCATGAGTATTTAACACATATCAGAACTGTTGCTATCTATAGTTTTGTGGATGCAAAATGTCTAGAATAATTTCTGATCCTCTGGATGGGCTATTCAACACTCATACTGCTACATGTTGCAAGATGATTTTTTTCAAGATTTTAGTTTTATGTATTTATTACAGTCAGAGGGAAGAAAAAGAGAGAGAAAGAAAGAGAGAGATAAAGAGAGAATGGGCACGTCAGGGCTTTTAGCCACTGTAAATGAACACCAGACACATGTGCCAATTATGTGCATCTGGCTTACCTGGAAAATTGAACCTGGGTCCTTAGTCTTCGCAGGAATGAACCTTAACCGCTAAGCCATCTCTCCAGCCCATATTTATTTTTATTTATTTATTTGAGAGAGAGAGAGAAAGAAACCAAGAGAGGGTGAGGGAAGGACAGAAAGAGAGAGAATGGGCACACCAGGGCATGCAGTCACTGCAAATGAACTCCAGATGCACGCACCACCTTGTGCATCTGGCTTATGTGGAACCTGGGGAATCAAATGTGGGTCCTTCTGGCTTTGCAGGCAAACACTGTAACCCCCTAAGCCATCTCTACAGCCCAGGATGATGTCTTAGTCAATGTCTGGCCATGTGTGCGTGAATGAAGGTGGTCCTGTGAGAAGATAAATGAGGCGAAACACCACCATTTCTGGGGTGACCACAGTGGTCATCACATAGTATCTTACCATACTGCCTAGTTGTTTTGTGACGATGCTGGCATAAGCAAACTTACCACATTCTGGGTCAGCAGACTTACTCTGCTGTACTTGCTATTGTCATGATGGCGTGTGTCCCTTCTACTGAGGGTCTGCACAACAGCACGCCACCTCCCGCAGGCAGCAGCCTCACACAGCCTATGCACACGTGTCTCTCCTCTCACCTTATCACGAGCTATGTGGAGTGGGGAGGGGGGGGCTGCAGGCACTGTGTGCCAAATTCACCAACAGCACCAGTGCACCTGCAGTGGATCCCAGCATCAAGCACCTTGCGACATAATTAAAATCCTTGAGAAACTCTATGTGCCTGTGCTGTGCACACATGGGAGTGTGCGGAAATGTGGGCACCAGGGACTGGTGTGCAGGGTGGCAACACCCTCTGGCCTGGATGCACCTCTGCAGAATTCTCTCTGAACCCTTGCTGGGCACCCATTGTCTACGCAGAACCTCCTCCTTTCTCTGGTCTGGATGCCCGGGTGTGGCCCTTTCTTTTTCTTTGTGTGCGCGTGCGCATATACACTTGTAGGTGATGGAGCACGCAGGTGCACATGTGTGTGGAGGTCAGAGGTCAACAGCAGGAATCCTCCTCAGGCACTTTCCACCTTAGTTTTGGAGACAAGATTTGTCACTGAACCTGGAGCTCAGTGATTCAGGGAGACTAGCCAGCCAGTGGACCCTGGGGTTTCCTGTCGGCCTCCTCAGTTGAATTACAGGCACACACAGCACCATTCCATGTGGGTGCTGGGGATCTAACCCGTGGTGCTTATGCTTGCAAGAAAAGTAATCTACCCGCTGAGACATCTCCACAGCCTGATGTACTGAGTGGTGTGCGTATGTGTGCATGTGTGTGATTTGTGTGTGCACATGGGCATTCACGAGCCACAGCATGAGTGCAGGTCAGAAGACAAGCCCAGGGAGTTGGTCCTCATCTTCCCCTTGAGCGGGGGTCTCTCTCATTTTGCCACTGTGAACATCAACCTAGCTGGCTCACGGGCTTCGGGATTCTCCTGACTCCGACTCCCACTGCAGCGGGCACATCGGAACACAGACAAGTACACTTCCTGCGTCCACTCTCCACGGGCTCTGGGGACCTGAACATTGGTGGTCCATGTTGCACAGAATGTGTTTTTAACACTGGACCATCTTCCCAGTCCCTGGTGTGCCTATTTCTAACCTTCTCAGGGGAAGGATCCCAGAGGCATCCTCAGACTGAATGGACGGAGAGAGCTCAAGGTGAGGGAGGCCTGGGGGGCTCTTCCTGATGCTTCTCGGGGTGAGGTCCTACAAGGAAAATCCCTGAGCCCTTTGCTAGGTGACTCCGGGAGGCTGAGGGGCTCTTGACCAGTGCCTGGGCAAACCATGGTCAGAACAAGTAGAGTGACGTTGTCCTTGTCCTCCTGAAACTTCGGGAGGGGCAGAGGCTGAAGGAGTCCTTACAGAGCACAGCATCATCGCAGTGGTTAGATGTGATGTGTCACCTTGGTCGATCACAAGTCTATTATTGGGAAGATGTTTAACAGACATATTAATGCCTACCAGCAGTCAGTAAAGAGATTACTGTTGACCATGTGAGTGGGCTACGTCCAACCAAGTGAGGGCCTTCACGGGAACATCTGAAAAGAAGGAATGTCACCCCAGGGACGGAAGGGGATTGAGTTCCGATTTCCATGCACTTTCAGCCCTCTCTGCCCTGGTAGACTCAGAACTTGCCTTTTAACCAGAACTGCCTCTGCAACTGCATGACTGTTTACATATACTTGATGTTCTCTTGAAGTCCCTCCTCATAGCCTTCAGCACGGGGAGCACAGGGCACAGGGCACAAGGCTGCCAGGTGTCCTGAGAGAGATGTAAGGACCCGCGAGGTCTGCAGGCTGGAGGGCAGAGACTCCTGAAGGAGGAGCTGCAGGTGCCAGGACAGCTGGAAAATAGGTGGGAGTGAGGGGCCCGGAGGGAGGAGTAGAGCCACAGTCCAGGCAGGACCCGGGCTACAGAAAAGCTCGTGGGGGTGTGCCCAAGTTACAGCTGGTAGCAGGCAAAATCAGGGCCTCTCTTGAACGGCACCTCCCGTGGGGCACCTAACACAGAGGGCTTCCAGGGCCTGCGCTGAGAGCTCGCTGGACAACGTAGCCACTACTCTGGGCGTTTCGTGCTTCTTCTTGGCTCTGGGGTGCCTGGGACTGACTGACTTAGAAAATGATTCTGTTCGTGGTCCCCATACTCTTGGCTGCAGGACTTGGGGAAGCTGGCTAGGCTCCTAATTACCCGGGAGACCACCCTAGGGCAGGCAAGGGCTCCTGCCAGATGTCACTTTGACTGAGGGGCTCAGCAAGTCTCAGTGCTCTTGTCCCTTCGCCCCAGGCTCGGGAACATTCCAGTATTTCCTCCTCAGAGACGGCACCACCCTTGTTATTTTCTACCATCGGCCCATGTCTTTGCAGATCACCCTTCCCAAACTCCCCTCCCTTGTCACCTGGAGAGCAGCCCACGTCCTGCCAGTGGGCTGACCTATCCGGTGAGCGCCGCAGCCCTGCTGCTGCATGATACCACAGGCAGAGGTGTGTGGACGGCCTAGGCGCTGGGCTCCCCGAGAACCGCCCGGGCATCCCTGCCTGCACCCTGGAGAGCCAGGCTACTCCGGAAACTCCCCGGCTGATGGGATTTGCAGGAGTCAGCCAGCTGACTCACCCACCCTGGGTCCTGGGTGCCCCTCAACCTACTAGCCAGTCATTATGGGATCTTCCCAGACCAGCTTCCAATGGCTGCAGGGTAGCGCTCGCCAATCATTAAGTACCATCGCCCAGGCTCATACCACCCTTGTGCACTGTGGCGAGGGTTGGAACCAAAGGCTCCTTCTGCAACCTTAACTTCTAGGTGGGTCACATTCCAAGTCCCAGGGTCGTGATGCCTCCTCAGGCTCCCTGGTGAGTCTCCAATCACTTGAAAGCACCATTTCTCATGGGAATGGAGTGAATGGTCACAGGAGCCAGCGGCAAGGAACCTGCAACCTGGCTACCTCATAGCTGACCGTGACCCAAGCCCATCTATTCCCGAGCCCTGCCGGTGCAGGAAAGTAGAGACTCCCGCTCTGCTCTCAGGAGGATCCTCGGGGCTTCTGAAGACAGGCCCACGACACATCTCCAACCCAATCAGGGGGCCAATGGTCTTACCTGCCCTTCCCCCTATCTTGGCAGACACAAACGATTCCCCTTTGGATTGGCGCTCAGCTCGCCCACCCCAGAGGGTGCCACCTCCCCACATGGGTTTTGTAGATACCTAATGTGAGCACTCTTCCATGGGAATTTGACAGGATTTAGAACCACCAGAGAAACAGAAAGCATGCCTCCGGGTGAGCCCGTGAAGGGAGGGAGCATCCTGCAAGGTTTAAGTGAGAAGATCCACCATGCCGCGAGCTGACTTCCAGACTGAATGTTCCTAAAGAAGACAGAGTGGGGCGCTAACATTCATCTCATTCTGCTTTCTATCTAGACACAACGTGACCTACCGTGATGGTGGCTCTTGCCACTGGGACGGACTGTGCCCTCAAACCGTGAACCCAAACAAACGCTTCCTTAAGCTGCTTCTGTCAGTATTTGGTCAGCAACGAGGAAAGTAACTGGTACGCTCAGTTCAGTTCGATAGTTCAAGTGCCCACAGGGCTTTTGGTATCTGTCTGTAGCTTTACTTTATGTGAGGGTTTCTAAGGGGCAGGTCTTCTGCCCACAGCACACGGTGGAGCCGGCGTAAACGACCCCATTCGACAGAGTGTGAGGCCGAGGCCACTGACGGAGGGGCTTGCTCGGGGTCAAGGCTAAGAAAGACGGGCTGGATCCTGAGCCTACCCTTCAGTGCCACACTGTCCTTCCTCTCCTCTGACCAGACGACATCAGAATACGGGAACGTGGTCAGGTCATCTTCACTTCCAACACACTGAAGCCACCAGGAAGGACCAGGGCAGCAGGGGACAGTGGCAATGCAAATACTAGATAATGTTGGGAAAACAGGGTGCCCTGCAGATAAGTGTGATAGACAGAGCCTGACTGTGTTGCTGTCTCTAGGATTGCCAGCCTGGGAGCCACAGCCGGTGTGTGAGCATGGACGGTCAGGATCACTGGGGCATGGGAAGAGCAGAGGGCATGGGCACAGACGCGTGGGCATCCAGAGAGCAGCCCGGTCTCATCTAAGGCTGTAAGGAAACCTGTCTTTTTTTTTTATTATTTTTATTCTATTTTATTTATTTCACAGAGAGAATGAGAGAGAGAGTTGGGTGCACCAGGGCCTCCAGCCACTGCAAACAAACCCCAGACACATGCACCACCTTGTGCAACTGGCTTACGTGGGTCCTAGGGAATCGAACCTGGTTCCTTTGGTTTTGCAGGCAAACGCCTTAACCACTGAGCCATTCCTCCAGCGTGCCTTTTTGTTTTTTTAGCCTCAGTTTCGCTGTTCTTTCCTGCACCCTCTTACCCATCTCCCAGCAGTCAAGAGGTGCACAGAGGTGGAAGAACCCACTGCAGTGTTGGTCAGTCTCCATTGTGACCCTCACACCTGCATTTCTCCTCATTCCCATGCTGGGGAGCTGGGGTTCAAAGACTCCCTTGAAGTATGAATAGCAGGTCAGAACGGTGGTCAGAGTCTAGTCCTAGAGAAGCCTGATTAACCAGGATTAGGGTCATGTGAGGGGCAGTGGGTATGATTTCATATTCTCAGCTGTACAAAAAGAATTAATCCCACAAATCTTCTTATGTGTGTGGATAGAACGGGGCTAACTGGGACTCTGAAGACATCCATCAGAATCGGGGAATGTGGTCAGGAACCTGAGGGATTTCACTGTCTGGGTGCCACATGCATGCCTGTCCTAGGAAGAAAGGGTTCCCCTTTCAAGTGGTAGAGTGACCTTGATACAGAAAAGGTAACTTGAGGACCCTGGACCGGACCACACGACGCCTGCCCCTGGGGCCAACAGCTGCTTCTAATGCACCTATGTGAGTGACAGCGAGGCCTGGCCCCTCGGAGCTGAGGTTTGAAAAGTGGACATGTGGTTTCGAGAAGACCCTTTCTCCTTTATCCCCTGACGTCCATGAGATATTTTCACTTTTCTTATTACAGGGGTATTGGAAAGTTCTGGGTGGGGCTAGGGCAATCTCCAGCAGGGTCCAGAAAGGAGATTTACTGTGGTATAAGCCAAGGGAGGCCAGCGCCACCAACAGAGTGTGTGGCAGCCACCTTGGACATCAAGAGCTGGACGGTGGCCCTAAGTGCAGAGGGGTCTTGAATGAAGCTGTCCAGCCCCTGTGGGGAAGAGATAAGAAAAGTCCGTCCTTCAGCTCGACAGCCCGCCAGGCACTAGTTGCCTGCTATGACCTCTGCTGAGCCCAGGAAAGGCGGGACAGGGCCCTATGCACGGGATTGCTGAGCAGTCCCCCGTGGGGGATGGAGGCACGGGGCCAGTGCACACAGAAGGACCCACGTCACAGGTGCAAGGAGCTTACAGAGCAGCAGAGACAAAGCAGTGTTGGCAAAGCCTTGGCAGAGGCAAGAAATTGTGGGAGGCCTGCCAGGCAGCCTGGGCAGTCAGGCACAGCGAGTTGAAACCAGCGAGGACCGCTGGTCCATGAGACGTGTCTCCAGAGTGTGGAGAAGCTCCGGGGAACAGGAGACCCAGAGCCATGAGGAAAGACACTAGTGTTTCTCCATCATCGGTGCACTTGCGATGAGTAAGGTATGCTGGGGGAAGACATTCTCTCTCTGCTCTTACCTGACAGAGCACCTGTGCCAGGCCCCACTTCTTCAGTTAACGGCCACAAAGGTATCTCCTATCCTGCCCTTTAACTGACCACAGAGGCCTTGGGAGACGTCAAGTATTGGCTTGGCAGCCGCTAGTCAGGCATGCCCAACCTGCGGTCCACAAGCAGCTCGCACCCTAGGAGAGCTGTGAATGTGGCCCAACACATTTGGCGATGACAACATCATGTCACAGTGCCGAAAGGTTCAACTCCAGACCTCGGGTCAGCTGTGTGAGTGGATCAGTGGATCCTCCACAGTCAGCAGCCCTCCCCGTTGTTTGCAAACCAGAGAACACTACAGTGTCTCCTCTGTCTATAAGAACAGAGGCAAAATGCAGGCCTTGGCCTCTGTAACTAGGGGTTCCCCGCCCTGACTGGCCCCTTCTCGGTGAGCACATGGACCCTGGAATGCTTTCCCGATCCCCAGGGTCACGCTCTATCAGCTCTGGGGACTTTCTTTCATTCACCAAAAGCATAGGTGTACCCATTTTACAGATGAGGAAAATGAAGCTCAGAAGGTGCAAAGTCACTCTAAGATGACCCAAGCATTGTGGTTACAGAGCCCAAGCTCTTCCTACTAGGTTCTTTCTCTGAGAATGGGTTGGACTTGTGCCAGGGCCCTTTGTGGAGCCCCTTGCACGTGGATGGAGGACGGTTACCCCAATCCAGCTGGCTCCTCACAAAGTGACTGCAGATACCATTCACCCTCTGTCTGACCAGGGAAGCCAGTCTGGAGGAGAAAGATGCCTGCCTGGTAGCACTGGCAGCCAGGTGATGGGAGGGAACCACCCTGCCCCAGCTCTGCCCAGGCAGCCAGCTGTGAGGTCAGTATGAACCCTTCCCACCCTGAGGCCCGTTCTGAGCATTGGGGGCAGGAAGCCAGACAATGTGTGTGCTGCTACCCATCCAAGAGCTTCCCATGTGTGGAGCGTGAATTCTTAAGACCACCAACCTGTTCTGCTTCATTTGCTTGAAAACATACAGGTGTCCTTTTATCACCCCCCAGCACCAGTGGTGAGAGGCAGACCTGGAAGAGGGTGGCCACTCCCCTTGGCTCAAGGATGGGAGGGCAGGGGTGGTCAGCACGTGGGGACGCATCCAGTGTGAGGGGTGGGACACCTCCATTTGGAGTCAGCTCTCTGATTTGGGCAGCTGGCGCTCTCGGGAGGACCTTGTCTGTAGGGTGGTGCAAAACACCGGCCCTCGAGCACCCTGGCATCTTTGCAGGGGGCTAAATATGCACGAGAGGCACAGCTCAGCGAGTGGTACACTCATCCACACAGAGACAACCCTTGGTATGTTTTCTTTGTCTATTCTTTGGGTCCTTGTCACCTTCTCTCCTGACCTCAGTCCTTCCCTACTGTCAGAAAACTGGTGGGTGTATTTTTCAAGTCTCTCTCTGTGTTTATGTGCTGTGCGCTGGAGCTCAGATTAAACATCATTCTCAGCAAAGTGAAGGACTAATCAAACCTCAAAAGGATAAGTCATGGGGGGTGAACTTGCTTTCTGTACGAACATATGCACTGAGCAGAAGGCCTTTAGATTCTCTCTGTATGAGGTCCCCAATATGCCCTACGCAGCTCTCCCAGCGCCTGCGCTTGACCGAGGAGTCTTGTGTCCTCTGCCAGGTTAGTTGCCATCCTTAAAACTCAGCCCAGCCCCAGACCCCACCTCTCCATGCCAGCTCTGGGCTTGCTCCATGACCCAGAAGCTCCACAGTCTGTCCACGCCCAGAGCGCAATTCTGGCTCACGAGACAGCAGCAAGGTCCCGTCTGAGCGGGCCTGCCTACTGTCTGACGGCAGCTTCTGTGCCTTTCTGTGTCCCCCTCCAGACACGTCATCGCCGCAAAACTCAAGTCTCCAGGTCCAGGGACCACATGCAGACTATCTTGCTCTGCCCAACTGCTCTTCCAACACATGAGACCATTCCTTCTTCGCTCAAATCAGGATGCTGGGTCAAACACAAGTTCTTTGGAGAAACCGTCCCTGTCACCACAGCCACTTTGCCTACCTTTGTTGTCCAGACCACGTTGGGATCAGTGGACATCACGGCGGTAAAACATACAGCTGGAGGGCTGGGCCTTTGGTTGAGCTTCCCTCTATCCTCTTCCCCTCCCCTTCTGGATTTCTTTGTACCCACTAAGATCCTATAAGAGTGATCATTTGTGCCTTTAATAATAAGCTGAATGACAGGCACCACCCCCATTTTGCAGATAAGGATACTGAGCCCAAAATACATCCAGTGATGTTATTTTCCCAATCTACACCTTAGTTACTAAGAGATCCTGGTTCAAATGTAAGCCATACTGATGGGAGCTGTGGTTGGGAGATTGTGGTGGATTGATTCAGGCGTCCCCCATAAACTTAGGTGTGTCTGAATGCTGGGTTCTCAGCTGATGGAGATTTGGGAATTAACACCTCCTGGAGGGAGTGTATTGTTGGGGGCCAGCTTATGAGTGTTATAGTCAGTTTCCCCATGCCAGTGTTTGGCACACTCTCCTGTTGCTATTGTCCACCTTACGTTGGCCAGGGGGTGATGTCCACTCTCTGCTCATACCATCCTTTTCCCTGCAATCATGGAGCTTCCCCTCAAGCCTGTAAGTCAAAATAAACCTCTTTGCTTCCCCACAAGCTTCTCTCAGTTGGGTGATTCCTACCAGCAACGTGAACCTGACTGCACCACAGACTCTCATCCCACGTGCTCCCACAGGTCATGTGAACACCCAGGCCAGCCACAGCCGGTCCCAAGACAGTAGACACTGTCACCGGGCTGTTTGCCACAGATGGTGGGACCCCTGCCTCCTGCTCCGTACTGCAAAGCCCGCATGTGCAGGGCTCAGTTCAGACCTTCTCCTGGCCCCTCAGAACTTCAGGGGGTAAGATCGTCCCCAGGCTTGGCTTGGTGCCACATCCTCTGGAGTCCCCGCAGACAGGAAAAGGCTGGCAAAGTTGCTCATCAACATGACAAAATCAAAAATCCCAGATGGTGCACCTCACTCTTCTCCCCACATATGTATTTTTATCATCAATAAAATCACCCTGGGTGGCACGTTGGTGACGGAGCAGAAATCTGTGCCCATGTCCAGTTCATTTCCTCCTCCCAGGGTCTTTATGACAATTAAAATCCACTCACCTGAAGGAGGCAGCGGCGTCAGTCCAGGAACATAGGATAATGAATTTGGACCAGACATTGGGGGACAAGGGAAAGTCTGTGAATGTGTACATTCTGGGGACTGGGAGGGTGAGTTAGCCAAGAACTTTCTAAAAGTTGCCCAGTGGGGACCGGGCCCAGGCTGTGCTGGAACTGTCAAGGTGGGAAAGTTCTGTGTTTAAGTCAGTTTTATATCAGATGGATAGACAGATCAACAGACAGATGGACAGCCTGATGATGCTCTCTGAGATGGTCTGGCTGGTCCAGCTGTGCTCGTCCCCGGGGGTGGGGATGGGTCTAAGCAGCAAGAACCCCACAGGGCTAGAGTGCCGGAACATTCTTCATGAACCACTCATGGGCACTCCTAGCCCAGAGCCATGCAGAATGGCTTTTGGAGGGCTCTTTTTTTTTTTTTTTTTTTCTGGCTGAATGATATTCAGTTAATGGAAGACTTAATAAGTCCTTCTGGGCCCCAAGGAAAAAAGCCATTCTGCTGCTTCTGGAATTGGATTTCTGCCTCTGCCGCCCCGGGTGGGTCAGCGGAGTCGAGAGTGGCAGGAGCTGCGCCTGGACGCCTGAGGCCGGAGCGCCAGGCTGTTCTGGCTTCCAGAACATCTCTCTGCTAATGAGCCAGAGGCCCGGGAATGAAACAGGTGCTGACGAGAGGCGGGGTCCCAGTGTCCCTGCTGACTGCCTTGAAGGCAAGCCTTGTCGCTCTTCAGGATCACAGAGGAGCATGGGGACAGATGCCACCTTTCTGCCTCAGCATCTAAGGCTCACAGAGGGGACAGGGCTAGCCTAAATTTGTACACTAGGGATGGCATGGAGATTAGAACAGGGGTTACCACCTCTCAGTGTGTGCCCCTTCCTACATAACCCAGAAGCTTCCTGGCAGGTGCCCAAAGCCACCATGTAATGGAGAAGTGAAAGTTGACAGGAACCACACACCAGGACACAGGTCGCCGGCCTCGGCCTCCCCTCAGGCCCCTTCCCTCAAATCAGAGCTAAACAGCCTTGGTTTCCGAATGGCACTGCCAGCTCTGCCCATTGGAACAATGGGCCTGAACAGCGACGGCAGTGTGCTGAGGGCCCACATCCCTAGCTCTGAAAAGGGTTCGGAAAATAAATGCAGAGTGACAATGTGAGGTGATTTCAAATTTCAATAGAGCGTGCAATCGGCAGAGGACAGTTCGCAGCAAATAGCTTCCAGTTGGAGACACACTTTGCTTCTGCCCCGTTCAACTGCCTGGTTTTTCTTGCTGCAAAGCCCTTAGCCTCTGCCATGCTCCTATGGTCACTTGGAGCTGACAGAAGCAGGGACGCAGAGAGGAATGGTGACTATGTGGCAGAAGGATAGGGAGGCCAACACAGAGAGCCAAGATCAAACTTAACTGTGGACCAAGCACTCCCAACCTTGGGCCCTTCACGCACACCCCACTCGACACAGCAGCCTTCTGAGCCCGGAATCGGCACACTCTCCCTGGCTTGGTTACATTTCTCTTCTCAGCCTTAACCAGGAGATGACATTCCACTGCGTATTGAATTACTTGTTTGTCTGCTCGTCCCCATCCACCTGGAAGTTGAGAGTTCGCCTGTCTCTGCTCATCCCCATCAACCTGGAAGTTCACCTGTCTCTCTTGCCCATGTTCCCAAGCTGAGCATAGTGATGTGTGACACAGCAAAGCAATCAGAGCCCAGGAGCCAAGGTTCTTTTTGCCCCGGGTGTCAGGAGAGGTACACAGTCCTCACAGGGAAGACAGGCTGGTCAGCGGGAAGTGTCTACTTTCTGTCCCAAATGGCCCATGGCCTTGGGACGTTGTGTTGGGAGGTCCCATCTCTTCAATCACCCTGACCTAGCAGCCCTCCGACTTCCTCTTTTATAAAAACAGCATGCCCCAAAATACTCCAGAACCGCACAGTAACTGAAACACTGCCCAGAGATGTGTCAAGAGAGGCCAAACCATGGCTGTGGGCGCCTCTGTGGCTGCGACAGGATGTGACATGAATAGGCACAAGAGACACCTGGCCCCTCTGTGGCTTGGAGCCCTGCTTCCCATAGATCCCAGGTTCTCAGAGAGGCTTCCTTGGAGGATCCCTATCAGTCCCTGAGCATCCATTCCCCAACCCAGGGGTGCTGGGTCTCTGGAGTGACCTGACCAATTACCACCTCCATTCTCAGTCCTCTGCCCCAGAGATCTTCTGCTATCAAAGCTACAGAAGGCGATCAAATGACAAAACAGTCACAGCCCAGCCATTAGCACAGTCTTGGGAGAGGTTTAAAGTGATTCATAACAGTTTTGAGTGGAGAAAAATGGGGTGCTTACCTGCTACGTGCTCAGTGGAGTCCCTTAACCACTCTAAGTTTCACGGTATTCATCTGAAAAACAGAAATAAATGCTCAGGCCTGCCACCAGGAGAGGACCGGGAGATGTAAGGATAACATTGCTGCCATCTGCCCAGCTGAGCTGTAGAGCCCACATGACCTGGACCTGTGCAGTGGCAGCCACTTCAGCCACCCTGCGTGGGGAGGACAGCCTGGGTCCGTGGGCCTTGTGTTCGTTCTTTCTGTTCCAAACCACAACAGCAGAGGTCCGGAAACAGGGTGTCTAAGACCACTTCCGTTCCCAAATGCCAAGTATGGAGCGCCTGCTTCAGGGTCTGAACCACTTGGGCCACCAGGGGAGCTCCAGGCAGCTGACTTCTATCACACCCCACGAACCCATGGGAACCCACGGCTGCAGCCTCCCAGAAGAGGGGCCTGCTGGAAGACTGTGACTGGGATCCAGAGAGGGTGAGCACAGAGGTGGAGCGCAGACCCCACATCCAAGGCTGTGACCCCCTTGAGCCCAGGTGCCTGCAGCAGGTCAAAGGTCACACTCGGGGCAGGGTTCCAGAAGGGGACTCTGGCTCTGGAACAGTCTTCTGTGGAGCAGAAAACAAACCGCTGGGGATTCAATGGGCGGAGAGAGAATTAAGGAGGCCTGGTGGCTGTTTGAGCTTTTGCCCTATGTGTTGAGAGCAAGCCCTCAGAGACTATCAGGTGAGGGCTTCTAGCTCCTGAAAGGCTAGGAAAATGGCCTGTGGTGTGGAGGGGGGTGAGCTTTCTTTCTGTGCAGCCCCTTCCTTCCCCTGAACATGAACTTGCTAAGGGCTGCCATCAATAACTGATAACCCGGAGCCTAGGATGAGTGTGTGACTAGATGGCCTGGTCACCCAGCAGCTGCACCCCTCAGCACCACTTCCTGCCACCGTGCCTCAGTTTCCTCTTCTGTAAAGAGTAACAGCCAGCTGCTGAGATAGCTCGGAGGGTAACGTTGGTAGAGAGAGCACTTGAGGTAGGGGGTGCGCCATAAATGCTTTCTTTTTGTTTATTTTTATTTATTTACGTGAAAGTGACAGAGAGAGAAAGAGGCAGAGAGAGAAAGAGAGAATGGGCGCACCAGGGCCTCCAGCCACTGCAAACGAACTCCAGGTATGGGCGCCCCCTTGTGCATCTGGCTAGCGTGGGTCCTGGCGAACCCAGCCTTGAACCAAGGTCCTTAGGCTTCACAGACAAGTGCTTAACCACTAAGCCATCTCTCCAGCCCCCGTGAATGCTTTCTGGAGACTAGGGTTTCATCACTTTCATCACCGTCCCTGCTGTTGTCATGACCACCACCACATCGCCACCGTTCTCATCATCGCCACTGCCATCACTACCAACGTCACCATGGTCCCGCACAGTCACCATCACCAGCATCATCACCACCCAGCAGCAGCAGCAGTGACATGTGATACCGCAGTCACCATCACACCCACCATTGTCACCACTATCACCACTGTCAACTCCAGACCAGATGCTGCACATCTTACAGGCAGTGTCCCTGTACCCATTTCCCAGATGAGGAAGTTGAGGTCGGGAGGGCCAGAGCATTCCAATTCAGCAATGAGCTGGGTGGAGGCCAAGAAAAATTCACATGGTGCTCTTTTCTGGCACTGTGGGCTGGGTCACACCAGGAGGATTGCTTGACAAGGCCGACTGTCTTCATGACTTCGCACACCCTCCTAGCCAGCTGACAGGGGCCTGTGCTAAACCGACTATCTCAGACACAGCCTTTGAGAGCAGTGACACCAACAAGGGCAGAAATCTGAGTGGGATGGGCGAGGTATGTGTTGCCCACAGAGTTCCAGCGTAGCACGGGTGGTCACTCAAATTCAAGAATACAGAGAGACCCCCAGGCAAGAGTCGGCTGCTGCTTCACCCATGAAGCAGCAAGATGCCCAGCCATCCTTGAACTAGCATGCAAATCTCCATGGGACTGGTTTTAAGAGCGAGTCTCCCCAGACGTGAGCGGTGCCCTTATGTCCCTAGGGACATGTGCAGACCACTCTCGCTGCTTCAACCTGCGTAGCAAGGTGTGGCCATTACAGACCCCATGGATGGGGTCTAAATAAAGGCACGTGATGGAAAGGCTTTTCCAAATTGTCTTGTAAATCAGAATCATGTCTTGTCACCATTTGTGTGTAGATCCTGTTTTTTGTCTTCCCTTTGAACTTGATGTAACATTTCAAAAAAGACAAACAGGGATGGAGAGATGGCTCAGTGGTTAAGGCACCTTCCTGTAAAGCCTAGTGACCCAGGTTCTATTCCCCAGTACCCACATAAAGACAGATGAGTTCCTGTGTTTTTTTTTTTTTTTTTGCAGTGGCTAGAGGCCCTGTTGCACCCATTTCTCTCTCTCTCTTCCTCCTTCCTTGCAAATTAATTAATAATTCTCCCCCCCCCCCCGAGATAGGGTATTGTTGTAGGCCAGGCTGACCTGGAATACACTCAAGGTGGCCTCAAACTCATGCTGATCCTCCTACCTCTGCCTCCTGAGTGCTGGGATTGAAGGCATGCACGACCATGCCAGGTATTTAATTCTTTTTTTTTTTTTAATTTATTTGAGATTTGACAGCAACAGAGAGAGAAAGAGGCAGATATAGAGACAGAGGATGGGCACGCCAGGGCCTCCAAACTCCAGATGCATGTGCCACCTTGTACATCTGACCTACATGGGTCCTGGGGAATCGAGCCTTGAACTGGGGTCCCTAGGCTTCACAGGCAAGCACTTAACCAACTAAGCCATCTCTCCAGCCCAATTAATAAATATTAAAGGGACAAACAGTAAGAATATTCTGATAAAGACAACAGGAAAGGATTCAAAGTTCATTTAAAAACAGCGTAATTAGCCTTAAGCACAAGAGTAAAAGGAAATGGGTATCTCTGGTCATAGTTAGATGGGAAAGACTGTAAGCCTCAATCATTGCTTATATCATTACATTGCTTGGTTGTACTCTCCTGCTTGGTATTCAAGAACAAGTAGATAGGCAAAATTTAGTTGCATGTTGGGTGTGTTGGCACAAGCCTTTAATCCCAGCACTCAGGTTGGGAGTTCGAGGCCACCCTGAGACTACATAGTGAATTCCAGGTCATCCTGGGCTAGAGTAAGACCCTACCTCAAAACAACAACAAAAAAAAATTAGTTAAATGTGTATTTTTAAGGTCGATTGTGGTTCTTTAGGAGAGATTTTTAGGTACCTGAGAGAAGCCCGTGGCTTATTTTTAGCATACATGCTGTTTTCTAGGATAAGTCAGGGTCTTGCTGACCTTGTAGCTTTCCCTGAAAGCACTGACTATTTTCTCCTCCATCTCGGCCCTCCTCAGGCCAACTGCACCCCGCCTGTGGTCCAACCTCTGGGTCTTTGTGTCCTCTCTAGTCAAGAAGACAGGTCACTTCAAAGAGCTATAGCACACTTCAGAGGCATTCTGTCATTTCCTGAGGCCTGCTTCACCTAGGGGAAGATACCACAATATTGGTTGCTCCTTTGACCTCTTTTTATTTTTCCCCCAAGGTAGGATCTCACTCTTAGCCCAGGCTGACCTGGAACTCGCTATGTAGTCACAGGCTGGCCTCGAACTCACAGTGATCCTCCTACTTCTGCCTCCTGAGTGCTGGGATTAAATGCGTGCACCACACCAGGCTTCTTTTGACTTTTATGCAAGTAATTCAACACTCCAGGACAATTACAACCATTCTGGAAGAAAAATGTGGATATAGAGCACATCTAAAATTGTCTTTACAAAACAGATCTAGTTAAAGAATGGTATAAAAGCTTGAAGTTATTTTGGCTGGCATATAATTTAGGTTGCCTGGTGACAACTGTAAACCATCTATAAAGGATGAGCATCTGATCTTTAAATATTCCTCAGTTTTAAGTGTAGGTAATGTATGTTAACAATCTTGAAAACAATTGTTTTTGTTGTTTTTTTGAGGGGGTCTGACTCTGGCCCAGGCTGACCTGGAATTCACTATGCAGTCTCAGGTGGCCTCAAACTCACGGTGATCCTCCTACCTCTGCCTCCCAAGTGCTGGGATTAAAGGCATGCGCCACCACGCCCGGCTTAAGTCAATCTTTGGACTGTAGACAATAGTGTCTACAGGACCATGTTCTCAGATTAGGCAACTTGAAGGTACCTTGAAGCAGGAAATACCATTTCTTATCCATCTTTAAGCAATAGGGAGTCTTATGATACCAGAATTGAGAGGTAGCTTGCCGAATAAAATCTCGATTACAACTGTTTGTTTACATATACTTCAAGAAAAGCAAGGCAGAACTTGGTTAATGAGTAAAAAAAACCAGGTTGGTTTGAAAATAACCCTCATCTAAAATGGAAAAGACATGAACTTTGATAGCTTGATTTTAAAAGAGTAAGCGCGTCAGGGCGCGTCAGGGCTTCTGGCCACTGCAAACAAACTCCAGATGTGTGCGGCCCCTTCTGCATCTGGCTGAAGTGGGTCCTGGGGAATCAAACCTGGGTCCTTTGGTTTTGTAGGCAAACACCTTAACCCCTAAGCCATCCCTCCAGCCCATATTTTTTTTAATTGTTTTTTGAGTTAGGGTCTCACTCTAGCCCAGGCTGACCTGGAATTCACTCTGTATTCTCAGGGTGGCCTCGAACTCACGGCAATCCCCTTCCTCTGCCTCCCAAGTGCTGGGATTAAAGGCAGGTGCCACCATGCCTGGCTTCTTCTTTTCTTTTATAATTTATTTCAGAGAAAGGGAATGGGTGTGCCAGGGCTTACGTGAGTCCTGGAAACTGAACCTGGGTGTTGGGAGCTATGAACCAAACACCTAATATTCAACTACCAGAAACAATGGGATCGTACACCTGGTGCCCAGCGTGGGGCACCACTTGCCCTGGCCAGTGGGGAGTCGAACAAGGAAGCAAGGGGAAAAATAACCTGAATGAAAAAAGACAAACAGACACAAGAAGGATACCATGCTAGGTGTTTGTCACAGCCTCGAGAGTTTATTCTTACATGTAGGTTTATATAGGGTTGTAGGGGGAAGGGGACGTGGTCAGGGCAAGGAGTTGTAGAGGGAAGGGGACGTGGTCAGGGCAAGGAGTTGTAGAGGGAAGGGGACGTGGCCAGGGCAAGGAGTTGTAGAGGGAAGGGGACGTGGCCAGGGCAAGGCATTGTCAGGAAACCTAGAGGGGATGTAATTAGGTGTTCATCTAATCTTGCCTCACTGGCTTCACATCCTGACCATAAAATGGCCTTTTGCTAAAGATAAGATTCTGGAAGCAGACTGCTGACTGGTGCCAGAAGTACCTAACAGAAAGCTGGATGGACCAGCTTTCTGAATAATGAGTCAGTTTATGAGCAGGCCCAGGCAAAAAAAAAAAAAGGCTTTTGCTGTATGGCTCCTGACACCTGGGTCCTTTGGTTTGATAGACAAATGCCTTAACCACTAAGCCATCCCTCCAGCTCAAATGTATTTTTTTTTAACTAATCCCGAAAGAAAAATACATCATTCAGATAAAGCTGACACGAGAAAATCAACAAGTTAAATAAAACTTGATTTTGCCAAGATGACTTTCCCAATTGTTAAAAGCTCAGTTGATATATAGCTATCTTTTAAAAAGATTTTTAAAAATATTTTATTTGATTAAGAGAGAGAGGAGAGAGAGAGTGAGTGGGTGCACCAGGTCCTCAAGCCAGTGCAAACAAATTCCAGACGCATGTGCTACCTTGTGCATCTGGCTTATGCAAGTACTGGAGAATCAAACTTGGGTGCTAAGGCATCAAAACCACTAAGCCACCTCTCCAGCCCAATATATAGCTATCTTTTTATTTTTATTTATTTATTTGAGAGAGAGAGAGAGAGAGAGAGAGGGAGAAAATGGGCATGACAGAGTCTCCAGCAGCTGTAAATGAACTCCAGATACATGCACCACCTTGTGCATCTGTTTTATGTGGGTTCTGGGGAATCTAACCCAGGTCCTTTGGCTTTTCAGACAAGTGTCTTAACCACTAAGCCATCTCTCCACCCCTGATATGTAGCTACCTTGATAGAACACTTTCATGCCAATTTGTATAAATATTATTGTGAGCAGATCAGTATAAGTGAAGTTAATCATTATCCATGTTATTTTGTCATGTTTATTTTCAAGGTAACGGCTCACACTCTAGCCCAGGCTGGCCTGGAGTTCACTCTATAGATCCAGGTTTGTTTTCAACTCATTGCCTTCAGAGTGCTGGGACTAAAGATGTGCACCAATACTCAGTGAACTGAATTTTAACCTTGAAATCGTAAGGCATGATGACATAATAAAATTTACCAAGTCATTAGAAGGAGTTGAACTGGGGTTACATCCATGATGTTATATAACAAATAATGATTATCTCTCTATGCATGAAAACTGTAAGGTCCCAGCCTCTCTAAGTCTTAGGTATATCTCATTGACTCCTGGAGTTTAAAAGGCCCCTTTTACTCATTTTTCTGCCTCATAAGTATCAGAAGACAGTATTTTAGCAAAAGACAACCAAGTTGTAGTGACACTGAAAAGTTAAATGTCTTACAAGTCACTAAAAGTCATAAGGAAGGGGCTGGGGAAGATGGTCCAGCAGTTAAAGGTACTTGCTTGCAAATAGTGGTGTCCTG
This sequence comes from Jaculus jaculus, assembly GCF_020740685.1. Lineage (NCBI taxonomy): Eukaryota > Metazoa > Chordata > Mammalia > Rodentia > Dipodidae > Jaculus > Jaculus jaculus. The sequence continues at coordinate 205,063,664 of NC_059103.1, read as the reverse complement.
AACTTCAATTCTTCAGCCATTAATGTAATGCCAGTTGGGCATTCATGTGCAGTAGCAAGAGACCCTGGCACCTGTAGACATACACACAATAAGAAAATAAAAATTAATTTTGAAAAAGCCAGGTGTGGTGGCTCATGCCTTTAATTCCAGCACTCGAAAGGCAGAGGTAGGACGATTGCCATGAGTTCAAGGCCACCCTGAGACTACATACTGAATCCAGGTCAGTCTGGGCTAGAGCAAAACCCTACCTCAAAAAATAAAAACAAAAACAAAACAAAAATTAATTTTGAAAAAAAGGTAAGAGAAAAAGATATAGCTATGTTTAAAATAAGGCTACTTTGCCTTTCATCTCTTAATCATCTGAGGTCCTTAGCATCCTTATCTGGGAAAGATGCAATTCGACTATTGGCTCTGAGTGCTGCCCAACTACCCTAGACAAAAGGCCACCAGCACATGACATCTGCTGAGGTTTTGCTGCTAGGACAGCTGTTCTTGAGGCATGTCTCGTGTCAGGCATGAGACTGTGCTGCGGCGGCCCAGAGTTCCTTAGGTAACCTTACCCTGAACAGAGTCCAAAGCATTATTTTTCTGAACACCTCATGTGCCCCTGAATTAGGAAAGAGGCCTCAGATAAAAGAGTCGTTATCACACCAGGACGACGATAGCAACAGCTCGTATCTTTGACTGATCATTCCCTGGAAGGCTGTCATAAATAAACCATGGGAATCAAATCAGAACTCCAGCTAAGCATCAAACTGCCAAGGAGAAATGGACTGTGAGGAAGAGTGAGAAGCGGCCACCTGTAAGCCAGGAACCAACCCCAACATCTGATCTCGTCCTCCCAGCCTCCAGAGCTAAAAGGCAATATGCTTCTGGCCTCCAGAGGTTATTTTGCTATTGCTATGGCCACATCAGAGAGGAACATGGGGTCCGAATTACCAGGCCATCTTAAGAGCTGGGAGCTGAGGCGCAGGGCTGCGGACTGCACTCTGATGGCCGCGCGATGGCCAGCCGAGGGAGGCGCAGTCGGACCTCTGGCTGCGGAGCCTCGGGGCTGGTGGTCAACCGCACTATGCAAATGTTTATCCTTCTCTCATCGGGCCCTACCTCAACTCGTGAGAGAGGACATCGCCCCTACTCTACCGATGCCAGACTGTGCCAGGTCACTTGCACCGGGCACTGGAGCATGAGCTGTTAGGATGCGTGCCTGCTCCGTGAGTGTGAAAATCCTTTCACGCGTCACACGTATGTCATGTCCTATTTCCTGACTGGCTTCAGACTGGAGTGGCACCAAACCTCACAGCTGTAGTGACTGGCAGATCATCTGTGTGTCATCTAAGCATGACTTGTTACCAGTCTGGGCATCATTTGTTATGCAGCCCAGCAGACAACTGGGAGTTCGACTTGCAGCGGTTCCCCTTCCTACCAGCAAGCATCTGATTTGGGAGAACGGAGGAGGGAGGAACTACCCGTCTACTCCTGCTCCGGCCGCGGCGTGGATCAGCCACTGCCACTCTCTGACCCTCTGTCCTCATCTGCAAAAAGGGGGTGGGCAGTGCACCCATGTCCCATGTCTGCAGCAAGGAGTCAGGAGGAGAGGCATGAAGTTCCTAGCACAGCACCGTGCACCCATGAAGAGCTCAGTGTGGGTGTCAGGGGCTGAGGACAGACAGGACAGGATGCAAACAGTATGCTCACCGCAACCCCTCCCAGGCAGATGGCGGGGGGGGGCCCACGTTGCACTGGCGGTGGGGTGATCACTGCAGGGGACCGGCAAGGAGAGGCTTCAGTTCCTCGGGAAGGAAAGACTGGTATCCCTAGCCCAGAGCCAGAATGGACAGGACAGTGACAGAGGGCACACAGCCTTCGGTCCTGCTTCTCAGAGGAGAAACTGAAGCAATGGAGGGGCATGACTTTCTCGGGGTCATGCAGCAGGCCAGCCTCAGAACTTGGACTGGGACTCTGGCCACCGGTCAAGCATTATCCTGCAGCCTGCTTGTGTAGAGCAGAAACTAAAATTGTCCCTCACACAGCCTGGGGAGGGGGGCAACGTCCCCCCTCATGGGTGAGCTTGCCAGAGCGTCACAGTACACAAGCTTCTGGAGTCACTCCTAACACCTCCCCTTTCTTGGAAAGACTAGTAACATGTGATGTCTCTAAAGCAATCCACTTGACCCTAGGGCTATTGGATAGCTAGGCCCCAGACAAAGAATTAGACACCTAACACCCACCTTTTCTAGTAAAGTCACCCCAAGTGTCATTAAAGAAATCCACAACCTAAGGAAAGCCCAGCTCTGGCTCTTGACACTAAGCCAGGTCCCTCCATGGCACTCAGGTTTCTTACCAAGGCTTCCCCTGGGACATGTCCTTTCCACCCCTCTACCCTGGACAGCCTGCAGACAGTGGCTGATGCGGGCCACAAAAGGCCGCACCCCAGGGTCCTGGGCAGCACCAGAATGAAAGCCAGCACCTCCTTCTTCTGGGTCCTGCTCTCCCACCCCCTCCTGGAATCTCTCCTGGCAACCTGTGCTCGCTGAACCCCTGCCTCAGACTCTGCTTACAAGAGCTGGACACTCTGTGAGTCGGCGCTGAGCAGTGACCTCAGAAACGGGGTGCTCTTCCAGATGGTTTCTTTGGGAACAAGACCCTCAGAACAAGCCTGGTCTGGGCCCGTGCCTTCAGGAAGCACTGTAAGCCCCTCAGGTCATTCGGCCAAGAATCACCGGGTTCCCAGGATGGGCGGGGCCCCCTTCCCAATGCCAGCAGCGCCACCATAAATGTGATGGAGTCCCTTAGAATCAAGTCACATAGGGCAGCAAATCGTGGATAGTTCCGCAGAAAATTCCATGATTTCGGGAGCAAGCAGGAAGGATAAGAAGCTGCCTGGTGTGACAGGCGGAGTGAAGGCTTCGTCCCTGCTCTGGGACGCGAGCATCTATGCCAGCAGGAGCAGCGGCTAGCTTTGCAAGTAGGCTGACATCACAGGCCTTCCCAGCTCTTGAAAGCTGGTCATGACTGTGAGGGATTTTCTGGATTACACTAGCTTCCTCCTGCCGCCGTACTTCCCCACCACAATGACCTTCTCCTTCCAACTGTAAACTGAAAGAAACTTCCCTCCCCGAAGATGCTTTTAGCTGAGGGGTTTGTCCCAGCAACAAGAAAGTACCAGATACAACCGGTAAGTCATGGGGACTGGAGAGATGGCTTAGCGGTTAGGGTGCAATAGGTAAGTCATCCTACGGAAGGTCTGGCAATCTGTTATCAGCTGGACAACAGCACTGAGAAATATCGGCTCCAGTTTTATTGGGGAGGAAAGAAGATAACATTGCTGAATCACAATTCCAGAGAAACAAAATGACCTGACACATTAAGACAGACAGGCAGTTTCCAAAAGGGTGGCTCTGTGGGAATTAGGGTGCCTATTTTTCATGGACTTTTCTGTTTTCTGCGCCTTTCTGAATCTCCTTCTGCAATCCTAGAGTACATTTCTGATTGAAAAACATGACCAACAAATTTATCATAAATTAAAGAACGATGGCACTCTAGAAATCCCAGGATGTGTCTGTCACAAGGAGTGGTCCTGGTCACGTGGGGTGAAGAGGCTATGACAAGAAGCCATCTGTTCTCTGGCTCATGCTCGTCCCTGGGGCGGGAGGACAGTGGCTCATGATGGCAGCTTCGTGCACGTGGAGCCTGGACACAGACTTAGGATGGCACTCTTGACACCTGTAGCATCCCAGGGTATGTCTGTCACAGGGAGTGGTCCTGGTCACATGGGGTGAAGAGACCATGACAAGAAGTCATCTATTCTTCAGCTCATGCTCGCCTCTGGCAGCTTCAACCATACAGAGCCTGGACACAGACTTAGGACCACCAGAGAACACTTCTGCCCACAGGTGGCATTAGCATTTGGCAGGTAAGTGGACACCCTGCTTCCTCAGCTCTCACAAAGGTAGCCTTGAATTGGAAGGTTGGCCTAGGACCCCAGGGAAAGTCTGTACTTGGAGAAGCTCTTAATTGAGGAGGCCCCTCTGCAAACAAGACAGACAGATCCAGCCCCTTCTCAGGACACGTGAGAGTCTCACCAATTCTCACTACTCATTCTAAGCCAGGCCCACAGATTGTTTTAGAGCAAGAGCTGAGAAGGTGGACAGAGCCCATGAGGACTCCTGAGGCTCCCCAGCCATCCAGAGCCCCACCCCCCCACACATACATACACACACCAGGGCCCCTCACATGGCTTTTCTGATACACAGCTTGCTTCAGCCAGCCATGTCTTCCTCTTTCCCTGATGCCTGTCTCCCTAGAAGCCCCAACTAAGGGTCAGGGGGCTGACAGCTGTAGGTTCATGAGATACAAGTCAGAGGGGAACAGGGAGAATTTGCAGCTGCGGGCAGCAGAGGCTTGTGGCTTTAAGTAGATGACTTACCCTCCCTTAGGAGAGCAATGGGAGGAACACCCCTTGGGTTCAGGTGAGGACCCTTGCAGGCAGTGCAGTGGAGAGCTGGGAAGGCCCCTGATCCCAGGAGACCCCTCTGAGCTGCTAAGTGAGGCCCCCAGCGGCCTGGAAGCCAAGCCCAGTGGGAGGTCAGAGAGAGCTGCAGGGAGGAGGAGCAGAAAAGATTGCCCTCCAGGTCAGCAGAGGAAGAGATGCCTCACAGGTCCAGGTGCTTGCCTGTAAGATTGCTGAAGGAAGGACAAAGTCCTCTTCCAGTCCCCTTTCACACCCCTTCCCTGATGTCCCTCTGTCCTTGTGACATACTTGTCCACCCTGGACTCCCAGACCTCCATCTTCCACCAAGGATGTTTCTTTAAAAAAAAAAATTATTAGCTGGGTGTAGTGGCGCACACCTTTAATCCCAGCACTCAGGAGGCAGAGGTAGGAGGACCGCCATAAGTTTAAGGCCACCTTGAGACTACATAGTGAGTACCAGGTCATCCTGAGCTAGAGTGAGATCCTACCTCGTAAAACAAAACAAAACAAAAAATATTTATTTACTTGTTAGAGAGAGAAAGAGGCAGATAGAGAGAATAGGCACTCCAGAGCCTCCAGCCACTGCAAACAAATTCCAGACACCTGTGACACCTTGTGCATCAGGCTTACGTGGGTACTAGGGAATTAAACTCGGTCACCAGGCTTTGCAGTCCAGCACCTGAACTGCTAAACCATCGCTCCAGCCCCAGCCTGGATGTTTCTGTGTCATGGGGCAGGAGGTCTTAGGAAGAAACCATCACTGAGTGGCCTCTCGGAGGAGGCCAGCTCCAGCCCCTTCTCTGGGCCCCAGGGGAGGATGCCTCCAGGATCAGAGGCCAGGAGGCACCATGCCATCAGCTTTTCAGTCATCTGAGGTCAGCAAGAAGTAGTCACCTCAGATGAGGTACACTCGCAGGACCCAGAGGCCGGGGGCATGAGGTGACTGTGTGAAGTGGCTCATAGCTCTGGCAGTGAGGGCCTTCTGTGCACTTGCTGGGCCCTTGGACGGTCTCACCAGCTTCCTCTCGGAAGGAGCACTGAGACACTGTCTTGCTAGACAGCACAGGCCCTCACGGAGTAGCTCACCATGGGATAAAGCTTGACATGTCTGCCTTCATTTTGAAACACTATAGGAAATAGCCAGTTTCCAGGGCTGGGGGAAAAGAGCTCCTCATAGGAGGTATATTTTAAACCAAGATGGCAAAGACGGCGACCTCACTTCCTCCTTCTTTCTGGCCGGGGTGAATTTTCCCACCAGCAGGCTGACTTGGCGGCTTTCTGGGACCTGTGCAATACTAGCTACGTCATGGAGCAACCGGCTCCTTCTTCATTCACGCTGACTGACCAGTCAGGGCTCTGGGCGGGCGGGCTTCCCCATCCAGTAGAAGTCCAGCTGCTACTCAGGCTTGCAGGTTTTCTAGCTCGTTCTGCCTCCCTTCCTCATCTTGCTGACCTCTGCGGGCAGATGTGCTAGTGACTCCAGGAGTATCTTCTAGAGAGCAGGAATACCTAACCTGCCCCACTCTTCTTTAAGGAAGAAGGCTGGAGAGATGGCTTAGCAGTTAAGGCACTTGCCTGCAAAGCCAAAGGACCCAGGTTCAATTCCTCAGGACCCACGTAAGCCACATGCATCTGGAGTTTGTTTGTATCAGCTGAAAGCCCTGGTGTGCCCAATCTCTCTCCCCCTCCCTCCCTCTCTCTCTCTCTCTCTCTCAAAAGGAAAGAAGGGAGGAACAGAGGCTCAAATTTAGTCCAGCCAGGCCTGCAGGCAGGGCAGCCAATCTCCATATGAGAACCACGATTGATGGTGGGGGAACTACATCCAGAAGCAGACCATCTTGTAGGATCCAGACTGGTCCCTTGGGCAATGACAGTGATGACAGATTAGCATCTGCCTGGCAGGACCTGAGCTGGGACAGCAACAGGCTGGAGCGCACATCAGTTAGGACTGCTTAAAGGGGTGCATCTCTTGTCCTGGCCTAATTCTTATGCAATGTAAACTAAAGCTGGAATTAGAACCTTAGAGATAACCAACTTGGGGCCCCTGGACCCGCTTCTATGCTCCTTCCCAGGATACAATTATTAAATGCCCTCTCTCACCATCAAGATGTCTTTTGAACTGGTGTACCGGAACAGGTGCTGAGCCTACCTTGATGGGGCTACTGGAGCCAAGGTTTTGCCGCAAAGCTCTGGTTAGGCTCTGATGGCATGGTGAAGGCAAATCCTTTCCCTGCTGGACTTGGTGGGAGGACGCCTGGGCGTGTGCCGTCACCACAAACCTCAGTGGCAAAAGAACAGGGGACAGGAAGGGAAGGAGCAGGAGGTGACCAGCCTTCAGCCTCTGGAACTTTATCCCCAAGTCCTGGCCATGGCTGAATGCCACAAATAACCCAAGACTTTCTCAAATGGGATCTAAAGTGCTCAGCAGAAGCGCTGGCTGCCAGGGCAGAGTGCGCGCACAAGGCAGCGCGGGCCTCCTTAATCTCCAGCATCCCACCCGGAGCCTGGGTAAAGCCCTCCGAGGAGGCCCCAGTTGCTGTCAGCAGCATGAGGGCTCAGTGAGCACAGGCGGCCCCTTGATGACTCCCCGCTATGAGCTATTCCCTTCCGGCTGGCAGCACTGAGAATTCACCCTGTGCCGAGCTCCTGGTTAGCCTTCTATTGAATCCATTACAGGGACATTTTTGGCAACATGGCGGCTGGACACTTCCCAGGATAGAGCCCAGAAGCCCCCAGGGGCCTCTGGACACTGCAGGATCAGCTGTGTGACACTGAGCAGATGCCTGTCCTCTGATCTTCTCACAGCCAGACTGGGACGCGGGGTTGGTTATTCCCTGGCAGATCCCTCCGTTCTGAGCCTCAGTTTCCCCATGCATTATTTACTGGGGACACTAAGTCAGAGTCATGGAAATGTTACCTTTTGCAGGTGCTGAGAAGCAACAGACAAAACTATGAAGTTGTGGGAAGAATTTGATGTTTCACATGCATTCCAGGCCCTGGGCTGCCCCTTAGCCCTGGCTACCTCCTGAACTAAACGGTGGCTAACCCCATGCATGACCAGTGTCTGCAGGGTTTCTCAGTTCACCCCAGACTCCACCACTCCCTCTTGTCTCACCCAGACCTGTCACCCCTTGTACTGCCTGTGTGGCCCCTGCAGATGTTTGGCGCGGTGACATGGGACAGCCGCCCCTCACATTCTTGAACCCCTGCCTGGCCATCTGTCAGGCACCCAGGCGCTAGGAGGAGCACCCTGCCCGCCACTGTGGAGACACCAGCGTCTCAGGCACACAGACAGCAGAGAGGCACACCCAGAGCTCGGCCTCCCATAATGACCATGTGCAGCAATAAAGACCTCGTTGGTAAACTCTGGGAAGGATCTTGCCAGGGAAGCTCTCTCCCCAGTAATTTCCTGATTGTGGAATTTCAGGGCTGGATGGGAGTTGGGCGGGAGGGGGGGGGCATCCAGACCAACCCATCATTTCCTCCAGGAGCACTGGATGACGCCTTGCAGGTCTGTCTTCTTGCCCACTGGAAGCTATAAACAAAGATTCCAGGCCAGCCCTGCCCCTGGGGCCCCCAAGCCCCACCAGGAGCTCCCACCTGCCTCAGCTGTGTTCTGTGTCAAATACACCTCCTGGTCCTCATGAAAACCCTCCCAACTGGTGCTTTTAAAATCCTCACTCCACTGCACACCTTTAATCCCAGCACTCGGGAGGCAGGAGCAGGAGGATGGCTGTGAGTTTGAGGCCAGTCTAGACTACATAGTGAATTCCAGGTCAGCCAGGGCTAGAGTGAGATCCTACTTTGAAACCCTGTACCCTCTCTTTCCATCCCCCCCCAAAAAAATCCCCAGTTTACCTGTAAAGACCTGAAGCTCAGAGAGGTTGAGGTCCTTGGCTGAGACTGGAGAGCCTTTCATCCCAGAGCTAGGGGCACCTCATGACCTCGGCCGGACACGCTACCAGAGCAGCTAAATTGGGTCTGTCTAGCCCCAATGCCAAGGTCCAGAAGAGAAGCAAGCCCACAGTGGGCTGGGAGGGAAGCCAAGGGGCGAGGCTAAAGATAGGGCAGACACAGAGTCCTCCCTCAGATAGAGATGCGAAGATATTCGGAGACATCCTTTGACCCTCATCAGCCTGGTGACGTGAATCTACAAGGATGCCAGCGACGCCCAGCCGCGAGCAGCCAGTCCTACTAACGGCAGAGTGCCACCATTCCTCGTGTTAACAAACCCCAGGGAAATCCCCAACCTAGGAAAATACCAGAGCTCCCCAAACTATCAAACAATCAAGCCTTTCCGTCATGGTTCCTGAGGTGACAATATAAGGCACGCCAGCAGAGCTCAGAAAAAGAATGAGCTCAGTACTTGTTACTACTAACTGTGGGGTCTGAGGAGCCAGGAGAGCAGCTTTACAGCTCAGCATACTCATCCTACGTCCGTCCATCTGTCTGTATTGAGTACCTGGCATGGAGCAGCTGATGTCCCGGTAGGGTGGGGAGTCACATCAGGAACATGCCTGGTCACAAATAGAACTGAGGTGGAGGACACAGGATGCAGCCAAAAAAGCAAGACAGGCTGAATGTCTCTGTGGCTGGGAAGAAGGAATGAATGAAGAGTGCTGGAGGGGCTGGCTGTCTGCGTGCAGCCATTATTCAGCGTAAATTCTGCAGGGAATCCTACCTTGCTGGGGGCGGACCCTACTGAGACAGCAGGGAAACTTTTAGTCCTTGCGATGGTGAAGTTTGTGTCAACTTGATCTGTTTAGGAATCCACAGACATTCCTCATAAGTGGGTCTCTGAGGTTGCTTCCAGGAAGGATTGACTAAAGGAGGAATCCTTCCCCCAGGGTGAGCCCTTTCCCCAGAGTGGGCGGCCCCTATAGGCGGGGGCTTTATCAAAAGAAGGTCTGGGAAGGAAGGTCTTCTCCTCTCCTCCCACCTGGCTGCCGGCTTGCTGTTTTCCAGTGTGGACTGGAAAGCAGCGTGGACTGAGGAGCAGCGTCTCTCCAGGACACCTCCAGGCCTTCAGTGCTGGACTGGGACGGCTGAGGCATCCAGCTTTGTGGACTGAGCAGCTACCGGGTTCCCAGATTCTCAGGCTTACAACCTGCTATTGTTTGACTGCCATAAACTAATCCAATAAATTCCCTTTTAATACAATTCATTCTACTGGTTCTGTTCCTCTCGGGAACCCTGACTAATATAGTCCCGGACACTTGTGGCTACTCGGGGCTCTACCTCACCCCAGCTCTGGAGGAAATCTGAACCAGACCCCCTGGACTCTCGCGACTGACCGCCCGCCGAGTCACCAATACGGAATGCTGGGTCCCAGCCCGGGCTTGCCTTTGCGGCACCAGGGCCACCTGAGTTTTGACCCTGTTCAGCAGAAAGTCCCTGCCAAGACTTGGTCCCCACTAGCTCTGCTCCACCACAGTGCAAAAGGACACTCCGTCACAGGTGGAAAGCTTCAGCAAACTTTGCTTCCAGTCCAGGATCCCCCTCCTAGGAACCTATTCCAGGAACTGGCTCAACGTTCAGCCAGCCTTGTGCCCAGAGATGTTTATCAGCATTCTATTTTTACCAGAAGAACCAGAATGCTTGTGTACCCACGTTAGGGACGTCATTAGGACAGGGTGAAGTGTGTGTCTCTCAGCCCAGCACTTGGGGGGGGGGGTCAGGAGTTCAAGGCAGACTTGGTTATTTGGAGAGCTCAAGTCCACTAGGGCTGCATGAGACTCTGTCTCAAATAAACAAACAGAAGTCTTTAGGAAAGTGTGATGGTTGATCTCTGGTTAGCAACCTGACAAGATTTGGAATCACTCAAGAGACAAACTTCTGGTCTTGACTGTGAGGAGTTTTCTGGATTACACACTAGCAGACTTCCTCCTGACGCCGTATTTTCCCCGCCACAATGAACTTCTCTTTTAAACTGTAAGGCGTAAGCCAAAAGAAACTTTCTTCCCCAAAGAGCTTCTAGTTGGGGGTTTTGTCCTAGCAATAAAAAGTACCTGGGCTGCAGTAAGCACTTCTCTTAATGTTCATACCCTTTTATTAATGCTACTCTCACTTTTGGTATAGAATCTTCTCTTTTCAGATGGCAGTGACATTGGGATGACTCAGAAGGTATCATGGTGCTGGAAAGAAGTGACCAGAGTGCCCAGTACTGTAATATCTCTATTATACCTTCCAAGGCTCGGGGTCTAATGCGGAAGAGGTGGCAAAAAGAATGTAAGAGCCAAAGGAAGGGTAGGACTCCTTACAACCTGCTCCCTCCAGACACAAAATGGCCTGGATACCCAAGACCTCACAGTGCCTGACACTACCTACACAAGACCATCATAAGAGGAGGAAAAGATCATGACATCAAAATAAAAGAGAGACTGATTGAGATGGGGAGGGGGTATGATGGAGAATGGAGTTTCAAAGGGGTAAAGTGAGTAAAGGGGGAGGGACGGACGGTATTACCATGAGGTATTTTTCATAATAATGGAGTTGCTAATAAAAATTTGAAAAAACATATAGAAAAGAAATTACCTGGGCTGGAGAGATGGCTTAGTGGTTAAGGCCTTTGTCTGCAAAGCCAAAGGACCCTGGTTCAATTCTCCAGGACCCACATAAGCTAGATGCTCAAGAGAGCACATCCAACTGGAGGTCCTTTGCAGTGGATGGAGGCCCTGGTGTGCCCCCCCCCTTGCCGCCTCTTTCTCTCTCTCTCAAATAAATAAATAAATAAAATATTAATAAAAAAGAAAGTACCAGATACAACAGGTAAGTCATGGGGACTGGAGAGATGGCTTAGCGGTTAGGGTACAATAGGTAAGTCATCCTACGGAAGGTCTGGCAATCTGTTATCAGCTGGACAACAGCACTGAGAAATATCGGCTCCAGTTTTATTGGGGAGGAAAGAAGATAACATTGCTGAGTCACAATTCCAGAGAAACAAAATGACCTGACACATTAAGACAGACAGGCAGTTTCCAAAAGGGTGGCTCTGTGGGAATTAGGGTGCCTATTTTTCATGGACTTTTCTGTTTTCTGCGCCTTTCTGAATCTCCTTCTGCAATCCTAGAGTACATTTCTGATTGAAAAACATGACCAACAAATTTATCTTAAATTAAAGAAAGATGGCACTCTAGAAATACCAGGGTGTGTCTGTCACAAGGAATGGTCCTGGTCACGTGGGGTGAAGAGGCTATGACAAGAAGCCATCTGTTCTCTGGCTCATGCTCGTCCCTGGGGCGGGAGGACAGTGGCTCAGGATGGCAGCTTCGTGCACGTGGAGCCTGGACACAGACTTAGGACCACCAGAGAACACTTTTGCCCACAGGTGGCATTAGCATTTGGCAGGTAAGTGGACACCCTGCTTCCTCAGCTCTTACAAAGGTAGCCTTGAATTGGAAGGTTGGCCTAGGACCCCAGGGAAAGTCTGTACTTGGAGAAGCTTTTAATTGAGGAGGCCCCTCTGCAAACAAGACAGACAGACCCAGCCCCTTCTCAGGACAAGACAGTCTCACTATACCTCAGTACTCATTCTAAGCCAGGCCTGCAGATTGATGTAGAAGAGGAGCCAAGAAGGTGGACAGAGCCCATGAAGCCCCCCCTGAGGCTCCCCAGCCATCCAGAGGCCTCCGCACGCACTCACCAGGGCCCCTCACGTGGATTGTCTGACACAAGGCTTGCTTCAGCCGGCCATGTCTTCCTCTTTACCCAGATGCCTGCCTCCCTAGACGCCACCACCAAGGGCCAGGGGGCTGATGCTGTAGGATTATAAGATACAAGTCAGCATGGAACAGGGAGAATTTCCAGCTGCGGGCAGCGGGGGCTACCCAGCATGGCATGAGGAAGCCAGCAGCCCAGCTCTGGGTACAGACAGCCCGGGGTGGTTTTCTGGACTCATAGTTTACACAGTTGGCATCCGAGTGGGCACTCAGCACTGTATGGCTTGGCGTGGTAGGTGGGCCTGTCAGTTTCTTAGAGCACGGTGAGCATGGGGCCAGCTCGGAGACGGAATGCGGGGAGGGGCAGGAAGCTATGTGTGTGGAAGGCCGGGGCTTTGCCATGTGGCGCACAAAACCATCACGTGCTCAGCTCTCAGGACAACTTGGACAACCTGGCCCTGTCTCCCCAGTGACCAGATGAGCAAACGGCGGGTCAGAGAGGCAAGAGACTTGCCCAAACCCACCTGAGTGCAGACTTGATATTGACGGGCCTCATTCTAGTCTCAGGGGCCCAGCCAAGCTAACCAAGGTGGACACTTGTATTGCCCTCTCTTGTAGTTTAGCCCAGGATGGGGTGATAGGTGCTTCACTGTGGGACTATGGGTAGAGGTGGACAGAGGGGAAGAAGGCAGATGCTGCCTGTTTGCCCACCTCCAGGCAGTGCTCTTCCCATCTGGAGTAAGGGTGTGGAGGTGTCCCTGTGCCTCTGAATCCCTTCCTTTGCACATTACTGTGCCAATATGAGCAAGGACTTTGGCATGAGACTGCTGGGTTCAAATCATGGCTTGCCCTCAGCTGCTGGGTAACCTCAAGCAGGTAACTTTTCTATGACTCAGTTTGCCCTGTGGAAAAACAAGGATCCAAACAACATAGGTTCCCATGACAAAGTGATGACAGGGTGTTTGCAGAGCCTTCCATGTAGCCAGGCTGGCACGTGACAAGCAGGAAACGCTGGCCATGGGAAATCTCGCATGAACACTGCCCACTTCCTGTTCCTTAGCCCCGTCTCAACTGCCTGGAGAAGTTAACAGTCAACCCAAGGCAAGGCTAGGGACTTAGCACTTGAAACTGGGGCCATTCCCAGACGTCAGAGGATGGCAGGCTGAGCTTGAACCTTCCTATCCAGCCAAACCAGGGCACCGGGTCCACCCTTATCACAGCTCCTTAAACCACTCCAGAATAGCAAATGTGAGGAGGGGCTTGAACTGCAGGTTCCAAAGATCATGCCCTGCCCCTCCCTAGCCTTCCTGCTGGGGTTGGTGCCCACACTTTAGCCATCCAGTGGCTCACTGACCCATTCACACAGCTGGGGGAGGCGGAAGGGCAGCAGACTGAGCAGGCTCTCCGGTAGGGGCTTAGGCAGCAGAGCTGGCAGCAGGTCCACCTGCACCCTGGAAGACCCTCCCGTCACTAGACCACAGGGGTCACACAAGCTGCCTTTCCCTATGGCCTGGAAGAAGTCAGGCCCGGAGCTCAACAAAAGGGTGTCCGTGGGCTGAACCCGCCCCCCCCCCAACCGTGTCTGTAGACAAGTGGCCAGTAAACAACCACAGCCACATGCTGCCACAGCTGCCAACTATGTGCCACCGTGGCAGAGCTGAGTAACCAGCAGCCAGTCTGGCGGGCAAAACCCTACGTGGTGACTGTATGGTCCTTTGCGGCAACCACTTGCCGTCCCTGCTCTGGGCTTCAAGAGCTCAAGTTCAAGACGACCTCTGAGGCAGTTTGGGGGGACAGAGCCCCCACAGTGAAAACGGGGGATGTCCTGGAGCCCGTCCTGGCACTTGGCTAGAAGTCCCAGAAGCATGTGGCTTCTGCTCAACCTGAGTCCCTCCCTGGAAAGAACTCCCCTAGGTAAGTTTCTCCTTTAAAAAAGCAACCGGAGGGCATCCTTAGAAAGGAGTTTCCTAGAATAATTCCCTTTTCTGGATTCCTTGAAGGATTAAACTTGATCCCCTACATAGAAACTTGGTGTGGGGTTGGTTAGCTCAGCCCGCCTTCAGGACTTAGGAGACTGAGTCCTGGGAGTCGAAAGGGGGCTTCCTCACTTCCAGGAACCCCGCTCCTGCCTTCTCAAGGGCATGAGCTCTCTGTTCACTCCTCATGGCTTCTTGTAAGTGCTTTAAGATCTATAACCCCCAGAATAAAATCTCCCTAAACAAACCCTCTGCTGTGTAGAGTTTGGTTCTTTGAGTGAGTTCGTAACAAAAGAGCCTGGAGGTCACTGACTCAGTGGAAATTCTGTGTGAATGTCATGACAGCCCAGCACCTAACTCCTAGGTTACACAAGGAGCCAAGGAAGGCTCTCAAAACACCCCAAGTTCCTGTGTCACACTGGCACATGAGAAATTGGCTCCATCACACTCAATACCTATACCACATTCATTATCTCCACCCAGGGGCCCACACGTCTTCAGGGGGTCAGAACCCCTCAGGCCAGTGTGGCCCAGTAAGACCATCAGTGAGTCAGGGCGTGGGACCAGCTGCTTTTCCAGTGAGCTATGCAGGGCCAGTGAGTTACTTGTAGGTGAAGGGACAAGGGACGAAGGGCCAGTCTATGCAAAGGGCAAGGAAACTGAGGAATTAGTGAGTAATGCCTTCCAGGGGTCTGCAGAGGCTGATGTGGGACCACAGGAAACATGCTGGGCACTGGGCAGGCAAGGCCTCTGTGGTGGCTTGATTCAGGTGTTCCCCATGAACTTAGGTATTCTGGTTGCTAGGTTCCCCAGCTGATGGCATTGGAAATTAAAGCCTCCTAGATGTGGTGTAGATTGGGGATGGGCTTATGGGTGTTATAGCCAGTTTCCCATGCCAGTGCTTGGCACACGCTCCTGTTCCTGTTGTCCACCTGATGCTGGCCAGGAGGTGATGTCCACCCTCTGCTCAAGCCATCGTTTTCCCCTGCCATTGTGGAGCATCCTCTCGAGTCTGTAAGCCAAAATAAACCTTTTTTTCCCCCAAAGCTGCTCTTGGTCGGGTGATTTCTACCAGCAATGTAAACGTGATTGCAACAGCTAGGGACCCAACTTTGTACTGCTGGGCCCTCAAGCTGCCTAGCAGAGGTACCGAGGTATGGCTTCCTAAGTCTCTGCAGGGTGATGTGGGTAGAGTGGGTGTGGAATCTGGGATCTCGTGGGGGAATATAATAGGCAAATGGCAGAAGGGGTTCTTATGAAGAGAGAAGTGGTTGTATTTGGTGACAGAGTACAAGTGTCCCAGGCGAGGGTACACTTGAGAATGTCCTGTGGACTGAAAGACAGGACTGCTCCTGTGTGAAGACAGGAAGGAGGTCATGAAAATCAGGACCCCCCGACCTGTCCCCACCAGGAACGGCCTGCCGATGGGGGACGGCAGCTGGCGGTGAGGAGGCCCGTGTGCAGAAGGACAGACATACAGACTGGAGGGACACATGGGACCAAGGGAAGGGGGATCCCAGTCCAGTATGGACTCAGAAGGCATCAAGATGTCACTGAGGCATGATGAGGGACACGGTGCCGTTGGAAGTATAGGGTCACCGAAGGCCACCATGGTCACTTTGACACACTCAGCCCCTGCTGCTCTTGACCATACCCATCGGCTCCACCTTCCTGTGAAACCCCAGAGCACTGTTCACCATGGGCCTCCCCCAGGCGCCCGTGCCCCGCTGGTGTGCTCCCCTGCCCCGCAGCTGCTCTCCCTGGTGTCCACACCCCTTGCACCCAGGCCTCTGGCGCTTTGCGTAGCTTTCTTTACGGGGTTCAGTCACTCCCATCGCGCCAAGGGTCAGCACTCCCCAAACCTCTTTCCCCTCCAATCTCCGCACCGACACACAATTATCATCTTCAGCAGAAATGTCACTTGAGGATCTTGCCAATGGCCTCTGGGGACCTTCCTCGGGCTTCCTTAACAAGCCCCAGTGCACTGCCTGAGGTGGAGACCCGTACCTTCCCACAGCTCACCCGGGGGGCGTCCAGGCTGAGAAGGCTGGGAAAATGCTCTCCACTCCAAGGGCCTGAGTCTGACTTCCTGGGGTGCCCAGACAGGTGCTGAGGGAAATCACTTGCTTCGCCAGCAAACAGTGGACTGCAGTCAAGAGCTGGCAGCAGCCTCGACAGGAGCTCCGGGAGAACAGGGGGCTGTCGCAAGCCAGGTCTCATCCGTGCCCTCACATGTGTGAGTGCGCTTCGTGCAGCCTCCTGAACACAGGGCCCCAGTGTCCTTCAGCCCGCGAGTGTTGACAGGACGTGGCTTTAAGAACAGGTTCCTCAGCAGTCTGAAGCTCAGAAGTGCCATGGAATGGGTAACCTTTGCCAGGGCGACCTCTGGGGTTTTAAAATTTGCCTTAGTACATGTAGTGTCTGTGCATCCATACACACAGTATGAACGTAACTGATGTGTGTGAATGGAAGTTTCCGGAAAGCAGCCACACCTACTTCGAATGTCCAGAAGACTCATCAGCTGATTCGAATTTCAGTGTGGAGAGGTTAGAATGTCTCAGGTCCAGTCAAATTACCTTGGGCTACCTGAGCCCCTGTGATGGCCTATTAGCATCCACTCTGGATCTGACCTAATATCCTGTGACCTAAATAAATCCTGTTGAAATGTATGAAGAAGGCCCCCAACCAACCTGAAAGATGCAGCAGAGATCTCTCCCACTTACCGGGGGTTCCACCAGTATATTTTCTAAATGCCCTCTTCAATGGCTTTCTTTTACTCTTTAACTATTAAAATTTCATGAAATTGTTACCACATGGAAATATGATATTAGGGCAATTTGAATCTGTGTTCTTAGGCCATAGCCACTTATATTTGGCTCCAAAATAATCTATTTCTTATTCTGTTTGATAAGAGAGCTACATATTTTGTGTGGACATACGCATATTAACAAACATAGTATTTACATGTATATGAATACAGTAAACATATCAAATGCACGTATATGTGCGTCTGTAGAAACACATCCATGACGTAGGCATTTCCTATGTGTCCGGCTATAGGAGTTTACACTACTGATGCCTTTGACCTGTAATAATCCTCTAAGTAGGTACGATCATCCCCTTTTACAAAGGATGAAAAAGACACAGGGAAGTTAAACGGCAAATGCTTCATGCACTCACCACACACGGACCAGGAGCAGCCCCTCCATCACAGACCCCTAGGCAGCTGACCTGACCTTGGGCTTCCAACTGCAGCCCTGGAACAGACGGAGTAGAGGGGGGAAGGAAGGCTGAAGGGGGCAGGAGAGGAAACTAGAGTTTTGTTCCAGCAAGTGCTTCTAGTGGGCCAAGAAGTCCTGAGGAGGAGGCCACAGTATGAGAGCCACGTTCATCCTAACGCTGTGACTTCCTCTGCCTTCCTACGCCCAGACTCAGGTGCAGCAACAGGAACTCCATTGTCCCTCAAGCCAAGCATTGAAGGGGTGTGGAAAGCTGCAAACACCACTTTCTCACTGATTTGATTTTCATTTAGATTAAGTAGTTTTCATTAAAAGGCTCCTGATGCTGGGCATGGTACGTCATGTCCTTTGTCCCAGCACGAGGGAGGCTCAGGTAGGAGGGTCATCTTGAATTCCAGGTCAGCCTTGCCCCAAGAAAATGAAATAAAATAAAATGCTGCTAATGTCACTATACAATAGAGAGTTGTTATTTGGAAATGACAAAAAAAATAATTAAGAATTCTTCAATGTTTCGTAACATGATGTGTATCAGGAGAGCTAAAGCACGTACGAGAGCTCCTGTCACCGTGTGGAGGAGCGCTCTGTGACCAGCAGACCTGAAAACTGCCTTTCCTCAGTAAAGAACACCTTTTGGACCTCACCTACAAACCTCCTGAATCTTCCTGGGGCTGGGACGAGGTTCAATGTGCATGCCCCCACGCGGGTGTGTGAGGACACCTTCAGTACCCATCTCCTCACCTGCCCATCCCCACAGGCTTTCATACAGACCTCTCAGAGACTGAGGAAGGGCGGAGGTGTCGACAGGGCCACTGTGACTCAGCTGACCTTTCTGCTATAGATGAGCTTGTCTCTGCCCTTGGGTGGATTCAGTGCAGCCAGGGCTACTGGATTCCGCTAGACCCTGAATCTCCCTGGAATGTGGTCAGTCCATCCCTTCAAGGCCCGAAGACACTAAGAATTCCCTAAGTCCCAGGTTCTGCAGAATTCCTATTTGTGGCACCCTGGGAGGAAGGCACAAAGGGTCTGCAGATATGGCAGACACCCAAAGTGACAGAAGGACTGCATGTGCTGCTTTTGCCCAGTAGGATGCCAACGGCCCAAGGTTTCAAGCTGACCTGAGACAGATGGGCCTCAACTCCAGTGTAAACCCACAAGCCGAGCTGCTGCGTTAATCCCATTAGTCCTCAAGAAACGGGAGGCTCCAGCAGTCACTCCCTTGCATCAAGGGATACTGATCCCACTTCCTGCTCCTTGTTTTCTTTTTTTTGGTTTTTCGAGGTAGGGTCTCACTCTAGCTCAGGTTGACCTGGAATTCACTATGTAGTCTCAGGGTGGCCTCAAACTTGTGGAGATCCTACCACTTCTGCTTCCTGAGTGCGTGTGCCACCACGCCCGGCCAGTCTCCAAGGCTCCTGTTGCTCCAGGACCCGGGCCCCATGGAAAGGAGATCCACGTGCCTGTCACACGATCCCACAGTGACTGTGGGAGCTCTTGGCCTTTGCCCCGGCCCTCTCCCAGTGTCACAGGGATCATCTTCCAGCTCCTGTCCTCTAATCTTCCTTCCTGGCTTCCATCCATAGCGAGGTCACGGTGACCAACAGGTGCCAAGAACCCTCACCTCCAAGCAGTCCCAGTCTCTCTCTCCTGGGTCTTGCCCCAGGGACACGGTTTATATGAAGGGAAGTGTCCTTAGATAGTGCAGGCCACGTGACAGGGATAAAGAAGATGTACACACTGATTATATTCACAGAACAATACAGGGGGGACCACAACTTCCAATCCATTTGCTGGATCTTTACACAACCACACAGTGCAATGATTGCTCAGGGCAATCCCAGAAACACTTGTTCCAGCAAGGGATTTGATGGCAAGAAGCCCCCCCCCCCCCCCCCCCGTCCCTCAGGAGGCTCCAAGTGGGGGAGTCCCTATCTGTGAAGGTGCTAAGAACAGCAAGCCAATTAATCCCATTCTGCTTGATGAAGAGAAAAACAAGTCTGTGTCCCCAGCTCCCCAATCCTTTCCTGTTCTCACCCCCACCTCCGCCCAACCCCCCTTCAAGCACAGAGGATAACTTTAGTGCCTGGGGAAAGTGTTTACACAAAGGCCATTGAGCAACATGGTGACGTGTCTGCCCCGAACAGCCTCTTGGACGTGTGGGACAGCACCAACACTGGCCAAATGGATCCCAGGCAGGCAGGCTTGCTTCCCCTCTCCCCCAACCCCCACGACCCTTCTCATTCCTCCTGCTTGTCTGGCCACTGGTTTCAGCAAGGGCAGCAGGCTTGCTCGAGCGTGTGTGCTTAACTGAGAGAGGCGCACTGATGTACTGTCTGCTCTGGCCAGCACTCAGAAGGAACCGTGAGCAACACAGGAGAGGGGCCCGAGTCACAAAGGCTCTCCAGAACTGGGGACACAGATCAGACGAGGTGTCTTGGGCTGGCTAGGGACTTAGAAGTTGAAGAGGGAAGCACGCCCCCAGCTCTGCCCAGCCCCCACCTGCCCAGCACATTGCCTTTGCCTGTGGCTGTGGTTTGGGTCCAGCAGCTGGGCTGGCCCTGGAGGCTGAGACCAGAGGAAGACTGCTGGGCTTCGACTGCAGATTCCAGTATGTTGGAAATGCAGAAGCAGGTGAGGGCTCCGCATCTGCATGGGTGAAGCACCAGCCTGGCTTCTGCCCATGGCCATCAACAGTTGTCCAGTGTACCAGGCAGGTGACAGGGGGACAGCAGGGGCTAAGAGGCGCTGAGAGAAGAACTCTGACTAAGATGGAAATGAGAGGGGAAGCATGTGTGCTGAATTTTGAAGAAGGAAGGACAAGTGAGATTAATCAGGAGGAGGAACAGCCCTCCAGGTGGAAAAGACACAGGCAAACCCCAAGGGCACCAGGTCCCTGAGGCATGGAAGACAGGAAGTACCTCCATCTCTAGTCACTGCAGTCCCCCCACCCCCCCCCCACTGTGAACTCAGGTTCCCCGAAAAAGCCACACCTCTGCTGAAGATTCTGCAAACTGGTGAGTGATAAGAACCCCAGTGAGAGGGGCTGGGGAAATGGCTCAGTTTAGCGGTTAAGGCGTTTGCCTGGGAAGCCTAAGGACCCTGGCTCCGATTCCCTGGGACCCAAAGGGGCACACGTGTCTGGAGTTTGTTTGCAATGGCTGGAGGCCCTGGCATGCCCATTCTCTCTCTCTCTGTCTGCCTTTCTCTCTCTAATAAATAAATCATTATATAGATAGATAGATAGATAGATAGATAGATAGATAGATAGATAGAGATATAGAATGTATATGTATATATATATGTTCCAGTGATAGTGAGAGTTGGAATGGAGCAAAGCCAAAATAATCTTTAGTCCCCCTTCATAGACAAATGCCTGTAATGCCTACCTCTATAACTGAACTAATACCTTTTAACTTCAAGCCAAACCTTGGGCCACATTAACAGACCATTAGCTTCCACAACCCCAAGTGGGAAAAAAAAAATACACATATATCAGACACCCATCTCAGAGACTTCCCAGGTTTGCTGTAACCGACCTACCTATGGTCTCCACTAAAAAGTGGTTTATGACTTGATTGTTCAAGACTATACAAAGTTGTTCATGTTACCATTTCCCCGGGGGTAATTAATTCACTCATGTCATTTGGGGCAAGCTGAGTCCATGTAGCCAGCCCAGTCACTCATATTTGGTACAGAATAAATAATGTCTTGTTCCTTCTGGGGCAAGAGCAGTGTTTTGCATAAATGTACACTTACAAGCTCTGTATATAAAACTGGCCACTAGACAGAATTGCAACAACCATGCCTCTAAGCATTTTTATGAATATTAATTTATTCAGGCTACCCCTGCCATTACCTAGTCTGTCCTTTGTAGATAAGGTGGAACTGGTACCCCACCCAGGGTGACACAGTGCTTCACAGGCCCTTGCTCTGGGATGAGGTGACAGCTGCCTAAGAATGGAGCCCTGGCAGTGTCTGGTTCACAGCGGTCCTGGTCCTTCCTGCATAGAACTTGGGTTCTGTCCCAGGGCTATCAGGGATGTGGCCAGGGAAAGGAGGCACTTGCCTGCAAAGCCAAAGGACCTTGGTTGGATTCCCCAATACCCAAGTAGGCCAGATGCACAAGGTGGTACATACATCTGGAGTTCGTTTACAGCTCCTGAAGGTCCTGGGGAGCCCATTCTCTCCCTCCCTCCCTCTCTCTCTCTCTCTCACTCCCACTCCCTCCCTCCCTCTTTCCCTCTCTCAAATAAATAAATAAAATGAGAAGCCTTTGCAGCTAAGGTTATCTGTAAAATCTGTGAATGTTCAAACACTTTATCAGCTGGACAAGACCAGAAGAAAAGATTAGTCATTTCTGAAGGACTCTGCCTATGGGGTAGGTTTCTAGAAGCACACAGGAAATTTCCACGTCCCCTCCCATGGCCCTTTCTTCCTCTAATCCTGGCCCTGGCCACAGGGGCGGGCTGGAAATGTGTACTTCCCTTCTTCATAAGGAAGTCTCTGGTGCGCCCGCAGCACTGGGAGCTGCCAGGGAGGCCTGACTCCCGTCCTTACAGCTCGCCATGCCCACCGTAGTGGCTCAGGATCAACGGTAACAGTCAGTTCTTTACTCAGCATTTGCTACAGGTCACAATGCGAGCAGGTGGACATCGCTGGCCCCCTATTACCCACGGATCTCAGAAAAGTGTGAAATACCGCAGGAGACAGCTTTCTGGGTTGGGTAGATTAGTAACAGACCTTGATAATTAATACAAGATGGGGAAAGGAGGCAACAGGTTCTCCTCCCTCCTGGCCTGGAGGAGTTTTCACCTTGGTGAGCAGACCTGATGAGCTTCTGGATAGTACTGGATACGCTATAAACCAATCAGCGCCTCTCACCTTCAACCAAACCAACCAATCACACACTGGACAGATAGGCCTTCTCCTCTTAGTGACATTCAATTCCCACAGAAACTATGGGGTTTTTTTTACAGCTCTGGAAGCCTCCTCATCTGTGAGGAGTTTGCTTATTCTCTCTTTTCTTTTTCTCCTACTCTAAAGAAATAAAATTTATTCTTTTTAAAATACTTTCCTGGGCTGGAGAGATGGCTTAGAGGTTAAGGCACTTGCCTGCAAAGCCAAAGGACTCAAGTTCAATTCCCCCTATCCACATACACCAGACACACAAGGTGGTCCATGCGTCTGGAGTTTGTTTGCAGTTGTCGAAGGCCATAGTGGGCCCATATTCTCTCTCTCTCTGCCTTTTGTTCTTTCTAAAATAAATAAATAATTTAAAAAATACTTTCCTGCCTCTCAATTCCTGAACTGGCAGAGAAAACCAACCCAGAACCCCTAGACAGTCTCAAGTGAAACACCAGCTAAACTCCCAGGGCTGGAACAAAGCAGGCAGTGGGGCAAGCCAAGTTTCCTGACCCCCAAGCTCATTCTCTTAAACCCTCTATAGCTTGCAAATCCATCTCCCTTTGGGGCGGGGAGGGCCTCAGGTCACCAAGAAACAAGGTTTGGAAGGAAAAGGTCACACGGCCAGCAGGCAGCGGGATCAGCCAGTCCCCAGGGCCTCGCCTCCTCCCTCGGGATGGCTGGGGACCAAGCCGGCCCTTTGAGGGCGTGGAGAGGGCCTGCCTGCCGTCGGCTGTGGGCTTGTCCAGATGGACGGAGGATAAGGAGATACCTGCAAAGCCTCTAGCGGGCAGCTGGCAAGAGCCCACACTCTGGAGCCCGCCCGGAGACCTGTGGGTGCTCGGGTATGCTCTGCCAATAGGCAGAAGGCAGAGGGCAGGATGGGTCCTGAGGACACTGGGGTCCCAGTGGAGGCTGCCAGGAGTGCAGCTGGCACAGGAGGGAAAGGACAGGAAATGCTGAGAGCTCATAGTGGGTGGACAATGGACATCCTAAGTGCAAACTCCAAGCTCCTGTCCTTGGCCACTGGGTTCTCAGGATAAGGACCATGACACAGCTCACTACAAACCTGTTGAATGAATGGTGTGTGAGTGAGTGAGCCTGTCCTAACAATACAACAGAGGTGTGTAAGACTGAACGCGGGGAGCAGTACTGCCAGCCCTCAGTCTTCCTCTCTGTGGTCACAAGTGGGCTTTCCCCTTTTGCAACCCACACTCAGAGAACTCCAGCGTCCTGGGGAAAAACTGCACAGACTCAACACAAACTCAGTTCATTCTAGGCTGCACTATGCTTAACCGTACTCCTGCTCCTGACCCCTTCCAGGTGTCTGCGGGATAGAAGAAACTTTCATGAAAAAATTAAGAACAAGGAGCTGGACGGATGGCTTAGTGGTTCAGCTCCTTGCCTGTGAAGGCTGAGGACCCATGTTCTACTCTCCAGATGCACAAAGGTGAGACAAGACAAGGTCGCACATGCCCACTAGGTGGTACAAGTGTATGATGTTCGATTGCAAGGGCTGAGGCCCTGGCACGCCTCTCTCGCTTGCTCTAAAATAAAATAATAATAACAAATGGTACAAGTGTATGATGTTCAATTGCTGTGGCTGAGGCCCTGGCATACCAATTCTCTCTGTCTCTCTCACTCATTCTAAAATAATAATAATAATAATAATAATAATAATAATAACAAAAAAATTAGGAGCAAGGATATGGAGAAGGAGCATAGCTACTGAGCCAGGCTTAGGAAACACACTATCCGCCTACTCATGGCCTGTGGGTAAGTTACTTAAACACTCTCCGCCTCTGTTCCATAAAACAGAGGAACAGCAGTAGCCAGGCCTGTTCCCTCCCTCTGTGTCTCCCCTCTTCCAGGGAGATGGGGCCCCACTCTGGGAGACCACTGCTCTCCTTTCCATGAGTATCAGTAAGGGATTCTCCAGCATCTCCCGCTGGCTGGCTGGCTAGGCAGGTTTGTATCTGAGGACAGCCAGGATGCCTTCTTATCTCAGGTTCCCGTGCCTGGCCTGCAGGCTATTGCTGTTCAGGCTGATGACAAGGTCTGCTGTTCGGAGAGGAGATAACTCTGAGGCCTGGCTCTCTGCAGGGCCACAGCACCGCTGGGAGGAAGGAAATACACCGGGGGCCTGACTTGTGATCAACAGTCCCCTGCCACCTTCACCTCCGCACTCCCCTCTCGCTCATCAGCAGTTAGGTCAGGCTCTGCGGAAACCTGGCATTGGGCCTGTGGTGCCCACACATGCTGTGTCTCTGCCCTCCCCCCGCTCCACAACCTGCCATTCATATACCTACCTCTCTTGTCCTTCCTCACCCCTGGCTAGGATGTGAACCCCCCAGACTTTGGGCTAGAATACCATCAGGATCTCCAAGAGCTCACAAACACTTGTGGACCCATGAGGGAAGCTGGCATTTTCCAAGTGTATTCTGCTGGGAGCAGGGGATGCAAATGCATTGAAATTAAGGTCTTCTGCCAGTGCAACTTTTCCAAGGAAGCTCCAGGACAAGCGCCCACCACGAGCTCGGCAGAGGCTCCGTTCTGAAGTTCCACACCCGCCCTGAGCTCAGGCCACGTGCCCAGCACAGCCAGCGCTGGGTGTCCCTTGCCTTCACACGTGCACTGGCATACTGTGCCGGGTATGTGTGCACTTCCTCTTACAGGACGGGGCCACAGAGCTGGGTGTGAGCGAAGGTGCCCACCAACAGTCCACTAGCTTGCCATCACCAGGGCCAGGGCCCAGGAAGCCTCGTAATGAACACGCCCTCGGTTATGGTGTGGTTGGGAAATGTCCTCCTTTAGTCTCACGTCTCCAGCTGGTGGTGCTATTTGGGGAAGCTAGGGAACTTTTATGGATGTGGGTCATGGGATAGGAGCCTCGTGGGTTTTTCTCCCTCTCTCTCTCTTTTCTGATCTGCCCAACTGTGAAAATGGGAGCAAGCTCCTGCTTCCACAGCTGGAAGCAGGGTGGATTGTAACCCCCTAGCCTGGCAGCCAAAATAAATCTGCCCTCCCTTAAGTGGCTCTTGTCAGGTTGTGGTGGTTTGAATGTTCATTAAGATTAAGACGTCTACTTGGTGCCGCCAGCTGGTGGAGGCTTTGGGAGGCGGGGCCTTGCTGGGGGTGCGTCACTTGGGGCAGATGGCGAGTTTTGTTTTTGTTTTTGTTTTTTAATGAGAGAGAAAGACAGCAAGAATGAGACCTTTGCAAATGAACTCTAGACGCATGCACCACCATGTGCATCTGGCTTACGTGGGTCCTCAGGAACTGAGCCTGCATCCTTTGGCTTCACAGACAAGTACCTTAATCACTAAGCCATCCCACCAGCCCAGATCTTGTGGATGATGAATCCAGCCCAGTCAGTAAGTGTTCAGACCCAGCCACTTGAGACAAGATGTCTGCTGTGGCCTGCCCCTGCCAAAATGAAATGCCCCCTTGAGACATAAGCCAAAACAAACCCTGACCTCCCATGTCCCAGCAATAAGAGGGTAACTGAGACATGGGTATTGAGTCACAGTGTCAAAAAGAAAAGTACCCAAAGCCGGGCGTGGTGGCATACGCATGTAATCCCAGGCAGAGGGAGCAGGATCACTGTTTGAGTACCACCGTGAGACTGCATAGTGAATTCCAGGTCAGCCTGGGCTAGAACAAGACCCTACCTCGACAGAGCAAAAAAAAAAAACAAAAAAAAAAAAACGTACCCAAGACACCCATGGTCTGTTCTGCTTTTCGTCCTGTGTGTGTGAGGAGCTCCTGGACCTTCCGCTCAGGCAGCACTCCGACAGGTGCCCACGGTGAGTGGCCCCTTTCCTGACTGCATGATCTGTCACCATTTTGTCAGCTTCTCAGGGTCTCAGTTTCCTCATCTGTACTTGGCCTCTGGGTTTGGGAGGGAATTAGCCAAGTAGCTTTATTTTCAGGTTCCGGGTCAGAAGATGGCCCAAAGAGGGAACCAAACAAGATGTCACACCACCTGTTTCAACAGAACTGGGACTCAGCCTGTGATCCAGTCCCATCCAAGTAGCTCTCTCTCGCCCCCTATTCAGGTGTGCTAGCCTCTTCCCGAGCCCAGACCCATCAGCGCTCTCTAACTCACCTGAGCCTGAGGGTTAAGCACACTATAATACAACCGTAAATAGGAGTGGAGAGATGGCTTAGCGGTTAGGGTGTTTGCCTACAAAGTCAAAGACTCCGGCTTGATTCCCCAGGATCCACGTAAGCCAGGGGCACATAATGGAGTCCTAGCACAGCCATTCTCTGTCAAATAAATTTAAAAAAAATTATAAAGGCCTTGGGTGGGAGCAGCTTCCTCCCTTTCCTCTTCTTTTTGGTTGCTCGTCTTTCCAAGCCTGAATCTCAGGGGTCCCAATACAAGTAGGGCCATGTCTTTCCAACTCTGGCAAGGATATTGTAAGGGTCAGGAGTGACCAAGACCAGGCAAACCACTCGGAGGCAAAGAGGAAAGCTTTCCTTCGGGAAAAGCACAGGCTGCCAGGACTGACTCGCGAGAGCGGAGCACAGCCGACCTGAGATTCCGGACAGTGGGCTTTTCAGTGCTCTTCAGTTGGGGGAAGGTGAGGAAGGGAAAATTGAATTAAAAACAAAAAAGGTTTCTAGCCAGTGTCATGGTGCATGCTTTAATCTCAGCATCCAGGAGGCTGAGGTAGGAGGATCACCATGAGTCTGAGACCACCCTGAGACTACATAGTGAATTCCAGGTCAGCCTGGGCCATAGTGAGACCCTACCTCGAAAAATAAAAAAAATAAAAAAAAAAAAAAAAAAGGCTTCTTTAGGGGAGATTTAAGATAGCCAGGGTTAAGATAGCCAGGGTGTGACACCAGAACAGTGAGCAGGTGACTTACAAGATAAGGAGGCAGGAAATCATGGGAGGGGGGGCGGGCATTGTTAGGCAAGGAAAGGATAAAGGCTGGGTGGTTTCTTGAAGAATGTGGATGACCCACTTCCTTGCGTCTGTCTTCATCCTGCTGTCTTTGGTGACTACATTTTGGGAAGCCTATCTTGACCTAACAGGTATATTTTTTTCTACTCCCTTATTACCTTTTAGTTTTTGTGTGTGTGTGTGTGTGTTTTAAAAATATTTATTTATTTATGTTCAAGGCGAGAAACAAAGAGGGAAAAATGAGCACACCAGAGCCTTTAACCACTGCAAATGAACTCCAGGTGCATGCACCACTTTGTGCATCTGGCTCTACATGGCCACTAGGGAATTGAGCCTGGTCATTAGGCTTTGCAGGCAAGTGCCTTGAAAGCTGAGCCATTTCCCCAGCCTCTACTTTTTAGTTTTTTAAGCTCTGGCTTTTTCCTAATTTCCCTACCTGAAAAACAAACAAACAAAAGAATCCTGTCACCTCTGCCTCTATGCCCGTGCTCAGCTTCCCACATGAGGACTTAGGGAGCATTCAGCTCACTCCTTCCATTGAACTCCCCTGAATAAATGTAATAGTTTACACTCTATCCTTCTCTGTCTGTTTATTTCAATTCTTTGTTAAAACAAGATTTAAACAAATAACAGAGTCTAGAGTTCACAAACTTTTGCTGAACCCTCAAAACCCTGTTACATGTTGACATCAATAGTAACAGAAAATAAAGGGTCTAAGACAGGGCCCAAATCACATTTTAGTAAATGTGGTAGTTGGAACGGTGTTCAGTCAAGAATGCCATAACCATAATTTCAGGAAAGTTCTGGCATAGGTGTGAACACTGTAGATGCCATGTGTGCACAGGCCACTTTAGGAATAATCTAGATGCTGTGGACAAGTATTAGTGGGTATGTAAACGTCTGTGTGCACATGGGTGTGTACCCATGTGCATTTGCCCTACACCACCCCCCCCCACGCACACACTGCCTAGCACCACGCTCAGGGCGTGGAGGGGCCATGTGCACACCCAGGACCACACGCTCCCCAGAGAGGCACAGAAGCTGGTGGGGAAAGGGCGATCCCCCAGAAAGCCCGGGCCAGCTTCAGATGTGCATGGAGGGCGCACAAAGCAAGTGGCTCGTCGGATCTGTCTCCTGGCTTCACACATGCTTCACAACACAGCAGCGGTCAGGCCAGGCCTTCCCTGGGATGACACACTTGCCACTGAAGGACGCTCCCATCCCAGGGTCTACTCACCAGTTGTCACAAGAACCCAAAGCTCTGTCTCAGGAGAAAGAGCGACGCCCCCGGGAGCCTCAGCAGGACAGTGTCCCTTCCAGGGGCACACCTCGTCCTGCAGAGCCCTCCGTGCTACAGGAAAAGAGAGCAACTCCACCCGCTGTGTAATTCAGGGACGATCTGGAGAAGACGAAACACCTCTCCTCCCCCACTCAGTCCCACAGCCTAAGTAACAGAAGAGTCTGGAAAAGACAGCACATTGCCTCCCTCGCGTGGGGGTTGTTAGTCACTCACCTCCGGGGGCTGAGCCACTGTCCACCTCTGCCCTCACCCAGATGGTCCTGCCCTACTGCTCCGAGCCGCGCCGCGCCGCGCTCACCACTGGCCCTGCAGGGGACCACTGCCTCTTGGCGCCATTGCCAATTCGGGAAGGTCAGACCTGAGGATGAAAGACAGACAACACACGCTGGCTCTAACACTCACCCCATCCACCACCCCTTTGCCCAGATGACTCAGGATGATGACAAGGCATCCTGCCAGCTGTCCACTCCCTCACCCGGACGTTCCTGCTGCACAGGCACCTCCTCTGCCCCTCACTCTCCGCAGGGCAGAAACATGCACTCAGGAGTCTCAAGGCGATGGAACACAGGATGTGGGGGACACTTGGGAGAACTAAGGAGGAAGTGACCGAGTCAGTATAAATAAAAAGAATGTGAAATAATAGAGGAGTGGTGTGTGTGTTGGGGTAATTAACTTAGCCACTACCTGAACAAGGTATAAATGTGATGCCATTTAAAAAATACTTATTTTTTTATTATGTATTTGAGAGAGGCAGACAGAGAGACAGAGAGAGAAAGAAAGAATGGGTGGGCCAGGGCCTCTAGCCACTGCAATGAACGAACTTCAGATGAAGCACCACCTTGGACATCTGGCTTTACACAGGAACTGGAGAACTGAACCAGGCCACAGGGTCCTTGGGTTTTGTAGGCAAGTGTCTTAACTGTTGTGCCAGCTCTCCAACCCAAGATGCCATTTTTGTAAGCCCAAAAGGCTTGAAAAATAGCAGGGAAATGTCTCAGCAAGTAAAAATGCTTGCTGCACAAGCATGAGAGCCTGAGACCACTTGAATTTTTTTGTTCAGTTTTCATTTATTTCTTTGAGATCAACAGATAGAGAAAGAGGCAGATAGAGAAAGAGAGAGAATGGACGCGCCAAGGCCTCCAGCCACTGCAGACCAACTCCAGATGTGTGCGCCCCCTTGTACATCTGGATAACATGCGTCCTGGGGAATCGAACCTCAAACCGGAGTCCTTAGGCTTCACAGGCAAGCACTTAACCGCTAAAGCCATCTCTCCAGACAGACCACTTGAATTTTATTCCCTAGAATCTATATAAGCAACTGGGTAGGGCCATGCAGGCTTGTAACTCCAGTGCTGGCTGGCAAGCCAGCCAGTCTGACCAAACACAGCAGCTTCCAGGGTCAGTTAGACAGTGTCCATGTCAAACAAACAAGCAGATGAACCGACAGGGAAGGACACCTGATATTCTTCTCCCCTGACCACATGCCTGCACACACCACACATACCACACACTCATTCCAAAAAAGAAAAAAAAGTAAGGCTAGGGGAAAGAATTTCCAAGGGCCAAAAACGAATGTGATACATGTCACTACGAAAGTGAAGATTCCTCAGACAGTGAGGACAACAGCAGAGCCTCAGCGGAGTTCTCACCCAGGGCCCCAAGACCAGAAATGAGTGTCCCACGCACTTTCTCCTGACATCATTGCGGCGATGTGATGTGATGACACGATCCCCATGTCACGGACGGGCCACTACGGTCTGAAGAGCATCCATGAGCAAACTGGCCCAACAGGGCCAGGGCAGTGACCAGAAAGAGGCCACCTGTACATCCAGCACCTCTGCCTCGCCTGAGACTGGATGGAGTCGAGCTCTCCACCCTTGAAATCTGAGCTTGGCGTTGGCCTTGCTTGGGGTCAATGGCACAACAGCAAATGTGATACAAATAAAGGCTCAAATGGTGCTGATGTACAGAGCAGGGTATGTACAGCTCAGTGGTAGAGCACATGTGTAGGATTCCTGAGGTCCTAGGTTCAAACACCTGAGCGTGCATGCTTGCACACACACACACACACAGACAGAGTATTTATGCATTGAGTTTCTCCTTCCTCTCTGCTGCCTCTGACCTGACCTGGGCTGGCGTGTGGAGAAGAAACAGAGTGGGGAGGCTCAGGGCTCCCCAGGCAGCCCAGCTGAGCCCCACATTTGGATGTGAGACCATCACAGGCAAGGAGGCCCCTGCCAAGCCAGGCAGATGAGAAGGAATGTATTTACCCAGGGCCGGAGAAACAGAGCTGTGGCTGTGCCGGGCCCTGAGGGAATACTAACCAACACAGGCCCCCTGGTTCCTCCCCAGGGTGGGCCATGGCAGCTTAGGAAGCAGAGCAGCCTGTGGGTGGTGGCAAGGAGGTAGAGCTGAGGAGGAGGAGAAAGACCTGAGAGCAGTTTCAATGCACAGTGGCAGGATGAGAGACCCAGGGAAGCCAGGTTTGTCCAAAGGACTGGTCTGGCTCTGAAACCGCATTGCGTGGTGACTGTAAACAGTCTACTGGGAGCTGCTGATGGGGACAGGATGTTTACATGGATGACACAGGAAGGGGGTTGGAGCGAAAGCCACGGAGTTCAGTGTCCCAGTGTGGAAGGCCACAGAACACGCACCTCCCAATCCTGTCTACTACAGTGAGTTTCAGGGGAAGGAGCCCCAGCCGCAGCCTCCGGACCATCTCACTAAATCCATGGCAGAAGGGGTCTTGCCTCTGAGCAGCAGCTGGAGGGGCTGCGCCAACCTTAACTAGGTCTCCCCTCAGTGGCCTGCACCCTCCCCTCTCCTGCCCTGGCTTCCCAGGAGCCCTCCACATTCCGTCATATGCAGCACTTCCCAGGACCCGCCCGCTGACTACAGTTCCCAGCATACAGTGTCTCCATAGGACCCTTCCCCTGGCCTTTTAAACCACCACCAAGATGAGGGGCTTCCTCCTGGCACACGGAGGAAGTCAATCACTTTATTTTTCTTTTTGCAGTACTGGGAATTAGAGCCAGGGTCTCACGCATGTTACGCATGCACTTGACCAACGGAGCTACGTCCCCAGACCAATCACTACTTTTTTTTTTCCTTGAAGTAGGGTTTCACTCTAGCTCAGGCTGACCTGGAATTTACTATGTCATCTCAGGGTGGCCTCGAAATCACGGCAATCCTATCTCTGCCTCCCAAGTGCTGGGATTAAAGGTGTGTGCCACCATGCCTGGC
Source organism: Jaculus jaculus (assembly GCF_020740685.1). Classification (NCBI taxonomy): domain Eukaryota; kingdom Metazoa; phylum Chordata; class Mammalia; order Rodentia; family Dipodidae; genus Jaculus; species Jaculus jaculus. Next base: position 205,031,962 of record NC_059103.1, on the reverse strand, counting down.
TCCAATCACTACTTTTCACATGACAGAATGTAAATTAGAAATGACTCTTCCTTTAAGTTCATTTATGTGCTTTTTTCTCAACTCTAAACTGGGCTAGGGGCTTATCTTGGGGTACCTATGGCTGGCTGCCTTGGCTTGGTTCATTCATTTATGCAGCATGAATTTCTCTCCTCCAGGTGTCTCATCAGCCCTACCCTCCTAGAGCTCCCTAGACTGAGCCTCTCAGCAGAGGGGGAGGGTCTGCACCTCACCATCACTCTCCTCCCCCACGCCCATCCACTGCTTATCATACTGAACAATATTGGATTTTATATACCTTACTGAGGAGACAATAATCATTGTCAAATGAAGAATAAATGAACAAGAGATGAATCTCTGAATATCAATCAATTAAGAGTGTGCCTGTGAGCTGGAGAGACGGCTTAGCGGTTAAGACACTTGCCTGTGATACCTAGGGACCCAGGTTCAACTCCCCAGTACCCACATAAGCCAGATGTACAAGGTGGCACATGTGTCTGGAATTTGTTTGCAGTAGTTAGAGGCCCTGGCACACCCATTTTCTCTCTCTCTCAAATAAATAAAAATTTTACAAAAGAATGTGACTGTACTTGAATTGGGCTGTGGTGGTTTGAATGAAATGAGCTAGCAGGCTCAAGTGTTTGGAATACTTAATCCTCAGCTGGTGGGAATTAGGGAAAGTTGTGTGGCCTTTGGGAGGTGGACCATTGCTGGAGGTTCATTGCTAGTGAGTAAAACAGCCCATCTCCAAGCTCAGTGCTCAGACTACTTCATTCCTACTGCTATGGAGATGTGACCCAGGACCCTGCTCAGACTTGCCATGCTTCCCTCCCTGTGAGGAAACTTCCCCTCAGATCTATACACTAAAATGAACTCTTCCATAAGCCACTTCGGTGCAGGTGTTTTGTCCCAGCAACAAGAAGGTAACAGCTATATGGGCCTTATGTAGATCACATGTTACTAAATAGTTATATTTTCACCATAAAGATCCGTGGCTGGAGAGATGGCTCAGTGGGTAAAAGCACTTGCTTGCAAAGCCTGATGGTCATCGTGAGATTCCCCAGAGCCCACATAAAAGTCAGATGCCTAGGGTGGCACATGCATCTGGAGTCCATTGGCAGTGGCAGGAGGCCCTGGCATATCCGTACTCACCTTTCTGTCTCTTTCTCTCTCAAATAAATTAATGGAAAATATAGGTATGGACCGAGCTGCACTGTGCATATGTATGACTAGAGATGTCCTGGTTGCTCTGTACCATAACACATAAACATGAGAACGAGGCTGACATGCAGCTCTGCTCCCCTCGGAGCATCGGTACAGCTGGCACCTGTGGCCACCAAGCCAAGCCTGGGATTCTCCTTGGAGCAATGCAACCCTGGTCTTGAGGTGGCTTTTACAGTGTGAACGCAGAATAACACTGAAGGCTCATGGGTCAAACGCTTAGCTGCCCTCTGAAGAGCTTTGGGGAAGTGAGTGACTCTTGAGGTTCTCACTTTGTCAATGGCTATTTCCACGGATTATTTATTTATTTATTTTTAAAGATTTTTAAATTTTTATTTATTAGAGACAGAGAGAGGGGTAAGACAGAGAAACAATAAGTGAGAATAGGCGCTCCAGGGCCTCTAGCCACTGCAAATGAACTCCAGATGTATGCGCCACCATGCACATCTGGCTTACGTGGGACCTGGAGATTCGAGCCTGGGTCCTTAGGCTTCGTAGGCAAGCACCTTAACCACTAAGCAATCTCTCCAGCCCTCCACTGATAAATTTGATGGAAACTAGGAAGTGGGGTTCTCGTTGGAGGAAGCAGGTCACTGGGAACCAGTTTTCAAACTATGTTTCTTGTTTCCACCCTCTTCCCGTTCCTCTCTGCTTCCTGGCTGCCATGTACTGAGCAGCCTCCTGGGTCACATGCGCCCCCACAGTGCGCTGCCTCCCCTCGGGTCCACTGCGCCGGAGTCAGCCGCCATGCACTGAAACCATGAGCCACATTAAATTAAACCTTTCCTCCGCAAAGCTCTGCTCAGGTACTTTCTCACAGAGATGGAAAGGTGACTAAGAGTTGCCAACTGCATCAGATACCAAACTCTCTAAGACTTAGGACCCAAGCAAGAAGCTGTCATTTAGGGCTGGAGTGATGGCTTAGTGGTTAAGGTGCTTGTCTGCAAAGCCAAAGGACCCAGGTTCAACTCCCCAGGACACACATAAGTCCAGATACACAAGGTGGCACATAAATCTGGAGTTTGTTTGCAGTGGCTGGAGGCTCTGGCGTACCCTCCCCACCCCCCACACACACACTCTCTCTCTCTCTCTCTCTCTCTACCTGCCTATTTCTGTATCTTTCTCTCCCAAACAAATAAATAAATAAATAAGTTTTTTTAAAAAAAAGAAGCTGTGATTTAGAGGCAAGAAACATGCCTCCTGACAAGCTGAAGCACAGATTAGGATAAATTCCAGCCAAACAAATCATGCTTACGTGCTTCTTTCTCCTGCTCCGGGTACACAAGTCATTCTTGCTTTGACCCCATTAGTGCATCTGCCATCCACAGCCCCCTTGCGCCACGGGACGTGCCTTCCACTTCACAGTACCGTACAGTAAATCTCACGAGAGACTGTTTTCCAATTTTGTACCTTCCCAGGGCAGGGCAGGGCACTGGACATAAAACTCAACATCATTCCTGGAGAGACACAGCCAATTTGCCTAATAAATCATAGCTTTTCTCATCCAAGCAGAAAATGGTCATCTGAATGGCTGAACACTGGCCAGATACCAGTGTTGCCCTGGCACGTTACAGGACTCTGCTCAGAGCCCCGGGCATGCTATGTTCCAAAACACCATGGCGGCTTCTCGGGGTGCCACACGGGAGGCAGCTGGGTGATTTTTAGAAATGTTGCCTTCTCTGGGACTTACTCGTTGGTAAGATACAAAGTGTATCTGCTCCAGCTATTGGCAGGACCATATTGAAAATTAAATGGATTAAAAAGAATATGACCTTTTGCTTTAAAACAACAAAGTGTAGCCGGGTGTGGTGGCACACGCCTTTAATCCCAGCACTCGGGAGGCAGAGGTAGGAGGATCGCCATGAGTTCAAGGCCACCCTGAGATGACAGAGTTAATTCTAGGTCAGCCTGAACCAGAGTGAGACCCTACCTCAAAAAACAAAAAACAACAGCAACAAAAACAAAGTGGGACTAGAGAGATGGCTTAGCAATTAAGGCGCTTGCCTGCAAAGCCTAAGGACCTGGGTTTAATTCACCAGTACCCACATAAGCCAGATGCACAAGATGGCATGTGTGCTTGCGGTTTGTTTGCAGTGGCTAGAGGCCCTGGTGCACCTATTCTCTCTCTCTCTCTCTTTCTACCTCTCTCTCACAAATAATAAATAAATATTTTTAAAAGCAATAACGTGGAACACTAGCAGTAGTAGCAGACAGTACCTTTAAGTGCTGACTAGCACTTTCCAAGCTGTCATCTGTCATTCAACCTACACTTCAAAGCCCCATTTAATGCTCATAATGGCCCGTGGGGGGGGGGGTATGCTCACACGTGTGAACATGCACTGCTATTTTCATCATTTTGAGGCTGAGTATATGGAGACTTGAGATTATGTAACTTGGTCACAGTCATATGAATAGTATCTTCTAGAAACTGAGATAGAAACTAATATCTAAGCTCACTTGTAAAGAAGTCCAGGACGAACACAGCTTACCTCATGTGAGCACTTGGAAGGCTCCGCCTGGGTGGGGCAAGAGCGGTCCTGGGCACCACTTTCAAGAAGTGCACTGTGTGGGAAGGAGGCCCAGCCTAGCGCAGCGGTTGCCCCCCAACACACACACTGCTGGGCGTGACGCCCAACCAGCAGCAGCTCCTAGAGGGGACGGCAATTTTCATCCCATAGCTTCAAAGGGAAGTTTCACCATGGCACAGAAAGCAAGACCTGAGTAGGAAGGAGGCTTACCCTGCCACTCGTCAGCAGCGAAAGTGAGGCAGCAAGCACTGGCAAGTGGGTCAGACTATAAAATCCCAAAAGTCATTCCCAGCGCTAAACCTCCTCCAGCAAGGCTGTGTGTACCTCTTAAGGGCTCTGTCGGCTGGGGATTAAGTATAAGGCTTGATCACAAACACGTAAAACTATGGGAGACATTTTAGGCTCACTCCACCACACTTAGACCCGAGGAACGACAGCACTCTGTGCCCTGTAGACAACTGAATGGGATTTTCCCAACCGGAGTTCGGGTCAGAACAGGACCTTGTGGAGAATGGAAACGCAGGGAGATTGGCTGGATCCGTGTGCAAAGGGACTAGCCAATGAGCAAACAGGGTAAGCAGAGAAGCCGGTGAGGGTTGGCAGGGGAGGGAGGAGACCTGGAAAAGTCTAAGGTGCCCAAGGGCGGTGATGCCAAAGGTAGGAACAAGCTGAGTGAGTAGTGGGAGGGAACCAGAACGTGGATAATGATGGTGACCCCAGTCCTGCCCTGAAGGAGAAATGGTCCAGAACATGCCGAATATGGCATCCCCTGGAGGACACTCTCGAAGGATGGGAGAGGACAGACAGACGTAGGTCAGAATGCACAAAGGCCACTGCACACTCGCTGGAGTGGATCCCTCCAAGATGTGTGGAGAGTGCTGGGATGCTGTGCTGTCCACGATGGTGAGCCTGGAGGCTGCTCCTGGCCCACCTCTGGCGTGCTGAAGGGCAGGGCAAGCCACTTCAGTGTGACAGGGACACCAACATCCTTCAAGGGCTGAGCAAGGGCACCTGTGAGTCTGACTAGAAAACAAGGCCGAGGGTCCTCTGTTCCTCCTCCAGCCGCTAGGGCCTCTAATGCTCAGCAAACACACCTTGATGCTGCAAAGCCAGACAAAGCTCTAGGCTTCAATTCAGATGGTGTGACGACGGTTTCAACGTGTGTCCTCCATGGACTCAGGTGTTAAAATTAAGCTTGTGACCAGGCAAGGTGGCGCACTCCTTCAATCCTGGCACTTAGGAGGCCAAGGTAGGAGAATCGCTGTGAGTTTGAGGCCAGTAAGACTACATAGTGAATTCCAGGTCAGCCTGGGCTAGAGAAAGACCCTACTTCAAAAAGCCAAATAAGTAAATAAATAAATAAACTTGTCACTTGGATCTCAAGCCACCTGGCTGAAGGAGGTGTCAGATCCTGGAGTCCAGCCGACAAACTGTGTCTGGTGTGGGCTGGAGCGATGACTCCGCAGTTAAGGCACTTGCCTGCAAAGCCTAAATACAGCAGTTTGATTCCCTAGTGCCCATGTAAAACCAGATGTACAGGGCGAGTTCATCTGAAGGGCCAGAGGCCCTGACACGCCTATTCTCTCTTTGACTATATCTGCCTCTTTCTCTCTCTCAAATAAACATTAAAAATAATTTTAAAAACTGTGTCTAGTTTGGACATTCATCCCAGCAGCGCAGAGCTGTCTACTACAGATGCTTAGGGAAGGTCCCAACCAAGTAGGACTTGGTGACCTGCTGAGCCAGTGTGGACCGAGCGTCCACTCAGCAAGTCTACAGAGTCTCAGCCGGGACAGGGGCTCCAGGGTGGCTGAGGAGGAGGGTCAGAACAGGTGAGGCGAGTGACGGAAGGTCACTGAGCATACTCTTTTAGCAACACCGTCCCAAGCACTGCCCGCGTATCCACTCACTTCATGCTCTGTACCTGACTCCGAGGCCACACAGCAAGGCAGAGACAGAAGGAGCACTTGCCGGGCAGCCGGGGCAGCGCATGCCTGCCTTTAAACCCGGCGCTTGGGAGGCAGAGGCAAGAGGATCACCATGAGTTCAAGGGCACCTTGAGACTACGTAGTGAGTTCCAGGGCAGCCTGGGCTACAGTGAGACCCTACCTCAGAAAAACCACAGAACAAACAAACAAAACAAAATCAACTAGTGCTTATATCATGCAAATCAATAAATCAATGCGTGAATCATGGGTGAATAACTGAAGTGTGGGGGAGGGGAAGGCTGAACAAAAGCACTGCTAAGCCTCTTTGCGAACACTTAAGACTTCACAATTCTTCATCTCCCACTATGCCGAGAGTACAGCCTTTGTGGCCTCTCATGGGATCCACACACTGTTCCCCACGCAACCCAAGTGACAGTTATACGCCCATGGCTCCGCAAAACTGGAAAACACCACAGGACTCTCCCCCACCCAGGCAGGGAGTTGATCTGATTCCACAGTGGCTCCACGGACCCCCAGGCTTCGTTCCGCTTTGAGGATCCGGCATAGGATCTGTTTCTCTGCAAGCCCAGTGGGCTCCGCGCCTCAGATAAAGACGGAGGGACAGCAACAGGCTGCCGTGCGGCCTGCCTAATTGTTCCACCACAGGGAGCGGAGCTGGCTTTTCATTTGAAGTTGGGCGGCAGCGGGACAACCCAGCTGTCTGCCTTATCTCCCCCCTCCGTTTTAATTTCCTTTTTCACCAAAAGACTGAATTTTGAAATGGAAGATCAGGCTTTAGAAATAACCAGCTGCACACCCCACAAAGACACCCTTGTCTGTGGCTTCAAGTATTTCCTAAGCAACAGGCTTTATCCCTAGACTGCGCCAGGTGGAGGGATTAGCCATGCCTTCCACTGACAAGAGCAAGGCACCTTCCTCGCTGCTGAGAAGGTGTTGGCAAGAAGGAACCGCCAGAAGAGGTGGCGGGAAGAATGTGAGAGCCAAAGGAAGGGTAGGACTCCTTACGCATGCTCCCTCCACACATAAAATCGCCTGGATAGCCATGGCCTCACAGTGCCTGACACTACCTACCCAAGACCATCATAAGAGAAGGAAAAGCCCATGACATCAAAATAAAAGAGAGACTGATTGAGATGGGGAGGGGATATGGTGGAGAACGGAATTTCAAAGGCGAGAGAGGGGGGAGGGAGGGTATTACCATGGGGTATTTTTTATAATCATGGAAAATGTTAAAAATTGAGAAAACAAAAAGAGGAACGGCCAGCGTCATGCATTCGACTTACTCTTCAGCTCGCTGAAGTAGATGTCCCTGTCTTCCAAGGCACCCGCCCAGGGAGCTGGGGACACTCAGGGCCTGCTTGCACGCTCGCCGCTCAGCCTCGCCGGCCCGTCCTGTCTCCAAGGCCTGACACGTTCATATGATGTTTCCTCACCCCCCCCCCCCTCGATCCCCAGGCACCACGGACTCTCTGGATTCAATACATGCCAACCTGTCAAAAGATGAACGCTCCCTGACTAGTGGAATGAAGTGGAGCTCTTTAAATCAAGAGAGCCCAGAGAAGGTCAGATCAACTTGGAGAGCCACGCTGCAACGTGAGCCAGTGAGAATGCTGACCACAAGCGCATCCTTCAAGAGGGCAGGCCTGCTGGCCTTGGGCTCCAGAAGAGGCTAGAGGAGCATCGCAGGACGTCTTTGCAACCAGGAGGACAAGACGCTGAGTTCACTAAAGGGTACATACAGGCCAAATGCAGCACAGCGAGGGGCCAGGCCAGCAGCAAACGCATGGGAATGATTTTCTTACCCGTCCCCCACACTCAGAGTCCCCAATGCAGACAGAGACAGGGTGAAGGATGATGCTGAAAGCTACGTGACATGGTGCCTGGGTGAATTCCACCTCTGCCACTTTCCAGTTATGAGACCCTATGTTAGCGACTCTGGATTTAGTTTCGCCATCAGTCAAAATGGGATTGACAGAAAAGCACAGAGACTGTCCAGGCTGCTGTAAGGATGAAGCCTATAAGGTCAGAAGGGTGAGCATCTGACAAGACAGTGCCCCATGGCCTAGCCAAGGACAGGCGCTGACTGTGGGCTCCAGGTGGACCGACAGAAGCCCAGACAGACACTCCATCTCTCAATTATCCCAGCATTAGGAAATTATGGACAGCTGAAATCACTTTCTCTGCTCGATTCTTTAGGGTTGTTTGTGCCCCCAAATGTGCAAGGAACATTCCTGCACTTACTCTTAGGGCTTTCTCCCCACTGCCCTCTGTCTCCTGAGCCTGTGGGCCCGGGCTCACCGAAGAATGGAGCCAAGCGTCTGGGGTATTCCTGCAAGCTGTCGTTCTTCAGGGACCACAGAGTCTCTCCCACAGGACCCTGCCACCTCCCATTACCCCCCAAAGCCTGCCCTGCAGTTACTGTGCTGGGGGACGTCCAGGGGCTGAGCTGCCACCCCACCAGACCTGCTTCCAGTTCCAGTGTACTTAGAACTTCCTCTCCAGGGCTACAAGCAGCAGCCGGATGGCTGAGTCACGTAGATTGGAGGAGCACAGGCTGACAACGGTGACAGACAGACAGACGGGAGCACTGGGGTGCGGCTCACCGGTAGAGGTTGATCAGCCCTTTCCCAGCCACAGGACTGACCCATCCATCACTGTACTGGGCAGCTGTGAAGGGTAGGGGCAGTGTGTGTCAGCTGTGGGTAGACTTTGTGGCTGGCAGGCTGTCAAATGTGTGGGCACCCCACCAAACAGAAAGGAAAATTTAGGCCAATAGAATACCTGGGCACTGAGACCGGTGTTATGATGAGACTTCACCTCTCCCTCTGAATCCACACAGTGATCTGCAAAGTGGGGAGGACTCTCCTCTGGTCCTCTAGCCTGGCACTCGGAACAGGGGAGCTAGGGCCATGGGGGTTCCTAGCTGCAGATACTCAGGAATGGGGGAACTGAGGCTGGTTACAGATACTCAGGAATGGGGGAACTGAGGCTGGCTACACAGAAGTTTGAACTCTCAGACCCTGGAGGCTCTTTCTGGTCCTGTAGTGACTATGGTCCACTACGATGGACAGAGGATAGAACCCTTCGTGCGTTGCCCAACAAAGTCAGAGTCATGTTGGGCTCCAGTCTATAGTCTTATGAGGATCTAAAGAAAGAGGTGCATGTGTGCGTGCGTGCGTGCGTGCATGCGTGTGTGCGCGCACGTGTTCATGGTCGTGTGCGTTTCTTTTCTTCCCACTGACCCTTTTATTTCTGAAAACATCAATGCCCAATTAGATGAATTCTCATCTTTCATGTGCAGTTGTTCTGGGCTTGTTCAGCATGAAACAATATTTTGGAGTCATTCCATCCTCGCAGCTAGAGAAGCAGTTGGCTTGTTTCAGTTGGTTTTTTCTGGTTGGGTTTTTCTCAAGAGCTCTTTGCTAAATAAATATGCATGAAGGGAATTTTTAGCCACTCTTAGTGCGCTGTGGATTCAAATGGATTTTTGTTACTGCTTTGTTTTTAACACAGCCAAGTGTACCACAAGGCAATCTATTCGGATTTTTTTTTTTTTTTACCTGTATCTACTGACATTCAGAGTAAGTGCTTTCTTGGATTATGACAATGTGGACTTTCCTAAAGTTCTCTACAAGCCCCCTTTTTATTCCGCCAAGTCACTTGGCACTAATGTTCTGTTGTTCTCAGCTGGTTTGAATTATTATCATTTTTAACTCTTACTTTAAATCCACTTCAAAATGTTCAGACTTATCCCTGGTTAGGTAGCTGTCATTTTAGAGGACAAAACAAAACAAAATTTACACACAGTCAGAAATGTCTCAAACACCCCCAGACTAACAGGAAGGAACTTTCAACAAATAAATATCTCAACCTTACGTAAAAACCCGGAACATACTAAAAGGACTCCATGGACCGTATCACGTCCCCACACCAATCTGTGAAAAGCTGAACCTTCATAGGAATAAAAACCCAACATTCATTGGGCAATCCTGATGAGTCAGGAGGTACGGTGACTCTGTCAATAAAAACCTAGTTTATTTTTTGCATCAACTGTACCAAGTCTACCTGCATGACAAAACAGGAAATGAAATGGAGGCCCTGGCCAGGTGAGGAATGTGATGACAGAGCAGCAAGTTCTGTGCCTTGCACCGAAGCCCAGGCAAACCCTAGCCCTAGGCCCCTCTGCTTTCCAGCAAGAGGCTTCTGACAACATCTGCAAGGCTCTGTGTGGGGCTATGGGACTTCACTGGACGTCACTGTGTGCAGCAGAGGCAGGAGGTCACATGTTGGAAGCTTGGTCCCCAAAGGGGGATATGTTAAGAGATGGGAAGACCTTTAAGAGCTGAGACTTTGTGTGAGGTGACTAGACTACCTTCGTTCCACACTCTGGCTTCCTGGGTCACCATGGTCACATATGCTCCAGGCATGATGTCATCCACCATGATGGGATGCAGCCAGGAGACCCCATCGGAGTCCGCGCCACACTGTTTGGACATCCCATCTCTAGTGCTGCGAGTTTTTCTCTACAAATGACCCAGCCTTAGACATTTTGCTATAGCAACAGAGAACATAAAAGATCTTGATACCATCTTATTTTTTGACACGTTTATTTTACTAGGGGCGATCTAATGCTAGGGGTTAAACTTGGGCTTCTACCCACTATGAGGTGAGGGACTCAACCTTCAGTTCCTTGGGGTTTCTCACCTGTCAGAGAGGGATCTATTCCTCCTCCTGGGCTGGTGCACAATCAGATAATAGGTGTGTGCATAATCCCTGGAGACTACCCAGCAGGCCTCCACCCTACCCTCCCAAATAGGCTACTGGGAAAAGCTCTCTGCCTCAGGCTATGAGTAGAAGCTTCTGGGCAGTGCAGAGCAGCAAAAACTGGAGAAAGGGTGACGTGAGAAGTGGATCCTTGTGTTGCCAGCCCATCAGGATGACAAGAAGTGGTATCTCAGTGATCCTAGCCCCTCCCTCCCCTTGCATCCCCTCCAGGATGGTACCCACACAATACTATAGCCTCTCTTGCTGGTTTCCGTAAATGTTACTACCACTTCTGGAAAAATGCCCCTTATTCAATTCTCCAATCATGTTTCCTACTGAAACCCAAAGTGACAAGATATTTAAAGACTGAGGCTACTCAAATTCTCAGGGAGGCAAGTATGCTCATATACCTTTCTCCCAGGCTCCTCCTAACTCCCAGAGGTAGAGGTGGAGAGTCAAGGAAGATTAACAGACGGTTAAACAACCAAGTTTAGAGCAAACCCAGGACTCAACTTCTTGAATCTAGGCCCTGGGTTTCCCTGCCAGGGCTGGGCCCTTTGGCTAGGAACTGTGTGGACACCAGCAACGTCTCCAAGAGTGTTCAAATGGTGACCACTTAGGTGGAACTCATTCCAAACCCCTTAAACTTCACCGGAACCATTCCCCTTCCCCATCTCCAGCCTAGTCACAGGGTGGCTCAGGCAGGCAGCCCAGGGTCTTAGGGCTGATGAGCCTTTTCCTCCAACGTCCCCGCTCCTGGTTATAGTGCTCTGGGCCAGTTCTCAGGCCCTTGTTCTGGCTATTAATTCTAAGAACTTGTCCTTCCACAGAGAAGAGCATCAGATGTTTCAGACAACCCACGCCGAGTGAGAAATGGAAGCTTCCCGAGCAGCCTGAGACCCTGCTCCTTCCGCAGGGTCATTCTTAAGCCACTTTTCCCCAAAACCAGCTTCCTGTTTCCAGGTCTTCTGAGAGCTTTCTGAGCTCTTCGACCCCGTCCTACATTCCACACAGGCTCTGTACTGGCACGGTGTCCCACTTTCTTTTCTTTTTTATTTTTACTTTTTAAGGTAGGGTCTCACTCTAACCCAAGCTGACCTGGAATTCACTATGTAGTCTCAGGGTGGCCTTGAACTCATGGAGATTCTCCTACCTCGGAACTTCCGAGTGCTGGGATTAAAGATGTACACCACCATCTTTCTTGATAAACACACTTCATTCAGTTAGAACTCAGTGGCACTGGGGCTCCCCGGCATGGAACCCCTCGCCCTTTATCCTTTCTGTGTCCCCAAAGCCCAGGGGGACACGTCCATGTGTCCTGTCAACCTGGAATACAGAGGCACAAAAAAATCTAACCTCCTCCCTCACCCACCTGGCCGGTGGCAGTGGCCACAATAACCAGCACTTTCTCCCTGCTGTGAGTGTGAGTGTGTGCCCTTTAACTCCACCCTCCCAAATCAGCTGTCCAAATCTGAGAGGTTCATACACATGGGTGTCAGTCAAATATTCCAAACACAGCATAAGACTGTATTTTCACAACAAATCCATGAGGGCCTCTGTGCTTCACACACAATCACACTGAGACCCAACTGATGGAAGCTTGCGAGGTTAAGGGTCCTGCAGACCGGCGAGGCTGCGTAAGCCCCTAGCATGTGAGTCAGACCCAGCAAAGGGCACAGCGAGGGAATCCCGGACCTCAGCACCAAGCCCTCAGCCCTCCCCCGCCTCCCTTCCTCAGCAAGACTTTGGGAAGTCGGCTATCTCCTTATCTCTATTGTTCTTACCCATAGCATACAAGACACTTAGGATAACTTCAAAGTACCAAACAAGAGAGTCCATTTGCTCTGCTTCAGGTTAGTGTCTAGCCCCTCACAGCACATGCTGCTGCTTTCCTAGTGGTACAGATCATAACAGTATAATTCTTTATCTTCCAGTGTATCTCCCCAGGACATCGGGGCCCACTGGACAGCAAGGGGACAAGGAATATGTGTTTTTCTACCCCGGGGGCATCTCCAACACCCTGCAAGTTATACAGAGCAAAATAGGGCTGGAGGATGGCTTAGCGGTTAAGCGCTTGCCTGTGAAGCCTAAGGACCCCGGTTCGAGGCTCGGTTCCCCAGGTCCCACGTTAGCCAGATGCACAAGGGGGCGCACGCGTCTGCAGTTCGTTTGCAGAGGCTGGAAGCCCTGGCGCGCCCATTCTCTCTCTCTCCCTCTATCTGTCTTTCTCTCTGTCTCTGTCGCTCTCAAATAAATAAATAAAAATCAAAAAAAAAAAAAATAAAGCAGAGCAAAATAAATCCCCATAAGCACAGGCTCAGAATCAAAACCGTCCAACCCTCCTCACCAATGTAACCAAAAAGAAGGCAAATTCCAGACTTCCCAAAGGATGCGCTAGTTTCCAGGGAAGATACTGAAACTCCCATGAACTGGAAGGTATGGGTTTGGAGAAAACGGAGCATAAAGGGTTAACCTATCAGCTCTGTCACCCACAGCCTTGGTGAGGTCCCCTCCTGTGGACTCATAGTTTTCCATCAAAGAAAAAGGGTTGAACACAATAATCTCTAAGGCTACTTTCAGCTCATGGATAAAGAGGCCCCAGCAAGGTCATTCTGTTCTCTTTTAGCACTGTGCTTAACTCGGGAGTCCCTCCGACATCGCTCAACTTTTGCTGAGATGATTTAGACTGTGGTGTCAAAAACTCAGGGCCATCACCTATAAAAAACAAAGAAAAACAACAATAACAACAACAACAAAATGACTGGTGTTGAGAACTCCAGGGAAGTGACTTGGCCCAGTGAGGGATGAGAAAGGTGGGAAGCCACCCTGACCAGCGAGAGGGGACAGGCCTGTGGTGTGGCCCCAGGCAGGCTGGGAATCCAGGCTGGCTTTGAAGAGGAAAGCAAGCAAACCTAAAGGAGGTGGGGGCTGTGTGCACAAAGAAAGGCTTTGCTGGACCCAGGGTGACTGCCAGCAGCCTCCAGCCTCGCAGGGTGAAACCTAGACCTGGGACCCAGAATAGCTCCAGTGCCAAGTTGCAAAGCAATTGAGCCTTGGCACAGGGGCTCAAATGCAGGCTCTCACGGGGGCCCAGGTCTGGGCTCCTTTGACCAAATTAGAGCAGGCGAGAGCTCTCAGGTTCTCAGGACTGTGAGGGAATGTGCAGTTTCCAAACAGGTCACGTGACTGGACCAGGCTGCATGAAAGCCTTGTTCTAGGATTCTTCACGATCAGGTCAGCTCTCCACGGGCCGTGCAAACACGTACAGCTACACAGTAAGGACTCGTTGGAAAGTACTGTGCTAGTACCCTAGTCCACGAGTCACTTCACTTCCCTCATCAAAAACTGTGACAACGAAAAGAGTAAGAGAAGAGGAAACAAATAAATAAACAAATAAAACCGAAGACTATGAACCGGAATTCAAAAAACCTACACTTGCAAGTTTTGCGCAACCTTTTATTGATTTGTGCATATGGTGTCTGTGTGTATGCGTGTATGACGGCGTGTATATGTGTACATGCATGTGGTGATTTTGTTCCTCACGAATGCTGTATATATAGTTTTTAATTTTTAGTTTTATTTATTTGAGAGTGACAGAGAGAGGAAGAGGCAGAGATAAAGAGAGGGGAAGAGAGAGAGTGTGGGCACACCAGGTTCTCAAGCCACTGCAAACAAACTCCAGACACATGCACCAGCTTGAGCATCTGGCTTACGTGGGACCTGGGGAATCGAGCCTTCAACCGGGGTTCTTAGGCTTCACAGGCAAGCACTTAACCACCAAGCCATTCTCTCCAGCCCCTGTGTATCTTTTTTTGAGATGGGGTCTCTCACCTGCCTACAGCTCACCAATTGACACCAGGGAGCCTTTTGTCTTTGCCTCCCTAGCACTGGGATTACCACCACACCCAGTATTTTTAAGTGGATCCTGGGGATGGACCTCAGATCCTCATGCTTGAAAGGCAAGTGCTTAACCAACTGAGCCACCTCCCCAGTCCATAAGCAACTTTTGCTGCTGAATAGTTATAACTGTTTTATTACATTATAAATTACTCTTAATCCCTTATTATGCCTAACATAAAAGTTAAACTGCACCACGCTAGTGTAAGATTTAAAAAATGCCTGTACTGGGCTGGAGAGATGGCTCAATGTTTAAGGCGCTTGTCTGCAAAGCCAAAGGACCCAGGTTCAACTCCTTAGAACCCACATAAGCCAGATAGACAGGGTGGCACACACATCTGGAGTTTGTTTGCAGTGGCTGGAGGCCCTGGTGTGCCCATTCTACCCCCCCCCCCCTCTTTTACTCTCTTTCAAATAAATTAATTAATTAAACTTAAAACCTATCTTTAAAAATGCCTGAGTTGATAGGGTGACTTACTACTTAAAGTCTCAGGCATCAACTGGGATGTTGGGATACATCTATGGGAAAGATATCACTGTACAAGCACAGGATATCCGATGGTGGACTTTTTCTCTGTTGTTTGTCTTTTTTGAGTGGGGGGTTGGGAAGGGCTTGGGGGTGAATTAAGGTTCAACTTCCATAGAGCAAAGCCCTGTCCAAATATAAACCCTTTGAGTCAGCAACTACAGTGACGTAACCTGACCTCAGGGTCAAAAGCACACATCTGGAGGCTCTTTGCTGGGGGTGGGGGGGTGTCTGCCTGCCACTTGCTTCTAGGGCACAGTCCTAACACATCGGGAGGAGTACTTGCTGGAAGGTGAGACGGTGCCACCTGACGCAAAATCCTCCCGCGCCCTGAAGATCCAGGACCAAGAACCCATCTTTCAATTTAGGGGCCACCATGGATCTTTTCCCTCGTGTCTGTGGGACCAAGGACTGCTCAGAGGCAAAGATGTGAAAGTCTTCAGTTCAGGAGCTCTAGCTTGCCTAGGAGAGGGGGCGGTCTGAGCCTGCCGCGGGGGCCAACCCCATCTATAGCCACTAGCTCAGAAAGCCCGGCTTCCGCTTGCTGCTACAGAGCTGTAGAGAGCTGAGCTCTTACCCCCTTCAGAAACCTCTGCGGTCACTTCCAGCAACATTTCCTGTTTCTCTGGCTCTACACAGCTGGGTGGGGTGCTGTGGCCCGCAGCCAACGCCGTGGGGCTTGAAGAGCCCCTGCTCCGCCCAGGCGGGGTCCTTACAGGGGCAGAACCGCTCTTAACAAATGCAGGAAGACTAAATACCAAAGACAAAGACACTCGAAAGCCTTTATCAGCAGAAGCTGCATGAGGGACTTCCTGTCCCCCAAACCTCAAGTCAGGGCATGCCCATATGCACCCGGATACACTGTGCCTCAGCTGCACAGTAAACATCTGCTCACACGGTCACAAGTAAGGCATATATTCTGTGGGCATATTTGGGGCGGGTAGCAATGGCCCCACTTTATGGACATGGAAACTGCCTCTCTGAAAGGCTCGGGGAGACAGAGGCGGATAACTGCGACGCCCCCTCCTTGTACCCAAAACTGAGGCACATTCAGAGGACACGGAAAGGTGAATTTTGGTCAGTCTTTTCAGCCCTTTTCTGAAGTTCAGAAAACAGCCTGGCTCTTTTCTCTGGGGGAGGCGGAGGTGCAGGAAGACAGGCCTTCCGGACCCCGAGCAGCCAAGCGACGGAATCCGCAGCGACCGGCAGGGGGCAGTGCGCCATGCCTTTTCCAGCCTCCCGGGCGCTTCGGGCTGCACCGAGAAAGAAAACCCGGGGACAGCGCCAGCCAGCAGCGTCCAGACACATGGCCGGCACACAGTAGGTGCTCAACGCGTCAGGTAGCGGGAAGGGCTTGACCGCGTGGGTGGATCTGTATCCGGCAGAAGGAATGGGAAGCGGCGAAGGGATGACCCCGGCCGCGGCCAGCACCTTCCCCGCCCCCCAGAGGCCTCGCCAGTGCACTCGGCGTCAGCACCTACTGTGTGCCACCCGCGGCGGTGGCAACTGCACAGCCTCTTACCTTGCTCAGGACTGGCATTCTTAATGGAAAATCTCCCCGCACCCACCCACCCACTCACATACTCAGCCGTGGAGGGGTGGGCGCTCTACCATCTCCCTGGGGAACCATCTCCGCACAGATCCGTGGGGCGTGGGGACCCACGAGGGTGATGAGCTAGGAGAGGCGAGGGTTCCGCGGAAACACGTGAAAGGCAGACGAGTTAATGCTCAATGCAGCGACATGCCGAGCTGGCCCCAGCTCTCGGGGTCACAGCCGTGCGGGACTCGCCGCCCCACCCAGACGCAGTGACCAGCCCAGCCCCCACCCACCCACCCACCCACTCGCGCGCTTCGTATAGCCTCGCCGAGCGCCAACACGCCAGGTTCGCAGTAGGCGCAAGCCAGGACCCTCCTGTAGGATGCTGGAGAGACTCCGGGTTCCAGCGGAAAATAAAATAATAAAATAAAGAAAAAAAGCCCCGCGAATCTCCGCTCCCTTTCCCCTGAGACTACGCCACGCCGTAGAGCAGGGCGAAGGTGCCCTCGGGCGCATCTGTGCCAAGCCGGGACACAAACAGACTCAATCCCATCTCGAGTTGAGCCGCACTTCCTTCCGCAAGGTCACGCTCAAACATTCAAACCTAGAGAAAACTGGAGCTGAAAGTTGGGCCGGGGTCCTGGATCACCAAACTAGCTGTATCCCTACAGGGTCGTCTTGCCTCGTGGTCACTGTTCGTCCACAGTGCGCTTGTCCAAGGGGCGAGGCGGGTCCGCGCAGGTCACACGCGCTGGGACGCATACAACTTGCTAACTTTTATCACACTATTTCTTGGCAGCTGCTAAGCCTAACGGGGCTGGGGCTGACTCCAAGTTTTCGAGTTGCCACCATCACCCCTGCGGTGCTCCCTTGGCACACACGAAACCCTCTCACTTCTCACCAAGTCGCAACCAGCTACCCAAACGTTAACTTCTCCCGGGCATCTGGAGCAGCGTGTGTCCCGGGGCAGAGGGGTTGGGAGAAGGACGAAAGTCCCTTTTCCAATCTACGCCAGCTCACAGCAGACTGGGAGACTCCACTGTCCTGTCCCACTGCCTCTGGTCCAGATCACAAGTGGCCTCCACGCGCCCTCCGGGGTGTTCCAGCTCCAGGCACCGGTTCCTCGTGAGAGCCCGAGACCTTGCCACCCCGTGGCGTCTCCTCTTACTCGCAGCCCCGGACCGGGAGATCCACCGGGCGCAATGTCACCGGGGCCGGTCCGAGGAGACGACTGCCTGGGACAGTCTTCAGGCTCCAGGCTGAGTTCCAAACAGCTTCTCCAGCAAGTACCTAAGAGCCCCGAGTCCCCCAGCCCAAACCTCCTTCCTGACCCTCGCCCCAACACCTAAGTGCTCGCTGTGGCTGACAGAGAGAGAGGGATAAAGGGAGATCCCTACCGAGTGCCTCCCTCCCAGCCCCGAGGGTCTGCAGTTCCACCCACACTGTCACACCTTCCTAGAACCTTCCCAACCCCTTCCGTCCCAGGGTCCTGACGACGATCACCCCGCACTTAGAGCACATACCTTGCCCGAACCCCAACTCCCGCTGCCGCCGTCCCTTTCGCACCCCAGCAGCGATGGGCTCTGGGTGCACTCAGACCGCGGGAGACACGCCGGAGTTTCTAGGTGGAGGCTTGCAGGGGGGTCCAGAGAGGCACCTCTAAGGGGGAGGCGGCCGGTTCCGAATACTCACCCGGGTCATCTCACATCTCCCGGTCCTCCTCGGCTTCCTCTTCTCTCCGCTCCTTCCTCCGGTCTCGGGCTCTTTGTCTTTGCAAAGTGTCGAAACTGTCTGGCATAGTGGGCTCCGCCGGCGGAGGCTAGCGCCGGGGAAGCGGGAGGCGGGGTGAGGATGGGAGCGGTCTCGGGAACACCTTCCCCCGGGTGTAACGCGAGTGGGAGGCGGGGCGTCCGCGGAGGGGCCGCCTTCCTGGGCTGGGCCAGGCCGAGGCCAGGGCCGGGGTCCGCGGCGCGCCAGAGCCGGGCGAGCGCCTCCTCCACGCGCGGCCCGCCCCTTCCTCCGCCCAGCGCCTGCCCCTGCGCGCCCCGGAGCCCCTCCCGCCGCCCAGGGCTCGGCTCTTCCCCGGCTTTCCCCGGGCTCGGGGCTTCCTGCGAGCCGAAGATAGCTCTGCCTAGCCACGTGGATCGCCGCGGGCTGGGCTGGGCAGGGCTGGGCGGAGGCCCGGCGGGGGAGACGCCGCCGGAGGCGCGGGCGCTGGGACGGGACCGTCGCCCCTGGAGGGACTCCGCGGGGACACTCGGCGCGTCCTCGCTCTCGGGCCGAGGCCGGCGGGCTGGCGAGGCTCGGCCCGAGCTTCGGAGCCCGCGGGGCCAGCCCCGGGGAGCAGGCGATGCGCGCGCCAAGAGAGGACTTGGCTGGCGGGGAAACCCTGGCGAGCCCCAGTCGGATACCCGGCAGCGAGAGGGTCCGATCCCCCTTCTAGCGATCGGGCCGAGCTACTGACTGCCCCTAAGGGCGCGGGACTCCAGGTGGGACTCAGGGAGGGTGAGGGAGCAGCGCGGAGGGGCTCACGGGCCGGGGAGGCTGGATCCCCAGTCTGCGCGGCCGGGATTGGGAGCCGCCGAGCGGGCCATCGCGGTCCCCGCACCCCCGCCCTGCTCCCCTGGCCGCCGCGGCGCTTGGCCTCGCGGATGCAGAGCCCGCAGCGCGAGGCTGGCAGTGGAACCCGTGGAGGGCATCGCACCCTCCATCCCCCGGGCTTTGGTCTGGGAGGATTAGGTGTGCGGTTATCTGGACCTCCTTTTATTCGGAAAGTGAGGGCGGTGAACAGTATTTTTCCGAATGTCAAAGAGCGTCGGTCGTGGAGGTTGAATGCCGCATTTAAGAAGCATTTCGAAAAATCCGGGCTCCAGTTCTTAGCCCCTTACTGGAACTATCACCCGGGCAACTTTTCCATGGAATGTTGAGGAAGGAAGCAAAGCGCCCCCGGGCTGGTGGTAGGGGGGTGCTTTCCTTTTTCAAGCTCGGGTTGCTTCTCAGCTCAGCCTCGGTGGTATGAGAAGGCCGCCCAGCTGCTCACTCTTCCGCGGTGCTGTTGCGCGGGGATTCCGCCCGGGGGAGACTCCTGCGGTGCCATCTCGGGCTCCTTAGGAATTTCCTCCGCTTTCCTAGCTTCATGTCCCGCTGTCCTCGCTTGCAGAGAGGCCTATCACTGTCTGTATTGTAGTGATGAAATCATGCATGCATGGCAAAAGAGCCCTTGCAACTGCCCTTAGCGTCTACTGAGAGCTCAGGCTGAGCTGGCTGGGGAGGGAAGGACTTAGTGTCGCACTCCTGCCTGCCCTGAGGATGAAGTGGAAGGAAGCCACTGGGGAAAACTCCATGTATTTGGAAGGAGAAGAGATATATTTAAAGAAAAGAGAAGTAGAAGGGTGACTGATTAAAAGGAAAAAGGGGAGGAGAGGCTGAGGAAATTAACCACTAGAAAGGGAAGGAAGAGACAGAATAGGGGCAAGCCCCACTTGTCAGGGGGAAACGAAAGGGGCCGGAACAAGGGAACCAAAGCCATGTTATGTGAGCCTTCTTCAGATACCCTTGCCAACAAGCACCTGCCACCTGGCTGCCCCTGCTGTCCAGAAGTTGGGGAGAAGAGGTTCCCCAGGAGTTCCATGCCCTGTGCTAACTGAGCGTTCTCGCCTGACATCTTGGGTTGGTTTTGGTGTCAAGGGGTCAGCTCTTGGTCCTGAGTGGAAGCCTCGTGCCAGCTTTGCTCTTTCTGAGACTGGTCAGACACTGCCTCAACTGGCTTCTTCAGGCCTCTGGGAAAGGAGGGCAGATAGTTCAGTAGAGCCTGCTACTATCTTTCCTAGCTTAGCGGCTTCCAGCGTGGACCACTTTCCTGGTACCCACCAGTTTGGCTCACTGCCCAGGTGTCTCATCACTGGAATACAACCTGAGGGTTCACCTTGCTTGCTTCACTGGGAGGACAGAGACCTGGTGCCTGCATGACTCCGTTCTTGCTGGCCAAGCACCTCTCGATTTGGCAAAGGACGCTATAGCCAGAGATTTTGCTGAGCCTTGCTCCCTGTTAGCTGTACCATTTCCCTGCTGGGTACATGGTAGTCAAGAATTGCTGGGTGATGAGTGGGGCGGGGCACTCAGGAGGCAGAGGTAGGAGGATTGCCATGAGTTGGAGGCCACCCTGAGACTGCAGTGCATTCCAAGACAACCTGACCTAGAGTGAAACCCTACCTAGGGAAATAAAAAAATTGCTGGGTGAATTAGTGGGTGTCTTTGTTGTAAGGATCAAATGGCGCATAGGGAATCACTTAGGAAAATGGGGGAAATTATACTAATAGATTCCTATCCTACTATATTCTTGTATGTTCTTTGCTTGGAGGTTCAGATTAGGCAAATGAATAGCCCCAGGTTATCCAGCTGTTCCACTTTGCAGCCAAGAGCCCAAACCTGTTTCTGCCCTAGGTTTTGGCAGGTTCCCTGGGTGACTCCACAGTGAGAAGTTGGCTTCGCCCTCCTGAGTGATGTGGTGGAGAAACATGCAGAAAAGAAACATCTGTTTCCAATGTGGGTGGTGGGACCAGGCAAGGCCATTCCCCCAGCTGCCTGCTTCCTTTCTGTTACATGGCGTTTGTTTTCAGGTAACATGGTGTGGCCTCTTTTTCGTGACATTTTCCCTTTGTTTTTTTTTCTGTTCCTATGTTTACGTGTTGTGCGTGCTTGTGTGTATTTTCTTGCGTGTGCGTGTGTTGGCGTTGGGCATTTGCCTCAATCACTCCCCACCTTACTTACTGAGACAGTGTCTCACTGAAGGAAGACTTCACAGAATCGGCTGATCTTGCAAGCTTGCTTCAGCGCTCCCCCTGCCTCCTGTCTCCGGAGCCCCGGGGGTTACACACCCAGCGCTGATGTTGATCCTGAGCATCTGACTGTGAACCTCACGTGTGCATGGCAAGTGCTTTACCAACTGAGCTATATTCCAGCCGGCCCTCCTCTTCTTCTCTTTTAATTGTGTGCCATTCCACGTGATCAGCAGCCTTGACACCCCAGGTCATTTCCGGAAGCGAAGGAACGGGGCTGTGGGCCAGAGGTGTATGTGGGCATTCCTCTGGTCGCTGAGTGTCTCCCAACAGGCCTTACCAGAGAACTACCCCAAGCAGTCATTACAGGGAGTGCCTGCCCAGCGGGTCTCCTGGGAGCCCTGACTTGGCTCCGTGCTTCTCCACCTTCATATGTATCCAGAGCACAGCAAAGCCGCCTTCAGTAATGAGGGCTCAGGAAATTCATTGCATCCTCTCCCTTCCCCCTTCTTGGCACATGCTGGTGGAAAGGTGCTAATGGGTTCTGATCCCATTGGGTGATTGTGCAGAAAAGAAGAGGGGATAGAGCTTGCCGGAGGCGTGCAGAGGCGCTGGCCCACTGTGCATGCTCCGGGTTTGGGGACACTGCTTTCCTTATGTTTCTGGGCTGTGAGGTGTTTCATGTTTGCTTAGGAAAAGGGGTGAATGTAGGGATGAACATAGTGAAGCCAGACCTGGGCAGCAGGAAGGACAGACTGCCTGTCTCTGGTTTGGTGTGTGCGTTGTGTAGTGTAGGGTAGAATTGAGTTGTGTTACATTTCCTGGGGGGATACTGATACCTATTCTCCCTTAGATCGACAGGGCAGTGACTGAGACAAGTCAGCTTGGTGAACCAATAAGATTATTGAGGTCACAGGAACATGGGTGACTCAAAAGCAGCTAACTGCCTCACGAGAAAGTCCCACTCCAGCATGGGTGTTGACAGGAAGATGGCATCACCGGAGCTCCCTGCACAGCAGAGGGCCACTCTTCTCTCCCCGGCAGTAGTTCACTGCTTGCATAACCTCAGGAACGGGCCCCATGAGTCTTAGTGTTTCTCACGAGTTTGGAGAACTCCCCGTTTTTCTTAAGCAATGTTTTCAGTATGTAGGAAGCTGCAACATGTGGGTGTATACGCACGCACACATGTACTCTGCTTTCTCCTTGTCCAAAACGTCCTCTATTCCTGAGCTACCTTTAATCTTAACTGCATGGTTGTGGTCTTATTCCCTCCACATTGTAGCAGTTGTGGAAACAACCCTTTTTCACTTCCCATTTCCCCCATATTTGAGTTTCCCCACACACACAAACTCATGAGTCAGCAATGCAGATGGGCCGCCTGGCATCATGTGTCCACCCCTGAGTGACCATGAGGAAGGCCAGCACTCCACAGAGACAGGGTTCGTAATCTTGCACCATCCCCTCCACCCTTGACAGTCTTTAAGCACTGATCTAGCAGAACCCCCACGACTAACCTCTTCTCGTGTACTAAACCGGTGCGCCTCAGTGTCTGTTACTGGGCCACACTAGTCTCTGCTTGGGGATGAGGTTGAACCCCACCTCGAACCAGCAGGTTGAGACAAAACATACTGTAAAGACTTAAGTCCTGGGTGCCACATGCAGCTCCATGGCTGAGCCTTTGTCTTGTATGTGTGAGGTCCCAGATCTGGTCCTGGACCCAACAGGAGAAAGGAAAACCATAGAGTAAGCCTAGGAAGCTCCTTTCAGCTGGACAAGAACTAGAAAAATTTAACATAGAACACAGCTTGTTGTGGTTCAGTGGAGTTTCATTGTTTATGTCCACCAAGGGCCCATGTGTTAATATTTGATCCCAAGTTAGATGTGGAGATAACTGTGCTTTAAGAGGTGGGACCTTATGTGAGGTCTTTAGGTCGTTGGCGCATGCTCCAGAAAGGGGTTTGGGCACTTGTCTGTCTCACTCTCTGGAGTTGTGACTGCTCCTCCATGGATCTGACCACGACGTTATGCTGTCCACTGCTCTCGCCAGAAGCTAAACCAATGGAATTGTCTGACCCTGGTGTTAATAAAGCACTCTTCACTTCATAAGTCAATGGTGTCAGGTATTGTCTTTCAGTCATACGCCACACCAGTAGATCTGGTCATCGCCACACCACGCTGAAACCTGCCTCCAGACTGTTGCACGAATCAAGAAAGTTACTTTGCTTAAGTCACTGCTGGCCCCAGTTCTGTGGCTTGTAGCCAGACACAGTCATGGTCGTGTTCCAGAACTCCCTCTTCCTCCCACCAGCTCCCTGCCAAGCTAAAAACCCTTAAGGCTTCAAGAGCTCCCCATTTTCTCAGGAAACCAATCCAGATCTCCTGTGTATTTCTCAGTCTACTGCTAATAGTTCTTATAACTGTATTAGCAGGCATGATTCAGCCAGAATTTCCTGGTAAATTTTATTCTGGGGGCTGGAGAGATGGCTTAGGGTTAAGGCATTTGCCTGCAAAGCCAAAGGATCCCGGTTTGCGTCTCCAGGACCCACATAGGCCAGAGGCACAAGGGGATGCAGGCATCTGGAGTTCGTGTGCACTGGCTAGAGGACCTGATGCACCCATTCTCTCTCTCTCTCTAAATAAATTTAAAAAATATATGCTGGTGTGTTCTTGTGAGCAATACAGATCTTGACCCCTCTGGGCTGCCGAACATGTCAATGTTGGTCATTGTGGATTTTCCAGGCCACGAGGTACATAGGTACCCAGAGGCTTATGCTGGACCCCACATGAGAACCTGCTTGGTACACCTCATTGTTTCTGCAGCACTTCCTAATGCCAAGGGCTGAAGGATGCCTGGGAACCATGGCTTTGAAGCATCAGTATCCATGGGTCTAGCCTTTCCAGTTGAGGGAACTTCCTTGGATCACCGTAAGCAACACATTGCCACAAGCAGGATGGCCAAAAACAGCAGTTCAAGACACCCTAAGTCTGGTATGATGTCAGTTAAGGTGGGCACCTTTGGAGGTTTGAGAAAGAATGCACTTGCGCCTCACCTGTTTTATTAGCTCCTGTTGGCTGATGGCCGTTCTTAGCATTTCCTCATATGTGAGCCCATTTCTCATGCATTTTCCTCTTCCTGAGGTAGTGTGGGGGTGTCTTGTGAACCTACCAGTTACTGAATTTGAGGTCCACTTCAATCCAGTGTTGTGGGTACCTTTGTGTTATTGGATAAAGCACCTGACCAAAAGAAGCTAGTGGAAGGGAAGGATTTCTTTTGGCTTACAGTCTCTCGTGATGGCTAGAGAAAGCACAGTAGGAGCGGAGGCTGGATATCACCTGTGCCACAGCAGGTAGGAAACGGCAGCAGGAGAGTAAGGCAGCCAACACTGGTGAGCTAGAAGCTAATAAAACTCAAGGTCCACTCCCAGCAACACACCTCCTCCAGTAAGGCTGTGCCTTCCAAATTGTCCCCAGCTAGAGACCAACCATCCAGAATGCATAAATTTATGGGGACATCTGATTCAAATCACCACATTCAGCATGACTTTTTTGGGGGGGGGGGTTTCGAGGTAGGGTCTCACTCTAGCCCAGGCTGACCTAGGATTCACTATGGAGTCTCAGGGTGGCCTTGAACTCATGGCGATCCTCCTACCTCTGCCTCCTGGGTGCTGGGATTAAAGGCGTGCACCACCACGCCCGGCTAACTCCTTAACATATTTAATTTACATAAGCTATTTTTGAGTGAGGTAATTTAGATGTGAAGTGCTCCCCACCCCAGCTGCCTCATCCTCATGTGTTTGTGGTTAAGCCTCAGTCCCCAGCTGGTGGAGGCATTGGAAATTGGAGCCTTGCTGGAGGAGGTGAGTCGCTGAGGGTAGACCTTAGAATTCATTATAGGTCTTCACTAGCCACCTCACTCCTGCTGCTGAACCCACTACTGATGTATGAAGATATGAGCCAGTTGTCTACCACATGAAACTTCCTCTCGAAACTTTAAGCCTAGCTTCTGGTCTGGTGTTTTGTTGTAGCAACAATAAGGTAAGTACAACATTGAATAAAGTGACATCTCTAGTTTCCACAGGTAATAGATTTGAAAACTCACTGTATCAGGAACACTCATCCTTCCCTCTTCAGCCTCCTCTGAGGAGCTGCCCTGGATAGAAGTACAGAGCAACAGCTGGTGTCAACCTCGGACATCTCACTTCTCCTTTTCTTCCAAGTTTGAAAGGTCTCTGACCCCTAGTCCTCTTTTTTTATGCAAATGTTTCAGGTTTGATTTACAAGCAGCCAGATTATTAGTACCATCTGTTGCAGTCTGGCAGAAATCACCTGAACAAGAGCAGCTTGTGGGGGAAAAAAGGTTTATTTTGGCTTGCAGGCTTGAGGGGAAGCTCCATGATGGCCAGGGAAAACGATGGCATGAGCAGAGAGTGGACAACCTCAGGTGGACAACAGTAGCAGGAGAGTGTGCCACACACTGGCAAGGGAAACTGGCTTTAACACCCATAAGCCCGCCCCCAACAATGCACTGCCTCCAAGAGGCATTAATTCCCAAATCTCCATCAGCTGGGAACCTAGCATTCAGAACACCAAAGTTTATGGGGGACACCTGAATCAAACCACCACATTCCACCCCTGGCTCCTATAAACAACCATCCATGATGTAAAATGCAGTGTGTTCAGTCCATCTTTAAAAGTCCCCATAGGGGGCTGGAGAGATGGCTTAGCGATTAAGCACTTGCCTGTGAAGCCTGAGGAACCCAGTTCGAGGCTCGATTCTCCAGGACCCACGTTAGCCAGATGCACGAGGGGGCACACACATCTGGAGTTTGGTTTGCAGTGGCTGGAGGCCCTGACGTGCCCAGTCTCTCTCTATCTGTGTCTTTCTCTCTCTGTGTGTCACTCTCAAATAAGTAAAAATAAACAAAAAATTTAAAAAATAAAAAAAAGTCCCCATAGGTGTTTTTTAAAATTATTTATTTATTTATTTGAGAGCGACAGACACAGAGAGAAAGACAGATAGAGGGAGAGAGATAGAATGGGCACGCCAGGGCTTCCAGCCTCTGCAAATGAACTCCAGACGTGTGCACCCCCTTGTGCATCTGGCTAACGTGGGACCTGGGGAACCGAGCCTCGAACCAGGGTCCTTAGGCTTCACAGGCAAGTGCTTAACCACTAAGCTATCTCTCCAGCCTGTTTTTTTTTTTCTTTTTTTAATCAATCCTAGTGATGTTCAAATATCCCCGTAATCCAAGGTCTTTTAACTGGGCCATAATACCAGTAAATCCCAAAAAATACATATATGGCACAGAATAACACACTACAAAGATGGCATTTGGCATACCAAAGGGATATTCAAGCAATACAAGATTTAAACAGGGAAAACATCAAACTAGCTCCAAGTCCAAAAACCAGTCAGTGACAAATCAAGTCAGATAATTCTAACCAGCAACAATTCTCTGGAGTTCCAAATCCACCCAGCCAGTTAAGCTACGCACAGACCTGGAAAACTTCATCTGGGGCCAGCGGCTCTCCTGAGCAGCCACCTCATGTCCTGGCATCTCCACTGGGTCTCCACTGCAACCCACAGTCCATTCTCTCAGCTCCATTGGGTCTCCATGCAGGCATCCAGCAAACCTGCTTCACACTGCCCATGGACATTTTCAAAACACAAGACTGTTGAAAATTCAATGACCCTCTCTTTCGTGCATTTCTTATACTCTGTAATACCAGATAGTGTACCAATTTGTTAATCAGGAGGGTAGTAGAGAAGACTTAGAAGAACAGGACACTCCTTGAGCATTCAGGCACCTTCGAAGGAGTCTACATTCTTCCTGTTACCCCAATTTCAAAGGTTGTAATCTTTCATATAATTGCAGCTGAATGGGCAGAATTTTCAGCCCAATGATTTCATTTCTGTGCCATATCCCTCTGCTCACACCAGTCCATTTCTATGCAAAGCAACTTTGTTCAAGTTCTCAGGACATCAGCATAACAGCAAGCTCTCAAACAAACTGCTTCTAGCCCAGTCTAGGCAAAGCTCTTTCATAGTCCATAGTTTTTACTGCATTCAGGTCTTTCAACTCTGACACAGAATAGTCCATCAAGCTGTATTTACAGCACAGCAAGGCATCTCTAAGACCAACATTTCAAATCCTTCCACATTCCTTTTGAAAATCAGGTCTACAAGGTTAGAGCTCACAGTTTTCTAGCATTAATAATCCCACTCTTCTGATACCAACTTTACCGTTGCAGTCAGGTTCACATTGCTGGCAGAAATTACCTAGCAGCTGTGGAGAAAAAAAAGGGGTTTATTTTGGCTTACATGCTTGAAAGGAAGCTCCATGAAGGCAGGGAAAAATGACGGCATGAGCAGAAGGTGGACACCACCCCTGGCCAACATCAGGTGGACAACAATAGCAAGAGACTGTGCCAAACACTGGCAAGGGGAAACTGTTTATAATACCCATAAGCCCTCCCCCCAAAGCACACTGCCTCTAGAAGGCATTAATTCCCAAATCTCCACCAGCTGGAAACCGAGCATTTAGAACACCTAAGTTTATGGGGAACACCTGAATCAAACCAGTCAAATGTCACAGGCAGCCATCCAGAGGCAAGAGAGTTAAAGGGCCAGATGTCAGGCTTGAGACAGAAATACGTGGGAGAAAATCCCCAAATTTACATGTCAAACAAGCATCCTTGACAACCATTAGACTCATGTTCCACACATATCAACAGAGCACTAATTCCTTCTGGAAACCCACCTCTGGAAACTAAGATAAGAGCTAGGGATATGGAAGTGGACATCCTCTAGACACTCATTATTGGCAGGGGACAGGCCACTTTACCCCCATGGGCAGGGCTATGATATAGTATGAGGTAGAATGAGATCACCTAAGGACCTTTGTTGTGGTTTAAATCAAGCTCATGATTTGAGTGCTTGTCCCTGGAGGTTAGTGGTATTTCAGGAGGTAGGGGGATGTTTAAGGGAGATGGCTTGGCTGGCAGAAGTGGGTCCCTAGGGATGGGCCCAGCCCTAGTTCCAACCAGTCTTTCTGCCTCTTCACCATGTGAAGACCTGCTGCCCTATGTGCCTGCTGCCGTGGGCTGAGCCAACCAGCACAGCCGTGCCTTCCCTGCCTCGATGGGCCACAGTCCTCTAAAACTATGGACCAAAAGAAACATTTTTTATTGAAAATTATTTCTGTTAGGTATTTTGGTTACAGTGACACAAAAATCACTAACACAGTTCACTGGGAATCATATACTAGGGGTGTGGGGGGGAGGGGGCTAGGTAGATGCAGCATTCCCCTTCGTCACGCTGGCGGACGTGGCTCATGGTGAATTTTCCATGGTGTCCTTGGGCAGTAGAGAGATGACCAGATGATCTCCAGTGAACAAGAGAGCCCAAGGGTCTGGCCTGAGGAGGTGGGCTACAAAGAGGGAAGGAGGGGTGGCTGTGCTTCAGGAGCAGTGAGGGAGCAGGTGAGGTGTCCCTCAGCTTGGATGTGATTGCCTCCAGGATCATCCATGAGATGACTCACTGGGCATGTTTTTAAATGTCTGGAGAACCTCTGGCCATCTTTGCTGGCAAGCCCACAATTACAATGCAAAGGCTCAGGCCTGGATAAACCCCAGCCCCGAGGGCAGCTTGGAGTGGTGGAATCCATGCCAGCAACTTACTCTGGGTGTCACCTTGAGTGTTTCTGGTATTGCAGATGAAGCACTACTGACACTGGGTGAATGGTGGCGCTTTCCAAGATGCAGATCCCCCAGGAAGGAGGGGAGGCAACGACGCGGCCCTAATATCCAGTGTCTGTGTCTGTGTGGGGGGGGGAGGTGTCTGTGTGTTGGGGGAGGTGTCTGTGTGTTTGTGTCGTATGTGTGGGGGAGGTGTCTGTGTGGGAGGTGTGTGTGTGGTGTGTGTGTGTCTATGTGTGAGTATATGTGTGGTGTGTATCTGTGTGTGAGTGTGTGTGGGTATGTATGTATCTGTGTGTGTATCTATGTGTGTGGTGTTTTTGTCTGTGTGTCTGTGAGTGTGTGTTGGTATCTGTGTGTGTGTGTCATTTTTGTGTGTGTATGTGTGTGTGTGTGTGGCACATTTAGGCACAGCTCCTTGTAGCTACCAACCTTGCCTAACAACCCTTCCCTACGATGGTGGCAGAGGACACGCGTCCACTGTGACCCTGGGTTCTGAAGTGTGGGATGGAGGCAGAAGTCAGCATGTGGCTCGTATGTGCACCATGCCTGGCACGGCTGGAAGCTCAGTCCGCCACACAGTCTACCCTTGGACTGGGAGGACCCGAAGGCCTGGCACAGCACGTGCTGCCCAGCACAGTGCAGGTAGTGGGCCCATGTGGCCCGGCTTCCTGCAGCGTGGAGCCAGGATTCTGAGCAGCAGGGTCATACAGAGGCAGGGAGAAGCCGCATGCCTTTTGTGGCCTTGCTTTAGCAATAACGTAACAGGATTTCACTGGACAGGCATTCTCAGTCTGCACAGGGCTGATCCCAGGAGACCTCTTCAGATACCAAGCATTTGCAGATGCTTAAGTTCCCTATGTAAAGTGATATACCATTTACGTACAACCTGCACACATCTTGTATGCTTTGAGAAACCACTTCTAGAGTACTTTGAATATTAATACACTGTAAGTAAGTGCTAATAAGCGTCATAATGTGTCGTTTAGGGAATGGTAGAAAGACAAAAGATTGCATGGTTCTAGTACCAATGCACATTTAAAAAATATCTTCTGGGCTGGAGAGATGGCTTAGCAGTAAAGGTGTTTGCCTGCAAAGCCAAAGGATCCTGTTTCCATCCTCCAGGACCCACACAAGCCAGGTGCCCAAGGGGGCGCATGCATCTGGAGTTCGTTTGCAGTGGCTGGAGGCCTTGGTGTGCCCATTCTCTCCCTCTTTCTCTTCCATTTTCTCTCTATCAAATAAATGAATAAAATATATTTTAAAATATCTCTTCCATCTGCAGTGGGTTGTACTGCCTGTCTATCCCACTAGACAAGAGGAGTGGAACCGTTTTTTTGGTGTATTTCAGAATGCCATGGGAAGCTTCATATTCAGAATGTGGGCATCAGAATGGACTGAAAGCCAATGGGTGCTAAAGCCAGATGAGGGGCTAGGGAAACAGCTCAGTCAGGAAAGTGTGCCCCATAGGCATGAAGGCCTGAGTTCAGTGCCCAGTACACATGTGGAGCAGTTACCTTTTTGTTGCTGGGACAAGTACCTGACCAGAAGCAGCTTGTGGAGGAAAGATTTATTTCAAGCTTTCAGATTCCAGAGCAAGCCTCATCGTGGAGGAAGAAACTGGTTCACTTTACCATACCTCCATAGCAGAGAGACAGATTGAATAATAACCAGAGCTCAATTTGGATGGCTGGACTCAAGTTAGTGACTCCAGTAGGGCTCTGGAGGAAACTTGCCCTTTTCTTTTCCTTTTTTGGTTTTCCCAGGTAGGGTCTTGCTGTAGCCCAAGCTGACCTGGAATTCACTATGTAGTCTCAGGGTGTCCTCAAACTCACAGCAATCCTCCTGCCTCTGCCTCCCCAGTGCTGGGATTAATGGTGTGCGCCACCACACCCGGCTAGAGGAAGCTTATTCTTAATCAAAAATACCTGAGGCTATAGGGGACATTTATAATGAAATCTCCACAACCTGGAACTATCATGCGTGTGATGCATTCTTACAATACTAGCACTAGGGAGGCTGAGATAGGGGCATCCCTGGGGCTCGCTGACCAGCTAGTCTAGCCTAAGAAGGTAAATTTCAGGGCGATGAGAGACCCTTCTTTAAAAAAGGTAGACAGAGGGCTGGAGAGATGGCTTAGCGGTTAAGCGCTTGCCTGTGAAGCCTAAGGATCCTGGTTCGAGGCTCAATTCCCCAGGACCCACGTTAGCCAGATGGGTGCACACGTCTGGAGTTCATTTGCAGTGGCTGGAGGCCCTGGCACGCCCATTCCCTCTCTTCTCTCCCTATCTGCCTCTTTCTCTCTCTGTCACTATCAAATTAAAAATAAACAAAAATAAAGGTAGACAGCACCTGAGAAGAACGACTCCTGACGCTGTTCCCAGCCTCCACACTCATGTGCATGCGCACCCATATACACAGGGATGCCCACACACGTGCACGCTGTGCACACATTACCTTCCACGTGAGGAAGATGAGGCTGGGAGTTCTGTGAGTGGTGAGGAGTGGCGCCGGCACCGGGGACGCGGCCATGCCCAGCGAGGGCTGTGGCCTGGACGTCCCGCCGAGAATAGGGCTGCCAGCAGTAGTCGGGGCAGCCGTCCTGGGACCCGGCCTAGGCAGAGGAGAAGCTCTGCAGACTGCCGCTCGCCTGGCATCCTCCTCAGGTCAGACTTGGCGCCCCCCAGTCCTGCCCCTCAGCCCGCAAGGTGCACCACAGCGACCTACCTGGGGAGCAGTGCTGAGTTAGGCTCCCCCGAGTCCCACGCCGCACACCTGAGCTAAATAGGTCTCACCTGTGACACGCTGTGGCGGCGGGGCTCACCAACCGAGGGACTGCGGTTTTCCTGTTTGAACAAGGAGGAGGAGGTCAAGTGTGAGCAGGGCTTTCAAAACCCAAGGGGTTCCAAGCAGATCTTACCAGCAAAATAAATAAATAAATAAATAAATAAAGCCGGGCGTGGTGACGCACGCCTTTAATCCCAGCACTCGGGAGGCAGAGGTAGGAGGAGCGCAGTGAGTTCGAGGCCACCCTGAAACTACCTAGTGAGTTCCACGTCAGCCTGGGCAGAGTGAGAAAAAAAAAATCACGGAAAGTTTGCTGCACACAGGACCTAGCTGCACATATGGAGTCTGTGGTGGTTTGATTCAGGTGTCCCCCATAAACTTAGGTGTTCTGAATGCTAGGTTCCCAGCTGATGGGTATTTGGGAATTAATGCCTCCTGGAGGGAGTGTATTGTTGGGGGCCGGCTTATGGGCTTTATAGCCAGTTTCCCCATGCCAGTGTTTGGCACACCCTCTTGTTGCTGTAGTCCACCTTATGTTGGCCAGTGGGTGATGTCCACCCTCTGCTCATGCCATCATTTTTCCCTGCCATCGTGGAGCTTCCCCTCGAGCCTGTAAGCCAAAATAAAACTCTTTTTCCCAGAAGCTGCTCTTGGTTAGGTGATTTCTACCAGCAATGCGAACCGGACTGCAACAGTAAAGTGGTACCAGGAGTGGGATTGCTGCTAGACACCTGACTATGTGGCTTTGGCCTTTTGGAGCTGATTTTCGAGACGAATGTGGAAGGAGTTGAAACCTTGGCCTAAGAGATGCCTTACAGTGCTGTAAGTACAGCTTGATGGACTATTTTGGTCAGAGCTGAAAGATCTGAAGGCAGTAAGAACTATGGACTGTGAGGTTTGGCTTATGAGGGTGAGAAAAAGCTTTGCCTGGACTGGGCTAGCAGTTTGTGTGAGAAGCTTGCTCTTGTGCCCATGTCCTGAGAAGTTGTGCAGGGTTGCTTTGCGTAGAAATGAACTTGTGTGAGCAGAGGAATATGGCACAGAAAGGAAAATCTTTGGGTGAACTGCTGCCCATTCAACTGCAACTGAGAGATTACAACCTTTGAGACTGGGCTAGCTGACCTGCGCTGGGGCAACAAGAAGAATGTAGACTCTTTTGAAGGGGCCTGAGTGCTCAAGGAGTGTCCTGTTCTTCAAAGTCTGCTTTATTCCCCCCTGGATTAACAAATTGGCACCCTACCTGGTATCGTGGAGTATAAGAAATGCTGGAAAGAGCGTCATTGAGTTTGCAACACGGTCTTGTGTTTTGGAAATGGCCATGGGCAATGTGAAGCGGGTTTGCTGGTTGCCTGCATAGAGACCCCATGGGGCCATGAGGATGAACTGTGGCTTGCAGTGGAGACCCAGTGGAGATGCCGGGACCATGAGATGGCTGCCGAGGTGCTGCTGGCCCCGATGAAGTTTCCCAGGACTGTGAGTAGCCTAGCTGGAGGGGCGGAATTGGAATGCCAGAGACTTGTTGCTGGTTAGAATTATCGGACTTGAAGATTTGTCACTGGCTAGAGTTGCTGGACTTGAAGCTACAGAGTTTGATGTTTGCCCTGGTTGTAAATCTCTTTTTCCCAGAAGCTGCTGTTGGTTGGGTGATTTCTACCAGCAATGCGAACCGGACTGCAACAGGGTCACAGAACAATGTCTGCCTTGAGAATGGAGGCTCAACCGAGGAGGTGGGGGGATCCAACCCAAGGGTTTCAGAGAAGGAGAGCAGGTGCCCTGAGATAGGAGGAGAAAGGGAGAGGGTGATGGTGGCTTGATGTATGTGCACATGTGTGTGCGTGCATGCATGCCTGTGTATGTCCATGTTTCTACTTGAGCAGCTATTTGGGCAGACTGTTCCCAGGATGGCAACCAACTGGTGATTTAGGAGAATGTAAACCTTTTGTTCTCTGATGCTCTGTGATGTTACCCCTGAACGAAGTCACAGCAGGGAGAGTGCAATGGTTGTATTGAAGTGTGCCTCAAGGTCAAGGCCCTCATTGTTGAAAAGAAATGGTGTGGCCCATCAGAGATGGGAAATGTTCTGTGTCAGGGTGGATGGTGGGTACAGCCAGCACCGGAGCCTGTGGGACCAATGAGAGGCCAGAGAGGAGGCTGAGCCCAGCCTCGCTGCCTCAGGGAGTGTCAGCAGAGGTTTGGCCCCAAAGGCGAGCACCCACGCAGCTCCCGAACTGCACACTGGCATCTTCGGCGTTTCTCCGAGGAAACGGCATCTCAGCTGTTTTAAGGGGAAAGATTACAGAGAAGGAAAGGACTCGCTCTGTGCCAGATTCATAGCGGGCCTCCAATAATTGATGGCCATTACTAATTTAAGTGTCTTTCTTATGCGGATTATGCTTGTCAACGTATCTGCAAATGTTTTATAAATGAGAATGGAAAAGTACACAGTTCGAGAGTTGCCAAGTCACCTCAGGGCTCTGCCAGGTCAGCTGCATTTCCGGGGAAGAAAGTTCTGCAATTCTTTTTTTTTTTCCTTTAAATACCACATTTTTATTTAGATTTTACAAAGGAGTGTGGAAAGAAGAAGGCTGAGAGGTAAGGGGAAACAAAGTGGGGAGAAGAGAAGTACACCACATGGAGACTAAAAGCCCATGTGGGCCACATATGGCTCAGGAGTCCTTGTGACCAGATAGGGATGGGGTGGGGGGGGAAGCCTGGAAAGAAAAGAGAAAAGAAAATTCAAGAAGCTCCTGCCATGTGGGGAGCTGGAAGAGATAAAGAACAAATGCAGAGAGTAAGGGCTAGGGAGGCCCTCACTGCTGGGCCTGGGCTGAGCCAGCCCATGCCCAGCCAAGGGAAAAAACTCACCTACAGCTAGAAGTTTACAAGTGATCAGAGCTCTTTTTATTTATTTATTTATTCATTCAGTAAGAGGGAGAGAGAATGGGGGGTGCCAGGGCCTCTAGCCACTGCAAACAAATTCCAGATTCATGTGCCCCCTTGTGCATCTGGCTTACATAGGGGTCTTGGAAAGTTGAACCAGGATACTTTCACTTTGCAGGCAAATGCCTTAACCTCACTGCTAAGCCATCTCTCCAGCTCCTCTTTTTTTTTTTGGTGGAGGGGGTGGGTTTTGAGGTAGGGTCTCGTCCAGGCTGACCTGGAATTCACTATGGAGTCTCAGAGTGGCCTCAAACTCACAGCGATCCTCCTACTTCTGCCTCCCGAGTGCTGGGATTAAAGGCATGCATGCCACCACGCCTGGCTCCTCTCGCTCTCTCTTTTTTTTAATATTATTTATTCACTTATTTTCAAGGGGTCGGGGGAGAGAGAAAGAGAATTGGTATGTCAAGACCTCTTGCCACTGCAAACAAACTCCAGATGCATCACTTTGTGTGTATGGCTTTATTGGGTACTCAGCAATCAAATCCAGGCCATCAGACTTTGCCAGCAAGTGCCTTAAGTGCTGAGCCATCTCTCCGGCCTGTGATTCTTTTTTAACACATACCTGCCAGTGGCCTCAACATTGGTGTTTGCCCCTTCCCTCCATTTTATGCGTTGTTCTTCATTTATTTATTTTATTATTATTACTATTTTGGTTCTTTTTTTTTCTTTTTTTTAAAATTTAATTTATTAGTTTTCTTTTCAGTAAATACAGGCAGTTTGGTACCATTATTTAGGCTCATCTGTGATCTACCCCCTCCCATTAGACCCTCCTTGTTAATGAAAATGGGTCGTGCATTGTGGAGTTAGCCCCCAGTTATTAGTATGATAAATGTCTCTGCAAATCATGACCCAACATGAAACTCTGACATTCTTTCCGCCCCCTCTTCCGCAAGATTTCCCTGAGCCATGTTGGGTTCGTTTTTGGTCTGCTTCAGTGCTGAGGTGTTGGGGGCCTCTGAGGCTTTGGCTCTCTGATTTGGTAGGAGTTGATTTTTCTCTGCGTTGATCTCCTTCCCCTTTGTGCTGGTATCCGGTTCACAGGAAAACATCACCCTTGCTTATTTCGCCAATTGTCCTTAGTTTCAGTTGGGCCCCTTTTGAGGTATGTTGGGGCAGCTCTCTTCTTAGGATCTGCATCTATCTGGAAAAGAGAAGCAGATTCTCCAACGGAGAGTAAGTTAGCACCCGGAAAATTGAGATAACACTTACTTTTTTGATAGACAGTTTGATAGGTGGTAGGCCCTCTTATACCCCGTGATTGATGGTAGCTTGATATTGTAGAGTGGGCTTGTGTTTGGGTATGGTTCTGACTTGTTTCCCAGCTCCATCTAAGGGTCTACTACCACTGAGTGGATCAGTTAGCCAAATCAAGAGCAATTGATTCCTCACCATGGCTGTGTACCACTATTGCACTTGTGTGGGCATCACATCCAGTTGTTGCTAATTAGGTTAAACAATGTGTTGCTTGGACAGATCTTGGTCATTTCCCCCAGTCGCATATGTAGCACCTTCGGGCACTAGACACGCTGACTGTCTGGGGACTGACTCTCTCCTGGCTTCCAGCCATGTCATTCCATTTTACGCGTCAGCTGCGTATGGAGTCTTCAGCAATAGGGTCTTACCACTGGCCTTTGGTGGGTCATCAAGTACTCTGACAGAAGTCTGTCATTGTTTTGGGAAACCTTGTAGGTTTCTCTGATCAAAAGCTCATTGTGGATGGTAGGCCCAAGCTGGAAGTGGGGGTTACAGGTCAGTGTCCACTAAGAAATTGAGGAAAAAGATAACTAATATACAAGTGTCTTGTGGTTCAGGTGTTTCCTGTAAGGGTCTAGTGAAGGTTTTCTTTTTGAGGTAGTGTCTCATTCTAGCTCAGGCTGACGTGAAATTCACTGCAATCTCAGGGTGGTCTTGGACCCATGGTGATCCTCCTACTTCTGCCTCCCAAGTGCTGGGATTAAAGGCATGTGCCACTATACCCAGATATATAAACATATATAGATAGATAGATAAAATTTTAATTTAGTTTAATTAATTAATTAATTTGACAGAGAAAGAGGGAGAGAGAGAATGGGTATGCACCAGAGCCTCCAGATGCCTGCACTCCCTTGTGCATCTGGTTAATTTGGGTCCTGGGAAATTGAACCTGGGTCCTTTGGCTTTGCAGGCAAATGCCTTAACTGCTAAGCCATCTCTCCAGCCCTGTTTTGCCATTTATATATACTTTTAATCATTGTGCATGTGTACGATGTGTATGCATGCACGTGTGTGCTCCTGTGTGTGAATGTGACAAGGGTGTGTCGTAGCACACATGCGGAGGTCAGAGTTAGCCCACGTGGCAGTGCCTGTCTGATACCTTCTTTGTGGCAGATTATCTGGTCACTGCAATGAGCTTCTGTAATTCTCCTGTCTACTTCCCGATTCCTGGTAGGAGGACTGGATTACACACACGACTGTGTCCCAGTTTACATGGGTTAGTTAACATAGGTTTGCATGGGTTTCCGTGAGTTTGCAGGAGATTGCATGGGTTTATATGGGTTCTGAGGAGCTGGACTTGGGTTGTCTAGCTTACCAGCAAATGCATTCCTTACCAGTTCATCTCTCCAGCTGTGTAGTTTGTTTTGTGCCAAGAAAAGGCTTTTTTTTTTTTCCAGTCAAAACCAAACATAAATATCCCAATTTATATTTCCTCCATGTTCAAGAATAAAGATACTATCAATACATGTTGTTGGAAAATTAAAAAAGAAGCCCTGAAGTAATTTCTCTGGTGGGTTTTTTGTGGTTTTTGTTTCAGTTTTTTGGCAATAAATATATTTTTATTTATTCATTTATTTGAAAGCAAAAAGAGAGAGAGAGAGAAAAAAAAATGGGCACCTCAGGGCCTCCTACTGCTGCAAATGAACTCCAGATGCATGTGTCTGGCTTTACATGGGTACTGGGGAATTGGAAAAAATCTCAGGCCCTTAAGCTTTGCAAGCAAGCACCTTAACTGCTGAGTCATCTCCCCAGCCAGCTCTTTTTGTTTGTTTGAGTCCAGGTCTACATACCTTTCTGTCTTTCCCTGGTGGTAGTTGAAACAATACCCATGGTGCATCAGCAAATGGGGGGACCTGCTGCCTCATGCCCTGTGGAGAACAGCTGTCTTATGAACTTGGATAAGGTGTTCAGTCTCAATCTTGCTGGCCTCCAGCATGACTAACAATGGGCCAATATTGTGGGGTTGCTGGGAAGGCTCAATTTGGTGACACATTAGCCAGATGCTACTTTTCTTGTAGCTATGACAAATCTCTGACAAGAGGCAATGTAGATATGAAGGGAAGAGAAAGGAAGGGCGGAGGGTACTTAATAGGCTGATATTGTATATATGTAAGTACAATGATTGAGATGGGGAGGTAATATGATGGAGAATGGAATTTCAAACGGGAAAGTGTGGGGGGGAGGGAAGGTATTACCATGGGATATTTTTTTATAACCATGGAAAATGTTAATAAAAGTTAAATAAATAAATAAATATTAAAAAAAGAGAAGCAACTTAGGGGAAGAGGGGAGTATTTTGGTCTCTGGTTAAGGGCACTGCCCATCCTGGTGAAGAGGTATGACATGGGGAGTGTGAGGTTGCTTGCTTGTATCTCAGTGTGACCTGGAAGTAGAAAGACAAACCGGAAGCCAGCTGCACTGTAAACCTCTAGGCCCACTCCCCAGCAACCCACTTCCTCCCGAGGCTCCGCCTCCTAAAGGTTCCAGGCCTTCCCAAGACAGTGCCACCATCTGGAGATGCAGTGTTCAAACTTGTGAACCTGGGAGGAGGGGAATTTACATCTAAATGGTAACAGGCCATGCACTCGGTCAGTGCCAGTAAGTGACCTAGTGTTATTTTTATACATATAAAGCCACCAAATATTTTTGTATTGACTTACGTGTTTTTAACTGCAAACTTGTAGAAATAAATGTGAATTAATTTGAGATTTTGCCATGTAATGACCTTGATGTATGTTGGGAACTGTGCCTTTAGTTTAAGGATATCCTATCACCAAGTGTCAACTTGGTAAAACTTTAAAAAAAACATCTGAGTGACTTGGGAATGTGTCCTGTAGCCCAGTGTCAGGGAAGGCCTGGGAGATGGGCTCAGTAAGTAAAATACTTGCCTCAGAATCATGAAGACCTGAGTTCAGTTCCACAAACTCTCATAGCATAAGCTGGGCAGGTTGATGTGCACCCGCAATCGGAGCGCTGGGGGGTGGAGACAGGCACATCACAGGGGCGGGCTGGCCAGCCGGTGCAGCCTGCTTGGTGAGTTCCAGATACTCAGAGAGAAGCTTAAGAGCCTTTCCTGCTGACTCCTCCTAAACATTTCTGCTAATTTCTAATTCCTCGGGCTCTTTCTCAATTGTCTAGCCTTAAGGGATGCTGAGCACTTCTATTTCTTGTCCTGGGATTCTGGCTACTGAAGACAGTGGGTGTTTTGTGATCATTAGCAGTGTATGCAGCAAGCTACAAGGGGTTGGGTCACTCAACTTAGATCAAGGCCATGGATGTGAAAACTAGACCCATCTATAAAACGTGGACTTGGAGTTTCATGTTGCCATAGTAACTAGGAAATAGTCTGAACACATCCAAATGTGGTGAAAAAGATAACTGCTGTGCTCCCACCAGAAGCCTCTGGCAGAAGTTTTGGGTGGACCTTCTCCATGCCCCTAAACGTGCTGGTTTATTCCAGCACCAAGGCAGACTCCACGCTGAAAAGCTTAGGATCATTTAGAGATGGGTAACTTCAGAAATGGCTGTGGGCGAGAATCAGCCCCTGTTGGGCATATGAGTACTGTGTGTGGAAAAGAGCTTTGGATATATTAGGAGTAGATTTAGTCCTGTCATAGCTATTTAAAATGCCACCGAGCCAGGCATGGTGGCGCACACCTTTAATCCCAGCACTGGGGTGGCAGAGGTAGGAGGATCGCTGTGAGTTCAAGACCATCCTGAGACATAGTGAATTCCAGGTCACACTGGGCTAGAGTGAGACCCTACTTCGAAAAATTAAAAAAATAAAATAAAATAAAATAAAATGCCACCGAGTAGTCATTAGTTTGGTCTTAATTTTTCAGCCTTGCCATGTCTGACTGATGAAAGGACTCTGGCTGGTGGCCCTCCTGTCTGGGCGTTCACTTGCTGCCTTGGCCTTCAAGCGTGTCCACATGTTGCATTAGGTTGAACACTGGGCTAATTTAGTGAATTTGTCATCTAGACTGTTGAAAGCGGTTCAGGCTTATTGCAACATTTAACATGATGCTCTTTTTCTTAATATTTTTTGTTTATTTTTATTTGTTTATTTGAGAACGACAGAGAGAGAAAGAGGCAGAGAGAGAGAGAGAATGGGTGAGCTAGGGCCTCCAGCCACTGCAGACGAACTCCAGACGCGTGCGCCCCCTCGTGCATCTGGCTAACGTGGGTCCTGGGGAACTGAGCCGCGCGAACCAGGGTCCTTAGGCTTCACAGGTAAAGGCTTAACCGCTAAGCCATCTCTTCAGCCCTAACATGATATTCTTTAAAGAGGAATGTTTAGCTTCATTATTATTATTTTGGTTTTTTTTGAGGTAGGGTCTCACTCTAGCTCAGGCTAACCTGAAATTCACTACATACTCACAGGGTGGTCTCAAACTCATGGTGATCCTCCTAATTCTGCCTCCCAAGTGCTGGAATTAAAGGTGTGCACTGCCACACCCAGCTAGCCTCATGAGTTTTTTTGCATGGTATGTATGTGTGGTCTGCATTCATGTCCATATGTATATAGGTTCATGTGGGGGGGTGTGCGCATGTGTCCATATGCACGTGGAGGCCAGAGGTAGATGTCAGGGATCTTCCTCTATAACTCTCCACTTTATACTTTAAAAACACTTCTATTTCTTTATTTGAGGGACAGACAGAGAAAGAGACAGAAAGCAAGTGAATATGGCATGCCAGAGCCGCTTGCCCCTGCAAACAGACTCTAAACTCACGTGCCACTCCATGCATCTGGTTTTATATGGGTACTGGGGAACTGAACCCAGGCTATTAGGTTTTTCAAGAAGGTACCCTTAACTGCTGAGCAATCTCTGCAGCCGGAGACCTTAGTTTTTGAAATGGGGTCTCTCATTGAATCTGGAGGTTACCAATTCAGCTCAGTTAGCTAACCCACGAGCTCCAGGGATTCACATGTCTCCACCTCCCCAGCACTGGGATTTACAGGCACATACCACTACACCTGGCTTAATTATTTGTTTATTCATTTATTTGACAATTAGACAGATAGAGAGAGAGAGAGAATGGGTCTCCAGCCACTGCAAATGAACCATCTCCCTATTCCCTAACCCTTTTTTAAGTATGCACAGAGGCTGTTTACATGGATGTGTATATGTCACACTAATTTAGTCACCTTTATTTTGTTTATTCAGATACAGAACATGGGGTTTGCTTGTCTGCTTGTCTATTACTCCAGGTTGAATTTTATGTGGACTCCCCTGTAAACTTACTGGAAAATAACCCTTCCCATTTCAAGTAGTCTGGGAAGCTTGTCAATCGTGGGACCTTGCCTTCTTTGGCTGCAGGGCCAGAGGTGGCTAAAAAGCCCACTGTACCTGGAATTTACTGAGA
The DNA here is from genome assembly GCF_020740685.1 of Jaculus jaculus. Taxonomy (NCBI): domain Eukaryota; kingdom Metazoa; phylum Chordata; class Mammalia; order Rodentia; family Dipodidae; genus Jaculus; species Jaculus jaculus. The sequence goes on along the minus strand of NC_059103.1, from coordinate 204,990,695 downwards.
GTAGCCATGTCCCCTGCTCATCTCTAGGTCCCAGGCCTTGCCTTCTACACAACAGACCAGAGCCATGCAAAAGTCAATGTTTGTGTGTTCAAATCATGCTCTTGTTCTTCCTGGCCGTGTGACCCTGGGTTAACTTCTCTGAGGATCGGTTTCCTTGTCTGTAAAGTCAGGAAAATAAACCGTACATGCTACACTTAGCTCTGGGGACAATGATGCTGATTAACATAGGTTAATACCCAGCATTGATTAATTATTCATTATTACCATTCTTAGATGAAGGCCTAGTTCTGAGCTTTTCTTTTAGTCATATGAATAAATCTACATGTGTCCACTGAACCCCTTGTCTTCTTTGAAAGAGGTTAGTGCTCCCTCTTTGTATGACCTGCTATTGGCTACATGGATAATCAGAAGCCTAGGGCAGGCCATGGCCCTAGTCTGACTGCCTCCACTCCCTTGGCCTGTAGACTACCTGAAATCTGCATGGTTACTGGTGAGGATTGGGATCCAGTGGACATCAACTGGGATTTCCAGGTTCTGTGTCCAGGAAAATAAACCAGACTGATGTACCTGTGTGGTAGAAGGAGAGCTGGTTTATTGAGAAAGAAAACTATACAATTGAAGGGAACGGGCCAGAGCTGGGGCAAAAGGTCAGGCTCGATGACCAGTGCTGTGTAAGGGATCGGGACTTTTCTATCCCAGTACCACGGGCTTGGGTATTGCCTATTCATACGTCATGTGCTCTGCGACATGTCAGCCTTGGTGAGGAGGGATTTCCAGTCTTTCTCTCTGTCCACTAGCTTTTTCAAATGCTAAGTTGTTTTCTTGTGTTTGTTTGTGTTTGTTTTGTTTTGTTTTTCGAGGTAGGGTCTCATTCTAGCTCAGGCTGACCTGCAATTCACTATGTAGTCTCAGGGTGGCCTCAAGCTCAAGGTGACCCTCCTACCTCTGACTCCCAGGTGCTGGGATTAAAGGTGTGCACCACCATGCCCGGCTCATATGCTAACTTTGTGTGTGTGTGTGTGTGTGTGTGTGGTGTGTGAGTTGGGGACACACATGCCCAGTGGCACACCTGTGGAGGTCAGAGAAAAACGTCGGTGTCAATCCTCACCTTTCACCTCGTTTGAGGCAAAGTCTCCCACGCTCAGCGCTGTATTCACAAGACTAGCTGGCCCGCAGGCTTCCGGGAGCTTCTCTTGTTTTTGCATCCCTTCTGTTCCCTGGGCACGCGGGAATTACAGACACTAGTGCATCCGTCTCTAGGTGAGATCCGAGCGCGGGCTCAGGCACTCATGCCCACGTAGCGACGGCTTGATGCACTGCGCCCTCTCCCGAGCCCCTCCTCGCTAACTTTGTCCCGCCTCTCCGCCCCACTCCGCCACCACACGCGAGGCTCAGGCCCAACAAGCGGCACGTTCAAGTCGACTGGCCGCAATGACCGGCTACACCCTTCTTGGTTGCCTTCTCCAGGAACGTCTGTCACGCTGAGCCACAGGATTGCGTGAGCAAGAGCAACCTCAAACCGGGTGGTTTCCAAGTAGACCTTCTTGAGTTTCTTAGTAAGAAAAGGAAACAACTCTTAAATTTCCAAGAGGTATGCAAGGCTCAACTTGAGAAGAGCGTGAGGAAGACCACTGTGGACTGTCTTTGTCTCAAAATAAATAAATAGATATTTAAAAAAATTCCTGCCAAGGAATGGTTAAAAAAAATCAAATGGAGAGTGATTGAGGTGATAGAGGAAGATACCCAGCATTAGCTTCTGGCCTCCATGTACGCGCACGCGCGCACACACACACACAACACACCCATGCACGCACACATGTGAGTGCACATGCACACTTCACTCACATACACAGGCAAAACCACAGAAGCCAATCCTCCCCTCATGGGCTTGCCCGTCCCTGAGAACCACCCTGCTGTGCTGAGGTGATTCCAGCCAGCCTGTGACCCTCTTGCGGAGACACCCAGCAGCAGAAGTGTGGCACAATCTGTAGGCACTGGCCCTTGGTGTCAAGATGGTACTAACATCTATGGGCAGTTCTCATGGTAATCAGAAGTAAGGAGAGTATGCTGGTTGCTACTCACCGCGGACCATGCGACAATGTCAAGACAACTCACAGAAAGGGCCATTGCTTTGGACCTAGGGCAATGTTAGAGCATTTTGAGAATAAGATCCAAGGCAGAAAGAGGACCCAGTAGGTATCTGGTTCTTCCTCACCCCGTCCCCTGTGACCTGTTGTTTTCCTCCCCTCCTAATCTACAAGGAGCTCCAGGGCTCTGAAGTTCTCCATTGTGGCTCTTCTGTACAGGTGACAAAAGACGCCATATTGTCTTCCTTTTGTGTGCTCCTGTCCTTCATAAGGTTTGGAGCGTTTCAAGACAGCAGACTGCAAAATACCTCAGACCACTCACTCATTCAGAGTGGGGAAGCTGCAGTGGCTTTGTGTGCTGGGCACCTGTCATGTTCCAGATGTGGCATCTGCTGTGACGGGCAGAGGAACAGGCACCCCAGTGAACCTCACCCCATGGAAGTTCCCTCCAGAGTCTACGTCTCAGTGCCCCTCCCGTACGCCACCCCTTGCTGCCACGGGCTCCCCCATCCCATCCCATCCCATCCCACCCCATCCCATCCCATCCCATCCCACCCCATCCCACCCCATCCCATCCCATCCCACCCCATCCCATCCCACAGTCCTTGGTAGGTGTGGCCTTTCTGTTAGGGTCCATCACGTAAGCAGAAGCACATGCCCCGATCTGTTGAAGAAGCTGGGTCTTCTGCATGTGCTTAGTGCACCTGGCCGCGAGCTCCGGAGCCAGGCTGGCTTGTAGGGTATGGTACACTCTACTACCACGCGCGACTCCTTCGGCCTCTCTGATCCCACTGTTCCACGCAAGGGGATGCTCCGCAGCTTGGCTGGCTCTTGAGAGGACGCACTGTGGCCCAGCCATAGTGACTCTTGAGACACTCCTAAGCCACATGCTGGCTTTGTGGAGTCACAGGGTCACATACTTAGAGGTCACACTCAAACCTTTCTTTGGTGGCTGAGAAGCTGAGGCCTAGGAAGGCTCACTGATTCTCAGTCCTGCCTGCAGATTCGTGTGCGTGGACAGTCCTAGACAGATCTGCCTGTTCAGGGAACACTTAGGAAATGCAGATACACGCGTGTGCATGCACTTGCATATATCAAACTACGGTAGGTGACATCATAGACTGTGTGTGTGTTGTGTGTGTGTGTGTGTGTGTGTGTGTGTGTGTGTGTGACTATAAACTGAACCTAGGAGCCTCAGGCATGCTATCCCTGAGTTATATCCCCAGCCTTTGTTTGTTTGTTTACACTTTATTTTGACTTAGGGTCTCACGAAGTTGCTCAGGTTGGCCTTGCATTTACTCTGGAGTCCAGGAAGGCTTTACAGTGTGACCCTCCTGCCTCAGGTTCCCCAATAGCTAGGCAGATATGCCTGGGCTACCAGGAGCTGGCAGTAGTATTAAGACATTTAGGCAGTGCAGAAACCCCAGGACATTTAAGTTGTAACTAGCCGGGCTTTACAGACAAGAGGTAGGAGGTTAAGTAACGTTTCCACTTTCAATTTGTTAGTTCAGGGCCGAGGGAGACAGACCACAGTGGTTGGCTCCGGGCTCTGAGCTTAGAGCCATCTTCCTTCCCTTCGCTCTGTGATACTCCCCGCTCTCCTTTGACAGCCGCCTGCAGCCAGTGTCCCATCCCTGCATCTTCCTCCATCCCTCCTTCCTACCTGCCCCCCTCTTACCTTGAGCCATCACAATGACTAGTGATGAATGGGAATGACATTCTCTGAGGACCCTACACACATACACTCACAGAAAATAAAATAAAAAGGTGCAATAACTTTTGGTACAGGAGGCTGTGCCAGGTACCAACTGCCTGTCAGAATGGTTAGGCTGTTTCCTGCACTTCTTGGGCTCCAGGCACCATGCGATGTGGGACAGCGAGTATAACTCACTCAAGCTTCCCAGCAGATCTGGGGCACAGCCTCATGAATGCTTCTATTTTGTAGACAACAAATGAGGCTCAGAGAGGTTTAGCATCTCTTGTCGTCTGCTTCACGTTGCTGGGAGGAACTTCTAAACCAGACACAGTTCATAGGAGGAAGGGTTTATTTCAGCTTACGGATCCAAGGGGGAGTTCTCTCAGTGGTGGAAGACGCTGGCTCCCTTTCACAGATCCAAGCGGAGAGACACCATCAAGGCCCTCAGCACCACACATGAGCTCAAACCTGGCCACAAAACAGCGGGGACCCCGGCAGAACTCGGACTTCTCTGCATTCCTTTGGGCTAGAGATCAGATCTACCCTCAGAGACATCTCTTCCTGCCAGATAGCTGGAAATCCAGGTTTTACTATAACATCTGAGTGTATTGGGGGACATAAGTTCAAACTACCCCAGCGTCTTGCTTCATGTCACCCAGCTGGAATGAAGTAGAACAGGGACTGCAGACTCGGCACCTGGCGGATGTGCTGGACTTCCGTTTGCCGTTTAACACTCACCATCACCCATGGGGGATATCAAGTTGCAAACTTGCCTGGAGGGGAAGGTGCAAACCAACCCTTTGCAGGAGATGACAGAGCCTGGCTCAGAACCTTCATCGCCGACCCTCTACCTCTCGTCCCGTGCAAAAAACTCACTTCACAAATTCCGGTGCATTCTGCTTCCATAATCTTGAACTAGTCACTCTCTGAGCCTCTGAATCGCAGCCCTACCTGTGAAAGGAGAAAACCCTGTCTTTTACAGGTCATGAGGGCAGCCAGGCAGTGTGGAGATAAAACCCCACTCATGTCAGGAACCAATAATCCCAGCCAGTTCTGGCTCTCGCCCTTTTCTCAGCTGAACTTCTGAACTTCCACAGAGATTACTGCGCAACTGATCTCTCTCCTTCCAAATGCCACAGACAAAGCACTTCCCACAGCTCGCACACACCCTGGCAATGAGCAGCCTGCAGTTCTTTGAGTACGTGATACCTGTCCTTTTCTTAAGTTACTGGAGGGCCAGGCTGTGGCTTAAACTCTTTGGTACTATCGTAGATCCAAGCCCAGATCCTGATCCATCCAGAAATGTAACAGATGCAAACCTTTGGAATGAAGGCAGGAACACTCTAATGAAATATTAATTCCTGGTTCATGGCTCAATAATGCACAGGGGCTTGGGTTTGACGTGGGGAGCCTGTGTGCATCTTGACTCATCTCCAGCAGAGCACAGGGAGAGGGCTGTTTCTTGTCAATTCAATGAGCATTTCATGAAGCCTCCAAGCATGAAGTGGGCTAAGGGAGGGGCTGGTCCTGATGAATAGTGCACATCCCTGCCCTAATTTCTGGCCTTCCTCACATTGCTTCTCCCAAATCCCTGTGCAAATAAATTAGCCACTCAAGGAACATTTTTAATGAATACATGTTTGTCTGTGTCCTTTGCTCAGACGGACAGCTCAGTGGAAAAGGCAGGCAGGCAGCCTCCTGGACAGAAAGGGATCCAGGCTGTTTGCCTTCCCCATCTCCTCACTCCGTGCACACATGGGCACACGCACACACATGTGCATAGACAATAACATACTGATTAGCATGGTGGTCAGGTACCCCAGGGAGAGGAAGCCCATGTGCATGTTCATGTTGCTGGGAGGAACTTCTAAACCAGACACAGTTTATAGGACGAAGGGTTTATTTCAGCTCACAGATCCAAGGGAGAGTTCTCTCAGTGATGAACAGCAGATAGTCCCTTGCAATTCAGTTGAGCATGCATGACTTTTAGTAAAAAAGAGAAGCTTCTGGCTGGCTTAGCTTGGACAGGTAAGTGGCATGGCTGGGCCCTCTTGGCCATAAATTTATGGACCATCTCACATAGCATAAGTCAGAAATTACATGGTGCCAGGACCCACGTCAGCCGGATGCACAAGGGGACACACGCATCTAGAGTTTGATTGCAGTGGCTGGAGGCCCTGGCGTGCCCATTCTCCTCTCTCTCTCTCTCTCTCTCTCTCTCTCTCTCTCTCTCTCTGCCTCTTTCTCTCTCTGCTGCTCTCAAGTAAATAAATAATTTTTTTTTAAAAGAAATTACATGGTGGCTCAGATGGGGCCTAGAAAGGGCCTGTGGAGAAAGGACATATCAAGTAACCCTTCTTTTGATGTGGCATGACTTATCTAGTATGGTTTTCATCATGTGTACAGGCAAGTACATTTTTATATGAACATGCATCTGTCTGTATATAATTACCACCTGGACACATTAGGAATTACCACCTTAACCACATTATGAGTCAGTTCCAACACCCAGCTCTGCCTATTCTGGGGAGTCTTTAAAAAGTCTTTCTTCTCTTTTTGCTTTCTTTCTTTTTCTTTCTCTCTTTATCCTTCTTCTCCCAGTAGACAATCACCCTTCCGTTCTAGTCTCGGCTACTGGATCCTACTCGGGGGGTAGGTGGTAGAGTGAATGAAATGTCCCCCATAGGCTTGTGTGTTTCGAGTATCACCAGCTGGTGGTAATTTGGGAACTTTGTGGAGCCTTTGGGAGGTGCAGACTTGCTGGAGAAGGCATGTCACTGAGGGCGAGCCTTGAGGTTTCTTAGCCCCGGTGGGTGTTCAGAGCTAGCTCGTGGGCCTACTCACTTCCCCTGCCACTGGGCCAAGGCGAGGTGATCAGCTGTCTGCTTGCCAGCCTCTCCCTGGCATGATGAAAGTTCCCCTCAAGACAGTAAGCTGAAATAAGCCTTTCCTCCCATAAGCTGCTGCTGGTCACATGTTCTGTCCCAACACTGAGAAGGGAACAGCAGCAGGATGCAAAAGACCTGGGCCTTGTGCACAATGCTGAGGAGTAGAAGGGGACTGGACATCTGCTCCAGCTCACTCCTGGCCATGTTACCGATGGAGAAATGAGACCTGAAAGGCAGCATTCCAGAATGTCCCCATGAGTAGCATTAGACCCTTGGCCCCATAATGCATTTCACTGGCTGAAAGAAGAGAAAGTTGGCCTGGCTTTGTCCGTGTCCCATCCCACCCTCTCAAGGCTTGTGACCTAGGGCATGTTACTAAAGTTCTGTGGGCCTTGGCTTCTTCCCTGATGAACAGACAGGAGCACTGCTAAACTAGTGGGGATGAGTGAAACTTGACCATCCCATTGGCACACCCAGAGACACACCGCAAACTCACAAGTAAGTGTAGCACGCGTCAATCACTCCAAGAAACTTTGCATCCTGATGATGTGCTGTTTGATGATGGGGTTGGAACAAGCTCTTTGCAGTCAAACCAACCCTGTGGCAGATCCCAACTATGTCATCTTGAAAAAGTGCCTCCCTGTCTGTGACCTGTCACCTCTTCAGTTGTGCAAGTCCTAATTTCTACATGGTAGAGCAGCAGAAAAATGCAGCCTGCCTAGGAAGCTGGGGCGCCGTGGTTAATATTGCCAGTCTGGAGCTTTGGATCCTCACCCTCTGGCTTCTGAGACCATCATGGCACATGTCAGGGGCTGGCACCCCATTGCTTGGTCCAGGATACAGCACACTGACGGCCTCCTGAGTGTTTTCTGGGCCACATGTGTCTGCCAGGGGAAACCTGGTAAGGCAGTTTGAGTGTTAGGTCCCCCACCGGCTTAGGTATCTTATTAAAACTTGTTACTCGGGTCTCCAGCTGCCTGGCTGGAGGAGGGGTCACTGGGGGCAGATCCTGGGTTCCAGCCCAAAGGTGCACAGAGAGACGTGAGCTCCAGGGCCTTGCTTGCTGACCAGCTGGTGCTTGCTTTTGATTTTTGTTGGCTGTTTTGTTGCTTGTCTCTGCCTGGATGTGTGAAAGCAGCTTCTTTGAGGAACATACAAGGAACTCCTCCCTGGATCTGTAAGCTGGAATAAATCCCTTCCTTCCATGAACTGTGTCTGTTTGGAAGCTCATCCCAGCAGTGTGGAGGTTGGCTATTACACCTGGTTTCCTAAACCTGGGTCCCTCCTGGTTCTCTGTGGGTGGAGTTTCATCCCACGGCAGCCACTGATGTTGCTGCTAACAACACACACATGTGCTTTGCCACCTTCATTAATATTACCATCAGCCTAGGGATTTCCAATGGCGCCTATCTAATGCTTTCCTGGGAAGGAAAAGCAAGGGCTGCTTGTGGAATTCTTGTGTGTGCATGTGTGTGTGCATAGTGTGTGCGGTGTGCTATATGCGCCGACGTGGCCCCCTGAGCAAGCACACGCATGTGCATCGGTAAGAGGAGAGCCCTGGGTGTCCCCCTCCATCGCTTGCCTGCCTGCTTTCCCTTGAGATGGAGTCTTTTACTGATTCCCAAGCTTGCCATTCTTCACAAAGCCCCAGTCCTTCTCCTCTCTCCCTCCCCACAACACTGGGCTTACGATGTGCACGGCCACACCCAGATGCTCGGAGATTCAAACTCAGGCCGGGTCGGGCCATCTTGTGAGGAAACATACGTAACCCCTGAGCAATCTCTCCAGTCCCTGTATAAACCTCACCTAGCTTCTTCAGATAGGCTATTTGTTATGCTTTCAAAAAGGATTGAAAAATCAAACCATTTCCAGGAGTTCCTTTTCTGTCTCTACATTTTCACATTTGTGCAATGTCTTTCAATTACCCCAAATCAAATCATGTTCCTCTTGAATGGTCATTTGAATCTTTGCAAGTTTCCTGGGAAGGAAGATCAGAGGAGCAATTGATTCGGTGAGACCTCTTGGGACTTTGGAGATGCTCTTGGACATCAGCAAGTCTGGCTGTGACCTCGCGTGGCCCTGCACTGGTCCCTATCCTATATTTTCTCATGATGGTTCCAGATCAGGCCTTCCTGAAACAGTCTAACTTAGCAGTCTCTGCTTCCCAGGGCCTCCTGAGCATTTTCTAGCTCTGCTCTTGTTTCCTACTAGCCCCTCTCCTGACGCACACATGCATTCTTGCTCCTTCCTAGACACCTAGCCGAACCCTCATCCCTTTTCCCTGTGTTCTTTCCTGGCTCTCTGATCAGAACATCTTCAGTTTCCTGGGCCACCCCAACAATGTGTTGGCCTTCTGTTCCTGTGACTGTCCATGAAAGCAGTTCCCAAGGTGCAACCCACTCTGCCTCCACTTCCGGCCAGCCAACATGCCTTCCTCCTATCACTCTCTAGGGCCACGCTAAGGAAGCCCTGTGGCTCCTCAGAGCTCACAAGTTCTCCATTGCTTGGGGCCCTTGACATAGATCACGCTCTGTGGAATGCCTCAGAGCCCATGGAGCCGAGGGGCCCAGGCCCTGCTGCCCAGCCTCTGATGCTTTGAGCTGTTCTGGGTGGGTAGACTTTTCCAGCAACCCTTCCCACTCCTGCCCACCCTCACACCTGGGCTCACTTCCTTACCCCATGTTGATAGTCCCCTTCTGCATCCTCATCAAGGATAGGTCTCTTCTGTCCCCTGATGCTCCCCAGTGCTTTTGCCAAGGCATGCAGCTTGGAAAGGCTGACACATCCTGTTGCAATCAGGTTCGCATTGTTGGCATAAAACACCTATTCTACAGCAGCTTGTGGGCGGGGGTGGTGGCGGTTCATTTTGGCTTACAGACTCGTGGGGAAGCTCCATGATGGCAGGGGAAAATGATGACATGAGCAGAGGGTGGACATCACCTCCTGGCTAACACTGGAAAGAGGAAGATGGCAATAACACCCATAAGCCTGCCCCCAACAATATACTGCTTCCAGGAGGCTTTAAGTCCCAAATTGCCATCATCTGGGGACCTAAAATTCAGAACACATAAGTTTATGGGGCACACCTGAATCAAACCACCACACATCCCCTTCTCCATCTTCTGACCCAGTGATGGACATACAGAGGAGACCTTCCCATTCATCATCTTCCATCCCCCACCTCTGGCAGCAGAGACAGCCAGCCAAGAACTCTCCCTGGTGTCCTCTAGGCGTGATGAACTGGCAGGATGTGGGCTCCCAGCCATGGAAGGTCCGCTTACCACAGTTGGAGAAATGTGACCCAGACCCAGTCCTGCAAAGCCAGGCCAGGAGATGCTAGGAGATCTGCCTCAAGGCATGCATCATTCTCTCTGCTAATCCAGCTTGCCCGGGGCCTGCATCCCTGAATTTCTCTCTCTTGACCTGTGTCTACATGGGCTACATTGAGATAAGCCCCTTGTGATAGAGAAGACTTTCCCCATGGACGTACCTCTCCCCCTCTCCCTTTTTGGCAAGCTAAAAGTCTGCATATACCTCCTTTGCTCATTATATACCACTTCTTTTGGGGGGCACTTTATTTTATTTAAACTTCTCTTTCTTTTGTGTGTGTGTGTGTGTGTGTGTGTGTGTGTGTATGGATTCAGTGGAAAATCTCAGATGTTCTGTGGGTGGTATCCACCATTTTAAAAACTGGGTATCTTATTTGCCTGAAACTTGCCAAATAGGCTACACTGCATGGTCAGTGAGTCCTGGAAAATTAGTCTGTCTCCTCTTCCCCAATGTGGGAATTATAACTGCATGTTGCCAAACTCTTCTTTCTTTTGCATATTATTTATTTATTAGAGAGAGAAAGAGAGAGAGGCAGACAGTGAGAGAAAGAGAGAGAGAGAGACAGAATAAGTACGGGCAAGCCAGGGCCTCCTGTCACTGCAAATGAACTCCAGATGCATGAGCCACTTTGTGCATCTGGCCTTACATAAGAAGTGGGGAATTGAACCCAGGATATCAGGCTTTTCAAGCAAATACCTTTAACCCCTGAACCATCTCCCCAGCCCTTTTAACTTTCTATTGACAACATCTGTACATAGAGATCACATATCCTCTCCTTCCATCCTCCATTCTCCCTCTCACGAATATCTCCTCCCTCCACTGAGTCCCTTCTTCTTTCCAACTAATCACTCTTCTAACTTGATGTCATTATTTTTTCCTCCTGTTGTGCAGGTGTTGTGTAGGTAGTGTTAGCCACTGTGAGGTCATGGATATCAAGGCCACTTTGTGTCTGGAAAACAATATTGCAAAGCACTCCACCTCTTCACTGGGCTCTTGCATTCTTTGCACCGCTTTTTCTGAAATGGTACCTGAGCCTTCGAGGGTGTGATAGAGATGTTTCACTTACTGTTGAACACTCCACGGTCATGTCTTAGCACTATGGTAAGTTATTTTTTAACATTTTATTTTTATTTATTTATTAGAGATAGATAGAGGGAGAGAGTGAAAGACAGAGAGGGAGAGAGAGAGAAAGAAAGAGTGAGAATGGGCATGCTTGGGCCTCTAGCCATTGCAAACAAACTCCAGATGCATGTGCCACCAAGTGCATCTGGCTTGCATGGGACCCGAGAATCATACCTGGGTCCTTAGGCTGCACTGGCATGCACCTTAACTGCTAAGACATCTCTCTGGCCCACTGTGGTAAGTTTTGAGCCACTCCAGTAGTTACCGCCACCTGAGAAGAGAAGCTTCTCTAATGAAAAGAGAGAGTAACATTTTTATATGGGCATCAAGTTCAGTATTTAAAGGGCAGTTTGGTGGGCATAATCTGTCGAATTTAGCCAGTGAACAATAGTCATTTTCCCCCTAGGCTTATGACCTCCCCAGCCACAGGCTTTTGACTAGGTTGTCAGTACCAGGCATGATTCCCTCCTGTAGAGTGGGCCTCCAGTCCAATCAAGAGAGCGATTGGTTTCCTCCATAACAGACATGCCATCCTTGTACCAGTTGGTACAGCTGGCATGATTTAATAAAGGTAAAATCATCGGTGCCTCTTCTCCTCCAATAGGCTGGGTAGCTCTTTCCAGCCTCCCGGCAGCTAGTCAACAGGGGTGGGGTGGGAGGCTTCCAGGTCAGCTCCAGCTTGGTTTCTCAGCAACTGGCAGCCCAAGTATGTGGAGTTTTCAGCAATAGAGTCTTACCAACTATTTCTAGTGGACAACCAAGAGCCTTAGCAATAGTCTGTAATGTTTTGGGGACACTAGGGACCTCCCTGGCCAATAACTCACTGGAAGGTATCCCACCCCTGACAACAAAATTTTCTTACAATCCATGGCCTCTGGGCACAGTCTTCTCCATCCTCACAGGGTACTTCTACCCAAATTCTCTTTTTTAAAAACATATATAACATTTAATTAGCAAAGAATTATGTTTCCATATGGCTTAATTTTGATTATCCCTCCTCTCACCAACCACCCTCCACCACTTCGTGATGCCTGTCATCGTTGCGTGTGACATCCAATTAGCCAGTGGGGCTCCTTACCTGTCTGGGCATTCTCTGAGAGCTGACTACATTCATGAGACATTTCTAAACACTCCATGCCCGAAACACTCATCTCCAAAGAGGACACCCAAAAAGCTTTAGTTGAATGTATGGCTGAATGAGTGAAGTCAGTTCATTCCATCCCCCCTTGGTAAGTTTCATCTGGGACTTCATTTGTTCTCAAATACATCTTATCCAAACACCCAGGTGCTGGGACTCAGTAAGTGTCTCCCACATGGTGTCTTTCCCAGTGTGTGAAGTCTGTCTAGGAGCTGACCCTGAGCACATGGGATAGCCCATGTCATTTAATGAAGTGACATTTCAAATAGAGAAAATACAGCAAGGTGAGCCCTGTAGTCAATTAGAAATTCCTTTTGATTAAAAAATACTTTTATTTCAAGCACATAGAATCTGAGTAAGTAGATTTTTTCTTTTAATAAGCTGTTTCATATTCTGAATTTGATTTGAGATTTCAAAGTACGATGAAAAGAAAATTGGGGAAGAGAAGATAATTTATTAATATTTGTTGCATGGCCAATGTATCATTAGTAAATTCTATTTGTCAGGGTGTAAGTGGGAGTGACAGTGGAAAATGGTGATACAGAAGGGAATGACCCACTAAATTGGAACCTTTCAGCAGTGGGAGACTCCATTTGGAAGTAGCTTGATTGGTCCCCATTAAGTATTGTACATGCTCAGCTGACCAGCTCTGTAGCAACTATCAGCCTTGCTTCAAAATTGGCAAGTCCCAACTTTTCTTTTCTTTATTTTCTTCTTCTTCTTCATCTTCATCTTCTTCTTTTTTTTTTTTTTTTTTTTTTGGTTTTTCAAGGTAAGGTCTCACTCTAGCCCAGGCTGACCTGGAATTCACTATGGAGTCTCAGGGTGGCCTCAAAGTCACGGCAATCCTCCTACCTCTGCATCCCGAGTGCTGGGATTAAAGGCGTGTGCCACCATGCCTGGATTTTTTTTTTTTTGTATGTGTGTGTGGTGTTCATTGCATCTATGTATGCTTGTTTGTGTGTAGGGGGAGGATACACATGTGTGTGTGGTGTTCATGCATATATGTGTGGAGACCAGAGGCTGATGTTAGCTCACTATTTACTGAGGCGAGGTCTCTCGCGTGAGTGCAGAGCTCACTGACTCGATCTAGTCCAGTTTGTCAGCTTGCCCTGGGGCGGGGGGTCACTTGTCTCTGCCTCCCAAGTACTGAGATGACAGGTGGGCTCCCATACTCACCAGCCTGCGCGTGGGTGGGGTCTGAAGTCTGAGCCATCTCCCCAGCCCCAGCTCATTCTGTGGCTGCAGCACCCTGCCCCCAAGCCTGCTTCATTTCTAGCTGTGGCTTTCAAAGCCTCTCCTGGCTTGTTGGGTGTGTTAAGGCTGCGCTTAACCCTCCCTGTCTGTCCGCCAGACACACGTGTCTCCTCTTCTCTGCTCAGCCAAGTCTTACTGACCCTGCAAAATGAGCTCAAGCACTCCCTGCTTACGGGTGTTCTTTCTGGTTTCCCCGAGAACCCTGAGTATCTCCAACTTCTAATTTCTGCCGTATGCCTAATATTCTGCCATTTATTGAAAGGAGCTTGGAACGGAGAATGATACAGGTTCAAATAAATGAGTCCCCATTCTAGGACCAAGGCACAAGGGCTTTTGCAGAGGAAAGCACCGGATCCAGCGGGAGCGCAGCGTGCCGAGAGCCGCCCAAGGCAAATGTCTTCCTCTCTGGGCTGCGCCGAGCAGCGCTCCTGGGCATCCTGGGCAGGGCTTTGCGGATCTTCCCCGTCCCCGAGGCCGGGCGCTGGCTGACAAGCCCTGGGCCTTCCAAGTGAGCGAGCTCCGAGCTGACCGACGCTGCAGTCGCTGGTGTTCTCACAGCTGCAACTGAAGAGCCGACGGAAGCAACTGAAGGACGGAAGGCAGGCTGTCTTGGCTCGTGGTTTGAGGCACAGTTCTTCCTGGTGGCGAAGGAGCAGGAGGCAGCTGGTCACGTTGTGCCCACAGCCAGGAAGAAGGAGGTGGGCGACGCGGGCTGGTGCTCAGCCCGCTTCCTCCTTTCCACCCAGGTGAGAGCCCGGACCACGGAAGGACGCGACTCACATTTAGGGCTGTTGCAGTTCTCGTCTCCTTCCCGGGACAAAACACCCAACCAAAAGCAGCTTCTGGAAGGAAAGGGTTGATTTTGGCTTACGGTCTCGAGGGGACGTTTCAGGCAGGAAAAGGCTGGCGGAGCTGAGGCTGAGCGTCGCTTCTTGTCACGGAAGCTGCGAGACAGCCTGAAGCATGAGCTGAGCTGGAACTGGCAAGCCGGGCAAGTGAGCCCCAAGGTCCATTCCCAGTGATGCCCTCCTCCGGCAAGGCTAGGCCTCCCAAGTTGCCACCAGCTGGGGACAAAGCATTCAAAACACATGTGTTTTGAATGTGGGGGGCATTTCACATTCAACCTGCCACAAGGGTGAATCTTCCTACCTCCACTAATCTAAACTTCTTCAAGGACATGATGCTCAGAGATTTGCTTTCATGGTGACTCAAATCATCAAGTTGACTATCAAGTTGAACCAGCACAGAAATCAAGAGGAAAAATTTCCTTAGTAGTAATCTCCCTAATTCAGTTACACAAGGTGGTGCTTTTATTATTCTAACCTGGTTGAAATTCTGTTGGATGGGCCAGGAACTCACAAAGACAGTCCAGTGCAATCCTGAGTCCTCAGCTCACCTCCTTAGTGTTGGCTTTCACACACGTGACCACAGTGCTTTCCCAAAGCTCAAGAAGCCTTACCATGGCAGAAGGACTAACGAAACTACAGATGTGAGTCTGACCTCTCTAGCTGCTCACTCGTTATTTTTCTGCTCAAGGACTCTGTCTAGAATTCCAGCCAGGATCTCACACTGCACTTGTTACGGTGTCACATGCTTCTCGCTCTCTCCTCCCTCAATTATCATCATTCTTAAGACGATACACCCTTTAACCTCTAAACTACTCTGTGGAACTACCCATGCACACACCTGGGATGCAAGTCATTTGTAATCTCACACTCTGAATATATGTCCAGAAATAATGCATGCGTGCATGCTCCTTTGATTTATTTCTACTAACTAGACACTGAGAGTATTTGCATCTACTGGAAATACATAAATTATTTGTTTCCTTAAATTATAGATGGCATGTTTATGACTGGCTCATATAAATTGTGAGTGCACGTTATAAATATATAATCCTGTTTGCTGGCATTTATCACCCATTTGCTATGTGCCAAGTTTTGTGCTGGGCACTTTGCAGTCATTAACTTCATTTGTGCTTCCTCATTATCCCCATGGAGATGATAAACTATTGTAGTTTGCAACTTTCTTTTGTTAAATAGAAACTTAAAAGAAAATCTCCGGCAAGGTCAGTGTACAGGAGATGCAGGCTTCTCAGGAGGTGTGGCTCATTCTCCAGCGCTGCCCTAACCAGGGGGCACAAATGGCTCCCCAGTGTTTATGAGGTTAAGGCTGTCACCAGGCACACTGTTTCACACAGACCAGCACAATGAGCCCTGGGGACCTCATGAGACCTTTCAACCAAGCAGGGGGATGTACAGGCCATGTTGAAAGGTGCACAAGAGCCAGCATACCTTGAAATGGCAGTGCTTCCTTGGGGAAGATGGGCAGAGCCCTGGCAGTGACTACTGCAGCCTCATGTGTGACCACATGTTATAGATCATGGGACAGTTGGTAAGCAGGACTTTCCGATCAACAGCGTCTGCTGGATTCCATCCATTGTCAGTTGCAACAGAGTCTCTTATTTCCACAGAGGCTCCTTAGCAATCAGGGAGAAGATCCATAGTCCCTGGGCACCAGATCTCTCAGCCCTGACCACATTAGGGAACAGGGAACACATCTATGGCCTTCTGCAATAGCTCAGAGCCAGAAGAGAGCTTGTTTTGAAAATAGATGCATCCAGAGGCTAGGGACATGCCAGAACTACGCACAGGAGGGAACACTTTCCTGTGGCCCACTGCTTATGCATTGCTCTAATCCTACTCCAACTCTAGGGGGCATCTTGTTGTTTTGAGTCCCACTTCCAGGGCTAGACTCTAGGGGCTTGTGCTTCCTTAACATCAGATACAGTGCCTGAATGGGAATTCTAGCCTGGTCTTTCCAGTTTCACCTCATCATGTCCTTCACCTGACCTAAGCTATTTAGAGCCAGGAGAAAACTATGTGCTGCTAATTAAAAAGGGACAGTGGGGACAGTGACCCATCTGGAGAATGCACTCTGAGATCATTAGATAATGTCCCAGGAACATGTCCAGCTGTCAAAATGAGACTTCAAGGAGGGACATTCCCTTTTGTCCACTGAATTAAACTAGACCAATCTATTCCCCACTCAATTCAAAAGGGGATGTACAGAAGCTCTAATTAACAATTGGAACCAAGGCTATTTTGAAGGGAGTGTCCACAGAATGCTCACACATCAGCCTGTCCTCTAAACCAACCCCTCATACTAATTAGTCCCCAAACTATACAAGGGGCTCTTCTGCTCTTTTAGAATCAGGCTGTGAGCTCTGCCTCCTCCCAGCCTTGGAGATCAAGGACTCAGATCACTTCATATCTATTATCAAGGTCATGCCTTTGGCTGAAGTGGTTGTGGGATCGTCCATGGCTGCCCACCACCTGCTAGATCCATTCCAAGTTATTCCCAGGGAAACTCTATCTTCTCTTCCTCTTCCAACACTGACTTGTAGAAAGTAAGTCCACAGATCACATGGACGCTGTCCAGAAGCAACCTTTGATGTCATTGCCCTGCTATACTGATTTGGGCTTGGACCATGAATATGGGGGCTTCCTACACTGAGAAGGAGTTACCAGCCAGGAAGTTAAGGGTCACTGCCAAGCAATGCCATACTGCGTCCCTGTGGAGTTTGTCATTACGTCTGTGTGCCTCAGTCTCTTTAGTTATAAAATGGGGTTTAATCCCAACAAAAGTCTAACCTCATAGAAAGGTGGTGAGAATTAGATGAGCCAAGGTATGTGTTGTATGGAAAACGTCCTCTGCATTGAAAGGTGTGAACACCTGTTGCCAGCTTTATCAAAAGTAGCTGGGTCGCCGGGCGTGGTGGTGCACACCTTCAATCCCAGCACTCGGGAGGCAGAGATAGGAGGATCACCATGAGTTCGAGGCCACCCTGAGACTACATAGTGAGTTTCAGGTCAGCCTGGGCTAGAGTGAGACCTTACCTCGAAAAAATAAACAAACCAAAAAAAAGCAGCTGGGTCAACTCACAAGAGAAGGCGTGGGGAGGTCCTCAGACCCCAGCTGAGATTCAGGTAGCCCTGCACCAGTTATATACAATAATGCACAAGAGACTGTAACCCAAGGTGGGGGGGGGGGTTGGAGACAGAGTATATCGAGACGACAAGATCTAGAAACAGTGACCCCCCATGCCCTATAAGTCAGCCCTCACCCTGGGGCTGAGGGAGGAGCATCTGCAGGGGCAATCCAGGTATAGTGAGCCCACTGTAGTGTTGCTTTGGGGTCTCATGCTCTGTAAGTAAGTCCTCACGCCCCAGGCTGAGGGAGGAGCCCAGCGAGTCCTACTGAAGGGCGGCCCTGTGGTCTCATACTCTTGGGCAGGAACAAGGAGCTTCTAAAACAACCACAGGGAAGTCATGCAGGGCGGAGTGAGGCTTCTCCGTGGTGTGGCTGCTCTGAGGTCCGATGCCCCGTAAGTATGCCCTCATCCTGAGGCTGAGGGAGGAGCAGCCA
Source organism: Jaculus jaculus (assembly GCF_020740685.1). Taxonomy (NCBI): domain Eukaryota; kingdom Metazoa; phylum Chordata; class Mammalia; order Rodentia; family Dipodidae; genus Jaculus; species Jaculus jaculus. The sequence goes on along the minus strand of NC_059103.1, from coordinate 204,972,749 downwards.
AGGACTTATTTTTGGACACAGGAGTCTCTGTCAAAGTGGCTGCTTTGGGAGCCATGTTCCTACCAGTAACTTCTATATGCTCTGTAAGTGACTCACAATAAACTCACTGGTTCACCAAACTATTAGTAAAATCGTAGTTTTGTCTGCCTCTGAGACCTATTTGGGGTGAAGCCATGTCTCCATGCCTCTGCAGGGGAAAAGCTTCCCATAGCAGTGAATTAGCACACTTAAGATGGAATTTTGCCTGGCACGGACCACACACACATCCCAGCAATGCTGGCCCTTGGCGCTATCATTTTTCTGGCTCCTGCCTGTGATGTCTCCTCCCTGTAAGCTGCCCACGGGATCATAACTTCCACAACACTCAGGACACAGTGGACACATCTTTCAAAAGTGTCTTGTGTTCTGTCTTGCCTCCTCTCCTCTTACCTTGTGGGGGCCTAAAGCATGAGCCTTGTACTCTGTCATACGGTTCGATGTGGCACTTCTAAGACCGTTGACTCATGGAATGTGAGGCAAGGTTTCATTGGGTAAAAAAGAAAGAAAAGTAAAAAAGAAAAGTCTGGTATATTAGGTCTCCACTCCAGATTCTGAGTGAAGCCCTGAACTGTTTAGAGTGTTAGTTTTTATTGGAAATAACCGCATGGTGTTAGAAAAAACAAACAAACAAAACAGGATGAGAGTTAAACCCTAAATCACAATTCACATGTGACACTTACAGCCATAAAAGTGAAAAATAAAAAGGAACTTGTAAACAGATCGGTTGGTCAGTTACAGGAAGTGCCACCTGGGGGGCGGGTGCAATGTAGGCTTGTGACCAGGAGCCCCACTTATCTTTAGAAAGTGCCACCTGGGGGTGGGGGGTGCAAGATAGGCCTGTGACCAGGAGTCTCGCTATCTTAAGGAGTTTGCTCAAGGACGCAGGCCCCAGGAAATGCTGTTCATCCCAGCAGAGCCTCTTGTTTACCTGCTATTAGCAGAGCCTCCTGTTTGTCTGCCGTCAACACAGGCTCCTGACTTCTATATTTCTCTAGGCTAGGTATAAAGAAATGTAGAGAAATATGACATTTTGCTCTCTTTACAATTCATTCTTCCCCTTGTTCCTCCCTGCCTGCGAGGCCTGTCCACCCCATGCTCACCCTGCTCATGGTGAAGGTGCTTCTCGCTGTTTCTAGAAAGCACAAGGGTGTCTCTGCCTCCCCTTCCTTGTGCCGCCTTCTTCCCTCACCTATGGGGTTGTTTGCCCAAGATGTCATCGCTTCACGTTTAGTGCTTCCTTTGTTCTTTTTTTTTTTTAAATTTAATTTATTAGTTTTCTTTTCAGTAAATACAGGCAGTTTGGTACCATTATTTAGGCTCATCTGTGATCTACCCCCTCCCATTAGACCCTCCTTGTTATTGAAAATGGGTCGTGCATTGTGGAGTTAGCCCCCAGTTATTGGTATGATAAATGTCTCTGCAAATCATGACCCAACATGTGACTCTGACATTCTTTCCGCCCCCTCTTCCGCAAGATTTCCCTGAGCCATGTTGGGTTCATTTTTGGTCTGCTTCAGTGCTGAGGTGTTGGGGGCCTCTGAGGCTCTGGCTCTCTGATTTGGTAGGAGTTGATTTTTCTCTGCGTTGGTCTCCTTCCCCTTTGTGCTGGTATCTGGTTCACAGGAAAACATCACCCTTGCTTGTCTCGCCAGTTGTCCTTAGTTTCAGTTGGGCCCCTTTTGAGGTATGTTGGGGCAGCTCTCTTCTTAGGATCTGCATCTATCTGGAAAAGAGAAGCAGATTCTCCAACGGAGAGTAAGTTAGCACCCGGAAAATTGAGATAACACTTACTTTTTTGATAGACAGTATGGTAGGTTTAGGCCCTCTTATAGCCCGTGATTGATACAATGGATGGGGAGGGCGGGGAGGGAATCAAAGGGTGGAAAACTGTAATCCGGACCCAAACGGCAATGGTACCATAAAATTCTGCTTCCTAAAAGACAGACCAAATGGCTGAACCTTCACTAGACCCTTACAGGAAACACCTGAACCACAAGACACTGGAGAGGGTAGGATCAAAACTGACTTAGTGCTGCCTTTGTTAGAGAGAGCAACTGGAAGACAGGACGGGGTGTAACCAGGAGATCTAAGATGATACTGTGAAAAACATCTGGGAGCAGAAGGCAGGAATGGGGCTGCCAGGCAGCTCAAGGGCTGGGGAAGGAGCAGGCTTGTTGTGTGGGGCAGCTAGGGACAGACACTCAAACCACAGAGCCCTTGAGCTCGGCCTGAGGAACAGCATCCTGGTGACAGAGCTGGCGGCATTCACCCTGAGCCACCTCCTCGGGTCACCTGCCTGGCGTCGAGGTGAGGCGCTACTCTGTTCTGCCCCTTTCCACCTACCTGCCTGGGCTGCCTTCTAGGTGTCTTTCCTCTACTTCCATGGCCATTTTCTTTTCTTTTCTTTTGTGCTTCTAGCTTTATGTGGGTACTGGGGAATCGAACCTAGGCTGTCAGGCTTTGCAAACAAGTGCCTTTAACTGCTGAGTTCTCTCTCCAGCCACTGGAACATTTGACTTTTTAAAAAGACTTTATTTATTGACAACTTCCACAATTATAAACAATAACCCACAGTAATTCCCTCCCTTCCCCTACTTTCCTCTTTGAAACTCCATTCTCCATCATATCCCCTCCCCCTCTCAAATCAGTCACTCTTTTGTTTTGATGTCATCATCTCTTCCTCCTATTATGATGGTCTTGTGTAGGTAGTGTCAGGTGCTATGAGGTCGTGGATATCCAGGCCATTTTGTGTCCGGAGGAGCACATTGTTAGGAGTCCTACCCTTTCTTTGGCTCTTACATTCTTTCCACCACCTCTTCAGCAATGGATCCTGAGCTGTGGAAGGTGTGGTAGAGGTATTACAGTGCTGAGCAATGTCACTCTTCTGTCATTTCTTCTCAGTACCATGGTGCCTTCTGAGTCATCCCAAGGTCACTGCCATCTGTCTAACCAAAAGGGAGAATAGCATTAATATATGGGTATGAACATTAAGATAAGTGCTTACTGGGCAGTTTGGTGAGCATAGCTTATACATTTAGCCAGACAGAAGCAGACATTACACCCCTAGGGTTCATGACTACCCCTGTTGTAGGTTTTCAGTATCAGGGATGTATGGAGCAGGACTCCAGTCAAATTAGAGGGTGGTTGGTTTCTCCTCCATGGCCATCTTCTTCCCTTCCTTCCCTCCCCCCCCCTCTTTCTTTCTTTCTTTCAAGGTAGGGTCTCACTCTAGACCAAGCTGACCTGAAACTCACTCTGTAGTCCCAGGCTGGCTTAGAACTCACAGTGATCTCCTACCTCTGCTTCCTATGTGCTGGGATTGAAGGTGTGTGCCACTATGCCTGGCCATTTTCTTTTAGAAAAATATTTATTTATGAAAGAGAGAGGGAGAGAGAGAGAGAATGAGGATGAGTATGAGTATGCCAGGGCCTCCTACCAGTGCAAGTGAACTGTAGGCTTGTGTACCACCTTGTGTATCTGGATTTTACACAGGTACTGGGGTATAGAACTGAGGCCATCAGGCTTTGAAAGCAAGCTCCTTTAACCTCTGAGCCATCTCCTCATCCTGTGGCCACTTTCTGGTCTGCGCTAGAAGATAAATAGGAACAGGTAGAAGGATGTCTCCCTGGAACCAAGCCAAGCCCAGCTGCTGCTTAGAGCTGATGGTTTCCCTGGAGGCTGCACCCCTCTCATCCCAGCATCCTGCTGTAGTTGAGGTGAGCTGCCACACCCCTTTTCTGGTCTATAGGAACTCTCTGCTTCTGGGACATCCCATCATGCACTGAGCAGGACTTCAGGCTGTTCCCAGAGGCACACTCTGGCTCTGGCTTGTGTGGAGTGACTTTGACTAAAAGGGGACGTCTCCCTCTTCATGGTCAGACCCAGGCCAAGCAGGCAGGGTAGTCCTGGCCACCTGAGCAGCTCATTTCCCATTGGGCAGCCAGAGGCCTGCCTCAGGTAACGCCAAGTAGGACTCTGCAGCCTTCATCAAAGCCCTTCTCCTGGCATTGAGGTAGAGGTGGCTTCCAACCAGGTCAGAGGGATATGGGCCCTCTCCTCACTGGCCCCAAAGGCCCCTCTGCATTGCTTTCTTAATGTCTTTCTCTTGTTTTTTTTTTTTTTTTTTGTTGTTGTTTTTTTTAACTGTTTTGTTTGCTCTTGTTTTTCTTTTTGAGATAGAGTGTCATTTCAGTGCAGGCTAGCCTGGAGCTCACTCCATAGTCTTAGGTTGGCCTCATATTCACAGGCATGAGGCTCTATACCCCTCTTATTTACTTTCTTTCTTTTTTCTCTTCATATTTTCTTTTTATTTATTTATTTATTTAACAGAGAAAGAGGGAGAGAGAGGGAGAGAATGGGCATGCCAGGGCCTCCAGCCACTGCAAATGGACTCCAAACGCGTGTGCCCCCTTGTGCATCGGACTAACATGGGTCCTAGGGAATGGAACCTGGGTCCTTGGGCTTTGCAGGCAAATGCCTTAATGGCTAAGCCATCCCTCCAGCCCTTATTTTCTTTCTTGATCTTCTATCTGAGGGATCCAGAGGGCAGTGGCCCAAGCTATTCTTCATTTTCTTATGATCTGCAGCTGCAGTTGGGTGGGGCCTGTCCTGGCCTGTAGGGAGAGGGAGGGATGCCCACCACAGAAGCTTCTTCCTTGTATGGGCCCTGTGGGACCCGCCCTGAAGGGCGAGGGGGTTAGAAAGGAGGGTGGTCCTCATTCTGGAGATTGGGTATGAGGGGAGGGAAAGGAAAAGGCAAAAGGATATAGAAGAAGAAAGAGAAACAGAATGAGAAAAGACAGGAGGCAGAGAGAAGTAGAGGGAGTGAGAGAGAGAGAGAAAGAGAAGAGACTGACCCTGAGTGTAATTTCAATCTCCCCGGCTCTATGTCTCTCTCCTTTGGAACAGAAGAGCTGGTATGAAGAATTCACGAAGTCTTTAGGACAGATGAATCACTTCTGTGGTGTCAGACATGTTGCAGGCGTTGAAAGAACAGATCGAGCGGCAGGTACATGTTTATGGGGGAGTTCTCAGAGCTGGCAAATGCCCATGAAGGTCTCCTTGCCAGCCAGTGTCACATGGCTTTGTGCTGGCTGAGCAGCTTTGTTGCAAATGGGACTGTCTTTTTCTTGACAGTGGCTCTGGAGGGCAGGATAGAATTTATTCACCTTGAAGCCTTTGTGCCCAGAACAGGGCTGGTCACAGAATGGGTGTGGACAACGGTGAAGGATTCCCTTCCCACAGGTCCTGCCTCACCTTGACCTTCGCTCACCACTGCCCTTGACTAGGATCCCTTGAGAGGGGCCTCCCAGAGCCGAGAGAAGATGACTCAATGGGGTTGAATATTTGGAACCTCAGGGAGGATTTTACAAAACTGCTTGAGCTGTCTGGGGGTTGAACAACTTATGGTTGACTCACTGTGTCAAGAACACTTGGGGCAGCCTGGGATCCCTCTCCCACGGGAGAGGAGGTCTGACACGCCAGTCTCCGCCCTGTCCAGGGTCCTTGCATCCTGTGTTTAGCAGTAGGGCCAGGCCTGGTCGATCTCTAGAGAGACTGCTCCTGACCCACTGTGTTGAGTCCTCAGTGAGTGGGAGAAGACACAGAGAGCCACCAGGTTCAGGCTAGGTCATCCTGATGCCAGGCTTGCTAGTTTTCTCTGCCCATTAAGTCTAGCATTGATAGTGCCTGGCTAAATGAGGGGCCAGGTACCAACTTTGCTTCCAGTGCCAGTCAGTCACCTTTCAACTTGACTCCTTACCTGAGCTGTCAGCACACCTGGAGATAACTGTGGGGACCAGTTGGGAAAAATAGGCCTGAAGTATGGGCCGAGGCCTGCTGGGGGCCAGGTCTCAGCCACCAGCCTTAACGTTCCCCCCTTGTCATCTCTCAGGGTTGCAGAATATGTCCTAGGGCACCAGCCACTATTACTTTTCTTTCAATAAGTCACTTCACCCGCCCAAGGCTTGTCAGCTCTTCAAGACCCCTGGGGAAAATGAGTCAGTTTCTTTCTCCCACTTCTTTTTAAATTAAATTTATTTTTATTTGAGGCAGAAAGGAGAGAGGTGCCTTCTATCCCCAAATTAGTCAGAATCTATAGATCCCTCCCTGGAGCCCTAGTCGCCTACCTGCTGTAGGTCCAACAGAAGAGCACTTCTAGGCTCTGGAAATATCAGAATTACCACAGCCTAAAAATTCTAAGAGGTTCCACATCATGTTGAGTACTTGTCCATCAGCAAATGGACACAAACAAGAGTGACAACTATTCTGGTGAGGCCTGTCACCTATGCCATCAGTGGAAATCGTGGGCTTTTGGCTGGTCAGTCTCTGTTTATAGCTTAAGAGGCACTTCTCATGCAAATTTCCTGTCTGGGTTTTCCCCATGAGGTCTAGAGTAAGACACACCTGCCTGCAAGGGGGCCTCTGCGACAGGAGTGAATGTAGGCCCTCAAATGCTATGCAGTGGCTCAGGCCTGCTCTCTGGAGAACATTTCAAGGGACAGCGATTGCCTGCCTGACAAGCAGAGCCCCAAGTGCAGCTGAGGAAAAAGACTTTTGCCTCTTTGCTTTCTTCCTGCCACTGACTGCGGAGTCTCCAGAGCAGCAGAGGGCCTCAGGCCGAGGCTTTGGGGAGCCAGATGTCTGAAGCTCACATCCTCTTGTTGCTGATTCACAAGTCTGATGACAACGTGGCTGGCTGGATTTGTGTGTGGAAGTTAACTTACTCTGGGCTCCTTAGTACTCCTGATGTTGAACTTGACTATGTGTCTGTCAGGTGAGTCATGCAGGAGCGGGGATGGCAGACGGCAGACTGTCTGAGCAGCCTGGTTTGTAGCTGTATTCTACCAAACCTAGCTAAAGTCACTATCAGCAGTTAAGAGTCATCAAGGAGTCCCTCCCAGAGCAAGTGGACTCCTTGGGTGCTTTGAGCTTTAGGCTCTGGTTTGTGTAAACCCCTGCTTTGTGCCCACTGAGGCTGCACCATTTGTAAGTGCATTGTTTAATTCCTTCCTGAGTGGAGGAGGTATCTGATCACAGTGTGCTGTGCATACCACCAAGCACCTAGGAAACAAAGATGGTAAGGAACGTGTCTGCCCTGATGATTTAGGGCAGCATAGGATCACATCAGCCATCAGAGGACAGAGGTCCTGAGTACTAAGGGCATAGTGATTTCAATCAGAGTTGATGTACCCTTAGTCACACCTCATATGGTCAGGACAAGTGTTTTGGAAGAGGAGATTCCTACACAGCTTCCTCTACAACAAGTAGGAATTTTCCAGAAAGAGGACAGAGCATGTGTACAGGTAAGAAAACCACAAATATGTCAGGGTGTTATCCATGCAGTGCAGCTGCAATGTGAAATGTTGGGGGAATTGGTGAGAATGGGCAGGAATGGTGAGTTGTGTGTACAGGTCACGTTTCCCTGTGGCCTTGCTCAAGATTCCCTCCCCTGGAGGCAGATGAGTTGGCTGTGCCAAGGACAGAGATATCTGGGTGCTGTGGCTATCCAACGGGGGTGGGGGGAGGGGGCAGGCCTGAGTGAAGGAGGTGAGTCTGGAAAGCAAGCTTGGTTTATTCCATTTACGATAGAGAGAATTGGTTTTCCGAAAGAATTGGAAACTTAGCTGAGCTCATAAATATTACATGTGATCCCTTATTCCTATGATCTTTGAAGAGGAAGACATGGAGAAAAAGGACCTACAAATAAATAAAAAATATTTTTTTAAAAAAAAAAAAGGAAGAAAAAAGTATTGGGCTGGAAAATGGCTCCGCGGTTAAGGCACTTGCTTACAATGCCTAACAACCCTGGTTTGATTCCCCAGTACCCACGTAAAGCCGGATGAACAAAGTGGTGCATACATCTAGAGTTCTGTTTGCAGTTGCCGGAGGCCCTAGCGTGCCCATTCTGTCTCCCTTCTAGCTTTCTCTCTCTGCTTGCAAATAAATTTTAAACATTTTTTTAAAGGAGAAAAAAGGATCTAAAGATAAGAATGACTAGAACAGAAAAGGGGAAAGATGAAGTCCCATGTCCTGGAGCATAAATTGCTTGAGAACTTTCTCAGTGTATGGAGATGGAGTGAGGGAGCCAGTGCATGTGAAATTGGACCCAGCTTGGCAAATTTCCTCCTTGACTCAACTTGCATATTAGGATTCAACTATAGTGTTCTTGTTACCAGAAATGTATGTTAATCATAGAGAGCAGTATTTCCTGTTCACAGTCTCATACAGAACATCCCTCTCCACAAAGAGTTTCAGGTGATTCTGAGTTGTGCAATTCTGATGCTGTATTCCCTTGGCCTCAAATCTTGATTTTTCCCTGTACAGAGCGAGCTATCTGGAGCGTGCGTCAGGAGCAGTGAGTTGGTGTCAGCGGGAGGGGGGGGGGGGGGTTGCTGCTCTGCACCGAGCCGGCCTTTGCTCCTTTCATCTCTTTGCACTTCTCGTTGGCATCATAAAGTGCCTCTAGAGAGACAGAGAGAAGCCCCGAACACTTAATGGTTATTATGGTATTGGATAAATATAACGAACTGAAACAAAGCCCTTCAGTTAAAAAGATATGCTTTTCCTTAAGTGATGGACTCCAGCTGCATCACAGGGAGCCTGCATTGCATGCACAGCTCTATGGGCCGCACGCATTGCCAATGTTACTCCTAAAGCAATTGTTAAAAGAGGATCCTGGACTGGGGAAAATGGCTCAGTGGGTAAGAGGATTTGTTCTGCAAGCCCAAGGGTCTGAAAAGGCCTCGGTTTTGTCCTCAGCACCCATAGAAACCGCTGGGAATGAAGGGCCACACATGCCTGCAGCTGCAGTCCTGTGGGCATCCATCACAGAAGAGTCTCTGGGGCTGGCTGGTGAGCAGACTGACTGCAAATATCAGCTCCAGGTTCAGAGAGAGGCAAACCATGTAGAAGAGTGATAGAAGACGACGCCTGATATTTTCTGGCCTCAGCATGTGTGTTCAGACAGTGTGCATATCTACACATGCATGCACATGCCAAAACAACAAAAATAGGATCCTAAGCAAAATACTGTGACTCCTGTATTCATTCATTCATTTATTCAAGGTCTGGTCTCACTCTAGCCTAGGCTGACCTGGAACTCACTCTATAAGCCCAGGCTGGCCTCATCACAGAAATCCTGTTACCTCAGCTTCTTGAGTGCTGGGATTAAAGGCTGCACCACCACACCCAGACAGTATGTATCCTTTCCAAACACAGGTAAACTAGTCAGCACTGAACTGCAACCTCAAACAAAGTGGAAGACAGGAATGGACATCCAGAGCTGTCCTCTCCACACATGCATGTGCACATGCATACACACACACACACACACACACACACATACTCACACACACACATTGAAGCAACTGATGCAAGTAATTTGTCAACATAAAGGGAAGCCTTTTATCCATGGGTTTAGTGTCTGCTGAGCCAATTGACTATATTTTGGAACTATTTGGAAAAAAGGCACCTGATCTATCCGGTGAAAGTGGGAGTGAGGTGTAGCAACACTAGTGAGTGTCTGGAAACGTTCCTCATCTGTTTTTCCCTCTGCCATGAGTCAGGCTTTCTGCGTAGGGGCTTCTTCTTAGTGCTGGGATGAATTGGTGTGGACCCAAGCTGTGCCCTGCTTGCAGTTTGAGAGGAATCTTGCCATTCACCTGTCCTTACCTGTGCTTTTTCTCTATGTGGCTGTAGTTGCCCATAACCGACCAGTTTCTGAAAATACTAAATGGAAAATTAAAAATAAACAATTCTTAAATTTTGTCATGGTATAGTATTATAAATGTTTTATTTGATCCTTGTTGTTAATTAGTAGGCCCAATTTATACACGAAGCTTTCCTAACGTGTCTGAGTAGGAAATACGGGCTAGGTAGAGTTTGGTGCTGGGTTCTCTTGTATCCACTCAGACTCTTGGGATGCATCAGTCTTGGATAAGTAGTAAGCATTGTATGATTCCAATTATGAAATGAGCTTTTTATTTTCCTTCCTTCCTTCCTTCTTTCCTCCCTCCCTCCCTCTCTCGCTCTTTCTTTCTTTCTTCTTGAAAGAGAGAAAGAAAGAGAAAGTGAAAGAGAGAGAGAGAATGGGCATGCCAGGGCCTCTATCCACCGCAAAGAAATTCCAGATGCATGCGTCACCTTGTGCATCTGGCTTACATGGGACCTGGAGAATTGAACCTGCGTCCTTAGGCTTTGTAGACAAATGCCTTACTCTCTGAGCCATCTCTCTAACCCATAAACTTTTTTTTTTTTTTTAAGGTAGGGTCTTGCTTCAGCCCAGCCTAACTTGGAAATCACTATGTCTCAGGCTGGCCTCAAACTCACAGCGATCTTCTTACTTCCACCTTCAGAATTCTGGGAAGGTGTGTGTGTGCCAGGCTGGAGAGATAGCTTAGCGGTTAAGGCTCTTGCCTGCAAAGCCTTACGATCCATGTTCAATTCCCCAGATCCCATGTTAGGCACATGTACAAGGTGACACAAGCGCACAAGGTTGTACATGTGCACAAGATGGTGCACATGTCTGGAGCTCAGCTGCGGTGGCTGGAGGCCCTGGAGTGCCAATTCTCTCTCTCATAAGAATTGTTTTTTAGAAATATTTTGAAAAGTTTATAACAAAATGAAGGCATGTACTGCTACAACTGACAAAATGAACTTTTGTGGCTGTGATTCTACAAGGCTCTGTTCCTGCAGCGGCGGCCTGTGCAGCCTGCTGCGTGTGCCTCCTGCTGGGCAGCCCCACGAGGTGGATTCCATGGAGGATGAAAGGCCAGGAACATCTTAATAAGATGCTTACATCACACAGCTTAAGGGAAAACGGTGGCTGGGAGCAGAGCGTGCTGGATGCCGGGAATGGTTAAAAGTGACCATTAGTTTCAGGACAAACCTGGAAGATAACACTCAGCACTGGCGGGTAAGCCATCATTTATGTGGAGGGCCAAGAGGCCGTCTGAAGGGGACTGTAGGCATCAAAGCCTTGCATCTTCCCTCTAGCCTTAGAAGGTAGATGCCTATTACTGGAAACATTTTAAAGACTGGAAAGTGGAGGCCAGGAGAAGTTAGTCACTTATAGTACACACATAGTTCATGTGAGTAGAGCAGAAATTCCTGTTCAGCTCTTTGATGTCAGCATCTCCCCACTCAGCCACAGGGTGGATTCCTGGCTAGGGTACAAACAGGGCTGTCGAACTCCTGTGAGGGCAGGATGCTAGGTGATAGCGGGTATGATGTGTCGGAGCAAATTGCTTTCCTAGCAGGCCCAGGCAACACCGGTTATCTACAGTTCATTGTGAGGGAGACCCCTTAAAGCAAGGCTGGGAGGGCTGCCACAATTGCAAAGGCAATGTTTTGATATTAGAGGTGAAAGAGACGAGAGTACAAATTATACCCACTCACAAGTGACATTAATTGTAGTGAGCTACAGAGCAAGTGGAGGGACTCCAACTGGAGCTGGAGCTGCGGTAAAAGGAGAGGGGTGGGGGAAGCAGTGAGGCAGAGTCCCGAATAATCAGGGCTGGTAATCAGCGTGGCTCAGGAGTCAGAGCTCAAAGCCACAGAGCCTCTCCTGCTTGGTCTCGGCGTGGCCTCTCGCGGGGCAGTTCCTGTGTCCATTGCTCTAGCCTCATCCAGCTGCCACTGACCCTCAACTTTCCAACCCTCATGTTTCTGCAACATACAGACCTGCTTCATTGTCATTTCTAAACAGCCGAGGAAGCGATGGGCTTGCTCAGTTGCAGCTAAGTTGGTAGAATGCTGGCCTACCAAGCATGTACCTCTGGATTTCATCCCCAGCACCTTATGAACCTGGAATGGTAGTGCGTAGTGGTCATCCCAGCACTTGGAAGGTGGGGATAGAAGGTTAAGAATTCAAGGTCATACTCTGCAGCACAGAGAGTTGGATACTATCTAGGCTATATGAGACCCTGTCTCAAAAACAACACAACACAAAGCAAAAACAAAACTGATAATGGTCGTCTTTGGTCCAACAGTTGCCTAGGGTATGACCACATTGACCACACCCCAGGGTTACTGGTCTGTGAGGTAGAAGGGTGCTGTAGTCAGATTTGCATTACTGGCAGAAGTAACCTGACCAAGAGCAGCTTGTGGGCGGGGGGGGAAGGTTTATTTTGGTTTACAGTCTCGAGGGGACGCTCCATGATGGCAGGGGAAACAACAACATCAACAGAGGGTGGACAACAGCAACAGGAGAGTGTGTCAAGTGTGACACTGGCTATAAGACCCATAAGCCCACCCTCAACAATACACTGCCTCTAGGAGATGTAAATTCCCAAATCTCCACCAGCTGGGAACCTAGCATTCAGAACACCTAAGTTTATGGGGGACAACAAGATGAAACCACTACAAAGGGTCTAAGCTAAAGCCTGACGGGGAGGGGAAGTGGGGGAGGGACCGTAGGAGTGGGGGGCAACAAATGCTCTACAGAATATTTGAACCTGAAAAGATGCAGTGGGAATCGAAATGAAATGTACAAAGGAGCCTGTCTCCCCCAGGCATTCAACGAAAATGATGTAGTACATTACTCCATTATGTCCTTCATGGAAGAAACTGTGTCACGTACACACAGTTAACAAGAACCAGTTCTGTCTTAGGTGGGAGATATATAAAGAATGATTCATTCTCACATAATATTCAGCACCGAGAGGCTCATCTATTTTCCTCATTAAAATCCAAAGCCAAACCAAGAATCTAGGTAGGGCATTGCTAATGATTTTTTTTAAAAAATATTTTTAATATGTAGTTTTGTTTTTAATTGACACATAGTTAGTGTATATATGGATAATGTACAGTGTGAGATTTCAGCACATGCACACAGTCGGATCAGGGTTACAGCGTAACTATCAACGAAATGTTTATCTGTGTGTGTGCGTGCGCGTGCTGCACACCTTCACAGTTTCTCTGCACTGCTGTTGTAGTTACCTTTTCGTTGCTGGGACCCAACAGCTGCCCAAGCAGCTGATGGGAGGACAGACTTATCTGGGCTTGCAGTCTTGAGTTGAAGCTTCGCGACGGCAGGGAAAGCACGGTGTGAGCGGAGGCTGGATGTCACCTCTGCCACAGCAGGCGGAAAAGAACAGCAAGAGAGAGACCTAAGCTCTGGCAAGGGGGAGCTGGGCTATAACACCCCCAACTCCCCCCCCCCAACAATACATTTTCTCCAGCAAGGCTTCACTTCCCAAACTGCCACCAGCTGGGGACCAAACATTCAGAACACATGAGTTTACAGGGGACATCTGATTCAAGCTACCACCACAACTAGCTACTTGGAACTATGATTCGAGGTTGCCCACCGTAGTCACGCGACAGAACATTTGAAGCTTAACCAAAGCCATGCATTCTGAAGTCTGAAGTCCCAGTGACTGACGTGCTCAGAGGGCCTCTGTCGCATGCTCACCTTAATGTGCTTCTGCCCTGGTTTAATCAGGTGCCCACTCTGTGACCAGGCAAAAGGGTCAAACTGTCCCTTATTCCCTGACTGCTGCTGTCCCTAGATGATGGGAAGTTTTGCCAGTTACAGGAGTGAGAGAAATACAGTCTCCAGGGGAGCAGCATGAGTAACCAGAAATTATCTAGAAGATAGTAAACATAGGATCAAGGGAAGGCCAAGGTGCTCACGGGCATGCCAGACCTTGAAGGCAGTGGAGGGTAATTCAGGGCAGAAGTGAGCACAGCCAGTTGTAACTTGATTTGGCTCCACAACTACGAGCTTGTAAATTGCAATCGCTTTCCACTTCATTATTTTTTTTTCCAGGAACTTGGCAGAAAACTTGAGTGCCACCTCCCCTGTGGGCACGGCCTCCCCTTCGCTGTCTGCTTCTGTAGTGGCCTCTGGTCATCAGTGGGGGAAATGGTATAGAAGAAGGAGGTGGCACCTTTGCCTCACAGCCCCTCTACCCACCGCCCTCCTGAGCAAGCCTGCTCCGGCTCGTGCAGCCCGGAGGCCGGCATCCGTCCCTGCTGCGCCTTGCCTCCAGTCCCATTCACTCCCTCACAACGCCCACAACCACTGCTGGATTTAATGAGTCAGGTCTGCCTGCAACACTTCTGGGCCATTATGCCATTGTCAGAATTGGCATTTCACTGTTCCTGTTATTGAGTTGCCTTCTGTGTGTGTAATTGCAAAAAGCTGGCTTTCCATTTGGGCCCTAGCACTTATTTAATAATGGAGCCACAAGAGGAAAAGTCATCGAGTCAATGAAATTGTGAAGAACACTTAATGCCTCTGCCTAGGTGTCTATATGAAGGGCTCAGATGAACCAGGTGACAAGTCGGGCGGGTGTTGGGATTTCAGCATTAGGCGAGAGAGAAAGAGAGGGAGGGAGAGAGAGAGAATGTATTCTTGCATGTGTGTATGCATGTCTTTGAACATGTGCATATCTGTGTGGCCATGTGTTTACTTGCAATGCAGGCCTGATATGATGACTGATGTAGGTGGTGGCAGTAAGTGCAGGAAAGTGAAGAATTCATTCCCTCATGTGCTTGCTTACCTGCAACAGTACACTGGATGAAATCTCTGTTGACTTTTTAAAATTAGTTAATTATTTTGTGTGTGTGTGTGTGTGCCACAGTGTGCATGTGAAGGTCCGCAGACAACTTTGGCGTGTCTGTGATCCACTCTCTTTGTGACAGAGTCTCTCGCCACTGCAGACACACTGCTGGACTGCAAAGGAATGCCACACCAGCTGGTGTGTGAGCTTCAGATTTCCTTGTCGCGCCCTCCTGTTTGATGTCCAAGTGTTGGGATCTCAGATGCATGCTCCACTTTGCATCCAGTTCTATGTGGGTGCTGGTGAATTGAACCCACACCAAATAGGGTTTGCAAATAGATGTCTTTTCCTTTCTTTCTTTCTTTTTTTTTTTTTTTCGAAGTAGGGTCTCACTCTAGCCCAGGCTGACCTGGAATTCACTATGGAGTCTCAGGGTGGCCTCAAACTCACGGCAATCCTCCTACCTCTGCCTCCCAAGTGCCGGGATTAAAGGCGTGAGCCACCACGCCTGGCTCAAATAGATGTCTTTAACAACTGAGACATCTTCCCAGCCCCATTGTCACAGGCTTTGAGTTGGGCATTGTGGACGTCAAACTGAATAGTTGAGATTTCTGCTCTCAAGCTACACACACAGCCAAGAGCGGAGGATTTTGGCCTTGGCAGTGTTGACATTTGGGGTCAGTTAATTCTCTGTTGGTGAGCCGGGCTTTTTGAGACGCTATAACACGGTCAGTAGTACCTGTGGTCCTTAGAATCAAAATGTCCCTCTAAAAGTTGCAGATGCCACTACCCCTAATTGAAAAGATCAGTTATCAAAGGTGTTGGAATGAGTCATTTTGGTAATGTAGAGAGCACAGTCCACTTCCTGTAGAAGTCACCCAGCCATAGACTGAAAAGACTTGGAAAAGCACACATGCGTCCCGTGGTTCAACAGAGCACGGTAGCAGTGCTCTGGGAGCCGAGGTGGCAGAAAGAATGCAAGAGCCACAGGAAGGGCAGGACTCCTTACAACGTGCTCCCCCAGACACAAAGTGGCCTGGATATCCATGACCTCACAGTGCCTGACACTACCTACACAAGACCATCATAATAGGAGGAAAAGATCATGACATCAAAATAAAAAAGACTGATTGAGAGGGGGGAGGGCATATGATGGAGAATGGAGTTTCAAAGGGGAAAGTGGGGGGAGGGAGTGCATTACCATGAGATATTGTTTATAATCATGGAAGTTGCTAATAAAAAAATTGAAAAAAATATTTTATTTATTTATGTGTAAGGAGAGAGAGAATGGGCATGATCCACTGTAAATGAACTCCAAAAGCATGTGCCACTTTGTGCATCTGGCTTTACAGGGCTACTGGGGAATCAAACCTGGGTCATTAGGCATTGTACCCAAACGCCTTAACTGCTGAGCCATCTCTCCAGCCTCCAGATTTTATTGATAGTTTTCATACTTGTACATAATGCGTTTGGTCATGAGCCCTCCCATTACTTCCTTTGTTCCTCTCCCCTGTCACTCTTCCACCGAACTTCTATTTCCTCTTCTATTTTGACATCTTTTGGGGGGGGGGAGCTATGTGATGGAATGTTGATGGGACCAATATTTTGCAGGTCTTATGCTTGTAATGACAGCTACTGTGAGGTCATGGATATAATGACTGCTTGGTGTCCAGAAGACAAACTTGGAGTGCTTTGAAAGTTGTTTTCTTTCTTTTTTTTTCCCTTTCTTCCTTCTGCTTTCTAGTTCTTCCTCCTTCCCTTCTCTGTCTCTTTATTTTATTTTGTAAGCATATGTGTGAGTACATGCATTTGCATGTTCATGCATGTGAGTGCATGTGGAGGTTAGAGGCTGATGTCAGGTATCTTTCTCAACCACTCTCTGCAGCATTATTATTATTATTATTATTATTTTGGTTATTTGAGGTAGGGTCTCACTCTAGCTCAGGCTGACCTGGAATTCACTAAGGAGTCTCAGGGTGGACTCAAACTCATGGCAATCCTCCTACCTCTGCCTCTTGAGTGCTGGGATTAAAGGTGTGTGCCAACACACCCGGCTGCCTTATTTTTAAGACAGGATCGCTTGCCAAACCTGGAGCTCACTGATTCAGCTAAACTAACTAGCCCATAAGCCCTGGAGACAGATCCTCTTGTCTCTGCCTCCCCAGCAGTGGGACTACAGGTGTGCACCCCACACTCAGCTTTTATGTGGGTGCTGGGGATCCAAACTCCAGTCTTCCTCCTTCCACAGCAAGTGGGTTACCCACTGAGTCATCTCCACAGTCTATTGTCATCTGCACATAGCAACTGTGCATATTTTGGGACTGCAGGGTGACCAGTGTAATCCTGCAACACAAAGCGTATAGACTGGGATCAGGAATACGGTCATATCTATGACCTCACACATTGGCCATGTCTTTGTGTTGAAAGCACTCTGGAATCAACGCACACTGAATGGTTGACAATTGTAGATACCCTACCGTGCTGTGGACCACTGGGCATTCCTCCTTACTGAGGATTTACAGAGAACGCATGTCCACACTCCCTGCAAGTGCTACAAGAGGGAACAAACCTGAGAACAAAAGCCGAGAGGGCCGCCTCTCCATCTCCACTTCAGGACTACCCGGAGCAGTAATTTAGAGGCCGAAGGTGCCAATTTCCCCCAGGGGTTGCTTAGCTCCATTGTTTCTCTGGGCTATACAAACATATATTACCTGCTTGCACCCAGCAAAGCTATTTTCATCTTCATTGAACAAAATACAGTTTCTAAATATTTTAATTTTTCCTCAGTTGGCCTTTGCATCAATAAAGGCCGTAGTGAACATACTGAAATGTTATTATCTGGAGAGACCATATGGAGAAAGATGAGGGAGGTTGGGAGGAAGCAGAGCTCTGTTCTTTGTGAGTCTGACTGTTCACTTCACCATTATCTTCTTTAGTTTTTGGCTAATGACTTTTGGAAATCTTCAGTGTGTCTCAGCAACACCAAGGGAAACTGGGTTGTAGTCTGCGGTAGCCCACGTAGCTCCCCAACAGATGGTCAAGTTGGGGATCAGCTTCTTGCTGCTGTCATACCTTATTGCAAGTTTAGTAGCTTAAGGACTACAAATTCACCTTTTCACAGTTCTGCGGGTAAGAGTCTAGTATTGAGGTGTCTGTAAAGCCATGTTCCTCCTAGAAACTTTATTTTCATTTCCAACTTCTAGAAGCAAGCTGATTGGTTGGCTCCTGGCTGCCTTACTCTGACCTCTGCTTTGGTCATCAAATCATGAGCCCGGATTCATCATTCATTTCTTACTTTGTTTCTGCCAGGCATTTTGGGCAGAGACTGAAAGCTTTTAGAGATGGCCTGTTTCTGGCTCTCCCACCTCCATCTTATTGGATAATTTCCTTATTGCAAGATCTTTGATTTAGCCACATCTGCAAAGCCAGGTTGTGGCTGTGTTCTCCTGGAGTCCCGAGCCACAGTGTGGACGGTATGATGGTTAGTCTCCATTGTTAAGTTAATAGGACTTGAAACTGCCTAGAAGACTGGGGAACACCAGTGGGTATATCGTGAGGGTATTTCCAGAGGATTAACCTAGGGGGAAAGAGCCATCCCAAGCGTGGGTGGTCTATCTCATGGTCTATAGTAGAAACTTGGATGGAGTTACAGGAAGAAAGAGAGAAAGCAAGGAGTTCTGGCATTCCTCTCAGTTTGCTTCCTGCCTCCATGATGTGAACTGAGTTGCCATGATGGGTGACTGACCCCTCTCAAACCTGAGTCCAAATCAGTCAGACCCCTGATTTGTTTCTATCAGGCATTCTGGTCACAGAGATTGAAAACAAATATAGATGGTCTTAGGAGATGGTGTCGTTGGGAGGTAATTAGGGTTAGATGATGTGATCAGGCTGGGGCCCTAATCATTGGATTAGTGGTATTATAAGAATAGGCCCAGAGGAAAGACCATGCACATAAACTCCAGCTATGGTCAGCAAGCAGGAAAAGTGAACTCTATGGACACTGAGCTGACCAGCTGTTGTAGTCAGGTTAACATTGTTGGTAGAAATCACCCAACCAAGAGCAGTTTGTGGGGAAAAAAGAGGTTTATTTTGGTTTCCAGGTTCGAGGGGAAACTCCATGATGGCAGGGAAAACAATGGCATGAGCAGAGGGTGGACATCACTCCCTGGCCAATATCAGGGGGACAACAGGAGCAGGAGAGAGTGCCAAACACTGGCATGGGGAAACCGGCTATAACACCCATAATCCCACCCTCAACAATACACTGCCTCCAGGGGTTTCAATTTCCAGTTGCCATCAGCTGGGGAGCCTATCATCCAGAACACCTAAGTATATGGGGGACATCTGAACCACCACACTAGCACTTTGATATTTGACTTCTGGCATTCAGAACTGTGGATACATATGTTTGCTTTCAAGACACCCAGAGTATGGCACTCTGTGAGGACTAAGATGCACGAGAGGAGACACCCACAAACTCTGAATGAAGACCTGCACATCTTCAGTGGCTTTTCTTTATCCTACTTCATGGTGTCACTTTCAGAGAGGCCTTTCCCAAGTCAGCCTGGCTTGGAGAACCTTTTCCTGGTCTTGACCCTTGTAGACTCCATGGGTCTGCACTGATGGAGATCATGCTTCATGTTTTGCTCTCTGATGCCAGCCATCAAGCCTGTGGCATGGGTCAGGGATGGACAAAACCCCTTTTATCCTATCTGCCTGCATGGACGTCATGCATAGGCCACAAGATGAATCTTCGAGGTGTCTAGTTTGGAACTCTGGGGCTGGTTTCTCTCATTTCCACTCCCACTTGGCACTTAGCATTTCTCTCATTTGTTTGTTTGTTTATTCATTAATTTATTGTTTCTCAAGGCAGGGTCTCACTCCAGTCCAGGCTGACCTGGAATTCACTATGTAGTCTCAGTCTGGCCTCAAACTCACAGTGACCCTCCTACCTCTGCCTCCCAAGTGCTGGGATTAAAGGTGTGCGCCACCACACCTGGCCCTATTCATTAATTTTTTAAAAAATTTTTCCAGAGAGAGATAGACAGAGAGAATGGGCACGCCAGGGCCTGCAGCCACTGCAAATGAACTCCAGATGCATGTGCCCCTTTGTGCATCTGGCTTACATGTGTACTGGGGAATCGAATATGGGTCCTTAGGTTTCATAGGCAAACGCCTTCAGCGCTAAGCTCTCCAGCCTGAGGGGTCTTTTTTTTTTCTTTCTTTTTTATTTTTCAAGGTTGTCTCACTGTAGTCCAGGCTGACCTGGAATTCACTATGTAGTCTCAGGGTGGCCTTAAACTCATAGTGACCCTTCTACCTTTGCCTCCCAAGTGCTGTGATCAAAGGAGTGCACCACCATGCCTGACTTATTCATTTATAGTTTTTAAATTTTTTGTTTATTTGAGAATATCAGAGACAGAAAGAGGCATATATATATAGCGAGAGAGAGACAATGGCACACCAGGGCCTCCAGCCACTGCAAATGACTCCAGATGCATGTGCCCCCTTGTGCATATGGCTTATGTGGGTCCTGGGGAATCGAGCCTTGAACCGGGGTCCTTAGGCTTCACAGGCAAGTGCTTAACCACTAAGCCATCTCTCCAGCCCTCACTCATTTATTTTTGATGGACATTATTGCTTGTTTACTCTGCTGAGAATGGCTATGATGGTAACCACACCGTTCATCAGCTGACCACAGAGTGTCTGTGGCTCTCATACGTGTTCTACCTTCTGCTCTCGGGTGCTGGAAATTTATCAGGGCACAAAACAGGTGAGCTTTAGATATTGGTGAAATAAAAGTACTTTGTTCTCCATTGTCTTCTCTCTTTGCAGACTCCCGCACTCCCATCCAGCTCACCCACAGAACCCGCAGGGAACTCAAGCTTGACAGGCTCTTGCTACACAGGCTGCCTACTGTGTGTGCTTCCTGACAAGGCCCTTCAGGCTCACCCTGACTTTGTATATGCCATCCTCTCCGTGGCTTCCTCAGACCTGCCTGTCTTCTCCATCCCCTTGGCCATCTCATATTTGAGCCCATCTTTCTTGAGCAACACCTAGACTGTCTGTGGTCCCTGTGGATGCTAGCATGTTTGCTGAATTCTGTGGCAGAGTTCTTTCACCTCACTGCTGATTTGCCCCAGGTGTTAGGGTCCTCTACTGCCTTATAGGCTGTGACTGCTAATGAGAAAGGGTTGGTGTGATGGAGAAGGAGACAGCCAGACTGAACATGGAGTCCAGCTACCATCACCTACAAGCCCATGGGAAACCACGGTCAAGCCCTTCCAGCTCCCTCACCTGAGAAAAGGAGCCAATGGTTATCCTTGTGAATCATTCCCAAGATGCTGGATCCAACCACTCTCCAGCCAAAGGCCAGCAGCCTCTGTGGCCTCTCTCTGCAATGAGAAGCCCCCAGGGTTAGCTGGGATAGGTAGCGATGTGGACGCCATGCGCGGCCCATGGATGTATTTGATTAGCAGTCGATCACAGGATTGGTGGTGGGTTTCCCCCATGTTCTGTCTTTTGCCATTTGTCTGAGCTTCTACACATAAGGTGTCCAATGGCCCCAACAGGTACATGCATGTTGGTGTCTCTATTTCTTAAATGTCTGTGAGCCAAGAGCAGGATTATTCTAGTGAGCATCTACACCACCACAGACACCACGATTTGCCCAGTCCATGCTCATCGAATCCATCCCTTCTCAAGATCCATTTCGATTTGATCATAGCTGGCATTCTTCGGTGCCCTGCAGGACCTGTTGCAGTCAGGTTCGCATTGCTGGCAGAAATCACCTGACCAAGAGCAGCTTTTGGGAAAAAGGGTTTGTTTTTGGTTTACAGGGGAAGCTCCATGATGTTAGGGAAAACAATGGCATGAACAGAGG
Organism: Jaculus jaculus; assembly: GCF_020740685.1. Lineage (NCBI taxonomy): Eukaryota > Metazoa > Chordata > Mammalia > Rodentia > Dipodidae > Jaculus > Jaculus jaculus. The sequence continues at coordinate 204,951,320 of NC_059103.1, read as the reverse complement.
GTGGACATCACCCCCTGGCCAACATGAGGTGGACAACAGGATCAGTAGAGTGTGCCAAACACTGGCATGGGGAAACTGGCCATAACAGCCATAAGCTCTCCCCCAACAACACACTGCCTCCAGGAGGCAATAATGCCCAAATCTCCCACCAGCTGGGAACCTGGCTTTCAGGACACCTAAATTTATGGGGGACACCTGAATCAAACCACCACACTCATCCTGTGGAATTTCATTCATATAGCACTCTCACCAGCTGATTGATAGTTCAAAGGGACACTCCATCCAGAAGTCCAGCTCTTCCTAGAGGGTATCAGGCAGAGAGAGGTTTGCAAGAGCAGACTGAAACGATTAAGGGGCAAGGGGTCTTCTCTGTTGGCCCTGGGTCTGGATGTCAGAACTACGGATGGCTCGAGCAGGAGCCGACAGCTTGCACCCTAGGTGGGAGTGGTTCGCAGTGCCTCACTGCTCTCACCGACTCAAATGCATCAAACACATTTGCTTCCTCGCGCTAGTGATTATGGTTTTCATTTCTTCTTTGAAAATGCTTCTGGAGAGATGGCCATTTGAGAAGATTGACTGCTGAAATGAAAACCCCAGGAAGGCGGAATTAGAAAACAGCTGTTGGGGTGGAGTGGAGTTTCCCTGTACAGAGCAGGCCTGCTGCTGTGGTGATGTGGGGCCTGGCGGGGGCAGATGGGCAGGGGGACATGGCAGAGACCCAGCTCCAACAGGCGCCTGGGATTGGTGCAGCGTTCTGGGCCTCAGGCCCACCCCTTACTCCACCACGCATGCTAAGAAGGTGATGTGTTTTCTATCCCGCTGCAGGTTTTTGTTTGGGGGGAACATGAACGACTAAGGTCATGCTCCCTCGTTATAGAGACACTGTATAATCCCAAGAAGAAGAGGAATGTGGTTGATCTTTTAAAGCAAAGAAGCCCCATGCTCAGATGGAAGCTTCTAGAAAGTATGTCTGTGGGCATATAAGTGGAAAACAGGGTGGGAGAAGAGGTGGAAGGAATCCAGTCTGACTCTGTCTTCAGGCAGTGAGAATGGAGTATGGTTCCTCTGCTTCCTAGAGGCATGGCTGAGGGAAAGGTACCGACTTGGTTGTGCCTCAGCGGACTCATCTGTAAAATGGGCAAGGCTTGCGTGCTGACTGCACTTGGCTCTCTGAGTTCTTATGAGGATTGAATAAGAGGGAGTTTAGGAATTGTAGCTTCTTTAGAACAATGTCTGACATATATAGCAGATGTTCAAACATTGGAGCTGAATGGGATCTCATTAAATATGACAAGAGTGGAGAGCAGAGGCCTAGGGTAGTTTGCTGTGTGAGAATGGTTCCAGATGACAGGAAGGCGAATCCACCAGGTGTGTCAACTCCTGGGCATCACAGGGGACAGAGGGAAGACCTGACATCTATCTTCAAGGACTTATCTGCATGAAATGTGAATTCCAGGCACAGTGGGAGAGGTACTGTATTTTTCAAGGTGCCGGAAGTGATACAAAACAGAAGCCACGTCCTGGCATTCCATAACATTGCGTCACTTAATGGAGCTTCAGGGCTCCTGGCCAGCCTCTCATCAACTTGTCTTTGCTTTGGCTTTATGAGCAAGAGAACACTCTGGTGTGCCAAAGGGAAAGGCATGGCCGTGGGGACCACAGGCACGACTGGCCCCTGGGCACCTGGCCTCCTATAGCACAAGGCATTTGGAAAATAAAGGAACATCTTTCCTTTATCTTGAGGAAACACACAGGCTGGAGCTTGGAAATAATCCTGTGTTTCCGGTGCCTGTGTCCCTCAGTCGTTCATAAAATGCATCCAGAGGGCTGAAGAGATGGCTTAGCAGCTAAGCTGCATGCCTGTGATACTTAGCTAAGGATCCAGGTTCGATTCTCCAGGACCTACCTAAGCCAGATGCACAAGGTGGCACTTAGGTCTGGAATTGGTTTGCGGTGGCTAGAGGCTCTGGCACGCCCATTCTCACTCTCTCTCTTTTTCTCTCTCTCTGTCTCAAATAAATAAAAATAAATCTTTTTTTTTTTTTTTAAAGATGTATCCAGTTATGAAGCAGGAGGAATACAGATGATGGTCTCTCATGGAGATCCTCCCTGCTCCAGTTTGAACTGGGTTCTGACACCAGGGCATGGGCTCTGTGAGCAGGTGTGTCACTGCTTGCTTGGGAGGGGAAGGTACCCCAGGATCACCTGATGCTGCTTGGCCTCTGTGAGGAAGACGAGGTGTCTCAGGGCTGGCACCCTCCAGGTGCATAGAAGGGTCCAGAATTCCCCTTGCGTCCTCCAACACGCTGTGTGCAGAAGGCTCACTTGAACCCTCACCTTCTCCCACTGCTTGAGGCACAAGCCTGAGGGAGGGCGGTGGGCAAAGCCTGCTCTCTCTGTGCCAGGGACTCCAGAGACCTTGCTACGGTTTGGGTGCGAAATACCCCCCACAGACCCCTGCCTTTGAACACTCGGTCTCCAGCTAGTGGCTCTATTTTGGGAAACTGTGTGGGACGGCTTGTATTGATTGTCAACTTTGCAGGACCCAGCAACACCTGTGAGAGATTATCTAGATTAGAGCAGTCTCTGGACGAGCCTGTGAGGGATTATGCTAATTAGGTTAATTGATGCGGCAAGATCCCTGCCCCTTCCCTGCGGGCGGGGGTCCTGGAGTGTAGGGAGAGAGCGGGCATTGATCCCCTTCTGCTGCCTCACCCAGAACTGAATGGGATCGGCTGCTCCTGGTTCCTGCCGGCATGCCTCCCCCACCACGTGCACTCCAGCCTGGAAACGTCAGCTGCAATCAGTCCTGCCTCCCTTCAGCTGAGTTTTGTAAGGCATTTTTGTCCCAGTACCTCATACAGGATGGAGCCTTTAGGAGGTGGGCCTGGCTGGTGGAGGTGGATCAGTGGGTCGGGGGCGCCAGCTTCTCCGGAGCATGCGCTGTCTGCCTGTGGGTCCTCAGCTGTAACAAACACTGCCTCATTCTCCCCCCCCCCCCCCCCCCCCCCCCACCGAAGTACTGTATTCCTCAGGGCCCGGAGACCCTCTTCCTCCCCGAAGTTGCTTCTTTCAGGACTTTTTTTTTTTTGCACGGTGAGGAGAAAAGTAATGAACGCAGAGCTGCAGGGGCCCGCAGGGGTGCCTTGCCTTGGCAGCCCGCCTCCCCTGCGCAGAGGTGCTGGCGCAGGTAAGGCCCCACAGCGTGCCTCTTAGCTCTCGCTCTTGACCCCGACCTTCTCAGGGACTTAACTTTGCATTCTTCCCTCCCGCTCAGTCTTGTTTTGCCCTTTAGACGTGCTCACATCTCGGCGCTGTGGAATTGGCTTTCTGTGGTGATACCACGGTGCGCTTTCCCCAGACGCCAAAGGGGCTGTAACGTGAGCGACCCTAGGATGCGCTCGAAGGAAAAACAAATACGGTGGTTGACGTGCTTGAGAGAAAGATGATGGCCTTGACATATGAAGTAAATTAATTCAGGAATAAAAACAAAATTGGAAACATGCGCACACATATATCATAAAATTTTACTAGACGCTTAAGGAAACGTGCTGGGTTGGAGAGATGGCTCAGCTCTTAAAGCGCTTGCTTGCAAAGCCTGATGGCCTGAGTTCAATTCCCCAGAAACCATGTAAAGCCAGATGCATAAAGTGGTGCATGTGTCTGGAGTTCATTTGCAGCACCAAGAGGCCCTGGGGTACCCATATTCTCTCTTTCCTCTTCTCTTTCTCCCTTTGCAAATAAACATATTAAAAATATTAAAGAATATATACCTATTAAGAAAACACTTCTGGGGCTGGACATATGGGTTAGCGGTTAAGTGCTTGCCTATGAAACCTAGGGACCCTGGTTTGAGGCTCAATTCCCCAGGATCCACGTAAGCCAGATGCGCAAGGGGGTGCACACATCTGGAGTTCGTTTGCAATGGCTGGAGGCCCTGGCGTGCCCATTCTCTCTCTCTCTCTGTCTGTCACTCTCAAATAAATAAAAATATTTAAAAAAAGAAAAAGAAAACACTACTAAGATAAAGATGGGTCACAGGGAACACAAATTTGAATGATATACATATATACATACATACATACATACATACATACATACATACATATATATATATATATATATATATATATAGTAATGTCTGAAATAGCAAAATAATCAGTGATGCAATTGCTATGTGTTTAGTGGCCCTTGTGCCCTGGAGAGAATTCAGGAGTTCCCTCTTTTGAGGCCTAGAGGTATTGGCAGGTGAGACTTGGCAATGTTCTTCACCAAGCACTTCTGGCTCATTGCCCTCCGGAAGGATGGTACCTTCTGATCTTCAGGTGTGACCAAGAGACTGACTGTGGCCTGTGACCTGTGGGCAGAGGTGACAGGCATTAAATCTGAGTGGAAACTTGAAAGGCCAGTGAGCAATTTGCCTGAATCATTCCCTAAACATGGTCATGAATCAGCAGCCGCACTATGAGCCTACTGTTACAAAAGTATTGGACAGAGCCTCCACTCTACTATTGTGTGTGGTGTGTGTATACACACATGCTTGTTTATGTGTGGGCATATGTGTATGAGGGTACACATGCACACCTGTGCACATGGCAGTCAGAGGTTGACAAGGTGCATTCCCTGTCGCTATCAGAAGGACAGCTGAAATTAGCAATTACGTTTGGACACCTCCTTGTGGTGCTGAGATGCCGTTCAATTAGCAAGCTGCCGCTGTGCTCCCATTACTGTCTCTGCTCCTGTGTCTGTTCTGCGTGATAATTGCAGTATGTACCAACGTGTATTTTTAACTGTTCTCTTTTTTTTAAAAAAAAAAGGAAAAATTGACATTCTCTTTCTACAGAAGCTCAGCTGCAGTATTGTTGCCTCTTAAAAAAAAAAACAAAAAAACCCTACAAAACAACCTGGGACCATTGTGTTTAAAAAAGTGGCCATAGGAAAACATAGGCTCTCTATCTGAAGAGAGGACAATGTTGTAATGTTGGAACCAGTTTTGAGTGGCCTGGTTTGTGTGGGCATGGCATAGCATTTGTGAGGGCACATGCCGTATTGCTAATTGCCACAAGCTGTTGAGAATAAAGTGGTCTCCAAATACTCTTTTGGAACCCTCCTTTTTCTGGTGGAAGTACAAAGCAATGAAATGTTCATAAAACTGGCAGCTTGAGTTCAGGGAGAATACTTGTTTTCACTTTTATATTATTTGAGACTCACATTTTGGGATATTTTTAACTAGCAGAATGGTTGTAAAGATTCTACAGCAAGCTCCTTGAGACCTATCACCTGGCCTACCCTAAGGTTAGCCACTTATGCAAGGATCTCACTGCGGGCGGCACGCTGGCCCAGTGCTTCGGACCGCACTGGGTTTCCCCACGTGTGCCTTTCCCTCAGCGAGAGCTCACATTGAACTTGTTTCCATCAGCCTTAACTTTGCTCTGATCTTAGCTTGTTTTGCTCACTTCTAAGATTTGAAGCTAGGCTCTTGTGTGTGCTGAGCAAGGGCTCTACCACTGTGCTATGGCTCCTTCTTGTATTTTAAATTTTGAGACAGGGTCTTGCTAAATTGATCAGGCTGGCCTTCAATTTGCTATGTGCTCAAGTCTGGCCTTGAACTCTTCATCTTCTAAACTCTACCTCTCTTGAGTGCTGGGATTATAGGCATGTGCTACCATAGCTGAACAGGAAGCTCACAGAGGAAGAAACACAAATGGCAAACACACACTTAAGAAAATGTTCATCATCCCTAATCATCAGAGAAAAGCAAATTAAAACAACCATGAGATTCCACCTTACCCCAATAAGGATAGCAAACATCAAAAAAATGAAATGAAAATAAATGCTGGCGAGGATGTGGAGAAGTAGGAACACTCACTCACTGTTGTGGGAATGTAGGATGGTACAACCACTTTGGAAAGCAATATGGAGACTCCTGAAAAACCTGACTATAGACATATCAACAGACCCAGTTATTCCCTTACTGGGCATCTACCCTAAAACCTTCAAACCACAGGCCAGAGACATTTGCTCAACCATGTTTGTAGCAGCTCAATTTGTAATAGATTTTTTCTTTTTGTTTTTTTGAGGTGGGGTCTCACTCTAGCCCAGACTGACTTGGAAATCACTCTGTAATCTCAGGGTGACCTCAAACTCATGGAGATCCTCCTACCTCTACCTCCCAAGTGCTGGGAGTAAAGGCATGTGCCACCATGCCCAGCTACAATGTCCTTTCTTTCTTTCTTTCTTTCTTTCTTTCTTTCTTTCTTTCTTTCTTTCTTTCCTCCCTTCCTTCCTTCCTTCCTTCCTTCCTTCCTTCCTTCCTTCCTTCCTTCCTTCCTTCCTTCCTTCTTTCTTTCTTTCTTTCTTTCTTTCTTTCTTTCTTTCTTTCTGAAATAAATGGCTAGTTTATTTATTTATTTGTTTATTTATTTTTGAGGTAGGGTCTCACTGTTCCTCATGCTGACCTGGAACTCACTAGGTAGTCTCAGGCTGGCCTTGAACTCACAGTGATCCTTCTACCTCTGCCTCCTGAGAGCTTGGCTTAAAGGCATGTGGCACCATGCCCGGCTCTTAAATAGTTTCATTTATTTATTGGCAAGCAGAGAGTAAGAGAATGAGAAAGGACATGCCAGGGTCTAGTGTCATTGCAAAGAAACTCCACACACATTTCCACTTTGTACGTGGGGATTGGAAAATTGAACCCAAGTCATCAAGCTGTCTCCCCAGTCCTTAAAATGTTTTTTGTTTTTCTCTTTTGGTTTTTCGAGGTAGGGTGTCATACTAGCCCAGGCCGACCAGGAATTTGCTCTGTAGTCTTAGGCTGGCCTTGAAATCACAGTGATCCTCCTACCTCTGCCTCCCTAGTACTGGGGTTAAATGTGTTCACCACTATGCCTGGCTCTAAAGTGTTTCCTAACATGAGCAACATCTCTCTGTCTCTTCCTTCCTCCCTTCCTCCCGTCCTTTTATTTTTTCAAAAGGCAGGATCTCATTCTGGCCCAGGATGGACCTGGAACTCACTCTGTAGCTCCAGGCTGGCCTCAAAATCACAGTGATCCTCCTACCTCTTCCTTCCAGTGCTGGGATTAAAGCTGTGTGCCACCACACCAGGTCTTCTTTTCTTTCTTCCCCCTTCCCTCCCTCCCTCCCTCCCTCCCTCCCTCCCTCCCTCCCTCTCTTTCTTTCTTTTTGTCATAGTCAAGGTTCAATCCAAGGTCTTGAACATGCTAGGTACCACTGAGCTATATGTCCCCAGATCTCTTTTTTACTTTTTGTTTTTTTTTTCTGAGACATTCTCATGTATCCCAGACTGGCCTCCAATTTTCTTAACTGTTCATCCTCTTTGCTGTTCTAGATAGTTTTGAAGATTATTATGCATTTTTCTCAAATGTCCCACCATTTGGACTTGTGTGAGTAAATCAGGGTCATACATTTGTTTGAGGTAGGGTCTCGCTGTAGCCCAGCCTGGCCTGGAATCCACTATGTGGTCTCTGGGTGGTTTTGAACTCATGGCTATCCTCCTACCTTTGCCTCCCAAGTTCTGGGATTAAAGGTATGCACCACCACACCCAGCTAGGGCCATAGATTTTTGAGAAGACTGTCACAGGCCATGTGATTTTTCTGGTCACCTGACATGTGTTTGAGACAGGAACTCACTTGGCTGAGGTGGGTTCTACAGGGTTCACCTACACAGAATGACTCTGTAAACAAGTCAGGCACTCTGGCCTCCAGTGAAGGGAGACACATACAGTTCTACATCCTCCTGAGAATGTACCTAGAACACATTATTCGAATTCTGGAAAGAAGATTTCGGGGGGCTTAGATTCACTGGCCCACCTGTCTCTGTGGTAGTGGGGGCCAGTAACTCAGCCTCTCGCTCTTCAGTTTATCTTCTTCAAAAAGACAAGGCAACCACATGCACCTTCTCGTTTGCCCAGATCGAATGAACAGTGGCTGCCTTACAGCCAGAGTGACGGATTTTGTAATTAGAAAGACAAGGGTTTGGGTTCTGGGCCTTACTTCTTGCTACCAATACGGCCTTAGATAAGTTTCTTAAACTCTTTATCTTTGGTTGCCTGTCCAGAAGATGGGATGATGGTGGTACTGAGAGACCCTGAAGAAAGCACAGAGTATTTTAGAGATCAACACACACCAGTTTCGACTATGATTTTGATCAGATGGAGACTCAGGAATATGCCATTGAAAGTCCATGTTTAATGATATTAAAAGAATTCGTTGAACTGAGTTGCTCTCAGTCCCTCAGCTCCCTTTCTCTGTTCTAACTTAAAAGTATAACTTCTCTTCCCCTCCCCGTCTTTGGATGCCAGCTGAAATCCATGCACCGATTCTACCTTCTTTTCCCCCCTCAAATCTTTACCTTACTCCATAACATGAAAATGATAATAAAAGCCAACCAAGTAAATAAACAAAAAACTCATAGACTTATTCCATGCCCATGTCATTGAAAAATATTTTAGGTCTTTTTCCAGTCGTGTTGAAGCAAAAGCAGCAGAACAGATAGTCCTGTTCTTGAAGACGTGGCTGCCAGGCTCTGCACGCTGTCATCTTCAGCGAAGCGCCCAGATCTAGCTTTGAGTGTTGAGGGCTGGGGAATGGCATCACTTCCAGGCAACTGATCACCATGTAGCTGCAGGCCTTCCAGTCTGTACCCAGTGTCCATCACAGGCCTGGCTGCTGTAGCTCCTAGGGCAGTGCCCACCATGTGGTGGGCATTTAACTCCTGAGCTCAAGAGAGGGCCCTGTTATGAGAAACAACTTTCTCCAAAAGAAGAGAAGGTGACATCCAGAGAATGTACACGTGACGGCGTGCACACATTACCTTGTCAGCGTTCACAGTGGAAGCAGTAGACTTTGAGGCCAGCCATGCTTTCCCTGTTAAGATAATGTGAGGGCACAAAACTGAAGGGTAAGGCTCATTGTACAGGTGAGTAATTGCCCTGTGCTCCTGACAAAGGCAGTACCCCATGGATGTGAGGCCAGCAGGTGAGCTCTGCGTACAAGGAAATGTGCAAATGTAGGTGACGAGTCAGGAGATTGTGTGTGTGTGTGTGCATGAGTATGTGTGCATGTGTGTGCAGGTGCATATGCACATGCAGAGGCTGGAGGATAACCTTGGTGTCCTTCCTTAGACACCACTCATCTTTTTATGACAAGGTCTATCACTAGCTTGGAATTCACCAATTGGGCTAGACAGTGAGCCCCAAGGGTCTGCCTGTCTCCACCTCCTCAAAGCTGGGATTTCCGGTGCATACTACCATGTCTGGATTTATATATATATATATATAACACACACACACACACACATATATATATATATATATGAGGTCTAGGGATTCAACACAAGTCCTTTTGCCCACAAGGCAAACATATTATCAATAGGCTATGTCCCCACCCCAGAGGATTGCCTTAATCCCGTGCACACATGCACAGGGCTCTATCTTACCAAGATACCTTCACTGAAGAAATAGTAATGGACATGGAGAGATTTGTTGTTACCTTTTATATAATCATGACAACAGGGGAAACAGTCCCATGAAAATGGCTGAGAACCTCTAACATCTCTGACAAGAAGTGAAGCAGTGTGGGAAATCCTTGTGACAAATTGCTTAGCGCAAATAGTGGGAAGACTGTGACATCCTCAGCCTGCTTGGGACTGTGAAATATGCGAGCATATGGATGGACTCTGGAAGGCAGTGTGCAAAAGTAAAAAACATGCTCTGTTTAGAAAAGAAGAAAGCAATTAGGTAAAAGTTAAACCTTCCTTGATTTTAAATGTCCAAACAAGTCTTCCAAGTGAAACAAAACAGACCTCGCCAGCTACTGTTCTAGTGTTTGGAAGGACTGGAACAAACACGCCAGTGGTCTTCCCAAATACCTTCTGCTCGCATAAATATTTTCCTGGTCTCCCCCTTCCCTTGTGTGTCCCTCAGCACTCCCAAGTAGAATTAATACAGCTAACAGAGTTGCTTTGACAGGACAAGAAAAAGTCAGGACTGTATGAGGAGGAAAGAAAGCATCCTGCTTTCCATTCTTAACAGCTCGTTAGATTCTGGGTCCGTGTTATTGAAACCCCAGGGTGACAAGCATAAGGGTGAGTCTGTCGCTGCATCTGGGTCCTTTAATGAGTGCATTGATCAGAGCAGAGAAGCAAGAAAGCACAGTCTGGTAGCACCTGAATGAATATAAATTTAGCCCAATTGAAGATCCTCTGCGGTCGGCCTGTTCCACGCTGACAGCGATGGCGAGAGGAGAGAAAAGCAATTTTGGTCTTTGGTCGGCCTTGATTCTCTTCACGCTGTTGGCGGTTTGTAAGAAGAACAAGGAATGACTGTTTTGCCTCTAAAAGCCATGGGAGCTTGTGAAAGATCCCCTCCCTGGAAGTGACAATAGAGGATGAGTCCTCTACATCCAATCTTGGGTCTGAATTCATTTGACTGTAGGAGGAGTGCTTTCTTGCCCTCCGACTTGTCTGGAAATGAGGCAGACTGCTCTAGTGGGGAGTGAGTGGCCCATCAAGGAGAGAGTGCCAGTGGGAGCATATCATCCTTGTGGCAGTATGTTTCAGAGCATCTTAGGCATAGGAAGGAGGCCTGCGGAGAGTGCTGCTGAGTCACTTTTAAGTAACTCTGATGTAAGTCCTCTGCCACTGTAGAAAAATAGATAGTAGAAGGATAAGGCGGGCTGGGATTTTCACACAGACAGTGGAGTTTGGGATTCTGGCTTCTCAGCTGTGTGCCACTGGACAACTGTAATATTTTATTTATTTAAGAAGGAGGGAAGGGGAGGAACGAATGGGTGCGCCAGGGCATCCAGCCACTGCAAACTCCAGATGCATGCACCCCCTTGTGTACTGGCTTACGTGGGTCCTGAAGAATCAAACTGGGAGCCTTTGGCTTTGTAAGTAAATGCCTTAATTGCTATGCCATCACTCCAGCCCCTCACTGGACAGCTTTAGCCTCAGTCTGTTCAAGTTCTGCATGGCCTAAGTGAGGTCTTTCTGGAGAGCGTAGAGTGCATGGCACATGGATGTGAGTTGCCCATCACAGAGCCTGGAGTGTCACACATTCTTGGTGTCAGTAGTTCTGACTGTGCAATGACATATCTCCACATTCAGCTCTTGGAAACTGAGCTATTCCAGTGTGCTGGCATCTTCCCCGTGGCTTCTCCTCTCAAGTCTCCAGTTGCTCGAAGAGGGGTGGATGACCACCTACCTTCCATGATGAAGACAGCGAGGTCAGAGAGGCACTAGTTCTTCAAGGTTGTTTTCCCTGAACTATAATGCCCAGGGCACCTCATACAATGCCTAGCACCCATTAGAAACCTGATAAGAATGAGGGCCTCAAATTCTCCATCTGAGCATTGCTTCCATGATACAGGCCCTTTCTATCCTTGGCCCTTCCCTTTCAGCCTCCCCCAAATGCCGCTTCCCCCTTCCTGCTCTCCCCAGGCAGCACACCCCTAAACCCTCTTTCTCTCCCTCTCCCTCTCACTTGGCCCCATCAGAACCGTCCGATTTCTGCGGTGGCCTCTTCAGAAGTATTTCTGACATGAATAATGGTGGCCACATGGGCCTTTTGAAGAGGCCTTGGCACAATTGGAACAGACCCCGGAGCCTCATTCTGATCCTCACCTTTCAGCAATTCACTCCCTGATCCTAGACTTGACAGGCCTCACCATGCAGTGAAATCCAATACTATTTTTATGCCTTTTAATCTATCTTTTAACAGCCTCGTCATGTGGAGCTGCAGGCCCTGGATTCACAGAGGCACTCTGTGAGGGTGTGGAGGACAGAGGTCTATTTTAATCAAAGGCTGGGGAACCCCTAATCTGAGGTCCTTTTCAATGCTTTCTCCAACACTGCCTTTTATGATGATGGTCTCAGTGGGACTCCCAACATGGCATTAACTTCTTCCATCTGAATAACCACTCAGCTTTCTGGGTGGCCGGAAGGCTTCCAAAGTCAGCGTTGTTCCATGGAGCCCCTGTGATGGGAAGTGAATGATGGACATGAGCATTAGGGCACAGGGCAAGCCAGGTCCCACACTTCATCAGCCAGCAGCACTTGGCTTTTCCTCGTGTTGGCCCTGAGAGCTGGCCTCATGTCAGTGTGTGTCTTCCTCTAAATGCACTTGTCTTAAAATGCTCCCAGCATGGCTCAGGAAGATTTGCAGAAGAGGGGGCGGAAAGATTGTTAGAGACACAAGCTGGGACATTTTGCACAGAGACATTGCCTCTCCCCCAACTGACTGCTGTTCCCCATAATGCATGACCCATGATCCCCATGGGGCTGACCTGCATCCCCAACGAGGAAGGCCTCTTCAGAAAAGGGGCAGGGCGGAGGGAAAGGATGCTACCAACATGTGATGTTTACATACAAAGTATGTCCATATCTAATAAAAAAAAGTTATTTCCAAACAAAAAAAAAGTACTTGTGTTCTTTCAAAGCCGGTCTTTGAACAGTCCTGTGAGCTTCTTTGACTCATGAAGAATTTGAGGTAGGAGCCCAATACCTTGACCTGAAAACTCACTTCAGATCCCGACCAAGAGAACTGTGCATGCCGGAGAGATGACTGATGGAAATGAACTTGTTTCATCTCGTTTCATGAAATGTTGGATAAATTTGGTCAGACGCTGTGAACTTAAATTGATCCCCTGCACTTGGCCAGGAAGATTAAAGCAAAGAAGTCAGCAAAACTAGGTTGTATATCTGACCTTCAAAGAGAGAGAGAGAGAGAGAGAGAGAGAGAGAGAGAGAGAGAGAGAAAGGGAGAGAGAGAGAGGGAGAGAAACCTAGGTCACTTTTCACCAACAACATAAGGCATAAAGAAGTCCCATTTAGGAGCTGTAGAGATGGCTTAGCGGTTAAGGTTCAATTCCCCAGAACCCACATAAGCCAGATGCACAAGGGCACATGCATCTGGAGTTTGTTTGCAGTGGCTGGAGGTGCTGGCATCATGCCTATTCTCTATCTCTCTCACTCTCTTTCTGATTCTAAATAAATAAATTTAAAAAAAGGAGTCTCGTTTGCTTTAAATTTTACAAGGAAAGTGTCTTTACAATTGCTTTTTGTTTTCTCAGTGCTTTCTTTTTTATGTGGTTGTTTTATGTGTTTGTGTGTGTGCATATGGTACACACACATGTGGGCAGATATATGTGCCCCATGTACGTGTATGCAGAGGCCAGAGGAGAGCATCCAGTATCCTTCTCTACTGCTGTTCTACCTTATTTCCCTGAGAAAGTGCCTGTCAGTCAGGTTCTTTCAAGGAATAGAAAGTATACAATGAACATGTATTATAAAGGGCAGTTCACATTGGAAGAGCATGGTTGAGAGTCAGAGAACCCCATAGCTGCTCAGTCCATGATGCTGGGGACCTTAGCAGTCTCAATATGGGAACTGGCGGATTCCTGGAGAGCCACTGGTCTGCAGTTCACATTTGAAGAGCTATGAAACTGGGTTCCAGTGGTGGCCAAGAATAAAAGAAACAGGGTACACAGATGCACCAGAAAGTAGCAAGGACAGCCAGGCCAAAGGTCCAGCATTCTCTTAGAGCTTCTTTACATATAGTCCACCATGGAAAGGCTGCCCATTCTGGGATAAGGACTTCCTCCATTAATCCTTCCTGGAAATGCCTTCACAGACCATTCCAAGAGGCATGTCTGTTTGATTTCTAATCTGATCAAATTGCCAATATAATCCACACATAATCTCTCACTGAACCTGGAACATCCCATTTTTCTGATTAGATTGGCTGACCAGCAGCTGTCAGTGATTCTCTTGTCTCTAACCCTCTCTGTTCTGGGGTTAAAGACATGTGCAACTGCGTCCAGTTTTGTACATGGGTGCTGGAGATAGACGTCAGGCCCTTGTGTTTGTACAGTAAGCACTCTTGCCTGCTGAGGCATCTCCCCAGTCCTATCACTGTTTCTGTAGCTCTTTTCTGTTTATTAGACTGACAACATCTGCTCAGCTCCTGGGGCTACACATTCTACCATGCAGGATGAGGTATTGCCTGATTCTAGAATTGCAAATAAAATCCAGCTCGTGTTGGCCAGTGAGACCCATGAGGTCCCCACAACAATGTAGGACATTGCCAAGATACTTACTTCATTACCTGCTGGAGCTAAAAGGTATGACCCTATTGCTAAAGACACCATGACCTGTAGTCACAGGACATTGCAATACCATGCTGGAACCAAAAGGGAAACTAGCACCCTCCTGGCTAGACCTTGCAGTGCTGGAAAGTCCTATGGGAGCTTCTGGAAGAAAACAGTCACCAACACCAACATGAATAAGCAGGGGACTACAAAAATCAGCCAGCTGGACAAGAAATATCCACTTGTGCAAATGTAGCACATAGCCTCTGTGAGTAACCAACTATTCTCTGATTGGACATGAGGACTTCTCAGTGGGAAGGAACTCATATCTGGTACTGGAAACCAAGTCATAATCCCAGTGTCAGGAAACTCATAGACTTCAGAGAGAAGCCCCTACTGCTCTCTGGATAACAAGGGTGGGCTTGCATACCAAAAATCTCTCAAGTAAATTTCCACATCTCCTTTAATCCAAGCTACTCTCATGCTTGGCTGTAGAATCTGTTTTATTTTGTAGAAGGGAAAGAAAACAGAGGATAACCAAGATGCATCAGTAAGACAAAAAGATGACCACCATGAGAAAAACCACCTCTGCCACATCTGCTGGAACCCAGGAGAAATTGCAGAGAAATTGGCAAGAAGAATACTGCTCTCATTGCTAGCCTGACAACCAGCTTCAGGGTGATGGTGACAGACACAGTGATCAATCAAAACCTATGAAAGAAGAAGTCCAGAGATTACAGAGGGCTCAACCCTCAATCAGACATTCAACAGGCCTGTCATGGCTCAGGGAACATATATATAAATTCAGCTCATTGTAATTTTTTTGACCATATAATAGCTGGGCCAGCAACTTGTATCCCTGCTGCTAGATGGCTGGAGAACCTCAGATGGAGAATGCAACATGGGCTTGGGTCATAGGGGTACTCCTGCTTCATCCAGATCATCAACTCGGAGCTTGTGTGCCTGGGCCTGTGGACCAGTTACATTCTCATCACTGTGGCAAAAGACTTGGGCAGAGCAGCTTAGGGAAGGAAGGTTTTGCTTTGACTAACAGGTTCAGGGCATAGAGTCTGTCCTAGCAGGAGGAGCATGGCAGGAAGGAGTGGAAATCTGAGTCACATCCCATCAGCATGGAGGAAATAGAGTGCTGAATGCTCAACTGGCTCTCTCCTTTTACTTTTAATTTTTTATTAGGTATCGACATACTCAATGTGTAAACAGCACATGTTGACACCATCCTTACCCTTTTCCCTGTCCAATCCCCTCCAAATGAACCCTCGTCATTGGGAATGCTGGTTACCCCCATGGGGATTGTGGGTTGTGCACTGTGGGGTTGGGCATCAGTTATGGGGAAGAGGCAATGTCTCTGTACATTATGTCCCGACCTGTGGCTCTAACAATCTTTCTGTCCCCTCTTCTGCGAAATTCCCTGTAGCTCTGTCCTTTTTATACAGTACAGGAAGCCAGCCCATGGGGTGGGGCTGTCCACAGTTAGTATGGTCTTCCCACCTCTACTAATCTAATCTAGAAACTCCCTCACAGGCATGCCAGTAATCTGTTTCCATGAATACTATAAATCCTGGCAAGTTGTGACAACCAGAGATTAGCCTGGTTCCAAGAGGGATCTTGAGACACCTAATACCATGATTAAACTGAACAAATGTCAAAAAGACCCTAGGGGACAACTTCATCCAAAATGACTTGCTTCAGGGGACAGGATAGGAAGGAGTGGACCAGGATCAGAGTGTGGGTCCTAAACACCTTCAGATCATAGCTTTCTGTATGAGTGTGAATTCTCCCAGTGATTTGGGACTTTGCTTCAGAGATATTCCCCTTTCTCTGTGAAAAGAGTAGGACTAGGTGTTTCCTCTTCTGTGCCCCAGCAGTCAGTGAGACTTGCATAGGAGATATAGGAGGGTTCAGCATCCACCACTGACATTGAGTAGGGCAGTTGATGTCCCTCTCTACCTGTCAGGAAACCCTCCAGGGTGGGGACATGTCTTGTCCTGATATTTATAACTCTGCCACTCCTCAGCTGTTCTGCACTGAAAAATCAGCTGCGACTTCCTAGAATCCCTTCCTCCACCTTTGACTTGTAAAACAAAATGTCTCTTTGAGTTAGAGGTGGTCTGCAGAGCTACAGACAAGGGTCTTCCTTCTTAACAAGTGCCCCCTCCGCACACTGTTATTGTTAACAGAGTTTCTATCTTACTCTGTCCCCAAACAATCCATTTCTCTTCTTTCTGCATGTTTCTGTCTTTACAGTCCAGGCAAAGCCAAGAAATGTACTTTGGAATGTCACCTATCAGCCAAGCAAAGAGTTGCCAGATGCCTGTCATGTGGAGTTTGCTTTGGAGGCGGGGCTCCAGGCCCGAGGCCCATCTGATTGTAGCAACACAGGAGAAATGAGAAACATGCCAGTTTATGCCACCAAATGCAACCTTCCAGTAGTGGGGCAGAGCCTCCTGGCTCAGGAGAGATCCAGGCACCGTGCCTATGGCCTGCCTAGGAGTTGGTCACATCGAAAAGCTGTACCCCAAGTCTCAAGCCGGGGCATCCAAGTTCTTTTTCCTACTGTCTTGAGTCCAAAACAGGGCCATACATGGCCATTGCCATCTCAGGGTCTCTTCCAAGTACTGCAAGGGCCAAATGCTACACAATGCTTAGGGACCCACTCTGTGGTCCTTTGAAGGTAATTACCCCACCCCATGGCCTCAGTGCTTTTGATTGAGCTTCCTGTGTTCTCCACAGCTGGTGGAACCTTTAGGAAGTGGAGCCTTGCTGGAGGAGGTGTGTTGCTGGGGCCAGACCTTGGGGTCATTAGCCTCGTCCTGCTGGGTGTTGAGGTCTGGCTCATGCTGACTGCTCTCTCCACTGCAGATATGCAGAATGGTGAGCTGCTCGCCAAGCTTTTCTGTATCCTAGTGAAACATCCCTTTGAGGTTTTACTCCTTTGAAGTAAACTCTTTCCTCCTTCGACCAGACTCTGGTGGGGTGATTTGTCCTAGCAATAAGAAGGCAACTGTTGGGTTGGAGAGATGGCTTAGTGGTTAAATGCTTGCCTGTGAAGCCTAAGGACACCAGTTCGAGGCTCGATTCCCCAGGACCCACGTTAGCCAGATGCACAAGGGGTCACAGGCATCTGGAGTTTGTTTGCAGTGGCCAAAACCTCTGGTGTGCCCATTCTCTTTCTCTGTCTCTCTCTCTGTTGCTTTTAAATAAATAAATAAATAAATAAATAAATAAATAAATAAATAAATAAAAGAAGACAACTGTTACACACTTTCTAGGAGTGCAGGCTAACCTTGAAAGCAGAGACTTTTCACTCGATTACAAAAAATACTTTTATTTATTTGCAAGAAGAACAAGAGGGGGAGGGAGAAGGAGGGGAAGAGGGAGAGACTCTTTTTGTATTTTTTTTTTTTCGATATAGGTCTCATTCTAGCCCAGGCTGACCTGGAACTCACTATGTCGTCTCAGGTTGGCCTTGAACTCATGGCGATCCTCCTACCTCTGCCTCCCGAGTGCTGAGATTAAAGGCATGAGCCACCATGCCCAGCTTGAGAGAGAGACTCTTAATTGCTACAAACTCCACATGCCATTTTGTTTGTTTGTTTGTTTCTTTTTTTTTTTTTTTTTTAAGGAGGGTCTCACTATAGCTGAGGCTGACCTGGAATTCACTATGTATTCTCAGGGTGGCCTTGAACTCATGGTGATCCTCCTACCTCTGCCTCCCAAGTGCTGGGATTAAAGGCGTGTGCAGCCACACCGGGCTCCATATGCCATTTTGTACATCTGGCTTTATGTAAGTGCTGGGAGTCAAACCCAGACTTTGCAAACCAGTGCCTTTAACTGCCAAGCCACCTTCCCCAGCCCTGCTGCTGTTATTTTTAAAGGTGGGAGAAGGCCAGGCTCAGCAACAGATAGCAAGAAAGTAGAGTGCCTAGACTAGACACAGCACGTGAGTGCAAATGTCATGGAGAATCCAAGCTCTAAATGAGTCTGGGTAACTAGAGCCCATGGTGCAGTTGAAACAGATAGATGGGTCTAGAAGGATCATCTAAAACCAATCATCCAAGTTCTTACAAGGCACTCCAAGGCATCTTATAGGTCCCCCCCCTCTGTTCTTCTCTCCCTTCTCCCTTCTTTTTCTTCTTTCCTTTTCCTTTTCTCCTTTTGTCCCATCCTCCATTCCTCTCTCTTCTTCCTTTCCTCCCTCCCTCCCTTCCTTTCTTCCTTTTCTTTTTTCTTCCTCACTTCCTTTCCCTCCCTCCCCTCCTCACCTTTCTTTTTCCTTCCTTTATGTTTTTCTTTCTCACCTCCTTTCCTTCTCTCATCTTTCCCTTCCTCCCTCTGTTTCTCCCCCACTCTCTGAAAATATTCAGAAACTATAAAGTATTCTCATTAGGGGAGAGGCTCCACTTCCAGTCACATTAAATCTCTGGAAAAAATATTTGAGATTATAGCTTTCATATGTTGGGGAACAGCAGGAAAGGAAAACGACCAGGGGGAAAAGAACAGGAAGACACACGGGCAAACTCTGGGTTGCATCTCCACTGTGCACTGAAGAGGCTTCAGGCTGTGGTGCAGGTTGAGGAAACCCAGCCGAGTCCCATGGTGCCCCTGACTTAGGAGACAGAATTGAAAAGTTGGGGAGGCTACAGTGGAGGGGAATATTGGGATGAGTTCTTGAAAGGGCTAGGGAGATGGCTCTGTGGCTAAAGACGCTTTCTTGCAAAGCCTGCTGGCCTGGGTTCAATTTTCTCAAGCCAACCATATGAGCCAGACTCCAAAAAGTGGCACAAGCTTCTGGTGTGTGCATGCATGCATGTGCACACACACGTGAGAATAAGTAAGTCAAAATTTACAAAAACTAGCTGGGCGTGGTGGCACATGCGTTTAATTCCAGCACTCAGGAGGCAGAGTTAGGAGGATTACTATGAATTCAAGGCCACCCTGAGACTAAAGAGTGAATTCCAGGTCAGCATGGGCCAGAGAGAGACCCTACCTTGAAAAACAAAACAAAACAAATTACAAAAACTAAGTTCAAACATGCAAGTACACGCCTTTATCTAGCACACTGGAGGCTGAGGCAAAAATGTCTCAAATTCATGATCAGTCTGGGCTACATAGCAACACTGTCTCAAACAAAACAAACAAAAAAACAGAAAAAAACAATCTATTAACCAACCAGCTAAACAAACCAAAAATCATACAAACAAAAACAAGCAATAGAAAGAATTAGTCAACAAAGAGATTAAACATATCTATCTATATATAAATAAATAAAATGAATATTTTGTTGATATTAATAAAATGAAAATCTAGTCAACAAAGAGATTAAAAACTCAATATAGAAATATCTTCCTACGTTCAAGAAGGTAGACAAGCGAACACTGTTTATAAACATAAAGTGTGAGCTGGGAGAAGGCTCATCACTGGAAGATGCACGCTTGAGTTGGATCCTCACCAGATCCACGTGAGGCTGGACACAAAAGTGCAGGCTTCTGTGGTCCCAGCGTGCCCACAGTAATGGGAGGGGAGCCAGGAGAATGGGGAAGATTCAAGGGCCAGCAGGTGTGGCACATGCTGGGGGGTGAAACAAGAGAGACCCTGTCTCAAGAAGGTGGAAGGAGAGAAGAGACAACTGTAGGCTGTCTTCTGACCCCCACATGTGTGCCATGGGGTGCATGTCCCCTCCCTCCAATGCACATTGTGGTGGTTCGAGTCAGGTGTCCCCCATAAACTTAGGTATTCTGAATGCTAGGTTCCCAGCTGATGGAGAGTTGGGAATTAATGCCTCCTGGAGGCAGTGTATTGTTGGGAGTAGGCTTATGGGTTTTATAGCCAGTTTCCCCATGCCAGTGTTTGGCACACTCTCCTGTTGCTATTGTCCACCTTATGTTGGCCAGGGAATGATGTCCACCCTCTGCTCATGCCATCATTTCCCGTGCCATCGTGGAGCTTCCCCCTTGAGTCTGTAAGCCAAAATAAACCTCTTTTTTCCCCACAAGCTTCTCTTGGTTGGGTGACTTCTACCAGCAATGTGAACCTGACTGCAATGCACGTGCACAAATAAAATGAAATAAAATATGTGAAAAAAAGTTTCAAATCTAGAGAGGAAATACATCTGAGATGTCAAATCCGGTGGGTGGTACTAATGGAAGATTAGAGGCTATACGAGGTAGGAGAAGTTTAACAAAGAAACCAGGCCCAGATGACACTCTAAAACACAGTCCTTTGCCAGGGAGACAGCGTGACCCTGAGTCTCCTCCCTATCTATGCAGATGCACCCTGCTCATATGTTACCTGGTTAGTGCAGCCGTCAATACAAACACCCCCGAAACAAACAGCTCTCTGTTCCACATTTCTACTTTCTTATCACTGACTGATTGCTAAGGAATTTTCTGCTTATGCCCCCAAATCATGTAACCTTAGAGACTTGTACCACCAATAGTATAACAAATTTAAGATGATGTCAAACCACCTGCTACACTGTCCATGTAACCCCTTAACTATCAGAGTTCAGCCCTCAGGCTTTGGAAGTTATTCCCTTGAGTCCAGGTCATCACAAATACGTTTTTGGATTCTCTACTCTATCTCTGGTATCATCTCTGTGCGACTCAGTTTCCCATAACATATGGAGTGTAAAGATTATGGAATGTAAAGGCAAGACAATAGAAATTATCCCAAAGCAGCCCCATGTGGTAGAAATGTCATAATCCCAGCATTCAGGAAGGAGGACTGAAATGCATCTAAGACCAGTTTGGGTTAGAGACCAGCCTGAGCTACAAATTGAGACTCTGTTTCAAGGAGGAGGAATAATTATCCAAAACAAAGCACAGAGAAGGGAAAAAACTGAAAATGAACTGACCATCAGTGACCTGAGGGACAATGTCACAAGTCCTGGCTAATACAGATACAGTTGGAGTGCCAACAAAAGAGGAGGGTTAAAGTAGTCAAGGAAGTACTTCCAGAAGTTTCCCAGTTTTGATTAAATCTGCAAAGTCCTAGATCCAAGATGTTCAAGAGCGCCTAGCAGAAGCCTGAAGCAAACCACACCAGTTCCCATCATGACCAGTCTTCCTAAAGCCATGGACTAGGACATGATGAAAGCATCCAGCGCAAAGAAAAGGCATCAAAGTATCATGAAAGTATCATGTGTCTTGTATCAAGACACAAGGACTGGAATGACAGCCAGAGCATGCTGGAAGACAGAGGACCCACATCTCTAAAATACTAAAAGAAAAAGTGAAGTCAACCTCAAAATCTATACCCAGCAAAGGTATCTTCCCAAATTGAATGTGAGTGAGGATGAATCAAAGGAAGGTTTACTTGAATGTGCATTTTAGAAAGGGCATTCTGAGCCAGGGGTGGTGGTGCACGCCTTTAATCTAAGTACCTTGGAGGCAGAGGTAGGAGGATTGCCGTGAATTTGAGGCCACTCACAGACTACATAGTGAATTCCAGATCAGCCTGGGCTAGAGTGAGACCCTACCTCAAAAAGCAAACAAAAAGTAAGAGAAAGAAAGGTCACTCTGCTGGCAGGCAAGAGTGGTGATGGTGAGAGGCGAGGCCAGAGGATGCTTTACAGATAGATGCAGGTACAGAGGCCCGGGAGCCTAAACTAGGGCAGCTATTGCTGGCATAAAGAAAGGAGATAAAGGCATCGAGGTGGAAACATAGTGAGTCAGTCTGCCTGGAAATTATCTGCTGACTTTTTTTGTGTAGCATGGATAAAATCTTACCCACCTCTGATGTTAAGGCAAGCCCACAGGTAGGTCTTTTAAAATAGCTTCAATTTGGTCATCTTATTTGGTGTTTTTCTTTTTCTTTTTCTTTTGTTGTTGACATCTTTCAATTGTCCTTGATTTTGGTTTCTTTGTAAAGTCATACTGGCAATATATTTATAAACCACTATTAAGTACAACTAGAATGACTAACTTTGAAACATAATAACTTGTTTGGAAGCTCTGCTCCTATAATACAGGAAGAATAAACTTATCAATCCTTCCTTCTGGCTTCTGTTTGTCAGTGCTAGATGACTGACTTGATGCTTTTTTTGCTTGCAGTGTATCTGTCTGCAACATGTTTGTGTATGGGGGCTAGCATGTGTGTGGAACACATGTATGTGCAGGTGCAGGTACGGGCACACATCTGTGTATGTGAAAACCAGAGGATGGTCTCAGATATTATCCTCAGGTACAACCCGTACCTGATGTTGAGACACAGCCTTTGGCTCAGAACCCACTTACGAAGTTAGTAGGCTGGCTGGCCAGTGAGCTACAGGGATTCACCTGTCTCCATCTCCTCACTTCTGATATTACAGTGACATTACACACCCCAACATTCATGCAGGTCCTGGGGATCAAACTCAGGTCCTTATGTTTGCAAGGCAAATACTTTACTGATTGAGCTGTCTCCCGAGTACATTTTTTTTTTTTTTTTTTTTTTTTTTGGTTTTTCAAGGTAGGGTCTCACTCTGGCTCAGGGTGACCTGGAGTTCACTATGTAGTCTCAGGGTGGCCTCGAACTCACGGTGATCCTCCTACCTCTGCCTCCCGAGTGCTGGGATTAAAGGCGTGTGCCACCACGCCCGGCTCCGAGTACATTTTTTAAAAGAAAATGAAACTGAGCATTAGAATAAGTCTAAAAATAGCATGATTCTAAAATATAAATTAATTTCTAATGTGTAGAAAATCTCTTAAAATGAAATATACCCATATGTTGTTTTTTTTTTTTCAAGGTAGGGTCTCACTCTAGCCTAGGTTGACCTGGAATTCACTAATGTAGTCTCAGCATGGCCTGGACCTCATGGCGATCCTCGTACCTCTGCCTCCTGAGTGCTGGGATTAAAGATGTGTGACACCACGCCTGGTTTAAGCCCATGATTTTTTAAAAGAATATTTTTTATTTTTATTTATTTATTTGGGAGAGGAAGAGTGAGAGAGAGAATGGGTACACCAGGGCTTCCAGCCACTGCAAAAGAACTCCAGGTGCATGTGCCACCATGTGCATCTGGCTTATATAGGTACTGGGGAATTGAATCTGGGTCCTTTGGCTTTGCAGGCAAGCACCTTAACTGCTAAGCTGTCTCCCAAGCCCCTAAACCCATACCTTTAAAATAAGAACTCTTAAGATCTAGGTGACAAATGTAACAGTATTGAATTAAAATAATTAAAATCATTATGGCAGCAATTTGAATTCTCCCAGGACTAAGGATAGCTATTAATCAATGCAATGATTGATTTACTGAGCAACAAAGAATGTT
Source organism: Jaculus jaculus (assembly GCF_020740685.1). Classification (NCBI taxonomy): domain Eukaryota; kingdom Metazoa; phylum Chordata; class Mammalia; order Rodentia; family Dipodidae; genus Jaculus; species Jaculus jaculus. Next base: position 204,927,940 of record NC_059103.1, on the reverse strand, counting down.
TAGAAATAATAGTATTAATACCCAGCCTTCAAGGTCCAGATCTAACACCACCATAGCTTCTAATGTTTCCTCTAGGTAGAAGGCAAGGTCTCCTATCACACAGGGTACATGTCCCTAACCTTCAAGGTCCAGATCTAACACCACCATAGCTGTCCCTGATTGCTCTAGGTGGAAGGCAAAGCCCATTCCCCTTAACTCTATCATAGTCTGTATACATCTTAAGGATTTGCCTTAACCTTGAACTCAATTCTCCAACCCCATTGTGAGCTATTGCTCAATGTGCTTTAGTATAGATTTCTCTTCTGAGAAGCCATCCCTGAAATCCTGCACGTGGGCTGATGCTCTTCTTTGTGGTCTCACAGACGCAGATCCTTCCCCTAGTCTAGGCCTAGCTCAGCTTTGCAATCCTTCATTGTGTGTTTACACACTGTAAACACAATGATGGAGATCATTTATAGTCATAGTTCCTGGAACATAGTGGGTTTATTTTTGGTGACTATAGGAGTCTAAGCCCTCCTAGATTCCTAGGTTAACCTGCATGGTACTTAGCATACCGTAGCTGGTCAACAAATTAGTATTGGCTATACTGAATTAAAACAAGGTTCTTGTTCACGCATCTCCTGGGGGCATGGATATGCAAATTGACCATAATAGAACTAGTATAATGCCAGACCCTAAGGGAATAATTAATTCTAATTGGAAATCTTAGAATCATATGAGAAGATTGGAATATTTAACATGTGGACATGATGGTTAAAGAGAAAATTCCAGGGAGACCAAACTTGCTGGCACGACAGTGTATCTTGCAATAGAATGTACTGTAGGGCTGAAGAGCACTTCTGTGCCATTGTGATGGACCAGTCCCTGTGGATGGGAATGGGGGCTGAAGGAGTTCTGGGTACTGGGGCTGCAAGAGCTGTAGAGCAATTTCCTCTGAATAGAAACATATTGTTCCTCATTAGGAAGTTCCAAACTGAAACACGGGTCCCTGATGGTTCAAGAAGTTCCAAATGGATGGGAAGCTCATTAAGAAGCTTGTTCAGAAAGTAAACATCCTTACAAGTCTCAGGAAGCTCCTGAATCTTAGGAAATTCGCAAGATCCCTCCAACCCCCCCATCCCTACCCCACCCCAAGGTTACATGAGGGAGAACTGCTTGGGAGAAGAGACTTTCCACCAACCTAGTGCCTGTAAGGTGTGTTGTGAGCTCCCCACAGGCAGCTCCCATGGCTTACCACAAGTGCAAACTGTCTCCAAAGGCTCTTGTGTTTGAACACTTGGTCTCCAGATGATGGTGCTATTTTGGGAGGCTGTGGAACCTGTAGGAGTGAGTCAGGGAGGATGAGGGTGGTTCTCATCAGTTATAGCCTGGCCTCAAGTCTCTCACTGCTCTGTGTTCCACCAAGATGTGAGGAGGCAAGGAGTCTCAGATACCACCATCCCTTCCCTGTTGTGAGGGACTTTACCTCTTTCAAGAAAGTATTTATTAGAGAGAAAGGATATAGAGAGAATATGGGTGCAGAAGGGCCTGCTGACACTGCAAAGCAATTCCAGACTAAGGAAAGTATAAGAGAAAAGCAAAACAGAACACCGGATTTGATCTCTACAGACAGACTGTTTTTTGAGAGAAACAGTGAGGGGCAGCAACCTTCCCGTGGGATGAAGGCTGAATCCAGGCTAGTGTTCAAACTTACAGGGAGGATCCTAAGAAAAGCAGATTGCATCAGCTGCAGGTCCAAGGCAAGTAGATAAGGAACTGTAGATATCTGTGTCCTTGCTCAGAATAAGCTTTCTTAGCCAATTGTCTAGGGAGGATAACCCACCTGATGGTTTCTGTTCCCTCAAGGTTTTCTGAGTTAAGGGAAGTTTATCAATCAGGAGTAACCTGTCAAGGCTGCATGCCTCTGTGACTTCTTTATTGCCTGCTAGTTTTAGGGAGAGTTATTAAGTCTTTAGTTCCCTCTAATTTTCAGGGAAGGCTATTAACCCTCCACAGACCCATGCAACACTTTGTGAATCTGGCTTTACACGGGTGCCAGGGCAGTCAGGCTTTGTGAACAAGTGCTTTGAATGGATAATCCATCTCTCTGGCCAAGCTCTTCAGGAATTTGGTTATGGTAATAAGAAAAGTAGCTAATGCAGTATGTTATATAGAAGGGGAAACTGAGGCTCAGGAAGTTAAGCTGCCCAGGTGGACTCAGTTAGGCAGTGGTGGTGGCAGGAGTGGGCAGGGCATATCTCAAGAAGAAACCTCTGAATCTGTCTTATACAACAGCCCACCGCCTCTGCAACACTGGTAAACATCAGTCATCTCTCTCCACCCACATTCCTTAATGATGTTTGCATATGATTCTTGCTTAGACTAATAAGTAATGTTTATAAAGTTATGACTCTGTGTAAGTATTGGTCCTTGTTTGGCTAAGTACTATCTGCTTTCTAAGACATTCTTTTATGCATGACTGTTTGAAGTGGAGTGAATTGTTGCTTTGAGTGAGTGTAGTGTGTTTTTGGTGGGTCTGTTGTGATTTTCTCGGTATGCCTCCCTTCTCGTACGTATCTGTCTTATGTTCTTTACTCACCCACACTTGTAGCTGGCAATTGTATTTGTATATCGCTGGAAATTGGCCCTTTCTGGCGTCACTCCTGCTTTTCCTATCGCTTCCACAGCCTGATGCTAAAGACCACACTGTGTGGAACCTCCCTTCACTAAAACTGCACTTCTGAGTTGGATCTTTTGTTGCTTGGAACCTGGGTCCCCTTCTGTTCCCTCATTTCACTAAGTGTGCCCCCAGCACTTTCTCATGAAAGGATGTGTAGTTCATTTTTTTTTTTTTTTTTAAGTTTTGGCAAGTTTGGTGCTGTTTTCATTTTCTCTTGGAGTTGATGGAAACATGCTATGGATTGGCCTGTCCAACATCTGTTTCATTCACCCTTTTCTACATTTTCCTGTAGTTCGGAATCTAATAAATTAAAAATGCATTTCACAGGCTTTCTAGCCACGGTGCAGTAACTGGTGTAAGATTATCTCTCTTCCTGTAAACCAATATAAAATGGAAAAAAAAATACATGTGATACTGTTTTCAGGAAGTGGGAAATAGGCAATATATATGGACAGTTCCTAAGACAAGTGTTCTGAGGCAAGTCTCATGATCATCCATTTACGTTGACAACAAACTCCTGACCACAGCAGAGAACTGAGTCCTAACCGAGCCCATGGCCTGGGTAAGCTGAGGAGACAGGAGAGCTCAGGGTCAGGGACAGATGGGACGCCCAAGGCTGGGCACTGGAGATGAGGAACCTGTGTAGAAAGTGAGTTCCGTACATTGACAGGGGAATCCCGGACATTCTCTTGCTGAGGGGCAGCTGTATGTGCCTAGGGTGGCTCCCTCAAGGTATGCCACGCATCTGATGTGATATTGACAACAACATGGATATGAAAGGTCAAGTAGTCATCAGACAAGAGAATGGATGGGAACTTTGGAGTTCTTCCCTGTCACTGAAGTGGAGAAGTTTCAGTAACACTGACATCTACCTGCCTGAATGAAAACATCTGGCTGAGATGACCAGAAGCCCATTAAATCCAAGGGCCACGTCATGGATCTGGTTTAACCATGGCCACACAGAAGATCCTTAAAGGAGCATGAACTAGAATCTTTGTCCTCTTAGTTATGGGGCTTGGAAAATACCTGGAGCTTTCACAGAATTGACCGAACACAGTATTGAAATACTTTTCTTATTATAACTTAACTACAATCAGTAATGAACATCATAAAGACATGTTGTATCATTCACTGTGAATTCGCCCCATGTCCTCCCCTTTCTCTTCCTTCCTCCTCCTGCTAGTCCCTTCCTTTCCCCAGAAAGTTTAACTTCTGCTTTCTTGTCATATCTCTGCAACACACAGATTACTTTATAAAATTACTATATAAAATCTAGGATCACAAAAGAAGAACATGCAGTATTTGTCATTCTGATTTCTCATTCTGGTAGCATTGTATGTAATTTGATCTTCTATAATAGTAGTCATTTACAGCAAATGACCTGCTTTCATTCTTTTCATTGAGCATAGTATTGAACCAAGCTATTCATGATACCAAAAACAAAGTCTGTATGATGTCTTTCCTATGTTTTATTTTAATCACTACACATACAAAACAATGCAGGCCATCACCAAAATACTTGGTCACCCACCAAAGGGTGAGTCCCAACTGCTGAAGACACCATAGGTTATTCACAGGACATTGAAAATTCATGCTGGGGCTGAGATGGACATCAGCACCCTGCCAGTTAGAGCTCACAGTTGTGGAAAGTGCTAGGCAAGCTGCTAGGGGTAAAAGTGACCAGCCATGTGAATAATAAGTGGATCCTGTAAGATAACAGTCAATCAGCCAAGCAATATGTACCCACTGGCTCAACAGTGGCACAGGGGTTATCGGGGTAATAAACTGCTCTCTGATTGTATATGAGGCCTTTTCAGTGGACAGAATTCATGCTTGGTACTGCAAATCAATTCAGAAGTCTATGGATTAGAAGGTCATAGATGCTAGAGGGAAGCTTCCACTGTTTTTGGCTAAAAGGAGAGGTCATACCTGTCAAAAAATCTTTTTTACTGGGCAGGGGTTAGGGTCTCACTCTATCCCAGGCTGACCTGGAACTCACTATGTAGTCTCAGGGTGCCCTTGAACTCACAGCGATCCTCCTTCCTCTGCCTCCCCAGTCCTGGGATTAAAGGTGTGCGACACCAGGCCCGGCCTCAAAAATCTTTTTAAGTGCCTGTGTCTATCTCTTTGATCAATGCTGCTCTCACTTTCAGCTGGAGAATCTGCTTTTTGCAGATGGCAATGAATATTGGGGAGACCCAAGACCCATCAGGATGAAAATGAAAGAAAGCCAAGTGCCCAGCATGAGGCGAGTCATCTGTGTCATGTCTGCCTGAGCCCAGGAGACCCTGCAGAGGAAGGGGCAGATTTAATGTGAGTGCTGCTGTCACTGCAGGCCTGAGGACTGCCCTCGAGGACATGGCAGTACACCCTGAGAAGACTCCAAACCCATCAAAACAGAAAATCAGAGGCTGCTGAGAGCTCAACACTAAAGGAAACTTATAGCATGTACTCCAAGGCTTATAGAACATTGAGAAGAGAGGGCAGAAATAAGAACCATGGGGGTGGGGGGGGCAAGGTATACTCTGTGGCATTGGCCCTTCTCCCCACGAAGACTGAGTGGCACATTCATGACCCCTCATTGATTCTGATAACCCCATTGAGGATGACCCTTAGTGGCATGGGGACAGGAAAGAGGGAGTAGAACAATATAACCTGATGGTAACATGAATAATTTGCAATATGTTCATAGATTAAAATTCTCAATGAAAATTAAATACATGGCAACAATTTTCAAAACTTTTTATTGATAGCTTCCATAAGTATAGACAATAAATCCTAATAATTCCCTTCCCCATTCCCATTCTCCCCTCTCAGATACACCTTCCATTGAATCCCTAATTCTTTCCGTTAGTCTCTCTTCTACATAGATGTCATCATCTTTCTCTCCTTTTGTGCAGGTATTGTGTAGGCCCTGTCAGGCACTGTGAAGTCATGAATATCAAGACCACTTTGTGCCTGGAAGATTGCATTGTAATCAGTCCTACCCTTCCTTTGGCTCTTACATTCTTCTGCAACCTCTTCCTCCATGGACCCTGTGTGACATATTTCTCAGTGCTGAACACCCCACTGTCAGTTCTTTTCAGCACTAAGTTACCCCAGTGGTCACTGCCATATGAGAAGAGAAGCTTCTCTCACCAAAAGTGAGAGTAGCATTAATACATGGCCATAAACATAAAATAGTTTTTAGAGTGCAGTTAGGTGGACATAATATACATATATATTCAGCTAAACAGTAGCAGGATTTACTTCCCTAGGGCTCATGACCTCCTCAGACATCTGCATTATTTTCTCCCTTCCAGGTAGGTTCTCACTGTAGCTCAGGCTGACTTGGAACCCCACTCTGTAGTCCCAGAATGACCTTGAACTCACAGTAATCCTCTCCTAGATCTGCCTCCCAAGTTCTGGAATTAAAGGCATAGGCCACCACAACTGGATCCAGAGGCTTTTGACTAGGTTTTCAGTACCAGGCATGTATTTCCTTCTGTGCATCGGGCCTCGAGTACAATTAGAAAGCAGTTGGTTTCCCCTATAACAGACATGCCACTATTGCACCAGTTTGCACATTTGGCCAGGCTGACCAGTCTTGAGGCTTGCAGGACCCACTGCTGTTTACCAGCATTGATGACTTTTCTCTCCAAAAAGGCTGCATGCAGCATAGCTCTTTCCAGCTTTCTGACAGCCAGTCAATAGGGAGGAGGTTTCCAGTATGATAACAATTTTTAAATAGCCTGAATTTAATCATATAGTGAAAATGAGACGACTGCTGATATCTATACTAGAAGACAACGAGCATGAAATCTTCAAAATAACATCTTAAAATAAGAAACAGCAGAGCTCTACTTCCGGTCATACACACCAAGGAGCGGTGACAAGCAAATGCATCGCAGGAGCCTTACTTCCTTGATCGTTTCTAAATACAAACACACTCATGTATGCATAGGTATATACCAAGGCTTAATTAGAGTGATTAGTGGAATTTGATTTGAATGAGGACATGCATTAGAACACTGTTTCAAAATAATTCCTGAGTATAGCCATTCTGGTGGTGATATAGGATAATGCCTTAGTTTTTAAGAGATAAATATTGTAGATATTAGTAGCTATGTGCTGTGATGATTGTAACTCACTTTCAAACATTTGTGAAAGGGGGTGAGGAGGTAGCTCATGGGTAGCATATCTGCTTAGCAAGTGCAAATCCCTGGGTTTGATCTCTAGTGCCAAAAAAAAAAGAAAAAATACTTAAATTCTTTAGCAAAAATATAATAAATGTAAGATGTTAGCAGCTACTGAAAGTGCTCCCCTCTGATTCCTTTTTAGGAAATGACTGGCCAACCACTTGCAGTGGGTCGTTTACTCTCCAACTTGGGTTTTGAGTGAAGACAGCTTGCTTCTCCAATATCTTCCACTCAGTGATTGACCAGGGCTTGGTGCCAGTTGCCCAGTGGAAATCTTTTCTCTAGAGCTCCCTATCAGCCTGACTGGAGCATCGTCAGATTGCTGTCATTGGCTTGAGATATCTCTTCCTGTTTTATGTTTCAACTCAACCTCAATCACAGCATTAGCTCCTATCTAGCTGATGCAACTGGCATAGGCAGCTGAAGACTATATAGACATGCTTGGCATTATTCAACTTAAGTTAAAAGCCAAAATGCAACCACACACACTCCCATATATTCTTGAGGAATTCAAGTTTTACTAAAAAGTCCCACTCCTATGGAGTTTGGAACTGAATGGAAGATAGGTGGGAAAAATCAAGAGTGAGACATCTGTTTCTAACAGGACAGAAGTAGTACAGAAGCTATCTTGGCCATAAGCTCTGCTGTAATCAGGTTCACATTGTTGGCAGAAATCACCCAACCAAGTGCAACTTGTGAGAAAAAGGATTTATTTTGGCTTATAGACCAAGGGGAAGCTCTATGATGGTAAGGAAAATGATGGCATGAGCAGAGGGTGGACATCACCTCCTTACCAACATTGGGTGGATAACAGCAACAGGAGAGTATGTCAAACACTGGCAAGAGGAAACTGGTTATAATATCTATAACCTAATCCCTAATAATATACTGCCTCCAGGCGGCTTTAATTCCCAAATTGCCATCAGCTGGGCATCTAGCATTCAGAACACCTAAGTTTATGTGGTACATCTAAATCAAATCACCACAACCACATTCTGCCCTTGGCTCCCATCAATTGATAATCAGACATGATGTAAAATGTAATGCCTTCCATCAAACTTTAAAAGTCCCCATAGTTTTTATCAATCCTAATAATATTCAAACATCCCCACAGTCTGAGATCTTTTACTGAGCCATAGTAACCCTTCCGCCCAAAAGAAACTCCCCAGAAGACGTTTGTTTTCTGTTGTGCAGTCAGGTTCTCATTGTTGGCAGAAATCACCTGACCAAGAGCAGCTTCTGGAAAAAAGGGATTATTTTGGTTTACAGACTAGAGGGGAAGATCCATGATTGCAGGAAAAATGATGACATGAGCAGAGGGTGGACATCACTTCCTGGCCAACATCAGGTGGACAATAACAACAGGAGAGTGTGCCAAACACTGGCAAGGGGAAACAGGCTATAACACCCATAAGCCTGCCCCCAACAATACATTGCCTCCAGGAAGCTTTAGTTCCCTAATCTCCATCAGCTGGGAACCTAGCATTCAGAACACCTAAGTTTATGGGGGACACCAGAATCAAACCACCACAGCTCTTTAGCATCTCCTATAGGTGGTGACAGTTTCCCATTGTAGCAAAAGCAGTATCTTATCTATTTATTTGTTCATTTATTATTTTTAGAGACAGAGAAGGAAAGAGAGAGAACTGGCCAGGGCCTCAGCCACTGCAATCAAACTCCAGATGCTTGTAATGCCTAGTGGGTGTGTGTGACCTTGCACTTGCCTCACCTTTGTACACCTGGCTAATAACGTGGGATCTGGAAAGTCAAACATGCGTCCTTAGGCTTCACAGGCAAGCGCCTTAACTACTAAGCCATGTCTTCAGCCCAGAAGCAATTATTTTTGAAGGTGGAGAGTTATCCTAGAAGCTCAGTTTGTAACATTTTTTTCAGATGGCCATCACTTCAAAAATACATTTTTAATTTTTAAAAAATATTTTATTTTTATTTATTTGAGTGAGAGAGAGAAGGGGAAAGACAAAGAGAGAAGAGAGGAGAGGAGAGAGAGAGAGAGAGAGACAGAATGGGTGCCCTTGGGCTTCCAGCCATTGCAAATGAACTCCAGATGCAGGCACCACCTTGTGCATCTGGCTTATGTTGGTTCTGGGGAATCAAACCAAGGTCCTTTGGCTTCACAGGCAAGTGCCTTAACTGCTAAGCCATTTCTCCAGCCCCCAAATACTTATTTTTGATTAACATATTTTGGTTGTACATTTTTGATAAGTTCCATAAATATGCATATTATACCATGATCCTAATCCCCTATCACCACTCTTTGTTCCTCCTCTCTTATCCCCTCCACTGAATCCCTTCTTTCCTAATAGTCCTGGTCTGTTTTGATGTAATGATTTATTCCTCCCATTTTGCAACTGTTGTGTAGGGTAGCATCAGCCAATGTGAGGTCATGAGTGTCTCAGCCACCTTGTGCCTTCCTTCCTTTCCGACTCTCATATTCTTCCTGTCACCTCTCCCTCATTGGTCTCTGGGCCTTAGAGAGTGTCATAGAGATGTCTCATTTAGTGATGAACATTCTGCTGTCTCATCTTCTTAGTACTTTGGTGAGTTTTGAGTTACCCCAGTGGTCACCAACATCTTTTTTTAAAATGTATTTTATTTATTTATTTATTTATTTATTTGAGGGAAAGAGGCAGAGAGAGAGAGAGAGAGAGAGAGGGAAAATGGGCGAGCCAGGGCCTCCAGCCACTGCACATGAACTCCAGATGCATATGCCCCTTGTGCATCTGGCTTATGTGGGTCCTGGAGAATCGAACTGGAATCCTTTGGCTTTGCAGGCAAATGCCTTAACTGCTAAGCCATCTCTCCAGTCCACCAACATCTTAAAATAGAAAGTTCTTTAGGCAAAAATAAAGAGTAGCATTAATACATTAGCATAAAATCAGCATTTAGAGGGAAATTTGGTGGCCATAATATGTCCATTTAGCTAAATAACAGTATTTTCCCTAGGGCTTATGACCTCCCCAGCCATAGGCTTTTGATTAGGTTTTTCAAAGTGGCATGAATTCCACCCGCCCCATGGAGCAGGCTTTAAATTCAGTCAAGAGGGTAGTTGGTTCCCCATAAAAATCATGCTGTTTTACCAGTTGGCACATTTGGCCTGGCTGGTTAGCTTTAAGGCTTGCAGAATCCACTGCTTTGTTGATGACTTTCCCCCCAACAGGCTGCATAGCTCTTTCCAGCATCATGATAGCCAGTCAACAGGGAGGAGGCATCCAGCTCAGCCCTAGCTTGAACCCTCAGAGACTTGCCATCCAAGGAGGAAGTGTCTTTGGCATTAGGAGCTTACCATCTACTTCTGGTGCGCAACCAAGAGCCTTGGTGATAGTTTATAATGTTTGGGGGAGGCATGAGGGCCATCTGTAACCAACATTAGTTCTGCATTTAATCTGTTCACTGTCTTGTATCAATACATGTACACAGCACATGTTGATCAAATCCAACCTCTCTATGTCTACCCTTTGCAAATGTCCAGTGGTCACTGTTCCTCATTCCAGTTGACTGTGTTGCTCTTACACAGATGAATGAGAACATATGCTACTGGCCGTTCTCATGCTGGTGTATTTTGTTTCACATAGCACCCTTCATGAGGTTCCATGTGACAGAGTGTCATTCCTTATGCTGAACAATCCATGTCCCTCGTCTCTCATCCGCTGATGGGCAGCTGGGCTGATTCCATGTCTTAGACGTTCCGAGTACTTCTGCTGCCTCCTGCCTGTGGAGGTAAATATGAATGTTAGGAAGGTTTTTCTCTCCGTGATTTCACTCTTTCTTGTTGCTGCACCCTTCTACCATGTGACTGTGTTGGTCTTTGGTTGCTACGCCCCCCTAGAGACTTTGTGAGTGAATCGTAAACATTAGAGCTGAGAGCTATGTATACGAAGGCAGTGCTCACTGACTCCCGGGCATCATCTTCGGGGGACTGTGTGCGACTGCACTTTCCTCTGGGTGAAGCTGACGTGGTAATATGCACAATGACTAGGTTCTTAGTACCAGGACTATATTTGTGGTAGCTTAAATCTATGTCCCTTTCTCTCTCTGTCTGTCACTCTCAAATAAACAAATAAAGATAAAAACAACAACAAAAAAAAGATCATTAAAAAGAACACTCGGAGCCGGGCGTGGTGGCGCACGCCTTTAATCCCAGCACTTGGGAGGCAGAGGTAGGAGGATCGACGAGAGTTCGAGGCCACCCTGAGACTCCATAGTGAATTCCAGGTCAGCCTGGGCTAGAGCGAGACCCTACCTCAAAAAAATTCAAAAAAAAAAATAAAAAAAAATAAAAAGAACACTCGGGAAGCAGAGGTAGGAAGATCACTATGAGTTTGAGACCACCCTGAGATTACATAGTGAATTCCAGGTCAGCCTGAGCTAGAGTGAAACCCTACCTCGAAAAAAAAGAAAACAAATAAAATATTTGAGAGAGAGAGAGAGAGAGACAGAAAGAGAGAGAGAGAGCGCATGGACACACCAAGGCTTCCAGCCACCCCAAATGAATTCTACATGACTGAGCTACTTTGTATCTGGCTTTATGTGGTACCTGGAGAATTGAATTCAGGCTTTAAGGTTTTGCAAGCAAGCACCTTTAACTGTTGATCCATCTTTCCAGTCCTTTCTTATGTTTTTTGGGGGGCATGTTTTGAGGTAGGGGCTTGCTTTAACCCAGGCTGACTAGAATTCACCATGTAGTCTCAGGATGGCCTCAAACTTGCAGCAGTCCTACCTCTGCCTTCTGAGTACTGGGATTAAAGGTATGAGCTGCCATGCCTGGTACCCTTATCTTACTTTTTGAATTTGAATTTTTTTTTTTTTTTGACAGAGAGATCAAGAGAGAGAATGGGTGTGCTAGGGCCTCCAGCCACTGCAAATGAAATCCAGATGTGTGCACCTGGCTAATGTGGGTCTTGGAGAATCAAACCTGGGTCCTTTGACTTTGCAGGCAAATGCCTTAACTGCTAAGCCATCCTTCCAGCCCCCCATCTTACTTTTTGAGTGAAGGTCTTTCACTGAACAGAGAGCTCCTGATTCTGGGAGACTAGCTAGTCAGTGAGCCCCAGGGATCCCCGTCTCTACCTCCCCAGTACTGGGATTACAGATGAGCGTTACCATGTCTGGCTTGCGCAGAGATGCTGGGGATCCAAACTATGGCTCTCATGCTGGTGTGGCAAGCATTTTGCCCACTGACCATCTCCTCACTGACCATCTAGCTGTCTTTTGGCTCATGGTCTTACTTTCTCTCTCTCTCTCTCTCTCTTTTTGAGGTAGAGTCTCACTCTGTCTCAGGCTGACCTGGAATTCACTATGTACTCTCAGGGTGGCCTTGAACTCACCATGATCCTTCTACCTCTGCCTCCCAGGTGCTGGGATTAAAGGCATGCGCCGCCATGCCCGGCTTTACTTTCTCTTTTGTAGTGTGGAGGCAGCGCTGTGTTTCTATAGGAACCCTGAAGGAGCGAATGAGGCCATGCCTGAAAGCACCCTGGCATGGTGCCGGGGTGTGATAAAGTGTCCTCTCCTTTCCTTCTCTTCCACCTTCCCTACTTGTCTGGTTTCCTTTCTCCTCCCCAGTCCTCCGATCTCGCATTAAGCATTCATGTACCTCAACCGCTGCAGGGGTTGGGGCCACGGTCTGTCCTTACTGCCGCGTGCTGTATGTCAGTGGGAAATTTATTTCCTCTCATGTTTCTTATAAACATTGCTGTTGCAGAATGAGCACCTCAGCTCATAGAGAAGCAAACACATGAGATGCAAATCCACCTGTGATATGCTGTGTCACGAGGCAGGTACGTTTTAACTGCTCTCTTTGTCTTAAATAGTGCAGCCAATCTGAGGCTTGTCTGGGAAGGTGACAGGGCACCCCTCTCCTGGATGTGTGTTTCCTCCTGAGCAGGCCTGGTCTCCAGCTGACAGGCTGATTCACGGCACAGAGCCCTGCTTTCAGTCTGGAGTCGCCCTCCATCCAGGATTTTGGAAGTGGCAGGAAACTTGGAGAGGACGTTGTATGATCCGTCACATGGGAGAAAGCTAGGATCCAGGGACCAAGTTCATGTTTTTGTTGAAAAGGCTATTAGGGGCTGAGCCTACCTAATGAAAAAAGAAGAAAAAAACCCATGTTTCTTTCAGTTTTCAAGAAATGGTCCAGTCTTGTACCCTCCCTTCTTGCTGCTGTACCTGTCCCTAGCATTCATTCAGGTGGCTGGGTTTGATGCTACTTCCAATTTTAACTAATTCACTTAGCAAATATTTACAGTGCTGGGGTGTCTCTAGGCACTGGAGTAATAGATGAAAGTGACTCTGTTTCTGTCCCCACACTCCTTACAGGGGACAGGGAGACTGACCTGGTGTGGATTGCTTAATCCTACACGGGGGGTGGAACACAGGACAGCTGGGGCACCAGAGAAACGCATAAACTCTGCCCATCTGGGCTGGGGGGCTTCCAAGGGGTGGTGAGCACGGAGTTTTCTAATTTTACTGTTTAATATTTTATTTATTTATTTGCAAGCAGGGCAGCGAGAGAGAGAGTGTGTGAGAGAGAATGGGCGCATCACAGCTGTCAGCCTCTGCAAATGAACTCCAGATGCATGTACCACTTTATGCATCTGGCTTTACTTGTATACTGGGGAATCAATCTCTGGTGGTTAGGCTTTGCAGGCAAGCACCTTAACCACTAAACCATCTCTCCAACTTGAGTTTTTTTTTTTTAATTAAAATTTACCACATAAAGATTTACTTCTGTTTTGGGTTCTTCTTTTCTTTTTCTTTGGTCTGTAGGCCTGTCTCATTCTTTCACATTATTTTGATTATTATAGCTTTATAGTGAGTTTTTAAAATTTAGATCTTTGACACATAAACATAGTACAATTTGATCATATTCTCACCCCATTATTGTCTTTGGTCCCTCATCCTACACCACACTCCACTGAGGACCCCTTTCTTTCCAAGCAGTCCTTCCTTTGTTTTGCTGACACATTCCTTTTGTTTCTCGTCATTCTCCATGTCCAAATGCCCATGGGCTCAGAAGAGTACAGGTCTTGTGTGTGTGATTTTTTTTGTGTGTGTTTGTGTGTGTTGGGCAGGGGGCAGCAACCACTGTGGGGTCATGAATGCACCAGTTAGTTCATGGCAGAAGGCCAGAAGAACTTAGTTTTGAGGTGAGAAGAGAACAGGGTTTGCCTGTTACAGGTGGGAGAGGAACTTATGTGAGATGAGTTCAGTCTCAAGTCTTCAGCGGGTGGAGCCCAAGGCCAAGCTATGTCTCCTCGGCTATGTGGCCTGTGGGGCTGAGGTTCCTCCCCAGAGCAAGGTAGGAAACAGTCCAAACCCAAAGCCCACCACCTTTGGGAGTTCCGGACCCAGCACTGTTGCCTCCCCCCAGTGACATCATGAGATTGGTCACGGTGAGGCTCATCCAGGGGCCAAAGGCCAGCACCTCTCCTTCCCCTTGGCCATCTTCTTCCTGGAGACCATGCCAGGCTGGTGACCAGGGACAGGGCATCTGGGACAACTCTGTTGGGAACATGCCTCTAGAGCTGGCAGAGGGTGTCCCCACTCCCATGGTCCCCTCCCAGCAGTTAAATACAGAGAAACCATAGCATTTCCCTTGCACCTGTGCTGGGCCAGGCAGCATGGCATTCTTTCTTCACATTGTACACTCACCCTTACTGCACCTTCAGAGCATTCACATCCACCTCTCAACTGAGGCTCAGAAAACCAAAGCAACCCTCTGGAGGCCACACCTAGAGCGAAATCTACATGCAAATAAAAGTTCACTCACACCCTGGAGGAGGCAAGGAGTGTGCTGGGAAGGAGGAGGTGGCATTCACTCTGGGACTTCAGAGCATGTCATCCGTGTTATACATAGCACCAAAGAAGAGAAAACAAACTCTGTGAACAAAGACATCACAGGGGTATTACTAGGATCACTGTAAAGCTCCATGTACAGGCAAAGAAAGAAAGAAAGAAAGAAAGAAAGAAAGAAAGAAAGAAAGAAAGGAAGGAAGGAAGGAAGGAAGGAAGGAAGGAAGGAAGGAAGGAAGGAAGGAAGGAAGGAAGAAAGAAAGAAAGAGAAAATAATACCACTGGCTTAAAAATAGATGGGCGTGAACTGGCTCAGAGACAGATCATGTGTCCAATATCTGAGGCCTTATTTGGCCACATGACAATGTGACCCAGATCCTCAAAACCTGGCTCAAAGCAGTGGGTAGGAAGGTGACAGGGACGGCCCTGGGCAGCCCTGTGCATGGTCCCATCTCTGGATGCTGCAGCTATTGAGTTTCCGGTGAGGTAACAGGTTTCTCGGGAGCAGTGAGGAGCCTGTTTCTGGGAAAATGGAAGAACGGACACTGAATTACTCCATCTTATGTTGTCATAATTCCTAAGGTGGGGAGAGGAGAGGTGACCAATGAAGTTGGTTGCGATCATGGTGTTACTGGGCAATGTAAGATGTAGGAAAGCTAGCACAGGAGGCCCCCAGGCTGAGGATGGAGGCACACGAGGTCTCCTTGGAGGAGAGTGGAGGGAAAGACACCCAGGATGGAGCGAGAGCTCTGGAACTGCTCACGGGGCTCTCTAAAGCGCAGGAATCCAGGTCAGTTGGAGAGTGAAGAGGGCAATTCCATCCGTGTTATACACAGCCCCAAAGAAAAGAAAACAAACTCTGTGAACAAAGATGTCCCTAGGATTTCACAGGGATCACTGTAAAACCCGATGTTTAGGCTCAAAAACAGAAAAATGAAAAAACACCACTGGCTTAAAAACAGATTGGAGTGAACTGGCTCAGAGACAGGCCATGTGCTCAACATCTGAGGCCCGTGGGAACACAGGACGGGGTGGGCGATGATGAGCTCTGAGTAGTGGGCAGGACATAAAGGGCCTGTGGCCACCTGACAACACTGTCCTGGGACAGAGGGCAGCTCCCTTCCTGGCAGGTATGTGAATCCGATCACATCCTGCTCGGAGGGTGACTTAGAGGACCACAGTGGGGGTGAAGATCCAGTTTGGTGTGATGCTGGCCCAGCTCCAGAGAGCACAGGGAAGAGCGATCGACCCCATCCCCCTTCCTGGAGCTAAGAAGATGGAGCTCAGCCACCTGTGTGCCCAGGGCTCCTCACAGTGTTCCCAGATGCATGTCCACCCTCGTTCTTCTCAGAGACAGCCACCTTTGTCCTTGTCTAGAGAGCGCCTGACTCACAAGGCGATGTCTGTGACATGATGTCTGGAGCAGATAGGAGCCTCTGTGTGTTTGCTCTGTGACCAAAGCAAAGGGCAGATGCAAACAGGCCCGATGAACATTTTCTGCTAAAGACCTTTGGTGTCCTACCTGTGGGATCCTCCAGGAGGACAGAGTGCCAGCACATGCCTTGTTGCTCTTGATTCGGACCTCTGACTTTGTGAGAGCCTATACAAGGCTTTCGGTTATGGAATAAATGGATAATAAATGTATGAATGAGAAAGGGATAACATGCCAGTGAATGTAGTCCTCTTCCCCCCCCCCCCATTTCTAATCCTCTGCCCCACGACTTATCTGCTTCATTCACTCTCTTCTTTGCAGGTAACCCTCCCAGCCTGGCATGCCATCCAGAGTTGCTGGTGCTGTGCACAGGATGAGCTTACTAGCTCTAAGGAGGCACTGTTCACATGGTAGGCATCCAATAGCTGATATGAGAATATAGACAGGTTTGGGGACGTGGGGCTCACCACTGAGTCTCAGGCATACAGCCAGGAATTCACTCTGGCCACATCTGTGCTGTGGGTTCTCCTGAGCCCCCTGCTCTTACCCACATACTGGTCCTACAAGAAGGAATCTCACCCCTGCCTAGCACCGGGTAGACTGGGTGTCCTTACTGCAGAGGCAGTGGGAGATGCAGTGTGCCTGTGCTGCTAGATGTTGGGGCAGATGTGAAGGGTGTGGAGTGTGTATGTATGTATGTACGTATGCATGCATGTTTGCCACAGCCTAAACAGGCCCCTGCAGAGTGATGCTGAGGCCGAGGTAGCCTTTGCCCTGGCTTCTCCTGCCCAAAGCCCTGAGATGACTTCCTGCCACAGCCCTTCCCTCCTAGAGTTGAGTCCCTATGGGTTAGCCAGGTGGCCAGAGGGGAAGTCTTCTTGCATTTTCACTTTGCCCTGGGCCTGTACTATCATTTTCTAACTTTGTAAACTATATTGAAGGGACTGTAAGAGCCAGACGATGGGGAGGAATGCTGTGGAATACTGTTTTGGGGACGTGCCATGATACTCATGAACTCACAGCAGCTATAGTTACCTGGACAGGATGCGTGCAAGATTGGGCCTGTCAACCCTCCACTGTGGTCGGCAGAGAGGCGCACGTGGCTCTATGCCGCCGCGAGGGACTCCTAGCAGTCAGCGGTTGCTGAGGAGAGGAAGCCACTGGCTTCAGCGGTGTAGCCCCTGACGTGCTGCTCCACACAAATGTGCTTGCAGGCAACCCCGGCTACATTCAGTGGGCTACAAGAAAAAAAGACACGAACGTTTAACGGGGGAGCTCATTGGGAAGAAAGGGTTTGGTAGGAATGGAGGGCGATAAGGGGATAATGAGAATGAATGTGATAAAAATATATTACTTGCCTGGTATGGTGGCGCACGTCTTTAATCGCAGCACTCGGAAGGCAGAGGTAGGAGGATCGCCCTGAGTTCAAGGTCACCCTGAGACTGCATAGTTAATTCCAGGTCAGCCTGGTCTAGAGTGAGACCCTACCTCCAAACTCTGCCCCCCCCCAATAAAACATTACTTACATGTCTGAAATTGTCAATTAACTACAAAAAGAAAGGGATATATTGAGAAAATGTTTTTCATTTGTGTAGGAACCATCTGTGTGGGTGGCCATTGGTCTCAGCAAGCAAGGCTGAATGGCTGCCAGCCCTCTCTGAGGCTCATAGTGAGCCAAGGAGGAAGGCCGAAGCCTCAACGGTGCTGAAGGCCTGGCTAGGTGGCACACTGCAGGACTAATCACCCCACTCCCCTGCAGACACCCCAGGCCCTGGGCACCTGAACAGGCAACACACTATAGAGTTAATTGCTTCTCTCCTATGCAGACACCGCAGACCCTGGTGAGGCCACACAATGAGAAGTCAGTGGTATAAGAACGATGGTAGACTTGGCAGCATTGAGAACTTCTGCTGTCCAAAGGAGAGGCAGTCCAGTGTGTGGACCACAGTGAGGGTTCAAGAGAGTCATAACCAAGAGGCTGGATAGGAGTCACTGGACACCGTGGCCCCCATGTGACAGGTTGGCCACAATAATCATCCCATGTTCCTCGAAGCAGCCCATTGCTGGAGCCGTGTGTTTCTAATAGTGAACATCCGTGACCCCCCGTGTTTGTTTACCCTGTGTGTGGGGTAGGTGTTTTGTATATGTGCACGGGTGTGTGGGAGCCAAATGTTAGACAGCTTTCAATTTCAATTGCTCTCAGCCTTAGATTTTTGAGATGGCATCTCTCGCTGAACCTGGAGCACACTGATTCTTCTAGACTAGCTACCAGCGAGCCCCAGACTCTCTTATCTTTGCCTCCCCAGGGCTGCGCTCACAGGCACACACCTTTGTGCTCGGCCTCTGTGTGGGTGTTGGTGAACTCCTGACCTCACGCTTGGGCAGTGAGCACGTTACTGACAGAGCCATCTCCTTAGCCCTATCTGTTTGTTTGAGACAAGGCCATCTTGTTATATGGTCCAGGCTGTTCTCAAACTGGTGATCCTCCTGTCTCAGCCTCCTGAGCACTGGGATTGAAGGTAAGTGCCACATACTCCGTCCTCTCTTGAAGTAGACCCAAGCTGCTTGCCTGCCAACCTTTTGGAGATGAATAAGGTCATCTACACCCACCTGGGGGCTTGTGAGAATGTGTCCCATGTCCCAAATTCCCTGTCCAGCAGGCTCATGCATCCCAGATCCTCAGTGTTTCCTATTTCTTCTCTACAACGTGAGCCTGGTCCTGCCCCTTTGAACCTGCATGCAAGGAAGCTGACGACCTAGTGGGTCCCTGAGTCTCTGAGTAGATGGCCTTGGTGGACTGCGCCTCACACTCAGGCCCACCTTCCACGTGAGGACCATGCATTGAGGACTTTGCAGAACTGCGACAAGACCAAAGATCTGCAGTGTGCCGGCACTGACCTCAGCATTTCTGTGACCCTCATCATGCCTGTGGCAGCGTTGCCATCATCTTCATCCTCCTTTTTTTCCTGCATCTTCTACATAGGGTATCGAGAGGGTCATTAACTCACTGCAAGTCACCCGCTGGGAAGGGATGCGGCTCAGGCTGACATGCAGGATGCAGGCTCTCGATTCCCTACTCACCCATTACAGTCTGGTTTTGATATCAAGGAGACAGATGTTCACTTTCTGTGGGGGGTTAAGAGGAGCCTGTGGCCATCTTTTAGGAGGGCACTAATGTGCTGGGACTCCACACGATAGTGGGGAGGTGAGGAGGACTCCAGTTTCAGGCAGGTAGGCAGGCAGCCTTGACCAAGGCAGTGGCAGCCAGGATGGAGGAGTCGCCGAGGACTTCCTGCCCAGGCATGCCCGTGCTGTTCTGCGCCTGAGTCCTGAGCTCCAGCCTTAGAGTCAGGAAGGACAGACAGTGTTCATAGCCGAGCAAATTAAGACTGGGGGACTGTATGCCACATGTCTGGAGTCACTCAGCCAACATGACATACAGTCAGATTCTGGAAGGCATCCCCCACCTCTTGGCTGCTGATGTATCAGGAAAGAGCAAGCCTCAGGTGTCTCGGAGCATACCTGTCCCTCTGTGGGATTGGTAATAGAGCGAATGGCTCATATCCCAACTACCTGCAGCTCATAATAAGGACCTTGGAAGAGATAGCTGAGGTAGAAAACAGAAGATACATTTATAAAAAGTGTCCAGGGCTGGAGAGATGGCTTAGTGGATAAGGTGCTTGCTTGCAAAGACAAAGGACCAGGGTTCAATTACCCAGGACCCACGTTAGCCGGATGCACGGAGACACACGCGTCTGGAGTACCTTTACAATGTCTCTCTACCCCTCTCTGTGTCTCTGTCTCTCTCAATAAATAAATAAAAAATAAAAATAAACCAAAAAGCTAAAAATAAGTGTACAGTCCCTGGGCTGTGGGTCATTATCTCCTGAGGTAGATGTGGCTAGGGAATATGGACATAAATGGAAGATGGGCAAGCAGGTCAGCTAGGGACCATAGGCCCAGCTCCCATTGCCTGCAAAGCTACCATCTCACTGACATCTTGGCAAGACAGTGGACCTGACCTTGAAGACAAGATAAACGGGACTCCAAAGACTCATCTCAGCTTAGAAGTGTGGGTGAGCTTTTCCACTCTGCCACGGGACCTCCGACAGGTCGTCTAGCCTGGCTGCTCACAGTGTCTGTGTGGAGGCAGCTCGCTTGGGGTGCCGCCTCTGAGCTGATGAAGATGAGAGCATGCTGCCGCAGGTCTGTGCCGGAAAGAGTGAGCTCTGAAACATGGGGAGATGGATCTCTTTGCAGCAAGTGACACCTTGTGTGAGTGACTTGGGCCCCAGAGGCTGTTATCTGCTAAGGAGAGAAGGATCTGGCATGCACCGGGTTTTCAGTCTTCCGGTGACTTCTGCAGTGAAGGCCTGCCTTCCTTGAGGCTTCCCAGTCAGTGACAAATGACTCAGGTGGGAAAATTCCTGCAGCTAGGGAGATGGAGCCCAGGGGAGCGTGTGTGGCTGTGACAGTGTGGAGGTGCGTTTGCTTACCCAGGTGTACGCCTGTGTGTGCATGTGCACGCTGATGTACACGCATATGCCACTTCAGGAAGGAGGTGAGACACACAGGGACTACTGATCCAGGAAGCTCAATGACCTCTCAGTATCTCCTCCAACCTCACCCGGCTACAAAGCCCAGTTCCTTTGCTGTGGTCCCCCAGGTCTGTAGCAGCTGCTGGGCCACGTGAGGCTCCTTCGGGGCGAACCACTGCCCCTCTGTGCTGGCAGCTGTGGCCCTTCAGCAATGAAGCCCGTCCCTCTCCCAATGTGAGACCTCTTCCCCTCTATGGAGGTCGGTCAGGAGGTGACAGGTGCAGAGCCAGCCCAGCTCAAAGGCTCCAGAGGGGCAGCAGACGCCGCCATCCCGTGACCACACTGCCCAACAGTTTTGCCCTGAGAATGCTGCTCACCCTCCACTCCCATCCAGGCTGCCTGTCGTGAGAGAATCCCCCAGTGATCCTCCTAAGCCCCAACTTTCACCTCAGCATCTGCCTTTCCGAGAATCCAGACCAGGGCCCGGAGCTCTGCCCTGTAGCGCGGTCCTGCCGTCCTCGCCCTGGCCCAGCAGCGCGGCGCCTCGGTCCGCTTTCAAACTCCTCGGTGAGGCGCAGCCCCGAGGCCTTGGTACCTCCTCCTTGACCGATGGCTCGGGACCCTCTGGATCTCAGTGAGACAGTCGCCTCCTCAGCCAGTCCTCCCAGAGTACCGCCCACGGCACCACCTTCAGTGACTTGGAGCTCGTTACCCACTTCGGAGACCTTTCACTCTCTGAAAGTCTCCGATTCAGCCATTCATTGTATGTCCCCCACAGACCCTGGTGCCACCACAGCAAGAACTTGGTCCTCAAACGTTAGATCCAAGAACATGGCTGGTGTATTAGTTCCCTGTGGCTGCTGTAACAAACAGCCACCGTATTAGCCCGGCTTCTCTAGAGGAGCAGAGCCTACAGCGTGACTTGTACTAAAAGGGAGCTTATTGGATTAGTTTATGGAAAGCCAACAATAGCACTCTGCGGGCCTGAGTGTCAAGGAACCTGGTAGCTGCTCAGTCAGTGTGGACGGAGGCCTCAGCAGTCCCTATCGACACTGAAGGCCTGGAGGCTTCCTTGAGAGCCGCTGGTCCTCAGTCCGCGCTGGTCTTCAGCCCACGACATAAGGCAGCCAGATGGGAGGGATGGATTCTTTTCTCCCAGAGCTTCCTGAGATGAAGTCCCCCCTTCTTGAGGGGTTGCCCATTCTGGGGGAAGGCTTCCTCCTTCAGTTAATCCTTCCTGCAAGTAACCTCAGAGACCTATTCAAGAAGAATGTCTGTGGATTCCAAAACAGATCAAATTTTCAACAAAACTTAACTATCACAGCCCCACACTGGGTACTTTCTTTTTTCTGTTTTTTTTTTTTTTTTTTTCCTGTTTTGTTGAGGTAGGGTCTCACTCTACCTCAGGCTGACCTGGAATTCACTATGTAGTCTCAGGATGGCCTCAAACTCATGGTGATCCTCCTACTTCTGCCTCCTGAGTGCTGGGATTAAAGGCATGTGCCACTGCACCTGGCTGGTACTTTCTTTTTTAATAAATATTTTGCTTATTTATTTATGGGAGACAAAGACAGAGTCAGAGTGTATGGGCACCAGTGTGATGCCACTGTGTATGAACTCCAGATGCATGTGGCACACTGTGCACCTGGCTTTACATAGGTACCGGTGAATTCAATTGACACCAGGCTGACAGGCTTTGCAAGCAAGCGCCTTTAACCACTGAGCCATCTCAGCGCACACCGAGAGCTTTCAGACAAGCAGTAGCCTTTCCGTTCTGTGGAAGTCAAGGCTTCAGCAGCACTCTGCTCCCTCTGAGGACTCAGCTGAAGGACTCTCCTGTGCCTTTTTTTCAGCATCTGTCAGCTCTGGGACTTCCTTGGCTTCTATGTCCACACTGTTCCAACCCTCCAATCACACGGCCACGTCCCTGGGAGCGCTGACTAGCACAGTTAGCTCTGTAGCTTGGGGGGCAATGAAGGGCAGGTCTCCTCACATGTTCATCAAGCCTCAGATTCTCATTGCTCTTTTTTTTTATCTTCCATGCCAAAAAACCCCATTATTAATTAAGGCACTTATAATTATTTGTATTTGGTGCCACTAACTAAGTCCAGTTGGCAAAATGCCTCCTGCATGCCAGGTTTGATACTAGCTCCTGCGCTGTGCCATCTCTCTTATCCTTGCCACAGTTCAGCAGGAGAAGTGTTGTTACACTCACTTTATGGGAACTGCTCCCAAGGTTGAGGGGAAGAGCTTATGCACACACACACACACGCACACACACACACACACACACACAGCTGACGACTACAAATGGATGGTTAGGACAACATCCATAATTCTCCTTGGTCTGACTGTCCTGAGTGGAGCCTGGCAGATGGAAGCATCTGTTTTGGATTTCTACCAGTTCTTGGATGATTCTGGTGGTTAAAAAAAGAAAAGAAACAACATTGACCTTGGTATCAAGGACCTACACCTGAGTCCAAGTCCTCCTATCATGATGGGGGAGTGGTAATGGGGTGGCAGGCTTGTCAGAGTTTTGAGTGTGATGGTCTCCTCACGTTTTGTTTTGTCTTGTTTGTTAATTTTTAAGGGGAAAATAGAGCCCCACCTTCAGGCAACTAATTACCAAAGGAAATAGCAAATGTGTAATCTGTTGTTAGCCCATCCACCCCGGCCTCCTTTGTTCGACCTTTATGCCAGTTTCTGGGTCTGCAAGAGGAAGCGGGTACTGGTCCTTGGTAGACTCAGGCAGGAATACAGGCCTCATCACTTACCATCTGGGAGCTGCAGGCAGTGCAGTAAACCTCTGCCAGCCTCACTTTCCCGTTCAGAACAATAGCACATCCCTCGTGCCAGCCGCACAGTAGTTGCTCTACGTATGTTAACTCCTTAAATCTTCCCAACAGTCTTTGAGTTTGACATATGTTATTGATACGTTACTACCTGTTTATTGTACGTGACGGATGAGGATCTGACAAGTTAACAAGGTAGGGAAGGATGCTGGGAAGAGGGCTCAGCGGGTATAAAGTGCTCTCGCTGCAGAAGCACGGCGATATGGGACCCTAGCCCCCATGGACAATGACAAGCACGGTGCATACCTGCAATCTCAGTGCTGGGGAGACACAGACGGGACGCCTGGATCTTACTGGCTAGCAAGCAGATCTGTGAGCCCTGGGCTCAGCGTGAGATCTGGTCTCAGAAAAATAAGGTGGACAAGGCTGGAGAGATGGCTTAGTGGTTAAGTGCTTGCCTGTGAAGCCTAAGGACCCCGGTTCGAGGCTCGATTCCCCAGGACCCTCATTAGACAGATGCACAAGGGGGTGCACGCATCTGGAGTTCATTTGCAGTGGCTGGAGACCCTGATGTGCCCATTCTCTCTTTCTGTCTGCCTCTTTCTCTCTCTGTCTGTCGCTCTCAAATAAATAAAAATAAACAAAAAAATTAAAAAAATAAGGTGGACAGGCAATTGAGGAAGATATGTGATGTTGACTCTGGCTTCCACACCTGTGCATGCACATGTGTCCATATACACATGAACACACACATGCCCGTGTATACCACACACAGAAAGGAAAAAAAAAACTTATGAGAGGGAGACAGAGAGAGAGAGAGATTGGTGTGCAGGGCTTCTAGCTACTGCAAACAAACACCAGACACATGTGCCACCTTGTGCATGTGTGTCACCGTGTGCATCTGGCCTACGTGGGTTCTGGGGAGTGAAACCTGGGTTCTTATGCTTTGAAGGCAAATGCCTTAACTGCTAAGTCATCTCGCCAGCCCAGAAAAAACCTTAAAAATAAAAAGAAGAGAAAACGTTGATCATGGCCCATTGCCAGTGAGGACTGGAGTTGGGCAGTGACTCTATAAAGTTAGACTACAGGGGACATGGCATAGAACAGCTATGTCTCCTCGCAGAGGATTCCATAAGTGTGAAGTGCATGCTCATGTGAGGCTAGCATGATTCAGTGTCTCGAAAATGCCTGCTTCACCTGTGATTGGCTCTGTGTGGAAGGTACGGGAACGGGTCTAGGGGCTGGCTTCTACTGGGGCTCCACCCCAGCTCCATTGCTAAGAGGTACACAGTGTTGGCCAAGGGTTGTCTTTTCTATTGTGTGTATAGGCATGTTCGCTGTTATGTATCTGTGCATGCTCATGTGTGTGCTGCTAAGGGCGACCCTGTGGGCACATTCACATAGAGGCCAGAGGACAGCATCAAGTGCCATTTTTCGGGAATAGCATACACCACGCCTTTTTATTTTTTTTAAGATTTTTAAATTTTAATTTATTATTTATTTGACAGAGAGAAAGAGAGGGAGGGAGGAAGGGAGAGAGAGAGAGAGAGAAAGAGATAGAGAGAGAGAGGGAAGGAGGGAGAGAATGGGCATGCCAGGGCCTCCAACCACTGCGCATGAACTCCAGACGCGTGTGCCACCTTGTGCTTCTGGCTAATGTGGGTCCTGGGGAATCACACCTGGGTCCTTTGGCTTTGTAGGCAAATGTCTTAATCGCTAAGCCATCCCTCCAGCCCACACCTTTTCATCAGGAGACTGGTGTCTCTCACTGGCCTGGGGTTTGTCACGCAGGCTAGACTAGCTGGCCAGTGAGCCCACTAGATCTTCCCGTCTCTACCTCCCCCTTCCCAGTGCTGGTCCAACAAGGAACCACCACCAAGCCCAGGCCTTTCCATGGGTACTAAGGATCAAACTGAGGCTTGCAAGGTAAGAAGTTTACTCACTGAGCAATCTCCCCAGCCTGAGTTTTATCTTCATTATCAGCAAAAGAAGGAGGACAATACTGTCTCTGAGAGGTTTTGCGTGGCCTAATCTGGTGACTATTAGAACAAGCACGGGGACAGGACCTAGCATATTGTAAGTCCATCGCAAGCAGTGACTTGTTTGAGAAACCTTTTTTCTTTTTTTTTTTTTTTTGGACTTTCTACCTGTGTTGGGATGAGCGTAGACACTGAAGATTTGTTATGGGAGGTTGACGTTTTAGTCACAACATCACATTTGGCAGGAAGTTGGAGCTGGAGGCTCAGGAGAAATCGGCTGATATGAATGTGGGGGTACTCATGGGGCATTTCTGGCCCCCTTTTTGTGGCAATAGATGTTCCCTCCCTGAGCAGTCTCCTCACCTCGTGACTCCAGTGGAACAGGGGAGTGTTGAATACTTAAATGGGCGAAGGAAGGGTGTCAGCGGAGAAGGCTGCCACTGCCTGCCCTTTAATAACTCTTTCAGCTCTGACATTGAAGGCATTTGTAATTCATCTCTACATCCTTTCAATCATCCACGGTTGGGAGCATCCATTTCTGTTTATTTCCTCCAGAGAGGCAGAGCTGCACACTTAATTACTCTGTTCTTTCTTCATCTCTCTGGAAGCAGAGACCCTTCAGTCACATGGGCATGGGACCTCCTCTCTCCTCTGCCCTGGGGAGAAGCCGGGCTGCAATTCTCCCTGTCCCTCACTCCCATCCTCAGCCACATCTTTTCCCTCTCCTTCCCTCTGGCACCTCCCCTCCACATCCACATATGCCTCCTGACCTCACAGTAGCTTCTCTTTCTGCCTGTCCTCATTACCTTCTGGATGGAGTCCTGTAACCCACCCGCCACCCTGTACACAGAGCAGTCTTTCTAAGAGGGACTATCTCAGTTCCACACACCTGCCCATCATGGCCCACGCATTGGAACAAAAACCACCCAGCAAACAAACAACCCCTTCCCTCAGAGTGCTCGCCATCTTCTCTCTGTTTATTGCACGTGCTTGTGACCACACTTACTCTTCAGACAGAGACAGCTCAATAGCCCAGGTAGACATGTCAAAGGCTGTCTTGGGAGTTGCCATGTAAGCTGAATGCAGACCATAAGGAGGAATTATCCCAAAGGAGAGGGGACCACAGGTGCTGGAACAAATAGTCTCGTTCACACTGTCAACTGAGTCATCATTTGTCCCTGCACTGACCTCACAGGTCCTTGAGGCCAGAGGCCCTGTCTTATCTGCATGCCCAGTGCTCAGTGGAAACTCACTAAACTGTGTTGTAAGTGAACAACCCAACAGATGGGCAGTTTCTCTCACCACTTCATCCCTTACGCACCGACTGTGAAGCTGGAGGTCACCCGGGAGTCCTGTGAGGAGCGGGGGCAGCTCTGTGGCATTTCTCAAACACATTTCCCTCCAGGCTCTGACCAGTATCCTGGGTGAGGGGTCAAAATCAAAAGAGCCTACTGTTGACTGTGTCAGTCAAATACAGACAGTGTGGCAGGCAGTTTGTGAATGACAGTGTTTAATTACCACAGTGGTTCTCTAAAGCACAGACTCAACTGGGGTGAGTTTTCAAACCTAGAGAATATTTAATATCTGAAAGCATTTAATTGATAAGATCCACAATCTCAGTAGATGCAAAAAAAAAAAAAAAAATCTCTAAAACATGTGACAAAACCCACAACCATTTTTGTTTGGTTGTTGTTTTTTGAGACAGGATCTCATTTAGTCCAGCCCTGTTTCAAAACTGCTATATAGCTAGTCGCAGTGGCATACACTATTAGTCCCAGCACTGGGAGGCTGAGGTAGCAGAATAACCATGAGTTCGAGGCCAGCCTGGGCTAGAGTGAGATGCTGCCTTGAAAAAAAATTACTATATAGCTGAAGATGACATTGAACTCCTGATCCTCCTGCCACCACATCCTAAATTCTGAGAATAGAGGTGTGGGCCACTGTGCTCTGTACCTAAAACTCTTTTAAACAAAAAGTCTCAATCAGCTAGTAATAGAAAATCTTTCAACCCAGTATCAATGATGTATGGAATGCATAAGTATCACTACTGTAAATGTTGAGAAAATTAAAACCTGTCTTTAAAAAGAACAAGACAAGTAGGCTTTCTCCCACCACATCTATTCAATACTATACTGGAGGTTCCAGCTGGGGCATTTAAGCAGGAAGACAGAATGAAAAGAAAAAAGGGATGAGGAGGGAGGAGAGGGGAAAGAGAGAGAGAGAGAGAGAGAGAGAGAGAGAGAGAGAGAGAGAGAGACAGAGAGAGAGAGAGAGAGAGAGCGCAAGGGAGAAGGGGAATTAGAGCAAAGACATTCTGATCATGAAGGAAGATATCAGACCATCTTCTGGTTTCATATGATTTGATGCTATATGTAAGATGCTAAGGGCTCTATGAAGAAAACTGTGAGGATAGGTCAAAGCTGTATAGTACAAGATCGATTTATAAAATAAGTTCATTTCTAAAAGCTAGCAGTGAACATTACCAAAATGAAATTGAAAAAAAAAAAAAAACAGTTCCACTTACAATATACCATAAAACACCTAAACATACATTTAATAAAATACTCTGAAAATTACAAAAACTTGTAAAAGAAATGAAATCAGCTCTAAATATATGGGAAGACATTCCTTGTCCATGGAGCAGAGGAGTTAATTTTGGGGCCATAACAAAAGTCCTCTAATTGATTGTCATACTTGATACCACCTCAGCTTACTTTTTGCTAAACTGGAAGAGTTCCTAAATTGGATGTGGAAATTCAAGGGATACAATATAGGCAAAATAATCTGAACTAAAAAATAAAGTTATGCAGCTGGGCATGGTGGCACATGCCTTTAATCCCAGCACTCGGGAGTTAGAGGTAGGAGGATTGCCATGAGTTCAAGGCTACCTTGAGACTCCATAGTGAATTCCAGGTCAGCTTGGGTGTCGCGAGCACTCTCAAAGATGATTGGTTGAGAGGATTCCGACGGCGAAGGTCAATGATACTCAGACACTGGTATACTTGCAAAGGAGTTTACTGGGATGAAAGTCACGCACAAGCAAGTCCAAACTATCACAAATAATATTATAGCTAATATAATATTCATCGCTACATTACTAACACAAGAATATTTCTAACGAGTCTAACATGTATACGACCTGACAACGCGAGATTTGAGTTGCGACGTTTTACGCTGTTTTACAACCTGACCAACGCGAGGTTCGCGCTGCGACGTTTTACTTTCGGTTTGCTGCGCTTCAAAGCCGAGTCTTGGTCCGCTGGCGTAAGCTAGTGCTCTGGCTTACGGATGATCATTCGGACAGCGTTTGGACAGAGTGTCGGGTTGATGAATTCGGATCGGTGACGTGTCTCGCGGGGGTCTCAGCCAGGACTGCTGAGTAACCTTTCAGTCAGTCATAGTGTCGGGGAGACTGAGACAATGGTTGCTGAGCATCTGGGGTTTTTATACCTTCCAATGCTTATCTAATAGTTTCACATACACATCTGCTAATCTCTACTACGTCACTGCACACAGAGTTTTGTTTACAAGCTTTGACTTTGCATTTTTTACTCTCACAACAAACTTGTTTATCCTAAACTGGCCCTGGACCATATGCTGGTCCTTACATGCTCATAACACTGGGCTAGAGTGAGACCTTACCTTGGAAAACCAAAAATAAAAATAAAAAAAATAAAAAAGTTATGGAACTTATATACCTTCAGATTCAAAAAATTTCAGACATCAAGTCAGTCACATATCATCACAGTCATTAACAGGGTAGCACCAGCATAGGGACAGACATGGATATCAGTGGAATAGAACTGAGAGTGTAGAATTCAACCTCCACATATCTGTTAGACTGATTTTTACCAAGGGTGCCAAGACCAGTCACTGAGGACATGCTATTTTTTTTCCCACAAATCATGAGGAGTAACTGGATAGCCACATGCAACAGCACAAAGCCACATTGCCTCTTAACTACATAAATACACAAATCTTATCTCAAAATGAATAACAGACCCAGAAGCAAGAGACAAAATTTAAAAAAAAAAATCTTAAAAGAGAATATAGAAGTAAATCTTCATGACGCTGGGTGGGGCAAAGCAGCCGTCTTAGACATGAGACCAAAACTTCACATAGCAAAATGGGCAGATTTGGTTTCTTGAAAATTAAATTTTTGTGATTAAAACTGCCTTACAGAATGGAGGTTCTTATCAGACACTTGTATGTAGAATGTAGAAAGAATTCTTACAAAGTACTACTCATGGATAATAAGCACATGGAGAGATGTTCAGCATCATTCACAACTAGGCAATGGTATGAATAAAAACATGTTGAGGATGCTTCACATCCACTAGATTATAGTAGAAAGTACAGATAGCAACAAGTGCTGAAGATAATGAGGAGATACTGGAACCTCTGTGACCACTGTGGAAACCAGTGTGAAGTCCTGAGATGGTTAAATGTAGAGCTATAGCATGACTCAGCAATTACACTCCTGAGTGTAGGTCAGAGATTTGCTGAAGAAAGACCCCAGACTCAAATAGTATGTAAAAACAAAGAGCGTTTATTCTGCAGAATCAGCCAGCATGTAGGGGTCAACCATTCACACAGAATGGCCACCCTGAGAGGAGCTCACGGGCTCCTTTTAAGCACAGCTAGAGGAATTTTGGTGGGCTTAATCTTTTCTAACATGATTGGCTAGTTTGAACAGTAACTGTACTGGTATTCTTTTGATTGGTCCTAAGGTTTTGACCATCTAGGGCTAGAGGAATTCCAGGTGGGTTAGGCAATTTTAAAAATGATTGGCTAGGCATGCGGCAGTTACAGTTGTGCATCTGATTGGTTGGGGCAGAAGGCACGAAAGGGACATGTCTAGGCATGTTCTGGGCATATCTGGGAACTGACTCAGCCTCTGGGCATCTATCTTCCCAGCCACATGTCAGGGCAGGCCCTTTCTAGAAGTCCTGCCTGCCTCTCTGGGAAACTGAAATTTAGGCCTAGTTAGAGTGGTGCCTTACTGAAGCCTGTCATGGCATCAATTTGGTCCCTTCACTGAGTACATAGCCGGGAGAAAATAAATTAATGCTCATACAAAGTCTTGCTTAGGAATTGTTCACTGCTACATTATATGTAATAGCCAAGGGTTGAAAAACCCAATAAAAAGGTCTGGCGCTTAAGTACTTATCCCTGAGTACTTGGTGTCCGGAATACAGGAGGTGGGGCTGAGTTCAGGCTCAGCAACAGAGAAGTGAGCCCCTGAGAAACCAGCTGGCCTCTGTGGCATTGGATCTCTTTTCTGTATGCATTCAAAAGAAAGCCAGATGTGAAGCACCAAGCCCAGGGTCTGGCCCCCACTGTATGTTCCTTCCCTTGTCCCAGGGATGGAGATTCTGAGAGACCACTGAGACAGGAAGCAAGCTTATTAATTATAAAAATGCAAGTGATGGCAAAGGAACGACTTTTAGAGAAGACGCCCCTGATTCAAGGTGGTGTGTATGCCTCCTTTATCCAGTATTTCTCTGGCTCTTTGCAAGGAGTCTTGGAAGTGGAGACCAAGGGAGGCAGAGAACTCTAAAGGACTTTCTGGACCACTGAGCTGGATTGGAGAAAGCCCAATGCCAGTGCAAGCAGACCCCACCCAGGCTGGACCTCTACCAGTCCCAGTAATGCATCCTCATTTGGATTTCTTAACCTCCCAATGGGTTCGCACTTCCTCTGCAGCGAGTCACCCCCCTAGCATGGAATGTGCCATTCTGCTAAGTGTGGCCAGTGCTCAGAGTCCTTGGGAGGTCAAAGAGCCTGGGCCCAAGCATCATCTGTACAGTGACGGCAGCCAGATGCTGTGGGGGAGACTGAGCCCAGAGGCTCAGAAAAGGGCCAGAAGCCCAGATTCCTCTTCTGTCACTGGGCCAAAGAGGTAGAAGAAACACCAGAAGTCCTACTGGGCTTGTCTGCATCTCTGCCGCTCTTTCCAGGTTCACTGGGAGGGACACTGTCGGCGTGCCTGGAGCACTTGCTGCGCTGGTCCCAGCTCTGCCCTGAGGTGGTCCTGGAGGAGCGGTGGCAGGTTGAGGCAGCATGTGATGTCCCTAACTGTTATAGATGGAAACAGAGTTTGTGTATACACAGGTTGGATATACTGAAGAAAACGCTCATCCACTATTACAGAGATGACAGATGTGATGTAATGAAGGCTTACAACAATTAGCAATCTTGATTTCTCCCACGTTCTAGGTACTAAATGAGCATTCTGTACCCATAAAATTATTTCACCTTTAAATCAAAGTAATACTGTCTTTTAAAAATATTTTATTAGATTTCCGATTAAGATGGAGGCTTAGGTACCACGCCAAAGCAGCCTAGGGAGGAAAAAGCCAAGAAAACCTCGGCAAAATACACACTTTTACTTTTACTTTTATGAGGTGTATAGGACATTGAAACAGCAGTGAGGAAGTAGGAGAGATCCAGAGCATCCAGATCCGGCAGAAACGCCTCTGGCGGGACGAGTCGACACACCGCAGCGGCACTCGGGTTGAGCCTCAGGAAAAGCCAGGCGAGGGGATTTTCCACTCACACAGGAGCTCTCCGCAAACTCAAGGAATGTCAAAGGAGAATGGCAGTGAACAACAGAGGGGCAAATCACAAGGCAGAAGAACACGTGGAACAGCAGGCGAACTAGAACAGCATTGGCTCCCTCCCCTTCCCCACTGCCCGTGCCCAGCCCTCGGAACAGAGCAGCAGTCCAGGGACCTGGCCATGCCTACTTGAACTGACAGAGCACCAAAGAGGGACCCAATCAAGAGCACAGCTGAGTCCAAAATCATCCCAAAAGGTAACTGGGATTACACCAGGTCAATACCCACCTAATAAACCTGGTATATATGCCTGAACCAGAAGTGCTAATTGCACCTTCCATATCAGGATAAATTATATGTTAAATCAGATGGATGGTCAAATTTGCCATTCTTAAATAAGCTGTATTTGGGGCTTGTTATTTGTTGCTTCTTGAATTATAGTGGCTTTGTTTATTCTTCTGTTATACATTAGGGAAGGGTCTTACCTGGTCACAAGGTGACTTGGAACCCTCTACAGACCAGAAATCTTAACCACTTTGTAGCCAGGATTAAGGGAGTGGGTGAGGCACCACACAGCCTAAGGGTCAGACAGAGGACCTGGTTGTCATAATACCTACTCTTGGATAAATACTCTGTGCTGTTTTGCACTGAATGTGTACATTGTATAGTTAAATTTTAGAATTCCCCCTGTATTATGTTCCACTTAGCTTACGTAAATACTCTCATAGCAGGCACACCCAACACCTATAGTCACTTTTTAAAAATTTTTTTTTATTTATTTAATTGAGAGCGACAGACACAGAGAGAAAGACAGATAGAGGGAGAGAGAGAGAATGGGCGTGCCAGGGCTTCCAGCCTCTGCAAACGAACTCCAGACGCGTGCGCCCCCTTGTGCATCTGGCTAACGTGGGACCTGGGGAACTGAGCTTCGAACCGGGGTCTTTAGGCTTCACAGGCAAGTGCTTAACCGCTAAGCCATCTCTCCAGCCCCCTACAGTCACTTTTGTAGATACTCTGAGAGTCTTCAGAGCCACACCTAGTGCCTTAAGCTCCTACCCTGAAGATATACAATGTCAGATTGATTGATACATCTCATAATACCCAGCTAACTGGAAAATCCAATCATTAAATAATCCAAGATGCAAAAATATATACATTATAACACAAGAAATACCAAAGATCAAGACAATATAAATCCACCAAAAAGTATTAATGCATCAGAAATAATCTCCAGTGAGAAAGAATTACAAGAAATACCTGAGAAAGACTTCAAAAGAATGATTATAAATATGTTCAAAGAACTCAGAGAAGAAATCAAAGGAAGCAAAGAAGACACAGGACGCCAATTTAATGAAATAAAGAGGTCAATACTAGACATAAATAAGAAAATAGAAATAATAAAGAAAAACCAGTTAGAATTACTAGCAATAAAGAACACAGTTAATGAAATAAAAAACTCAATAGAAAATCTCACCAGTAGAATGGATGAAGGAGAGGACAGAATATCTAAGCTAGAAGACCAAGTGAAAGATCTAATACAGTCCAACAAAGAGAAAGACAAACTTATAGAAAAGTATGAGTGGGAATTTCAAGATATTCGGGACACTATGAAAAAATCAAACATAAGAATTCAGGGCATAGTAGAAGGAGAAGAATTTCACTCCAAAGACATAGTTGGCGTCTTCAACAAATCACAGAAGAAAACTTCCCCCAAATTGTGAAAGAGGTGCCAATGCAGATACAGGAAGCCTTTAGAACCCCAGCCAGACAAAACCTGGAAAGAACCTCTCCTTGCCATATTATAATCAAACTACCAAACATACAAACCAAAGAAAAAATATTGAAATCAGTTAGAGAGAAAAATCAAGTTACCTACAAAGGCAAGCCTATCAGGATTACAGCAGATTACTCAACACAAACTTTAAAAGCCAGAAGGGCATGGAGTGATGTATTCCAAGTTCTGAAAGATAACAACTGTCAATCAAGATTGCTTTATCCTGCAAAGCTATCCATTCAAATAGACAGAGAAATAAGGACATTCCACTACAAAAGCAGGCTAAAGGACTATTTGAAGACAAAACCAGCTCTACAGAAAATACTTGAAAGAATCCTTCATGCTCAGAAAAAGAAAAGCACACATATAAGGAGCTGGAAAAAAAACAAACAATATTCAAATACTACTTAACACAAGAGAACAAAGGCAAAACCGGAAGAACTACAAAAAAAATGGCAAAAGTGAATACACAACTTTCAATAATATCTCTTAATATCAACAGCCTCACTGCCCCAACCAAAAGACATAGGTTTGCAAACTGGGTTAAAAAGCAGGATTCTTCAATTTGTTGCCTCCAAGAAACCCACCTTTCTACAAAGTATGGACATTATCTTAAAGGTGAAAGGTTGGAAAACAGTGTTTCAAGCAAATGGACCTAGAAAACAAGCAGGGGTTGCTATCCTAATATCTGATAAGGTAGACTTCAGTCCAACATTAGTTAAAGATAAGGAAGGTCACTTTATGTTGCTTAAAGGCACCCTCAAACAGGAGGACATTACAATCCTAAACATGTATGCACTTAATGTGGGGGCCCCAAGCTTCATCAAAAAAAAAAAAAAAAACGCTACCTAAGGTCACAGATAACACCAAACACAGTGGTAGTGGGTGACTTCAACACCCCACTCTCATCAATTGACAGGTCATCCCAGGAAAAAATAAACAGAGAGGCATCTGGACTAAATGAGGTCATAGAAGGAATGGATCTAACAGATATCTGCAGGAATTTTCATCCAAATGTTGCAGAACATACTTTCTTTTCAGCAGCACATGGAACATTCTTTAAAATAGACCATACATTAAACTATATTAAACTATAAAACACTCAAGTGAGAAATTGCAGAAGACACTAGGAAAAACATCCCTTGTTACTGGACTGGAAGAATCAATATTGTGAAAATGGCAATCTTACCAAAAGCAATCTACACATTTAATGCAATCCCCATCGAAATTCCAAAGGCATTCTTCATAGAAATAGAAAAAACAATCCAAAAATTCATTTGGATTCACAAAAAACCTCGAATATCTAAAATAATACTGAGCAACAAAAATAAGGCTGGTGGTATCAGCATACCTGAGTTTAACCTATACTACAGAGCCATAGTAACAAAAACAGTGTGGTACTGGCACAAAAACAGACATGTAGATCAATGGAACAGAATAGAGGACCCAGATGTAAGTCCAAGTAGCTATAGCCACCTGATATTCAATAAAAATGCCAAAAATACCACTGGAGAAAAGACAGCCTCTTTAGCAACTGGTGTTGGGAAAACTGGATATGTATCTATAGAAGGATGAAAATAGATCCTTCTC
This sequence comes from Jaculus jaculus, assembly GCF_020740685.1. NCBI lineage: Eukaryota > Metazoa > Chordata > Mammalia > Rodentia > Dipodidae > Jaculus > Jaculus jaculus. The sequence continues at coordinate 204,892,626 of NC_059103.1, read as the reverse complement.
TCTCTCCATGCACAAGAATTAAGTCCAAATGGATTGAAGACCTTAACATCCGACCAGAAACTTTAAAACAGCCAGAGGAAAAAGTAGGGGAAACCCTTCAACATATTGGTCTTGGCAAAGACTTTCTGAATACAACCCTAATTGCTCAGGCAATAAATCACAGATTAACCAGTGGGACCTCATGAAATTACAAATATTTTGTACTGCAAAGGACACTGTGAATAAAGCAAAGAGGCAACCTACAGAATGGGAAAAAAATCTTTGCCAGCTATATATCTGATAAAGGATTAATATCTACGATATACAAAGAACTCAAAAAGTTAAATAATAAGAAATCAAAAAATCCAATTAAAAAATGGGCTATGGAGCTAAATTGAGAGTTCTCAAAGGAAGAAATATGGATGGCATATAAGCATCTAAAAAATGTTCTATGTCACTAATCATCAGGGACATGCAGATTAAAACTACATTGAGATTCTATCTCGCTCCTATCAGATTGGCTACCATCATGAAAACAAAAGATCATAAATGCTGGCGGGGTTGTGGAAAAAGTGGAACCCTTCTACCCTGTTGGTGGGAATGCAATCTGGTCCAGCCATTGTGGAAATCAGTGTGGAGGTTCCTGAAACAGCTAAAGATTGATATACCATATGACCCAGCTATAGCACTCCTAGGCATAGACCCTAAGGATCCATCTCATTTCCTTAGAAGTACATGCTCAACCATGTTTATTGCTGCTCAATTTATAATAGCTGGGAAATGGAACCAGCCTAGATGTCTCTCAACTGATGAGTGGATAATGAAGATATGGCACATTTATACAATGGAGTTCTACTCAGTGGTAAAGAAAAATGAAGCTGTGAAATTTGCAGAAAAATGGATGTATTATACTGAGTGAGGTAACCCAGGCCCAGAAAGCCAAGCGCCACATGTTCTCTCTCATATGTGGATCCTAGCTACAGATGATTGGGCTTCTGTGTGAGAAGGAAAAACCTCAGTAGCAGAGGCCAGAAAGCTAAAAAAGAGATACAAAAGGATGAGAAAGGAAGGGAGGAGGGTACTTAATAGGTTGGTATTGTATATATGTAAGTAGAAGAATAGATTAATGGGGGTGAAAAGGCCCAAAGTGAGGTCAGGGGAGGAGACTGAGTAAAGGAAAGGTGGAGTGAGGACTAATCAAAATCTAAAATGATATAAATAAATCATATGGACTCCTCGGATTTTGGACAATGGAACACTCAGGAGCCGTAGATCATTGCCAGAAAATTTTCAGTGTCAGGGTGGGGATACCTTCTGAAAGGCCCAAGAATTCAGAAGCCCGGAAATACTATCACGCTCCAAAGGGAGCTTAAGCGGGCCCCTGCATACCTCAAACTCCAGGCTTTACTCTCTGTTGGAAGCAAGTAAAGAATCCCTCTTCTCATTATATCAGAGCCTGCTCCTAATATAAAACTAGGTAAAAAGGGCATGAGATAGCCGTCAAGGATGGGAAATGAGTAATGAAGTGAACCACTTATTTGGTTTCTGTAAATAGCCTGCACCATAAGCCTTAATAGCCCACACTGTAAGCCTTAGTAGCCTGTACCATAAGCCGTAGCAGCCTGCCTCAGACCACCAAGGTCATAGGAGACTGATTGGTCCACGAGGGGCTTGAACAATTTAAACTAATTGGCTTAGAAATTATGGAGTGGCACAAACTGACTGGCTCGCACCCCGCGGGCTCCTGATATTAAAAAAATGATTGGTCTAATGCACAGGCTTTGTTAGAAACCCTATAAAAACTGTCCCGTTCCTGCATTCGGGGCTCTGCAGTCCTCTACCCCTGTGCGGTGTACGACTGTGGGCCCCAGTGCGCTTGGAATAAAATCCTCTTGCAGTTTGCATCAAGACCGCTTCTCGTGAGTGATTTGGGGTGTCGTCATATCTGGGCAGAGTGTGGGGTCCATATCTTGGGGTTCCTTCACTTCCAGTGAGTTGTTGTCCAGGGAGGTCCCTGATGTCCCCAAAACATTATAGGCCATTGCTGAGGCCCTTGGTTTCCCACCAGGAATCGATGGTATATCTGTTTCTGAAGACTCCACATACTTGGGCTGCAAGGCCACTGGGAAATCCTGCTGGAACTGAGCTGATAGCCTCCTCCATGTAGACCAGCTGACAGAAAGCTGGAAGAAGCCATTCTACATGCAGTTCAATGGGGAAAGAGAGAAATCACCAGTGAAGATACTCAACAGTGGACACTGTAAGCCTTATATTTGGCCAGCCAGGCCAAATGAGCCAAAGGGTGCAATAGTGACACGTCTGTCATGGTGGAAACCAACTGCCCTCCAATTGGACTGGAGTCCCACTCCAAGGGAGGGAATACATCCCTCATACTGAAACCTAAAAACAGGGGTAGTCATGAGCCCTAGGGGTGTAACATCTGCTGATGTCTGGATAGGTGTATATACTATGCTTATCAAACTGCCCAGTAAGCTCTTCTCATAATATTCATACCCTTATATTAATGCTACTCTCACTTTGGGTAGAGAATCTTCTCTTTTCAAATGGCAGTGACCTTGGGACGACTCAGAAGTTATGGTGCTGTAAAGAAGTGACTAGAGTACCGAGTAACATCTTAATCACACCTTCCAAGGCTCAGGGTCTAATGTAGAAGAGGTGGCAGAAAGAATGTAAGAGCCAAAGGAAGGGTAGAACTCCCTACAATGTGCTCCCTCCAGACATAAAATGGCCTTGATATCCATGACCTCATAGTGCCTGACACTACCTACACAAGACCATCATAAGAGGAGGGAAAGATTACGACATCAAAATAAAAGAGAGACTGATTGAGATGGGGAGGGGATATGATGGAGAATGTAGTTTCAAAGGGGAGAAGGGGGGAGGGAGGATATTACCATGGGATATTTTTTATAATCATGGAAAATGTTTTAAAAAATTGAGAAAAAATAAAATAAGATTTAAAAAAATATTTTATTATTTGGAGAGAGAGATAGAGAGGAGAGGGGAGAGAATGGGCATGCCATGACCTCTTGCCACAGCAAATGAACTCCATATGCACAGGCCATGGTGTGTACCTGGCTACTGGAGAATCAAACCTGGGCTGTCAGGCTTTGTAAGCAAGTACTTTTAATCCCTGAGCTATCTCCCCAGCCGGACAGTAGCTTTTCAATAATCCATGAGGAAACTGAGGCTTCAAGAGACAAATGACTTGCTAGTTACCACAGGCCCGTGGTGGAGCTGGAGTTTGAAGCCACCTTGTGCTGTGCCTATCGTTATCCTCCTGCCTGAGGTGGCAGATCGACCGGGTCATCTGTGAAGATAGTGCCACAATGGGGGTGTGGCATCCCAAGTCTAGGGATGAGTCTAGGAAGGTCGCCGTGGGCAGGGCGAAGGGAGGAGAGACAAGTGGGCCCTACAGCCTGCTCAGCAGTCACTGGCTTTGTGGGAAGAGGCCCATTCCTGCTCCGTGGAGTGTCAGGGGCCCCATGTGACACAAGCTTTGGGCGCAGAGCGTCGGCACTAGAGCGCTCACACTACACTCGTGTACAGTTTCACCTTCGATCAGCTTTTGTTACTCGAGTCACCCGTGGGCTGGAGACTGAAGTCGTGCCCACTTCCCCAGGGCCTTGAGGAGGGAAAGTGCCTCTCCAGCCAGTGTTTTCCTAGCACTTGGGCTGGTAGGAAATGAACCTTTTCCTGGCAGAAACACTTGTTCGAGTTCAAAGTAAGTTCAAGACACATCCAATTTATCACTTCACTCCTGAAAGATTCACCAAGAAGTATTAGAGGAGAAGTGAACCTTTCCCCTTGATCCTATTTTTCCCCCAGGCCCATGTCAGTAGACAGTACCAGAGTGTCGGTTTACAAGTGGATGAGGGCAGAAATCTACTCTGGGGAAGTGGGAAGTACCCTCAGGCCAACGGCTTGTTTTGCCAAATGGATGTCTCATAGCTGTTTCCTTGGACTTGAAACATTTCGCCTTGGAGTTAATGAAATGGTAGGACACAGGAAGCGAATGAAACTTACAAGCTCCTGAAAGTAACACATTACCAAGCCCCCTCCCAAAGGCGATAAAAGCAACAAGCAGTTGTAGGAGGAGCAGATCCAGTGGAGCTGTCTTCAAGTCAAACAGGGAGCTCGGGGTGCGGCTGTTACGAGCTGTCACCCCTGCCTGCCAGGGTGGACTGTTTATGATGCAGCTGCCTTTGAGCCATCCTTGCTCCAACTGTATCCTCTCACCCATGCACATATAGCTAACCCAGGTAACCCCAGTAAGGTCATTGGTTTACTAAGCTGCACTCATGAGGAATCATTTGTATGGTTGGCCCCATCTGGGTAGAATAGGCATTTGTTCATGTCTGCCCAGAAAGGCACATAGCAATGGATGAGCTAAGGCCACCTGTGATGTAGACACATTGCCTCTGTGTTTACTTTAGAAACGGTTTCTAGAAACGCCCCATAGGGCAGCTCATAAGGAAGGAGCTTCCTGTCAGAAAATGACTAAAATCAGGAAGCTGATGCCTACTCTTTTCTTCCTATTTTAGAAGAATGTATGCTCTGGTGTCTTTCTCCCACTAATTTCCACATGTCACCATGAGTGGGATCATTTGTTTGCCACACTTTTGTGTCTATGTGCATGTGATGTGTGTATGTATGTTCATATGTGTGTGAGAGTGTGTGTGGATTGCAGAGGTTGATATTGAATGTCTTCAATTGTGCTTATTTTTAAAATTTTATTTACTTACTTATTCATTTATTTATTTGCAAAGAGGGGGGAATATGGGCATGCTGAGGCCTCTAGCTGCTGCAAATGAACTCCAGATGCATGGGCCGTGTTGTGTATCTGGTTATTGGAGAATCAAACCTGGACTGGCAGGCTTTGTAAGCAAGTATTTTTAATCCCTGCTGCAAATGAACTCCAGATGCATGCCCCACTTTATGCATCTGGCTTTATGTGGTTACTGGGGAATGGAACCCAGGTTGTTAGGCTTTTCAGACAAGTGCCTTCACTGCCCAGCAATCTATGCAGTCCTCTCATTTTTTGAGACAGAGTCTTGTGTTGAACCCAGAGCTTACTGACTTGGCTAGACTAGCTAGCCAGCAAATCCCAGGGCTTCTCTGTCTCCACCTGCTAAGCACTGGGATTACTGCCACATGCTGGCAAATCGAGCTCTTCCATGTGTGCTGGGGACTAGAACTCGGATCTTCATGTTTACACAGCATTATTGACTGAGGCATCTTCCTGGCCTGTTTGCTGTATCTGAAGTCACATGACTGTAACCAAGTAGCAAGGGAGGCTGGGAACAGAGAGTTTGTTTGCTTTTTTTTTTTTTATTAATTTTTTTTTTTCAAGGTAGGGTCTCACTCTAGCTCAGGCTGACCTGGAATTCATTATGTAGTGTCAGGGTGGCCTCGAACTTATGGCAATCCTCCTACCTCTGCCACTCAAGTGCTTGGGATTAAAGGCGTGTGCCACCATGCTCGGCCATTTTTAATTTTTTAAATTAAATTTAATTAATTAATTTATTTGAGAGAGCACGAGAGAGAAAGAGGCGTGTATGTACACACACACACACACACACACACACACACACAGAGAGAGAGAGAGAGAGAGAGAGAGAGAGAGAGAATGGGCACGTTAGGGCCTCCAGCCACTGCAAACAATCTCCAGACACATGAACCACTTTGTACATTTGGCTTATGTGAGTCTTGGGGAATCAAACCAAGGTCCTTTGGCTTTGCAGGCAAATTCCTTAACTGCTAAGCCATCTCTCCAGCCCTGCCTTAAAAAAGAAACCAGTTTATTTAGAGGAAGAGATACAAATAGAATGAGAATGGGTGACCAAGTCCTCTTGTCATTGCAAGGTACATCAGTAATGGGGAATTGAACCCAGACTGACAGGCTTTGCAAGTTAAGTGCCTTTAACTGCTGAGCCATCTCCCCAGTCCCTCATTTGATTTTTTAAAAATTTTTTTGTTCATTTTTATTTATTTATTTGAGTGTGACAGGAAGAGACAGAGAGAGAGAGAGAGAATGGGCGCGCCAGGGATTCCAGCCACTGCTAACGAACTCTAGATGCGTGTACCTTCTTGTGCATCGGGCTAACGTGGGTCCTGGGAATCGAGCCTTGAACTGGGGTCCTTAGGCTTCACAGGCAAGTGCTTAACCACTAAGCCATCTCTTCAGCCCCCCTCATTTGATTTTTGATTCTCACTTGGAAGGCGGCACTTAACTGAGGGAATAAGTCATGTGTACAGAAACTGTTCAAAAGCTTTGGACAGCCACTGAAGTGTGCTGGGAGCTGAGAAGCGCTAATGACACATCAGTCCTCCCACCAGGACACAGGGACTGTAGAATAGAGGAGCTCAGCTGGATTTTGTGTTAGCAGTGACAACTCTGTGTCAGCTCTTCTGGCTCCACAACTTAGAAGTGTCACATTCTCCTTCCATCCATCTCCCATTCAGAAAACAGGTCTGTGAACTTGGCTAGTCAGCTGTGTGTGGGCCATGTACTAAAATGTTTATTCCTCTACTGTAGAGGGACTTGGCGCCTTCCTCTGCTCATACCCTATGCTCAGTCCAACAAAATCAGTTATGATTAAGTTGTCGTCTTTTCACTCCTCAGAGCAATGTACTATGTAGCGAGTGTACTATGTAGCGTGTACTATGTAGTGAGTGTACTATGTAGCGAGTGTACTATGTAGCAAGTGTACTCTGTAGTGAGTATACTATGTAGTGAGTGTACTAGGTAGTGAGTGTACTATGTAGCAAGTGTACTATGTAACGAGTGTACTATGCAGTGAGTGTACTTTGTAGTGAGTGTACTATGTAATGAATATATTATGTAGTGAGTGTACTATGTAGTGAGTGATTGTAAGCAGATGTGCCCTCCACCCCAAACCCCCAGTGACAACTTTAGGCACAAGGATGAGATTTAGGGGATGTTTCTTTCTGAAGCATTACTTTTCTGTCCCTGACTGGTGAATGAAGGACCAAAGATGCCACCAAGGACAGAGGAGCAGCACAAGAAAATCCCTGGAGGTGAGGAATAGACTCTTGCTCACAGGGAGCCCTAAAAGTTTAGTCTGCCTTTTGAATGAAATATGGCACTGAAACATGGACACCAGGCAGGGCTGTGAGCTCATGCATCTGTGATGGAAGAGATGCATCTATTCCCTCTGAGCCATGAGGAGCATTTTAGACAAGTCACTCTAGCTGCACTGGAGAATGGAACTGATGGAGGGAGAGCCTGGGGAGTCTGTGTAAGCCTCATAGGTGAAAGAGAGTGAAGGGAGCTAAGCTCATGGGGTAGAGGTGGAGAGAGGGGACAAATACAGAGAATGTGTGTGTGTTTATGTGTGTGTGTGTGTTCTTATGCATGTAGGTGCACATGTTTATTAGGTATATGTGCACGTGTGTGCCTATGTGAAGGCTAGAGATTGAGATCAGATACCTTCTGCAATCACTCTCCACCTTACATTTTTTTAAAGACAGGGTTTCTCACTGAACCTGAAGTTCAATAATTTCAGACAGACTAGCTATCCAGCCAGCTGGAGGGATCCTCCTGTCTCCATTTCCCAAGCACTGGTATTACAAGCACATCAGGCCTGTAAATGAGTGCTGGGGATTCAAGTTCAGGTTCTCATGCTTATATGACAAACACTTTACTGACTGAGCCATACTTACAGGGAAGTTAACAGAGGGGCATCTGTTGGACCTAGTGAGTAAAGTATGTGAAGACGAGGAAGAGGAGAGAGCGACGGGTCCCATCCTAGAGCCTACGTTCTTTCCGCCATTCAGCTATTTTTATCTGATAAATACTTTCGCATTTACCATCTTATTTGATCCTCAAGATTGTATCAAATTTAGATTGAACAGATGCTATTTCTTCAATGAAGAAGCTGAGTCCCAAAGAAATGTCAGGAAGACTTGCTGGAAAGTCAAAGCTCTGGGACATCCAACATCCAAGCTGTACTTGTACCAATATTCCAGTCTTGCTTACTCAGAAACCCAGTGGTAGAGGAGAAATGTTTTGGTGCAGGGATGTTAGAACAAGGCAAAAGGGGATAAGAAGTTGGTGAGGGGGGGGGTTGTTACTTTTTGGTGATGGTTATCTGGCTGATTTGAATGTCCAGCCATATGCCCTATACATACAAAGCAATATGCATGAAGGAAGCGCCATATTCCAAAGTCGAGATTTATGTGACTCAAATGAATGATTTTTATTCCATCATTAAAGGTGTTTTCTCTTCTTATTCTATCAGAGTATTCTTGATTTATTTATTTATTTATTTATTTATTTATTGTGGTGGTTTGATTCAGGTGTCCCCCATAAACTTAGGTGTTCTGAATGCTAGGTTCCCAGCTGATGGAGATTGGGGAATTAATGCCTCCTGGAGGAAGTGTATTGTTGGGGGCAGGCTTATGGGCTTTATAGCCAGTTTTCCCATGCCAGTGTTTGGCACACCCTCCTGTTGCTGTGGTCCACTTTATGTTGGCCAGGGGATGATGTCCACCCTCTGCTCATGCCATTGTTTTCCCCTGCCATCGTGGAGCTTCCCCTTGAGCCTGTAAGCCAAAATAAATCTCTTTTTCCCAGAAGCTGCTCTTGGTTGGGTGATTTCTACCAGCAATGTGAACCGGACTGCAACATTTATTTATTTATTTATTTATTTTGTCTTTCAAGGTAGGGTCTCATTCTATCCAAGGCTGACCTGGAATTCCCTCTGTAGTCTCAGGGTGACCTCGAACTCACTGCGATCCTCCTACCTCTGCCTCCAAAATGCTGGTATTCAAGGTGTGTGCCACCATGCCTGGCTTCATATAGCTTCTTGGAAGTATAACCTCAGTCTCCCATGACGCCTTTAACAAGCAATTTATTACACATGTTATATTAGCATCCCAGTGCTTAGAAATGCAGACACTGTGGGGCTGGGCCAGCATGAGACATGTCATTGGCTTGGCATTTCCGGTTGCCTTCATAGTTGTTTTGAATAGGGACACAGGAAACAGAGTCAATTGTGTGCTTTGAAGTGTTCCAATCTTAGACGCCGAGTAAAACACTCATGGAAAGAGAGAACTCGGAGAGAAGGCCACTGGGAAACCCGGTTTCTGTGCAATTCTTGAGCAATCCGAGGTCTGGTCTGCATCTCCCTTCTCTGAAATGCACTTTGCTCCTCGGCTGGGTGGGAGGCTGGAGTTAGTGATTTGAAATTTAAGCACAGATGCTCCTCAAGTTATGATTGGCCATGTCCTGATAATACCATCACAGACAAAAAAAAAAAGTATTTATTAAAAAAAAATGTACTTGACCTTCCAAACATCGTAAGTGAGCCCAGCCCATGAGAAACATGCTCAGAGCACGCATATTAGTCTCCACTTGAGAAAAGCAATTGACACAAAGCCTGTTTGAGAACCAAGTGCTAGAGCTTGGAATTTAATGAACACTACTGAAAGTGAATCACATGGCTGCACGAGTTACACCATCATAAAGTAAAGTGTCACAGCTTGACTCACCATAAAATGGGGACTGTGTGCATTTGTTTCTCCAATTATTTGCCTGAATGTTTGAATTTACATTTTCTCTCAAATGCTGAGGCCTCTCCTATATCATCACATTATGCAGAAACTGAACATACAAAAACAAATTAAAACACGCATCTCTGGGCATGGGGTTCTGCCCCCTGGCCATGCCTTCTCTCCTGTGGAAGCCCTTGGGAAGGCAGGCAGCAGAGACAGCAGGGATTCACAGGGGTCTTCCATGAAGGCTTGAATCTGCCCTGCACCAGCCACAGTAGCTCTGAGAGCTGGCGCGGTTCTACTTTGTGCCTCTGCTTTCTCATCTCTGAGGTTGGCGTTAGTAAGTGAGGGTTAAGAAGCTGGTAATTCCATTCATGATAACTATAGGCTTGAACTGAGAACTGACTATAATATCCCAAAAAGCTGGGCACTCGGTCCTCCACTCACTGCGCATAGGTCCTGGCACAGAGAGAAACCTGTGACTGGGTGCGGCAGAGTCTAAATGGCCTTTTCTACCATCGGTCTCCTGCTGTCCACTCTCTCCTGTTCACAGGACCTACGGTGGGCTCCTCACAGCGCAGTACAGCGCAGGGGCCCCTTGTCTAGAGAGCAGCACGACTTGCTGGGCCATCTTCTCCTTTGCTGGCTTGGGGATGATGCCTCTGTGTGAGTGGCACACGTGGCCAGCGACTGAGGCAGCTTCGAGTTGCTGAGGCAACCCCTCGCTGCCAGGACAAATGGGTATCCTCAGCCCTGTAGCTTCAGGGAAGGGAGTGGTACAGCCTCGAGGGAGCTTGGGAGATGAGCTACCCCAGCTGGGTCTGCTGGTGACATGACCACCATCTGGGCCATGCTTGGGCTCCAGACCCCTCCAAACCTTGCCACTCTTAAGGCGCCAGGCTTGGAGTAATGCATATCAGTTACTGTCTCGTCGCTGGGAGGCAATTCCTGACAACCATCAGTTTAAGGGTTAGTTTCCGCTTACAGTTCCGGGTCGTGTCCACCATGGCGGGGCAGGCATGGCGGCAGGAGCTTGAGGGTCCTGGTCACATTCAGTCCACAGTGAGGAAGCAGAGAGGGATGAATGTTGGTCTCAGATAGCTCTCTCTTTTTTTGTGTAGTCCCCAGTTATGAAGTGGTGCCCCCCACAGTGAAGGCAGCCCTTCCCACTTCTATTAGCCTAATCAAGGTAACCCCTCCCAGCGAGCCCAGAGGCTGGCCCGACCGAGGCAGCAATGCCTCGCAGGTCACTTGAGGTTGTCTCAAGTAGCCCATCGATATGAACCATCACCAAATGTCATTGTGCACTAATGGTTACTACAGTCTCTCTTTTTTTTCTGTTCTCATAATAGTACAACCAATTACTTAACATAGTTTTCTAACAGGCAAAGCACTCTGCTGGTCAACAATTAGAATTGAAAACATCTAGTATTGGCTAGAGATAACATAGCCAGGCCAATAAAGGACTATCACATATCCCAATTCCAGGTTCAGCAGCCGCACTGCCGTCTCATGGATACAGGCCTTCTGCAAAAGACCTCACAGCCTGCCAGGGTCCCGCTGGGAACGAATGCTGCAGCCAGAGCAGAAGGCTGCTCTGCAGAGCAAGTACTGTCTTCCCGGCTCCACTTCTCCCTCCTCGGTATCTTATCACCGAGCCTTGGGGAAGTATGTTTCCACTCAGCTCAAGAGCTGCAGGATTAGCTGGGCATGGTGGCGCACGCCTTTAATTCCAGCACTTGGGAGGCAGAGGTAGGAGGGTCGCTGGGAGTTCAAGGCCACCCCGAGACTCCATAGTGAGTTCCAGGTCAGTCTGGGCCAGAGTGATACCCTACCTCGAAAGCCCCACCTCCAAAGAAAAGAGCTGCAGGATATGTCAGCAAAGACTGGCCTTGAACTCCAGGGTGATCATCCTGTTAGCTTCCTGAACACTGGGTTTACAGACAGATATCACCACACTTGGGTTTCAGGCATTTTCACACATGCTGTATGTATCCTGCCACAGAGAGAGTTCAGTGTCGCAGGCAGGCAAGTGGAACTCACCCATGAGATTTATGCTGGACCTGATGGGAAAGGGCACGCAATTTTTCTTCAGGGACATCCATGGACCTCTTCCATGAGGCTCTCGTCAGTGTAGGTGTTGACGGTGTCATGAGATGCAAAGATGCAGCCTGCTGATGGTGGAAACAGAGAGCAGAGTTGTGTGACAGATCACTAGTGGTCAGATTTGGGCAACCAGGTAGTGGGGAAGTGAGGCCAGGGGAAGAGATTGAGTAAAGAAAGGTGGAGAGAGGGCCTATCACAATCTAAAAGGATATAAATAAATCACATGGAAAGCTACTTTTTGGACAATGGAACACTCAGGAGCTGTAGACAGTTACTGGAAAATTTTCAGTATCATGGATGGGATACCTTCCAGTGAGTTGTTGGCCAGGGAGGTCCCTGATGCCCCCCCAAACATTACAGGCCATTGCTGAGGCCCTTGGTTTCCCACCAGGTATAGATAGTACGACCCTATTGCTGAAGACTCCACATACTTGGGCTGCAAGGCCACTGAGAAATCCTGCTGGAACTGAGCTGATAGCCTCCTCCATGTAGACCAGCTGACAGAAAGCTGGAAGAAGCCATTCTGCATGTAGTTCAATGGGAGAGAGAGAAATCACCAGTGAAGATACTCAACAGTGGACTCTGCAAGCTTTATATTTTGTCATCCAGGCCAAATTAGCCAGTAGGTGCAATAGTGGCACGTCTGTCATGGTGGAAACCAGCTCCATGGAAGGAAATACATTCCTGATACTGAAAACCTAAAACAGGAATAGTCATGAGCCGTAGGGGTGTAACGTCTGCTGCTGTCTGGCTAAATGTATATACTATGCTCATCAACTGCCCAGTAAGCACTTCTTTTAATGTTCATACCCATATATTAATGCTACTCTCACTTTTGGTAGAGAATCTTCTCTTTTCAGGTGGCAGTGACTGTGGGATGACTCAGAAGGCATCATGGTTCTGGGAAGAGTTGCAGGAGTGCTCAGCACTGCATTATCTCTATCACACCATCCAAGGCTCAGGGTCCATTGCAGAAGAGCTGGCAGAAAGAATGTAAGAGGCAAAGGGTAGGACTCCTTAGAACATGCTCCTCCAGACACAAAATGGCCAGGATATCCATGACCTTATAGGGCCTGACACTATCTACACAAGACCCTCATAATAGGAGGAAAAGAGCATGACATCAAAATAAAAGAGACTGATTGAGAAGGGGAGGGAATATGATGGAAAATGGAGTTTCAAAAGGGAAAGTAGGTGGGAGGGAGGACATTACCATGGATATTGTTTATAATCATGGAAGCATGGAAGTTGTTAATAAAAAAAAATAAAGAAGAAAAATAAAAATGAAAGCTTATGCTTCAATTTTTCAGATAATAAGAATAACATCATTTTATTACTATTAATACTACTACAGTTATTATTATTGTTTTGAGGCAGCTCACTCTAGCCCAGTCTGACTTGGAACTCACTCTGTAGTTCCCGGCTGGGCTTGAACTCCAGGGTGATGAGTCTAAGTCAATTTGCAGAGTACTGCGGTTAAAGACATGCACCACAGCACCTGGCTTTCAGATACTTTCAGGTACTGAAAAATTTCATTTGGGGATTTAAACCAGTTGGAGAAAGTTTTCCATCACTAACCATAGAGAGACCACTGATATGCCCATACCAGGATCAGCTGCCACTCTAGGTAATCCTCATTGTCCACAAGAGACACCCTTGACAGAAGGACTTTTAATAGATTTTTGCATGTGTGTGTGGTGTGTGTGTGCATGTATCTATGAATGTTCTTATATGTGTGAGTGCATGTGTGCATGGGTGCATGTGCATGCATGTGTGAACGTCAGAGTTGCATGTCAGATGTCTTCCTCAATTGTTCTCTATTTTACTTTTATCTTTATTTTAATTTTTTCTCCTTTTTCTTAAAGAGAGAGTGGATGGGCACACCAGGGCTTCCAGCAGCTACAAACAAACTCCAAACATATGTGCCACTTTGTGCATCTGCCTTTACACGGGTACTGGGGAATTGAACCTGGTCCTTAGGTTTTCAGAAAAGCACCTTAACTGATGAGCCATCTTTCCAGCCAATTTATTTTAATATTTTAAAAATATTTTATTGACTTATTTGAGTGAGTAAGGGAGAGAGAGAGAGAGAGAGAGAGAGAAAGAGAGAGAGAAAGAGAGAGTGAGAATGGGCACGCCTCGTGTCTTCCAGCCACTGCAAACGAACTCCAGACGCAAGCACAACCTTGTGTATCTGGCTTATGTGGGTCCTGGGGAATTAAACCTGGGTCTTTGGGCTTTGCAGAAAAGTGCCTTAACCACTAACCAGCCTGTCATCTTACTTTTTGAGATAGGGTCTTCTCGTTGAACCTAGGGCTCAATGACAGAGCAAGACAAGCAAACAAGTACTTCTCCACTTCCCCAGAGCTGGGTCTACAGGCATGTGTTGTTACTTGAGGGCTAACGGTCTGAACCCAGGTTCTCATACTTACGTGGCAAGCACTTTTACCCACAGTGCCGTCTTCCCAGTCTTCTCTCCAGTCTTTTAGTTGACTTTTTGCCCTGCCGGTTTTGTCAGATGTTTTACAGCTAGCCAACAGAACTCACGGCAATAGCATTCACCATGCATTGAGGCCCAGCTTTTAACAACTAATCATCATGAGTTCTTGGAAACAGTCTCACTAAAGCCTTGGGTAAAAAATGGTGACAATGACAGCTAGCCTTGGTTGGCCATTTGGTACTATCAGGTTCACATTACTGGCATAAATCTTCCAGCCAAGAGCATCTTGTGGGGGAAAAATGTTTATTTTGGCTTATGGATAGAATAGATGTAACTGTTCCCATCAGGCCGAGAAGAAAACAGAATGTCACAGTACCAAATGGACTTGCCTAGCATTGAAAGTAACAACATTTTGTGCTGATCTGGCCCTGACTCCATTTTGTGATTGAATGGGCCTCTGTCAGTCACTGATCCCCGCCACCCCCCAAGGTATCCATGTTCCCATGGGCAGCACATTCAGCTCTTTCCATGACCCTGACCATGGCCCAGATAACTCCAGGATGCGGAACCAAAATAACTGCAGATGTATGATCAAAATAACTGTTGTTCCAAGGTTGCTCTAACCTTCATCTGGCAGTGATGTCATCATGGGTTTTGTGCTTTTTGCCTGTAAAACTCTGTAAGCCCAACCTTCTTCACCAAGAGTTCTTTCTGCTGTGAACCCCACCCAGTTGTCGGCTTGATAAAAAGGCTTCTCAGTTGGCTTAGGAAGCATGGTGCTCTGTAATTCTCTCACGTGGACTGTAACAGCACGACAAATGATGGAACAAAGTCATGAATTCAGAGCCAGACTTGATTGCCAACGTGAGAGTGAGGTGGGGGGTGAGGGGGTTCACCCGGATTCTCGTAAGGCCATGGCAAGAAGAGAGAGTGTGAGCTCTGTGTCCATACTCACTGGCACCTGAGTCTGGATCTGTCCACAGCTGGACCATCTTGGGTAGATACCACCGTGAACCTCAGTTTGCTGTTTTGTGTTTTGCATGCACGCGTGTTTCCTTGTTCATATGTGTGCAGGACTATCTGAACAGGTATACTTGCATGTGTGTGCAGGTGTGTAGGAGGCTAAAGGTCAACATCAGGGTATCTTAATTGCCAGCCATATTATGCTTTGAGGCAGGATCTTTCAGTGAGCCTAGAGTTCACACACTGGTCTAGACTAGCCATTGAGCACAGAGAATCCTCCGGTCTCCATCTCCCCAGTGCTGAGGGGACCAGTGTACACCACCATGTTCAGAATTTTATGTGGGTGGTGAGGATCTGCACACGGTTACTCATGCTTGTATGAGTTACCCACGGATCCATGTCTCCTGTCCTCAGTTTCCCCTTTTGGATGCACAGAGGTGCTAATACTCAGCCCACAGCATTGTAGTTGGAATTAGGAGTAGTCCAGGTCGAGTGTGACTGACAGGATGCCAAGGGCAGGGAATGTACTTGAAGCTTTAAGATAAGGGAAGAGTCATTTTCCACTGAGGAAAGAGGCACAGCCCTGCCCCCTCTGCTCATTAGTGGCCCTGAAGAAACCTGCCTTGGCCATTCCTCTCCTCCTCCTCCTCCACTGTGCCAAAATGTCCTTTCTGAGCCTGGAGCCCAGATAATCCCTGAATAACTGGGAGCCCTGTCTGTGTTCCTCCAGGATTAGGTTGGGAGTGGACTGGTCAGTAAACACTGTGAGCTTTGGGTCCTTAGCCAGGCTTTTAACCTCAGTCCCCTCCCTGGGCATAGAGATTTGGGCATCTTTCACCTGCATCCAGTGAAGCTTCAGTGAATTTATTTTTTTCCTTGGCATACTCAGTACTAAAAGCTATTTTATTTTCTGTCAGCCCCTGTCAGCAGAAGCCAGAGCCACGAGGAGTAGGGTTGACATGTACCAGGGCCCGCGCAGAGATAAGAGCTTCGCGTCCTGTGTCGTGTTCTTCCCACCCAGCCAAGCTTGGAGAGCTTGTCATGGGCTGTGCATTCATTCCTCCATTCATTTCTTCATTTCCTCATGCTATATAAGCAAACATAAGCTAGTAGGATTATTGCCCAGTTGGTACCCTCTCCAACATGTCTGTAGACTTCTACCTAAAGAGGTGTATTATAATCAGCCACACCAGCTCAGTCAACTGCACCACACTCTGTCTTCAGAGTGTCTTTCTGTGGTCTTTTCCTGGCAGGGCACCAGTGGAGGCTTGCCCCTCGTGCACTCTCGGAACATGTTTTGTGGATGGGCTTGGCTACATCCCTGCTGCGGAGGCCACACAGGTGAGCCCGGCCAACCAGAGCAGCGCATCTTTCTAGGTGCAAACGATGTCTTGCCTGTGGGCATGTAAGCTGGTTCAAAATAAGCAGAAAACAGGATTCACGTTGGAGGGAGTTGATAGGAGTGCATTTTCTTCAGCGTGGCTGCCAGCCGAAGGCTGAGGGTGTGAGCAGCTAGCTTGTCACTGAGAGGGAAAAATTTGGTCTGAGAATGGAGAAAACTTAGAAGACAGAATCATGGTGAGGAAAATGGGACTGAATCCAGCACACAGGGCTTGAGATCTAGGTGAGGCCATGCCTAACTAGCTAGTTTTCTATCTTTCCTCCCTCTCCTTTTCCCTTCCTCTTGTCTTCTTCTCTCCGTTCCTACTTCCTCCCTTTCTTTCCCTGTGCTGCTTAGCCAAGTGAGTTCTACACCACGCACTCTATATTTCCATGTCAATTTGCTCTTCACAGTGATTCCATAGGTCAGAGACTCCGGCCACACTTATGAAGTGTGGTTTGTAGGGTCAGGGAGCTCTGTGGCGGGTGGCACAGCCAGGTGTTGGGGACCCCTGCTCTGTTCACCGTCCTCCACCACGAAAAGTCAAGCGTCAGTTACCCAAGGCCAATAGCATTTTTATAGAAGAACTGAGCCAAGTTCAGCTCATTCCTTTAAAAAATGATCTTAAGTTAGCACGCAAAGTAATGGATTTCACTATGGCATTTTCCATTTTGTACATTTTACTTTGCTGTTATTTATCCCCCTCCATCACTTTTCTCCACCATTTTCTCTCTTTCTGATTCTCTTCCTCCCACAAATATTCTTCTTTCTGGTTTCATGTCATATGAAGTCCACTATTCTCCTTTTTCCTCCCTTCCCCCTCTCTTAAGATTTCATCTTCCCCTTTCATTCCCCCTTTCTGTTTTCATGACACACACACACACACACACACACACACACACACACACACACACACTTTTAATCTATACTCTGAATATGAGAGGTCAGGGAGGAAATGTAATATTTTTCTTTCCAAATTTGGCATGTTTCACTTAATGTAATGATCTCCAGTTATATCAATTTCCCTCCAAATATGATTTCATTTTTTCTTTATGGCTTAATAAAATCCATTCCATTGTGTGTGTAGCACATTTTCTTTATTCATGCAGTGTTGATGGGCATCTAGGCTGGGTGTATCTCCTGGCTATTTTGAATTACACAAGTATAAACATGAACGTGATCTGCTGACTTAAGAGGTTTTGGTTATGTACCTACAGCTGGGTCATATGATAGTTCTGTTTTCAGCTTTTTAAAGAATTTTCACACATGATTTTCCTACCAGTAGTGTAGAAAGGTTCCTCTTCCTCCACATCCTCATTTATTGTTTTCTTGATAGCCATTTTACCTGTGATGAGATAGCGTATCAAAGAAGCCTTAATTTATATTTCACTGACAGCTAAGGATATTGAACATTTTTTTTCAAACATTTATTGGTCATTGTGTCTCTTATTTCAAGAACTGTCTGTTCAGTTCATTAGCCCACTTATTGATTGGCAGTTTTGCTTTCTTGGTGCTTTCTTTTTGCAAGTCTTTCTACACTGTTGTTACTAATGCCCTGTTTGATAGACAGTTACACTGTCAAAGACATCTTTATATTCTGTAGCTTTCTTTACTCTGGTGACTGTTTCCTTTGCTGGGCAGAACTTTATGTAATCCTGTTAATCCATTCTTGGGATTATTTCTATGCTATGATAATCCTTTTCAGAAAGCTCTTGCCTATGTCTATAAGCTTTTATTGTTGTTGTTTTCAAGGTAGGGTCTCACTCTAGCCCAGACTGACCCGAAATTCACTATGTAGTCTCAAGGTGGCCTCAAACTCATGATGATCCTCCTACCTCTACCTCCCGAGTGCTGGGATTAAAGGTGTGCGCCACCACACCTCACCTTCACTCATATATCTTGAAGTGGTTTTATTTATGTTTTCTTCTAGTAGTTTTCAAATTTCAGTTATTTAATCTATTTTAAATTGACATGAAGGGTGAGGGATATAAATCTAGACTTAGTCTCTGCAGGTAGATGTTAGTTTCTAGAACCATTTGTAAGAGGTTGTCTTTTTTTAAAAAAATGACTTTTATTTAACTTATTCATTTTAGAAAGACAGAGGGAGAGGCAGGTAGAGAGAGAGTGGGAAAGAGGGAGGGAGGGGGCATATCAGGGCCTCCAGCCACTGAAAATGAACTCCAGACACATGTTCCACCTTGTGCATGTGGCTTACATGGGTTCTGGGGAATCAAACCTGGGTCCTTAGGCTTCCCAGGCAAGTGCCTTAACCATGAAGCCATTTCCTCAGTCAGAGGTTGTCTTTTATCAAATGTATGTTTTTTTTTTTTAAAAAATTTATTTATTCATTTGAGAGAGAGAGAGAGAGAGAGAGAGAGAGAGAGAGAGAGAGAGGGAGAATGGGCACGCCAGGGCCTCCAGCCACTGCAAAGAACTCCAGACATGTGCACCCCCTTGTGCATCTGGCTAACGTGGGTCCTGGGGAACCGAGCCACGAACCGGGGTCTTTAGGCTTCACAGGCAAGCGCTTAACTGCTAAGCCATCTCTCCAGCCCTCAGATTTTTTTTTTTGACCCCTGTGTTCAAATTAGATAGCTTTAATTTTGTGAGTTTACTTATGAGTTCTTTGTTCCAGTTCACTGGTCCAAATGACTGTTTTTGTCACCATGATAGAATTTTTTTAATGTCTCTAGAGTAATTTGAAATCAGTTGTTATGATGCTGCTAGCGTTACTTTTTCTGCTTAAGATTGCTTTGGCTCTTTGAGGTCTTTTGTACTTTTATATGAGTTGTAGGATTGTTTTTTCTAGTTCTATGAAAAATGTTATTGAACCTTTGATGGGAATTTTGTTGAAGCAATAGATCTCTTTCAGCAATATAGGCATTTTTACAATGCTGACTCTGTGACCCAATGAGCATGGGAGGTCTTTCCACATTCCAGTGCCTTCTTCCACATCTTTCCTCAGTCTCTTAATGTTTTATTTGTGGAGGTTTACACCTTCTTGGATAAATTCATTCCTAGGAATTTTTTTTGTTACTTTTGAAACTAATGTTCATGGAAGTTTTCCTGCTTTCTTTTTCATTATGAGATGATATCAAGGGTTGATTCCTGGGTGTTGTATTCACACCCTGCTGCTTTGCTAAAGAAATTTGTTCGTTCTAACGGTTTTCTGGTGGAGTTGTTAGTCTTTGAAGTCCAGATCAGGCTGTCTCATTCTTTGGCATGTTCCTCTCCTATTTGTACCTCTTCCATTGCTTTCCCCTGGCTTCTTGTTCTAGCTTGTCCTCCCGGAGACTGCTAATGGTCTAGTTGGAGAGGTGTCTCCCAGTTGAATTAGGAGTGGGAGAAGCCGTCACGACACTGAGATGACCCGAGGTGGAGGGCCTGTTTTTGTATTTTTGAGTCCCTAAGCATGCCTTGCTGGAGGGCTGTAGCTGTGGAACGTCGAATAGCCTGCTGCAGCTCCAGAGTTCTCACACTACGGTGGCTACACAGGTGGACCGGCCCGCTGAGCTCAGACTCAGACTCGGGGCGTACTTGATGAGTGCTGTGCCAGGCCACCGAGGGTGGGGCTGCCTTTCCCTATGCACCCCACTACTTTAGCAGTACCTGCACTTTTTTTTTTTTTTTTTTGCTTATTACTATCTAGTCCACAGCTCTCCACAGTGGTCTTCTGGGGCTCTGCCTCCTCATCCTGGGGATGAGGTAAGTTAAATTCAGGCTCCCTATCTTGTAGTATATTCCTCTGTTTTCAGGTCTCCAGAATAGATCAGCTTTAAATAACAGATTTCCTATAAGATTGGTGCTTGGTCCCTGCTTTCTGACACACACGGATGACATGGAATTCCTCTCTGCTCTTAGAACCTTCTTTCTAGGAGCTTTGCTTGATAAGGAGGAGGAGCATTACCCAGTATAGACGTATGGCTGTGGTACCCAGCAGAGCCCAGGTTCTCCAGGGCTGCATACTGGGGGCTTAGAATAGTCAGCTGTGTTTCTTTAAGGCATTGGTTCTCAGAGTTGGCGTGGTGACTTCACTCTCCTGGAGGACATTTGGCAATGTCTGGAGAAACTTTGTGATACTTAGATAGTGTCACCACGGCATCTGGTGAGTGGAGCCCAGGGATCCTACTAAATATTCTATAATAGAAAGAACAGCGTTGACTAACAAAGAATCCTCTGGTTCTAAATATCAGCAGTTCTCAGTTTGATTGAGTAACCTTTTAAAGCAGAAAGCCTGAGTTTGAGAATTAGAAATTAAAAGGTTAACAAAGCAAATGGATAAAAGGTGCCTAGAGTGTTTCAGGAAGAGAGAACCCAGTACGCAAAGGCCCCGCTGAGGAGGTTGAGGTAAGCCAGGGTGGTAGGACTGGCAAGGGTAGTATATGCTAGTGACTCTGGAGGGACGGCTCACACCCAGGATGCTCCTGATGCAGCTGTGGGCGTGGCCATGGCTCTAGAATTCCCTTGATGTACACCACGGATAGTTCATAGCGGTGATATGATAGGAGTCTCATCCCCTGAGAGTCAAGCACAGGGGAAGCACGAGAATGTGAAAAGGCCAGTTAAGAGCTGTGTGGAGTTGGAAGATGATGCTTGCTTGGTCCGTCATAGCCCGAGTAGACATGCAGATGAAGGATTTTACAAGTCCTGTGATAGAGACGATGCAGGCTCGGTGGTGGATTGAGCCTAGGGAGTTGGTATAAGATGAAGAGATACCACATATGGTACTGTGGCTCTGATGTAAAATGGGGCGGGGTGTAGACAGTGTTAGCATTAGCTGCAATGGGAAAGACAAGGTTTGCTCCTGGAGAATATCAGTGAAATTGTTGGCCTTTTTTAAAAATAATATTTTTATTTTTATTTTTTTATTTATTTGATAGAGAAAGAGTGAGAGAGAGAGAGAGAATGAGCACGCCAGGGCCTTCAGCCACTGCAAACGATCTCCAGATGAGTGTGTTCCCTGGCTAATGTGGGTTCTGGGGAATCGAACCAGGATCCTTTGGCTTTGCAGGCTAATGCCTTAACTGCTAAGCCATCCCTCCAGCCCAAATTGTTGGCCTTTTTTTTGAGTTGATGTGCTGTTGTGGTTTTCATGATGTCTCCACAAATTCTTTGCTCTTGCTCCCTTAACACGTGGAGGTTAAAATCTTCTCCTTCCATTGTGTGATAGACTTAACTCCTGGTGTGTGAGGAGAGTGGTGGGGTGTTCACATGAGGTTAGACGGAACAGTGAGTGACTGGCTTCCACCTTGCTCTGCCTCTTGAGTCACAGAATCAGCGGTGCAGTCATTAGGTGTCCCAGGAGAGAAGAAAAGCCAGCTGGCAATAAGTCATGATGTGTCAGTAGCCCATGAAGAGGCCCCAGTGGTGCAGAACTAATGCCTGCCAGCAACATGCCATTAGGACTAGGATGTCCCCAGTCAGGCCTGGAGATGATTGTGGAATGAATCCCTAGGTCACAGTTTAAGCACAATCTTAAGAGGTACCTCGAACCAGAACCACCAGCTAATCCACTCTTGGATTCTTGACTCATGGAAATTATGACATAATCAATCTTGTCTTACACCTCTAAGAATGGATAATTTGTTACACATAGATTAAAACCAAGTGCAGATGTCTTTTGAAGCAGTCCACTCAGTAAGGCTGCCAAGGCTATCTCAGAATCAGACTGACATCCACAAAATCTCTCCTGATATCCTCATAGATATGACCATGAGACAGGGGATGCGTAAGAGTCACTCAGCAACCAAGTTGTAGAAAATTCATCTCAAAGTGGATTCATGTCAAAGAGAAAGGGCTTGGTTCTCAGTCCTGTGCCATTCAACACGGATTTGAAATTCTTGGGTAGTGAAATGAAGGGCAGACTGGGAACTGAGAAATGGTTCTGCTAAGAATAAGAACTGTTTGGCTACCTAACTCCTATAATGAACTGGAAAAATTGAATGGAAATTTCAATGGTACAAGACAAATTCATTGACATTGTCTTATTTAACCTTTAAAAAAGTACATTCTTGGTTGGAGAGAGAGCTTAGCAGTTAAGACACTCACCTGCAAAGCTTAAGGACCCAGGTTCAATTCCCCAGGACTGACATAAGCCAGATGCACAAGGTGGCACATGTATCTGGAGTCCATTTGCGGTGGCTGGAGGGCCTGGCACACCCATTCTCTCTCTTACACACACAAATAAATAATAAATAAATAAAAATGCTTCTAAGTATATTATTGTAGATAATGTATCTATTATTGTGGATGGCGCTGATGAGATTAGTCACCTGTGTAAAGTCGTATACACAGCATGCGGGGCTACAGCTTGCACCCATGTCCATTGGCTCTGAGCACGCCTTTTGTTTTTCACACGACACAGCTCCCTAAAGGCAGAATCAGAGCTGTGAGCTGTTAAGAATGTAGAAGAAGGGCTGGAGAGATGGCTTAGTGGTTAAGCGCTTGCCTGTGAAGCCTAAGGACTCCGGTTCGAGGCTCGGTTCCCCAGGTCCCATGTTAGCCAGATGCACAAGGGGGCGCACACATCTGGAGTTCATTTGCAGAGGGTGGAAGCCCTGGCATGCCCATTCTCTCTCTCTCCCTCTATCTGTCTTTCTCTCTGTGTCTGTCGCTCTCAAATAAATAAATAAATAAATAAATAAATAAATAAATAAATAAATAAATAAATTTTATTAAAAAAAAAGAATGTAGAAGAAAATGCATGAGAAGAATTCATTTTATTTCGTTAAAGTGGCTGACCCCAAGGACAGCTGCCCAACATGGCCGTGGCTAGGTCTTGGTGACCTTTTAACTTAATCATAATGAAATGCAATTAAAAAATCAGCTCCTGGACTGGACAAGTCAGTAAAGTGCTTTTTAAAGCAAGAGGAACTGAGCTGGTCTCCAGAACTCAAGCAAAAAACAAAACAAAACAAAACAAAACAAAAAACAAAAAGAAAGAAAGAAAAAAGAAAGAAAGAAAAAAGCCAGATTTGTTGGCATGTAACTTTTTAAAAGCTTTTTTTTTTATTGCCAACTTCCATAATTATAGACAACAAATCATGATAATTCCCAGCTTCCCCTCCCCTACTTTCCCCTTCACAAATCCACTCTCCATCATATCCCCTCCCTCTCTCCCTCTCTCCCTCTCTCCATTAGTCTTTCTTAAAGAACATTATTTATTTATTTGAAAGAGAGAAGGGAGAGAGAGAAGAGAGAGAGAGAGACACAGAGAGAGTATACCAGGGCCTTCAGCTGCTGCAAATTTTGCATCTGCCTTACATGGGTACTGGAGAATTGAACCCGGGTCCTTAAGCTTCACAGGCAAGAGCTTTTAACCGCTAAGCCATCTCTTCAGATCTCTTTTTTATTTTGATGTCATCATCTTTTCCTATTATGAGGGTCTTGTGATGGTAGAAGGGTTCCTCTTTTTCCCCATCCTCATTAGCATTTATTGTCATTTGTTTTATTGATGGTAGCCATTCTGACAGGAGTGAAATGGAATCTCAAAGTAGTTTTACTTTGCATTTCCCTGATGGCTAGGGGTGTAGAACATTTTTTTTTCAGATGCTTATATGCTATCTGTATCTCTTCTTTTGAGAACTCTCTATTTAGTTACATAGCCCATGTTTTAATTGGGTTGTTTGATTTCTTATTTAATTATCTGAGTTCTTTGTACAGCCTAGATATTAATCCTATGTCAGGTGTATAGCTGGCGAGGATTTTCTCCCATTCTGTAGGTTGCCTCTTTGCTCTATTCAAAGTGTCCTTTGGTATACAAAAGCTTTTTAATTTCACAAGATCCTACTGGTTGATTAGCGGTTTTATTTCATGAGCCACTGGGGTTAAATTCAGAAAGTTGTTGCCTATTACAATAGGTTCAGTGGTTTCCCTTTCTTTTTCCTCTAGCAGTTTCAGAGTTTCAGGTCTGATATTAAGGTCTTTGATCCATTGGACTTGATTCATGTACATGGAGAGAGATAAGAATCTATTTTCATCCTTCTACCTATCTAGATCAAGTTTACCCAGCACCATTTGTTAAAGAGGCTGACTTTTCACCAATTAATATTTTTGGCATTTTTGTCAAAACTCAGATGGCTATAGCTGCCTGGATTTACATCTGGGTCCTCCATTCTGTTCCATTGATCTACATGTCTGTCTTTGTGCCAGTACCATGCTGTTTTTCTTACTATAGCTTTCTAATATAGCTTAAAAACGGGTATGGTGATACTGCCAGACTTATTTTTGTTGCTCAAAATTGTTTGGGCTATTTGAGGTTTTTTTTGCACTTCCAAATGAATTTTAGGATTTTTTTTTTCTATTTCCATGAAGAATGCCATTGGAATTTTAATGGGGATTGTATTAAATGTGTAGATTGCATTTGGTAAGATTGACATTTTCATAATATTGGTTCTTCCAGTCAAAGAACATAGCATGTCTTTCCATCTCCTAGTGTTTTCTGCAATTTATTTCTTGAGTGTTTTTAAATTTTCATTATAGAGTGTCCTCACTCCCTTGGTTAGGTTTATTCCAAGCTACTTTTTTTTTTTTTTGTTGAGGCAATTGTGAATGGGAGAGATTCCCTGATTTTATCCTCCATGTGTTTATTATTAGTATAAAGGAAAGCTACTGGTTTCTGTGTATTTACTTTTTTTTATCTTTCTACATTGCTCAAAGTGTTTATCAGATCTAACAGGTTGTTGGTTGTCTTTAGGGTCCTCTCTGTATAGAATTACATCATATGAAAATAATAATTTGATATCTTCCTTTCCAATTTGTATTCCTTTTATGTGTGTCTCTTGCCTTATTGCTATGGCTAAGACTTCCAGTACTACATTAAATAAAAGTGGAGCTGGGCGTGGTGGCACACGCCTTTAATCCCAGCAGTAGGGAGGCAGAGGTAAGAGGATTGTTGTGATTTCAAGGCCACCCTGAGACTACATAGTGAATTCCAGGTCAGCCTGAGCTAGAGTGAGACCCTACCTAGAAAAACCAATAAATAAATAAATAAGTAAAAAAATAAAATAAAAATAAAGTGGGGTTAGTGGACACCCTTGTCTTGTTCCTGATTTCAGTGGAAAAGCTCCAAGTTTTTTTCCCATTTATTATTATGTTAGTTGTAGGTGTGCCATAAATAGCCTTTATTATGTTAAGATATGTCCCTTTAATTCCCAGTTTCTTTAGACTTTTACCATGAAGGGATGTTGGATTTTGTCAAATGCCTTTTCTGCAACTATTGAGATAATCATGTGATTTTTGTCCTTCAGTCCACTTATATAGTGTATTACATTTATCAGTTTGCATATGTTGAACCATCCCTGCATCTCTGGAATAAAGCCTACTTGGTCAGGGTTAATATATTCTGTTTGCCAATATTTTGTTGAGAATTTTTCTTCTATGTTCATGGAGGAGATTGGTCTGTAGTTTTCTTTTTTTTGTTCTATTTTTGTTTGATTTTTATTTTGTTTGGCACCAGGGTGATGCTTGCTTTATAGGAGTTTGGTAGTATTTCTTCCTTTTCTATTTTATGGAAAAGTTTGAGAAGTATTGGTGTTAGTTCTTCCATGAAGGTATGGTAAAATTCACCAGTGAATCCATCTGGGCCTGGATTATTTTTAGTTGGGAGTTTTTGTTGTTGTTATTTGTTTGTTTTTTTGAGGTAGGGTCTTACTCTAGCTCAGGGTCACCTGGAATTCACTATATAGTCTGAGGCTGACCTCGAACTCACAGTGATCCTCCTAGGTCTGCCTCCCAAGTGCTGGGATTAAAGGTGTTTGCCACCATACTCGACTAGGGAGTTTTTCTTTTCTTTTCTTTGCTTTCTTTCTTTTTTTTTTTTTTCAAGGTAGGGTCTCACTCTGGTCCAGGCTGACTTGGAATTAACTCTGTCATCTCAGGGTGGCCTTGAACTCATGGCAATCCTCCTACCTCTGCCTTCTGAGTGCTGGGATTAAAGGCGTGCGCCACTACGCCCTGCTTGAGTTTTTTCTTTTTAATAAATGCTTTTATCTCTTTACTTGCTACAGATCTAGTTAAGTGGAGTGCATGTAATTATAGTGTGTCCCTATGATTTTTTTGAACTTCTCTGGTATCTGTTATGATGGTGCCTTTTTTCATCTCTGTTTTTATTAATTTGTGTCTCTTCTCTCTTTCTTTTAGTCACATTTGCTAAAGGTTTATCAGTTTTATTCATCCTTCCAAAGAACCAACTCTTTGTTTCATTGATTCTTCATGAAGGTTTTTTTAAAATTTATATTTCACTAATTTCTGCCCTAATCTTTATTATTTCTGCCCATCTACTGATTTTTTGTTTGTCTTGTTCTTCTTTTTCCAGAATCTTAAGGTGAAGCATTAAAATGTTTACTTGAAATCTTTCTTCTTTTTTTTTATTTTTTTGGTTTTTTGAGGTAGGGTCTCACTCTAGCCCAGGCTGACCTGGAATTCACTATGGCTTGCAATCTTTCTAATTTCTTATTATAGGCACTTAAAGCTATAAACTTCCCTCTTATAACTGCCTTCATGGTGTCCCAATGGCTTTGGTATATTGTGTTCTCATTATCATTTGATTCTATGGATTCTATGGATTTTTTCATCTCCTTTTTGATTTACTCAATGACCTATTCATCATTCAGTAGTGCACTGTTTAGTCTCCATGATTGTGTATGCTCTGTAGTTTTTCTTATTGCTGATTTGTAGTTTAATCCCATTGTAATCAGAGTGAGTATAACAAATTATTTTAGATTCCCTGTATTTGTTTAGATTTGCTTATGGTCTATTTTAGAGAATGCTCTATGTGCTGCTGAGAAGAATGTATATTCTTCAGCATTTGGATGGAATGTTCTGTAGATATCTGTTAGGTCCATGTGTTCTATGCCATCATTTAATCCAGATGTCTCTCTGTTTATATTTTTAGCAGGATGACCTGACAATTGATGAAAGTGGGGTATTAAAGTCACCAACTACAAATGTGCTTGGTGTTACCTGTGACCTAAGACTAATTGTGTTTGATAAAATTGGGAGCTTGCATGTTTGGTACATATATGTTTAGAATTGTAATGTCTTCCTATTGAATTCTTCCCTTAATCAATAGAAAGTGACCTTCATTACCTTTCCTCACTAATGTTTTTTGAAGTCTGTCCTGTCAAATATTCGAACAGCAACACCTGCTTGTTTCGCAGGCCCATTTGCTTGAAATGCCATTTTCCATCCTATCTCCCTAAGATAGTGTGGTTGATTCAGGTGTCCCCACTTCAGAACTTAGGCGTTCTGAACGCTAGGTCCCCAGCTGTTGTCAATTCAGGAATTAAACCATCCTGGAGGCAGTGTATTGTTGGGGGTGGGCCTATGGGTTTTATAGTCAGCTTCCTCCTGCCAGTGTTTGGCACAATCTCCTGTCACTGTTGTCCACCTGATGTTGACATGGAGGTGATGTCCACCTTCGGCTATTGCCATCATTTTCCTCTGCCATCATGAAGCTTATTCTCTAGTTTGCAAGGCAAAATAAATCTTTTCTTTTTCTTCCCCCACAAGCTCTTCTTGGTTAGGTGTTGCTACAGATAGTGTCTGTCTTTTATGGATAGGTGAGTTTCTTGGAGGTAAAAAAACAGAAGGGGGCTGGAGAGATGGCTTAGCGGTTAAGCGCTTGCCTGTGAAGCCTAAGGACCCCGGTTCGAGGCTCGGTTCCCCAGGTCCCACATTAGCCAGATGCACAAGGGGGCGCACGCGTCTGGAGTTCGTTTGCAGTGGCTGGAAGCCCTGGCGCGCCCATTCTCTCTCTCCCTCTATCTGCCTCTTTCTCTCTCTGTCACTCTCAAATAAATAAATAAATAAATCTTAAAAAAAAAAAACAAAAAAACAGAAGGATCCTGCCTTTTAATCTAATCTGTAAAGTGTTTTTCAGTTGGGCATTAAGGCATTGATGTTAAGAGTTATTATTGAAAGTTATATCTGTATTCTCACCTTCTCGTTTTATAGTGTTTCTTGTTTTTTCTTGCATTATCTGTTATTTGAGTATGGTTCATTTTTTTTCCCTGTTTTCTCCTATGTGTGCTTTCCTTTCTCTTCAGCATGGAGGATCCCTTCATGTATTTTATGTAGAGATGGTTAAGTGGTCATATATTCCTTTTGCCTGATTTTGTTGTGGAATGTCCTTATTGCTCCATCAATTTGAATAAATAGCTTTGCTGGATAAATTAATCCTAGTTGACAGTTGTTGTTTTTCAGAACTTGGAATAAATCATTCTAAGCCCTTCTGGCTTTTAAAGTTTGCATTGAGTAATCTGCTGTTATCTTGATGGGCTTGCCTTTATAAGTGACTTTCTTGTTTTCTTTAACTGCCTTCAATGTATTTTCTTTGGTTTGTATGTTTAGTAGACTAATTATAATATGGTGAGGAGAGGTGCTTTCCAGGTTTTGTCTGTGTGGTGTTCAAAAAGTTTCCTGTACCTGCACTGACATCTCTTTCCCAATTCGGGTGAAATTTTCTTCTGTGTTTTTTTGTTGAAAACACCTACTATTCCCTTAGAATAAAATTATTCTCTTCCTAGTATACCCTGAATTCTTATGTTTGATCTTTTCTTAGTGTTCCAAATATCTTGAAATTCCCTTTTATACCTTTCTATTAGCTTATTTTTTTTTTTCATTTTTGTTGGACTGTATTAGGCCTGCCACCTGGTCTTCTAGTTTAGATATTCTATTGTCTCCTTCATCCATTCTTATTGGTGAGAGTTCTACAGAGTTTTTAATTTGAATTGCTGTGTTTTTCATTTCCAGTATTTCTGATTGGTTTTCCTTCAGTATTTCTTTTTCTCTACTCATGTCTTGTATTGACCTCATTTCATTAAGGTGGTTTCTTTCCTGTGTTCTCCTTAAGGAGTTTGTTTTCTTCTTCGATTTCTTTGAACATAGTTATAATTCTTTTGAAATCAGTCTCACTGGAGGTCATTTCTGATGGATTTATCATTTTTGGTGGAAGTATATTGTCTTTTTGTGTTTCTTGTATTATAATGTAGATATTTTTGCATCTTGGGTTAATTTGATGCTTGGGTTTTCTAACTATCTGCAATATTCTTAGATGTATAAATATTATGTCATATATGTCCAGGGCAGGAGGTTAAGTTGCCAGGTGTGGCTTTTAAATGACTCCTAGAGTAACGGAGAAGTGACCCTAGGTGTTGGGTTTGCCTGCTGTGCAAGTGTTCTAGCAGGGCTGGGTGGACCAAATAAAGCAAATTCTAAAATTCAGCTGAACAATCTACACATTCCATCAAAACTAGCATACAGTGTTTATGTAAGAGTGGGTATTAAGACAAACAGATAATCTAACAAAGTCAATGCCCTTAAGGGTGTGTTCTGCCCTACACCCTTAATCCTGTCAACTGGGACTCTGAGATGTCTGCTCTGTAAAGGGCTCCAGGTCAGCCTGGGGCTGAGTGAGACCCTGCCCCCATGAATGACAAGAAGAAGACAAAGGCACTGTAAAGCAGGAAGCAACGAAGGGCAGCCCCAAAATATAGCTCATTTAAGAATAGCAAAGGGGATCATCAGTCAGATCTAACACATAACCTGCCACTGCAGGCCTATATCCCAGGCTTTTTTGGTGGCTACTGACCTGGTGTAAGTAGACCCTGTTACCTTCTGGGATGGCTTTGGTCGTGCCTGCTTGGGTCCCTCTTATTGTGCTGTGGACTTAGCTATGCTGGCTGGGTAGTTGGGTCTGCTGCTCTGATCACCTGTGCTGGGTATTGTGTGGCTCATCTGTCTTCCCCAGGTCTCCAGTGACTGCTGGCACTGGTGGTTGGGGGTGGGCAGGATGTGGAGGGTGCCTGAAGTTGTACTGGAGTCCCTGTGGTCCTCTTCATGAGTCGCTTAGCTGGTGTTGGTGTCATATTTAGGTTTCTTGATTTTGTGAGGAAGCTGGTGTGAATGGAAAATCCCTACCCCTGGCATCTGCTGTGGCTCAGGCAGAGTGTGGTGGCTGGAGTCATGTGAACGGGGGTCGTTGTTGGATCCACTTCTGCCGGGTTCTGTGGTCTCTCCTACTTCTCTGCTGTGTTCGATAATTTCTTATACAACCTCACTTTTGGTAGAAGAGTGTATTTTGCTGCTTTTCTGCTTATTTCCTCCCTAGGCTGCTTTGATGTGGTTGCTATGTTGCCATCTTACCCGTAAGTTGCTTTTTTCCGGTATGCATTTTTAATCACAGCACTGGGACAACAGAGAAAGAGTGATCCTTGAGGTCTTCCAGTCTGCCAATGTACCTTTCTTGGTGATTTCTAGGCTAGTGAGAGACCCTGTCTCAGAAAGGGTGGATGGTGTCTGAGGGATGAAACCTGAGGTCTTCTTGCATCCACATGCACGCATATGAATGTGTGAACACACACACACACACACACACACACACACACACACACACACACTTCAGTTTCTCAGTTGCACTGGCTCCAATGAAAGGGCTTCGTGGTCACACATGGCCAGCTGCTACTGTCTGAGATGATGTAGGTACGAACACTCCCACATTGCAGTAGGTTTCACTGGGTGGCACTGATGAAGACTGAAATACTGCTCATCATGAAGTGGAGAGAAATTTGGTAGTGTGAAAGGTTATCAGACTTTTCATCATCAGCATCCTCCCTCCTTCTCTCACTCATGTACATACACACTCCCAAGCCCATCCACACCCATGCACCTGAATGGAAAGGAAACTGCTTCTGCTAGTTTCCCTTCTCTGTGCCCCTCAGCACAGGGCTGTCCTACTGCTCTGTTTTCAGATGCCCTGTGCTCCCACAGCTCTGGATAGGAGTAGAAAGGATGACACTTGTAGTGACAGGCACAGAGAGGCTGGTGGTCAGAAGACAAGAATGACAACAGGAAGGGGGGGACGTGGCAGTGGGCTGTGGAAGGAGGTGCTATGAATGACAGGTGCCAATCAGGTCACCAGGCTTTGAACGTGGAGGCATCGTCCTCAAGCCACAGGAACCAGGCATATCAGTGTGCGTGCACTCCTTGATCTGGAAAATGGTTAAACTTTCCAGGGTCTCCCTATCAGTACATCCTGAAATCCACATGACTGGCTCTGAGTGCGGCATTCAACATGCAGTTCAACAATTGATAATTAACCAGCATAAATTATGTTTCTTTTCTTTTCCTCTTGTCTATTTTTTCCTTTTGTGTGTGTGTGTGTGCGTGTGTGTGTGTGTGTGTGTGTGTGTGTGTGACAAAGTCTTACTAAGTAGTCCAGTAGTCCAGGCTGTTTTAGAATTTGTAATCCTCCTGCTTCTGGCTTCAGACTACTGGGATTAAAGGTGTATGCTACACCTGCCTCAATTACAATTATAATTTTTATGACATCTCTTAATTGAACACCAAAGTCAATCCAATTGATAATTAAGATCAATACTCTTAAATTATATTAAGACTTAAGGGTGTCAGTTAAACACTCCATGGCAGTTTAAATATTAAATATGTGCCAAAGCCTTATGTGTTTGTGATTAAGCCTCATCCCAAACTGGTGGAGCTTCTGGGAGGAAGAATCTTGGAAGAGGTGTGTCGCTGGGGGTGGGCCTTGGGATATTGTATACCAGCCCCCTTGCCAATTTTAGGGAGCTCACTACTTAAAATAATATTTTTAAGGGCTGGGGAGATGGCTTAGCAGTTAAGGCCCTTGCCTGCAAAGCCAAAAGACCCAGGTTCGATTCCCCAGGACCCTTATAAGTCAGATACACAAAGTGTCATATGTATTTGGAGTTCATTTGAAGTAGCTTAAGGCCTTGGTATGCCTGCTTTTTCTCTCTCTCTTTCCCCATCTGCTTCTTTCTATCTCTCTCAAATAAATAAAAATATTTTATTTATTTATTTGGAGAGAGGGATAGAAAGAGAGATAGAGATAGAGAGAGGCAGATAGAGAAATAATGGACATGTCAGGGCCTCTAGCCACTGCAAATAAACTCTAGACACAAGTGCCACCTACTGTGTCTGGCTTTATGTAAGTCTTAAGGAATTGAACCTGAGTCCTTTGACTTTGCAGGCAAGTGCCTTAACCACTAAGCCATCTCTCCAGCCCCAGGAGCTCATTGTTGTTGCTTCCTCCCAGCTCATGTGACAGAATGTGAGGCCCAATATGTCTGCCTTGCCATGCTTTTACAGCCATAATGAAACTTCACCTCATAACTATAGGCCAAAATAAACCCTTTCCTTCTATAAATTTGGTAGTGTGAAAGGTTATCAGACTTTTCATCATCAGCATCCTCCCTCCTTCTCTCACACACGTACATACACACTCCCAAGCCCATCCACACCCATGCTGCTTCTGGGCCAGTGTTTTTTCCCAGAAAAGAGAAGGTAACTGCTATATGCTTTCAAACTTGTCTTCCTATTCAAGGAATCTTCAGAGAAACAAGTTCAGAATCCTAAGCAGAAAACTACTTACTACTTTATTTTCTGTCTTGAAACTACTCAGAGCTGAAGAGCACAGCTTCTCCTCATCACTCTTCCCTGTGGAGCAGCAGAATGTCAGGGAAGTCACAGCGGCAGCCAGGGGAAGAGCCATAGTGCTCCCTGGGCTGTGAGCTCACACCAGAGGAGGAGCCTGGCTTAGAATCTTTCTTGTAAGACTTTTGAGCATCCTCATACACTTGACAAAGAAGGAAACTGAGGCATGCACACATTATCAACTTGATGGGATTTGAAATCACTTAAGATATAAATCCCCCTTCCTTTCTTCCACTTGGCTGCCAGAGCTGCTTGCTGCCTTCCAGTATGGACTGAAGACTGGAATCAACTGAAGGCCCCCATGGATTGACGACCAGCGGCTTCTCAGGAAGCCTCCAGGCCTTCAGTGCCAGACTGGGACTGCTGAGGCATCTGGCCATGTGGACTGAGCAGCTACTGGGTTCCTTGATTCATGGGCCTGCAACTGCCATTGGACTACTGTAAGCTCATCCAATAAATTCCCTTTGTAACATAAAAAAAAAAAAGATATAAATCCCTGGGTATGTCTGTAAGGGTGTAACTGAGGTTGGAAGACCTAACCTGAATGTAGGCAGCTCAATCATCCCATGGACTGGTCTCAAAGACTAAACAAAAAGAAAAAAAAACAGTGAGTTGAGCACCAGCATTCCTCTCTGTTTCCTGACTGGGAATGCTATTGACCAGCCACCTCACCTGGCGCCGTGGCCTTTCCACCATGATGAACTTCACCCTCAAACTGTAAGCTCAAATAAACCCTTCTGCCTTTTTATTGGTTATAGCAATATGAAAAGGAGGCTCTCATACACAGGAACTGACTGCTCTGGCATGATGCCAAGAGTCAGGGCCTCCTTGACTTTGTTCTGTTGGTCACAAAGGTCGGATTCAAACTGTGGCTATATTACTTACAATCCTCACCCTGGTCCAGGATGTGCCTCTACCCTAAGCCTCTGACTTCATGATTCCCACAAAGCCTACATTTTCTATATGAACCTTTGCTGGGTATTCATTCCTTAAAACACCCACGAGGCATTGAGGTCATTCACCAATCAGCTGAGACACTCCTGGCTGGGGCCTTGTGTCCTCCAATAGCTTGGGCAGGTTTGAAAGGGCATTTCCAGGAAGGATTGACGGGGGGAGAAGACCCTGTCACCACAGTGGGAGGCTCCTTCCAGCATCACCAACATAAAGAGATCTCAGGGGAAGCAGTGCCACCTTGCTGACCCCCTGTGCTCCCTGCGGCCTCCATCCTCCAGTGACTCAGAACCCAACTTCTTTTGCCTTTCAGTGTGTTCTGAAGAACCCCCAGGCCTTCAGGATCAGACTGGGGCTGCTGAAGCGTTGTGGATTCAGCGTCTCTCAGCTCTCTGGTGCACTCCAGTCTGGGAACAGCCATTGTTGGATGGCCCAGCCCATATCATGTAAACCAATCTAATAAATCTCCTCTTTCCCAATATATATGTTCTATTGGCTTGTTCCTTTAGCATACTTTAACATCTCTTGCTCTCCCTGTACACTTCTTGTTTTCATTCTTGTCAGGACTGTTTGTTTGGCTGAATACCATCCATCAGCAGTGAGGGCTACAGAAGGGAACACGGGACAGGTCCGTCAGGGCCTCCAGGCCCTGGAGCCACGCTGTCATGGAGACCGCACCAGCTGTTTGCTTGTGCGCTCACCTGCTGGCCCCAAGCTTGGATTTGTGCAAAGAACCCAAATTGTAAACAGAACGAAGCATCACACATGCCTTTGGGACACACACTTCAAATCAGAATGTCTAGTAAGTTGTCCAAATATTTGGTCAAGAACCCATCTCTATCTTTTGATGTGGGAGAAGTCAAAGATCACAGCTACTAAATGATGCTACTCTTAACTATCCAAACCTTAGCACTGTACTGAGATCCAGGAGGGCAGAGACAAATGCGCAGCCCCCCTCTGGGCTCGACCCCCTCAGGATTCTTCGGAGCTGATAGCCATCACTGTAAGAGTGGAGGGCTCGGTCATCAGGGACGGCAATGTCTGAGGTGAAGGGATGGGAGGGAAGGGCATGGTTGTGGTGGCGGGCGGAGTGTTTGAAGTTGTGTCAACAACTCTCTGGGGAACTTTAAAGGATGTACTCACTCTCTAGGCTTTGGTTTCTTCCCCTATAAAGCGGTAGATTCCCCCTGGAATAGTAAATTTAGCCTAAAAGCCATTTGAAAATCAAAGAAGACAACATGTGTAATTGCTCTTGGCAGCACATATACTTGAAGAGACATCATCCCTTTCTCTAAAATCCTGTCCCCTCTGGCCGCAACTCCTAGTGTCCTGCCCTTTGGCTTCCATGGATATGTGGGTTCTCCAGTTACAGTGCCCGAGAGGATCAGGTGGCAACAGGAACTCTAGCTCATCGCTGCTACTGTGCCCCCACCCGCTGCATGCTCAGTACGAGCTGAAGTAGACCCACCCGGCTATGGGAAGAAGCCCATGCTCTTTTCCATCTCAAGGCTGAAAGTAGCAAGCGACACACAATCGGTGGAAAGTATACCTTGAATTCTGATGTTTTCCCAGGCTGGGTGGTGTGACACACCGTCACCTCAAAATGCTGGGCAGTGAGAGTAGACCACAGAGCTTCCAGTCAGTCCTTCAATCACGAGGGGTTTGTTGGCCACTTTAATCACTTCTGTGACCAAATACTTAGAAAGAAACAATTTAAGGGAGGAAGGGTTTGTTTTGGCTTCCAGTTCAAGGGATCCATCAGGGCAGCAGAGGCATGGCAACAGAAGTAGGGAGTGCTGGTCACTTTGCATCTTAGTCAGGAGGCAGAGTGGACAGAAAGTGAGACCCAGATTTCACACCTCAAGATAGGAAGTGGTGGTCACTTTGCATCAGTAGTCAGGAGGCAGAGTGGACAGAAAGTAGAACCCAGATTTCACACCTGGAAATCCACCCCAGTAACCCTCTTCCTTCAGCAAGGCTCCACATTGTAAAGGTGCCACACCCTTCTATAAACAATGCCAACAGCTGGGGACCAGGTGTTTAAATACTGCAGCATTAAATACTGGAATATTTCATACTCAAAGTACAAGAAGTCCAAACTATCAACCCTGTGCAGTGAGCTATGTCACTGAGCTAGGATGTTCCAGAGGTCAGGTGTTTTATACTTAGGGCGTTTTCAGTTTACAGTGGGTTTACTAGGGCAGGGTGTTGGAAGTCAAGGGCAACTATGCAGCAGGTCTTGAGGCCAGGCAGTAGCAGAGTAGATAACAAGGCATGTGAGACAGCCCTGTGGGATGTGAAGCCTCTTTGTATAGAAGAACCACCAATACCTCCTCATTCCACTAGGGCCTTGTAATGGTTTGGATATTGTTTTTTTTTTAAATTTTTTATTTATTTATTTGAGAGCGATAGACACAGAGAGAAAGACAGATAGAGGGAGAGAGAGAGAATGGGCGCGCCAGGGCTTCCAGCCTCTGCAAACCAACTCCAGACGCGTGCGCCCCCTTGTGCATCTGGCTAACGTGGGACCTGGGGAACCGAGCCTCGAACCGGGGTCCTTAGGCTTCACAGGCAAGCGCTTAACTGCTAAGCCATCTCTCCAGCCCTGGATATTGTTTTTAATTGAATGTGAACTGTCCTTACAGTGTTTAGACATTTGAGGATCATAGCCTGACTTTGCTCCTGGCCCATGCTCGCTCTCTGCTTCCTGGTTGGCACCACATGAACAACTGCTCTGCAGCACTGAGCTGCTCCAGGCTCGATGCCTCCCCACTCCGCTCCCCGTGACAGACTGGATCTTCTGGGCTGTTCCCGCCACCACGCCTTTCCTCCTATGACGGACTGAACATTTCAAACAATAAAGACAATCCTCTCCTCCCTTAAGTTGCTTCTGTCAGGAATCATGTCACAGAGAAGAGCAAAACAAATAACCCAGCTGTGAAGCGTCTTCCACAAGAGCCATTACTGAATGTGCTCCGTTTGGAATTCCTGGAAGCTTTAGGAGGCCAGACTTACATGAAGCAAGTAGGCTACTAGGCAGGTGTCCTTACGGGCTGCATCTTGTCCCTGGTCCCCTTCCTCCCTCTGTCTGTGGTGTTGTTGTCTGAGTCTGTGGTGAAGACAGAGCCAGGAGCATGTAGCAGAAGCTACTCAATTTCAGTGAAGCAGGCAGAGGTAACTTAATCGTTTCCCCTTTAAGTTGTCTATGTCAAGTACTTCGTCACAGCACTGAGAAAGCTGACTGACACAACTCTGTGACCTCTGTAAGCTATGAAGTTACACTCATAGGCTATGGAAAATACTGGAGCCTGGCAGAGCGGAGGGTTATTGTAGCCACTGCCACACCCCCTGCTGTCTTAGCAAGGTGCACGCATCTCCATGGCGTCACATTCCCACATCATCTCCAGCCACGCCCAGTGGTCTTTGGAAAATTGGAGTCAAGCTCATGCTGGCACCACCAGGTGAAGTATGAAAGGAGGAGAGAAGAGCAAAGCACACGGAGGTTGCCCACGGCTGGTCAGCGGCGTCCAGCTGAGAGAGCAGGGGATCTGGGGGCAGAAGTGATGCCAGCCAGATCAGCTGGGCCCAGTGAGGCAAGGATAACAAACCCATCCAGTTCCAAGCAGCTGACCTGTGGGATCCTGAGCGGCACCAATGCTGGCTTCGCAGTACTTTTATTTATTAAGTAGAAACTTTGTGTGGACACGTCATGTGTTGATACCAACATTTTCTTCCTCCCTGCCCCATGCCACTGAGGGCCCTCCTCCATGTGATCCTCCTGGGTGGGGTTGCTGGTGTTCACCACCACGGGGTGGTGGGTTAGGCGGTGTGAGAGCAGCAGTCATTGGGGCAGGGGAGCGATTCCTCTGGATAGTCCCTCCCACCTTGTGGCTCTCACACTCTTTCTGTCCCCTTTCCACAAAATTCCCTGAGCCGTGGTAGGTGTTGTTCCAAGTCCACTTTAGTGTTGAGCTCTCAGTAGCTTCTGGATTTCTGCTTTGGTATATTTTGAGTACTGCCTGTCGCCTCCTCCCGGCGCAGGTTGCCAGTCTCTTGGTGGAAGCATCACTTCTGTTCATCTCGCCAACTCCTCTGATGTGCAAGGTGAGGGGGTGGGTCATCTCTTGCCAGGGAGTCAGCTGCCTTTTCTTGTCTTGTTAGATTTTGGTTGTCCTTGGCTCTCTCTGCCTTCTGTAAAGAAAAACAGATTCTCTAGTGGAGAGTGAGATCAGCCTAGGTTAAAGAGGATAAGCATATAAGCATTGTGAATTTAGAGAGTTTTGATGGGTGTATGGGTGTAGCATCTTTGTGGTCAAAGCTTTTTTTTTTTTTCTATCATAGAGGAGCAACTGCCCAGTTGCCCTGATCCAGAAACGCATGTACTCCTCACTGCAGGCCACAGGAGGATGCGCTGTTATCTCCCCTTTGAAGACACAGAACGGGACATAGATAAGCCAAATAGCTCCCACCGCTCACCGGTGAAAGAACCAGGATTGAACTGTAGCAGCCTGCTGCCCGGGTCTGTTCTCACCTCTGCCTGCTCTCAGTGTTTCTCCATGGTTGATGACAGATGACTGTGTGCCCAGAACTAGGCCGTGCTCTTTCTTACGTGTCTCTGTGTATGAGGTGCATGTGTGTGTGTGTACAGGTTCACATGGGCATGGGCACACATATGTGCAGGTGCATGTGTGTAGGGAATTCACACATGTCTATGCCTCTGGAGACTGCAGTGGAGGCTGGGTGTCTCTCTCTACCCCTCTTCACCTCATTTCTGAGACAGAGTCACTTGCTTAGTCCCACCTCCTGAGTGCTACATTCACCACCACACCCTGCATGTGGGGGAGTTCTGTGAACCCAAATTCAGGTCTTTCTGCTTGGCTTTACACACCAACGACTCCCCCAGCCCTCGGTTCTGAATATGTAATCACAGCTAAGACATGGCTGTGGCCTTTCACTCATAAATTCATGTGTGTGTGTGCATGAAATGTGTCTTGTTCTACAATGTGTATGTGTAAGCATTATCTATTAAGAGAAAAGACTATTAAACTTGTAAATAACTTATGTATGTGAATAAAGGGGAACTACCTCAAAGAACACCGGCTTGAGCAGAGGTAATTTACGGCAGAAGAATGTACACAGCAAAACGAATTGAACCAGAATGAAAGACAATCAAATTGAAGTAAGAGTGAAAAATCATTATGCACTCATTAAGTTAGCAAGCTAACAAGAAGTAAATAAATGAAAAGTCTTACTTCTCCTGATGGGAATATAATAATTCAATGAGGGTATTAAATGTTTTCATACTTTTTACCATAAATGCAATTCTAAAATGTTTCTCTAAGAAAATAGCCAAGGACACAAAGACGTATATCAGAATGAGTTGTTTTTTTTATTAGATATGGACATATTTAGTATGTAAACAACACATGTTGGTACCATCCTTTCCCTCCTCCCTGCCCCTTTTCTGAAGTGCCCTTCCTCACTGGGGATGCAGGTCAACCCCATGGGGATTATGGGTTATGCATTATGGGGCCAGCAGTCAGTTATGGGGAGAGGCAATATCTCTCTCAAAATGTCTCAACTTGTGGCTCTAACAATCTTTCTGCCCCCTCTTCTGCAAAATTCTCTGAGCCATGCTGGGAACATTTTATATCTACTTCAATGATGGGCACTTAGAAGCCTCTTGATCTCTGGTTTGGTATGTGTTGAGTGTCCTCAATGTGTGTGTCCTTCACACTTGTGCTGATATCAGGTTCACTGAGAAAGCAGCACTCTTGCTCATTTCCTCAATTCCTTTATGGTTTCAGTTGGGTCCAGAGTGGAATGCACTGGGTCATTTAACTCCTCAGGTCCAGCTCCCTTCTGAAAAGGAGAAGCAGATTCTCCAATGGAGAGTGAAGCCAGGACTGAATCAATGGCATAATCATTATTAATTTAGAAAGAATTTAAAGGGTGTAGACCCTCATAAGAATGACATGCTTCATGAATTAGTGTGTCATCCTTGCACAGGGACCATGCTAATCTTCTCCCTATCTTTCCACTTTTAGTATATGTGCTGCCAAAGCAAGCACCAGAGTGAGGTTTCTTCGTTGTTTGTTTGTTTTGTTTTTCAAGGTAGAGTCTCCATCTAGCCCAGGCTGACCTGAAGTTTACTATATAGTCTCATGGTGGCCTCACACTCATAGTGATCCTCCTACCTCTCAGAGTGAGATTTTAACAGAGAAAAATACCTGCTATATGGATATTATAAGTTATAATATATTTATTTTGCAGTTGTTTTAGACACACTGCACTGAATTGGATGGCATAATAATGGCCCTATGTCATACAGCACGAGAATAATGCCCCACAGCGTATGCACACTGAGAGGAACTCCCCCTTACGATCATAAACAATGCTGGGTCAAAACTTGTCACATGGCTAAGAGTAACATCAAAGGAGAAGGAGACACACCACTGCTCCCGAGAGGGGAGAGAGGACTATGTACTTACTCAACAATAACTCAAATTAACATAATACCCCCTCCTTTGGGAAGCCTTCTCTGGGCTCCCCAATGGCAAGCTGTTCTGCTTCCTGGTTTCTCCGGGTGTGCGGACCGCTGTCCTGCCGCTGCATCGCTCAGCCCGGTAGCTGGCTAAGGGTAAGCAGGCCTCTTGACAGGAGCTGCTCGACGTCTGGGGCCAGAGGCTGGTTCATGTTTTCATTCCTGTGAAGCGCACTTACAGCCAAGTCTTCATTTAGAATCTACTCTGGTATCATTGATCGGAAGATTCTCAGTACTGGCACACAGCCCTCATGGTCCATCTCCTGATACGTCAAGTCCATGTCCACAAGTGCCATTGATCTGCTTTGACTGATATGTCTGAGATGGGCAAACGATTGGATGCTGGAGAAAATGGAGTGCAAATTATTCCCACTGGAGTGAAAGTGCATATTTTTTTTCTCTGCCACGCCCTGTCTGGATTATTCTTTGACTGAAAACTGAAGTCTAGGTGTGTTGGTGTAGAAAAAGCATCTCCTTATGGAAGGCTTTGCCTTCTTAGTTTTGCCTATAAATGTGTTTGGTCAATAAAATGTTCCAGAAGCGACACCTTGCATTGCTGTGGCTGGTCAGCGCTTGCTGTGTGCACAAGCTGTCATATAAGAAGCCTGCACACCCTGTGACCTCCTCGCTGCTGGGCTACCTTCACACAGTCTTCGGGACAGTCCCAACAAGCTCTTCCTTCCAGTTATTCTCACTGAGACTTGGGACATGTAAGTGAAGCAATTATGGATCCTGCAGCCAGGTTTGTCCATATCCCAAGGACCACAGGGTGACCTCAGTCCATACTACGTGGTGCATGCATTGCTGAGTTAAACTCTAGTCAAATTCCTGACCTATGAACTAGTTGTCCTATGTAATAAAATATTATTTTCAAGCCAAAAAAAAAATTAAATGGGAAATTCCAGACAAACAGTTGACAGGTTTCTAATTATGTGTCATTCTGAATAGTGTGAGCAAATCTCATTCTGTTGAAGCCATCAAACACAGGATGAGGAACATCCTGGGGTTCGATATATCCATTCTGCATATGCTATCCTCCTGGTAGTTGCTACATAGTCACTTTGGTTACACGTCTCCTGGCATGATATCGCAGTGTTTGTATAAAGAACTCACTGCTATCTGTACTTTCAGATATTCACGGAGAGTCTTAGAACATATCCCTCCAAGATAAGGGACACATCTGTACTGGTAAGGCCTTGAAAGCAGACCTCCAGGCTAAAAGAGATCATATTTTAATGTTAGGCTAGGACAACAGCTCAGTCAGAAATGTTCGCCTTGCAAATATGAGGACCTAAATTCAATCCCCAGAATTGTCATTAAAAAAAAAAAACAAAAAAGCCAGGCACAGTGGCACCAGCTTGGATTCCCAGCATTGAAAGGCAGAGACCGAATGATCCCTGTGGCTCACTGGCCAGCCAGGGCTAGCCTACTTGACAACTTCAACTTCAATGCCAGTGAGAGATCCTGTTAGCAGTGACAGACTGTGTCTTACAAAGGTGGATGGCGCTGACACACGATACCAGAGATCAACCTCTACACACACATGCACATTCATGTGTACCCTACATCCACACACACACACACACACACACACACACCTACCTACACACATACATGCATGTGCAGGCACACACACACATGTGCACACTCGATAGCCTTCAAATGGAAGCACAGCCGTTCCATCCACGTTTGCTAAGCTACCTTCTAGGTGGTTTCTTAGGATTGTAAATAGTCATATAAATGAGATGGATTAAAAAAAATCTGTGTCCACCGAGTTCCCATTCAAGGAAGGAAGCAGATATGTATATGTTTGTATTCTGCTGCCAAGTACAGGTTGTAGGCATGTGTGACGTACTACCTGGTTGAAGGCAACGTGGAGAGATGACGAGAGCCAGGGATGGGGGAGAAAGCAGTTCTGGAAAGCTGAGTGTGCATACGGGCTCCAGGGGGAGGAGCAGCAGGAATGACCAAAGTGGAAGCAGAACGCAGGCCGCCGTGGCCAGAAGCTGAGCTGAGACGTGACCTGGTTAGGGCTGAGGTGTTGGGTCTTCCAAGGAGCCCTTACTATGCAAAGGGGTCACTAAGCGACGTCAGCCACTTGTTTCTGCAGTGGTGGTGGCATTTTCTCATCCCTCAGGAAAGGATGGGGGCTGGGGGTTGAATGTGAAATGTCCGCTGTGGTGGTTTGAATCAGATGTGATGTTTGTGATGGTAGGTCCCCAGCTGATGGAAACTCAGCAGGTGGAGCCTTGCTGGAAGATGTGTATGACTGGGGGCAGAATTAGGAGTTTTATAACCCAGCTCTCCCTTGCCAGAGCTTGGTTCGCTCTCCTCTTGCTGTTTTCCCCCTGCTGTGGCAGAGGTGATGCCCAGCCTCTGCTCATGCCATGCTTTCCCTGCTGTCATGAAGCTTTTCCTTAAGACTGGAAGCTAAAATAAATAAACAACAAGAACAAAAACTTACCTCCCATAAGCTGCTTTTGGTTAGGAGCTTTGCCCCAGCAACAACAAGGTAATTACAACAGTCCCCCATAGGCTCTGGTGTTTGAACATTTGTCCCAGGCCAATGGCACTTTTTGGGAAGGTTGTGTATCCTTAGGAATTGGAGCCTTGCTGGGTGAAAAGGCTCACTGGAGGTGGGACGTGAAGTTTTATAGCCTGGCTTCACTTACTAGTTTGTGCTCTATTTTCTGTCTGCTGATGTGATGGGCCCATTTCTTACTTCTGCCACCACGCCTTCCCCACCATGATGGAATGTATCCCCCAGGAACTGGATCCAATCAAAACTATTCCTCCCTGAAGCTGCTTCTGGTCAGGTATTTTGTTCCAGAAAGGGAATTAAGGCACGGGTGTTTAAAGGCACAGAGGATGTGGTAGACTGAGTCCAAAGTTGAATTGCTTGACTCTAGTGCCCACACTCCAAACTGCTGCATGGGAGTTGACCAAGTTTTTACCATCCAGCGGTTACTAATCTAGAATATTCCTTTTGGCACCCCTATGGAGCATTTTTCACAGGGAATAAAAAGTTAGGAGGAGCAATTAGTTGCCTCGGTGATTCTGGGGGAGGGGAGAAGCGTGGGGGAAGAGGAGCCAAGCTCTTAGTGTTGGTGGTGTAGAGCTGGTTGGGACTGATGAGGAGATAGGCTGGTGGAGGCGTGGTTGGAAAGGTGGGAAAGACGGCTGAGTTCCAGCTTGGGTAGCTGCGGAGAGCCAGCATTCTTACCTGGAAGGCAGACTTGCTAGACAAAGAGCCAGGTTTGCAGAATTCATGCTTGAGGAGGCAAAGCTGGAGGGCTTCTGCTTTTCCTCATAGCAAAACTTAATTCAAAGAGATGGTAATTAAACTAGCGCATTTTTCTGTCTAGAGATAGACAAGGAGATCAAAGGACCAGGTAAGACAATGAAGAAAGAGCCCTTAAACACGTGTGTAAACTTGGCAAGTGACATAAGTGGCATGATATTTGAATAATAGCAAAATACAATGCTCTTACTAATATGAAAACATGACTATTTCTATAGACAAAAGAACATCTCATCTCTGTGTTAGAACCTATGTAGACATCAGCTCCAGAATGA
Source organism: Jaculus jaculus (assembly GCF_020740685.1). Classification (NCBI taxonomy): domain Eukaryota; kingdom Metazoa; phylum Chordata; class Mammalia; order Rodentia; family Dipodidae; genus Jaculus; species Jaculus jaculus. The sequence goes on along the minus strand of NC_059103.1, from coordinate 204,848,676 downwards.
ATAAATATCAAAATAATAGAAAAAAAAAGTGTGTGGGTGGCAAGGGCAGAAACTCATGAAGGGCCCTCCTTTCCAAGTCTGCTGTGTCCCAGCACAGCCATTAGCTGTGAGATCTTGCGGCACTACGGAGGGCCAATGGCTGAAACCTGTTCTCTGCTCCCTTTGCGTAGCCCAGGAACACGAGGCATGTGATGCACTCTGTAATCCCCCGCGGAACAGAGCGTGGACTTGATCATAAGCCCCTTACCTGCCGCGGGCCCAGGATGTGTGCTCACAGCTCACCCCATGCACTTCACCCAAAGATGTGCCTCGGAGACCCACCTGGAACTCGTTACAGCAGACGCTGCTTCTCAGGAGGGCACGGGAAATGACAGGGAGCAGGGGTTGTCCCTGTGTGTGAAGGTGTGTAGCACCTCATGGTCCTGATGTTTGTCCAAAGCCCTAGAAGGGACAGCCTAGCCCATGGGCAATCTGGATTGATTCGCCCGATACTGTACAGTGCCTTACAGCTTATGGCACTTGTTTTGGCATAAACTCGCACCACATAAAGGAACTTGGAAAGCTTTCCTCAGAGCAGGAGATAGGCTTCATCAGGCTATGGTCTCTGCTAATTTTGAGCTCCTACCACTAAGTAGGACCACATAAAGAGTGAGGAAAGTAGGAAGATAAATGAGCCTCAGCCATTGCCCCCTTAAGAAGTTATAGTCTGGTGTGTGATGTGAGGCATTTTCAAACATCTACATTGGCCCAGTGAGATGAGTGTTCTGGAAAGCTTTGTAAAAAGGCCAGAGGATCCCTGAGTGGAGGCCCAAGGGAATCTACTGTAGTGAGGATTTGGGGGTGATTATGATTGAAAATCTCCACAGATTTGGGGGCATTTGAATGAAATCTAGAAAGCATGCTGCTGCCGGGACAAGAGCCGAGCCGGGGTCACACAGGGATCTGTGAAGGGAGGTGGTCTTCTTACCCTGGCAGGCTGCCAGGGTGAAAAGTTCCATCCTGGGAGATAAAATGCCACATGGAGAAGTAATCCATTTGTGGAGTGAGTTTTCTTGGGGCCCAGGAGCGATGAAGAAGGAGATGGTGCTGATGGGGTGTGATAGACTGCTGGTTGAGAGGGTGGATGTCCTGATAGGGCTGCAAATCACAGGACAGACATGGCAGGCTTTGCATTCACACTACAGATAGGCAGCCAAGTGGAGAATGAAGAGCCAGAGGTGAGAGGAGAAGCAGCTCCCACTGCTGGATGCCCCCATCTGGGGGCTGTGACACTTAGTGCTGCCAATCTAGTAGGTGGATTGACAAGAACACTCCTTTCCCTAGCCTAGAAGCATCTCTCCCACCGTTGTCTTTGGGCCTTTGTTCTCCATCCACATTGCCGAGCTGCGCTAGGAGCATCAATGTGATTGCACCTCAACAAGCCACTCACGACTGAGGGCTTGCCTCGTGTCCCTGGGTGAGAAGGAGAGGCTGAGGCTCAGGGCTCACCCAGAGGAATGGCATGGATCAACTCTTCTGACTTTCAGTCTTTATACATTTTGCAAGGACTCCCCTCCTTTCTTCTTTCCCTCCCTCCCTTTCTTTCATCCTTCCTTTAATGTTTTTTTTTTTTAATTCATTATCCATCTCATATTATTGAAAAGCACAGGCATCCACTTTTGTGCCCTGGGTCCTTGGCCACCTCATGGAGTCTGCTAGCACACTGTTGCCATCAGGTTCGCATTGCTGCAGAAATCACCCAACCAAGCTTGCGGGGAAAAAAAGGTTTATTGTGGCTTACAGACTCGAGGGGAAGCTCCATGATGGCAGGGAAAATGATAGCATGAGCAGAGGGCGGACATCACTCTCTGGCCAACATTAGGTGGACAATAGCAATGGGATCATGTGCCAAACACTGGCCACAATACCCACAAGCCTGCCCCCAACAATACACTGCCTATAGTAGGTGTTAACTCCTAAATCTCCATCAGCTGGTAACCTAGCATTCAGACCACCTAAGTTTATGAGGGTCACCTGAATCAAACCACCACATTCTGCTCCTGGCCCCCATAAACTGGTATCCATACATGATATAAAATACAATGTATCCATCCAACTTTAAGAGCTCCCATATTTTCTATCAATCCTAATGATGTTCAAACATTCCCATAATCCAAGGTCTTTTAACTGAGCCATAATACAAAAAAAAAAAATCTCCCCCAAAACCCATAATGGCACAGAATAAACACTCACACTGCAAAAGATGACATTGAGTATAGCAAAGAAACATTCAACCAATACAAGATTTAAACAGGGTAAACATCAAATTCTGTAGCTCCAAGTCCAACAATTCTAGTCAGTGACAAATCTCCAAGTCTGATAATTTTAACCAGCAACAAGTCTCTGGAGTTACAATTCTACCCTTCCAGCTAGGCTACTCACAGTCTTTAAAAACTTCATCTCGGGCTGGTAGCTCTCCTTAGCAGCCATCTATGATCCCTGCATCTCCACTGGGTCTCCAATACAACCCATGGTTCATCTTCCATCTAGTCTCCATGCAGGAATCCAGCAAACTTGCTTCACACTGTGAACACAAGAATGTGTTGCAAATTCAATGACTCTGCATTTCTTATACTCCACAATACCAGGTAGGGTGCCATTTTGTTAATCCAGGGGAAAATAAAGCAGAATTTGAAGAGTCTACATTCTTCCTGTTGCCCCAGTACAGGTCAGCTGGCCCAATTTCTCAGATTGTAATCTCATATAATTGCAGTTGAAAGGACAGAAGTTTCAGCCCAAAGATTTTTATTTCTGTGCCATATCCCTCTGCTCACAATAGTTCATTTCTTTGCAAAGCAATCCTGCACAAGTTCTCAAGACATGGGCATAACAGCAAACCTCTCACACAAACTGCTTCTAGCCCAGTCGAGGCAAAACTCTTTCTCACCCTCATAAACCAAACCTCATAGTCCATAGTTCTTACTGCTTTCAGGCCTTGTAACTCTGACTAGAATAGTCCATCAAGTTGTACTTACAGCACTGCAAGACATCTCTTAGGCTGAGGTTTCAAATTCTTCCATGTTCCTCTTGAAAATCAGCTCCAAAAGGCCAAAGCCACACAGTCAGGTGTCTAGCAGCACGGCCACTCTCAGTACCAACTTTACCATTGCAGTCAGGTTTGCATTGCTGGCAGAAATCACCTGACCAAAAGCAGCTTTTGGGGAAAAACAGGGTTTATTTTGGCTTACAGACTTGAAGGGAAGCTCCACGATGTCAGGAGAAAACAATGGCATGAGCAGATGGGGGACATCACCCCCTAGCCAACAAAAGATGGACAATAGCAACAGGACAATGTGCCAAACACTGACAGAGGAACAGTAGCTGTAATACCCATAAGCCCTCCTCCAATAATACACTGCCACCAATAGACATTAATTCCCAGATCTTCATCAGCTGGGAACCTAGTATTCAAAACACCTAAGTTTATGGGGCTCACCTGAATCAACCTATCACATTCCCCATTAGAGCTTTCAACTATTTTCTGAGCAGCATCTATGCTCCTAGTATCTTATATTCCCTGGGAAAGTCTTGTGGTGATTAAGATACAGTTCTTTCCCAAAGAGCTCTATAGAATGCAAGAAGCAGGTGTACAAACCTGAAATTACAGCTGGCTGAGATAAGTGCTGAAAACGAGCTGTGCATACACCCCCCCCCCCCACCAGGTCCTCATTTCCCTACTTTGTAAGGAGATGACTCATTTCTCCACTCTTTTCCAGTTTAAACTTCCCTGTGCACCATGTTTTCTAATAAAACATCAGAACCAGTTGTCCTGGTCTTCCAGCTCACGTTCTGCACTGTCTGCCACCTAGAATCCATTATCAAATCAGGGAAAAGTTATAAAAGAAAAGTTTATATTTTAAGGTTTAATGACCTCTGAAATAATAATAGTAGTTGCATGAAAAAAATTCAACTGAAATGATAGGTTTCTTAATGTTGGTGTATCAAGGGATGCTTCCTGGGTGTGCTCAAGTGTCTTATAAGATTAGATAATAAATAATTTTGAGAGTGGTAGTAAATATTTATATGAGGTAGTAAAAGTTTGATTCACTCATAAAAGAGTTTGAGGAAGAGAGAATTAAAAAGTATTGACATATGCATAAGAACGAAATAAAATAAACATTAAGGAAATCAAATGAAATGTTGATAGTGGTTGTTTCTGAGAGTGGGAATTATGTGTGAAATTTATTTTCTTTTACATATTTTTATATGGCCTCCAAAAATCCTTAAATGAACATGTTACACATACTTTTAGAAAATAAATATGACTTAAAAATTTCTTAGTGACTTGAAGGCTGAATCCTGCTACTGGTTCCCACTTACCCTGTACTTTCCTGGGGGAGGGGGTTGTAAATTGCTGATGTGGATCTCTTTGTTTTCAATGTTGGAATAACTTTATGAGGACGGTCCATGAGGGAAGGGTGAAGCCTTCATGTGGGTAAGGTGGGCTGAGAGTCCTGTAATGCCAAGTTCCCATCCAGGAAGCTTGCCAGAGGGCCAGAGCCAGCATCTTTAAGACTGCATGAGGCAAGTATATTAATAAAATATTGAATCATAATGAGTTTATACTCACCACACATCATAATAATACATATCCAGTGCTCAGTCCACACAAAACTGTGTTATGTTTGTTTTTTTTTAGTATTTTATTTATTTATTTGAGAGACAGAAAGAGAGAGAGAGAAAGAGAGAAAGAGAATGGGCACGCCAGGGCCTCTAATCACTACAACCAAACTCCAGATGCATGTGCCTTCTTATGCATCTGTCTTACCTGAGTACTGGGGAATTGAACCTGAGACCTCAAGCTTTGCAAGCCAGCACCTTCATTGCTAAGCAATCTCTCATGCCCATGCTAATTTATTTTAATAATGGTTAGTGAGATAAGAGAAAGAATTCTAGAAAATTGAGCCATACTATTCAAATTATCTGGGCATAATCTTTCAACCTATAAAAAAGTGTTGGCACACACCTTAATCCCAGCATTGGTGAGGCAGAGGTAGGAAGATTGCTGTGAGTTCAAGGCCACTCTGAGACTACTGAGTAAATTCCAGGTGATCCTGGGTTAGAGTGAGACCCTACCTCAAAAAAACAAAACAAAAAAAGGGGGGTATGAGAGGGGCTAGAGAGATGACTCAGTGGTTGAAGATGCTTGCTTGTAAAACCTGAAAGCCTGATGGCCCGGGTTCAGTCCCCCAGTACCCATGTAAAGCCAGATGCAAAAAGTGGTCCATGTGTCTGGCATTTGCTTGCAGTGGCAGGAGGCCCTGGCATGTCCATACTCACTCTTTGTCTGATTCTTTCTCTCTATCTGTCTCTCAAATAAATAATTTTTGGGGGGGGGGTTCGAGGTAGGGTCTCACTCTAGCCCAGGCTGATCTGGGATTCACTGTGTAATCTCAGGCTGGCCTCAAACTCATGGTGATCCTCCTACTTCGCCTCCTGAGTGCTGGGATAAAAGGTGTGCATCACCACGCCCAGCTTAAAAATATTTCTTTAAGGGAATGAGGCAATCCCTTCCACTGAGTTTATCAGGGCATGAGGCAGAAGTTGAAGAAAGTTTATGAACATGAACTCAACTCCCTTAACACTTGACTCATTCACTCATCACCTCTGCTGTGTGTTTACTTGAATCCTGGTTCTTTTGATTTGGTACCAGGAGTGAAGCCGGGGCCTGCAGCATGGTTTGCTTGTTCTTTACCGTGGAGGTGCACCCAAAGCCGTCCTGATGGTAGAGGAGAGGTGAGGGCCCACCTCGTCCACGGGTGCCGCTCTGCGGCTCTTGCATTCTGTGGTCATCCTGAGGCTTTCCACCCAAGGCTGTGGCCCAAGCCAGACTAGAAGCACTTTGGAAAATGCTCGGGTGGGAATTCTCTTCATTTGTGATCACCAATTTGTCTACATGATGTGTCCCCCACCCGCCTTTTTTTTTTTTTTTGAGGTAGATTCTCTCTCTAGTTCACCTTGACCTGGAATTCATTATGTAGTCTCAAGGTGGCTTTGAACTCTCAGCGATCCTCAGTGCCTCTGCCCCCAGAGTTCTGGGATTAAAGGTGTGAGACACCCATGCCTGGGTTCTTTTTTCCTTTTTATTGACAGCTTTCCTACTTATAGACAGTAAACCATGATAATTCCCTTCCCCGCTTTTCCCCTCACAGCTCCACTCTCCATCATCTCTCCTCCCTCTGTCCATTAGTCTCTCTTTTGTTTTGATGTCATCATCTTTTCCTTCTATTATGAGGGTCTTGTGTAGGTAGTGTCAGGCCCTGCGAGGTCATGGATATCAAAGCCAGTTTCTGTCTGGCCAATTGCACTGTAAGCAGTCCTACCCTTCCTGCAGCTAATATTCTTCCCAACAAATTTTCCACAGTGGGTCCTGAGCCTTAGGAGGTGTGATTGGGATGTTTAAGTGCTGAATATTCCTCTGTTGCATCTTCTCAGCACTATGTTGCTTTTTGGGTCATCTCAGTGGTCACTGCCATCTGAAAAGGGAAGCTTCTCTAACCAAAAGTGAGAGTATAATTAATATATGGGTATGAACATTAAGTAGAGTGCTTGCAGGGCAGTTTGGTGGGCATAACATAAGCATTTAGTCAGACAAAAGCAGGCATTATACTCCTCATGCTCATGACCTCCCCCACCATAGGCTTTTGATTAGGTTTTCGGTACCAAGCATGTATTCTGTTCCATATAGCAGGCCTCCAGTCCAATTAGAGAGCAGTTGGTTTCTCCCAGAGCAGACACACCACTATTGCACCGGTTGGCTCATATGACCTGGCTGGCCAAATTTGAGGCTTGCAGTGTCCACTGTCTCACAGTGATGGCTTCTGTCTCCCATAAGGCTGCATGCAGTGCAACTTTTTCCAGCTTTCTGTCAGCTGATCTACCAAGAGAAGGTTTTCAGCTCAGCCCCAGTTTTATTTCTTGGTGACCTTGAAGCCCAGGCATGTGGAGTCTTCAGCAATGGGATTTTATTATCTGTTCCTGTGGGAAACCAAGAGCCTTGGCAATGGCCTATAATGTCTTGGGAGCATCAAGGACCTCCCTGGCCAAGAACTCACTGGAAGGTATCCAATCCCTGGCACTGAAGCTTTTTTGGTAACAGTTTGTGGCTTGTGGGTGTGCCATTATCCAAACTTGATGTGTTTCTTAAAGCTCATGTCCGAGGAGGCAAAATCTGTGGGGACAGCCAGGAGGGAAGAAGGTGCAGGACCCTGTTGCTATGGAGTCCGTGTGCCTCAACTGCTCTTCCCTCTGGAACCTGCTGGCCAGTGAGCTAATGAATTGTGTTTGGCACTTCTGATGACTAAAATTGAAGAGGTTCACCTTACCATGAAAAATGAAAGTTGAAGGACACCAAAACTGCAGGCAACCATCTTATCCACATGCGATGTATCTGGAGATCCCTCCAGGTGTGCATCAGAATATCACAGGGTAAATTTATCTGACCTGACCGTGTACAGGTTCCTGTCCTGTCATTATTCTCTGAATAATGTAACATAATGACCCTTTATGTTATATTTACAACTCATAGGTAGTGTAATATAGACCTATATAGACTAGACTGGCAGCAGACATGTGTAAGCTATGTGCAAATATTGTGACACTTTCTGTAGGAAACTTGAGCATTCTGAGACATTGACATGGAGGGAGGCGCCTAGAACTAATCTACCACCAATATCAAGTGATGATTGTATTAGAACAGAGACAAGTTCATACTTAAGTTCATATATATATGTATATATATATTTTTTATTTTTTGGATTTTCAAGGTAGGGTCCCAGCCTAGCCCAGGCTGACCTGGAATTAGCTACATAGTCTCAGGGTGGCCTCGAACTCACGGCAATCCTTCTACCTCTGTCTCCTTAGTGTGCTGGGATTAAAGGCGTGTACCACCAAGTCTGGCTTCATATTTATTTTAGAGATACTTCTTTAAATTTTTATTTTTATTTATGTATTTGAGGGTGACAGGCAGAGAGAGAGAAGAGAGATTGAGAGAGAGAGAGATTGAGAGAGAGAGAGATAGAGGGAGAGAGAGAGAATGGGCGCTCCAGGGCCTCCAGCCACTGCAAACGAACTCCAGACATGTGTGCCCCCTTGTGCATCTGGCTAACATGGGTCCTGGGGAATTGAGTCTCAAACTGGGGTCCATAGGCTTCATAGGAAAGTGCTTAACTGCTAAGCCATCTCTCCAGCCCTAGAAATACTTTTAAGAAGATTATTAAAACTTCTCTAGTGATCCCTTACCCTGAACCTATATCATTCCTCAGTTCTGCTGGGACTATACGACAAGAGTTTAAGACATTCCCACCTCCCACTGGGGGTTGTCCAGTGGAATTGGCACTCTTGTCAAGTGTTGTCTATGACCCCTCCACCCAACATTCATGTTAAAACCAAATCCTTAATGTGACAGTATGTAGAATATGGGCACTTGAGAGTGATTAGGTTATAAGGGATAATCCAATCCCTTAGGAATGGGATTAGGACCCTTATAACAGGGTCCCTAGTAGGATTCTCTTTCTTCCTACCACATTAGGGCACAGCAAGAAGATGGCTATCAACACATCAAGAGGACAACCTTCATCAGGGGCCAAAATCATGAGAAATACATTTATTAGAGTGATGATTTCCTTTAAGCCACACTGTCTATTGACTCTCTGTTATATAAACCCAAGACAGCTGCTATCTCCTTCCTGAACCGATTTAGAAATCTGAGCTCAGCCAGCTCCATTCTCAGCCCTCACTTGACCTTCCACAGTCATCAATGCTTGTACTGCATTTCCATTTTCCAACCTTACTGGTTCCTTGGCTTTGAGTTTCTTATTTTCCTGTACCTCTCTCTCTCTCTCTCTCTCTCTCTCTCTCTCTCTCTCTCTCTCTCTCTCTCTCTCCCAAGGAAAAGGCTAGTTCTTCATTCCTTCCCAGGCCAGGGTCTCAGCCAGTACAACCCACTAACCTGTTTGCTGAAAGCATTCATGGCTCATCCTGCACACTAGCTTACCCACCATTTGCCCCAACCTCCTTCTCTTTTCTTCATTTCCAATTCAGTTATTTTTGCTGTGATCTTGATTATTTCTTATGTTCTTGTATCTTCTGATATCAGAGCTTGGTATATTTTTTCTTGTTTCACTTGTGATTTTCAGATTTATCACATTGTGATCAGATATAGAGTAATGCCAATCATATTCCCTCCCCTTCTCAATAAGTCTCTTTTATTTTGCTGTCATCATCTTTTCCTCATATTATGAGGGTCTTGTGTAGGTAGTACTAGGCACTGTGAGGTCATGGATATCAAGGCCAAATTGCATGTGGAAGATTGCATTGTTAGTAGTCCTATCCTTCCTTTAGCATTTATAATCTTTCTGCCACCTCTTCTACAATGGACTCTAATTCTTCAAGATGTGATAGAGATAGTTCAATCTGAATACTCCTCTGTCACTTCTCAGAACTATGGTGCGTTTTTTTTTTTTAATAATGTTTCCTGCATGGTTTATCTCCTCAGTCATCTACCACAGGACTCTGAGAAGTCATAGGAATATGCAGGTGCAGACTCAAGGCCCAGCTTTATCTCCAACATTGTGGAAAGGGACTGTACATCCTAGGCCAGAGCCCTGTGCTCCCCTACGCCACCAGGACAGAACCTGGGGAGAGTGACCTCCCAGGATATCCATGTTGGATATGGTGCTTTTAAAAAATATTTTATTTGGGGCTGGAGAAGATGGCTTAGCAGTTAAGACATTTGCCTACAAAGGCAAAGGACCCTGGTTTGATTTCCCAGGACCTATGTAAGCCAGATGCACAAGTAGGAACATGCATCTTGAGTTTGTTTGCAGTGGCTGGAGGCTCTGGTATGTGCTCTTTCTCTCTCCCCCTCTTTCTCTCTCTAAAATAAATAAATAAATAAAATATTAAAATATTTTATTGTTTATTAGAGAGAGCGAGAAGCAGATTGAGAGAATGGATTCATTAGGGCCTCTAGTCACTGCAAACTTCACTATGTACATCTGGCTTACATGGGTACTGAGGAACTGAACCTGGGTCCTTAGGCTTCACAGACAAATGCCTTAACTTCTAAACTATCTCTCTGGCCCCTTTGGTGCCTTTTGAGTCAGCCCAGGGGTCACTGCCACCTGAAAAGAGAAGCTTCTCTGACCCAAAGTGAGAGTAGCATTAGTATATAGGTATGAACATTAAGAAGAGTGCTTACAGGGCAGTTTGGTAAGAATAGCATGTGCATTTAGCCAGACAACAGCAGGCATTACACCTCTAGAGTTATGAGGTGACACTATTTCTTACTGCTTTGGGGTCCTGCCTAGTAATTTCTCAGGTATGGTATAAGAAGGTATTTTCCTCAGGGACTTGTTGGGAATTCTGACTCTCAAAAAGTTTGGAGGGACAATAGGACCTTCTGTTATCAGCAGAGAATGGAGTGACAAAGAATCTTTTACAAATATATTCCTCTCAGCTAGGCAGCCTCCTCCATCCCCCAAATATACCCTCTCCTCCAAGCCCTGATGTATGAGACCACTGCTAACAATGGATCCAGGGCCACCACCGTCATTAGGTCAGAAGCCACATGTGCTCAGCAAGGCTTCCAGATAGTAGTGAGTTCTCAACAGATGTTTGTGGAAGGAAGGGAGGGAAGGTGTGAGTTTCCATTTGTTGGGAAAGGAAAATGACCGACAACTTCCATTTTAGCAGCCACAGTTTTGAACTAGAGGGCACTGCTATTCTGTTTCCGTCTCCGTCACTCATGAGTTATGTGACCTTGGCCACATGACTTTCTTTGAAGAATGCTCCCTCTTTGGAATTGGCTGTGAGCCACAGAAAGAATCAAAATAGATGTGACAAGTCACTTCATTTTCCATTCCAGGTCCAGACAGCTGTGATTTCATAATGTGATCATGACAATGATGGCGAGATTTGCTCTTAAGCATCCTTTGAGGCTGATAAAGGTTGATGTGAGAAAGGAGACCTTGAATCAAGCACAAGTCAGATGCTGGACCCACAATCTTCCCACCCCACCTGTCCACCTTCTGAAGGGCGAGTCTATGGCAAGCCTGTAGGCAAAGGCACTCTGTTTGGTAAGCAAGTGGGACATGATTGTGGAGTCCTCCCGCTGAGTCCTTGGGAGGATGAGGGTTATGAGTGGAGAGAGTAAACAGGCTGCAAGCCCCAGGGTTCTGGCTTGGATGCCATTGACTGTATCACAGAGAACAGCTGTGCCCAGGTGGCATGTCTGGTCAATATTGGATGAGAGAGTTCCCAAAATCTCTCATGGAGGTCCTGCTATACCATGGGAAAATGAGCAGATGACACCTGTTAGGTGCCACTCTAGAGTGTGGGTCTTGGCAGAGGACAGACTTTGCTAAACTTAGGTCATAGATTCAGTTGACACAGGCCCCAGAGCTTGGCTTTGGGACACAGATACGTTCTCTCCACCAATAAACAAGTGTCTTTGTATAAAACTTATTGTATAAGGCTTAGCATTTACTCTAAAGAAGTAGAGAGGGGTGGTAAGAATAGTGGTGGTCTTGTTGAAAAAAAGAAAGAAAGAAAGAAAACAACCTCTCAAATGAAAAAGCAAATCGTAGTTCTTGCCAATTCCCAGAGTGTCTATGTCAATTGCAGCCTGTGAAATTCCTGAAAATTTAACGATCAGCTTTTATGAGCCATGCGAGCCAGCTCCACCGCACTGAGGGGTGGGAGGGAACTCCTGCGTGGAGCTGAGTTTATATCCACCACGGCTGGGAGATGCCAGGATCTATTGAGCTTTTACACCAAGCAGGCTGGGGCTAAAGAGCAGGAAGGACAATGCCACAGTAAAGGAAGACAGGCTAAGAAGTTGCTTCACTGCACATGAATCTTCCCAATAGGGAGGTCCACAGCAGCTTTAAGATTAGATGACCCTGCTGGGCATGGAAGATGATCAAAGCCACTCAGCACTTGGAGCTGGGAGGCAAGAGGAGACAAGCAGGTTTGGGGAGATGACTCCGTGGATAACGTGCTTGCCATGCAAGCATGAGGACCTGAGTTTGAATCCACAGTGTTGATAAGGAAAGCCAGGCACAGTGGTGTGTGGCTGTAATCCTAACACAGTGGAGGCGGAGACAGGGACTAGAGACCCTAGGGCTCTCTGGATAGCTAGACTAGCTGAATTGGTGAGCTCTAGGCACAGTGAGAAATGATAGGCCTTACCTTAAAGAATAAAGTAGAGTAAGGTTGAGGAAGATACCCAACATAGACCTGTGACCTACGCATGTACACGCATGTGCACATGCACCTGAGTACACCCCATGTACCCTCACCTTATGTCCATGCACACCACACATTTACATATAAAATGAAGAGGAGGAGGAGAAAGAATCAGGACTGCGGTTGGGTCTCCCTGGGTCTCTGGAATGTCTGCCCAGCTTACAGCAGAGGCACTGGCTACCTTTTATTTTATCCTGTCATCTTGAGGACATTTGTGTGACAAGCAACCCTGGAGAGAAATGTGTCTCTCTCCAGACAAAGGTGCAGGAAGGCTTAAAAAGAAAATCCAGCCTCACTGAGTTTAAGGTTCCTCTAGGGGGATAAGCTTGATGTAGGATAAGACATCAAAGGTCCTTCTTCCCTTTGCCCCGGGGCATCAGGGTTGTTGAACTGGAGTAAAGGTGACTATACTTGGGTGATGGTGAGACATGAGTCTCCACCTGACTCTGATCTACTGGCGCATGCCTCCTGTAGCATCCAGGGAACTGTGCGGGGCTAACATGAGCTTGCAAATGAGATGGGAACATCGTCCCTTCACAGTGCTTGTCATCTTAAGTGCAGATCATGAACAGAGCCACCTACCACGTGCTGGAGCCACGGGTGGAGCAGAATTCTCCTGTAACTGGTCATTACCCAGTCATACAGTGGGCACTTGAGGCTAATACAAGAAATCCAGGGAGTATTTGGGCTGTGTCTGACAGAGGTCCTTCTGATTTCAGAGCCCACAGTGCACACCCCAAGGCCATGAATACCCCTAAAGAGGTAGAGGGAAGTTTTTGAGAGAGATTTCTGTTTTCCAGACATGGAGGGGTTGAAGGGTGTGGTGGAAGCTACCTGGACATCATATTGTACACATCTGGGAGGCAGGCTTAGCTGGGCCCCTGTGAAGCTCAGTGTTCCCGAGCAGTCTCTTTGATGGCTTTGAGCCTCTTCACTCTCTATTGTTAGAAGCAATGGAAACAGCCAGCCATAAGGCTTGCTGGAGGTAAGTCAAGTAAGGTTCCTAGCAAGGTACACACACGTTAAGCTGGAGCTAACAGGAGCACTCTTCTTGGCATGCTGATCAGAGAGAACCTCGTGGGTCACCTAAGCCACGGGTGCAGAACAAGCTTCTGAGAGGAGGGGAACCTGTGTAGAGTGTGTTGAAATCCTGTGCTCAGAGGTGACTGGGACTTATGCCTGTTCAAGGTCTGAGACCAGCCAGCTGCTCAGGCTCAGGTGGTCGTCCTGCGGAGCACAGCGGGTCCAGCCAAGGCTGCTCCCGCTTCCTCTCCTTGAGCCACGCAGGAGGTGCTGGTGCAAGGTACGGGTGGTCGTCGTTGGTGAGCTCAGGGGCATGGACTTGAGGTGGGTCAAATCTGAGCTCCACCAGCCTCATGTAGCTAGCTGCACATTGCTTCCGTGGTCGGAATTTGGTTCTCTTATTTGTAAATTGAAAGGATACATACAGTGGTATGATGGTTAGCACGTGGACTGCACACGAAAAAAAACAAACACTTGTACATTTTTCATGAGAAATGCCTTAACCCATTGGAGTTCCTATTATTACTGCTGTTGTTATTTGGGGTTTCCTGTTTTTATTTTTTTTTTCTCAAAACTGACTCTCACTATATAGACCTGTTTGGCCTTAAACTTGTGCCTCCAAAGAATTTGGGTTTAATTATGATTTTTGTGCACCCCATGTGTGGTGGTTAATCTTAGTTGTTAACTTGGTAGGACTTTGAATAACCATGGACACAAATATTGTGCATGTCTGTGAGGGAGTTTCTCGATAAGGTTAATTGAGTGGGGAAGCCCCACCCTAGCTGTGGGGGCCAGTTTCCCCTGAATAACAAGAGGACTGCGGGGCTGGGAAGATGGCTATGCAGTTAAAGGCGCTGTTTGCAAAGACTGCTGGCTTGGATTCAGTTCCCAAGTTATTCACATAAGGCAGATGTAAAAGTGGTACAAGCATGTGGTGTTCATTTGCAGAAGCAAGAACCCTGGTGTGTCCCCTTCCCCCACACATATGCAAATAAAATAAGGTAATATTTTTTTGAGGCAAGCCCAATAAACTTGTTTTGGTGAGAGAGCTAGAGTGTGTGAGAAAGAATTGGTGCACCAGGGCCTCAGCCACAGCAATCAAACTCCAGATGTGTGCACCACCTTGCGCGCATGTGCGACTTTGCCCACTTGCAACACTTTGTGTGCCTGGCTTACATGGGACCTGGGGAGTCCCCTTAGGCTTTGCAGGCAAGCGCTTAACTGCTAAGCCATCTCTCCAGCCCAAAGTAAATACTTTTACATTTTTATTTATTTAAGAGCAACAAACAGAGAGAAAAAAGAGGGGGAGAGAGAGAATGGGCATGCCAGGGCCTCCAGCCACTGCAAACGAACTCCAGATGTGTGCACTCCCTTGTGCATCTGGCTAACGTGGGTCCTGGGGAATCGAGCCTTGAACTGGGGTCCTTAGGCTTCACAGGCAAGCACTTAACCACTAAGCCACCTCTCCAGCCCCAAAGTAATTAATTTTAAAAGTGAGATCTGAGCACCAGCACTAACCGCCCCCTTCCTCCTGACTGTGGTCCTGCTCCTGCCACTGCCCCACCCCCACGACGACGCGCTGTGTTCCCTGGACCTGGAAGCTGAAGTGAACCCTTCCTCAGGTTAACTGACAGCCATGTTCACATCTACACCAACACCGTCCGTCCCTCTTCCTTCACCGCACACATATTGCCCCTACTTGGCATGACGTGCATCCTCTTGCTTCTCGATTTGTACAGCAGAGACTGAGCCAAGGAGCCCCCTCCTCTGTGTGGCCTCAGCGAAGCTGTCAGTGTCATTGTCCTAGCCAGACTTGTGCCTCCGGTGGGACCAGGTGGTCGCTCCTCAGACCCCCCCGAGGCTCCAGCTGTGTGACTCTGTTTACAGCCACTTGTGGGCAAAGACGGTTACTTTCTGAGTAGGAAACTTCACGCTCAACTGCCAGCTGCTTTATTTGGAAAGACAATTGCATTTCTTCATTAGCTAACTACTGAACCCAAAAGTTTCTGCTGGGCACTAGCTCTGGCCAGGTCTTAAAGCGCCTATGTTCTGGGGCTGGAGGAAGAGGGCTGTGCAGGGTGGAGGCTGGAAGGTAATGCCATCTCGGGCGCGACTGCAGACCAGGGGCAGCCTCTGTAAGCTAGGCGTCCAGTGTGGCGACCTTCAGACTTGCCACATGTGCTTTATGGGAGACAAATTTATTGTCATCTTATGTGGACCTGGCACATTTCTTTCGTTCTTTGAGTGCTATTTTCGCCTAGAAAACAAAACTTCCTCCAGGGTGGGTAGGATGTGCTTGTTCTCAAATGATGTCTGGTAGCACTGCTCGGGAACTTAACTCAAGTGCAGCGCAGGAGTGCGGAGGAGTCACTATGCCCTGGGTGCTTGCATCCAGTTCAACCGAATCCCCAGTGCAACGATTTGGCGAGTGTGGCTCTGGGGAGGTGACTGAGTCATGAAGGCCAGGACATTCTGAAAGGACTTATGCAACCTCAACAACGGGCTTGATGGGGGCGGCGGGGGGTGGGTGGCAACCCTCCTGTCTTTGCCTTAGGCAGACATAGCTCTCCTGCTCGCTGGACGACACAGTGCTCCAGGTACCATCCTGGAAGCTGAGAACAGATGCTGTGCTGGCTGGTGCTTTGATCTTGTATCGCCCACCCTTCAGAACCGTGAGAAATAAATTCATGTTCTTGTAAATTACCCAGCCTATTACTGGTTTTTCTTGTCGCTATGACAAATACAAGACCAATGCAACTTAGGAGGATTTGTTTTTGCTCACAGGTTGAGGGTCTAGCCCATCTTAGCAAGGGAGTTCCGGGCAACTGGTCACATTGCATATATAGTCAGAAAGAAGGGAGGGAGATGCTGGTTCTCAGTTTGCTTTCTTCTTCTAATTCAGTCCACCCCATGGAATCATGCCACCTACTTCAATTAAATTAATCTAATTCCAACTTCAGTTTAATATCTAATCTGGAAACTCCTTCACAGACAGGTCTATAGATTTGTTTCCATGGTGATTCTAAATTCCATCAAGTTGACATTTAAGATTAATTAACTTGGGGATGGAAAGATGGCTCAGTGGTTAAGACGCTTGCCTGAAAAGCCTAATAATCCAGGTTTTATTTCCCAGTACTCATGTAAAGCCAGATGCACAAAGTGGTGCAAGCCTCTAGAGTTTGTTTGCAGTGGATGGAAGCCCTGGGGTACCCATTCTCTCTCTCTCCTTGCAAACCAATGAATAAAAATATTTTTTTAAAAAAGATGAACTAACGATTCACATCCAGTCTGTGGTATTGTGTTACAGTAGCACATACAGCATGGGACAGAAATGAAGCTCCGTTTGTCCTCTCACAGCTATCTGAATCCATCTTGGATAGGATCACGATAAAACATCAGTTCTCTGTGCCTCAGCTTAGCTACCTAAAATGAGGCAATAATAAGCTGCTATGCGAACTGAATGGGATACTGTGTGTGATTCTTGCAGAGCACTCTGGACCTAAAGATGCTTAGGTTTCTGAACTTAAACTTCCATTGGTCCAACAATGAAGTTGAATGAATTTGTAGTTACTTTCTTGTTGCTGAGATGAGACACCTCACTCAAAAGATTTGACAGGAGGAAAGGATTATTTTGGCTTACAGTTTGAGGGGAAGCATCACTATCAAATAGAAAAGATGATATAGCAGAGGCTGGACTTCACTCCATGCCATACCAGATAAAACACAGCTAGCACTGGAAAGCTAGGGTCTACTAAACCTCAATGTCTGCTCCCAAAGACATATCTCCAACAAGGCTCCGCCTTCCAAATTGCCACCAGCTAGTGACCAAGCATTCAAAACACATGGAATTATATGAAGATAAGTGATTGTAACTAACACAGATGATAAAGTTAGAAACAGACGCTTATTTTTTCAAGTTAGTCAAGTCCATAGTAGCTCCAACTTTAGGTTTCATGAAGGTTGCCATAGTTCTGGTTTACAATGGGTACTGGGATAATGTGAAGAGTCCCAGGGCCTTTCTAGGATCCATACTTCATGTACTAGTATTCTGCCCCAGGAGTCCAGGGGAAGACATTACTCACTGTGGTTTATGGATAAGGAAAGGTGAAGTATATGCCCGCAGTCTCTCCCTAGGACTTGTCAAGACTGAGATCCTTTCCCTGGTTCCTCTATCCTTGCTTAGCAGCAGTGGGGACAGGAACACTCTCCTCCAGAGACCACAATTCCACCTTGCGGGTCCCTAGGGTTAGCCTAGCCTGGAAGTTTGCAAGATAGGTGCCATCTGCTGTGACTGAGGAAGACTTTGGAGACAGCTTGGCCTTCAGCATCTGTAAGCGCTTTGTGAAAAGCCCCTGTCTGGAGCTCTGTCAGCTTTTTTTTTCTCACACCTCACTTTTCCAGCACTTCTGTTACTATTTCATGAAGCAATCCATCTGCCTCCTTCACCCTGACTATGGCTTGTGGGGTACTGAGTGAAGGAAGAACTCTGTGGGTGTCAAGCAGAGGGTCTTCCCTGAGGGGGTAGGGGGTAGGAGGGAGGGTCTCATTTCTTCCAGGCATCCATCAAAGTCATGCAAGGAAAGTCTCTGTTTTATTTCTTTATCTTTCTCTTTTAATGTATTGTCTATATATCATCTATATTTTTTATTTAATCACCTATCATGTCTTTTCTATCTTTCTATACAACCATTCCTCTGTCCTTGCAATCATTCCTTCCCTTTGAAACATGACTTCAAGAATGATAACATCAATAAAAGATGTAGTTAAAGTTTCAAATAAAATCACACTTTACTATGTGAGAGTAAATTAGGGTTGGCTGATGGAACTGATAGTAAGAAAAAGCCAGTTAGCCTCCATTGAAAGATTTCCATAAGATAAGTGTGTTAAATCTCCACCCCAAGGTTTGGACACAGCAGGGTTAACATACTTATATAGCACTCATAACCTGCTAGTACAACACAGTTGCCACAGGCACATGAGTGTTGCTAGTGCAAACTAAGGTGTGCTGTTGGTATACAATATAAGGACAGTGTGCCTGTAAGGGTTACCTAGATTATGTTGTCCTCTGGGTGGGCCTGTGGAGGGTAATCTAGATTAGGTTGGCCTCTGGGCATACCTGAGGGGTTATCTAGATTAGGTTATCCTCTGGGAATGGCTGTGGAGGTTATCTAGAATAGGTTATCCTCTGGGCATGCCTGTGGAGGGTTATCTAAATTAGGTTATCCTCTGGGCATGCCTGGGGAGGGTTATCTAGATTAGGTTATCCTCTAGACATACCTGTGGAGGTTATATAGAATAGGTTATCCTCTGGACATGCCTGTGGAGGGTTATCTAAATTAGGTTATCCTCTGGGCATGCCTGGGGAGGGTTATCTAGATTAGGTTATCCTGGGGTGTGCCTGTGGACGTTATCTAGATTAGGTTATCTTCAGGGTGTGCCTGTGGAGGTTATCTAGATTAGGTTATCCTCTGGGTGTGCCTGTGGAGGGTTGAACTGCAAGCTGTAAAAAGTCTTCTTTTCTTAAACTGATTTTTGTTCAAGCAACAGCAAATTGAACAATATACCCTTCCGCTATATAAACGTGAACACCCACAGTGCAGATTTGAGTCTGTCCCTGATCCCTAGTGTGATGTGAGAGAGCACAGGGGCTCCACTCCCATACTGAGGCTGGAAGACTGAGCGCTGTGTTCTCAGCCCCTGGCTCTGCATTTGCCCAGGGGCATTGTGTCAATAGCTCCCCTGGGCTGATGGCCCCTTATCACCTAAACTGAAGTTCCTGCCTTCAAGACACCTTCCCTGAAGAGCCCAGGGAGTAAGTATTCCCTGGATCTGATCCAGCAGCTAGGCCTGGGCAGAGCACAGGCAGTCCCCACCATACGGCAGTGTGGAAAATGAATTCACTTTGCTATATGCACTTTCTCTGACTAGAGAGGTAAAAGATGGTGTGAGGCTGACTGGATGGTCACATTAGTCACATTATGAATGGCTTCTCTGCTACATCACAGTATTGCTTAATTTTTGCATTTGCTTTTTAACAGTTTTAAAGGCTAATAAAATAAAGGCAGTTAATGCATAGTCACTGTAAAAAAAAAAAAAAAAAGGCCAAACCTAACAGCAAAATATGAAGAAGGAAAGAAAAGCACCTGTAAATCCAGCAAGTTATTGCAGAACCTCTGGCTAATTTCCGATCAGTGTTTTGTTTGTGCATGATGTGTGTGCATGGCAGTGTGCACGCCAAAGCACACCTGTGGCTGTCAACCTCGGGTGTTGCTCCTTTCCTTCCACCTTGAGGCAGAGTTTCTCTTTCTTTATCTCTTTGCTGCCTGGAAGGCCAGGTTATTTGGACCACAAACCTTAGGATTCTCCCAACTCCATCTCCTATTGCTATAGGCACATTAAGATTATAGATGTGTGTGGCTACTGGAGACTTGAACTCCAGTTAGCCGGCATACAGATGAAGCAGCTTTGTGTGTTTGTGTGTGTATGTGTGTTTCGAGGCAGGGTCTCACTCTAGCTCAGGCTAACCTGGAATTCACTATGTAGTTCTAGGGTGACCTTGAACTCTTAGCAATCCTCCTACCTCTGCCTCCAGATTGCTGGGATTAAAGGCGTGTGCCACTGCACCCAGCTGCAACTTTAAACACTGTACTATCTCCCTAGGCCTCTTTAGTGTCTTTCTATTTGGTATGAAATTTGGTCAATCTCAATTATAAATCATGCTCTTTTCCCCATAAAATTAGGCACTGAGCATTTTCCACATCATTAGAGACTGCTAATAGTCAGCATTTGTGCAATGCTTACAATGTGCAGGCATGGGGCCAAGCTCTACTCAATTTACTCTCTTAATTTTCACAGCAGCTCAGCTGCATGTGGTGTGATGGGAAGAGCTTCAGTGCCAAGTGACCTGGTCCTCCTCAAGCCTCGGTTCCTCCTGAGCTATGTGACTGCTGGCAATATGGGCATATTCATTGTTTGTGGCTGCTGCATGTGACAAATTACTGTGCACTGAATGAGTTACAATGATTCTATCACAGTTCTGGGAGCTAGAAGTTAGAAATTAAGATCTCCTCAGAGCTAGGCTCTCTCTGAATATTCAAGAGAAGAGGGCCTCCTTTGGCCTTCTTTGGCTTATATATGCATCTCTCTACTTCCTGTTGCTATCTTTCCACAGCCTCTTTTAGGGGTGTCAGTTGTACTGTGGGACTGTTGAAATCTAGTATGACCTCATCTTAAACACTTGCACCTGCAAGCATTGTAACTGCAGATGGACTCACCTTCTAAGCGTCTGCATGGATATGAGTTGGTGGGTGGAGTACTATCCAACCCAGTGCACAGGGCTTTCCGGCTCATCTTCCTCATTGGTCAGATCAATGTGACTATCTCATAAGGCCAGCACTATGCAAAGGAAAAGATGCAGACATAGGTGTGCACATGAAGTGTAGAACTGTGGCTGCAACTTCCAGGGCTGTAAGAACAAGATAGTTATAACATCATTCCCATCAACCTAATCAGAAGCCTTCAGCCCAGGTGGCAGAGCTGGCATAGACTGGAGGGGATGGGGAAGTTTTTGGTGGATACTGCCTCACTGCACAGATACAAGAAGGCAATATGCAATCACAAGACATCTTTGTGGCAGCCAGGGTTGATATTGACCCCCAGTTTGAGCCCCCAGCAATGTGGCCCTCAGTGAGTCACTTAAATACTGTAGCTCTGTAGTTTCATCTCTGACATGGGGCAACACGCCCTGTTGCAGTCTAGTTCGCATTGCTGGTAGAAATCACCCAACCAAGAGCAGCTTCTGGGAAAAAGAGAGTTATTTTGGCTTACAGGCTCAAGGGGAGCTCCACGATGGCAGGGGAAAACGGTGGCATGAGCAGAGGGTGGACATCAACCCCTGGCCAACCTAAGGTGAACCTAGCAACAGGATAGTGTGCCAAACACTGGCATGGGGAAACTGGCTATAACACCCATAAACCCGCCCCCAACAATACACTCCCTCCAAGGAGGAGTTAATTCCCAAATCTCCATCAGCTGGGAACCTAGCATTCAGAACACCTAAGTTTATGGGGGACACCTGACTCAAACCACCACATTCTGCCCCTGGCCCCCATAAACTGATATCAATACATGATGTAAAATACAATGCTTTCAGTCTGACTTTAAAAATCCCCATAGTTTTTATCAATTCCAATGATGTTCATATATCCCCATAGTCCAAGATCTTTTAACTGAGCCATAATACCAAAAAATAACCTCAAAAAACCCAGAATGGCACAGAATGAATATTCACACTGCAAAAGATGGCACTGGGCATAGCAAAGAAACATTCAACCAATACAAGATTTAAAACAACCAGGGCAAATATCAAACTCTGTAGCTTTAAGTCCAGCAACTCTAACCAGTGCCAAATCTTCAAGTCCGATAATTCTAACCAGCAACAAGTCTCTGGCATTCCAATTCCGCCCCTACAGCTAGGCTACTCACAGTCCTGGGAAAATTCATTGGGGCTGGCAGCTCCTTGGCAGCCATCTCACGGTCCTGGCATCTCCACTGGGCCTCCACTGCAATCCATGGTTCATCCTCATGGCCCCATGGGGTCTCTATGCAGGCAATCAGCACACCTGCTTCACACTGCCCATGGCCATTTCCAAAACACAAGACCGTGTTGCAAATTCAATGACCCTCTTTCCAGCATTTCTTATACTCCACAATACCAGGTAGGTTGCCAATTTGTTAATCCAGGGGGGAATAAAGTAGACTTTGAAGAACATGACACTCCTTGAGCACTCAGGCCCTTTCAAAAGAGTCTACATTCTTCTTGTTGCCCCAGTGTGGGTCAGCTGGCCCAATCTCAGAGGTTGTAATCTTTCAGTTGCAGCTGAAAGGGGAAAAAGTTCTCCCAAAGATTTTTCTTTCTGTGCCATATCCCTCTGCACATACCAGTTCATTTCTACACAAAGCAACCCTGCACAACTTCTCAGGACATGGGCACAAGAGCAAGCTTCTCACACAAACTGCTAGCCCAGTCTAAGCAAAGCTCTTTCTCAACCTCATAAGCCAAACCTCACAGTCCATAGTTCTTACTGCTTTCAGGTCTTTCAGCTCTGACCAGAATAGTCCATCAAGCTGTACTTACAGCACTGCAAGGCATCTCTTAGGCCAAGGTTTCAACTCCTTCCACATTCCTCTTGAAAATAAGCTCCAAAAGGCCAAAGCCACATAGTCATGTGTCTAGCAGCAACCCCACTCCTGGTACCATTTTACTGTTGTAGTCTGGTTCACATTGCTGGTAGAAATCACCCAACCAAAAGCAGCTTCTGAGAAAAAGAGATTTATTTTGGCTTACAGGCTCGAGGGGAAGCTCCACGATGCCATGGAAAAACGATGGCATGAGCAGAGGATGGACATCACCCCCTGGCCAACATAAGGTGAACCTAGCAACAGGAGAGTGTGCCAAACACTGGCATGGGGAAACTGGCTATAATACCCATAAGCCCGCCCCCAACAATACACTCCCTCCAGGAGGCGTTAATTCCCAAATCTCCATTAGCTAGGAACCTAGCATTCAGAACACCTAAGTTTATGGGGGATACCTGACTCAAAACACCACACCCCCTTATCCCAGAGGATCATGGGGGCAAAAGTAATCTAAGTGAGGCTTTTAGGAAATACACAGAGCTCTCAGAAACCATAGATGTGATTATTTTTACTTGTCATCTAGTTCTGTTGATTTGTTAAAAATAACCACTACTTTTCTTTTTTTCTTTTTAAATGTTTATTATTTATTTATTAATTTGAGACAGATAGGGAAAAAGAGTGAGTATGGGCACAACAGAGCCTCTAGCCACTGCAAATGAATTGCAGATGCATGTGCCACCATGTGCGTCTGGCTTACATGGGATCTGGAGAATTGAACATGGGTCCTTAAGCTTTGCAGGCATGTGCCTTAATTGCTGAATCATCTTTCTAGCCCCCACCCTCCACTTTTCTAATTACAGAAGTCATGTATGTTTACAATGGAGCTGTTAGAAGAGAGAAGGAAAGTATTAATTGTCCTGTAGTGTTTATATGCACAAATAAAAGCTACTAACTACCCTTCTTGCATAGCATATATACAGGTATGCATGCAAATTTATACATATACAGGACATTTAAATAATATATTTATGATCAGTCTTCTCTCAGCTGTAAACATGTTATGTGTATGTGTTTTATAAATTTTTTTCATTTTTATTTATTTATTTGAGAGTGACATACAGAGAGAAAGAGGCAGAAAGAGAGAGAAAGAATGGGTGCACCAGGGCCTCCAGCCACTGCAAACCAAGTCCAGATGCATGTGCTCCCTTGTGCATCCGGCTAACGTGGGTCCTGGGGAATTGAGCCTCAAATATAATGTGTAATCATTATGAGACATTGTGCCAGGTGACTGCATGATGTACAAGTAAGCCATATTCTTTGTTAGAGGCCAGATGGTTACCATCTCATCTTTGGCTTATTTTGATAATGTATGTTTCCATATTGATGGTGCAGGTCTCTGCTGTGATGTTAGGACTTTTTCTCCATTCGGGACAGTGAGCACAAAGAACTGGAATGTCTTCAAGGTGCATTTGGAAAGGGCCCAGTTAACAATACCATTCTACTGGGGATTGACTTTCCTGCACATGTTCCACACTTTTGAAGCATAATACAAAGCCCTCTGTCATTGGGGAAGTCATGACTATTTAGAGGAATGCTAAGGGAGAGATTTCTTCTTATTTCTACTCCATGTCTTTAGCAGGCAGACATCTATCACAACAGTATTCTCACTGTTGGCTTCCTTTGTTAGCTTCTGAGCCTTTGCAGGGAGGAATTCATTTTCTTCAGTCCAGGCTCCTATATCTAACATGGAAAGAATGCAATAAAATCTATGCTGGCCTAATTGAGCCAACAAAGAGAAGATGAATGGTGGCATCTCAGGCAACAGCTGCCTGGCTGGCCAGAGCTCGCAGCCACTTCGTATTAAAGATCTCGTCTGTTTATGTGGCGTTAAACAGATCACACCCTGTGCTCACATGCATCATTGGGGAAGGCAGGCTGTGCTTAAATTATAATGATGTGTTTTGTAAGGAGAATGATTTCCCCTTCCTGTGTTCACATTTGTCCTGGATCCTGCAGCTCATCCATGCTATCTGCACAGTGGTGGAAATTCTGATTTCTAGCCATTAATTTAATTGGAGAAAATTGGTACTTCCTCACATTAGCTGATTTGGGGCAAGTCTGAACATTTTTGAAAACTATTCAGCTCTGTTCTAGGTTCGACTCTATCTTATGGTCTCAAGAGATGATTCTTCATATCAATTGGAATGGGCACAATACAGTAAAGAATTTAATCAGTGAAAAGTGTTGTTGGGATAGATAGCATTTCCTCAGATTCTTTGTTATTATTTTCTTAATTAGAGTTAAGTGCTTATTTTCATTAGGAGAGGCGTTCTGTCATATCTTCATCTTTCAGCTGTTTCTTCCTGCCAAAGAGACTCGATAATAGGGAAATCTAATATAGCATTGCATTAGTTACTATCACCTTGCTGGGAGGGGGGGGGGTAATACCTTATAAAAATTAGGTTAAGGGAAAAAAAGGTTTGTTTCAGCTACAGTTCCAGACTATAGTCCATCATGGGGGAAGGCATGCCAGCAAAAGGCTGCAGCAGAACTGGTTACAGCAAGCCCACAGGGAGAAAGGGAGAAATGAACACTGACTGCTCAACACTCTTTCCTTTTTGTACAGCCCTGGACTCCAGCCCATGGAATGCTGCTCTCAAAGGCAGTTAAGGTGTGTCTTACCCCATGAATTAATCTTATCAAGAGAATCCTTCACCTTTCATAGCCATGCCTTGAGGCTGACCCCAAGCTACAGCCTTCCTCACAGGTGATTCTAGGTCTTATTAGGTTGACAATCAATATAAACTATCACGTGTCTGCATTTTAACTTTTTTTTCCTAATTTCTCATACTTCATGTTTTAATCTAGCTAGAGGCCTCTTGATGTCAGTTCTGAAGTGAGACTGGAAGCTGACCTTCCTTCCCAAATGGTAAAAATATCCAAGTTCTATTAAGTGGCTTCTCTTTGCCACGTGCACAGATACAGGTATACAATGCACACAGAGTCATCTGTGACATCTTTAGATCCTAAACACAACAGAAGACATCCTGGGTATCTTACTTTTACTGGTAGCTCATCTGGTAAGTCCCATCTAGTGTACAGACGAGAACATGGAGTCTCCAAGAGGCAAATCAGTTTTCACAGACTCACCTGTGGGGTCAGAGGCGTATCCAGGAAGACGGCCTGTTTCTGTGCACTGGCACTAAGTGCTAATCCACTGAGCTCATCATGTTTTACCCCTTCTCTCTCTAGTCAGTACAATCAATGCCACCATCTCCATGTTCTGTCTTTTGTGCTGGACTTACTTTATCTAGCACAGTAACCACTGGCTGCATGTAGCTACAGGCTGCTTACAAGCTGTTAGCTCAAAGAGAAATGAGAAATGTGCTACAAGTATCAAACCCATGGGGTCTGAAAGCCTTGGGATAAAAAAAGTCTCACTGATAGCTTTGTGTTGCTGCTGCATTTAACATTTTATTGACAATTTTCACATGTATTTTGATTATTGCCTGTTGAGATGATAATATATATTGGACATATTAGGCTAAAGTCATTATTACAGTTGATTCTACTTGTTTCATTTTACTTTCTGTAAGTGCCTCTAGAAAAATAAACCAACCCCCATGGCTTGCATTATGCCACTTTGGATCGTGCTGAAAACCAGGAGGCTGATGCTCCATGGGCTTTGATTTTTGTTCTTTCTCTTTCACCATTTTACCTTAACAATCAGCCCCAGCCCTAGGGCATAACAGACGCACACTAAGTCCCTGTCAGTGCATGACCGTGGTGATTACAGGGCAACAGCCACACTGGGTTCCAAAAGGACAGGACGTGGTTCTTAGGTCATGGTGTTGAGATACTTGCTTCTCTCCACTTAACAGGATTTTAGGGAATTGGGCAGTGATCAAAAAGGGTCCCTTAGTCCCTTGGGATTGAGGGGGAACAATGTGGGTGGGGGATGGACTCAGACATGGCCTGCTGAGGATTTGGAAAGTGAGAATTTCCACTTCCTGCCTCCCCTTCCTCTTTCCTTTCCCGCTTCACAGCTACTCTTTACTCACATTTCTAGAGTCAGCATCGCAATTAAGCACTCCAGGGTGCTTAGGAGCCTATCTGGCAGATTCAGCACTGAATGGGCAAATTGCTGGATGCTTTGTATCCCCTGCAGAACACTCAAGATTGCCTGGAGTTCATTCTACCTTCACAAATCCCACCTCTCTTTTCTCCATCTCTCTTTGCTCCTCCAGGCTCCAGAAGCCCAGGTTGAGAACTCCCATCGCCTGTGCGTGGTTATTGTTAGAGGAGCCCTCCCGTGGAGACTGGTGAAGGCTGTAGACAAGCTCCCTGGCAGGCATTTGCTAACCAGCCACTCTTAGGTTGGCCTCTTAATTCTATGAGTCTTGTTTAATGGTGCCAATAATATATTCAACACTTGATCTTAGCCAAAATACTGAGAAGCAATGAACTTTCATTAAAATTTCCAAAATCTGAACATTCCAAAACTTGAAACTTTTTCAGTACTGACATGATTCCACAAGTGGAAAATTCTACACTTGACCTCATAGACTAGTCACAGTAAAAGCACAGGTACAGGCTGGAGAGATGGCTTAGCGGTTAAGCACTTGCCTGTGAAGCCTAAAGACCCCAGTTCAAGGCTCGGTTCCCCAGGTCCCACGTTAGCCAGATGCACAAGGGGGCGCATGCATCTGGAGTTCGTTTGCAGAGGCTGGAAGCCCTGGCACACCCATTCTTTCTCTCTATCTGCCTCTTTCTCTCTCTGTCTGTCGCTCTCAAATAAATAAATAAAAAATTAAAAAAAAAAAAAAGCATTGTGCATAGTGGCCACTATACCAGGACTAACCTCTCTGAAGTCATTTGAGGGTGAAACGACAAAATATATGTCAATATTCTTTGTAGACTCCATAGTACTAAATGGAATTATGTAAGGGAGTACCAGACATGCAAATAGTTTATCCTCACGCAAGGACACAGAATAGGGTTGGCTAGGAAAAAGTGAGATTGGGTTTGTGTAAGCCTCCCAGATATATTATGCATTTAAATGTGTAAGGACTGGGGGAGTGAGGAGTCATTACATATGGGAATACAGAGATCCAAGGAAGGTACAAAATTCTGGAGATGGCTATAGGGTGTGAATATGACCGATGCTATGGAACTTAGCACTTAAAGGTAGCTAGTGAACGCTGGTGGTATAGCTAAGTGGGTAGAGTGCTTGCCTAGTATGCACAAAGCCATGGTTCCATCCAAACTACAGCAGAAAACTAGGTGTGGTAGCACACACCCTATCACCTGGAGGGGGATACAGGAAGATCCAAGAAGCTCAAGGTCATTCTTGGTGTTGCAGTCAGGTTCGCATAGCTGGTAGAAGTCACCCAACCAAGAGCAGCTTGTGGGGAAAAGTTTCTTTTGGCTCACAGGCTCGAGGGGGAAGCTCCACAGGGACAGGGAAAGTGACAGCATGAGCAGGGTGGACTTCACCCCATGGCCAACACCAGGTCAACAACAGGAGCATGAAAGCGTGCCAAACACCAGCAAAGGGGAAGCTGGCTATAACACCCATACGCCCGCCCCCAACAATACACTGCCTCCAAGAGGTTTTAATTCCCAAATCTCCCTCAGCTGGGAACCTAGCATTCAGAACACCGAAGCTTATAGGGGACACCCGAATCAAACCACCATACTTGGCTACATATCAAGTTCAAAGCCAGCCTGGTATTCATGAGACCCTGACTCAAAAATGAATAAAAGTACCTAAAATGATAAGTTTTATGTTGTGTATGCCTTACTAAAGTATATACATATAATTATAAAAAGTAAACATGTGAGAAGACATACATTATAGACTTCTCCCACTTATCTGCAGGTGGTTAGGAAGTGGAGAGGGTCCCCAGGCCCTCAGGAACACTGCTAAGGAAGCTTTTAGTCTCTAGTGGTGGACATTGAATCAACCAGGCTTTGGGGCATGGGCAGTATTTGAACTGCGGCCCCCAGGCACCTGTGGATGCACAAAGACGAGCCAGGCAAACGTAGGGGCCGGCTTAACTAGCTGCCCAGGGTTTCGCTTGCCTTGAAGAAGAACATGTCTTTTTCCTCAACAGTGCATCTAGTAACCTGTTGTGAAACTGGGACCCCCCTATCTGTACCCAGCTGTGTGCACACCCCTTTCTTAACAAGGAGACAGGTTTCTCCTCCCCTAGCAACCATTATTTGCGATCAGTTACTTTTCAAATATGTTCTTAGATAGATCCAGGATCTGAACGGGGAGTAGGTGGGGACCATCCACCCTGAATTTGTTTGGGGTGCACGTGCAATAAGGTGTAACTCAAACTTGTCGGTCAAGCCAGACACATCAACCAAATTTCACCCCTAGCAAGTGACCCCCTCTTTCTTGAGGACTTCTTAGAAATGAAGCCCCAGGCAGTAACTGGGATCCTTGAATTCTCTTCCATTCAGGTGGCCAGCTGCCCAGTTTGACAGGATACTATTGCTTTAAAGGCTCGTAGAAAAGTGGCTTGGTGTGTGCATCTTTTTTTTTTTTTTGTCTTTTCTAACTTTATGAATTAGATTCAAGAACCTGGAAATATACAAAAGGCTTGAGGGGTTATCTGAGGATAGTTCCTACCTATCTGCCAGGACAAGGTGGTACCTCAGGCAGAGAGCAAGTCGGGGCTGGTAGCTGGAGGCAGGAGAGCCTGGGACCCAAGTGAGAGCGAGGCAGACCAGTGTGGCAGAGAAGAGAGTGGGAGGTGAGGGACCCCAGGGATGAGTTGGGCACCACAGATCAGCCCTGCCTGTGAGTCAGCTCCTGCAAGGGCACTGGATGGGAAGGGGAGTGACACATTCAAATCAGCCTCTCTGACAGCTCTCTGTGACAGCTACTCACTCAGAGGATGGGTGAGGGTGGCAGGCAGTAAGAACACCTAACAGTGGCAGGGGTGAAGGGGCCACGTGGGCACAGTGGAGAATGGTTGGGGGTCACGCAGGGCCTGGATCCATGGTGTGAACAAGTGAGTGGGCGGGGCGGCTGGGCGGGACTTCCTGCGCGGGTTGCAGTCTCATGCCTTTGAGTGTGTTGCTCACCTGCGCTGTTCTCATGTCTCAACTCTCCTCTGCCTACCTCCTCCTCGGCTTCCCCCTTCAGGTTCCCATGGCATCCTGCAATTTTCCCCTGAGAAGCACCCTATTAAAATCGACTTGCTTCTCTGTCTCTGTATACTTCGACAAAGGAAGGACCACCTCTTCCTTCTCTTTGCTCCTGGTGTCTGGCTTATCCTAGTGGGTTTGACTGACAGCATGCATCCAAACAGCCTTCAAGTCCATTGGAAGATAGGCGCTGTGGAAACAGAAGCTATGCCTGCCTTGATAGCCAACCTGTTCCCTGAGTCAGAGTCAGCCTGCCCCACAGGCTAATTTATATAGACAGAACACGAGTTTTTGTAAAAGGTCAAGGGTTGGAGAGATCACTCAGTGGTTAAGGTGCTTGCTTGCAAAGCCTAATTATCTGGGTTCAATTCCCCAGCACCCACGTAAAGCCAGACGCTACGCATTTGGAGTTCATTTGCCGCAGCACAGCCCTGGTTTGCCCATTTTCATTCTCTCTTTATCGCTCTCCCCTTCTGCTTGCAAATACATAAATAAATAAAAATGTTTGAAAGATTGGGCATAAAAATGTGTCTGGAAAAACATTTGTTTCTAAGAAACTCTCCTCTCTGTAGGACCACAAGATATACCGTTCTAGGGAATTCCTTATGTTCCGGGACTCAACATACCCATTGTGATAGTTAAGGTGATGTCAACTTGATCTGCTTAGTAATCCACAGAATTCCCTTTCGGCTAGGTCTCGGAGGTTGCTTCCGGGAAGGATCAACTAAAGGAGGAAGTCCTTCACCCCAGAGTGAGCCCTTCCCCTGAGCGGGCGGCCCCCCCTTCAGAAGGGGACTTGATATAAGGAAGCTCTGGGGGAAAAGAGCCCTTTCCTTCCTTCCATTTGGCTGTGGGAACTGCTTGCTGCCTTCCAGCGTGTGCTACGTCCACGGCGACCTCGCCTGTGTAGCAAGCAGAAATGCTTCTGCACTGGAAGAGAGCTGAGGACAGAGGGCCAGCACTCCTCGGAGGGATGCCCCCGGTGACCCCTTGACAGTCAGTTACTGTAAAGGTTCCTGCTGCCCATGAAGTCACGACGACCTAATTGCTGGCGCCAATGCTGTTTCTTTCCTGCTTTCTTCTAGCTGTTTGTCTAAGAACAGCTAATTCAACACTTATTAGTAATCATGCACGCAATCAGAGTACAAGAAACAATCTAAGCATTAAATGTGCCCCTCCTATGATTAGGGCAATGGAGAGAATGTATAACTCTACTAGGAATAAAAAATTAACTCTAAAACAGTTTTTAGATGGTGTAGAGTAGAAACAGCTTATGATGTTTTAGAACAATACTGATCCTGAGAATATGAAAGTAGAAATGTTAATCGGTAATGTTCATTAGAAGTATGACAGTTCTACAGATAAGGAGTTGTAAAACTTAGGCTTTCCCACCAGGAAACTTCCTGGGGGATATGTTCAATACTTGATCAAGGGCTAATAGTAGACTCCCAGAGCTGGGAACTACCTAGATCCACTCCCCTATGAGGGAGGATATGATGAATTCGGTAATAGATGAATGAATTATAAAGAAAAAAGGAGGCTATGGCATTCTCTTCCATTTATGGGAATACTTAACAAGGAAACGTAAGCCTTGGTGTTTATACAGTCCTTGGGGTATAAGAAATAAGTAACCTGTTATTTACCTTACACCTAGTTTCTGTTTGTATAATGTTGTGGTCAATGATACAAGGCGTCCTTCTTAAAAAATGGGTACAGTTCCTGCCTGATCAACATTACATGTATGCTTACAATAGAACAATACTCAAGATTGTTTAGATTAATGATTTCTGAGATCACTTGTTGGCTTGCTAAGTTTCCCTGTTCAATCTGTATAAAATCTTCATAAAACCTTCAGTAAATTGCAGCAGCATATTCTACCTAGAGTGTGTCTGTCTGTCATTTCCTCGCCGAATCCCGAGTTCTCCTTGAGCCTTCGCCCTTGTTCTCCCTCGGTCAAGATCTCCCCGAGAGTCAGTCCGCGGCAAGCGTGGACTGAAGACCCGCGTGGATCGAAACCCAGCGGCTCCTCAGGAAGCCTTCTGGTGCCATTTGCAGTGTGGGATCGGGACTGCTGAGGCATCTGGTCACGTGGACTGAGCAGCTACCAGGTTCCTGGATTGTCAGGCCTGCAACTGCTATTGGACTACCGTAAACTAATCCAATAAATTCCCTTTTTTATTTTTTATTTTTTTTGGTTTTTGAGGTAGGGTCTCACTGTAGTCCAGGCTGACCTGAAATTCACTCTGTAGTCTCAGGGTGGCCTCAAACTCATGGCGATCCTCCTACCTCTGCCTCAAGAGTGCTAGGATTAAAGGCGTGCACCACCATGCCTGGCACCTCCATGGGTCCGCGACCTCCAGTGCATCGCTGATGGCTCGATCTCCTCATTCACGTTTGAGTTTTACAATGTTTTTCATTCTGCTCTGTTTACAAATCTCCTCATGTTAACATACTGGTTCTAGACCCTGTCCTTGACAACCCAAGGGGATGGTGGCAAGGGTGGTGCCCCAAACCCAGGTTGCCCTGGGTTCTTCCAGGATGTGTGTGAAAGAACACCTGCAGGCGGGTCTCCATGCTTCTGAAGGCCTGTGTGAGGAGGAGGAGTCACAGGCCAGGTACCAGTTACCTGAGGCAGACTCAAGGTCCCCAAGGAGCCCTCCATCCCAGCCATGGGAGGCTCCTCTGGGAGCTGAGCGCCCCAGCTGTCTGTGAACTTAGCTGAGGGCTGACACAGCCATCTACTGAGTGGGTCACAGACTGGGAGACTGAGGGGTCTGGACTGCCTTTAACTCTTTCTGCAATCTTAGGGTGAAATTTCTTACAATCTCTTTCTCTGATGGCCATCTTTCATATCTTTTTCTTAGCAGCTTTGGTGGAAGAGCCACGTTTCATAAGGCCGTGGCCATGCCCCTGAACATGTTGAGTTTGAATCTTGGCTGCTGTCCGATGGAAGAGTAGCAATGTGACCTCTCAGAGTCGCCTTTCTCCTCCACATTGAAACACCCCGCATTTCCTTCATGGCTTTTGTGGAAATTACATGAGATAGTGGCTGCTCCCTCAGGTACTAACTGCCACTTACCCATGCCCAGATCTCCTAGTTTTGGTGTGTGACCTTAAAGAAACAGTAGGACTCTTTTTTTGGATTCTAGTAACTGATAGAGGCAAAGCGAACCTTGTCTGTCACATGAAAGCCACCCAGCATTAGGTAACTGTCGGCAATGATTCTGAACTGAATATGCCTCTGACCACCCTGAGTGGCCCCAAGGGTTTCTTGTGCCTGGACAGCCTCTGTCTTTCCCTCCATGAGCCACAGTGTCCCCAGGCCCCATGTCTCCCAGCACTGCACAGAGAGAGCCTAGATCCCATCTAAAGCTGGGTCACTGGTGAAGCAAAGGGTTAAGTGGCTGGTGGGTCCTGAGTCTCAGTGCCTCAGCTCTGACCAGCACACAGGCGGACTGCCGCCTTCCCGAGGCACCCAGCCTTCCCACCACTGCGCGGGGCAGTCTTTGCAAGTGGGTCCCCTGATCTGTGCACCCCGCTTGTGCTGCGATCCCTGGAATGGCAGAAGCACCCGGGGCCAGGCCAATCATACTTCTCTGGGAGGTGTAAAGAATGCCAGGAAACCCTGACGACAACCCAGTCCATGGTGATAAAACGTCCCCAGGAAATGGGAGCGCTGGCAGCTGCAGGTCACTTTTGACCTCGTGATGTCACACCGGCTGTTGTTGGGGCAAAGGAGAAAGGGAAGGTTGGAGGAGTGTCAGGAATTCCAATTAGTTCTGGGCTCGGGGATGACTCTGTTTAAAAATATTTGACCCAAGAGCTGTTGACATGCGGCTGTTTGTACAGCGTTCCTGTGGGAACTAAGGTCTCAGAGATGGACTCCAAATGGCTTATTTTGTGTCCTTCATTAGAGGCCCCTGCTGGGACACTGTGGGGCATTTCTCCAGGAAAGAAGTGGTGAAATGTATCTGGAAGGGGGGAGCTGGGAGGGGCGGGGATTTACTGCAAGATGTGGGGTGGAGTAGAGGCTGTGTAGTTTGAGGTTATCTGGATTGTTTACAATATAAACAAACTCCAGTCTGGGCAATTAAGCAAAAAAGGTTGATTTAATGGAAGGTCCCTTGGTAGCTAGCTCAGGGTCCTGGCAAGAGTTGTCACTTCAAAAGCTGAAGTGGCCCAGGAAACCTGAGCAGGGTTTGGTTCTCCATCAAGTGCCACAGAGTAAATATTTCCCACTTCCTGGACACATTCAAGTTGGCTGTTGCAGTGACAAAGGAACCACGTAGATTACTAAATTATGACTGAGCAGGGCTTGATGCCAATGAAACTTTAATAGTGGGGGGTGGGGCGGGAGAAATGGCTTAGCAGTTAAGGTGCTTGCCTGCAAAGCCAAAGGACCTTGGTTTGATCCTCCAGAACCCACATAAGCCAGATGCACAAGGTGGCACGTGCATCTGGAGTTTGTTTGCAATGGCCCTGGTGTGTCCATTTTCTCTCTCTCTCTCAAATGAATAAATAACAACATATTTAAAAAATATTTTATCATGGGCTGGAGAGATGGCTTAGCAGTTAAGCGCTTGCCTGTGAATCCTAAGGACCCCTGTTCAAGGCTCAATTCCCCAGGACACACGTTAGCCAGATGCACAAGGGGGCGCTGGAAGCCCTGGCTTGCCCATTCTCATTCTCTCTCTCTCTCTCTCTCTCTCTCTCTCTCTCTCTCTCTCTCTCTGTGTGTGTGTGTGTGTGTGTGTGTGTGTGTGTCTACCTCTTTCTCTCTCAAGTAAATAAAAATAAACAAAGAAAATGCTTTATCGGTAGGATCTGCTCCTCAGGCAATGGACAGCATTGAATGACACCGTGGAAAACGTCCTGGGTCACCTGTGCAGTCCCCTCCCCTGCCACTTCCCAGGGTCATTTTGATTGATGAAAGGTTGGCCCAGGCCCCAGCTAGTCAGTTTGCTAGTTTATCATTGACCACAATGATTGGCTCAGATTGGACCAATCAGAGTAGAACTGAGATGGAATCTAATGCTCACAAGATCTCTATCTTCTTTCTTCTCCCACTTCCCTTACCATTCCTTCTACTTCCTCTTCTCGTCTACAGATTATATTCCATGACTGAGCTCTTAGAATCGGAAGTTTGCATTAGCCCAGTGTTCAAGGATTTTCCCACATTCCCTTCTACTTCAAGCTGCACCACATTGAGATAGTTGTATGTCCAACTGCCAGTTGGTTCTAGGAGGTGAATCAGCATGATAAACCATTCCCCGGGTCCTCAGTAAGGTCAGGGCAGGCGAGGAAGGTGGATGGAAGTGCGAGCAACCCAATTGCAATGCAGCGATGAACCACAGTGAGGCTGGATGTCAAGGCACGTGCTTGTGCAGAGACAGCATCTTTCTCCTGCCCCCTACCCCAAGTGGGCTCCAGGGCCAGCAGAGGCCCTGTCCACGTTCTCTGGAGGGAGCAGAGGTATGATCAGAGCAGCTCCAGAGACAGACTTCCACAGCACCATGAAAGTGGAAGACTCCTGTGTGTTCAGGAATAACTTCAAATTCTTTTTTTTTAAATGTTTTTTTTAAATTTTTTTTATTTATTTGAGAGCGACAGACACAGAGAGAAAGACAGATAGAGGGAGAGAGAGAGAATGGACACGCCAGGGCTTCCAGCCACTGCAAACGAACTCCAGATGCGTGCGCCCCCTTGTGCATTTGGCTAACGTGGGACCTGGGGAACTGAGCCTCGAACCAGGGTCCTTAGGCTTCACAGGCAAGCGCTTAACCACTAAGCCATCTCTCCAGCCCAACTTCAAATTCTTCATGCTCTAATTGCCTATAGGAGACCGAGGTAAGACCTGGGCCTAAGGAGGTATATCCATAGAGGTGGCAACATGAAGTTGCTTAGTAGCTGGTGCAGGGAGCGTCTGGCCTTGGCAGAGGCAGGTTGTGGCAGAATTCAGGAGCTGTGTGCTCATATGTGTGTAAGGGTGAGCATCCACATGTGCACGTGAAAACAGAGGTTGAGCTTGGGCGTCTTTCTCTGTTGCCTCTTGTTTTATTAGACAGGGTCCCTTATTCAACCTGGAACACACCAGCTCAGCTAGATTCACTAGCTAGCCAGCCCCTGGGATGCTCCTGTCTCAGAGTGCGCAAATCAGGATGGCAGGAGCATATAGCATGCCCAGCTTCTGCGTGGGCTCTGGGAATTCAAACTCAGGTCTTCGTGCTTGCCTGGCAGGGGCTTTACTGCCGTGGGTCTGTCAGCCCTTACTTCCACTTTGCAGGTGTTAAGACGGAGACATGCGGATGCTAGTTGCACCCTCAAAGTGACTTGTGAGGTGTACAAAGCTGGGTTTCCAGCACCAGAGCTCTCGGATATTAGACCAGGCCTGTTTTAAACTTTCACTTTCCTCTGGGCATCTGTGCCACGGCCCGTTCAGCCTGACTGTTCCCGGAGGTCTGACTCTGGGCCTGGTGCTATGTCCCTGCTGCTACCCCGCTTGTTCCAGGCGCTGTCTTCCCGTAATGAGCCTTCCATCAATTACCAGCTTGAGGCCCAGCAGGCTGCAGGGCGGTGCCCAAAACTGTTCTGCCAGGGCAGGGTCTGGGCAGGGCGTATCAATTTGGACAGCAGTTCAGTGGTCAATCACAGTCTAAAACAGAAACAGCAGGGTGGCTTTATGCCTGGTGATTTCTGGAAGCAGGCCAATTCTTGTTCCCAGTAAGACACTTAAGTTCTCAGCATGCAGCTTCCACCAGAAGGCTGGCCCATCCTAATTACAATTGGTTCTGGCTAGTTCCCACTGGAGTGATGAACTCCTTCATTTACTGGCCCTCTGGGGCTGCTCTCTGCCTTTGGGAAATAACCTGAGAAAAGGAGCCTTCCTTGACCCTTGCTGGACCACATCCCTTCTGCCCAGCTGCATCCAGCCTCAGCAGTATCCTTAAGTGGCACAAAAAAAAAAAAAAAGCCCTCAAAAATTAGTTCTGGTCATTGGTGCAGGGGTTACATGGAGTCTGCCCAATTTCTTCGATAGGCCTGACGCCTGAAGCTCAGACATCTGCTTCTCTGTAGGGAGTGTTTGCCAGCAAATGGACCTTCTCTTCAGGAAGCACTCACTGGTGGAAGCCTTGCCAAATTGTACTTGTGGTCTGTGTGGTTTTAATTGGAAGTTTATGGGGTTCAACACTCGTCTTTGCTGAGATTAAGTGACCGTTGATTTAACGTTTATCTCTAAGCTGCCCCTGACCTCACAGTAGCTTCAAATCAGTGACGGCACAGGGCTGGGGACGCCTGACACAGTTGTGTCCTGGGAGTCAATCTTCAAAGTACCAATTATTATTATCATCTCTTTTGACCAGATGCCGAATCAGAGCCCAGAGTAGTTAGTCATTTGCCCAAGGTCACACAGTTGTGGCAGACGCAGGATGAGAGCCAAACGTTTTCTTTGGTGCTTCATTTATTTTGAGCCTTTTACTGGTTGCTTAGCACCCAATAGTCCCTGCACTGGGGGCTACCCATGGTGGTTTCCACTCTAGAGGGGGCAGGAAAGAAGTAACCAACAAGCAATCCGAGCCAGTCATGGTAACTGCTGGGCAGAGGGTGAGAGCAAGGCCGGCGGGTGGAGATACAGCCGGGCACAGCTCTGCAGGGGGCAAACAAACAAGGCCTGTCTAAACATGCAATGCCCACTCACTTTGATCCTTTCTTTTTATTATGTGTGTGTGTGTGTGTGTGTGTGTGTGTGTGTGTGTACGCGCATGCATGCACGCCACCAGTGCATGTGGAGGTCCGAGGACAACCTCGAGGTATTTATCCTCTGCTGCCTTCTTTTGAGACAGAATCTCCCTTGTCTTGTTTATTTAATTCTTATTGCCGTGTGTGCACCAGTCCAACTGTGCAGACCCCCGGCCCCACCTCCCTTTAACGCAGCTGTCCTTGTGAGTACACACATGTTCACCGCTTCATGTTATGTTAGGCTGTGCATGAGTGCTGGGGCACTGGCCTCGGGCCAGCAGGTTTGCGAGCAAGACCTTTCACTGCCAAGCCATCTCCCCAAGCCCCACGAGTTTACTTCTCAGGCAGCTGACTCCGGAAACGTGCTAGCACACACGACAGTGGCCTGAGGGGAGTCCAAGGCCGAATGCCACAGCACAGAACTGGCTGAAGAGCGGAAATAAAGCGGACTGCCATCAGGAGAGCGCTCCGGCCTGCCTGCTTCTGCAGTAGAGCCCGCCCTTCATCGTATTCAAGAAGGGTGACTCTTTTGAAAGGAAGAATGTAGGCTTTATTCCACTCTGAATGAACGAATTTAGCAGCTTTGCTCACCTGGTACTTGTTTGGGAATTATGAAAAATGAAGGACAGAGTCATTTAATTTGCAATGAAGATTTTGGAGGTATCCTCAAGGAGATGCAGAGCAGGGTCATAGTTCCTACGTGGAGGTGCCAGGCCAGGGCCTGGCATCGGTTAACCACGGGTTGCAGTGGAGACCCAAGGGTGTTGGGGAAGCCAGGGCTATGGGATGGTTGTCAAGGAGAGCTGCATATTCTGGCTCAGGTGGATCTACCTGGAAAGCAAGGAGCACAGGTGAGAGGAGAAAAATGTGTATCCCAGAGACTTCAGTGGCACCAGATGCTAGATAGAGAGCTGCTGGATTTGATATTTTCCCGCTTGTTTTTGATCTTGCATTGGTTCAATCTTTTCTCACTATGGTACTGTAGGGACTTTCTCATTGCAGGGATAAAACACCTGACCAAAAGCAGCTGATGGGAGGAAAGTTTTTATTTTGGCTTACAGTCTCAAGGGGAAGCTTCATGATGATAGGGAAAAGTGTGGAAAGAGCAGAGGCTGGACATAGCCTTTGCCAGAGGAGGTGAAAACAGCAGAGGCTCGGTGAGCTGGGTTCTGGCAAGGGGGAACTTCTATCACACCCCTAAAGCCATCCCTAGAAACACATCTTTTCTAGCAAGGCTCCATTTACAATATTGGCATCAGTTGAAGACCAAGAATTCAGAGTACATCAGTTATGAGGACATGTGATTCAAACCCTCACATGTGCCTAATGGCTTCTTGTGCACTGAGAGTATTTATTCTGTGTCATTATGTTTTAAAAGTATTCAACTTGTGTTTTGATTTGACAGGATCACAATAAGGAGACCATCTTGTTTAAGATGAAACTCTGGACTTTCAAACAGTGTTAGGATTAATAAAAAAATAATGACTATTGGACTGAATGCATTTTAAATCATGAGTCTATGGTGACCAAGGGCAGAAGATGATGGTTGGAATGGGGTATTATCCCCACAGACTCATGTGTTGTCAAGGCTTCTGTCCCCAGTTGGTGGAAATTTGGGAGGTGGAGCCTTGCTGGAAGAGGTACATTTTTGGGAATAGACTTTGGGGTATCCTAGTCCAGTTTTGCTCTTGCTGGAGCTAACTCACACTTAACTTGCCAGCTGATCTGACCACGTGAAATGCTCAGCCTTTTGTCTACCATCCTATTTTCTTCTATGGTACATCTGCCCTTTGAGACCATATGTTAAAATAAACCCTTTCCTGTTATCAGCTGCTTTTGGCTGGGTGTTTTGTCCCAACAACATGAAGGTAACTACAACAGGGAATAATCCTCAGACGGGATAATTGATGGTGTAGGTAGAAGAAAGGGAATGTAACTGTTGGGTATAAAAATCCTTAGAGATGAGATTGGGTGAGGCTTAGAAAACCAGGAGAAGTGTGGCTTTTAAGGATCAGAGACTGTAAAAAAAAGTGTGGGGGGGAGATAGAGAGAGCATATGAGTAGGTGGTCAGCATGGGTAGAGGGAAGATGAATGTACGTTGTGTCTTGAGAGGCCGGGACATGAGGCCTAGTGGAACTTCCTGAGCCTAGCTAAAGTTTGGCAACCTGCCTCTGCCCAGCTATGACTCAGCAGGGGGCCAAATGGCCTCTGGCCTGCTACTTCTGCACAGGAAGTTAGAGTTCCTGCCTGTGCGGGCTTAGAACCAATCATCTCAAAGGCTGTGGTATGCTATTGGCCCTTACATCTCACCCCATCCTAAAATCCCCGCCTTTGTTCTCAACATTATATAAACACCCACCTGTAACAATAAAGTGAGTTCCTGCTGTGACTAGACTCCCCGCTCGCTGGTTTTGTTCCTGGCTGTGGACACCCACCCTCCTCCTCAACCCCTTGGGAACAACCAGCCAGCCTGGTTCTCCCCCAGCACTACTTGTCCCCGGGAGCCCAGCAAATATAGTCTTATAGAATTACCACCAACGGATATTAAGTATATAAACTTTATATTCATTGAAAATAAATGCATACAAATAAGTGTATGAAGTACCAGCCAGAGTCACAGTGTGAGAATGATGAGGAGAGAAGGAGAAAGTTAGGGTTCAGTAGGAAAGAAGATGTGAAACTACCCCTTAGAAAGTGGAAAGTGTCAAAATTTTAGAAACATCTTACCAACCACCTATGACCTGTCCCTCTAAACTCGAAGTCAAGCATGTTATAAGGCTGCTGTGTCTTTCTCCAATGCTTTTTAAATGTAGACAACTGAAAGAATAGAGCCAGGGCATAATCAGGACTGCACTGTGATCAGATAAGAGTGAGGGGAAAACCCAAAAGGGTTGTAACAAGCAATATTCCATTCATGAGCTGTGGTCCTTAAACTGGATAAAGAGAAAAGTAAAGGTATGCATGGGTGTTGCAGTCAGGTTCACATTGCTGGTAGAAATCACCCAACTAAGAGCAGCTTGTGGGGATAAAGAGGTTTATTTTGGCTTACATGCTCGAGGGGAAGCTCCACGATGGCAGGGGAAAATGATGGCATGATCAGAGGGTGGACATCACCCCCTGGCCAACATAAGGTGGACCACAGCAACAGGAGGGTGTGCCAAACACTGGCATGGGGAAACTGGCTTTAATACCCATAAGCCCGCCCCCAACAATACACTCCCTCCAGGAGGTATTAATTCCCAAATCTCTATCAGTTGAGAACCTAGCAGTGAGAACACCTAAGTTTATATGGAGGACACCTGAATTAAACCACCACAATGGGATAGTTAAAGTGATAACAAAAAAAGAAAAGGTTAACAAATTCTTTAATAATTGTTGTAAGGGGCATACAATGGGAAAAAAATAGATGATACAGTAGATACAGTAGATAAATGAGATTACAGGAATAACATGATCAAGTGTATGGATATAGGAGTGTGTAGCTCTAATGATAAGATAGTACACTGGGGGTCATTAACTGCTCTCACTGGGAGTTAGCCTCCCCCTTCAGCTAGGTCGGAGATTGCCTCATTCTGAGAAGAGCCCTCGATGAGTGGTGGAGAGAAGCCCTAGCAATGCTAGAGTTCCTCATCCTTCAAGAGGTGATCCAGGGGGAAGAGACTTTGCTTCCGATGGCAATGCAGGACTTCTGTGACTGAGTGCTTGAGCTGACTTGGGTCACATGCCCAGTGCCAACTCATGGCCAGAGAGACAGAGTCATTTAATGGTCCAGCTCATGCATCTACTTTGGATGTTAGGTAAGAGGTCAGCCCTTTCAGACTTCATCAGCAGAATGTGAAAGAGCTGTGGTTTCTCAAAGAAAGAAGCATGGGCTGGAGAGATTGCTT
Source organism: Jaculus jaculus (assembly GCF_020740685.1). Taxonomy (NCBI): domain Eukaryota; kingdom Metazoa; phylum Chordata; class Mammalia; order Rodentia; family Dipodidae; genus Jaculus; species Jaculus jaculus. Next base: position 204,807,441 of record NC_059103.1, on the reverse strand, counting down.
AGTGGTTAAGGCCTTCACCTGAAAAGCCAAAGTGCATCGGCTCAATTCCCAGGACCCACATAAGCCAGATGCATGAGGTAGCACATGCGTCTGGAGTTTGTTTGCAGTGGCTGGAGGTCCTGGTGCCCCCATATTCTCTCTCTCTCCATATATACATATACATACACACACACACACACACACACACACACACACTCACACACACACACACACACACACACATATATCTCCCGTGTCTTTCTCTCAAATAAATAATTATTTTTTTATATAAAAAGAAAGAAGCAATGGCCTGTTGAGGAAACAAATACCAAATGCCCATTCCACACGAACAGAAGTTTCTGGTCAGGCCACTGAGAAGATGGAGGTAAAGTAACAAAGTCCTGCTTTGCAAGCTTGGGACTGAGTAGATTGCATATACTTGCATTTCCTGTAACCCTAGGGCTGTGTTCTGGGCTCTGACCTCATTTGGTTCGCTGTGTGACTTGAGTGATGGAATAGATCTCTGGTTTTCTTTGGGGTCAGTGATTTCTTTTGAAAACATCTAGTGTCACTGAATCAGTTACTTTCTTATTGCTGAGACAAAATAGCAGGCGAGGCATAATTTATAGAAAGCAAAGGGTTTAATTCGGCCTACAGTTTTGAGGGGAAGTTTATCGAGGTTGGGAAAGCATGGTAAGAGCAGACGTCATCATATCCATAGGGAGTCAGTGGGGCTGGGCTGCAACATCTTCACACCCACTTCCCAGGACACACTTTCTCCATAGAGGCTCCGCCTCCTAAAGGTTCCATGTAGCAGTTGGCTTCATGTTGCTTGGATGAACCAGACCAGGTACAGTTATGGGGAGAAGGAAATTTATTTGGAGCTTACAGATCAGGGAAAGTTCCATAATGGTGAAAGAAATTGGCCCTCCTTTCTCAGATACACACACAGAGAAAAACCACCATCAACACCGGAAGCAAGCACATGTCAGGAACCCAGACTGAACTCAGGCACTTTGCATATCTTATGTTGGAATTCAGACCTGCCTTGGGATCAACCCACAGTGACACCTCCTCCAGCCATGAGCTTGCAGATATAAATTATAATCTTTAATAAACTCCTGAATATATTGGGCGGGGAACATCCATTCAAACTACCATATTCCATAAATCTCTTAAAATGTGCCACCAACTTATAGAGTGATGAGCCGGACACTGTGGCACACACACACATAATACCAGCATTCAGGAGGCAGACACAGTAGCGTCAGGAATTGGAGGCCAGGCGAGCCTCCATCTACTAAGCAGGAGCAGTTCTTGGTTACAGCGCATCACGGATTAGGAAGGCACAATGGCAGGAGCTTGAGGCAGCTAGTCACATTCAGCCAGATAGGAAGCAGAGCAGAGTGGTGACTGCTGAATGATGGTGAAGGCAAGAGACAGAGTGAGTTGGCGTGCCAGGGCTGCCAGCCTCTGCAATCGAGCACCACCCTGTGAGCATGGGCGACCTTGTGCACTTGCATCACTTTGTGCATTTGACTTAAATGGGACCTACAGAGTCGAATATGGGTCCTTAGGGTTCATATGCACGTCCCTTATCCGCTGAGCCAGCCATCTCTCCTTTCTTATACAGCCCAGGATGCTGCCCACAGTCAAAGGGGTCTTCAAACCTCAATTAGCCTAATCAAGATTTTCCCTCGGGTGATGTTAGGTCCTGTCATGTTAACAATCAATAGAAGCCATCAGAATCCCCATGGAAGGTCTCAGCAAGGCGTCTGCAACATTTTCCTCTCTATATTCTCAATCCTTCACCATTCCTGAAGCAACTCCCCTCAGAAGGTACATGTCATGACAGACCTTGAGCAGGGCACGGCCTGGTGACTTCCTTTGGCCAACAGAATACAGCAGGAGTAGGGAGCAGAGCCATCCCTAGATCACAGGAAGCCCTGTGCTGGGAACCTGCCAGCTGCTATGCAAACTAGCTGATCCCATGTGGACATGGAATTCTGAGCCTGACCCATACAGCTTAGCCAAGGCCCTGGTGAATTCCCAGGAACCACAGACCCAGAGGCAGCTCCTACTCACTGTACGGCCCAGCTGACCCCGATCACATGAGCCTAGGGAATGCCGCGACTTATTTAAGGCTCTAATCCTTGGGGTGGTTTGTTGGGTAGAAATAACAATTTGATCCACTGCCCTGGCGGCCTAGGTCTTCTCTGATTTATGGATTTGTTAAATGCTCGTTCTACTTACTCTTTGAATACATTTGCTGAGGTAAAGGCCTGTTTCTCCTCCAAAAGCCAAGTTTCCTGCATAAAAAACAGTCCTGTAACGTCAGATCCCAGTGTCGTGTGTGCCCTGCCAGGAAACGTGTTTGAAGATTCCTTTCGTGGTCAGCTGTGTGCCTGTGGGTTTTCATTTCCTGGTGTCTGGCTGAGTGAGGGGATGCCTGCACATTTTCCTTCTCCTGGTTTTTACTGGCCCATATCCTTTGCCTTGGTCTTAGAGGACACGGGTGCAAAGCCTGCTCAGGTCCCACTGGCTAGGAGGTTCGAGCCGCTCCGCCCTGGGGTGTCCTCACCTGTTGTGGCAGGGGCAATCAGGACCTCAGAAAGGATCAGATGATGCTGAATGCTTGAAGGTGTCAATGCAGGGATAGACACAGGGAAAGGAGTCCGCACATCACCTCCTTCTCTTGCTGAAGTCTGCCGCCCACTATGAAGACATTACCATGTGATGGGCCCCGTGGTCATTGTTGGGAGTGCAGAGACAAATGAGACATCAACTATTAAAACAATCAATGCTTTAATTAAGGCGATAATTTTTTTTTAATTTATTTATTTGAGAGCGACAGACACAGAGAGAAAGACAGATAGAGGGAGAGAGAGGGAATGGGCGCGCCAGGGCTTCCAGCCTCTGCAAACGAACTCCAGACGCGTGCGCCCCCTTGTGCATCTGGCTAACGTGGGACCTGGGGAACCGAGCCTCGAACCGGGGTCCTTAGGCTTCACAGGCAAGCGCTTAACCGCTAAGCCATCTCTCCAGCCTTAAGGCGATAATTTTTAAAGGAGGAATTTCAAAGAAGGCTGTTGTCACTGTAAGCCCAGAGGGCAAGGGAACCCCGGGAGGCACATTCACTCTCCTCTACAACAGATCTGAGGAAAGGCTGAGTAAGAAAAGCGTGGTGCTTCCTGACGGGTGGTGATTAAGAACTGGGTTGTGGGGGTCAGACACGTCAGATTTAAATTCTACTTCTGAAATTTACAAAAGGTATGAGCCAGTGAGAACCATTCCAAGTGTGGTGAACTGGGAACCTGGCACCCTGCAGGTGGGAATGTAAATTAGTACAGCCATTATGGGGAACAGCATGGAGGTTCATCAAGCACTCTTACCATCCAATATTTATTCAAAGGAAATAAAAGGAGAATGTCAGACACTTCTATACCTCTGTGTTCAATGAAGCACTATTCAAAATAGAAATAGAATCAACCCTCAACTGATGACTGGACATAGAAAAATGTATGAATATACCATTCACCCATGAAAGTAAAATGGAATCCTGTCATTTGTGACAACAGAGATCGAACTGGACATAATTGTGTTCAATGACATAAGGCAGGCCCTGAAAGACAATTAGTACATGATCTTACATTCCACATGTATGCTTAGATTTTTACATGCGAGTAAAAATAAATTTGAACGATAATACTCAGAACACCAAGAAAATAATGACTCAACTTCTAAAGCTTCAGTTTCTATATTTGCAAAAATAGGTGAAATATTAGCACCCACTTCTTGTGGACTTGAGAACATAATGAGAGGTTTCGGGGCTTTATGCACAATGCCAGGGGATACCTGGGAGCCTTAGGCCCTGTCCCACCTGGACTTAGTGCCTGAGCAAATCAGGGCCCTGCAGTCCATGGCCAGCCTGAAGACAGAGATGAGTAAGGACAAGGATATCCTGACATTAGGGAGTGATAATTTGAGTTGAAATCCTTCAGGGTGTGAAATGGTAAAGCAGGTTCTCTGCAGTAAGAAATGATTTCCTACCATTTTTGAATCCAAAAGTTATCCCAGTTTTGAAGTAGAGTTTGTTTCCTGAGGAAAAATTAAGCAAGTACGGTATCAGAGCCATGCAGAGTTTAGGGAGCAGCCCGCTCGCTGCCGCAACCCAGTGTCGTATGCTCTCAGGGAGAGGTAGGTGTCACGGTCAGGAACCTTAGATGAAAATACAGATGACAATCACACACAGGGTGTGGGCACTGAAGGGCATTAAGTCTCAGTGAGGGATAGAGGTAGCAACCATCCACTCGAACCTCATCATCTTGAGAAGTAATACCTAGTCCTGGCCAGGTCAGGCTGAATTTACAGCGAGTAGAAATTTAAGAGTATTTCATTGGACTTATATTGCTTTATCCCTTTTGAATTAGGCGTGAAAACTTAGACTTTCCCGACTCAGTGACAAGGAGAGAGGAGGACTCGGGTTCCTAACAGGACGCTTAGTTGATTGTAGTTATAAGTAAATAAGTATTCCTGAGACTGTCTTGGAGCCCTACATTCTGAGGCACAGCGGGGCTGTGCATAGAGCCCCAGGGCAGCCCCCGCTCCTCCATTGCTCTGACTAGTGGGAGAAATAGGTATGAGCAAGGAGCATAGCAGAGAGCTTCCTTGGAGACACAGATTCACTCTGCCCATCAAGGAGAGGGGCAGAGGCTGGGCCTTGGGGATGAACAGAAATTGATCATGTAATGGCCATGAGAAAGTAGAAAGAAAAATGTCTGAAAGTCTGAAAGAGCTATAGTGAGTGGAGGGAGAAGAAGTCGCAGTCCAGCCGGCTGCAGGGCTGATCCCAGAGGAGGGGAAGAAGCAGCTGGCCGGAGCTCCTTGGCTGTCCAATGTGGCGATGCCGCGGTTGCTTGTGTATCCTTACAGAACCGCTCACGATGCCCAGTGCATAACAAGATATGAAGTCTGTGATGATGAATGGTGTGTCCAGACTTGAATAGGATGCCTGGTAGCAGGGAAAGGATCCTCTGAGATGGACAGGGAGCATCAAAGCAGGGAGGGGCATCAAAGGATGCTGAGTGAACGGATGGACCAGATTACAGCGTCAGACCAACAGGAACGGATCCTGCCCATGCGATGGATCCTGTGGGGGCTCTTGATCAACTCATTGAGGCTTTCCAGTCAGTTACTTTGTTCCATAATACAAAGACACCACCAACAACTTGGGTAGTCAGATGTCTTGTAGTTGCAAGCAACAGATGATGGAATATAAAAGGACTCAGGCAAAATAAGGGACATATTAGCTTATGCCATTGAAGTTTTAGGGGCCAGAAACACAGAGGAGGTTTTCTCCACCTTTTGGCTCTTCTTCCCTGTGGGCAGGCTTTGCTGTCAGGAGAGGCTGGCACGTGAGAGAACTAGATGCCGCCGTGGAACTTCATGTCACATGGTTTAGAAGTCCAGGCACCAGTTAAACTGCTTTCCTCTTGGGTAATCACAGAATCTTTTCTTTTTTAAAATTTTGTATTTATTTATTTGAGAGAGACCGACAGAAAGAGAAAGAGGCAGAAAGAGGGAATGGGCATGATAGAGCCTCCAGCCAGTGCAAATGAACTCCAGATGCATGTGCATCTGGTTTATGTGGGTCCTGGGGAATCGAGCCCCAAATCGGGGACCTTAAGCTTCACAGGCAAGTGCTCAACCACTAAGCCATCTCTCCAGCTCCAGAATCTTTTCAAGTCTTTGGTGCTTCATTCCCCTGGATAGATTTTATACAATTTTTGGTGGTGAATAATGTGTCAACTTGATCAGGAAGGGGTACTTAGACTGGTATGCACCATTTATTGATGTGTATGTATGGTGGTGTCTTTACAAGAGTTTTGCATTTACTCATCTCATTTCCTTAGAAGTACATGCTCAACCATGTTTATTGCTGCTCAATTTATAATAGCTGGGAAATGGAACCAGCCTAGATGTCCCTCAACAGATGAGTGGATAATGAAGATGTGGTACATTTATACAATGGAGTTCTACTCAGCGGTAAAGAAAAATGAAGTTATGAAATTTGCAGAAAAATGGATGGACCTGGAAAGTATTATACTAAGTCAGGTAACCCAGGCCCAGAAAGCCAAGCGCCACATGTTCTCTCTCATATGTGGATCCTAGCTACAGATGACTGGGCTTCTGTGTGAGAATGAAAATACTTAGTAGCAGAGGCCAGTAAGTTGAAAAGGAGACATAAAGGGTGGAGAAAGGAAGGGAGGAGGATACTTAATAGGTTGATATTGTATATATGTAATTACAATGATTGTAATGGGGAGTAATATGATGGAGAATGGAATTTCAAATGGGAAAGTGTGGGGGTGGGGAGGGAGGGAATTACCATGGGATATATTTTATAATCATGGAAAATGTTAATAAAAATTAAAAAAAAAAGAAGTAGAGAAAAAAAAAAGAGTTTGCATTTGATAGTGAGCAAAGGAACTTTTCCTCACTCATGTGGGTGGATGGACCTCATCCCGTCCTCTGGGGTTTCAGAGAGAATGAAAAAGATGGCAGGGAAATATGATATTTCTCTCTCTGAAGATGACTTGAGACACCCACCTTCTGACCTCAGACATCATATCTCCTACTTTGTAGGCTTTCACACTCAAACTGAACTACATTAAACTGAACTATATCACAAGGTGACCTGGTCCTACCATTGCAGTTGGAATATGGTGGAATTTCTTCACCTTTAAAACCAAGTGAGTGAATTATTATCCTAATCTTCCTCATATATATATATATATATATATATATATATATATATATATATATATAAAATTTCCTTTGATTCTTGCTTTCTGGAGACCTCTGACTAATGTATCTTAAGATCTCCTTTATAACCCCTCTCAAGGCTTGAGGTAGTCTTCTTTGAAGGTTGTTCATGTATGCTCTCAGGGTGGGAAGTCTTCCTCTCCACTTAGAGCATCTCTAGGCTCTTCTTCCATTTTCAGGACACTGTGAGACCCTTTCATCCTTGTTTACTCAAGATGGTTGATAGAAGCGTGTCTGAGGTTATTTTTGTTAGCAGAGTAAAGCTGAGGATAAGGGCATATTAAACACTGTTCTAACGTTTCATTCCTTCCTACAGCTTTTTGAAACAAAAATTTTGTTAAATGTTGAGTCTGTCTTATTTTCCACAAAACAAAAGACTGCTCATCACTCCAAGTTCTGTCCGTCTTCCTAGATCCACACCCGGTAGAAAAGAGACCTGCTCTCTTTCATCCAATGTGAACACAGGTTTGGGGCATTGTATTTGCTACTTTTCATGTGTCTGTGACTGACAAAAGCAATTTAAGGAAGGGCAGTCTTATTTTAGCTTCCAGTTTGGGGAGATACAGTCCATCATGGTGGGGAAGGTTTGGTGACAGGCACATGAAAGCAGAGCTTATCATACTGTGTCCACAGTCAGGAAGCAGAGGGTGAGGGAAAGCTATTGTCAGCTAGCTTGTTCCTTTTTATATAGCTCAGAACTCCCCCATCATGGAATAGCATGCCCATGTATGGGGTGGTCTTCCCATCCCAATTAACCTAACCTAGAAAACCCCTCAGAGTCATACCCAGAGATGTGTTTCCATGGTGCTTCCAGATCCGGTCAGGTTGACAACCAGGATTCCCCATCACAGGCCTCACTGTCCATACTCTGAATGTGGCCCCATGCTCAGTCCCACCCCAAGCCCTGGCACTAGTGAGATATACTGTACGGGTTGCCTTATTCTTTGACTACATGCCACTGAGAGAAGTCAGGTCAGTCCCACAAACTGGCATGGATCAAGAGGGTAGAAAGTGTTTTCCTAAGGCAACACACATTGGTATTACTAAAGAAAGAAGTGACATAAGACCACACAATCGTGTCATGAATATAGTACCTGTTTCAGTCTGGTTCACATTGCTGGTAGAAATCACCCAACCAAGAGCAGCTTCTGGGAAAAAGAGATTTATTTTGCCTTTCAGGCTCGAGGGGAAGCTCCACGATGGCAGGGGAAAACGATGGCATGAGCAGAGGCTGGACATCACCCCTGGCCAATATAAGGTGGATAACAGCAACAGGAGGATGTGCCAAACACTGGCATGGGGAAACTGGCTATAAAGCCCATAAGCCTGCCCCCAACAATACACTCCCTCCAGGAGGCGTTAATTCCCAAATCTCCATCAGCTGGGAACCTAGCATTCAGAACACCTGAGTTTATGGGGGACACCTGAATCAAACCCCCACAGAACCTCTAGGTGTCACACACACGCAAGACCTAAGATCCCAAGGAAACTCAAGGGCTTTCTCTGGGGATGTAGGTACTGCTGCTAAAACAATAATAGTAAGCATGACTTATGTTTTCTGACATATTATTATTTAGTGAAGAGTAAGATTTCTGAAGGCTGGCTGCTTGAGTTACAATCCATCATTTCTCCTTAATAACGGTGTTTCTTGGCCAATTGAAATTTACCTATCACATGCCTATGATCACCAATTGATTTAATAGCAGCAAAGTTCACAGAACAGCATCCAGCACATGGGAAGGGCTTAGTACATATGACGAATACCCAGGGGAGGTCTGTGGTCAGTGATATGGCAAAGTGCCTTGATCTTTGTCGATGGGCCACTGGCCATGAAGAAGGAATGGACTCCAACTACAGAGAAACTCTCCCAGTGCCCATGCCAACAATCCTAGATTCCTATGCCAACAGTGAAGATGATCACCCGGTACTCCTCAGATAATGTTTGTGAGCTAGGGACAAGCATGGCCCAAGAGGAGGGATATCACAGATAACAGAGTCCCAGTACTGGAGGCTCAGAATATACACTGGGTTGAAGTAAATGCTCTGAGTCCCGGGGTCTGTCCCCAGGGCTGCAAGAACTTGAGAGTCATATTTTTGAAGAATCATTAATGACTAGTGCTGTGTTGAAGAGTGTCAACCGTAAGATTTCAAGGGAGGGCGAAATTCTGGTTTATAGTATTTTCCAATTTCCATAGTGTAAAAATTTCTACCATGGTTGGCTTCAAATGACCAGTGTTAGACATGCAGCTGGGAAAGTGATGGTTCAGTGGGCTCTCCCATGCCACTGATAAAGTGATGGGCACAGTGGGTTCTCTCATGGTTTGGAAGAGTGATGGGCACAGTGGGTTCTCCCATGCCCATGTTAAACATGATCCTCTCCTGTGATTCCCAGCTCAGTGTCCCAGGCTCTGCCCCCCTTATTCTTCTGGGCTGGGTTATTACAGCTCACCCACACTTCTATTGAACCCTAAATTCTTTCTTTATCTATCATACCCTTAAGTTAAAATATCATATTGCCTGGTCCACAGAGTCTGTTAATGTCTCCTTCTACTTTAAATTACAAATTCTTTAGGAAGGAGAACTTACTTGGGCTCACTTCTAAATTACAAGTCCCTGTTAGGGCAGATGGTCCAGTCTTGGGGCTGTGTCTGGAATATATAAGGTTGGGAGTGAGATTGCTCAAGGGAGATAGATCTGCCTTTAGTTACCAGAGGGAACTGTCTAAAAAGGGGCAATTTCATTTGTTCTGGGAGCCCCAGAGTATTGATCCAGGTCTGTTGATAAAAAATGTTCAAGGAAACAGATGACAGTCCTAAAGAAAAAATTCCTAACCGACAAAACTCTTTGAGCAGCAGGTGAGCTGTCTGGAGAGGCAGAGAGCTCCATATCTGCACAAGAACGAAAGCCAGGACCAGACAATGCAAAAGAAAGCTATCTGGGGGTTCCCACTGACTAAGAGGTTAATGCAGAATACTTTGTCCCAATTAAAGAGTTGAGGCTACTGTCCTTTATTTTATTTAAAATTTTTATGTGCGTATATGAGTATGGTGTGCATTCATATGTGTATACATGTGATCATAGCATGTGTGTTCATGTGTGTATGTGGTGTGTGGAGACCAGAGGTCAAAGTTGGGGTCTTCCACAATTGTTCTTCACCTGTTTCTTTTTTTTTTTTTTAATTGATACAGGGTCTCACACTAAACCTAGAGCCTATAGATTCTCTGGCAAGCCCTAGGTTCTCCTGTATCTGCCTCCTTAGTACCAGGATTATAGGTGTGTGGTGCCATATCTGGCTTTTGATGTGGATGCTGAGATGTAAACTTGGTCCTCACGCCTGCAGGGCAGGTATATTACCCACCAAGCCATGTCCTCGGCTGATCCCTGAGGCTATTGCTTTCAAATGGCTGTTATAACTCTTGGGTGATTATATGGTAGATGCTTAGCTTGCATTTATCCCTGATTCCCATACGGAAAGCATGGGATCAGGGAGGGGAGCTGACTGACAGGAAGTGACAGCCACTCTGGTGCCCCTCCTACCCCATTCATGAATTGTGGTAAGAGATAAACAAGTCCTAATTCAAGGACAGAGTAGTGTACAATGTCCCGTAATGTTTCATGACTCCACTTAGGCTGTGGCCAATGACTCACCTTCAGTAGAGGGCTCAGCTCATCTCTCTGCCCTCAGGAGGCTCTTTCTGGTCCACAGGCAGGGCCTGCCTCACCCTGCTTTTTTTTCTTTTTCTTTCTTTCTTTCTTTTTTTTTTTTTGTTTTGTTTTGTTTTTCAAGGTAGGGTCTCACTCTGGCCCAGACTGACCTGGAATTCACTATGGAGTCTCAGGGTGGCTTCGAACTCATGGCGATCCTCCTACCTCTGCCTCCCAGTGCTGGGATGAAAGGCGTGTGCCACCACGCCCGGCTCACCCTGCTTTTTCTCTCAAGCTGCTGCATGTACTTTAATGATAAGATCTGAAATATTTCAATGAAATCAATGACTTGTATTTTCTTATTTGTTTTTTCAAATGATTTTTGAAATTTTCTTGAGAGCTACAGTTAGGTGAGTTTCTCATTGTGTCCTGGAGCTTCTAGTTCTCATCCTGGAAACTGAATATTCTCCCAGCAATAGGAAGAATTGATGTAGGAGTACACGGTCATATACATGTATGTGGAGACTTGGAACTTGTTACAACAAGAAACTGTTTGGGAAAGAGGGTCATGTACTGGAAATGGATGAAGGGGCAAGAGGGGTAAGCTGGGGTACAATCAAGTCAGACTTTATGAAACCTATTGGTACAAGTTGGGGTGTCCAGCAATTTGTGGGCGAACGAACCTCATTCATAGGGAGTATGCCCCACCTCATTATTCAGGGCTGGTTGGTCCAGAGGTGTGCAAGTGATGTGAGCCGGGCCAGTCAAATGTTCTCCGTGAAATCTGAAAAATTATGCCTGAGATGATGACTGGGATGTCAGAGCAGAGTCCATACCAGCTTCTGTGGAGTCCTGCTGCTGGCCATGGCTCCTGTCCCCCCCAAAGACCCGGCTACTCACCCTTTCCCTGGATGCCAGAGTGTATGTTACCTTCTCATTGCTGGGAAATAAAATACCTGACAAAACTCAGGAAGGATTTATTTCACATTACAGACCTAGGTTACAGTCCACTGTGGCAAAGAAGGCATGGTGGTAATAGCTTGAAGCAGCTTGTCACATGCAGTCCGCAGGAAGCAGAGAGCAGTGAGTGGTACTGCTCATCTCAATTTGCTTTCTTTTTTGGACAGCCCAGGACCCCAGTCCATGGAAGAGTGCCTCCCACAGTGAAGGTGAGCCTTCCCACCTTAATTAACTTCATCTAGATACTCCCCATAGGTATGCCCAGTGGCTGGCTGACCAAATTTGGATAATTGCTCACAGGTGACTCTAGATCCTGTCAAGTTGACATCAGTATAAGCCATCACACAGATGAATCCCTTTTCCCAATTGTCATTATCAAAAAACATCTCTAACATGGCCTTGATATTCATGACCTCACAGTGGCTGAAGCCTACATTAGTCCTGCATAATAGGAGGGGAAATGATGGTATCCAAATAGAAGGGAGTCTAGTTGGAAAGAAGGGATTCAGAGGAGGGAAGATCTGTGGGGGAGGGGTGGGCAGGGAAGGAAGGGATGGAGAGGATTATGATCACAGTATATTGGTATATTGTCTATATGCAAATTGTCAGTTAAAAGTTAAAAAAAAAATGCCAAACCACCAGGGAGAAAAACTATACCCAGTGAGGTTACATTGACTGAGACTCAGGGAATCACAACATTGGAGACAATAAACTTTGCACACTTCATAATGACGTCCAAAGTCTTCTATTCCATCAGTTCTCCTTCCCACACCACCCTTAGGAATGATTCAGGAAGGCCCTCGCTTAACAGAGTTTTATCCCTGAAAACCTCATGAAAGCGAAAGTTATTATCAAGAAAGGCAATGCAAAGCCTTCTGGAGAAATACAGCTAAAATGCATGAAGGAACTATGAAAAGTCTTTATAAATATTTTGTGATAACTAAGCAAAACAGTATAAGGGCATTTTAGATTCAAACATGGAAAGTCTAGAATCTTGAAGTAATCGATGTCATTTGAATGACTGCATTCACCATAGTAGGTCTTATGACAATTACTTGCATTTGCTTGCCTTCGTGGTGGGAAGTAGCTCCGCATTGTGTTTAAGAGGGAGTCGCTGGAGTGGGAAGTCAACAAGTGAAGTTCTGTTGTTTCAGTTACTTCCTGCTTGCCTGGGGCTGGCTACTATCCAGGTTCTGTTTTGTGTGTGTACCTGTAGCCTTACTCTTAAAAAGGTTTGTAGTGACGGCTGTTAAAAATTTGTCAGAAAATAAAGTGACATAATGCTTATGAAATACTTACAGCAACCCCTAAACAAATACCCTGTTATTTTACCAGTGTCTTACTTTTGTAAACATGACACATGGAAGATGTGGTATCCATTGTGTGTCTATTTTAACACAAATCTAAAGAATTGCTTCTTCTTATCTTCTGGGCCTCTCCCCCTCTGCTCAGAACTGTTCTTTTATGTCTAGAAATAATTAGTTCTTATAATTACACTGTAACTTTAGAAACATTGTGCAAAGAAAATTATTGGTCAGGAAATCTCCTTCAGGGAGTCTGTTTTCTAACATTCCTGCTGAAAAAAAAAATGTTATTGTCAATCTGTTCTTTGTTTGACTGTGGTGTGTATTTAAAGACTTGTTTCTTCTTTTGAGTTTTTAGCAGTTCTACTTTGATGTTTCTAGGCCCCGTGTGTGTGTGCATGTGTGTGTGTGTGTGTGTGTGTGTGTGTGCGCGTGCGCACATGGTTGGGTATTGTGCATTTATCCCCTTATTGGATTAACGGGGTTCTGAAACTTGAAAGTTGATGTCTTCTATCAGTTATGAAAATTTGGGGGCATTATCTCCTTAGATATTATTTTTTGTCCTTTTTTTATTATACTTCACTTTCTGAGACTACAATTATATTATTCATGAAATTACTAAAACTTTAGCCTAAAATTTTAAGCCTTGCAAAATGAGTAAAAAAATGCTTTGAAGAAGAGAGATTGTAGTAAAGGATGGCCATACTCTAGTTTGATTTTCCTCTATCTGGGCTCTTAACCCCTTAAGATCTTGTTTCCTTGATTTCTTTAGGATTTCCTATACAAACTGCTTATTTAAAATATTATTATTGGTGAGGAAGACGATGAAAGGAGGATGTGAGGAAGGAGGATTAATCAAAATTAAAGACGTTATAATTAAGCCATATGGAAACCCATTTCTTTTTTCATATATGTATGTTAAAAAAGAGGGGGCTTAGGCAGAAATACCCTGTGTGGTATGCCGAAGGGGATAGTGCTGAATGCTGCTCCCAGAGCCATAGATTTTCACAAGAAAATTTTGGTGCTGGGTTGGGGTACCTTGCACTGAATTGTTGCTCAGGGAGACCCCTGACACTCCCAAAATATTACAGGATTTTCCAAGGCTCTTGGTTGCCCACTGGAACAAGATGATAGGACTCTGTAGCTGAAGACTCCTCATGCCTGGGCTGCAGGTCACTGAGAAATCAAGCTGGAGCTGAGCTGGAAGCCTTGTCCCTGTGGACCAGCTGTCAGGATGCTAGAAAGACTCTGCAGTCTGTTAGGGGCAAAAAAGTCATCAATGGTCTTGACCAGCAGTGTACCCTGTGAGCTTCACGCCTGGACAGCCAGGCCAAATTTGTAACTGGGACAATGGTGGCATGTCCCTTCTGGGATACCAGCTGCTCTGTATTGGATTTGAGGCCCACTTCATGAGAAGGACTTCATGCCTAATTAAAATCCTACGGTGGAAGATCATAACCTCTAGGGTGGAAACTATTACTGTTTTTTGGCTAAATGGATATACTATGCCCGCCAAACTTCCCTCTAAAACTTATGTTTATGCCTATACGTTAATGTTACTCTCACTTTTGGCTAGTGAAACTTCCCTTTTCAGATGGCACTGGCCACTGGAAAGACTCAAAATTGATCTAAGTGCTGAGAAGAAGAGACGTTAGAGTGTTTAGCACAAAATGAGACATCTCTGTCACAGCTTCCAGGGCTCCGAGTCCTTTGCAGGTGAGATGACAGAAGGAAACAAGCCAAAGAAAGGGGAGCAGTGCTTTGTTGCACTGTCTTCCGGACACAAAGTGGCCATGACATTCATGAACTCACAGTATGTACACAAAACCCGCATAATGGGATTGTCAATAAATAGTTAATAAATAAATAAATAGATAAATAAAATGCTTTTAAAAATTCAAATAAAAATATTATTCTTTGGGGCTGGAGAGATGGCTGAGTGATTAAGACACTCATCTATGAAGACTAAGGATTCAGGTTTGATTCCCCAGTACCCATATAAGCCCCATGGTGACATGTACATCTGGGGTTCATTTGCAGTGGATGGAGGCCCTGGTGTGCCCATTCTTTCTCTCTCTCTCCGTCTCTCTCTCCTTCTTTCTGCCTCTCTCTCCCTTTCTTAAATAAGTAAATAAAATATTTTAAAAATATTATTTTTGGTTTTATTTCTTTTATTGATTATAGTTTTTCTCAGTAAGAAGATAGGTTTTGAGAAATCTGTTTTACCCTAGTTGGAAGTTTTTAGCCATGGACTTTTAGTGCAAAAATTCTTATGTGTGTCTAACCCTCACTATCAAGCCCCAACCTAGCACCTAGTGTTAGAACCCTAACACCATCTTTTATAACTGCAATATAGATTCCCCATTGCATGATTTTTCCTCAGAAGACACGAACACTTGTCTATTCACCTTAGATAAGGCACCAGTTACAGACCAAAGAAACAAGTATAGCTTGGCGAAGCTATGAGTTAGTTGGGATTACTTATAGGAGCATAAGTGCCTAAAAGAGAGCTAAGCTATAGCATTGAAAAACCCACGGGTGACCACTCATGAAAGTTGCATCCCTTGAGCACCCTCTCCAACTTGCAGGCATTGCATCTAAGAGTCTTCTCACCTAGTAAATATTTATACATGTTTAGGGAGGGGCCTTGTGAATCTTGTACATTTCTGAGCTTCCTGAGCCTTCCCCTCCAGTAGAAAACATTTTTATTTGGAGTAGTAGCTACATAGCAATCAGAGAAAGGACCAAAAATTCCTCATATCTTACCACAGTCATGTTGATCCCAGGAAGGAAGGAGACCCTTACTCCCTCTCACCTCCTCTAAAGCTTCTCGAATGTTCTGCTTCTGCTCTTTATCTGTCCCCTTTCTATCCAGCTGAAGTCCTTCTACCCTTCTTTTGCTAATTTTTCTTGAAAGTAATTCATTATTATTTTCATGTATGAATATATGTGTAGTGTGAGTGCGTGCAGATGTATGTGCTTGTGTCCATGCCTATGGAGACAAGAGGAGGACACCTCTTCTGTCACTCTTCTGCCGTATTTCTTTGTGACGGGGTTTCTCTCTGAACCTGGAACTCACTATCAATCCGTAATGATTCTCCAGTCTCCATGCCCACTAGTGCTGGGTGTTCAGCAGGCATGGCCATCCTGGGTTTTTAAAAACATATTTTTTTAGTTAATTTATTTATTTGAGAGCGACAGACACAGAGAGAAAGACAGATAGAGGGAGAGAAAGAGAATGGGCGAACCAGGGCTTCCAGCCTCTGAAAACGAACTCCAGACGCGTGCGCCCCCTTGTGCATCTGGCTAACGTGGGACCTGGGGAACTGAGCCTCGAACCAGGGTCCTTAGGCTTCACAGGCAAGCGCTTAACCACTAAGCCACCTCTCCAGCCCTTTAAAAACATATTTTTTGGTTTCTTTTTATTTATTTATTTGAGAGTAACAGACAGAGAAAGAAAGAGGCAGACACAGAGAGAGAGAGAATGGGCACACCAGGGCCTCCAGCCACAAGTGAACTCTAGATGCGTGTGCCCTCTTGTGCATCTGGCTAACATGGGTCCTGGGGAATTGAGCCTCGAACTGGGGTCCTTAGTCTTCACAGGCAAGCGCTTAATCGCTAAGCCATCTCTACAGCCCCATCCTGGCTTTTTACAAGTGTACTGGTACTTGACTCGGGTCCTCATGCTTGGAAAGCACATACCGTTATCCAGCGATCCATCTCCCTAGCTCCTAATTTGTTATTTTTAAATCTGTTGTTCTAATATTTGATGGTAAAAAATACTATGAGAGAATTTCCAATGAGGGACTTAAAAAATTGAGAAGGGATAATTCAATTGTTATATTTGCCTTTGTTAGTGGGACTTTCACATACATTATCTGAATTAATCTGGATCCTAGAATGGGTAAAGTCAGGGTGATTGGCCGTTTTGTCAGTGAGCAAACATTCACTCAGAGAATGCAAATAAGTTCCCCCTGGTGACAGTATCATGTACCCATCATGATAGCAGACTCTGCTGATCTATATTTTCCAGGCAAAAAAGCTTCCACAAAAAGCCTAGAAAAGCACTCTTTTGGTTGCACGGCCCTAGGGACTTAAGAAGAGGAAAGTGATGCAGTGAAGAGCAATGTGACAAAATGAGACAGGCTTGAGAGATGGCTCAGCAGTTAAGTGTGCTTCCCAAGCCAGCATGAGAGCCTGAGAGGCCCTAGGGCCACCTGAGATCAAATCCCCAGGACCCATGTGAACAGTAGGTGTGACCAACCATGCCTGGTACCCCAGTCCTGTGGGAGTATCTCATGTGAGAATGAGGATGGCAAACTGCAGAATCAGTGTGAGACTCTCTCAAGATAACAGGCAATGAGCATTGGAGGAGGGACACCTGATATTCCTCTCCGGCCTTTGCACATGCATATGGGCATGTGCATTTGCGCAGATGGGTGCATATATCACACACCACTACAAACATCATGCACACCACAGCACACACAGCATGTGTACACACATGCAGAAAGCCAGTAGGTGGTGGCTTAACCATGGCTTCATACCAGATGACATATGTCCTCAGTCTCCACATGAAGCTTGAGACTATATCATGGGATAAAAAGGGGCAAAGATGAGCGACAGAAGCTGTTACAGTAGTCAAAGCTCACTGGACATTTTCGCCAGTGGCCCAGCTGGCCCCTCTGACAGTTTTTGGAGCAGCTAGATTAGAAACTAGATTAGAAGAAGGGTCATTCTTAGTGTAAATCAACAAACAGACGTGCCCCAGAAACAATTCATCCTGTCTCCCCAGATCTTGCAGGTTAGGTAGAGTCTGGGTCTTATACTCAGAGGCAGTATGGGAGCTCTTCTCTGGGGACAGAGGTGTGGGTCAAGGTGTTGTCAGACCACATCTGTAAGCTAAATGTGGGTCAGGTCAACTGCTACAGCCAGCATGGCCAGCTGAGGAGGGACCACCATTCAGTCAATGGTTTATTCCCCAAAGATGGCCATGGGACTATAGTCTTCCTTTAATAAAAGGAAACCTCCGCTCCCCAGCCTACATGAATTTTATTGATTGCAGAGGTCTTTCTGAGCATTCGTCAGGAACATCAAGGAAGCATGGCTGAGTGTGTCAAGGGAGGCACTTCAACTGACCCAGCACAGACCCCAGCGTCAAAAATGCAAATCATGTGAAAATTGCCATCATTCCTGAGAACGAATTTCCTAGGATCACGGTGTTAGTATTTCTTTTGCAATTTCTATTTCTCCAAGAGAGAAAAGGAAGCCTCTAAGGTTGATGAGGTCTCCACAGGGTCAGGATAGAATTTTCACAACATTTATGTGCTTGTGTGTGTGTGTGTGTGTGTAAACTCACCTGCTTATAGACACCTGGAGGTCTGCGTTTAAGTGAGTAGGCTCCATGTGTGAGTGTAAATATGTGGATTTGGTTATACCTTAAAGTACATGGGTAATAGAACAGCTTGTGTGAATGCCTTTGTGTATGGATGCTTGTGACTCTCACACATGTAAGTGCATGCATGTATGTCTATGTGTGCAGCGAGAGTGCACTCTGAGGTGTCAGCATGGGTGGAGGGAGGACATGCGTGTTGGTGAGCTGCTGTGCCAACCACCCTTCAGCGGCTTCCCATTCTGCTGCCCCAGAAGGACCTTTGCTGTCCACATTCAGGAGTCTCCATACCCGTTTTGAGAACCAGAGCCAGGGTATCTCTCAGCAGAGGCCACCTTGACCCACTCTGTCATCCCCAGTCCTTCCCAGGAACAATAACTTCACTATTGGCTTACTCCTGGAGGAAACATGGGATTATACAAGTCTGCATATCAAGCAAACACTCAAAGAGACAGTTTTATTTAGGCCTTGATCATGCCCATTCAAATAAGCAAAGCTTTTTGGTACCTGTGGCGCCTGATGGGTTTCTGTCTTTAGAGGGCCCACGTTGCCTGCCTCACTATTGTGCAGCTGGGATTGCCCCTAAACCTGCCTCAGTGCGGCTGAGGTCAACGTCTGGTTGCCAAGTTCTGGCCACCTTCGGTCTGTCCTGTTCACTGTCATTTGGTTCAATGCAAGTCACATAAAGGTAAGATAAAGTACTCGTAAAACAAAGCTAAGCAAGCAAGCGAGCAAACAGAAAGAAGATCCTTTTAGCCCGAAACAAGCTTCGGGAACATGAAGCCTGGGATCCCAGGGTTGAGGTGGCATTTGGGGCTTCAAGGGAGACTTCTGTCTTCCCAACAACCCTTGTGAGGGAGCAACATGAGTAGGTTTGAGCAGAGGGAGAAGCGTTGAGATATATTTGCTTCAGACGCCTCATTATCTTGGCAGATCAGAAGGTGGTGAGGTCTTGAAGGAGCTGCTCAATGAGGAGGACGTCCACCACTGCCCATCACCAAAGCTCTTAGTATCTTACACAGCCACACTCCCCCGCTGCCCTTCCTCCGATCTGTAGAAACCCCTGGTCCATCTTCTGTCTCTGTGGTGCTGACTTCTCCAGGACTGGCACTATATGGAACCTTCTGGTATTTGTCTCTTTTGTGACTGGCTTGTGTCACTTGACATGATGTTCTAAGTGTTCAGTCATGTGGTATATCTCAGGATTTTCTTCCTTTTAGAATTAGGAATATCCCATTGTGTCCATATACCAGGTTTTGTTCATCCAACCATCCATTGATGGACACTTGACTGCATTATGAATAATACTGTTATAAACATGGGTATGTAAATATCTCCTTAAAATGCTGCCTTCATTTATTTCATGTATTTGCGTGGAAGTGGATTGTACATAAGGATACAGTTCTACACCCCTGTTTTTGTGAAAGTGGCATGCTGTTTTCTATAGTGGCTGTACCATTTTCCATTCTCACCAGCACTGCAAATATTCTGGTGTTTCCACAGCCTCAAACAGTCTTGCTGCATTCATTTAGTTAATTACTTTAAAATGTGTTTTTATATTATGTAATACTTATACTAGTGAGTATAAAATGTTAACCTGGGTTTTGCAGCCTGGAGAGAGAAGAGTAGAGAGAAAGGGAAGGTACAAATTTAATGAAGTCACCCAGCTCCAAAATCCTTAGCATCACTTATGTCAGACAGTGTAGGCTGCAAAGCAAACTTGGAATTGTTACACAGATATGGGCATGAGTCTAGGAGGGAGGAGAGAAGAGAGTAACAGAGGTAAGATCTGAGTTGGGGGGTTATGTTTAGCCATGACTTTATGCTTTCAGAAATGTTTAGAATTTCGACTCACTATTCAGGACACAAGTTGTTATATCATCAGAGTCAGAGATTTCAGGCCTTTGTTTTCACTTACAGAGAACCCAGGCTAGGATGTCAGGAGACTGGGGAACAAATCCTGTTGCAGAATTCCTTAGCCCCACTCCTAGCATTAAGTATTTTACCTAAAGGTTACTTTAACCAACAAACACTATTGCAATATCTATCATACTATGTTGTAGATCAGGCTTTCTCTCTGAACCTGGAACTCACCATCGATCCATAATGATTCTCCTTTCTCCTCTTGAGTTCACCCCATAGCTTCACAGGATTCACATAGTCAGAGTAGTCATTAACAATGCAGACATGATGCACATGGGCATATCTCCTCTTGAGTTCACCCCATAGCTTCACAGGATTCACACAGTCAGAGTAGTCATTAACAATGTGGACGTGATGCTCATGTGCATATCTCCTCTTGAGTTCACCCCATACCTTCACAGGATTCACATAGTCAGAGTAGTCATTAACTATGTGGACGTGATGCTCATGGGCATATCTCCTCTTGAGTTCACCCCATAGCTTCACAGGATTCACATAGTCAGAGTAGTCATTAACAATGTGGACGTGATGCTCATGTGCATATCTCCTCTTGAGTTCACCCCATAGCTTCACAGGATTCACATAGTCAGAGTAGTCATTAACTATGTGGACGTGATGCTCATGGGCATGTCTCCTCTTGAGTTCACCCCATAGCTTCACAAGATTCACATAGTCAGAGTAGTCATTAACAATGTGGATGTGATGCACATGGGCATGTCTCCTCTTGAGTTCACCCCATAGCTTCACAGGATTCACACAGTCAAAGTAGTCATTAACTATGTGGACGTGATGCTCATGGGCATATCTCCTCTTGAGTTCACCCCATAGCTTCACAGGATTCACATAGTCAGAGTAGTCATTAACAATGTGGACGTGATGCACATGGGCATGTCTCCTCTTGAGTTCACCCCATAGCTTCACAGGATTCACACAGTCAAAGTAGTCATTAACTATGTGGACGTGATGCTCATGGGCATATCTCTTCTTGAGTTCACCCCATAGCTTTACAGGATCCTTGCATCATGAATGCTGCCTCAAAAGGAGTCATACTTCTTTCCTATCACTTTCTGCAGATGGGATCTCATTTCCATGCATTTGCACCATTGCGTTGCCACAATGTAATTGGGTTTATGGATTGTTTCACTTGCCTTTCTTGGGCTTGGGTAGACCCAATGTTGTGGTGGGGAGTGCTTGGAGGAGTCAGTGCCCCGAGTGAGCAGCCTTGCATTTCCTAGGCAACAAATCCTATATATCTCTGGCTGTATTGAATGTGAAGAGCATGGGAGACTGCTTTGAATTTCCATAGTTATGGGCACAGTTTGCTAGCTTTGAATCTTACATTATTTCTTAATTATTTTTGTTTATTTTTATTTATTTATTTGATAGTGACAGAGAAAGAAAGAGGCAGATAGGGAGAGAAGAGAGATAATGGGCGCGCCAGGTCCTCCAGCCATTGCAAACGAACTCCAGATGCATGTGCCCTTCCTTGTGCATCTGGCTAAAGTGGGTCCTGGGGAATTGAGCCTCAAACCGGGGTCCTTAGGCTTCACAGGTAAGCGCTTAACCGCCAAGCCATCTCTCCAGCCCTTACATTATTTCTTGACAAAGGCTTCTCCAATAGAATTATGGGAAGCACATTGCCCTTGGATTTAAATCCAGTTCATCTCTCCTGAATTCAATGACAGAGTATATCCTTATCAGGCCCCAGTTTTCTCATTCATTCAATGGGACTCATCTTGCTTGTCTCTATAATTAATTTATGTATATTGAAAATATAGGTCGGTGATAGAGCACTTGGCTGGCAGTTGCTAGTCCCTAGATCCAATTCCCTATAGTGCAAAATGTGTGTGTGTGTGTGTGTGTGTGTGTGTTGGAGCTGTGCTGTGCGTTGCAGTCAGAAATGGTAGCAGGGGCCGAGGTTCACAACTTCACTTGGATGCTATCTCCAAGGGGGGCTATTAACAGTCAAACCAATTGTGTGTTCTGGAGGCCCTCCTGGGACGCATGTGTGGCTTAAGTGTCTAAAGAACATTTTTCTCTTTTAAAGAAGTTATTCCAGAAGGATAAAGATTTATTCCAGCAAAGCCACTCTGTTACTTGGAACACGATTAACTTGTCTAGAAACTCTCTTTAAATATTGATGACCAGTAGAAACAGAATGTGAGCCACGTACGTCTTTTGAAATTGCTCTGCAACCTGACTTGAAAATAAGCTTTAGCACTTGTTTTCAAGCAGTGCTGGCCTGGGCTCTTAGGCTGCTCCATATAAAGCCAGATGGGCATTCATCTTGGCAATGAGAGACCCTGATGTGCCTCCATTCCCTACCCCCACCACACACACACACACACACACACGCGTAAATGAAAAATATCAAGATCAAAAACCTCCAAAATAAGCTTTAATTTTGATGATAGATTTTATTGAGTTATGCATTTTATTGAATCTCAGATATCCAAGATAACATCATTTCAACATGGACTCAGTATCAAAACTACAAATGAGATATTTTACATGATTTCTTCCCCACTATATTTTACAAGTACTAGGCTTCTTGAGTTAGATGCTAATTTTCTTTTTTTATTTTTATTTTTATTTTTTTTTTAAGATTTTTTATTTATTTATTTGAGAGTGACAGAGAGAGAAAGAGGCAGATAGAGAGTGAGAGAGAGAATGGGCACGCCAGGGCTTCCAGCCACTGCAAACGAACTCCAGACGTATGCGCCCCCTTGTGCATCTGGCTAACGTGGGTCCTGGGGAACCGAGCCTTGAACCGGGGTCCTTAGGCTTCAAAGGCAAGCGCTTAACCGCTACAGCATCTCTCCAGCCCGCTAATTTTCTTGATAAGTTCTTGATCTATACCACATCTCATCAAAGTTATAATTGAAAACATATATATTTATATGTCCACATTGCTCCAAACAAACTTAAGGTGTTCCAGTAACACCTGCATTTGTGGAAGAATATCTTACTGTGATTTGGTTTTCATATTTAAATTTAAATTACTTAAAATGAGGGAAAATAAAACATTTGGTTCCTTGTTCACATTAGTGACATCTCAAGCACTGAGTAACTTATGTGGCTGGCATCCAGTGACTGGGAAGCATAACCTTGGAGACTGGAGGAGGTCCCGAGCGTGCTCAGCAGGGCTCATCTTGTGCTTTGAACTTGGTTTTGAGGCAGCAGAGGACAGGGAAAGTTAAGGGGCTGTGGAAAGGGAGAGAAGTTCCTCACCCCAGGATCTGAATAAGCTTCTTGCTATTGGCTGACAGTCAAGAGTTTTCACATAATTGGGAGGAGGTGGGGGGAGATTTGCTGGAAAGATGGCTTACGGACACACTACTCTCTTTCCTGAAAAATGCCTTAAATAGACAAATAACAAAAATACATGCTTAAGAATAGGATGCATGTGTGTGCCCATGTGTGTGTGTGTGTGTTTACATTCCTGTGTGGGTGCAAGTGCACATGTAGGCCAGAGGACAGCCTCAGGTGATATTACTCAGGTACCACTCACTTTTTTGAAATAGGGTCTCTCACACATCTTGAGCTTGGCAAATAGTCTATGGCCAGTGAGCCCCGGGATCCGTCAGTCTCTGCCTTCATTGCTCTGGGGTTATAAGTCTGTACCACCACATCTTGTGTTATATTTTTGTTTTATGGGTTCTGGGGCTTGAACTCAGGTCATCATGCTTGTGAGGCAATGAGGTTACACAATGAGCTATCTCCCCAGTCCCCTCCATGGTAACTTAGAGCAGCCCTCGTTTCTCATTCCGGAAGCAATAAACATTATGTGCCACCTTACAGCTTATTTACACAAAGATTTACTTTAAGAGAGTGAAACCAGCCTTTGTTTTTCATCATTAGTTTTTAAACTTATTGTGGAGACCAGGAAGGGCCCCACTCTGTAATACTGCATTCTGGGTGAGACAATGGCTTCTAGGCCCTATCTTGTTCTGGAGTGACTCCATTTCACAATGCCTCAAGTTTGAATGCAAGTTCAGAGACAGTGAATTTTCATCTTGTTGAGCACAGAGACAACATCACCTGCCCAGCACCAATCATGACGCTCATTCATGCAATTAAAAGTATACCGCCGATGAACTTACTGTAATTCATTGTGGTCAGTGGGCACAAGGGAGTATTAAAACTGTATTAGTGAAACCAGGCTTGAGAACTTGTCAGACACTAGACTGAGAGGGGGTACAACACCCTCACTTCTATTAGAGGTGCACGTCTGAGTCCAGGGGCCACCTGCCAAAATTTCCAAGCCCTTGTGCCTTTCTCTCCATGTCTCTATTCACCTACTACACCCAGACCCTATAAAAAGAAGAATAAGTAATGGTGATGGGCACACTGATCTATATGTTGACCCACAGATGCACATGCAAGAGGACTTTTTGGGCAATTTTGGGACTCCTGGTCAAGATGGTGACCTAAGCACACTTCAGCTCCCTGGGTAGTGTCAGGCAAGATCCTGGGTCCTCCAGATTGAGTAAGTCTTAGCAATCTCCAGTGGGTAGGCATGGAGGTGTACAGCTAGGTTTTCTGGTGTGCAACCTGCAGCATCCACAGCCCACACAACTTCCCTCTGCTGATGGCTCATGTCCCTTCCCTATCTCCTGGAGGTTCTCTACCTCTTCATCTGTTGGAGGCTATGTGTCTTCCCTGTCTCCCAGAGCCACCCCCTCACTGTGTTTGTGGTGGCCTGCGCACACTTCCCTGGTGCCTGGAGCCCCTGCACTGCATTCACCTCATGCCAGGGCTCCTATGGGCTCTCCTAACAGAGCCCATGGTCCACTCACACTCCCATCTCTTGTTGTGCTCCCCTTTCTAGCATTCTTGGGGGGCTGGACTAAAGGCCACCTCCACTGCTTTCATACCCTCCACACCCTATGCTGCCTACATGCACCCTTGTGTGCCCCATTGGGCAGCACCTCTGTCTCCTCCACACCAGCCAAGTCCCTGGTCTTACCTGGGCTGTGGAACACAGAGACTCACAGCATCTCTCCAATCCCCCACCCCCTTCCAGTAACCACTTAGGGCATCACCTCAGCCCCAGAAGGGGAACACAGGAAAATAAGGCTATCACCTCCAGGAGGGAACTAGTGATTCCTCCAGAACCTGCCCATCTGGGCATAGTAGGAGATCAAAGTGCTATGGCCATTGAGTCATAGGTAAGATATAGCTGAGACCAGATAAAAATGATCCCAGACCTCCAATCCCACCTTTGGTATTAAGTATCATCCCAGAATGGCTTACATACTCCACAGCCTGCACATCTCACAATATAAAACCATAATTAGCCTATTCTATCCAAACATAAAATGTAACACTCACTGAAGATATTACAAATGAAAACTCTTGCTTCCTCCTTAATTAAATAAGATTTCCACACAGTAATGAGCAGACCACAGTGCAAAAGAAACAACATGAAACAACAAAATGAGAGATCTCCAACAAGGTTGACTGGTCCTGCAATGGAAGTCTCTAAGAAAAACATAGATGTGACAACAGGAATAGAATCACAAAATAAAGACACAAGATATATGACCCTGACCAAGCAAATGGCAGACCTGACAACAAATCAAAAACCAGCAATTGCATAAATGAAATCCACACAGCTGTCTTCACTAGGCTTGAAATAATAGACAAAAAGAGAGAGAGAGAGTGAGAGAACGACCTTAAAGTTAGATGCAGAGAAGGACTTCAGCAAAGTGCAACATCACTTCGTGATCAAAATGCTGGAAAAATAGCCATGGAGGGTTTAAATCACAACACAATAAAGGCTATATATAAAGCTCCTAAAGCCTAAATAGTAGATAATGGGGAGACAAGGAGTTTCCACTGAGATTGGGAACAAGACAAGGGTTCCCACTTTCACCACTGCTCTTCAACATCATACTAGAATTCCTAGCCCTAGTCTCCATAAGACTGGAGAAAGAAATAAAAGGGATTCAGATTGGAAGGGGAAAAGGCAAGTTAGCTGTTTTTGCAGATGACATGATTCTATGCATAAGTGATCTGAAAGTCTTCATCTTAAAACTTCTAAAGGTTATTAATTCCTTCAGTAAATTAGCAGGATACAAAGTCAACAGACAAAAATCTGTAGACTTTCTATATGCAAAGGACAAATATACAGAGAAAGAAATTAGTGAAGGTGTCCTATTTTCAATAGCATCTAAAAAGTTAATTACCTTTGAATTACAGTAACTAAGGAGGTAGAAGACCTACCTATATAATGAAAACATCAAAACACTCAAGAAAGAAATTGAGGAAGACTTGAGAAAATGGAAGACCTTCCGTGCTCCTGGATAGGTAGAATTAATATTGTGAAAATGACAATTCTACCAAAAGCAATATACAGGTTTAATGTAATACTAATAAAAATACCAGCATCATTTTTCACAGAAATGGAAAAATGATATCAAAATTGATAAGGAGTGGCAGCAGGCCTTGGATAGCCAAACATAGCCTCAGCAAAAGAAACACCTCTGGAGGTATAGCCATAGCCAATCTAAAGCTATATTAGAAAGCCATAGTAACAAAAGCAGCATGGTACTGAAATTAAAAAAAAAACAACAACACAGAAATATTGACCAATGGAACAGAATTGAAGACCCAAACAAGTAACTACAGTTACTTCATCTTCGACAAAGATGAAAATAACGTGGACTGAGGAAAAGACAACATCATTAACAAATGGTGTTGGACAAATTGGATAAGCATGTGTAGAAAAATGAAACTAGACCCATTCATCTCACCATACACAAAAATCAAGTCCAAAAGTACTAAGACCTCACTATACGACCTGAAACTCTTCTACTGGAGGAAAAAATAGGAGGGACTTTCCATGATATAGGAGTGAGGAAAGACTTCCTGACCAAAACCCCAGGACCCAGGAAATTAAGCAATCACTCCATCAATGGGACCTCATGAAACTATAAAGATTTTTCAGAAACATAACATAATCAGAGCCAATAAACTATATACAAAATGGGGGAAAATTTTTGGTAGCTATCCCAGTCACAGAGGCCTAATACCTATACTCTATAAAGAACTCAAAAGACTAAACAATAAAAAATAAACAACTCACTCCAAAAATAGGGCAGAGAACTGAATAGGGAGTTCTCAGAGGAAGAAATACAAAAGGCTAACACACATTGAAGAAAATGTTCAATATCCCTAACCATCAGAGGAATGCAAATTAACTATGAGATTCCACCTTACTGCAGTAAGGATGGCAATCATTAAAAGAAAAATATCCAATGACAACAAATGTTGGTGAGGATATGGGGAAAGAGGAATCCTCATCCACTTTTGCTGGGAAGGTAAACGTGTACAACCACTATGGAAATCAACATGAAGATCCCTGAAAAGAAAGAATAGACCCAGTTATTTCCTTAATGAGCATTTACCCTAAATGCTCCACTCATCACTACAGAAATATGTGCTCAACCATATTTACAGCTGCTCAATTCATACTAGCTAAGAACTGGAATCAACCCAGGTATCCATCATTGGATGAAAGGATAACCAAGTTCTCATATATTTACACAATGGAGTTCTTTTAAAAATATTTTTTATTTATTTGAGAGAGAAAGAAGGAGAGAGAGAGAGAGAGGAGATAATGAGCACTCAAGGGCCTCTAGCCACTGCAAACAAAGCTCAGTTGCATGCACCACCTTGTGTATGTGCCTTACAAAGGGTCTGGGTTCTGGGGAATTGAGCCTAGGTCCTTAGGCTTCTCAGGCAAGTGCCTTAACTGCTAAGCCATCTCTCCAGCCATATACCATGGAAATCTGTTGAAAAATGGATGGACTTGGAACAAATCATACTCAGCAAACTCACACAATCACAGAAAGACAAATGCCACATGGTTTCATGCAACTGTGGCTGCTCACCTGGATCAACTCGAGTTGCTGACATACCTAACAGGCAACTCAAGGCTCATACAATAGGGATGGAAGTGTATGGGGGTGGGGGGAGGAAAACATGGGAGAAACAAACCCAAAACTATCCCCCAAATGAACTGGTACCATAGAAACTGGTACCTTGAAAATAGACTAAAAGATAGAAACCTCAACAGGAGTATCGGGGGAGTGCTCCAAGAGAAGTACCCTGGAGAGGGAGGGATGAAACCTAACCTTAAACATTTCGGCTCTGACCTATAACTTGCAGTACTAGAAATAGGTGCTACTCACATTGAGCTGTTGATCAGAGAGAATTATGAGGCCCCCCCCAAACATGACAGACTTCTGTCAAAGCACATGATTACTTCCCTGGAGTAAAAGGTAAGACCCTATTCCTGAAGGCACCATATGCTGCTGGCACAGAATGCAGAGAAACCTTACTGGAATCCAGAAGAGAGCCAGTCACCAGATAGTTAGGCTGACTATGCTGGTAAGTGCTACATGCACTTCTGTGGGGAAAAGTGGCCAACAATGGTGTGAGTAAGCAGCGGTCTAAGCTACTCCAAAGCAGCCGGCCTGACAAGCACACACCAGTGCAATGGTGGCACACAGCCTTGGTGGGTAACCAGTGGCTTTTTGACTGGCTAAGAGATCTATCTGCTCAGGGGAAAGGAACTCATATCTGGAACTGGGAACCAGTCAGAATCCTATGGAGACAAAGATTATGCTCTTCAATGTCAAGCTCCCACTAGACTTTGGCTAAAAGAGGGGTTACATCCATCAAAATCTTCCTAAATTAATAATGCTTATCCAACTTAACCTATGCTGATTTCACTCTCTGTTGGAAAATCTGTTTTTCTTTTTCAATAGGTAGTGAGACCCGAGGAGATAAACCACCTCAGTGAAGTCTCAAGTGAAACCACAGAGGAACTGGGAGATGAGCAAGAGTGCTTCCATGGTAAGCCTGACAAACAGCACCAGGGTGAAGGAGACAGACGCTGAGGATTCTCAACGCACACCAAAGCAAAAATCCAGAGGCTCCTAAGAGCTCATCATGAAGTAGATTTAAAACACATCCCCCAAGGCTCAGGGAATTTTGTGGAAGAATGGGTGGAAAGATTCTAAGGATAAGGTTGGATATCCAAGGCCTGATGCCATTCCATATGAATATTGAGATCATTTTTTTCTATCTCGGTGAAGAACGATGGTGGTATTTTTGTTGATACTGCATTAAATTTGTATGTTGCTTTTGGTAGAATTGAAATTTTTACAATATTAATTCCACCTATCCAGGAGCCCTTTTCTTAGAGCTTCCTTAATTTCTCTTGAGTGTTTTGATGTTTCCATTATATAAGTCTTCCACTTCATTTGTTAGTGTTATTCCAATGTATTTAATTTATTTTTGGTTGCTATTGAAAGTAGGATAGCCTCACTGATTTCTTTCTCTGTATATTTGTCCTTTGCATATAGAAAGGCTACTGGTTTTCGTGAGTCGATTTTGTATACTGCAAATTTACCGAAGGAATTAATCACCTTTGGAAGGTTAGAGAGGAGAAAATGACTGGCAGTGGAAAGCTGGTAACAGGTTAGAGTATCTATCACACTGCCAGGTCCACTCAAGTTTATTTCTGCCTTGGGATTTGGGTTTGGGTCACACGGCCTCTGCAGGCATCATGGAAAGGCAGCTCCCTAGGTCTGAGCCCTCAGCTGCTCCCTCGTGGGGATGGAAGTTCTGTGACCGCCTCTTGCAGGGTCAGCTTGGCACTCTACTCCCCCCTGGTTTCTGTGGAGTCAGGACGGAAAATGACCTACTAGCAGAGCGGAAGTAGTGCATTTTCACAATCATGTCACCATAGCCTTAGCAGGTATACAAATGGAACTGAATTTAAAATGAATTTTAGTTTTCATATCCATACAGTTTCCTATTAGTTTCTCAAATATGCCATTATAAATGGGTTTGGAGGGCAATTAACTTTATCAAGAAGTACCAGGATTATATAGGTATAGGACGCGAGGACTCTCAGCAACACCTTGTGAATAAAATGGAAGCACTAAGAAGCTTATTGTTGCTCCCCCTACCATTGCCTTCCTTCTTTCCTTTCTTTATATGTCGGTCATTTCACTGATTTGTGTAAAATAGCTGATCTCTGTTAGACACTGGGGCAGGTGTGCAAGTCACCTAAGGCATCCCTAAGACAAATGACACAGAGGCCCTGCCTTTCTCCTCTCTAGATGGAAACATAAGCACGTAAATAAAGCAACGCGTGCACGTTATATAACTGTTATCTCCCCACTCTTCATGCAACTCAAGTGCCAGATGGGAAGAGCCCAGGACTTGTTGTCTATGTCCTTGGGAAAGTCATTTGACTCCACTGAACCTCGCCATCTTCATCTGTAGAATGAAGATAATAATACCTGTATTTAAAGAGTGGTTTTGAAGATTCAAGGACATGATGAAGGTAACACTTGGCGCTCCTGGGACGCAGCCAGCACTCTGTGAAAGTTATGGCGCTATGATTTGTAACCAGCCTTCTAGCGCGCTTCAGGTGGTCTTCACTGCCATGGAAACTGAATTCCAGTGTGGGGGGGAAAGTGTGTCACTGTTTACTTATGTTACTTTACAAGTACTGGGGTCATAACCCCTTGAGGATAGGGACAAGTTTCCACTTACCTCAGAGTGCCAGCAGCACACGTTCCAGGGACACAGCCAGCACAGTGTGGAGGCTCCAGAGGCAGCAGTTACGGTGACGTGGGAGTAAAGTATCGCATCCACAGGAAGAAGAGGGTCAGCGTCTGAGGCCAAAGGGCCAAGAACCGGCAAGAAAGCGGACACAAGAACACATGCAGATAATAAAAATGAACTGTGACTAGAGTGAATGTGTGTGCATGCGTACACGTGTGCTTGTGTATCTACGTCTTTGCTTGTGGGTATACAAATATGTGTGCTGGGGAGTAGTTAGAGGTCAGAGTCGTGCATATGGCTCAGGTCATACAAGAATAAGCTCCGTACAGAAGTTGTCAATAATATATATGTGAATAAGTTCTGATACTATGTTTATCTTTGTTTTCTAGATATTGAAGGAGAGGGAACTGGAGGCAGTGAGGCCAGGCAGACAGTGATGGTGGCCTGCCCCAGCAAAGTGACCGTGAAGATGGAGAACCATGAATAGTATTGAGACAGAGGATGAGAATGATTTGAACCCATGACCTCTGATCTGTGGTTACTGATCAAACACCGCTAAGACAAGTAATTCATTTGTCAAGTTTCTTTCTGGATATTATTCCAGCCTCCTCATTGGCAGCTGTACATTGAGTCACTCTTAATCAGGTTACTGTTAGATATCATAGCAGATAACCCCCAACCGCCAGTGGATTAACACAATAACTTTTCCCCTTGACATAAGCCCAATGTTATCATGGTGCACGACTCTTCTCCAAGCCTAAGTGACTCAGTGATTGCCAATTAGTGGCTTAGATGTCCTTAGGGCCTTGGAACTAATCTGACCTACCTTCTATATCCAGCCACTAACTGTCACAAAGAAAATAACTTGGGAAATTGTGTTGCAACTGGCAGAGACCATAGCTGCCCACTGTGTTGATTCATCTGCATTATCACTTAAGTCGACCTGTGATTTCCATGGAAACACACTTCTGGGTGTGTTTATGAGAATGTTTTCGGGTACATTTAACCCAGGAGGGAAGACCTATCCTGAATTTGGGCAGCGCGACTGCTTGGGGTGGCATCCTGCGTTTAGTAAAAAGAGCAGCACCAGAGGGCTCAGTGCTGATGGTCCTCCCTCTGCTTTGACCGCAGGTGCAGTGTGACCAGCCACTCCACGTCCCTGACACCATGGCTTCCCATTCACGATGGGCTGGATACCCTCAAGTGTCAGCCAAAGCAAGCCCTTCCTCCCACAAGTTGCTTCTTACCAGATATTTGGTCATAGGATCAATAAAAGTAGCTAGTAGCCTCATATTTCATTGTTGAGAACTAGTTACATGACTCATTTAAAGATTTTTGGAAAACACAGATTGTGTGTATAATAAGATATCGGATTCATGAACATCCAGCTAGGCTCTGCCATTATGTTGGATATACCTAAACGGGTGATTCATTTCAGGGATATTTCCTTTTCCCTCTTATTTTTTTTTCCCCCCTGAGGTAAAGTTTAACTCTAGCCCAAGCTGTCCTGACACTCACTCTGTAGCCCAAGACTAGCCTTGAATTTATAGCAATGCTCCTACCTCTGTCTCCTGAGTGCTGAGATTAAAGGCATGCACCACCATACCCTGCTACTCTTATTTTTTATGACTTATGCATTATTTGTATAAAGTAATATGTTCCCCTTCCTTTTAAATTTTTATTTCTTTGGATTTGTGGGGTGGCACACCAGGGTCTCTACGAACACATGCCTGTCCAACTTACTGAACCTGCGCCAGCAGGCTTTGCTTGCAAGCACTTTTGACTGCTAAGCAGTTCATCTCACCAGCCCATTCTCTTTTATTAACCTAGAAAGTTCTGTCCTCAGTAAGCACATCCTTTGAGGAATCCAAACCAAAAGCTTTAAGCCTGTTTATGGCTGGCCTCATCCTCTGGGTTTGGGCCCAATCCAGTAGGCAGTATGGAGAATGTCAATGGGATACTGCTGTTAATAGCAAGATGAAGACATGTGCCTAGCAATTTTCCTAGCCATTTAGGATGCAGGTAAAAACAAAACTCATTCTTGGAGTCCTAGCATATGAGTAGTTCTTCAAGATCTCTAGACTTTATTGACAAAGAAACTGTGTATAATGAAAAGAAGGGCAAGATAAATCTGAGGGTCAAGTGAGGAAGTAAGTAGAAATGTCACTGAATTGGATCTGATTCCTTCACAGTGAGCTCTGCCTATCTAAACTAGCTGTTACTCCATCGTTCTTTTTCAGCCACATCTATATTGATCTACAAGCTCAAGTTCCTTATTTAAATCAATTCTATAATCTTCACTAGCTGTTTGACTCTTGGAAAGTCCATTTATCATTTTAACTTTCTTTTTCTAATTTTGAAGTTGAATTTGGTTAACAAAATTTGCCTTGGGTTTGACTTTTCCAGTCCACTGTAGAGGACTATCCAATAGAACAGCGTCTGTCTGACAGTTCTTCACTCTCTACACCAATGAGCATGTTTCAGGCCAGTCTTCCTGGACAACAATGCTGGGCTCACAGTTCAAGAAGAATCCCCTGCTCCACAGGTACTGTGAGGTGGTCTTGGAGATCTGGCTGCTGGTAGATTTCTGTGTAGAGTCAGCCCTCCAGAAAAGACTATGGAGGGCAGGAGAGATGGCTCAGTGGTTAAGTGTACTTCCTATACAAGCATGAAGGTCTGAGGGATCCCGAGTCCACCAGAGTTCAAATCTCCAGATCCCATGTCAATAGCTGGGTGTGGCCCCATGCACCTTGTAACTCCAGTCCAGCATAGAGGAATTGAGAACAGGGGAATGACTTGGGCTCACAACAAAACAGCAAGCTGTGGTATGAGGAAGAGACCGTACCAGATCAAACAAGGATGGGGAGAGTTGTATTGCTGAGCACCAGCCATTCTGCTCAGGCTTCCATGGGCAAGCACCCTCCACCACACATGAGTGAGTGTATGGGCACTGAAAGGGCACATACATGTGTGTACCCCATAAGACACACGCACATGCACACCATGGAAACTGAAGACAAGTAAGCTGCCCTTTCTACCATGCAAGTGGAGGGAAGGGCTGTCTCACCAATCCCTCTAAGAAAACGCTTGTGTCAGAACAAAGAAGCGGTACAGTTTAGCAAGAGAACAGAATGGAGGTGTCTGTTGCCTTTTTATCTTTCTCTTTCTCTTCTGATGGGATAAAATATTAATATTTTCTTGGAAAATGTCACCCTTCTCTCTGCTATACTCTGTAGTTCTGTTTTTGGCTTTTTAATGTGGTTTTTCAATATTTTTTATCTTTTATTTAATTTCACAATTTTTATTAACATTTTCCATAATTATAAAAAATATCCCATGATAATACCTCCCCCTCCCCACACTTTCTCCTTTGAAATTCCTACTCCGTAGTTCTTTTGTGTTGTCTTTATTCATTAACTTTCATCCAAAGCCAATCACTTCAATCAAAGTAATTGGTCTAGGGCTGAAGGAGATTGCTCATTGGTTTAGGCATTTGCTTGCAAAAGCTGAGGACCCAAGTTCAATTCCACAGTACTCACATAATGCCAGATGTACAAGGTAGTGCATACATCTGGAGTTTGCAGTGACTAGAGGATGTGGCATGGCTACCCATTCTCTTTCTACCTGCCTCTCTCCTCTCTCTCTCTCTCTCTCTCAAGTATATAAATAAATAAAATACTAAAAAGAAAAGAAAAAAATTGGTCTAAAGATGATCAAAGATAGTTTTTGAGATTGAAGAAAAAGTGTCTATTGGAATTATTCAGAAGAGGATGTTTGAGAAAAGAGCTATAGGGATGGGTACCAGCTAAGAAAGAAAAACTGGGTCATGAGAACCTGTTTGCAATGTGGGGTCCTCCTCTTTCTGAATTTACGTTTCAATATATCCCCACTCTCTTACTGATTGAAGACATTTTAAGGGACCTGACCCTTGAAATTGAATGGATGCTGACTAATGCAAGAAGTCATGTGATTTCCCAAACCATTTGTATAATGATAATTATGCTTTTTTTGTTTTTAAACTTTATTTTTATTTATTCATTTGAGAGAGAGAAAGAGGCACAGAGAGGGAGAGAGATAATGGGTGCACCAGGGCCTTCATTCACTGCAAATGAATGCCAGGCACATGAGCCCCCTTGTGCATCTGGCTTATGTGGGTTCCGGGGTATCAAACCAAGGTCCTTTGGCTTTGTAGGCAAACACCTTACCTGTAAAGCCATCTCTCTGATAATTATAGTTATGTCAGCAGTAACTCTTCTCTGAGCTCCTTTTGGATACTGTATAAATATTGGTTCCTTCTTTGCTAGGCACTCGCAAGAAGCACAGTTACTGCTGTTGTATGGTGTATCCCTAAGGTTCAGCTACACTGAGTAATGAGTTAAACAGGGATTCAAACCAAATCCAGCTCACACCAAGCACTGTGGGCTTTTAAGCCTAGCATGTGATTTCTCTTGAAAGGAGGGGCTGAGTGAACAAAGGACAGAGTGACAGACCACAGAACACAATTGGATTAGCTATCCATATCCTTGGGAAAGTTCTCCATCAAAGATACACTCATCTGAGAAAAGGGCTATTGTTACAGGAAAGAAAACAAGACTGATGAACAATGACCAAACAAGCAATGAGTGCTCCTTGAACAGGACAGAGAGCAAATAGAATTTGGCTTTGTATTGACTTTTTGGTGCATTAATGGAAATTACATGGAACTAATCCGTTACCAGGATTCAGGTGGTCTACCCGAGCCAAACAGGTGAAGTAAAGAGCTGAAGGATCTTGACTTCTTATTTGCACTACTCTCCTCTTATTTGGATTATCCTGTTCTTCCTCCATAAAGACAGTCCCCACAACCTGTAACTCACAAGGCCAAGCTTGGCTCTCCTTCCTGGTTGAAATGTTACACAGATACCAGGCTACCTCCAGAGGTGGGCACACTGTACCGTTCCCACCTCTGGTTTCATCTGGATTGCTCAGGAGAAGGCAAATGATTGGTTTAGTGGGGAAAGAGGTCCACTCTGGATCTTGACTTGACAGAGGTGGACAGGGAACCAGGTCACGGATGTCAGAGCCCATGTGGCTAATCTCTGTGATGTGAGGCCCACAACTCCATCAGGGATTATAAACATATCACGTCAGTTGGCATCGACCCCCACAGCACTAACTTGCCAACATCCATACCCACTTTGTGAAGCAGAGCTTCTCTGGCCAAATGAAGCATTTCTGGAGGTCTCTCTCGGCTCCATGAATGCTGAGACAGCATCTTAGATGTGTTTGGCATAAACTGCATTTATGATTTCCTCCTGGTCTCAGGGATGTTCCTACCATCCTATGTCACAGAACTGTTCTTGAAAATATATCCTGCATTGAAATCTCCACCTGCATTTGTTTCCCGGAGAACGCCATGTGACTACTGGTTTCAAGAAATGTGTAGGAGAGAAGAGCCTACACTGAGATTTGGAAGCTGGGTAAACCACTGTTTGGTTGGGTGTGGAATTCCTTCTTGGTGGAAGATGGAACCTGGAGGCCCCCAGTTCTGGGTGACATACAACTACAGATGAACTGGGAAGGTTATCAGCAAAAAGGTGTGCACTAGCTGGCCTGTATCAGGCAGCGTTTACCTACGTGGACCGAAGAGTACATACAAGGGCCATGGGAGGCAGGAAAAGTGGAAATAGAAATGTCAGAGATATTAATTGGCAAGTAAAGGCTCAGTGTGAAAGCCAGGCACCTTGGTTACAGATAGTCTCAGCTTTAGCAAGGTTGGGGGGGGGGAGCTCCAAGAAAGGGTGTTTGTGAAAATATGTGATCTCCAGCAAAAGTGAACCTCTCTACTTGTCAGGTCAGTGATGCTAGGAGTCAAGACTTGGCTAGGAAACATGGGGTTGAAATGCCACCAATCTCAAGCCTCCAGACTTCCCTGACTCTCTGGGCCACTCCTACCCATTAAGAGCTGGCATTCCTCTCCGTGTTGGACAGGATGTTGGGACCTGGCTCATGAAAGGGTAGCTGAGCTGTCCTGAGCGCCTATGAATACTGGGTTAGGAGAACATGAGATTGGCACAAAGCTAACTGATAGTGTGCTGCCAAGTTTCAGATACAGATACATCTGTCTCCAAAACCATCATATTCAAAACCATTTACATCCTGCTGTGTTTTCCTGTTTAATACGGATTTTTATAATTGATCTGTTGACAAAGTGTCTAAATTTACAAAAAAGCCAGGCAGTGCATAGATGGAAAACAGTAAGAAATACTATGTGCAAGGCCATGAGCCAACTGTCTGTGCTTCATTCACTCTTTGATTTAACTCATTTAACACACTTTTTTATTAAATGCTTATTCTGGGCCAGCTCTAGGCAAGGTGCTGGGGGAGGGGGTAAACCAGAGTCTAGATTCTCATTTCCAAAATATATTTCGCAGAATGACAAGTAAACAGATAAGTGAAATAGGTCATTTGAAGGCTGATAAATGATGGCCTGGGCTTCCACTCATCACCAAGAGACACTGAGCATCATTTCTGAAGACAGAGGTGTACAGCACAGCTGTGTCCCCACGGTCAGCAAAATGCTGGTGTCCTTGGGTAGAGAACAGGCAGGAAAACTGTTCGGCCTGTCTTCTCTTGTGTAGCTCTGGAAAATCCTTGGAGTTTACGTGTGCCCCACATCTCACTTATAGAAATTCCTAACAGTAACAGGCAGGTGTAGCCTACTGGCAGCTTCATCAAGGCAGCATATGCTGGGGTTCCCTTTTTAATTTCTTCACTTAGGACAATTTCCACCACCAACACTATGATGCAAAGTATTTGGAAGTACTGAATGCTATAAACATATGGGGATGTGTTTGGAGAGGCAATCAGCATCTTATCTTATTTTTTTCTACATCTCTGGTCACAGGTGGTCCGCATCCCCTCAGTCAGCCTACTCTCCAGTCACACTCCAGAACCCCTCCTGTTAAGAAGTTCATAAGCAAAGGGCAAGCACAGGGGCTTTAAAGTTCAGCAAGCTAAAGAACGCGATGAGGATTACAGGTACAGAAGGAAGAGGGAAGGGAAGACATTTAATGACCAGCTGGCCATTGAGCACAGCATTGTTTTCAACGCCAGGGCCCATGGTCCTGTGTAGCCAGAGGGAACAAGATCCTGTACATATGTGACAAGGTTTGTCATGGATCAGGCTGCAGAGTATACCTGATGTCAAGTAGATGGCACCAAGATAGAGCAATAGCATATGTGAAGTGACAGGGGCAAAGGCCCCATCCATGTCTCTGCCCGGAGACTTCCTGCCAATAGATTTAGCTGTGAAGCAGTGTCTCTCCACTAACATCAGCTTTTATTTCCATATGTTTCACCTTGTTCAGACTCCATCCCCATGACAAGACACTCTTTAATTTCTAAATAAACAACTCATGTCCCCACACTTGCCATGTCTCTGACAGCTCAAGTGTTATACAGAAAGTCCTTTGTCTGAAGTTCCATCACTGTCCTGTAAGCACAGAACACTTTCCATGTCCTCCTCAAAGACCATCATCTGTTTGCTTCCTCTAACTTGCCCAGGCAGCTAATATCACTGTCCCATGGACTCTATTGTTGGTCATCGGTGCCCTGGTGGAATCTGCCCATGCATGAAGTGAATTCTCACACATGGCTGAGTCGGAAGCATTCAGCATGGACCCTGGAGCTGGCCAGACTCTCTACTATGACAGGCAAATTAATTATGGTTACATGGAATTCACCAATAAGCATCTCATTGTGTGACGCTTTGGGCCTCCGTGGAGTTGTCTGAAAGAGGCTTGTATGGGGAACAGAGGGTGACATTAGAGGTTCTCACCTGGGTAGTAACAAAATCAATTGAGGGTACTGCTTTTAGAAGTCTACCCCACTTCCAATAAAGGAATAAGACTCCTTATTCTTTCTGTGTGTGTGTGTGTCTGTGTGTGTGTGCAGGTGCATGTGTGTGAGGGTGCAAATGTGGACAAATACACATATACACACATACATTTGGAGGCCAGAGGACAACCTTAGTTACACTAAATTGACTTGCCAGTGAATCCTAGGGAACCCCTGTCTCCACCTCCTCATGGCTGGGGTTACTCCTGGCACTTCTTTGTGCATCCTGGGGATCAGACCCATGTCCTCATGCTCACACAGCAGGCATTTGGGTGACTGAGCATCTTACCCGCCCTCCCTGGGCTAGAGGCACTCTGCCTGTTAAGATCAAATCTCTGAGCAGAAGGTTCCTTAAGGCCCTTTCATGTGGTAAATTTAACAAACACTACTTTGCCTGGTTGATTTCATTGAGTCCTTGATGCCAGAGCGCACTGGCTCCCCGCGTGAATGCATGCTGTCTCTCTGGGGATGACAAGGGCTTCTGAGTTTGCCTCAGCAGTCACCTGCAAATCCCTGAGGTAGTTTGCATTTTCTCTCTCATTGTCCTCATGCAGCCTGCTTCCTGTGGCCTTTACTTTGGTAAGATGCTGGCTCCAGCTACTTAGAAGCCTCTAGGACTTACGGACTGTTTTCCCTCATGCCCTTTTCTCTCATCTGCAGGCCCGGTAAATAAGGAATGAATGGTGAATCCCTGATCCATGCATTTTGCCCCTTTCCTCATTTTGATGAAGCTGAGCTCTTTGGGCATTGCCCTTCCACTGCCAGTCACTGTGGTGACCTCTGCAAACATAATTGGGTGTGTCCAACTTGTCCAGGTAACTCCTTAGCCATAGCTCTAGGAAGGCTTTACAAGCTAGAACCTGACTGTGCCAGGCAGTAGGCACTTCATTGCAAGGAGCCTTGGGACCTCACCAGGCAGTGGCATGATGCTCTGAGCACTGTGCCGCAGATTTTCCTGTCACCAGCCCTGAACAGGATCTGAAGCTCAGCGCACCCCACCCCCCACCATCACCAGGTGTGCTGGTGATGGGAGAAGCAGGTTCTCCCTCTCACCGCCTCACCTCAGCTCCCCTACCTTTCTGGCAACCATCCACTTCTAGTGTAAAGGTCTTTCTCTTATGTGTGTATGTGTGTACATGTGTTTATTGGGTATGAGTGTGCCTGTTAGTACATGTTTACAATGTGTGTGTGTGAGCATGCCCATGTATGTGCATGCATGTGGAGACCAGGGGGAGATGTCAGGTGTCTTTTTCTTTCTTTTTTTTTTTTTTTTTAAGTAGGGTCTCACTCTAGCTCAGGCTGTCCTGGAATACACTATGTACCCTCAGGGTGGCTTTGAACTCATGGCGATCCTCCTACCTCTGCCTCCCAAGTGCTGGGATTAAAGGCATCCACTACCGTGCCCGGTTTAGGGTGTCTTTTACAATCTCTCTCCACCTGTTGTTTTGAGACCAGGAGCCCATTGATTTGGCTAGACTAGTTGGACAGAAAGCATCAGGGATCCTTTTTTTCTCGACCTCTCCAACACTGGGACTATTTTACGTGGACACTGGGGATTTGAACTCATGTCACAATACTTGCACAGCAAGTACTCTATTGGCTGAGCTATCTGCCCTCACTCCCAAAGGGTCCTTCATAACAGCTCCTATCTCCCAGTGTCAATAACAGAAAGTTGGAGGAAGGGAAATATATCTTACACCGCCCCCCCCCACCCGCCAGCTTTTCTTCATCTCCCTTCCTGCATTTGTGGCTTGCTTCCTGCCAGATCTGTGGGGATGACTGTCAGAGTGCAGCTTTGGGCTTGGTGTGCTAGTGATAAGCTTATCTTAGTAAGTAGTCCCCTTCCTTCCCCCCCCCTTTTTTTTTTTTTTTTCAGTTTGAGGTAGGGTCTCACTCTAGCCCAGGCTGACCTGGAATTCACTATGGAGTCTCAGGGTGGCCTTGAACTCACAGGGGTCCTCCTACCTCTGCCTCCCGACTGCTGGGACTAAAGGCGTGCGCCGCCACGCCCGGCCCTTCCCCTTCTTTCAATACTTCCCCTTCCTTCTAGCCTCACTGGAGGTGAGTGGAAAAATGAATTCAGGGACTGCTATTTTCATCTCATCAATTTGCTACCTCACTGGGCTCCATTGTCCTTTTACTTCCTTTGTCCATGAACCAGAGATGATGGACTGAAGCTTAAGATCCCAGTGGGTGCCAGAGGCCCCTCTCTTGGCCCCATGTCACCCATCTAGGCTGTTACTGTACAAATTGTATCGCAGATTAATGGCAGGGGACCAGCTTATCGGTAAAGTAGGACTTTGTCTCTCCTTTGCTACTATGCATTGTGTCTACAGATGTCTTGGAATCCAGGGAGAAGGGATAATTGATAACAGAATTTAGGCTTCAGGCATTACTGTGGTATAGGATTATTACCATCAGAACTTTTTTATTAGTGTATTAATCATGGAAAATAGTGGGTTTAATTGTGACGTTTACAAGCATGCATACAATATACTTTGATCACATTCACTGCTCTATTACCCTCTCTTATCCACTCACTACCTCCCCTTTACCTGTTGCCATGGCTTTAACAATGCTGTTACTTTCATATCATTTTCTCTCTCTAAACTCCATATTTGAGAGAGAAATCTGAAATACTTGTGCGGTAGTTCAGATGTAAATGTTCTGCATAGACTCCTGTGCTCAGATACTTATCTGCAGCCAGTGGCACTGTTCTGAGAGGTTATAGAAACTTCAAGAGTAAGAGTCTTGCTGGAGGAAGTCTGTTAATGGGGCAAGCCTTGAAGTTTTATAGTCCAGCTTTTTTTCTGTTCTCTCTCTCTCTCTCTCTCTCTCTCTCTCTCTCTCTCTCTCTCTCCTTCCTCCCTGCTAATGTGACAATGTAACACCAGCTTCCTGCTCCTGCCATGCTTTTCCACCATGGTGAACATGACCATCTGGCACTGAAGACCAACACAAACCCTTTCCTTCCTTAAGATGCTTCTGGTTTGGTATTTTTGTCTCAGCAACAAGAAAGTAACTGATCCAACTTATATCTTTGAGTCTGACTTGTTTAACTGAACGGGATGATCTCTAGTTCTATCCATGTCCTGACACATAGAGCAGTCTAATTCTTTTTATTGACATTTTCATACATATGCATCACACCTTGATCATATGCTCCCCACATTGCCTTCCTTTGCCCTCTCAGCCTCATTGTGTTCATGCCTTTTTCCTCATTTCTTACTGGAGGTTACACCATGGAAGAGAATGCCTTCCCCCAACCTGGCACTCTTTAACTTTCATCAAGCTCATTAGCGACAGAAGTGGACTCCTTTGCCCCTTCTCTCTCTTTAGCAAATGTTGACTGGCCCCAACCTGAGCTATTCTTGTGCAGGTATCCATGTTTGGCATGAGTTCGTGAATGTAGTCTTATTCTTCACATCCATACAGAAGTACAAGCAGACAGGAAAGGACGGGCACACTTGGTAGAACTCCTTCCCAGAGGTGTGATGGACCTGCTAAGTTTCTGCCCACTAAGGGTTAAGCCTTGCATATTCTGGGGATATATCCAAGCTTCTAGCCTCCATGGAAGCTTTGTTACAGCCAAGAATTAATGGATATTTACTAATGTGATAAGTTACCTGGTAAGTAATGATAGGAATTATCATCACCATGTAAGGTAAGATGCTCAGGAGAACTGTGCCTAGATGGGTGCTCATGCAGGTCACCAGGACGTGTGCTGCATTTAGGTTGGAAGGGAAGGGAGGCTGAACGAGCCTGTAAGATCAGGGGAAGAGGTAGATGGAAAGATTTTGAACTGGTGCTGTGTCCTTGGTGTTGGGAAACCCTGTGGTTTTCAGCTGAGCTACTCTGGGCTAGAAGGTCTTAGTCAAGTTTGCATTTTTATGGATTTCTATTTCTTTTGTTATTGTTGTTCATTTTTTTTATTCATTTATTTGAGAGCAACAGATACAGAGAGAAAAGCAGATAGAGAAAGTTGCACAGAGCCTTCAGCCACTGTAAATGAGCTCCAGATGCATGTGCCACTTGTGCATCTGGCTAACATGAGTCCTGGGGAATTGGGCCTCAAACTGGGGTCCTTAGGCTTCACAGGCAAGCGTTTAACTGCTACGCCAT
Source organism: Jaculus jaculus (assembly GCF_020740685.1). Classification (NCBI taxonomy): domain Eukaryota; kingdom Metazoa; phylum Chordata; class Mammalia; order Rodentia; family Dipodidae; genus Jaculus; species Jaculus jaculus. The sequence continues at coordinate 204,764,823 of NC_059103.1, read as the reverse complement.
CTCTCCAGCCCTATTTCTTTTAATTTGAGAATAATCATTATTTCTCCACAAGTTTGTTGCAGGATTATACCCATCTGTTGAGCATTTATAATGGAGAAGTCAGTTTTAGGAGATGCACTATGTAAATGAGCATGACATCTCCTCTGCTGCTGTGCTCCAGCTAAGTCAGTGAGATAGTCACTCAAGCCCAACACAGCCTTAGGTTGATGGTATGAACAGAGATATGTGTGCTTTCCTACCTCAGTAAGGATCACTCCCTCATCTCATGTCTGAGAAACACCTGGGGAATGGATTATTATTTTGTGGAGGAGGCTCACAGATGTGAAGGCAAAGCCTCAGGGCCAGGGAACTGACCTATCAGAATTGGACCCGGATCTTCCGGGATCCTTCCTCCTCCTCCTATGAAAGCAAACATTGAGCTTGGAATTAGTTCTCTACTCTGGCCTCAGTTTCATCCTTTCCCTCCTCTTCCTTCTGGGCCACAGTGTCCTGTGTATCAAATGATAGCCTTAGGCCAGGTGGCTTCTGACATGAAACCCACAAAGGTGACTTGCGAGAAATGCTGCTGAGTGCCTATTTATCATTTACTAGTCTTGGTTTATGTTTGGGACACCTCCTGAAACATGAGCCCATTTCAAGGAGAGGTGAGCTGGTGAGCTCCCCCTGGGAGAGATTTATGGTTAGAGATGCCTCACTGGCTACCAGTACTGTCATGAGCTGTAAGAGAGGTGTGTGTGTGTGTGTGTGTGTGTGTGTGTATACAGTTTTGCATGTGTCAGAAGAGGCCAGTAGCATAAAGTCACTATTGCACAGAAAAAGCTGACCTTGGGATTGAAGAGATCCTGAGAGAAATACACACTTAAAAGTCAACCTAGACCCATCCTCTAAGAATGATCTAGAAGTATCCTCACATCAAATAGTAGGAGCCTGGCTAAATCATGGGAGAAGGTGTTGCCAGTTTACTTACCTCCAGTAAGCTCCCAACAACCTTTTGATCACATGACACAGTCTGTGGTTCTCCCACATCCCAAATCTTCTTCCACCTTGGACTTTGCTTGCAGTGAGTGTTCTTGTGTCTGAGAAGCATGTCCGGTGGGTTTTCCTCCGGCTGCCTGGTCCCTCCTCCCCTTGCATCAGACGCGCTGACCTGAAGCCTCCTTTCACCTTGGCCACTGCTAAATTCCCCACACCAGCAGTGTGCAGCCACCACAGATTCCCTCTTCTAGCTCCCTGAGCTCTGCTCCTCCGCCCAAGAGCTTTCTTTGGCAGAACTTTTCATGGCTGTCAATAGGATAAACAGAAAATGTCAGCGATTTGGCAATAGCAATCCTCAGTGGGAAGAGATGGCAAATACCCACCATCCTGGTTCTTTAGAAGAAGGATTCTTGGATGCCTTGTGTACATTGCTTCTGCTTGTAAGGTCACCTGCCCATAGGTATTCCTTCATTGTCCATTATCATCCCTGGTTCATCTTCTCTTGGCTGTTTTCACATCCTGGGGTCACTTCCCCAATAAACTACCCCTGCCCAGGCTCTCGTTGTGCTGGGTTATGGTGAGAGAGTGTTGCATTAGTTGTTTTTCTTATTGCTCTGAGCAAACATCTGACAAGAAGCAGATTAAGAGAGGAATTCAGTTTGCAGTTTCGTCTTGAGGAGAAGGGATGGATATAAAAGTTCTGGGCCTTCTGATTAAGATAGCAGCATAGGTACCATGCCAAAGCAGCCTGGGGGCGGGGGGGACCCCCCCAAAAAAAACAGCAAAATACACACTTTTACCAAACAGTGAGGTGTATAGGAACTTGAGAAGCAATGGAGGCAGGAGCACAAAGCCACTCACCATCCTCGGTAGGTGAGAGCGATGAGTGCTGCTGCTCGCTGGCTTTCTTTGTTTCTGTTCAGTCCAGGACTCCAGATCATGGGAGGACTCTGCCCACAGTGGATCAGTCCAGGACTCCAGATCATGGGAGGACTCTGCCCACAGTGGATCAGTCCAGGACTCCAGTTCATGGGAGGACTCTGCCCACAGTGGATCAGTCCAGGACTCCAGATCATGGGAGGACTCTGCCCACAGTGGATCAGTCCAGGACTCCAGATCATGGGAGGACTCTGCCCACAGTGGATCAGTCCAGGACTCCAGTTCATGGGAGGACTCTGCCCACAGTGGATCAGTCCAGGACTCCAGTTCATGGGAGGACTCTGCCCACAGTGGATCAGTCCAGGACTCCAGTTCATGGGAGGACTCTGCCCACAGTGGATCAGTCCAGGACTCCAGTTCATGGGAGGACTCTGCCCACAGTGGATTAGGGTGGATCTTCCCTAATCTAGGAACTCTCTTACAGACATGTCTAGAAATTTGTCTCCTAGATGATTCTAGATCCAATCAAGTTGATAATAGAGATGAACCATCACAGGTACTACATGATGCACTGAGGTTTATAGCTACCCCACAATGCCTTATCTCTCACTCCATCCAAAGGTAAAGCTGGTATGGTCTTCTCCTCCAAGACCCCAGGAGTATAATGTCTATTTATCTCTGTGTCTCTAGCATAAGAGAGAGAGAGAGAGAGAGAGAGAGAGAGAGAGAGAGAGAAAGAGAGAGAGAGAGAGAATGGCTGTGCCAAGCCCTTTAGCCACTGAAAAGGAACTCTAAATGCATGTTCTACCTTGTGCATCTGGCTTATATGGATTCTGGAGGAATTGAACCTGGATCTCTAGACTTTGTAGGAGAATGCCTTGACAGGTAATCCATCTCTGCATCCCCACATCCCCTTTTATCTTCTCACCATTCTTGAGTTAACTTAATGGCTGTTACAATTCAGAGGGACACTTGAATAGCTTGCTTGAAAATCCTTCCTATAAGATCATTTATGAATAGTAACAATGTACACACCATCACTTTGCAGTCTACTTTAATAAGTATCAGGTACCAAGATGGCCTTGTCTTCTACATGCTGTAGGCCTTCAGACAACTGTCAGCTGTTTCCTGGCTCTTCACCATATTCAATTAACTCTCTCCACCCCCAGTTCTTTCCTCAACCTTCTTTGAGGTAGCACCTGAATGCACAAATCAAAGGCTTTCCAAAGTCCTGACACTTGAGGGTTCTTGGAAGTCTTCCCAGAGCAAAGTGCAGAAATCCCAGAAATAGCAGGATGGAAAAGTGGACAGGTCATCTGTCCTCTGCCTGGGTATTATCAAGGATGGTGTTCCTGTCTTCTGAATGGGCGCCGTCCAGGATGGTGTCCCTGTCTTAGCCATAACTGGCTCTCAAGCTCAAGAATTCTGGGAAATTCCTGTTCACCATACACGTGAGACAATTCAGTTTAGAGCTGAGTCTGAGTAAGTCTCATAATATTAAGCTGAATACTTAATTCCCATGTGTTTTAGTCTTATCTTTGGTATAACATGAGGCAAAATATTGACCACACAGTGGTTGAGAGGTTTTGCTTAGACACCAGGTAGAGCAGTGTTGAGTGAAAGTTGCAGTTATCACTAGGAGTAACTATGCCTTGGTGAAATAATTCCTTTTCTTGTTGCTATAATGAAACACCTGGAAAAAGCAACTTAAGAAAGGAAGGGTTTATTTTGGCTTATGGTTTGAAAGGATATGGTCCGTCATGGTGGCTGCTCATGTTGCTTTCTGCAGGCATGAAGAAGAAAGAAGGGTATTCTTGTAAGAACTCAAAGCCACCCCTAGTGACCCATCTCCTAAAGGTTCTGCATCCTTCCAAAGTAATGTCATTGGCTGGGGCCAAGTCTCTAAACACTTGATGCTGTGGGGGACATTTTGCATTCAAATCATAGCCCCTAGCTTATATGAATGAGCTCATTCCATGCTGTCTCGGACACTCATTTTCAAGAATGGTTCAAAAGTCCAAGCTAAAACAAAAGTAAAGAACCCCTTCCTATCCTCCCTCACATCCAGTTTTCCACTCTAACCAGGGCTCAGGCAAAGATGATGGGCAGCAGGGAGCCAGTGGGGAAGGACGTCCTATGCTGCATAGTGTGATCTTCCTGGAAGGGATGGTGTCTTGGTCTTCTAGGCCAGTCTTGGTCTTCTGTTTGCTACAATACTGGCCTTGTCAATAGGGACAATGGCAACTGACATGGGGAAGAGGGGCTCTGTGTTGCCTCAGGCTCACTTCTGATCTGCGGACATAGGAACTAAGTGGAACCCTAGTGGGCATGAAAAATGGTGCATGAGTTACAGTTACACATCTTGCCTGCCTACATTGGGACATGGAGCGTCTGAATCTGATTCTCTGGCTCTTCAAAACATGTGTGCTATGTCTTAATTGCATTTCTTACTGCCTAAGTGAGCCAGAGTTAACTTTATTTATTTAATTAATTTTTTGTCATGTGTGTGTGTGTGTGTGTGTGTGTGTGTGTGTGTGTGTGTATAAGTGTGGTGTGTGTGGTATGTGCATGTATGTGTGTGCATGTGTATGTGAGCATGTGCAGGTGTGTGTGTGTGTGTGTATGATGCATTCCCATGTATGTTCCTTGGTGCCATGCCATCTGCTTCTCTACAATGGTTGTAATAGAACATTGGGTGTTTTCCTCCATTGCCCTTCTATCTGGTCTTGTTTTTGAGCCAGAGCCTCTTTTTACTGTTCCCACAGCTGGCTGGGTTCCTGGGGCTCTTAGTTCTCTGCTCCCCTTCAGTTATAGATCTCTATGTGTGTATGACCACTTCTACTATTTTAATGAGATCTGGAGATTTGAACTTGGCTATTTTTAGACTCTCATGCTTAAGTGGGAATTGTACCTAACCACTCAACCATCTCTCCAGGCAGGACTTTATTTCTTTAAATCTGTAGCTTAGCATCATGACCAACATAATTCCTTAGAACAGTTCTTAGGGGAGACTGCTGAGTAAGATGACAGCATAACAGCCACACCAAAGCCTCCTAGGTAGGGAAATATACAGAAACACAGAAAAGAACACTCACTCTTTTTTGTAATTCAATTTTAATTTGTTGTCATCTACTGAAAAGTGAAGGTGTATAAGTTATTATCAACCACAGCAGAAAAGCAGGAAAGACCAAGATCTTCCAGAGAGGAGGAAACCGGGCAGAATCCTGCCAAGGTGCCCGCAGCCCCAATCTGCAAGCCTACCAGATGCTGGAGCAGAGCAGCAGGAGCAGAAACAAGGGGGTTTTCCACTCACAACAGCCTCCTCACAAAGTCAGGAAACATGAAGGGAAGACAGCAGAGACTAGCTGAGCAGCTGCTGAAGGAGAATCCACCTGGACAAGTCAAGCAGCACTAGTAAGACGCCAGGCACCCCACGAAGTCTCCCATCCCCCAACCGCCAGGGCCGTGGAAGTCCAGAGAAGTGATTCTCCACTGGCCACCCAGGCACTCAGCATTGGTGAGATTGCAATCCAGCCCAAAAGATTACAGGGTCTACTTAGACGTGTGAATCCCTCTTTCCGTGTCAGGAAAGGCTATGTATTACATCTGAATGATATGCTCTTGGTTGGCTTCACCCTTTGCAAGCTGTATTTTGGCATTGAGTATTGTTGCCTTTGACATTTTCTGATTTTTAGGGCCTTTGTCTTTTTCTTCTGTCATTATTGGGGGACAGGGACTGATTGGCCCCAGGCTGACTTTGAACCTGTTTCTGACTAGAAATCTGAACCTCCTAGTTGATAGGATTAAAGGGCAACAAACACCCTTAGAGACTTTGACTTTACTAGATTATCTGTTTAGTTTAACCCCCAGGTTTACTATCAATATTCTGTACTGGTTTTGACTGAATGTCTATGTTTCTGTTGAATTTTAGAATTGGCCAGTAATTTGCTTCACTCCATCTACTACAATACTTGAATAGCAGGCAAACTCCACACTTAGTGTCACTTATGTTGTTTTCTTGGAGTGTAAAAGCTATGCCTGGCACCTTAAACTCCTATACTGAAGGTATATAAAGTTGGATTTACACAGCTAAGAACACTGCAGATAAGTAGAAAACCCAAGGATCAAATTAACTCAAGAAGCAAAAATCTGTACACTATAATACAAGAAACACAAAAAAATCAAGACAACACAATCCCATCCAAGATTATAAATACATCAGAAATGGCCTCCAATGAGACTGCTTCAGATGAACTACCTGACAAAGATTTCAAAACATGATTATATCTATGTTCAAATAAATCAAATAAGAAATCAAAGTAATTAAAGAAGAAAACAAACTCCTGAAGGAGAACATAGAAACCAACTTAATGAAATAAAGAGGTCATTACAAGACAGGAGTAACAAAATATAAATAATGTAAAAACTACCAATCAGAAATGCTAGAAATGACAGAGTAAATTAAGTAGAAAACTCTGTAAAAAGTCTCACCAGTAGAATAGATCAAGGAGAGGGCAGACTATCTAAACTAGAAGACCAGGTGGCAGATCCAATACAGTCTAACAAAGAGAAAGACAAACTAATAGAAAGGCATGAATGGGAATTTCAAGACATTTGGGATACTATATAAAGAGATCAAACATAAGAATTCATGGCATAGTAGAAGGAGAAGAATTTCACTCCAAAGGCATAACAGGTATTTTCAACAAAATCATGGAAGAAAACTTCTCCCAAGTGGGGAAAGTGATGCCAGTACAGATACAGGAAGCTATAGAATGCCAAACAGACAAAATCAGAAAACTCCCACCATCATGGTATACTTAAACTACCAAACACATAAGCCAAAGAAAATATATTGAAAGCAGTTAAAGAGAAAAATCAAGTTACATACAAAGGCAAGCCCATCAGGATAACAGCAGATTACTCAACACAAACTTTAAAAGCCAAAAGGGTTTGGGATGATGTATCTGAAATTCTGAAAGATAACAATTGTCAACCTTTATCCTGCAAAGCTATCCATTCAAATGGATGGAGAAATAAGGACATTCTACAACAAAAGCAGGCTAAAGGAATATATAAAGGCCAAACCAGATCTGCAGAAAATACTTGATAGGATCCTCCATGCTAAAGAGAAAGAAAAGCACACACATAAGGAAACTGGAAAAATAAAAAAAAACAAAACAAAAAACATACTCAAATACTAGTTAACATAAAGGAGCAAAGATAAAACTGGAATAACTACAAAACAAGAAAAATGACAAAAATAAATACACACCTTTCAATAATAACTCACTATCAATGGCTTCAATGCCCCAACCAAAAGACACATATTTGCAGACTGGGTTAAAAATAGGATCCTTCAATTTGTTGCCTCCAAGAACCTCACCTTTCCACAAAAGATGGATACTATCTTTGGGTGAAAGTTTGGAAAACAGTGTTTCAAGCAAATGGGCTTAGAAAACAAGCAGGTATCACTATTTTAATATCTGACAAGGTTGACTTCAGACCAACATTAGTTAAGAAAGATAAAGAAGGTCACTTTATATTGATTAAAGGAACACTCCAACAGGAGGACATTACAATCCCAAACATATATGCACCTAACATGGGGCTGGGGGTCCCAATTTCATCAAACACAATTAGAACTAAGGTAACAGATAATATCAAACACAGTTGTAGTGGATGATTTCAACACCCCACTTTCATCAATTGATAGGTCATCTGGGCAAAAAATAAACAGAGATGCATCTGGGTTAAATAAGGTCATAGGATATTTCATCCAAATGCTACAGAAGCACTTTCTTTTCAGCAGCACATGGAATATGCTCTAAAACAGACCATATATTAGGAAACAAAGCAAATGTTAACAAATACAGGAAAATTGAAATAATTCTTTGTACTCTATCTTACCAAAATGGGATTAAACTACAAATAAATAGCAAAAAAAAAAAAAAAAAAAGCAATAGAGCATACACATAATTATGGAAATTAATCAACACCACTAAATGATGAATAGATCAATGAAGGAATCAAGAAGGATATCAAGACATCAGAGAACCAAATAATAAGGAGAACACAACATACCAAAGCCTTTGGGACACAATGAAGGCAGTCCTAAGAGGGAAATTTATAGCTTTGAGTGCCGATATTAAGAAATTAGAAAGATTGCAAGTAAACAACTTAATGCTTCATCTGAAGGCCTTGGACAAACAAGAATAAGGCAAAGCAAAAATCAGTAGATGGGAAGAAATAATGAAGATTAGGGCAGAAATTAATGAACTGGAAATAAAAACAATCCAAAGAATCAATGAAACAATGTTAGTTATTTGAAAGGGTAAACAAGATTGATAAACACTTAGCAACTCTTCAAAAGTGAGAAGAGACACAAATAAATAAAATTAGAGATGAAAAATGCATGATTATAATAGATAGCAGAGAACTTTAAAAAAAATCATAGAGACATACTAGAAGAACACGCACTCCAGTAAATTTGAAAATCTGAAAAGAATGGATGATTTACTTGACTTATATGACCTACCAAAATTAAATCAAGATGAGATTAACCATATCTGTAGACTTATTCCAAGTATGAAGATCTAAGCATTTTTCAAAAATCTCCCATCTAAAAAAAGTCCAGACCCAGGATGGATTCACTGGTAAATTATATGAGATCTTCATGGAAGGACTAACGCCCATGTTTCTCAAATGTTTCCATAAAATAGAAAAGGAAGGAATCCTACCAAACTACTCCAAAGCCAGCATCACCTTGATACAAAAGCCAGACAAAGATAGAACAAAAAAAGAAAATCACAAACCGATCTCCCTCATGAACCTAGATGCAAAAATTCTCAACAAAATATTGGTAAACAGAATAGAAGAAAATATTTTTCAGAAATATCATTCATCCTGACTGTGGTGGTTTGATTTAGGTGTCCCTCATAAACTTAGGTGTTATGAATGCTAGGTTCCAAGCTGATAGAGATTTGGGAGTTAATGCCTCTCGGAGGCAGTCAGCCGAGGTCCCCATGTCATTGTTTGGCACACTCTACTATTGCTGTTGTCCACTTGATGTTGGCCAGGAAGTGATGTCCACCCTCTGCTCATACCATCATTTTTCCCTGCCATCATGGAGCATCCCCACAAGTCTGTAAGCCAAAATAAACCTTGTGTTTTCCAAATACTGCTCTTGGTCATGTGATTTCTGCCAGCAATGCAAACCTGACTGCAACACTGAGAGTGATGTTGCTGCTTGGCACAGGCTTTGGCCTTTGGCAGCTAATTTTCAAGAGGAATGTGGAAGGATTTGCAACCTTCTCCTAAGAGATGACTTGCAGTTCCATAAATACAGTTTGATGGACTATTCGGATCTGAGTTGAAAGACCTGAATGCAGTTATAACTATGGAGGTTTGGCTTATGATGGTGAAAAGGAACTTTGGCTGGCCTGGAATAGAAGCAGTTGTGAGAGGTTTGCTGTTATGCTTGTGTCCTGAGAAGTTGTGCATGGTTGCTTTGCCTAGAAACAGAATGGTGTGACCAGAGGGATATGAAACAGTAAAAATGCAATATTTGGGCCTAAACTGCTGCCCATTCAGCTGCAATTGAGATATTACCATCTTTGCGTTTGGGCCAGCTGATCTGCACTGGGGCAATAGGAAGAATGTGGACTCTTTTGAAGGGGCCAGAGTGCTCAAGGAGTGTCCTGTTCTTCAAAGTCTGTTTTATCCTCCCCCCCCCACCCCGGATTAACAAATTGGCAACCTACTTGGTATTGTGGAGAATAAGAAATGCAGGAACAAGAAGGCTATTGAGTTTGCAATGTGGTCGTGTGTTTTGGAAATGGCCATGGGCAGTGTGAAACAGGCTTGCTGGATGCCTGCATGGAGACCCAGTGGGGCCATAAGGATGAACTGTGGATTGCAGTGGAGACCCAGGGAAGATGCCAGGACCACGAGACGGCTGCTAAGGAAAGCTGCCAGCCCTAGATGAAGTTTTCCAGGACTGTGAGTAGCTTAGCTAGAGGGGCAGAATTGAAACTACAGAGAACTGTGGCTGATTAGAATTATCAGACTTAGAGGTTTGACACTGGCTAGAGTTGTTGGACTTGGAGCTACAGAGTTTGATGTTTTCCCTGGTTGTTTTAAATCTTGTATTGGCTAAATATTTATTTGTTATGCCCAATTCCATCTTCTGTAGTGTGAATGTTTGTTCTGTGCCATTATGGTTTATTTGGGGATTTTTTTTTTGGTATTATGGCTCAGTTAAAAGATCTTGGATTATGGGAATGTATAAACATCATTAGGATTGCTAAAAAAACTTTGGGGACTTTTAAGGATTGACTGGATGCATTGCATTTTACATCATGAATGATTATCAGTTCATATGGGCCAGGAGCAAAATGTAGTGGTTTGCCTCTTGGAGGCAGTGTATTGTTGGGGGCAGGCTTATGAGTGTTATACCTGTGTCCCCATGCAAGTGTTTGGCACATTCTCCTATTGCTGTTGTCTACCTGATGTTGGCCAGAAAGTAATGTCTACCCTCTGCTTATGCTATTGTTTTCCCCTGCTATTGTAGAGCATCCCCTCTTGTCTATAAGCCAAAATAAACCGCCCTTTTCCCAAAATCTGCTCTTGGTCAGGTGATTTCTGCTAGCAATGCAAGCCTGACTGCAACACTGACCAAGTAGGCTTTATCCCAGAGATGCAGGGATGGCTAAATATACAAAAATCAATAAATGTAATGCATTATATAAATGGACTGAAATCACATGATCATCTTGTTAGATGCAGAAAAGGCATTTGACAAAAGCCAACATCCCTTCATAATTAAAGTCTTATGGAAACTGGAAATATAAATAACATATCTCAACATGATAAAGACTATTTATAACAAACTTACTGCCAACATAATACACAATGGGGAAAAACTTGAAGCTTTTCTAATAAAATAAGGAACAAGACAAGGGTGTCCACTGTCCCCACATTTATTTAATATAGTACTGGAAGTCTTAGCCATAGCAATAAGGCAAGAGACAAACATAAAAGGGATACAAATTAGAAAAGAAAAGATTAAGTTATCATTGTTTGCAGATGATATGATTCTATACATAAAGGAGCGTGAAGACTCTCCCAGCAAACTATTAGAGCTAAACACTTACAGCAATGCAGCTAAAAAGTAGACTTACTATATATCCCAGCTATACTACTCCTAGGCATATAGCCTAATGACTCGTCTCACTACCCGAGAGATACTTGCTCAATCATGTTTATTGCTGCTCTATTCACAGTAGCTCAGAAATGGAACCAGCCTAGATGTCCCTCAGCTGATGAGTGGATAATGAAGATGTGGCACATTTACACAATAGAGTTCTACTGAGCAGTAAAGACAAAGGAAATTATAAAATTTGTAGGAAAATGGAAGGATCTGGAAAATATTACACTTAGTGAGGTAACACAGGACCATAAGGCCAAACATATGTTCTCTCTATTATGTGGATCCTAGCTACAAATGATTAGACTTCTATGTGAATTGGACTAAAACTCAATAGCAGAGGCCAGTAAGCTAGAAAGGAGATATAAGGGGAATACAAAGGGAGGGAGGGGGGACTTAAAAGGATGGTATTGTATATATGTAAGTAGAAGAACAGATTAATGGGGGTGAAAATGTCTAAGTGAAGTCAGGGGAAGAGATTAAGTAAAGGAAAGATGGAGGGAGGGCTAATCAAAATCTAAGAGGATATAAAAAAATAATATGGAAACCTACTTTTTTGAACAATAGATTACCCATAAGCCATACATTGTTACTAGAAAATTTTCAGAGCCAGGGATGGGATGCCTTCCCCTGAGTTGTCAGCCAGGAAGGTCTCTGATGTCTCTCAAAACATAACAGCCATATCCAAGGCTCTTGGTTTCTCACCAGGAATAAATGGCAAGATCCTATTGCTGAAGACTCCACATGCTTGGGCTTAGAAATCCTGCTGAAGCTGAGCTGAAAACCTCCTTCATGTAGACCAGCTGGAAAAAGCCACACTGTATGCAGTTCCATGAGAGAAAAAGAAATCATTAGTGGTGATACTCAACAGTGGACACTGCAAGCCATAAAATTGGCCAGCCAGGCCAAATCAGCTAACAGGTATACTAGTGGCATATGTGTTATGGGGGAAACTAACTTCTCTCTAATTGGACTGGAGGCCCACTCCGTGGGAGGGAACACATGCTTGATACTGAAAACCTATGACAGGGATAGTCTTGAGCCCTAGGGGTGTGAAGTCTGTTGGTGTCTGGCTAAATGTACATACTACAGTGACCAAACTGCTCTTTAAACATTTTTCTTAATGTTCATATATTAATTCTACTCTCACTTTTGGTTAGAGAAGCTTCTCTTTTCAGATGGCAGTGACCTTGGGATGACTCAGAAGTCACCATGGTGCTGAGAAGTGACAGAGGAGTGCTCAACACTGAAACCTCTCTATCACACCTTCCAAGGCTCAGGGTCCATTGCAGAAGAGGTGGTGGACAGAACATAAGAGCCAAAGGAAGGGTAGGACTCCTTACAACATGCTCCCCCAGACACAAAATGGCCTGGATATCCATGACCTCACAGTGCCTGACACTCCCTACATAAGACCATTATAATAGGAGAAAAAGATGATGGCATAGAAATAAAAGAGACTGATTGAGAGAGGAAGGGGTATGATGGGGAGTGGAGTTACAAAGGAGAAAGTGGGGATAGGGAGAAAATTACCATGGATTATTTATGTAATTATGGAAATTGTCAATAGAAAATTTATTTTAAAAGACCAATTTTCTTAGAACTGGTTTCTGAAGTTGTGTTTGGAGCAGCACAGAGTGAGCCCAGGTGCAGATAGCCAGCAACAAAAGAATTTCTATAGATCACTAATCTGGGTACTGTTTTGCAGAGAGAAACACAGGGACAGTCTGGGCCAGAGCTCAATGTCTAGATTATTGAGAACTTGCTACAGCTTGAGGTTTTGTGTACTCAGCACTGGTTTGCCATTCCAGGTGATCTATAGCAGAATTCAGAAAGATAGACTCTATTATTCCTTTGTAAGATGGAAGAAAGCCAAACAGATGCTACACAACAGGGCTGGGACTTCAAGTCCTTAGCTTCAGCACATGTAAATGCAAGATTGACTTCTCTGATATGGTTTGCATTAATTACCCTTTTCATAACCTAAATAACTGGTTCTGAGGTAATTGAAAGGTGAAAATAAGTATAGAATTACCCTTCTTTATCTAGAGGTGGTGGTGAGATGCTGACTGAAGTGGGTGGATGAATACTTCCTAATCAAAGACAGGTGTTTATTCACTCATGGGAAGAGGGAGCAACTTCTTCCATGTACAGTTCACATCTTCGATGTAAGTAAAGAAAGGGCCAATGCCATCCCTCTTCCCATTTCTATCCTTCTTCCCATCTACCCCACACACTGTCTACGAAAGAGAACATTTGCCCCTGTAAGTCTGAACCCAGGAGCTTCCTGCTTGGGGGCCTTTCTCTGTTCTCTTGATCTCTGGCCATATCTCTGTGATGGAAACAGAGTCTGCAATACACTCATGAGAAAAGCCACAGGTGTGCAGGTCACTCTCCTGTTTGGAGAACCACAGTGACTCTATGACTGATAACACAGTAGAAGCAGTCCTATGATCCCAAGAAGCAAGGAGAGACCAGATCATAAAGGACCTTATGTAGCTTTAAGGAGCCTTATCCCTCAGTCCCTGCTATCCAGCGATGGCTGTGTACAATGACACCTGCTTGTAGGGACTGCTTCTGAAAGGCCCAAGAATTCAGAAGCCCAGAAATACTATCAGGCTCTAAAGGGAGCTATGCGGGCCCCTGCATACCTCAAACTCCAGGCTTTACTCTCTGTTGGAAGCAAGTAAAGAATCCCTCTTCTCATTATATCAGAGCCCACTCCTAATATAAAACTAGGTAAAAAGGGCATGAGATAGCCCTCAAGGATGGGAAATGAGTAATGAAGTGAACCACTTACTTTTTTTCTGTAAATAGCCTGCACCATAAGCCATAATTGCCTACACTGTAAGCCTTAGTAGCTCGCACCATAATCTGTAGCAGCCTGCCTCAGACCACCAAGGTCATAGGAGGCTGATACCACACTCTGCTACCCCCCACCTAAGGACCTGCGCAAATGCTGACCTCCAAGGTCATAGGAGACTGATACCACACTCTGCTACTCCCACCCAAGGACCTGCACAAGTGCTGACCACCAAGGTCATAAGAGAATGATTAGTCCACGAGGGGCTTGAACAAATTAAACTAATTGGCTTAGAAACTATGGGGTGGCACAAACTGACTGGCTCACACCCCGCGGGCTCCTGATATTAAAAAAATGATTGGTCTAATGCACAGGCTTTGTTAGAAACCCTATAAAAACTGTCCCGTTCCTGCATTTGGGGCTCTGCAGTCCTCTACCCCTGTGCGGTGTATGACTGTGGGCCCCAGCACGCTTGGAATAAAATCCTCTTGCAGTTTGCATCAAGACTGCTTCTCGTGAGTGATTTGGGGTGTCGCCATATCCAGGCAGAGCGTGGGGTCCCCCTCTTGGGGTTCCTTCATTGGGGGCTCGTCCTGGATCTGAAGCCCCCCCCCACACACCCGAGAACCGACTTGGAGGTAAAGGGGCCCCCCTCTGGAGTGAATGTGTGCCGGCCGGTGTTTTTGTTCTGAGTATCTGGTTTCTGGGACATGCGCTTTTGGCTTGGTTTGATTTGCAGCCATCCTCTAGGGCCATAAAGGACCAGAGGGCCGTGATCAGCAAACATGCTAGGAGGATCACAGGCTGCCACCCTGGGGGACGCCCTGGGAGGTGAGGAGAGCCAGGGACACCTGGTGGTCTCCTACTGTCGGTCAGAGGACCGAGTTCTGTTGTTAGAGCAGAAGCTTCCTCCTTCGCGGCTATCTGATTCTTTTGCCTACTTGTGGAAGACGTGGACGGGTCACTGGTGTCTGGATTTGTTAGTCTCATTTGTGTGTGTTGTTGTTCTTTGTGTCATTGTCTATAGTTCTAAAATGGGACAGACGGTGACAATGCCCCTTAGCTTGACTATTGACCATTGGACTGAAGTTAAGTCTAGGGCCCATAATTTGTCAGTTGAGGTTAGAAGGAGACCCTGGCAAACGTTTTGTGCCTCTGAGTGGCCAACTTATGAGGTCAGATGGCCATCAGAAGGAAACTTTAATTCCGAGACTATTCTGGCTGTTAAAGATACTATTTTTCAGAATGGACCAGGCTCCCATCCCAACCAAGAGGCTTATATCCTCACCTGGAAGCATTTGGTGGACAACCCCCCCGCTGTGGGTCAGGCTGTGGCTGAATAAACCAAGGAACTCAAGCTCCAGAGTCCTGACTCTCGAAAATGCAAAAAGCCCTCTCCTGAGGGTGCCAGACCTCCCCCTCGCATCTATCCTGAGATTGAGGAGCCTCCGGCTTGGCTGGAGACTCACCTTGCCCCTCCCCCCATTACCTAGTCCTGGGAGCTGAGACAGGGCCTCTTGCCCTTCCTGAATCTCCGCCCTCCACCCTTCCCAAACCTCTGTACCTCGCCCTTCCCAAAACTCCGCCCTCCGCCCTTCCCAAGCCTCCGCCCCCCGCCCTTCCCAAGTCTCCGCCTCCCAGCTTGCCCAAGCTTCCTTCCTCCGCCCCTCCTGTGCCCCTGGAAATGGGAGGGTTGGCCGCAAGGATGCGGAGCTGGAGAGATGCTACCCCGGAGGGAGCAAATGGAATTGTAACACTGCCGCTATGCAAGGCAGGTCCTCCCATGCTGGGGGGCCAACTACAACCCCTCCAATATTGGCCTTTTTCCTCTGCAGATCTTTATAACTGGAAAGCTAACCACCCCCCTTTTTCAGAGGAACCCCAACGCCTCACGAGGCTGATGGAGTCTCTTATGTTTTATCATCAGCCTACCTGGGATGATTGCCAACAGCTGTTTCAGACACTCTTCACAACCGAGGAATGAGAGAGAATTTTAATAGAGGCCAGAAAAAAATGTCCCTGGGGCCGACGGGTGACCCATGCAGCTGCAGCATGAGATAGACATGGGGTTCCCTCTGACTCGCCCTGTTTGGGACCACAATATGGCTGAAGGTAGGGAGAACTTAAAAATCTATTGCCAGGCTCTGGTGGCAGGTCTCCGAGGTGCCTCCAGAAGGCCCACTAATTTGGCCAAGGTGAGAGAGGTGATACAGGGGCCAACGGAGTCTCCCTCAATGTTTCTTGAGAGGCTCATGGAAGCATTTAGGAGGTTCACACCCTTTGACCCCACCTCTGAGATTCAAAAAGGCTCAGTAACATTAGCTTTCATAGGACAGTCAGCTCCTGATATCAGAAAGAAACTTCAGAGATTGGAGGGATTACAGGAAGCTGAGCTGCATGATTTAGTAAAAGAGGCAGAAAAGGTATATTACAAAAGGGAGACAGAAGAGGAAAAGGAGCAAAGGAGAGAAAGAGAGAGAGAAGAACGTGAGGAGAGACGTGAGAAAGAGAGAGAGGAAAGGGAGGATAGGTGCAATAGATGACAAGAGAAAAATCTGACCCGGATCCTGGCCACAGTGGTAGGAAAAAAAAGGAGAAAGGGAGAGAAATATTCGAAAGTTTAGGACAGACCCTAGGCAGATAGGGAACCTGGGCAACAGGACCCAACTTGATAGAGATCAATGTGCCTGTTGCAAGGAGAAAGGGCACTGGTCAAGAGACTGCCCTAAGAAGAACAGCAAAAGACCTAGGGTCCTAACCCTTGGAGAAGATGAAGACTAGGGAGGACGGGGCTCGGAGCCCCTCCCCGAGCCCAGGGTAACTCTGAAGGTGGAGGGGAAGCCAGTCGAATTCCTCGTGGACACTGGCGCTGAACATTCAGTACTCTTGCAACCACTGGGAGGGCTAAAAGATAAAAAAATCCTGGGTTCTGGGTGCTACTGGACAACAGCAATATTCATGGACTACCCGAAGAACCGTTGACCTGGGAGTGGGATGGGTAACCCACTCATTCTTAGTCATTCCTGAATGTCCAGCGCCCCTCCTTGGTAGGGACCTATAACCAAGATGGGTGTTCAAATTTCCTTCAAATCAGAAAAACCAGAAGTGTCTGCTGGAGGTCGACCCATCACTGTGTTGACTCTCCAACTATCGATTATACTCTCCCCCGGTAGAGCCTAATAAAGACCTAAAGCCCTGGTTAGAACAATTTCCCCAAGCCTGGGCAGAAACTGCAGGCATGGGCTTGGTGAAACAAATACCCCCACAGGTCATTCAACTAAAAGCCAGTGCTACACCAGTATCAGTCAAACAATATCCCATGAGCCGAGAGGCCCAAGAAGGAATTTGGCCCCATATCCTAAGACTGATTCAACAAGGTATTCTGGTACCGGTTCAGTCCCCCGGAACACTCCCTTACTTCCAGTTAGAAAACCCAGAACCAATGATTACCGCCCAGTACAGGATTTGAGAGAAGTCAATAAAAGAGTACAGGACATACATCCAACTGTCCCAAACCCTTACAACCTCCTTAGTGCCCTCCCACCAGAGCGGATTTGGTATACAGTGTTGGATCTAAAAGATGCTTTCTTCTGCCTAAGATTACATTTGGACAGCCAACCTCTTTTTGCCTTTGAATGGAGAGACCCAGATACAGGAAGGACTGGGAAGCTCACCTGGACCCGGTTGCCCCAGGGATTCAAGAACTCCCCAACCATCTTTGATGAAGCCCTACACAGGGACCTAGCCAATTTTAGAGTTCAACACCCACAGGTAACCCTCCTTCAATATGTTGATGACTTACTCCTGGCAGGAGCTACCCAACAGGACTGTCTAAAAGGTACAAAAGCGTTACTACTGGAGCTGACTGACCTTGGTTACCGAGCCTCGGCTAAGAAGGCCCAAATATGCAAAAGAGAGGTAACATATTTGGGGTACTCCTTGCGGGATGGACAAAGATGGCTGACAGAGGCACGAAAGAGGACTGTAGTACAAATACCGGTTCCAACTACAGCCAGACAAGTTAGAGAGTTCCTGGGGACAGCTGGGTTCTGCAGACTATGGATCCCAGGGTTTGCAACCCTAGCAGCCCCCCTCTATCCACTAACTAAAGAGAAAGGAAAATTCACTTGGACCTCTTAACACCAGGGGGCATTTGATGCCGTCAAGAAGGCACTATTAAGTGCGCCTGCCCTAGCCCTCCCTGATGTGACTAAACCATTCACCCTTTATGTAGATGAGCATAAGGGGATATCCCGGGGAGTCCTAACCCAATCCTTAGGGCCATGGAGAAGACCCATTGCCTACCTATCAAAGAAACTTGACCCTGTGGCTAGTGGATGGCCTATATGTCTAAAAGCTATAGCGGCAGTGTCCACGTTGATCAAAGATGCTGATAAACTAACTCTAGGGCAGAGGATAACTGTTATTGCCCCCCATGCCCTGGAAAGCATTGTCCGGCAGCCCCCAGACTGATGGATGACTAACGCCCATATGACTCACTACCAGAGCCTGCTCCTCACTGACAGGATAACGTTTGCCCCACCTGCCATCCTCAACCCCGCTACTCTTCTGCCTGAAGAAACTGATGAGACAGTGACTCATGACTGTCATCAACTGCTGGTTGAGGAAACTGGGATCAGAAAGGATCTCACAGATGTCCCACTGACTGGAGGAACATTAACCTGGTTCACAGATGGAAGCAGTTACATTGTAGAAGGTAAGAGGATGGCTGGGGCGACGATAGTAGACGGAACACGAACAGTCTGGGCCAACAGTCTGCCAGAAGGAACTTCAGCACAAAAGGCTGAGCTCATGGCACTCACACAGGCCTTACGACTAGCTGAAGGAAAGTCTGTGAATATCTACATGGACAGCAGGTACGCTTTTGCTACTGCACACGTACACGGGGCCATCTACAAACAGAGAGGGCTACTTACTTCAGCAGGGAAAGAAATTAAAAACAAAGAAGAAATTCTAAGTTTGCTAGAAGCTCTACATCTACCCAAAAGACTGGCCATTATGCATTGCCCTGGCCACCAAAAAGCCAAAGATTTTATCTCCAAAGGAAACCAGATGGCTGACCAAGTGGCCAAGCACACTGCCCAGGGGGTCAACCTTCTGCCCATAATAGAAAAGCCAAAGAACCAAAAAAGTGAGCAACGATATACCCCAGGTGCCTGGCAAGAAGTTAGAAAGTTAGGTCAGTTCTCTGAAACTCCAGAGGGGGCCTGTTTTACCTCAGAGGGAAAAGAGATTCTACCTCAAGCAAAGGGACTAGAGTAGATTCAACAAATACACCGCCTAACCCATCTGGGGGCCAAACATCTACAAAAACTGCTGCAGACGTCTCCTTACCATATTCTGAGGTTGCCAGAGATAGCTGGCTCAGTAGTCAAGCATTGTGTACCTTGACAGATGGTCAATGCTAATCCCTCAAGAATGCCTCTTGGGAAGAGGCTAAGGGGAGACAGCCCAGGTGCTCACTGGGAAGTGGACTTCACCGAGGTAAAACCAGCTAAGTATGGTAATAAGTATTTACTACTTTTTGTAGACACTTTTTCAGGATGGGTAGAGGCTTATCCTACCAAGAAAGAAACCTCAACCATGGTGGCTAAGAAAATACTGGAAGAAATTTTCCCAAGATTTGGGATACCCAAGGTAATAGGATCAGACAATGGTCCAGCCTTTGTTGCCCAGGTAAGTCAAGCACTGGCCAAAATATTGGGGATTGATTGGAAATTACACTGTGCATACAGACCCCAAAGTTCAGGATAGGTAGAAAGGATGAATAGAACCATTAAAGAGACCCTCACCAAATTGACCGCAGAGACTGGCGCTAATGATTGGATAGCTCTCCTACCCCTTGTGCTCAATAGGGTCAGAAACACACCCGGACAATTTGGACTGACCCCCTATGAATTACTATACGGGGGCCCTCCTCCACTGGTAGAAATAACCTCTATACATAGTACTGATGTGCTGCTTTCCCAGCCTCTGTTCTCTAGGCTCAAGGCGCTCGAGTGGGTGAGACAACGAGCATGGAAGCGACTCCAGGAGGCTTACTCAGGAGAAGGAGACTTACAGGTCCCACATCGCTTCCAGGTGGGAGATTTGGTCTATGTCAGACGCCACCACACAGAAAATTTTGAGACTCGGTGGAAGGGCCCCTACCTCGTCCTACTGACCACTCCAACGGCCATGAAAGTTGAAGGAATACCCGCCTGGATCCATGCATCTCACGTCAAGCCCGCTCTGCCACCGGGCCCCAAATGGCAAGCCGAGAGGACAGACAATCCCCTTAAACTTAGGCTTCGCCATGTGGCTTCTCCTTCTCCAGCTAGGTGATGCCTCCAATCCCCATGCCCCCCAAAAGTGGACTTGGCAAGTGCTTTCTCAAACGGGGGATATAATATGGACTGCAACTAGGGAAGCGCCCCCCTGGACTTGGTGGCCTGTCCTGACCCCAGACATATGTGCCCTGGTAGCCAGGGTAGAATTTTGGGATATTCCAGAGCTCACCCCGGAGGAGGTCCCTAGAGAAGTCCATTCTCATGTGACTAAGCTGGCACTCACGCAAGGGGTCATCTCCCAAGGCCAATACATGGCAGACAACCCGGGGTGCAGCTCAGGGCCAGCCCAACATAAGATGCAGCATACTCCATTTTATGTCTGCCCCCGAACTTCTAAACGAAGTTGTGGAGGGATAAAACAGTTCTACTGTAAATACTGGAGTTGTGAAACTACAGGCAATACCTACTGACACCCAGTTTCCTCCTGGGACCTGATTACTGTGCAGGAAGGATTAGATGGGAAAAAAGCAGTTCCTCTTAGCATCTCTTTCACCCCCCAAGGTCGAGAGTCCCGAGATTGGATAAAAGGAAAAACTTGGGGACTCAGATTTTATATGACAGGATGGGATAAGGGCCTAACCTTTACTATACGACTTAAGATAGAGCCTCCCACCCCAAGACCAGTAGGACCTAATAAAGTTCTAGTAGAACAGGGACCCCCTAAAGTGGCATTACCCAAGCTCCCACCCACAGTGGCAACTAAGACCCATCACATAACGACTGCTAGAACCCCTTTGACAAGCCCACTCTCGGAAGCCCCACACGGGACAAGACAGAGGCTCTTTAGCCTAATCCAAGGGGCCTTCCTCGCCATAAACGCCACCAACCCCAACATTACCTGTGCCTGCTGGCTTTGTTTATCCTCAGGACCACCCTACTATGAGGGGATGGCAACTATGGGAGAGTTTAATATGACTAAAGAACATAATAGCCGGTGTTCATGGGGGACCAAAAACAAGTTGACTCTCCCGGAGGTCTCAGGAAGGGGGGCATGTATAGGGAAGGCCCCCCCATCCCACCAACACCTTTGTAATGTTACTCTGACCTATAGTCAGACTTCAGACAACCAATATCTAGTGCCAGGGTATAACAGGTGGTGGGCATGTGATACTGGGCTGACTCCCTGTGTTTCTACTTCAGTATTTAACCCATCCAAAAATTTCTGTATAATGGTCCAGCTTGTCCCCCGGGTTTACTACCATCCTGAGGAAGTAGTCATAGATGAATATGACTATCATCCCATCCGATCCAAAAGGGAGCCTGTAACCCTTAAATTAGCAGTCATACTTGGCTTAGGCATAGCCGCCGGTGTGGGGACGGGGACCACAGCCCTGGTCACGGGACCACAACAATTAGAAAGAGGGCTTGGTGAACTACATGCTGTCATAAATGAGGATCTCCAAGCTTTAGAGAAATCTGTTAGTAATCTAGAGGAGTCCCTGACCTCCTTATCTTAAGTGGTCTTACAAAACCAGAGGGGATTAGACCTACTGTTCCTAAAAGAAGGTGGATTATGTGCAGCCTTACAGAAAGAATGTTGCTTTTATGTAGATCACTCAGGAGCTATCAGAGACTCCATGAGCAAACTCAGGGAAAGACTAGAAAAGCGTCGAAGGGAGAGGGAAACTGACCAAGGATGGTTTGAGGGATGGTTCAACAAGTCCCCCTGGATGACTACTCTGCTTTCCACCCTGATGGGACCCTTAATGGTTTTGCTCCTGATGCTTTCAGTAGGGCCTTGCATACTTAATAAGATTTTTACTTTTGTTAGAGAACGAGTGAGCGTGGTCCAGATCATGATACTTAGACAACAATATAAGGGCCTTCAGGGCAGAGAGGAAGATTACATTTAGTCCTTCCAAGTTCTAGGATTAGAACTATTAACAAGAGAAAAAGTGGGAAATGAAAGGCCCAAGAATTCAGAAGCCCAGAAATACTATCACGCTCCAAAGGGAGCTTAAGCGGGCCCCTGCATACCTCAAACTCCAGGCTTTACTCTATGTTGAAAGCAAGTAAAGAATCCCTCTTCTCATTATATCAGAGCCCACTCCTAATATAAAACTAGGTAAAAAGGGCATGAGATAGCCCTCAAGGATGGGAAATGAGTAATGAAGTGAACCACTTATTTGTTTTCTGTAAATAGCCTGCATCGTAAACCTTAATAGCCCACACTATAAGCCTTAGTAGTTCGCACCATAATCTGTAGCAGCCTGCCTCAGACCACCAAGGTCATAGGAGGCTGATACCACACTCTGCTACCCCCACCTAAGGACCTGCGCAAATGCTGACCTCCAAGGTCATAGGAGACTGATACCACACTCTGCTACTCCCACCCAAGGACCTGTGCAAATGCTGACCACCATGGTCATAAAAGAATGATTGGTCCACGAGGGGCTTGAACAAATGAAACTATAGGGTGGCACAAACTGACTGGCTCGCACCCCGCGGGCTCCTGATATTAAAAAAATGATTGGTCTAATGCACAGGCTTTGTTAGAAACCCTATAAAAACTGTCCCGTTCCTGCATTCAGGGCTCTGCAGTCCTCTACCCTGTGCGGTGTACGGCTGTGGGCCCCAGCGCGCTTGGAATAAAATCCTCTTGCAGTTTGCATCAAGACCGCTTCTCATGAGTGTTTTGGGGTGTCGCCATATCCAGGCAGAGCGTGGGGTCCCCCTCTTGGGGTTCCTTCACTTCCACCTGAGCTGCCTTGTCATATCATCTTCCCACCTTTCCCCTCCCTAGTCACTGGTCTCCTGATGGAGTGTTTTTCCCTTCACATATCCCTACCTTTGTGATTCTAACTTCCTCTACTCAGGCCCACATCCCGCCACAATCCATGCATGCCCTACAAAGCCCCACTCCCGCCAAAGCCCCTGCTTGTGGCTTTCACATCTTCAAGGCCTTATTTGGTCTCAGCATCCCGTGTGCTTGGAGTCAACAGGGATTTGGGTGCAGGGTGAAGGCAGAGGTTCAGTGAGCTGTCTGGTGTTGCTTAGGCTTGCTGCACCAAAGTCGTACCTGGGGCAGTGACTCGAGTGCTTGACCTGGGATTCAGGGAGACGCACTCTTCCTCATCCTGGGGCTTCTCTAACTCCGCAGAAGCCTGCTAGGTCCTGCTGAGCAGGCGCCGCAGTCAACCCAGGCCTGGGTCTACTCTCCTCTGTGGGCTCTGGGCCTTCTCATGCTTAGGGAGCCCCTAAGCACAAGGAGGTGAAGTCCCAGAATTGCTGCTACCATGGTAATGGACTTGATGGCCTGCTAGATGGGAACCCCAAACCCAAAGCCTGCTGGGACCACCACTTCTACCTTCCTTAGTTCCATTAACTGAACATGAGGGGCTTGGGCAGTCAATGTGGCTGGGCACTGACTGCTCTGGATGTAACTATAGTCAGGGACATGGAAAGTGAGAAAATCCTGAAGCCAGGCTGGTTCCTGCTCGCTTTGACCTTCAAGTCACACTCAGCTTCTGATTCTCTGAAGGCCAGTGGCCATCAGGGAACTATGTGCAAGCCTGCGAGACTTAGGTGAGATGATGGAAGTTGCAAAGACGGTAGACAGGAAGGATTCTGAGGCTTCCTGTATGCTTAGGGAGGGAGAGCTCTCTGATTAACTGGTAATATCTGCCCTGGGTACAGGACTTGGGGATGGTTGTGGTCATCCCTTCAAGGAAACTCCCCAGCCAGTGGTGGGACCAGTTTATTAGGTGTGGAGAAGAGCATGATTTCGTTCCCATTGACCTGGGCGTTGTTCATTCTTCATGAAGGTATGTCCTGACTTGTACTTTGGAGATCAAGAGCCTGTGCTCAATGAGCTTGCCCAAATCCATACAGCAAGCATGCGATATGTCAAGAATTCAAGCCCAGATTTGTCCAGTTCCCCACTGTTTATTTCCCCTCACTGTCACAGCTGGTGCCTTACGTTTCCTCTCTGGCAGCTGCTGAGTTAAAATTTTACCAGTTTGAGTATAGGTTTTTAATTTTTTTTTTCTAAAGCAGTCCACACCAGCAAATGATTAAGTTGTAATTAACCTCCAAATATGTTTCTTAACAGAAAAAACAAAATCTTGGTTCAATAAATTGGAGTCCTAGAAAAGTTGCAGGACACTCAAAGGGCTCTTTAATATTCATTTCTGGACTTGAGAGGGAACAGCTCCTGAGAGCCACTTGGATGCTTGAAAAGGTGACCTCAGGCATTTCCTGAGATTAGCCCAAGCAGATAAGGATAAGTGTTTTCATTAAGGCAATTAGAGCAAGCTTGGGACAAGGTCCTCCAAGGGGACATTGCCTCTGGGCTACTTTTGCTATAAGCCTGATACTCTTGACAGCCCATATGCTTTACCACAGAGGGCAGGAAAATCCAATATGGGATTCAGCATAGATTTCTTCCTTTAATCATCTTTTTTTTTTTTTTGATGCAGCATATAATTCACTCTAATTTCATTACAATGCCCACTTCATCAAATGGCATGTCCCATGATTAAATGAAAAGCGAGTACAGATAAGAAAGATGTTAAATAGTGCCCAAGGCTTTGTAGTCCTGAGACTGATCTCTTCAGTAATGTAGCTCTTTAAAATACATTATGCAATTGTCTGTTGAGATAGCCTGGGTGTGGCAGGTGACTGACACAGGAGGTGGGGGACAACTCACAGGGAGTCAAGAATGATGTGCTAACATACTTGGCCTTTCTCCTATGCATAGTGGTTGCCCTCTGGTTGCAGCCTCAGCCCTGCTTTCTTCACACTCCTTCCGCTCTTTCCACAGTCAACCCTTCCATAGCCTTGACCCAGCTCCACCTTTACTCCAGGAAGTAAGCTAGACCTGTCAAACTCCTTGGGGTTGGTCTCCAACAGTCTTGCTCCTGCTCCTCTTGGCCTGACCTGCTCACTGGTTCTTTGCCTGTGGATGGACTAATATCTAGCTCCCTTTTCCATGAGAACCAGGAGGTGTACCTTTGAAGCTACCAGTGGATCTTGACAAAGGTTCTGTGCTTTGTACATAGTAATAACTCAGTAAACATGCATTGAATCAGCAAAACAATGAATAAAAACACATGCATATAAATAAATGAATGTATTATTACACTGTGGATAGGGTTTTCTCTCTCTTATTTATTTATTTTTATTGACAACTTCCAGAATTATAGACAATAAAGCAGGTAACTCCCTCCCCCACTTTCCCCTTTGCAGTTCCACTCTCCATTGTATCCCCTCCCCCCTCTCAATCAGTCTCTCCTTTATTTTGATGTCATTATCTTTTCCTCCTATTATGATGGTCCTGTGTAGGCAGCACTGAGAGGTCATGGATATCCAAGCCATTCTGTGTAT
Source organism: Jaculus jaculus (assembly GCF_020740685.1). Classification (NCBI taxonomy): domain Eukaryota; kingdom Metazoa; phylum Chordata; class Mammalia; order Rodentia; family Dipodidae; genus Jaculus; species Jaculus jaculus. The sequence goes on along the minus strand of NC_059103.1, from coordinate 204,739,283 downwards.
GTCAGACTGTGTTGCAAGGAGTCCTACCCTTCCTCTGGCTCTTACATTCTTTCTGGCACCTTTCCTGCAATTGACCCTGAGCCTTAGAAAGTGTGACAGGGATGTTTCAATGCTCTGACACTTTTTCTCAGCACCATGGAGCCTTCTGAGTCATCCCAAGTTCACTGAAATGTGAAAAGAGAAGGTTCTCTAACCAAAAGTGAGAGTAGCATTAACATGTGGGTATCAACATTAAGAAAAGTGCTTACTGGGCAGTTTGGTGAGAATAGTATTATTTAGCCAGACAACAGCAGACGCTACACATCTAGGTCTCATGACTTTCCCATCATAGGTTTTCAGTACCAGGCATGTATTCCCTCTCATGGAGCAGACCTCCAGTTCAATTACAGAGAGAATGGCTTCCCCCTAACAGACATGCCACTGTTGTACCCATTGGCTCATTTGGCCAGGCTGGCCAATTTTAAGGCTTGCAGTATCCACTGTTGTTTATCTCCACTGATGATTTTCTCCATTTTTCCAGCTTTCCGTCAGCTGGGAGAAGGTTTTCAGCTCAGTTCCACCTGGATTTCTGAGTGGCCTTGCAGCCCAAGTATGTGGAGTCTTCAGCAATAGGGTCTTACCATCTATTTCTGGTGGGAAACCAAGAGTCTTGGAAATGGCCTGTTATGTTTTAGGGGGCATCAGGGACCTCCCTGCCAACAACTCACTGGAAGGTATCCCATTCCTCGCACTGAAAATTTTCTAGTAACAATGTATGGCTTCTGGGTGTTCTATTGTTCAAAAAAGTAGGTTTCCATATGACTTATTCCTACCCTCTTAGTTTTGATTAGCCCTCCCTCCATCGTTTTACTCAATTTCTTCCCCTGACCTCACGCCTTTCTACACACAATCATCTGTTCTTCTACTCACATATATAAAATACCTTCATCTTAAGTCCTCCCTCCTTTCTATTCCCTTTATATTTCCATTTTAGCTTAATGGCCTCTGCTACTGAGTTTTATTCCAACTTACATGGAAGTTCAAACATTTGTAGCTAGAATCCACATATGAGAGAGAACATGTGGTGTTTGACTTTCTGGGCCTGGATTACTTCACTAAGTATAATGGTGCCACTTAGTTTCCCAGAGAAGGAAGTTTGACATAGCAGACTAAATGTGAATTCCTAGATTTGAATCCATGTGCCTGTCATATAGTAGATGGTTAGTAAAAACTTCAGTGAGTTCTGCCTTTTCTTACCAGTTTATCTGAATGTTTTTAGACAAAAATGCAATGTTGGGGCTTCAGTTTCATATTTATAGATGAGAAAAACGATAGCTATGTTAGGTTTTTTTTTTTTTTTTTTGAGATAGGGTCTCACTCTAGTGAAGGCTGATGTTGAATTCACTATGTAGTCTCAGGGTGGCCTCGAACACATGGAGATCCTCCTACCTCTGCCTCCTAAGTGCTAAGATTAAAGGTGTGTGCCACAATGCCCAGCTCCTTCCCCTACCTCCAACTCCTTCTTTTAGTGTGTCTTTTGCTTTTTTTTTTTTTTTTTTTTTTGAGTTAGGGTCTTGCTCTAGTCCAGTGTAGTCAGGTTCCCATTGCTGGCAGAAAGCACCTGACCAAGAGCATCTTGTGGGATTAAAAAGGTCTATTTTTGGCTTACAGATTTGAAGGGAAGGTCAATGATGGCAGGGAGAGACAGAGGCATGAGCATAGGGACATCACCTCCTTGCCAACATTGGGTGGACAACAGCAACAGGAGAGTGTGCCAAACACCTGTAAGGGAAAACTGGCTATAACACCCATAAGCCTGCCCACAACAATACACCGCCTCCAGGAGGCATTAATTCCCAAATCTCCATCAGCTGGGAATCTAGCATTCAGAACACCTAAGTTTATAGGAGACACCTGAATCAAACCACCACCGTGAGGCTGACCTGGAATGCACTATGTAGTCTCAAGCTGTCTCAAACTCAGGTGATCCTGAGAGGGAGTCTGGTGGCTTTGTTAGTCAGTGAGGGTGACTGGGCCCCTGCAAGTAAAAAGTCAGGAAGGTCTGTCCTTGCTAGAGATCAAAGGATAATCTGACCTAACTCTTGCCTTTTTTCCTAGGCCTGTTTTTCCTCACCCTGGTGTGTCTATTCTCTCTTTTTCTGCCTGTTTCTCTCTCTGTCGCTCTCAAATAAATAATTTTTTTTTGTTTATTTACTTATTTGAGAATGACAGAGAGAGAGAGAGAGAGAAAGAGAGAGAGAGAGAATGGGCGTGCCAGGGCCTACAGCCACTGGAACGAACTCCAGACACGTGCGCCCCCTTGTGCATCTGGCTAACATGGATCCTGGGGAATCGGGCCTCGAACCGGGGTCCTTAGGCTTCACAGGCAAGCGCTTAGCCACTAAACCATCTCTCCAGCCCTGTTTCCTTCTTTTTAATGACAATGTGGTGGGATTGCTTCTGTCAATACCAGGGACGGAGATGTCAGTAAAGGGTTGTGATCCACACCCGGGCTAATGGGACAGGAACCGTCTGTGAAGTTTGCAGAGGGCACGCAGTGGTGCTTGTTTCCTGGCCTGAATCGCCTCGGCTGGCTGCCTTAACTGGAAGGACCCCGGCTTCTCTGCTGACAATTGTTGCCAGGTGTTTGACTCAAACACAGGGCAGTAACAGTTTGTACTGGAACGTGTTCACAGGCAGCACCCACCACAGAGGAGAACCTCGGAGGGTGCTCGGTTCCCGTGCCCTCCTCTGCCGTCCTCTCAGCAGCTCCCACGGTGTAAGGCTGAATCCAGAGCAGCGGGAAAGAAGAAAAGGACCGAGAGAGGAGGGGGTGTCTGCATCTATACTGTTTTCTTTCATTTTGTCCCATGCCACCTAGCTCCCTTTGTTGGCGGAAAACACCACGTGAAACGTTGGCATCTCAGCTTGCGCTGGCTGGCCCCGTGTTGGCCGCTGCACTAGGACTGGGTCGTGCAGCTCTTGAGACTTCACCTGGGGATCCTGGCCACCTCCTTGCTACTGCCAGAACTCCGTCCATGGATGCAGACCCTCAGGGAGCCCCTGAAGAATGGTGACGCACTAGTAATGGTAGTAACTTTGGTGAAGACACTCCACTCTATAGGAACAGTTCTCTCTGCAGAGCATAGGCCACTTCTGGGCCACCTCAGACCCCCTCTGTCCGCACAGAACTGACCCATCATTTTCCCGGCATCTGCTTGTCCCTTCCTACACCATCCAGCTAGCCAGCTGGTAATCTAAACATGTCCTAGAGGCCTCAAGGCATTTCGTATTGGACTTACCCTTTCAGAATCCCAGCTGTACCCTTTATTAACTGTGCGACTCTGAGAAATGACTTAGATTCTCTCATCCATTTTTTTTTTCTTCCTCATTCTTGCAAAAGGTCCAACGTGGTATATAAAGGATACTCAGCAAGTGTGCCTTTTCCCCCCTTCATTCATCTGGCCATGGGTCAGAAATGAAGCCCCTGCTTTCTATTAAGAATCTTTTTTTTTTTTTTTTTTTGTATACAACATGTAGGTTCGTTAAGGCAGGAAAGAGTTAAGGGTGCAGAGCCCAGGACACTATGGCTTGAAAGCTGGGGTTAAGATATCATAAGAATCTTTCCTGGAGAAAGGCTCACTTTGGTGAAGACCTGCGGCTTAGAGCTCCCATTCCCTAGCCAACTAGCCCAGGGGGTTGTGGTGGAGAAAGAGAAGAAGAAAGAGCTGTTTAAGGTTGGGAGGCCAGAGCGGGAGTCCCTTCCCAGCTGTCTCTTACTAGATGGCAAGGATGACAAAGCTCTGTCTCTTGTTTGCTCATAAAATGACTATTGTGCTTAGATTGGCAATGCTTAGCGAACGAGGCATACCATCTTGGCTCCAGTAAGTGTAATCATGACATTTGTAATTAAAGGCTGCTGGCGCAGGGCCACTCTGGCATCGGAAAGGCCCCCTGAGGTTGCTGCCTTCTTAATGCTGGAAGTTCGTTCCCAGGGTTCCCGGGGCTTCTGAGGAGACAGGGAAGATGGACCAGGAAGATACTGTGCATCTCCTGATAAGAGGAAAGAATTATAAGGGACGGGGGGGGGGGGGGGGGGGGGCAGGAAGTTCCTCAGCATGTGGCACCTCTCTGAGCCTCAGAAATGTTGGAAACTTCTGGTACTGAGAGGATTAAGTTGCTCCCTCCCTCCTTTCTTCTCTCTCCTCCTTTCCTGCTTAGAAGCCAAGGACAGTTTCCAGGATGACAATAAAGTGTCCGTTGACAGGTGACACAGCGCCCATCCCAGTGTTAATATTCAATGTTGGGTTTCAAGCCTTGCTTTGGCTATTTTGTTATTTTCTAGACATTAAAGAAAGGTCAATTAAGTCATGGGGCCGACTTTTTTATTTGCAGCCCATTTTGTGTTTTACAAAAAGCTGAGAGAGAGAGAGAGAGAGAGAGAAGGAGAGAGACAGGTGAAGACAGAAAGATTGATAGATTTGCTAATTATAGAGCTGAATTGTGGGCTTGAATCCCAGGTTCCAATTCTCACCCTTCTGCTGAGTAGGAAGAGTGAGTGACAAGGAAGAGCCAGCTTTCTCATCTCTTCCCGCCACGCCACACATCAGGACGGTTAGCATCTAGCTCAGACTTTGGGAGAGAATTGAATCAGTCCTTCTTGCCCAGAAAAAAACAACAACAACAACAAAAAAAAACCGCCAAATACTCGCAAACAAATTCAAAATGAAAGCAGGAACACACAAGTGTATTCCCTTGCTTCCTGGGCCCCAGGTGCTGGGTCAACTGGGGTCTCAAGAAGGCTGACTTCCAAGTCTCTGGCTCCCTGCCATCATACCAGGACCAAAGCCCACTTTTAAGGCTTTTGGTCCTTCTCTGCAGATGCCTCACTCAGTGGGAAAGATACACAAGGGCTGTTTTATATTTTTCATTAAATATATAGTTGTATTACAAGGATAGATATACAACATAATGTTGTTTGAATATAAAGTGGCTCTAATGGCTCATGTGCTTGAACTCTTGGTCCCCAAGTGGTTTGGGAAGGTCGTGGAATCTTTAGGAGGTGGAGCCGCTGGAGAAAGTGTGTCACTGGGGCTGTTCGCCTCTCTGAGGGCTCCTGCCCACATATCTTCCCCAGCATGACGAGCCAGCCTTGCAGAACTACAAACCAAAATAAGCCCCTCACCTAATGTTACATCTGGTGGGGCATTTTTTCACCGTAACAGGAAAGTAACAAGTGATATATACACATATGCTTGCATGTCTATACTTACATGTACGAACACATGGAAAGATATATACATATGTATGCTCACTATCTACGTGCATATACATATGCAGAACACATTACTGTGTGCATATTATAGTATTATATGTAAATACACACATGTACATCTATACCTACATCATTTAAGTGGTCTACCTGTCTATGTACATGGTTTGGAGGCCATAACCCAAGGAGTCTCCTTGGCAGGTGCTCATGAGCCCTGAGTCTTGGGCTCAGCATGGCATCCTGATGCTCACTGTTTTTTCTGCTGCTGCTCTTGGGGTCCACAGAGTTGGAGGGTTAGATGTCCTCTTGCTGCTCTCTTTGGAGGTCTCTCTGCTTGGGTACTGGGTGACTGACCTGCAGACTGACTTGCTTTCCTTTGCTCCTAAGCAGAACAGGGTCAGAGCAAAAGTAGTCCACATACATCGATGTTCAGGCCTGTGGCTGAGGCCCTGGTCAGGCCTTCTGAAGCTGCTGCCTCTCTGGATAGTGATTCCCTTGGCATCCGCCCCCTCCCTTCCCCAAATGCAAGCAGATCCACGGGTCTTCACACAGGGCCAACTTGGCATCTGGCATTATTCTTTTCCTAGGAGAGGCCTTGGTGCGCACGGAAGTATTCCATGACACCCTACCCTGCAGAGGTGGGTGAGTGATCAAAGACAAAGGATACAAGTGACTGACTGACCAGCAAGGTGGTGTGCTGTAGAAGGGATGGCACACAGGGTCGTCCTCTCACAGATGGGTTGGTGATTCAGCAGAATGGTGGTCTTGAAGGCCACCTTTGGTCTGTATCTGACCCAGAAGCCATTTGGCTGCACTGCCTCAGCTCTGTGCTGGGGCTGGAGACACGTGGCTCTTTGGGCTGCAGACCAGAATGCTCTGTGCAGTGCCGGGTCCTGGGCTGGAACCAGGAGTCTCCAGCAGAAAGCCTGCGGGGCTCAGGCAGCCACCAGGGGTGTCATGTCATGTTGGAGGCCAGAGATGCCATGAGAGTGACCAAGAGCTGCCCAGGGAGAGGATGGAGCCTGGCTCTTTGGAGAACACATGCTCTATCTGAAGGGACAGCTGCAGGATGCTGAGAAAACACACGATCCGCTGAGGACGTACACTGGGTGTTGTAGGGGAAATTTTCCCAGGGTCAGCAGCTGATTCATGTAGTGTATGGGCACACCTTCGTGTGATAGTAGCTAGATCAAGTCCACGTGTCAGCAGAAGAGGGCTGGTAAGCTGTGACTCCTCTGCAGTAAACCACTGCGCAATTCGATGAAGGAAATTTGCAAGGTAATTGGTAAAAGTAGTTGACATGTGCTAGTTTTGTAAATGAATTTTACAAACCTGGCTCAGCTCCACCAGCCAGCCTATAGCCAGCTTCAATCATTTATAGGAGAAGCTGAGGAGAGGGTAGCCTGAGTTACGACCGGGAAGAGTGGAGGGGGGGTGAGCATCTGACAGTGGCTGGTGGCTGTAACTCTGTGAGGCCCCGAGGCTGCAGTCCAGCTCCGAGAGTGAGCTCTGCTTTCTCAGCCAACACCAGCCCTGTGTACCACAGTGTCTACAAAGTGCCCAGGCCAGGACCTGGCACCGAGGAGATGCCATAGATGGCAGTCCCAGGGACAGTTCTACTTGTGGGTCTCAGTGCAAGGTGAAAACGCAGGCTGGCCTGTTAAAAATGCTCAGGAATGTCAATCCCATGAGGGCGGAGCATACACTGACCTTGGAGCCCCTCTGAGCTCCGCCCCGTGAGACTGCTTATGTGGTACCAATTACTATGTTCTGGGCACCGCGGTTCCATATAACAGGTAAGCAAACGGAGCACAGAGGTGTTAAGTGACTGGTTCAAGTTCGCACAGCTGGAGAATAGCAGAGCCAGGTAACCCAGGTAGCCTGGACCAAAACCTGTATTAGTAATCAGCCGGCTGCCAACTGTGATGGTGTATTACTTGACAAAGCATTTTTGTGAACTTTAATTTCATCTCTTCTTCTGTCTGGGCAGAATCAAGCACCGTGAGACTCCCTGGACCAGGCAATGAGACCAGACCCCGTAGTATTATTCCCCGGCAGAGTGGCTGGCTGAGGCCCATGTGGAAGACTGACCGGCCCTGGCAGGTGCCTGGGCAGTGCTTTTGCGGGGAGGTCTATGACCCAGAGATCAAGGGAACAGTTCAAACGAGGACACTTCTGCCTGTTATCGCCCAACCACAGAGGCCTCAAGGCTGGGAGCACAGGGCTTTATTCTCTGATCCAAATCCTGTGCCGCAGGCAATCAGGCCCAGAGTGATTCCTCATATTACCCGCTGGTGGGCTGACTCATCACTTTCCACGCCAAGCCGACTAAAGAAAGGGTCCTCTTCCCACTCCGTTCAGCGTCCGGTGAGCCGGGTGGCCCAGGACATCTGAGGCTGCAGCTCATTCTCTCAAGACCAACCAGGTGCCACCTTGGCTCAGGAATCATCACTTCCTGGGCAGTTTCTCCACTTGGTAGAGAGAAGTGGGCAGTGCCTCTGTGTGGCGTGACCTTTTCAAATAATTTCATGGATTCTGTTTTTTATTATCATTTTTGTTTGTGTGCGGTCTATGTGTCATGTGTGTTCATATGTGTGTCCATGTGAAGGTTAACATGTGGTGTCCTCCTCAGTCACTCTGATCCTTAATTTTGGAGGCACAGTCGCTCACTACACCTAGCGCTCTCTGCTTTGATTATCCAGCAAGTCTCAGGAAGCGTCCTGTCTCCATCTCCCCAGCTCTTGTCAGCTTTTGCATGAGGTCTGGTGAGTGGAATTCAGGTTTTCATGCTTGAGCATCAAGAGCCATCTCAGCCTCTGGATTCCAGATTGTGAACCACAAGAAAAAGGTTAATGTTAAAGGTTATTTATAAAAGTGTTGGAAACAAAGAGAAATGTGTCCTCTACTTTTGGTGATTGATTCTCTTGGCTAATTATTTAATGTCTTACTTAATAAAATAAAAATGATGGTGATTATAATGATGGTGCTAATCATAGCTGACACATATAATTTCCCAAGTATGTATTCAATGTTCTGATCAGGTTATCTCTGTCACACATGCCTGCTTGACACGTGTATAACTCTGCTGCCCAAACCTCTTATGTTTTTTTTTTCAAGTTGCACTAAATTACAGCTCAGGCAATTTGCATGCAATTAATCTTCTTAATTGAAGGTTTATGGTTGGATTCTATAACCATGGTTACATAGTAAGTCATTCAGCTCTTGCTCAAATTAACACTGGTCCCTTGTGTGGGGACCAGGTGGGACTGAGTGTTGAAAGGAGGGTGGGGAGTGGAGACAGGCTAAAACCTGACCAGCTCTGTACCATCTTCCCCATCCCACATCTTCTGTTACTCTGCTCCATCAAGCTCCTTTCTCCTCAGTTTAAATTCCTTATGATCAGTCCCTCCCTGGATCTTGAAAATGCCCATTCTTTTTTTTTTTTTTTAAGTATTTATTTATTTGAGAGCGACAGACACAGAGAGGAAGACAGATAGAGGGAGAGAGAGAGAATGGGCGCGCCAGGGCTTCCAGCCTCTGCAAATGAACTCCAGACGCGTGCGCCCCCTTGTGCATCTGGCTAACGTGGGACCTGGGGAACCGAGCCTCGAACCGGGATCCTTAGGCTTCACAGGCAAGCGCTTAATCACTAAGCCATCTCTCCAGCCCGAAAATGCCCATTCTTGACAGGGCCATCTCTTTCTTCTCTTTGACTGATTAACATCCCCTTATCCTTCTACCTCTCAGTTTTGTGTCGTGGTCTTGAGGACGCCCTCCTGAGCCCTGTGTCATCGCATGTGCAGCTTACTTTAAAAGATGATCCAAAGTTGCACATGGACATTTGTCTTGGATCGTATTTGCTAATGCATTAGCATCTGCACACTGGGAGGACAGAGCAGGCCTGTCTTACTGCACTCCTACCACCTGACACATGGTCCATATCACCAATCACTGCTTGTTGGAGAACGGAGTGCATGGGCAGATGGAGTCAGGTAGCAAGTGTGTGAGGATTATGGACGTAGGGAATGGAATTTGTGGCAGTTAGTTGCCTTCTAGTTGCTGGGACAAAACACTGATCAGAAGCAGCTCATGGGATGTAAGAGTTTATTTCAGGCTTACAGTTTCTTTCACAGAGAAACTTCATCATCATGAGGCAAAGCTTTGCAGAGCAGAGACTGGACGTCACATCTTGTCACACCAGCTGGGGGCTAGCAGGAAGTGCAGCCAGTGAGGCTGAACAAATGTACCTCAAGAACCCTGTTCGAGTAAGGATCCACATCCCAAAGGCTCCACCAGCTTGGGACTGAGTATGAATCTTCACCAGAAATACGTGAGGCTGTGGGAGTCATTTCACATTCAAACCATCCCAGGTTCCACTGAGCTGGTCCGTAATCCATCCCTGGGACAAGCAGATGGGGTATCCTGGGTATAGCCAGGGGTAGGACTCTGAGCATGGAGACAGTCATATCCAATGTTTTGCAGGTCATCATCATGCCAAAACAGCCTCAGACAATGCATAAGCAACTGAGCATGGATTTGTTCTAATAAAACTTTATTTATGAACACTGAGACTTTCATGCATGTTTTCATGTATGACACAATATTTTTTCTTCAAATTTGTTTCTGAAATCATTAAAAGTGTAAAAATCATTCTTATTTTATTTGTTTGTCATGACTATCTTTGTTGTACAGACCTGATGGATTCAGCTCATAGGTTGACACTCTTGCTCTGTTAGCCCCCGCCCCACACGCTTCCTCTGTCACTGTGCAGGAGGTCGACTACCTCACCTGCCACTTGCTCACTGTGTGACCACTTTGCTCAGATCTTGGGACCCAGGTGTTTTGGGTCTGAGTTAGCTGAATCCAGCCACAGCCACCCTTCGGTGGTGGAAGGAAGCTGCTGTCTGGAGCTATCCTGGGGTCTCAGCCATGCTTCTCTGTGCTGTGGGGGTTTCTAGGGTGGCTCTGTGTAGCGTTGAAGAAGACTTTGAGGAGCCATGAGATGACAGCATGGTGCCTCATTAGCAGGTGTAGAAGTAGATCCCAGACCTGGGAAACGGCCGTGTTCTCTTTGGTCTGAAGAGTCTCATAGTCACCCTGAGGATTGGACTTGAGATAGATTTCACTCATGCGAAACTACACGCTGATGAAACTTGCTCTTTTCTTCACACAATTTTCTACTACCGAATAAGGACTTGATGTTCATGAAGGATGTGTAGATAAGACTTGGAGTAGAATGAGGGGTGTGGACACAATTGCTACTTGTAGAGTTGGTGAAGATGGTAGATCATAGCTAGCTTAAAGAGAAAAGGAATCTGACTGTATTGTGTGCCTATCCTGGAAACCCAGTTTTGCTATTTCCCCCACAACAGCAATTAACCATGGCCACCCGTGCATTTCCCGCATGGCCCCTTGGAAGTCCATGATGGTTCTTACATACCTAGGCTTGCTTGCTTCATTCAGCATGGGCCAAGTCTTCCTTATCTGGACCACATTTTAACTTTCTGAAAAATCATTATTCTGAGCACTGGGAGCTGGATCAGTGGGTGAAGGGCTAGCTGTGTAAATGTGAGGACCGCAGTTGGAATCCCCAGTCCTCACGTATATGCTCATGTATATGTGCGTGTGTGCTCACTTGTGCATGTGTGTGGGTGCACATGTATACATGTGCAAACACCTGTGTGCACATGTGTGACTATCAGAGGTTGATATTGGCCACCTTCCTTGATTCCGCTCCAGCTTATTTGTTTTTTTGAGACAGAGCCTCTTACTTCAACTCAATTCACCAGTTTGGTTACTCTAGCTAGCCAGCAAGCCTTGGGGATCCCGTTTTCACTTCTCCAGTGCTGAGATTACAGACAGGCCGCCATGCCTATAAGTTAGGGGTTCTGGGATCCAAACTCAGGTCCTTGCACTTTCTGGCAAGTGCTTCACCCACGAAGCCATTGCCCTATCCTGTATCTTGCCCTTGGAACCTTATTTCGCGCCTGATAGGAAGTGAGTTCTTGAATGGATGAGTGAGGGATCACTGCTCTCTGCTGGGTGGAGGCTCACTCACACACAAAACCCTGATGAACCTGATTAATGCACTCAAGAGGCTTGGAGGAGATGATCTTTCATGACATACAAGCAGAGGGAGAAGGAGTTCTTGTCACCTGGACTGTCAGTACCTGCCAGGAATGGGGTCAAGGACAAGGAAACAAAGAGGTGTCTGTTTTAGAGCCATTTTGCAGTGTTTTAAAGTCAAGCGACTCGTGTTTTAAAGTTAGGGTACAGTTCACACCATCTGCACAGTCCTGAGAGATAGCCAGCCTGTTTGTTGAAGGCCAGGGGTCTCTTCCTTAGGACTCTGAGTGTGGATTTTGTAAAGGAAGCCCCGTGGGACTGACCTTCTGACAACCTGGGTGTGAGACCTCGAGGAAGGGTCACTGAGTGCTCCCATTGCCTGGGAAATCTTTGGGACGCACACACAGCACAAAACACACACACTTAAAAAATTCAGATGGAGGACTTCTTTTCTTTTTCTTTGTTTAAGTTCACACAGTAATCTGAAGCATAAACAGACCTTGGGCAAGCAAAGGGCCTTCAGCCAAATGATACAAGAGCGCCCAAACGAGCCATACTGCCCAAGCTTGGCAGACAGCATTTTAAAGCTGGGGTTCCTAGCCTCTGAAGTCCCCTGCTTGTGTGACAGTGGGTGGGTGTAGAACCTGGAGATGAGTTCCTGCTCTTGACCCCAGTGGGGGAGAGAAACGACCAGGCTCATTGTCACGGAAGTGTGTACCTGGGAGAAAGGATCTGCTGGGGGGATTCCTTATTATTAACTCTAGACCACTCATTCTTTCGCTCAACAGACATCCAGTGTTCTGGGTACTAGAATAGGACTGGCTGTGTAACAATTAAAATATAAAATTCTGCCAGGTGTGGTGGCTCACGCTTTGAATCCCAGCACTCGGGAGGCAGAGGTAGGAGGACCACTGTGAGTTCAAGGCCACCCTGAGACTACATAGTGAATTCCAGGTCAGCCTGAGCTAGAGCGAGACCCTACCTCAAAAACCAATATATATATATTTCCTCTCCGGCAGCTGGTTCAGTGGTAGGCGACCATCAGCCATGAGGAAGGTGATGGCAAGCACTATGGAGAAAGCAAAGCTGGTGATGGGGTTACTGCCTGCGGCTGTGCTGGGAAAGGCCTCTGAGAGGGACATTTGAGTCGCCACACCAAAGTGGAGGTGTGAAAACCGCTTCTGCCTGGAGAACCCCACCAGGCTGGGGGTGTGGGGGATGGGTGCTGTAGGGTGTGCAAATGGCCTGGGGAAAGAGGTGATGGGGAGATGTTAGGTGACCTGAGGGGACAGGGATGGGCTTGCACATTTAGAGGTGATTCCTCTGAGCAAAAGGGTGGCAGCAAGGGCCTTGCCCTTTCATTCCATAAGGGTAAGGCTGGGTAGGAAGAACGCTGGATAAGTGGGGCTCACAAAGGGTGGCACCTGCACAAAATATGTTTCCTTCAACAAAAACTTACCCAGCGGGCTGGAGAGATGGCTTAGCAGTTAAGCACTGGCCTGTGAAGCCTAAGGACCCTGGTTCGAGACTCAGTTCCCAGGATCCGTGCTAGCCAGATGCAGAAGGTGGCACATGTATCTGGAGTTCCCTCTCAGCAGCTGGAGGTCCTGGTGTGCCCTTCTCTCTCTCTATCTGCCTGTGTCTCTCTCTGTCTGTCACTCTCAAACAAACAAACAAAAACTTACCCAGCAACGTGCAAAGAACATAAATCTTTTTGTTTCCATAGGTGCTCTCTGTCTGAATCTGTGAGTTGAGCTGTGGCATCAGATCCGGTGGGGACAGATTCTGAGCTGAAACTCACCATGCAGGACACTTAACAGAAGTCGATACCAGAGCATGGGAGGGAGGAGCTGATCGGTGACAGACTCCTTACAGCAGCCTCAGGAGCTATCAGGGGAGCTCTAGGGCTGGGCTTTGGTGGCTGGTGGCTCTTTGAAGAGCCAGCTTGAAGTGAGCTTGTGGATAGAGGCCCCAGATGCCCTCCGTACTGACCCATCATCTTGTGCAGCCTGCCCCTGAGAGGAGGCCAGCCCATGGGGGAAGTAGTTTCCTCCAGTGCCATTTTCCAGGGTGGAAGAGGTCCCAGATTGTCAGCTTGCCATATCATGGCCAGCTGGTACCATTAAGGGAGGGTCTTAGGTCAGGGCTTAGCTTGTTCCTCTTTTTGGAAGGCTCAACCTTTGGCAGTGCTGTGGTTAGATCAGCAAGGGACCCTGCACTGTGGGGCCATGCATGGCCTCCATGCCTTCAAGCAGGAATTTTTGTTGTTGTTTCAAGGCAGGATCTCACTCTAGTCCAGGCTGACTTAGAGCTCACTGTAAAGCTGCAGATTGTTGTCCTGAGACTCCCAGCCTCCCTCCTACTTCTACTTCCCGAGTGCAAGGATTAAAGGCATGCGTCATCATGCCTGGCAACCATTGCTTCTTCACTCCTCATTTGTGTTGGCATTGGGGTGGCCAGACTGACAGGTTGCAAATGACCAGATCGTCTACTTGAGTGACCCCTGTTCTTTTATGCTGGGCGCTCCTTTGTTGACATTAATTTGTGGGAAAAACAAGATCTTTATACTTGGGAGCTATTCTCCTACACATTTGCCTGTGTCCCTGCCTCCCACATTCTTGAACTTTTGGCCTTTTAATTCCACATCTTCTGAATCAGTGAACACAGCACGTGCTTGGATGTCACACGTTTCGTCTCCGGCTTCCTCATAGGACAAGTGTCGTTTTACCGAGGAGGAGACTCAGCCACATACAGGCTGAGTAGTCTACTCATGTCACAAGACTAGCAAGGGCCAGGGCGGGGACTAGAACCCAGACTAACTGCAAATTGCACATAAGGAGCCCTCTGTTCACAAGTGGAAAGGAAGGGTGTGGGGAGACTGCCGGTTTAGCCACTGAAAGGGAACTTTCTACATGATGACTGACACACAGGAAGAGAAACAGAAGCCTAGGCCCAGCAAGAAGGGCCCGGGGGTGTCTAAGAACAGTCGTCCGTTCATACATCAAAAAGCTCTGAGCGCTTTGGTTCGTCATGGTCCTGTTTGGATAGCACGTACGGGGAGTTGAGGGAAGATGCAGAGATAAGTAACCTCTTCTTCCTTTATGTATTTTTTTTTAAGTTTTTATTTATTTATTTGAGAGTGACAGAGGGAAAAAGGCAGACAGAAAGAGAGAATGGGCGTGCCAGGGCTTCCAGCCACTGCAAACTCCAGATGCGTGCGCCTCGTTGTGCATCTGGCTAACGTGGGTCCTGGGGAATCAAGCCTTGAACTGAGGTCCTTAGGCTTCATAGGCAAGCACTTAGCCGCTAAGCCATCTCTCCAGCCCTCCTTTATGTATTTTTTTAAATGGCTTTTCTTTGTTCATTTACCAAAAGAAGGCCTCCTTTCCCTCTGTGCCTCAGAACAGTGCTGGGCTCTGGGATTAAGGTGGGTCTGCAACACAACTGGACTTTCTGCCACATGCCCATCACCCACCCTGGTCCAGCTGCTCTACCCCCCTCTGAATCTAGCCTAGAGTGCACAGATCTCCATCTTCCCTGCTGTCCCGGGTATTCCCATAGCTGTTTTTTCCCCGCCCCACAGGTTTAGGCTTAGATGTTAACCCTTTCACCCTTCAAAAGAGTCTTTGTGTCACCCAGACAATGATTTATCCAGGCAACAGAAATCCACCTGCTGCCTCGCTTCATGCCCACAAGGTTAATCACTCACATAAAGAATATGCAGAAAATACAACGCAGGTATGAGAAAAGATGCTGTGAGGTCATTGGGGATCCAGACTTGGGCTATCCATCTTTTCACTATCAATATTTGAAGATTGTTTTCATCCTAAAATTCCAGAAAGGTTTCTGGGGCTCCATCCATCATGCATACAGTCAGATCGACAGTGTGAAGGGTCGGAAAAGCTCCCCCCCTTAGCTGCCCATTTCTCCTCTGACAGGGTTTCCCAGCAAGTCCATCCATTAAACGCAGCACCTACCTTAGCCACCCTCAGCCACCGGAGAGTAAGAGAAACACAGTGCTTTGCTGGGAAAAATATTGCTGAGACTTTAATCAGGATTCTATCTAAGAATAAAAGGAGGGACCATTGAGTAAGCAGCCAGTGAACTTTGAATACCTCTCTTTGTCACATGAACACCACCCTCCTCTCTCTTCGCTCAGGCCTGGATTTCGTTTTCAGTAGGAAACATCACTGCTTGCAGTTGACCTCATGTTGTCTCTTCCACTGGACCAGAAGTCATCTGAGGCCGAGTCTTTGATTTGACTTCTCCCGGAGAGATCTTGGAACACACCGGATCTTGGGTCAATGGAAATCCCATGGCAGCAATGTAGGCGTGGGTTCATTCATTCTTTTAACTTATCCTGAAATTATTTTTTAAGACTCCTAGCAGGGGAATAACCTGCCTGGACAAGGTTTCTTCAGAAGGGGTCATGTAGCTAGGCATGCAAGATTAATAGGTGATGGATACAATTCTGACTTGTTTCCCAGTTCTGGATATAGTTTCTTTTCCACTGAGCAGATCTGTTAGTCAATCCATGACCAGTTGGTTAGCCACCATGGCTGTGTGCCACTATTGCACTTGTGTGAGCATCATGTCAGGTTGTTTGCTTCTGAGTCGCTTAGACTTTGAATTTCTCAGGCAGATGTTGGCCACTTTCCCCCAGTAGCTCCTGTAGCACCTTCCTGCACTAGATGGGCTAACTGTCTGGGGACTGGCTCTCTTTTGGATTCCAACCAGGTCTCTCTGTGGTCTGTGCCGACAGCATATTGTGTCTTCAGCAGTATGATCTGACCATTAACCTCTGGTGGGTAATCAAGTGCTCTGACAGAAGTCTGTCTTGTTTATTTTCAAAGACCTTGTAAGTTTCTCCAATCAACAGCTCGTTGTGCATGTTACCTGTGTTCTGATACAGTGAACTACAGGCCAGCCCCAAGAGAAAAGAAAAAAGAAAAAGAAAAAAAAAAGAGAGAAACAGAAGAAGTTTAAGGTTAGGCTTCATCTCACCCTCTCCAAGTCCCTTCAATTCAGATGCTCCCCCTAAGATCCTATTGAGGGTTCAACCTTTTAGTCTGACTTCCAAGATATAGGTTTATATGGTACCAGTTCAATTTGGGTTCAGTTTTGTGTTGCCCCCCCCCCACTTCCCTTTCCCTAAGCCCTACCCTTCCTAAGGTCCATACCGTTCAGATATGTCAGCAACTTGGACTGATACAGGTTAAGAACCACAAATGAGTGAGACCATGTGGTAATTGTCTTTCTGTGATTGTGTGAGTCCACTTAGTATGATCGATTCCAAGTTTGACCATTTTTTCTACAAATTTTATTGTGTCATTTTTTTTTTCTTTTGCTGGGTAAATTTCCATCATGTAGATATACCACATCTTGGTTATTCATTTTTCTAATAATGGGCAGCTAGGTTGATTCTAGTTCTTAGCTACCATGAATTGAGCAGCTATAAGCATGGTTGAACAAATATCTCTGAACTGAGGTGTGGAGCTTTTAGGGTAGATGCCCAGTAAGGAATAAAAGGGTCTGTTGTTAACTCTATAATCATCCTTTTCATGAGTCTCCATATTGATTTTCATAGTGGTTGTAGCAGCTTACATTCCCACCAATAGTGAATGAGTATTTGTATCTCTCCACAACCTCACCAAGATTTGTTTTCATTGTATTTTTTTGCTTGCTATCCTTACTGGGATAAGATGGATTCTCATAGTTGTTTTAATTTGCATTTCTCTGATGGTGAGGGATATTGAAATTTTACTTAAGTGTGTGTTAGCCATTTGTAATTCTTCCTCTGGAGAATTCCCTAATCAATTCTCTGCCCCACATTTGGAATTGGTTGTTTGATTTTTGTTTAGTTTTTAAAGTTCTTTGTAGAATCTAGATATTAGGCTTCTGTTAGTGGTATGGCTTGTGAAGATTTCCTTCCATTTAGTGGGTAATCGATTGGCTCTGGTTATGGTATGTTTACCTGTACAAAAGCTTTTTAGCTTCATGAGATGCCATTGGTTGAGTGCTTGTTTAATTTCCTGGGCTACTGGAGTTGTTCTCAGGAAGTCTTTTCCCAGTCCTATATTGTGGAGCATGTCTCCTATTTTTTCTTCCAGTAGTTGAAGAGTTTCAGGTCTTATATTGAGGTCTTTAACACATTTGGACTTGATTTTTGTGTATGATGAAATGTATAGGTTTAATTTCATTGTTCTTCATAGGGTCATCCAATTTGTCCAATACCATTTGTTGAAGATGATATCTTTTCTTCAGTCTACATTATTGGCACCTCTGTCAGATAATGATTTTACTTTCCAATGTCAAGCTCCCATTAACTTTGGGCTGTAAGAGGGTCTCCACCCGTTAAATTCTCTCTAAATTAATAATGGTTATCCCATTTAAGCGGTGCTGCTCTGTTAGAGCATCTGCTTCTCTTTTTAAGAAGGGAGCAGGACCTGAGGAGATAAACTACCCAGCGCACTCCACTTTGGCCCCAGATGAAACCACAAAGGAATTGGGGAAATGAGCAAGAGTGCTGTTTTCTTGGTGAACCTGATATTAGCATAACAATGAAGGAGATAGACACTGAGGACACTCAACACCTCCCAAACCAGAGAACCAGAGGCTCCTAAGAGCCCATCACTGAAGTAGACTTAAAATGCACCCAACATGGCTCAGTGAATTTTGCAGAAGAGGGGGCATAAAGATTGTTAGAGACACAAGTTGTGATATTATGCACAGAGACATTGCCTCTTCCCCCATAACTGACCGTTACCTCCAAAATGCATGACCCGCAGCCCCCATGGGTTTGACCTGTATTCCCTAGTGAGAAAGGCCTCTTCAGAAAAGGGGCAAGGATGGACTGGAGCAATGGCTTAGTGGTTATGATGTACGCCTGCAAAACCAGAGGACCCAAGTTCGATTCCCTGGGACCCATGTTAGCCAGATGGACAAGGGGGTGCATGTGTCTGGAGTTCATTTGCAGTGGCTGGAGGCCCTGGTGTGCCCATTCTCTCTCTCTCTCTCCCTCTTTCTCTTTCAAATAAATAAATAAAAATAAAAATATTTTAAAAAAGAAAAGGGGCAGGGAGGAGGGAAGCTATAGTACTAACATGTGTTGTTTACATACTAAGTATGCCCATATCTAATAAAAATAAATTAAAAATAAAAGATTAGTAAGTGCTAAGTCACCCGTCACAGGGTGCCAGGCTGCTGCACTCATGTTCCCTTCTACAAATGAGTCAAGAAAATGCAGCATGTGACTGAAGCAAAATAGGGCATGCTGGCAACTCTGTTTACATTTCTGAGGGCTTAACCTTTGGATTATTACTCTTGGTGCTTTTACACTACAATGCTAATAAGCCAGCATGTGGCCTCTTTCTTGAACTAATGTCATGCACAGAGTGTTTACTCAACTATGCAAAATACTAGGGCCAAGAGTTAGCCCCATAGGGTAAACAAACTGAAATCATTATGTGTTTACAAAATAAAAATGTAT
Organism: Jaculus jaculus; assembly: GCF_020740685.1. Taxonomy (NCBI): domain Eukaryota; kingdom Metazoa; phylum Chordata; class Mammalia; order Rodentia; family Dipodidae; genus Jaculus; species Jaculus jaculus. The sequence continues at coordinate 204,720,477 of NC_059103.1, read as the reverse complement.
GCATAAGCAACTGGGCTCATCCTTTTAGCAATTATTTAGATTGGTATTGACTAATATCATTAGCCATATTTAAATTTAATTAAAATTGAATTAAATGTTTATGAAGTTAGCCAGCCCTATTTCCATTGTTCAATAGCCACATGTGGCTGGTGGTTATGATATTGACATCACAGATATAGAACTTTTCCATTATCACAGGCTCAGCTATTGGACAGGGTAGATGGAACTTTGCTGAAAGTATTTTAAGATGACCACTGCCAGAAGGTAGAAAATTGATAACTTTTGAGTAGAAAACTTTTGTGATTTTTTTTTCTCCCTCAAAGGGAAAAAAAAATCACATAAGATGTGCTGTTGCATCTTACTGCAAGGTTTTTTTTTTAATAACTTTTTGTTATCTTAGATCTTTACAAAGAAGCTGTGGATTATTATTTTGGGGTGTGTGTGTGTGTGCATGTGGGGCAGGTATGTGCCGGGGAGCATGTGTGGAGATCAGAGGGTAAAAATCTCAGGCCTTGGTTCTCACATTTCATCGTATTTGAGGCAGGGTTTCTTGTCTACGGCTGCATCCTCCTGACTCGCTGGCTTGTGGGCTTCTGCCAGTCTGCCCTCACAGCAGGTGTGCTGGGGTTACAGATGCCCACACTAAAGTGGTCTGCTGTAAGCAGGTTCTTGGGATCTGAACCAGGTACTCAGGCTTGGGAGGCCAGCACTTTCTCCCTAGCTCCATAATGTCAATCATGTCAATCATTGATAGCGGAAAACCAGCAATATTTTGAACAAAGAATTAAAGCAGTTGTGCACTTGGAAGCCATCCCCCAAGAGTGAGTTTGCTTGAGAACTTTGCACTTGCTAGCCTCCCTGATGAGGCTGGCTGGGTATCCCGCTGCCCCTCACCGAGAGGAGGAGGGCAAGACAAGTGGGATTTTTGAATGGGCATCGTCATTGCTCTTCCATGCTGAGCATGACAGGGATGGTTTACCGACCTCAGACTTCCCTCTCCCCATGTTGGTTACCTCTCCTTCCTTTCGCAAAGACAAGCTGACTCATATGAAGGCAGGTGGCACCCCACAGCCTTTAGACCTTAGACTCTGTCTCCATGACATCTGATGATGTGTGATGACGGCCCCGTGATTTTACCTCTCTCAGCTCCAGTTAATCTCCCTGGTAAGCCAGGGGTCATGATGCCCAGGGGAGCTATTAGAAGAGTGAACCAAGGCGTGTGTGAAGAGGACTGGATACGGCGCCAGCCTCATCACACGCTGAGGGAATGGTTTCCTGCCACTGTGTACACAAGCTTGTGGGTCAGGCTGTCCCAGGCGCCGATCTCAGCATTGCTGTAAATTAACTGCTTGCTTCATTAAACCTATTCACACTTTTTATGCGTGTGTGTGTTGATTTCCTCATCTGTGAGTTGTCAGTGATGTTACCCATGTGGAAATGTGTTCTGAAGAACAAAGGAGACAGAGCGTTGCAAACACCGAGACAGAGAGTGACCCACAGGAGGAGTTTCACGAGCGATCTGTATCTCTGAGCCTAACCTTGGGAACAAAGCCACCCAGACCCCCGGCGCTGTTTTTTATTTATTTATTTATTTATTTGTCTGTTTGTTTATGTGTCAGCCGGCTGCCTATGTGGTTTTTCCGTCCCCAACTCCCACCTTCTGTAAGAGGGCTGGGGTGACAAGCGCTGACTACCGTGTCCCTGCGGGTCGAGAGCGTCTTAACTCGGGCTGCCTCGCTTGCACAGAAAACACGTTCACCCACTGTGCTAGCTCCTCAGCCCCAAAGTTTTATTTACTTTTTGCCTGTGTGTGTGTGTGTGATGCATGCATGTTTGCACATGCATGAGCACACATGTGTGTGCAAGTGTGTATGCACATGTGAATCCATGTGCAGACCAGAGCCTATCTCTTCAATTGCTCCCCATCATATGTTTTTTTTTTAATATTTTTTGTTCATTTTTTATTTATTTATTTGAGAGTGACAGACACAGGGAGAAAGACAGATAGAGGGAGAGAGAGAATGGGCGCGCCAGGGCTTCCAGCCTCTGCAAACGAACTCCAGACGCGTGCGCCCCCTTGTGCATCTGGCTAACGTGGGACCTGGGGAACCGAGCCTCGAACCGGGGTCCTTAGGCTTCATAGGCAAGCGCTTAACCGCTAAGCCATCTCTCCAGCCCCATCATATGTTTTTTAAAGATTTTTTATAAATTTTTTATTTACTTGAGAGCGACAGACACAGAAAGAAAGACAGATAGAGGGAGAGAGAGAATGGGCGCGCCAGGGCTTCCAGCCACTGCAAACGAACTCCAGATGCGTGCGCCCCCTTATGCATCTGGCTAACGTGGGACCTGGGGAACCGAGCCTTGAACCAGGGTCCTTAGGCTTCACAGGCAAGCGCTTAACCGCTAAGCCATCTCTCCAGCCCCCATCATATGTTTTGAGGCAGGATCTCTCACTCTACCTGAAGCTCACTGCTGCAGTCAGGTAGAAATCACCCGACCAAGAGCAGCTTGTGGGAAAAATAATTTTATTTTGGCGTACAGGCTCGGGGGGAAGGTCCGCGATGGCAGGGAAAATGACAACATGAGCAGAGGATGGCCATCACCCCCTGGCCCACATAAGGAGGACCATGGCAACAGGAGAGTGTGGCAAACACTGGCATGGGGGCACTGGCTATAACACTCATAATAAGCCTGCCCCCATCTATACTCTCTCTCCAGGAGGTGTTGGTTCTCAAATCTCCATCAGCTGGGAACGTAGCATTCAGAACACCTAAGTATATAGGGGATGTCTGAATCAAACCATCACAGTCATTGATTCAGCTAGATAAGCTGGCCAGCAGGTTCTGCAGAGCCTTCTTTCTTTGCATTCCCAGTATCGGGATTACAGTTATGGGCCACCGTGTCCAGCTTTTACATGGATGATGGAGTTGAACTCAGGTACTCATGCTTGCATAGCAAGCCCTTTACCCACCAAACCATCCTGCCAGCCTCTGGACTGTAGGATTGATACATTCAAAACCGACTGCATCATGTTCAAGCACAAATGTATTTCTTGTCCACCCAGGAGCTCTGCGTTGTGTATGCCTCACTCCTACTATTCTCCTGAGGGCATGGGCAGAAATTTCGAGTCCACTGGCTGACTCAGAAAGCCTGGGTTTCGTGGGCAGGTCAGTGTGAAAGAGAAGACCACCTCAGCTGGACTTTGTATTTGAAGCTCAATGTGCTCCCGGAGAGGCTGTGGCCATTCGGCACGGGGCTTTCTCCTTGCAGGGCTGTGTGCTGTGCCCATGCTGACCCGTGAGCTCGTCTGGACCCAGCTGGTGGTACGTGGCCTTGCTCCGGGCTGCTTTGCCTGTGGCCCCTGGACTCACTAGCTTGCACAGTTACCTTGCTGCTCCATGACCTCGTGACCTTCACAGAACACTAGGGAAGAAGGCACAAGGACTTCCGAGTCCAGTGCACACAGCTGAGAGGCTGACATTGGACTGGAGGTAGTGCTAGGGGCCGGGCCAGGACGAGTCCGCCTTTCTGTGCGGTTTCCTCCATGCGAACGTCCTCCGTACCGCTCCCCAGGCCAGCTCGCCTGCACGTACCGCAGCCCCGCTCCTCGAGCTAACCCTTGGTCATTTGGTAACTTTCATCTTCATAGCGTGGCCAAAAGGAATGTAATTTGACCAAAATAATTCTCTCTAAAGGCTCCGTGATGAACACAGCTCAAGAGCTTTTGAAAGAAGAGGCTGGATTACTCTAATCACATCCCATTACAGCAAATTTCAGGCACTTAACAGCATCAGATCCCATGGCCGGGGCAGAGGGGGCGTGGCTTTGTTGCTCTGTCCCTCGGTGGGTGGCCGGTGGTGGCCACAGTGCTGGGCTGGCCTCTGGCACCTGAGCCTGTCTCCTCATGTAGGTTGGAGGTCACGTGGCCCTCAGCAGCTCTGGGTCCTGAGCCACTGAAAGAGAAGGGAAGCCTGAAGAGGAGGTCGCGTTTCTCCATTTCCTCCTAGGTCACGGGAAAGGACACTTCTGGATTTGGAGACACTTCTGGATTTGGAGACACGCATCACCATTGGCACCTGCAGCTTTCTGGGCCAGCTCTCAGTAGCTCCCTGTCAGGAGGTCTGGATCCAGAACTTACAAGTCTGCTCTCCCCTGCAACCTTTGGAAATTCTCTCCCTTCTTTTAGTGCCTGTGCAGTCTCCCATTCTCTTCTGGACTCAGTCCAGTAGATTTCCCCGCCCCCCCCTGTTTACTATAAATTCTTTGTGTTTGTCTCCATTACATGTTCACAAAACCAGCTTGCACACTTGCTCTCTGAGCAGGAGGTAGCAACCTGTGAGTGTAGCATTTCTTCAGGTTTTGACGGCCACAGATGAGACCTTAATGCAAGATACAGGCTGCAGCAGAGAGGAGCAAAGGGTCTATAGTGGTGAGGATCACTCAGAGCCTGCCACACACATGCATGTGCATACATCTGCCAGGGGCTGATGAACACAACTTCTGCCCTCCATGGGGCACCTCCTAGCATGGCAGCATGGTTGCAAACTGCTCTAGAATTTACAAAGCATCATCAATCATGCATGGAAATGGTCAGGGTTCTGTTGGGGGCAAAAATCTTAAACCAGTTCTGTTTAACTTAAAAAAAAATAATAAAAAGTGCACCCAAGGATCAGTTTTTCTCTCAGCCTGGATCAGAGAAACATGCACTTATTTATTTGTTATTATTATTATTATTATCAATGGGAGGTATCGCTTCAGAGAATCATAACTGATCTAGATGCTGAAAATAAGGGTCTGATGTGTGCTCTGCCTTACACAGGACAGCGGCCTCATCCCCACGAGGGCTCAGGGAACATCGCCGAAGAGGGGACAGGAAGAATGTAACAGTTGGACCATGGGGAGCAGTGTCATGAAACTCTGGCATCTGGATATGATGAGGCTGTTATACTCATGAGCTCATAGCAGCTGTGGTTATCTGCATGAGTTCTGCACAAAATGAGGACAGACAATGTTCTGTTATGGTTGGGGGAGGGGCTTGGGAGGGTCACTTTCCTCCCAAATGAGTTAATGACAGGTAAAGGTTTCCAGAGATGGAGAGTCATTCTTTTCGACTGTGCAGTCAGTAGTAAGTTATCACAAGGGGTATGGTGAGACTGGGGGGCTGGGGTAAAGGGGAGTAATGTGTGGAACATATGATTAAAATGTAACAAATGTTTATATAATATATTTTATGAAAATGTCAAATGTCGAATGAAATAAAAGGCATGTGCATGTGTTAGGTGGGATTAATTAGAAAGATATTAGGGCAGCTCAGAGAAGGAACTTTCTGGCCCTCTGAGATTGCCTCAGCTAGACTCCAGACGGGTAGGGTTTTCACAGCCCAGCATAAGGAGGTGCTTCTGTGGGTGGTGGGAAAGCTGGGAACACAAGCAGTGAGCAGTGAACTTGCCAGATTAACAGGGCAGGATGTCCACCTTTGCCAAGGTAAATGGGAGCTGCGAGGGGTGAAATGCAAACGCAGTAGACCAGGCCCTGTACTGGAAGCTGGAGGAGCCAGGATCTGGGGCAGTGGGTGGGGGTTATGATTTTTTTTTTTTAAATCTTGCATCTATGCATGTGTGCAAGCATGTTCACATATGTGCAAGTATTTGAAGGCCAGCAGACAACCTCACATGTTATCCTCAGAAATGTCCCCACTTCCTTTGCATGGGCTCTCTCTTGGGCTTGTGGTTCACCCATTAAGCTGGACTAGCAGAGCAGCGAGTGCCAGCAGGCCTCCGGTGTGTCCTCCCCAGGGCTGGATGGCAGGTCACGCTGCTGGGGACTGAACTCACGTCTGAACTGAGCTGCATCCCCAGCCCTGAGGTTACTCTTCAGTGGCACTGAAACTACTGGGTTAAGACAAGGCCATTTGCTGAAGATGTCAGGGGAAATGGAGGCTGGAATGACACTCGGGTTCCTCTCTGTGCCACCAGTACTTTCCAGGGTCTGATCTGCCCAGAAGGCAGCCAGCGGGGGTTTATGGGGTACCACTCTGTGTACTGCACGTAGAGCAGAGGGAGGGGCCTGAGAGGAAGTGGGCACATGGCCAGCTGGGAACCCTTGCCATCCAGATTCAGCAACAACATCCCCAAGACACCTCAACTCAGCTACGTCTGGTCCTGGACTCGTTCTCCTCAAGGCTCAAGTTCCAGCTCAGTTCATGCGGCCTCTGCGCACGCATGACCGTGAGTAGGCCGGGATGGGTCGGGGAAGCTGAGGGGCCGATCCTTTCCACACAGGGATTGCAGGAACATCCTCTTTCCTTGTGGCCTGGGAGCTGCCCTTGACTCTCAGCTTCGCACACTTAGCCCAAGGCCCAGCAAGACAGTCATGTCACACATAGAGTAAGATGGCTAGAGTCACATAAACTGGAGTTTGGGTTTAAACTGTGGCTTTGTTTCTTGTTGGCTGAGTGGCCTTGGGCAGACAGTTTGAACTCTATGTGATTATTAGAATGGAGGACATGGCCTTGGCCATTTCACAGTAGTGTGGGGAAGATACAATGAGCACACACACACGTACATAAGCATCTGAATATGTTGGATTTCAGAACTGTCTGTTCCCAACAGCTCTGTGGCTTCCATATAGACGCCATGACCTAGTTCCTGGAGAGTTTGCGTGAGTCACTCGAACTTCACCATTTCGTACATAAGCCTGTTATAATGCAAAAGGTCAGAATGACAGAAAAATCTGGGATTAAACTTTAATCTATGCATCTCCATGTGGGGCTAGTGTGGGGGATATGTGGGGATGTGCTGGGGGTGGGGAGTGGGGGAAATGTCTCATTCTTTCTGTGTATAAGGCACAGACATCAATACATTAAACCAGCAAATGCAGATTGTGCCTTTGATATTACACTTGGTGGGAGATTGGAAGAAAACAGTTAGAGGCTCTTTAGACTGAAGTCTTGAAATGCATTGCCCCCTGCTGCCCCTGGGAAGCCTGGCATTGTTTCAAAGAACGTCCTCCCACTGGCCTGGGGACAAGCTGGAGGGGCCATGGAGGTCTTAGGCTCTGGCACAGGTGCAGAACAGACACAGAACAGGTATAGAACAGGTAAGGGGCCCTTAGAATCCGACTTCACTGTCTTCCTAGTGCGTGGCCTGGCGGGGTGCTTTCTCTCTTTGGGCCTCTGCTTCTTCAGCACTGAATTGAGGCAGTTATTTCCTCTCCTGAAGAGCTGGGAACTGGGGGAGTCAGCCTCTCCACCACAGGAGATGCTGTGCTTTTGTTGAGCCCTCCATGGTGCCTGGGTCACCCTAATTTCCTTTGAGGGCAAGTCTCAGTGACTTTCTCATTTCTGATTTGTACATCATATTCTGTCTTATTTCTCTTTCTCCCATCTCAGGACCTTCACCCACTTTCTTGAATCTGACCTTCTGCTACTGACGATAAGCCCCACATTAGTCATGGTGCACCTGCCCACTGAGTTGTACCCACTGCTGGGCCTAGCCAGTTGCCTGTTGATGGTGGGTCACAGAGCCTTGTCCGTCAAAGTCCTGCCCATTCACCAGGCCACCAATGGGCATTACTGACTCAACAGTTAGCCTGTGTCACAAAACATTGCGTCTGCTTTGAGAGCTCCAATGCAGGGCAGGGGGACATCATTTTCTACACAGCGTCAGAGGCTGATGATGTTTAGCCAATATTTGTACCACAAGCACACGTAGTTCCACATTCCTTAGCAGCCTGTTGGGGCTGGGACTTTAATGGTGACCTTCAGTAGCAAGATACAATTTCAAGATGCGTGTCCTGCACAGACAGCTGCTACTGTGTTGCCTTGGTTTACCTATAGCCTCTTGTTTACAGACTTGGCTCTGGATCCATTTGGACTGCTGTTTTCATGAATTGATTCACTCAGTTAATCATTCAGCAAATGCTTATCAGTCACATAACGAGTTAGGTTCCTAGAGCTGCCACAATAAAGTTATCACAAATGAGAGGCTTGACACGCCATTCTGGAATGGGAGGTTGAAGATCAAAGTGAGATAAGCTCGCGAGCTTACTTTCTTGTTCCTTCCCAGCTGCCGGTGTTTATCTCTGTACATGTGCGTCACTCCAGTACAGTTGCCCACACCCATTTCTATAGTTTTCTCCCCTAGGCCTTCGACCAGAGGTGTATTAGAAATATATGGGCATTGTGTCATTACAGAAGATGTACAGACTGTTAGCTTGTCACACTCTCTAAACAGTGCTGTGTAATAGCCATTTCCACAATATTTGCATTGTATTAGGTACTATGAGTAGAGATGATTTAAAGTACATGGATCGATATGAGTTGGTAATACACAAATGTGCCATTTTTGCATAAAGGACTTGAACATCTACAGTTGTTGGTATTCATGGGGAGTTTTACAGTTTCCTGTGACTAGTGAGGGATAGGATACACATCTCTCTTTATATGGCCATCTTCCCTGTGTGTCTGTCTCTTCAATGAACATTATTTTTTTTATATGCCTATGTCTAAATTTCCATTATTTCATAAAATTACTAGTCATTGGCTTAGGGCCTATTGCAGCCCACCCTATCTCACCTTAACTCGCTTGTACCTGCTAACATATTATTTTCTGAATAAAGTTTTATTCACAGATCTAAGGGTTAGGGCATCAACAAGCTTGTTACGTGACGCAACTCAACCCTCAGCATCTGGTGTCCTGTGCTGGGCTTTGTTGCTCTGTCCATGGTGTTAGCTCCATGAGTTCACACCTTCAAGGCACCCTCTGGCCGTGGGGTAGGGAAGAGCAAGCCAATTCTTATTTCTGTCTGGTCACCATTCTCAGCACCTCTGGATTTTTCTGCTCTCTAGAGTTAAACTTTCCCTAATACATATGTATTGAATCACCATGATGTGTAAATTTGGTCTCCAGAGAACAGGTAGGTTATCTCAGTGGCATATCTGAGCAAACATCTTCCAAGATGAGGCCAAGCTGCTGGCTCAGGATTTAATAATAAGAAATGGGGAAAGGAATTAAATTAGAGGGAACAAGAATAATCAGCTGTCTCGGATTCTCTTGGAAAAAAAAAATATTAAATCATTTTCAGGGGAATCCTCATTCCCATCTCAAAAACTCAAGTCAAAGTTCTCTCTGGAAACCAGTTTGATTCAACAACTTTCCTGAGAAATACGTTACAGTGAGAATGGCAAATTCTGTCTCTAAAAAACTTGACGGAGAATAGTTCAGCCTGGCTGGCGGTGAGGTCTCCCTAACAACTGTTCTACACTGCTCTGTAGAGTTATAGCAGACACAACACACAAAGGAATGACATTGCTGTGTTCAGTAAAACTTTATTTATAAACCAGGTAGCGGACTGGCTTTGACCTTACAGCCACAGTTTGTCAACCTATGGGTTATGGCAGAGAATTATGAGGAGCCCCATAGAATGGAATCTGGGAACCAGAAGGGGTCTTGATTCTATCCCAGTAAAAGGAGGTTGAACCATCTATGCACAGCCAGCTATCTCCTGCATATGCCTCACGATCAAGGGCTCCCTTCTCCTGGTAGCCACCCCAGAATTTTATGAGGAAGTTTGTGGTTGTACTGACCTGACAGCTACGTCCCTGAGCCTTCCTCTGGTACTCAGGGCCACATGGCATCACCCAAACTCTTTCACCAACTGGTCTTTTGCATATTTACATGCCATCTCTATACCAGGCAAAACACTTTACATTCTTCTGATTTTGTTTTTCTGGCAAGCATTTTAATTCCTCTCTCTGTCAGGCCACTCTCCTCCCATGGGATGTTGGTTTAAGACATATAGTCATGAAGGAGAAGACACTGTGCTTCAGTTACTGTCTGGGAAACTCTCCTTGAAGGTGAGAGCAGACTAGATAAGAATGTTGACCGAAGTGATGGTCTTCAAGGGAAGCCACTTGACCTCCTATGACCTGGGACACAGAGGCCCTGAATAAGTGATTAGGATCATAGCTTGGAGATCCACAGGGAAGGATTAGGCCTGATGAGGAAGGGTGCTACTCCTGAAATGTTCCCAAGCACTGAGATGGTACAGGGAATGAACAAGTCCAGCCTAATGTGTAGAAATGGCTTTAATGTTCATAATATAAATACAAACATACTTCAACCTTGCATATTAAATCTCTCCCAAAGACCCATGAGTTAAGACGTGTTCCGCAGAGTCACTATTGGGAGTTTGTAGGAATTCTGAGAGTAAGGTAGTGGTAGGTCTTCAGGTCATTGGATGGGTATTCCCAAGGAGATAGTGGGACCCTAGAGCCTTCCTTTTCCTCTCTCTTCTTGGCCTTGAGGTGAGTGGTTTTGCTATGTAATTCATTTTCTTCCACAAAGTGCTACTTCTCCATAGACCTAGAAGCTTCAGGGCCAACTGAGAATGACTAGAACTCGTGAACCTATGACAAAATAAGCTTTCTCTTCCATTTGATCATGTACTTGTTTGCAATAATGATGGAAAACTGACTAACTAGAGGTTAAAACCAGACCTGTGGTGAACTCGGCTGAGTCCTGCGGGCATGCTTTGTGATGAGCACCATGCAGGATAGGTGTGACAGCCAAGGAGGAACCATGCTGAGAGGCCCCCAGGCCATGAAGGCCTGCACCAAAGCTCAGTGTGCACATGTCTGGGGAGACTCAGACCCATTGTGCCACCTCAGGTATGCAAGTTCTGATCTTCATGAGTTATGCTTGTAAAATAGCCTTCAACAGGAGGCTAGGGGCTGACTGTAGGTGAGGGAAGGTCAGAGGGCTCTTTCCCTCTTCTCTCTTCCTTTCCCATGCAGGTATGAGCAACTGTGCTTGCTTTGCAGAAAATATGAAAACGCATCCCCCCTTTTCCTCCTCTGCCAAGATAGGCTTTTCAAAGTAACCATTCAGCTTCCATAGGAAGGATGGGGACCAAGATCTGCCCTTAGTGATTTTAACAGTTACTCCTCTGAGACACTAAGACACTGAGAACAAGCCTGACTCTGGGTGACAGACTGCTCTTGTTTCTCTGACAGTTGCTTTCAAAAACATGTGCTTCTCTGCCACAGCTCTTAAGACCTTTGGCAAGATTCAAGGGCATATGAGAAGCACCCTTGGAGCCTGCCACAAACTCTACATGGTGTCTCTTCCCACTGCTGCTACCTCCAACACTGAGCCGTACAGTCCATGAGACATGGCTCCTTACAACCAAAACATGGACTTGCCAGGGAAACCCTTTGTGCCCTGGTCCCCTTCAAAGCTGGCAGCCTGCCAAGTCACCCAACCCGGGTCAAAGCATGTCTTATGTGCAGCATGTGCTCCAAGGAGAACTCCCAATTGCCCACCAGAAACTGTGCCTCCTGATTTGAGGAGTGAGATCAAGGCAGAGCAATGTCTTCTCTACTTCATAGGTGATGTCCGGGTACGCCCCTGGCCACTGGGTCCTCAGCCTTCTGTGCATGTTCTAGGAGTTGGGACTACAACGGGAGCTGTCCATTCCATTCCTCAGCTGCTAGGCAATTTCAAGCTTCTTTACCAGGCATGCTCGGGAGCACATGTGTCTTCTTAGCATGCCAACCATCTCTTGCTCACTTGGTGCCTCCATTGGCTCATCATCAAGACACACCAAAGTGAAGCTCTGGGGACTGTCCCACAGGTCCCCGCATTATCACAATACTATGAAAGTTGGGAGAAAATCTGACTCAATCCTGGGATCTCAGTGTGCATTGTTCTCTTGTTGCAACTGAAAACTCTGTGATAATTCTTTGCTCTATAGAACATAGCTCCACACATGTACTCTGAAGTGCTTCAATCTGCTCTAGTAATATATGGTGGCTGGTCTCTGGGCCATCAGAGCCACCACTCGGTAGAGTTTGTAAGCATCTAGAGTTGTCTTCTACACTCTATATGAACTCTTCAGAGACCATCGTAGTGAACTGAAGGGTGAATGGAAGCGGTGCTATTCAAAATCTGAACCAAGACGCACACTTGGAGGGGTGGTGCTGCCCCACTCTCTGCCTCTCAGCCAGGGCTGTTTTGGTACTTGCTATTTTGGATCATGCCCATGGAAGCAGAGTTCTGTAAGCTGCTATTTGTCCTCCCCCCCCCACATATCTCCATGTGTGTAAAGCTTACACTCTGCATCCTCCAAAGCACACATCTCCAATCTTTCTCCATATGATCTGTTGCTGTTGCAGGAATTTGGTACCTAATCCTTCCACAGCCACCAGATTTTATTAGACAAGCGCTTTAACAATCTGAGTGATAGTACCTCCCAGCTACAAGATTTCAGAAAGCTTGCGTACATTTGACTGATGTCCATGGTACATAGGTGCAGAGAGCCTCTGCAGCTCAGAGCAAGGTGTGGGTGTCACTGAGGTACCAGGTGCCCATGAGAGGGTTCATGAAGGGCTGGCTTCTCTCACATGGCTGCCTTTGGGGGCGTCCTGTTCCTTCAGCTGCCAGCTCCCTCCTGTTTTCATAGGATGTAGGTTGTTATGGTGATAGAAGAGTAATAGAGAGCTTGTGAAGTAAGCAGTATAATCTGTTTTCCACGTTCCTCCTCTACAGCGGACCTAGAAAGGCAGATCTCATTGCCAACAAACGGCTCAGTGGGGACATCAAAGACATCCCCTGAGAACTGTGGAGGGCATGCTTGTTCATGCTGCCGTGGTCTGGCTGGTGAGCCCTGGATTCCTGGTCTAAATTCTAAGGGTGAGAGAATGAGGGTCAGCAAAGCCCCACAATGGTGTAACGTCCTTGACAATGACAAGCTAATTAATAACCACAGTGCCCTCAGCCTCATAGCTTGGCGGAAGAGACTGCAGAGCAAAACTTAGGACCTCATCTCACCAAGAAGGAAACAGAGGTTCAGAGAGAGGCAGTGGGGTAGCCCAAGCTGTGTGGTCAGGGAGAGGCCGTGCTGGGGTTGTTCCTCAGATCTGAGCCTGTTACAATGCTTGGCTGACCACCAGGTAATCTTGCAGACAACTTAAGGGCAGAGCCAGAAGCAGAGCTCGCTCACGTCAGCAGCCTTCATTCCCCAGCTTGCTGAGGCTCTGAGTCCCGCCTCTCTGCTCCGCCCTGGGAAGGCTGAGCCACATCTGTGGCAAATGAAGAGGGAAGAGCCAGACCCGAGACAGTTCCCTCTGGTTTCTGAGAAGCTGGTCACTGTCATGTCAAAGTACAGCTCTGGGGAGTCAGTGTGTTGCAGACCATGGTCAGAAATTTCTGGAAAGCAAGAAGACTTTGAAGAAGATGCTGGAAAAGCTGAAAATTACAAGGTCCTCACGCAGGGCCCTGCATAGGCGAGATAAGGACGGTCCAGCAGGGCTGATGTGGCCACTGTGCCCCTGCTGTGTGCAAACCTGGGAAGAAGAAAGGTAAAAGAGATGGTTGCAGGAAGTGGCTCGGATCAAGAGACAGGAGTGGCTGGTTCACAGTCATACAACTTGGTAGCTATCACAGTGGGTGGGGAAACCACCTGTCTTCTGAGGCCGATACCCCTGCCCTCCACCAGCACAGCCCCCAGACACATGCTTAGCTTCTAGATGGGGGGAAGGAAGAGCCAAAAGCAGCCCGCACACTTGGTGGGGGTGGGCAGAAGTGGAGAGGCAGAGGTTTTCATCCTAAGGCCTTAGATGGCTGCAGGGGCCATTTACAGAAACACAGAATATATTGAAAAGAGGGAATTTTGGGAGACACTAAGTGTTATTTTAACACTATCCAAATTGTAAAGCATTTAATGCAACAGGGATATTTTTCAAATACTTATGTATTTATCTACTTTATTTGTTTGTAAGGAAAGAGAGAGAGAAAGAGAGAGAGAGGAGCAATCGATATTCAGGCATACCAGGGCCTCTTGTTGCTGTGAATAATCTCTAGATGCAGGTTCCACTTTGTATATCTGGCTCTACATGGGGTACTGGGGAATTAAACTCACGTCAGTAGGCTTTGCAAACAAGAGTCTTTAACCACTGAGCAATCCCCCCATGTATATGTGCTTTCAGTTCATTTCATCCTTGAAATTACCCTGTAAAGTAAGGAGGAACACACACACACACACACACACTCACACGTGCAAGCACACATATTCCTCACATGTTTCCAAGTGTACCAGGATGCTTTTCAGAGATGGAGTGGATACAGTGTGTGGGGAGGGCGGCAGTTGCTGCGGCAGTTGCTTTTGTCTTATCACCTTCCTTCTTGTGAAATCATAGAAATTCATTTCTCTCACAGGAGAGTGCAGAACTGCTCAGGGCAGGGTTCCGGCCAAGTGCTGTCCCCAGGGCTGGCTTCCATCTTCAGGTCTAAACAGAGCTGAGGTGCATCTCATCACACACTGTGCAGGCCACATGTGAGCTGCATTGCCTTCCCCAGCTGCAGTGGGGGCCGTGAAACTTCTGCTCACAGCTGTGTGACCAGGTTTCTGGCTAAAGTTTGCTAGGGCCTGCCACAGGAAGTAAATGAGAAAAGGTATGGAGGTCACCTAGCAATCTGAGCCACATTTCTGCTTCCTTATTTCTGTTTAACCTCCATCTTGACCTCAGTGAGATGGAAAAGTCCTCAAGCCACCTATCTGTCAAGGTCTTATGAGAGCATATTCTGTCAGTGATTTTTTTTTTTTTTCAACAGAGGGTCAATCAAAGAATGATTACAACCTTGTAATGTTCTAGACCTTGCTGTAAGTCTCCTTTACTCAGCATCTGACCCCTACACCTCAGCCTCGGCTTAGCTTGTGCAAATCCCCCACTGCAGACTCTCTCAGCCTCTCCATTCCCTCCTCAGTCTCACCTCCCAATCAGCATTGTGTGGCTGGTTCCCACAAGCTCTGGGAGCTGATGCCTCTGTCCAAGCACCTCTTTCTTTTATGGGTTTCTCTATCCACTAGGAAGGAGAGGCACACCACGGAGCCCGGATGCTCAGAGCCTCACTTCGAGGCAGGCATAGGGAATATCTGAGGCACCCAGGACACTGTGTGTGGCATGGGTGGTAAACACACTCCTTTCCTCACAATGTATTTGATCAACCTGTTGGCATTCTGGCGCCCTTACCACACTGAGCTGCCCTTCTGCCACAAACAGTGAATTAGATTTTTCTTCCTCTGAGAGTTATTTGTGATATATATTCTTAGATCTCTTCAGGATCAAGTCAACAGGGCGTCATTCACTGATTTGTCGAGCATGCAGAGGAAGACTGTCTTGGCAAACTCTTTTCTCTGGGGAGCTATAAACACACACGTGTTCACTCCAGGGAGAGTTCAGATGACAGATCAAAGTGCCATTGCACCAAAACCCATTTTGGTGAACTAATGAGTTTGTTGGGAGTTACTTCCAGCACCGGGTGACAGACTGTCTACAGAAGCATGTGTGGCTCAAAGGCATTTGCACCACTGGAAGACCCACACTGGCCTAGGAGACGACTTAGGGAAGCTGCGTCCTGGGCTCTCCCTCACATGCTGCCTGCAGCTCAGCTGTGGAAAGTCTGCAGCACACAGCAGCCATGGCAGGCAGCTGGGCAAGGCAGGCAGGCGGGAGAGTGCCCAGAGCCTGCCTCCTCCCTTCAGGGGGGAATGTTTCCACTCAGAGGAATTTGCTATGTAACAAAAACCAAGTGTGTCCTCTAAGTGAATTTTTAGGAAGAAGCCCTGTGGTAGCCTGAATGCATGGCCTATAGGCTCAGGCATTTTTGATTAAACCTCCTACTTGCGCCCCTAGCAGACAGATCCCTGGTATAGGGGGCATGCCACGGGGGGCGCTTCTTGAGTCCAGCTGTCAGGTGTGAAAAGAGCAGTTGAAGCTCTGGAAGCTTGTCTTGCTGGCGATGGTGCGGGCCGGCTGCTTGGTGATGTCTTTCTGCTTGTATCTGTGGAGATGAGCCAGACGAGCTTCTTCGGCCATTGATAGTGCTTCCCCTGAAATGGTAATCCTGAAATAAACCCTTTTCTCCTATAAGGTGCTTTTGGTCAAGCATTTGTCTAGCAATATGGACCTGACTGCAACAAGCCCCTATTGACTTATATATCATCATGCCTATGCACAGCCAGGTGTACATGGGTAAAATCAGAGGCATCATGGGAAAGAACATGCTTAGCAGAAACAAGGCTATGCAATGCAAATCTGTCAAACCTGAACGCCACACTGCCCAAACCACACCTATGGTGACAGCCTTTCTCCTCAGGGACTCCTTATAAAGAAACCTGGTGGTGGGGGGGGGGTCAGTGGCCAAGTGTGCTTCCTTCACAAGCATGAGCGTCTGAGGGGCCAGAGACTGCCACGTAAATAGCTGGATGTAGCTGTGCATGTCTGTAACTCCAGTCCTGTGGGAAACTGAGATCAAAGAATTTCTGGGACTTAGAATGGCAAACTCGGGAATCAATCAAAGACTTCCTTGCAAGGACAAAAGTAGGGTGAGGGACAGAAGGGTGCAACCCGTGTTTTCCTCTGGCCAAGTAGGAGGCGGGTGCAGGTGAGTGTGCAGGCAACTGCCCTGGAGCAAACATGTGCATGCACTGCATGCCGCGCCCCCCCCCAAACACCATGCACCACACCACAGATACTATGCACAGGTAAAACGAACCAACCAAACAACCAAACCCTGGACGATCAGATGCAGCCTTAGGCATGATTCTTCCAGGCTAGGATCAAGCTGTTCCCTCAAACCAAAGCAAATAAGCATGCCCCAAATGACTTCTAAGGACACTGAATTTAGATGGACACCTCTCTGAGCCATGACAGGCTCCTCCTCTCCAAGTGACCTCGGGGTCTACTATGACCTGGGGTGCTTCTATTTTCTCCATGCCCAAGCCCATGCTGCTTTAAGCCAAGCACCGCTCTGGTGCCAATGCCGACACAGCCTGAGCACAAGACCCAAGCTCAGGAGGTGCACCAGATCACACCAGCGTTGAAGGAACACCAGACAGTGGGGTTTCCAGACTCCATTTTCTGAGGACCACAAAGTGTGAGCAACTTACTCAAAGTCACATCTCTGTTTCCCAGCAGGCCTCGAGCTCCAGTGATTTCAGGAACTCAGAGGACAAGAACGATGGCATCACAAAGAAGAAAAGTAACATGTCAGTCCTTTCTCCAGCGGCTTGTCATGTGCATTCAACACCTGCTTCCAGAACAAGCACCTTCACAGGGATGTGACAGCTACAACAGGTCAGCCAAAACCATCTCTAGCCTTAAGGATGCCATAAGTTTAGTTTAGGGCAGGCCTTTTTCGGAATCTCCAGCACCTTCTTACTCACTGTGGTGGTTTGAATATAAAATGTCTCCCATAACCTCATGTTTTTATGTTGCAGCCTCACACCCCCCAGCTGGCGGAACCTTTGGTAGGTAAATCCTTGGTGGAGGTGTGTCACTGTAGGTGGGCTCTTTTGCTTATCCAGATCCCACTGCCAGGGCTAGCTAGGTCACTCTTGCCGCCTCCTCCCTGAGGTCCATATACAAGCACGTGAACTGGATGTCTGCTGTGCCATGCTTCCCCAGCCATAACAAGGCTTCCCCTTGAGACTGTAAACTGAAATGGAGCCTTATGTGAATGAACTGCTTTGGATCAGGAGTGTTGTTCAGCAACATGGAGGTAACTGCGACATTCGCCTCAACTCCTGGACCCTGAGCCAGACCTCTCCACAGAACGTGCTGTGGCTTCCTTAAGAAAAATCGTGTCACCCACAGCTGTGCCTCTTGCCCTCTGATATATGCATTGCTACAAATTCTTCCTTCCTTCCTTGCTCACTCTGTATTTCTCTTCCTTCTTCCTTTAAAAAAAATATTTCTTTTATTTTTAGAGAGAGAATGAGAGACAAGGAAGAAAGAGACAATTGGCGCACCAGGCCCTCAGCCACTGAAATCGAACTCCAGACACTTGTGCCACCTTGTGGGCATGTACAACCTTGTGCTTGCCTCACCTTTGTGCGCCTGGCTAACATGGGATCTGGAGATTAGAACCTGGGTCCTTAGGCTTCTCAGGCAAGTGCCTTAACCAACTAAGCAATCTCTCCAGCCCTCTTCCTTCTTTCTTGTTGGTGTTTTGTGTGTGTGTGTGTGTGTGTGTGTGTGTGTGTGTGTGTGTGTGTGTCCATGTATGTGTGGATTCACAAAAATAGGTGTTGGTATGGAGGTCAGAGGGCAAAGTGCATGGATGTTTCTAAGGTGCCATCTCCCTTTTATGAGGGAGAGATTTTCATTGTCCCGAAGTTCACCAAGTAGGCTAGACTGACTGGCCAGCAAGGCCAGTTATCTGCCGTCCCATTGCTGGGATTATAAGCTCAACTAGCAAACCTAGACTCGTTTTGGAATCCTAGATCTGGAGACCAAACTGAGGTCCTCATGCTTGTATAGCAAGCACTTCACTGGCTGAGCCATCTTTCCAGGCTCCCCAAAAATCTTTCTTTAGGAACAAAGGTTCAGAAAGCCTTTCCCTGTGTTCTCCATTACCTTTGTATAATTTAATGTTTGCACTATTTGAAAAGTGTCATGTTCCATGCCTAAGTGGATTGTCTCCATGTTTTGTCAGTGGTGGTTCTTTGAAGTAACGTCTCATTATGTAGCCCACACTATCCTCAGTCTCCTAATTCTCCTCCCTGTGGCTCCCCAGTGCGGGGATTCCAGGTGCATGTCACCGCATCCAGCAATACTTTTATTAAAAACAATTCCCCTTTGGCTTTGAGCACTTCATGGAAGAGGACCAAGCAGGTGGCCTGTCCATCTTCACCAACGGTGACCATGACATAGCTCTTAAGGCACAAAGAGCGCTTCTCTTATTGCTGGATGCACTGACTGCCAGCTGTCTTGAGAAGACATCTGGGAACTGAGCAAGCACATAGTGCAGGGAGACAGGGAGAGGGCCAAGGGTCAGCGAGGTCTCCCTATTCTTGCTGATACTAGAGGAGGCAGGGGCGCCTCCTTCCCTCTAGCACTCCTGAGCCTCATTGTACCATGTGGGGAAAGGAGCACAGCCCGCCCCCTCTCCCTGCTGCCTTCCTGCCAATGTGCCCCTTGGAAGTCATCTGCAAAACCAATAGGGTTCTTTGCACACTAAGATGTTTTACTTACGAAGTGTGGTTCCTTCCTGTGGTGGGCGCCAGCAGCAGGATGAAGCAGGCAGGGTGGAGGAGAGCTCCTCACCGCTTCGTGGTTGAGTATCAGGGAGAGACACAGCAGCAGCAGGGCGAGGATAAGATGTAGCCCCTTGAGGACCTCACTCCCTTCAAATAGGTTCTACCTTCAAAATTTCCTTCTTCTTCCAATAGCCCAATGGATTCTTCCACTCGTGGGGTCCTACTTGATGGCTTTACTGGGAGGTAGTGGAAACTCCAGGAGGAAGACCCAAGGCGGAGGAAGCAGGTCCTTCGAGGTGTAATCTGAAATCACCCCCAAGCCTTTCCCTGGCTACCGTGAGGTAAGCAGCTTTGCTCCGTGCCTCCCCTTCTGCGCTGCCTCACCACAGACCCAGAACCAAACGTAGGAAGCAACATGGGCCCAAACCTCTAAATCCATGAGCCAAAATAATTATTGCCTCTTCTACATATTTTGTCACAGCGACAAAGAGCTGACTCACGAATCAAGGCAGTAATTAGTGCCAGCAGTGACATGCTGCCTTGTTGCAACGTTGCTTTGGGGGAGGCTCGGCTCCTGCCTCATGCCCGTAAGCACATGCCAGGTCTCATCTCATCTTGGCACAAATAGCTCCTGGGACGTGCCAGGGAGGGCATCCATGGCTGTCCCCCAGGGACACCACCACAAGCAGGTCGGGGAACGTTCGGAGTGGTGGGCACTGATAACTGGCTGGGAGCTGGAGCCACAGTCTGCAGAGCAACTGGCCGTCCAGGCCAGCCACATTGCGACATGCTGAGAGTCTCCCCTGGGGCTGGCTCTGGGGTTGAGCGAATTGTTAAGCCGTCCCAGGCTCTGGAAGAAAGACACGCCACGCGGTGCAGTCACTGATGCTGGGCGGAGGAGCCGTCAGTCGTGGCTGGGACAAGGCCCGGGACTAGGCTAACCTTGACCAGCTATGACCCCTACATGCACCAAGCTGCTTAAGCCCCCCCACCGGCTCTTCATCTGTGGAATGGATCTAAATACGCTACACGGATCCATGGAGATCCAGGTGTAATTTGTATTAAATAATCAGTCAAATGAGTCACCGAATGTAACCTTTGCTAGTGTTTGGGGCACCATTTGACTGACTGAATGCATGGATACAGTTTTTCCAATATAACTGGGCTTGGTACTTCACACTTGTAATCCTGGCACTTGGAAAGCTGATGCTACAGGAGGATTACTGAAAGTCTAAGGGTCTCATGGTGAGCTCTAGCCTATCCTGGACTAGAGTAAGACCCTGTCTCAGAACTCCAAAATCAAAACACATAAATTTCCTAACAGTGAATGGCATGTAGTTTGCTCTTTAAAAAAAAAAAATGCCACATAGTTTCACTCATCTACAGCACCTAACCTGAATCTACCCAAGATACCTTACATACCCAGCAAGCATCTCGTGGACTAGACATTAAGATGGGTGGGGAGGGCGGGGAGGGCAACAGAGGGGCAGGAAACACAAATCCAGATGCAAATGGCAATGGTACCATAAAATACTACTTCCTAAAAGGCAGACCAAATGGCTGAACCTTCACCAGGCCCTTAGAGGGAACACCTGAACTACAAGACACTGGAGAGGGTATGATGAAGACTAACCTTAATCTTCTACAGTTTCCTCCCTCCCTCTCCCTCCTTCTCTCTCTCTCTTCTCTCTAGCTCTTGTATATTATTTACCTTTTTCCTCCTTTTATTAGTGGGCACTGACCTGTACCTCCCAATACCAGCATGTGGCTATCATCCACAATGAGCTTTTGATCAGAGAGACTTACAAGGCTTCCTAAAAGAAAGACAGATTTATGTCCAAGTACTTGATGACCCACCAAAGGTTAGTGGTAAGACCCTATTGCTGAAGACTCCATATGCAGCTGACACATAAAATGGAACGGCATGGCTGGAAGCCAGGAGAGAGTCAGTCCACAGACAGTCAGTATGTCTAGTGCCAGAAGGTGCTACCTGGGCGACTAGGGGAAAATGACCAATATCTGTCCAAGCAACTCACAGTCTAACCTACTTAGCAGCAAATAACATGTTGTGATGTCCACACAAGTGCAATAGTGGCACACAGCCATGGTGGGGAACCAAATGCCCTTTTTTGGCTAACTGATCCCCTCAGTGGTACGGAACCCATAGCTGGAGCTGGGAAACAAGCCAGAACCATATCCAAACATAAGCCCACTCTCCAATATCAAGCTACCATCAATCATGGGCTGCAAAAGGACCTACACCTATTAAATTCTCTATAAAAAAGTAAGGGTTATCTCATTTGTCCTGGTGCTAACTTACTCTCCGTTGGAGAATCTACTTCTCTTTTTCAGATAGATGTAGATCCTAAGGAGAGAGCCACCCCATCATACCTCAAAAGGGCCCCGGCTGAAACTAAGAAAAATTGGTGAAACAAGCAAGGGTGCTATTTTCCTGGTGAACTGGATACCAGCACAAGGGGGAAGGCGATCAACACAGAGAAAAATCAACTACCAAATCAGAGAGCCAGAAACCCAGAGGCCCTCAACACCTCATCACTGAAGCAGACCAAAAATGAACCCAACATGGCTCAGGGAAATTTGGGGGAAGAGGGGACGGAAAGTCAGTCAGAGCCACATGTTGGGTCATGATATGCAGAGACATTTCTCCTACCCATAACTGAGGGCTAACTCCACAATGCACGACCCATATACCTCAACAAGGAGGGGCCAAGGGGAGGGGGTAGGTCATGGATGAGCCTAATAATGGTACCAAACTGACTGTATTTGCTGAATACAACTCTAGTTAATATAAAATGAAAAAAAATTGTGAAATATCCACTATATTTTCCATACTATCCATAGAAATTTATACTCACCATCGTCCACTGTACTCACCATTTACAGAACTCCACTGTCTGCTGAATTAGGAGTCCCTTTTCATCATGCCCCCACAATTTTAGTTGTCTTTTAGCTTTTTGCTAATAAACAATTTAATATGTATCACTGCTTTTAATACAAAAACAGCCACAACACAAAAACCCCAAAAAGGTGGCTGTCTTCTCAAATAAATGTCAGCCCCTCCAACCTGTTTGTTTCTGCAGTCGTTATGTGCCTGCCCAGGGCAGGATAATGATCTTGTCCAGTGCTCAGGGATACACGGAGTTGGAATCAGCACCGCCCCCCCCCCCCCCCCCCCCCGCTCCTCTCCTCTGGGCAGCACCCATGCCTTTTCCTTATACACTTTGACCACTTTGCCCTGATCATGTATGTTCTAGCTAATCTCCCTCCTAGTTTGTCAGCTTCCTGAGGGTAGAGACACTCCTGTTTGTCTCAGATTTCTTAGCACAAAGCCTATCTGCTCCTTAATGAGAAAAGAAAAGAATGAGGGAGAGCAGGAAAGAAGGGAAGTTTTGAGTTTCATTTAGGTCGTAAACTCTAAGCTGGCCTTGGTCTTTCCCTACTGGGAAAGTTAGTGCATCTTCCTCCACTCCAAGACTATGTAAGTAAATTGCACTTTTAAACAGTCAACACTCAGGTGTGACTTTGAATTGTCCACACTTTTTAAACCCTGTGTGGCTCCTCTCTAGCTCCACCTACTGGACCTTGTGTAAATTGCCCGAGTAAGTGCCATGCTCTGCAAGACCCCTCAAGCTAGGCACTGAAGAAAAAGAAACAAACTTCATTATGTCAGGGGCTGTTAGGATGGAAGAGCACTTTAAAGATGAGTTTCCTCTTTTATTTCAAAGAAATCTAAATTCTAGCTGCATTTGGTATTTGACAAGTGTGAAGTCAAATTGAACGTGGGTTTGAGCCCTGAGCTGCTAATTTCTTTGGAATCTCTTTGGAATTAAGTTTTGTCATCTGCAACATAGGGACATTAGCCATCCCCCGTGGTGGTTAAAAGCTTAATAATAATAATATTATCTATTATTGACCTTTGCTATGAGGGCAAATAGTTTTTGTTAGCTTGGGGTTGACACGATATGTTGTCTTAGTTCTACACACGCATACACGTGCATATGGATGCACACACAGACACACGTGCATGCATGCACATGCACACACACACACACACACACACACACACACACACAGAGCTTTCTTTTGAGAGTTTTGGAGTTAGATGGCAGGAATGAAGAAAAGACATGTTTGCTAGGTGAGGAGGAAAAAAGGCCAAAAAAGAGGAGTTGGAGCCAGAAAATAGAGCTTACGTGGTCACCTGCCTCTGTCTCTGTTTTTCAGTCTCTTAAACACATCATGAAGAGTTAATTATTTTTCAAAAGAAGATCTTATTATCGCTACTTGGCACTCTAGGACTGTGGCCACTGCTCTCCAGCCTCGCTCACCTCCATTCACTCTTGGCTTTGCCCAACAGACATGACTTCTGGCTTTCTTTTCTTTTTTATTATTTTTTTTTTCTGAGGTAGGGTTTCCCTCTCACCAGTCTGACCTGGAATTCGCTATGGAATCTCAGGGTGGTCTCGAATTCACGGCGATCCTCCTACCTCTGCCTCCCAAGTGCTGGGATTAAAGACATATGCCACCACACCCGGCTGACATCTGGTTTTCTAGTAATATCCAAAGGAGATGGTTAGTGGCCTGGTATCCAGTATGGAACCAGTCTCTGTGAAGAACTGGGTGTCTACCAGCTGTGGCTCCAAGCCGATGGTCACTAAGCTCACTCAACTAGCTTCCTTCCCTCCAAGTGCTCAACTACTGAATTAGGCATGATGCACATATGTTTTCTGATATAGATGTTCTGCCAATATCTGTCCATACTCTCGCCATCCTCTATCTGATGGAGGGACATTGTGATGAACATTTTAAGAGCTTAATCAATACCTATTGAATAAATGAATGAATATCAGTCACTAGAGAATTTGATGAATGTAAGTTCATAACAAGGATAGGTCACCTCTCCATTCACTTGTCAAATGGAGATGTTGGTATGAAAATCAGACATGGGATTCTACTAATAGGACTGGGGAAACTGCCCATTGGGTTATAAAGGAAGTGCATAGGTGGCATCATGTATTTTCATCTATTCTGGCATCATACCATGATTGACTGCTCAATATATTCTAACCATCACATTGTACCTTTTCCCTTTATAGTTATGTTCTTAGAAGGATTGTTGACTCCCTTTGGGAGCAAAGTCCTAAGGATATTGTTTCAAGGTGAGGCACCAAGATATCTGTCCTCTCTTTGTTTTATCCTCCATTCTCATTTATCTGCTGAGAGTCCACTGTGTGTCAGGCCCTGTAATAAGCTCTTTGAAATAAAGATCTAGTCTTTGTACCATGATATTTTCTTCTCACATTCTCTGAAAGTCTTTGCAGTTCAGTATCTTTGCCTTCCTATCCATGTACAAGTATCTAATGAAGGAAAGAATTCATCTTATTGTCACAGTATCCAACATACACATCTCTCTCTCTTCCTCTGTTAGACTTCTCTGTTCATTCAATTTATTGTCCCTTTCTATCAGGAATCCCTTGACTTTTTCTTTTGTCTTTGATATTCAGCTCTTTGCTTTCTTTTGGGACCTTTGTAATAACACACCTTATGGTGACTGTCGGGAGCCATTCTGGCTGGACTTGTATCCATATCCCTGGGCTTCTGGCCGCAGGACATTAGCAAAACTTTAACAGCCTTCCTGCAAGTAAGATGTGTATCTTCAGTGTCGGAAGCCCTCTGGCAGCAAGACATTAGCATAACCATAACAGCCTACCTGTAAGCAAGATTAGGCATCTTCAGCCATTTGGCTGGTCCTTTGCACTGAGAAATGATTAAAATGCAAAAACTCTGTAAGAGGAAGGTTTTTTGATAGGAACTTGTAAAGCTCATAAAATCTTTGTCCATGGAGAAACTGTTTGTAAAAAAGACATAAAAAAGGAATGCTGTGAAATAAACCATGTCTTCAGTCCTGGCTTCAGCCCTGGACTGGAGTCCATGCTTTCACTCTTTCTTCTGTCTTTCCTTAATCCTCACTCCCCAGCAGGCTCGAACCCTTTCAGCTGGCAGGCTCTGGCAGGTGACATTATCCTGTCGCCAGGGTCCAGTAGGGAATAGGACTAAGAATAAGGGGGTAGGGGATGTCTTCTGGGTGAGAGAAAATCAGATGGGTTTCTCCTCAGAAGGCTTTCTCGTCCAGGGGACAGCAGTGTTCAGGAAGGGGCCTCAGACTAGAGGGGAGCACTAGGCAGATGGGTGTTGGAAAGGAAGACACAGCAGTGCTATTGATAGAATGATCCTCAGGCCACCAGACAGACACACGAAGCTCATTTCAATGGACAGGCTGCCTGCCCCTCAAGCCCACGTCCTTTCGGCCAGGGGGATCTCCAGAGATGGAAAATAATGTGATCACTTGGGATGATATCACTGGGTCTCTGACAGAGCAGTCTGTGGGATGGCCAGGCAGACCACATCACAAGAGGATCTTGGATTTCTGATGAGGAGACCAAAGCACACCAGCGACTACCTCCGTGGTGAGCTCCTCATCCTGAAGAAGTAGATGTTCGAATACAGAAGCCCACACAGATGGCTGCTGCACACCTCCAACTGATGGGGGGAGGGCCAAAGGAGGCTGAAGAAAGAACAGGTTGGATGTTCTACTTAAGTAGGAAAGCACTTAGAAGACAACCACGTCTCCTCAGCCCGAGTGCTGCACTCAGAAAGCCGCCTTTCATCCTTAGTGTTGTCCTCACATGGACACTGGTGGGGTGTTTAGGCTTAGACATGTTAATTTTATAGTAAGGGAAGGAAAAGCAAGGGAAGAGGGGAAGGTTAATTAGCATGTAAATACACTGTTGTGTTTCCTGTTTGATCTGACTGGAAATATAAATTAAGCTTTCCAAAGCACTGGCTGGTAGGCTATAATTGAAAATGAGCGTGCTGAGTACAGTTCTGCTAACGTGACCTGAGAAACAAAAGAGACATCAGGGGACTTGGGAGATGGTTCAGTTGGTAAGGTGCTTGTCACAGAAGCATGAGGACCCAAGTTTGTGTCCCCAACATCCACATGAAGAGCCAGGTATGCTGTGCACACCTATGAAATAGCAGCACTGGGGAGAAGGAGACTGGAGGATTCCTGGGGCTTTCTTGGAAGCCGGTCCAGCCAAACTGATGAGCTCCAGGGTGGAAAGCAATTAAGGAAGACACCTGGCATTGACCTCTGGCCTCCGTGGGCATGTGTACATATGGGCATTCACACACTTACGTGAGCACAGTCGCAGGGGATATAAACAGAAGCAAGCAGAGGGGCTGCATGAGAAAGCAGAAATGAGGCAAGAGGAGCAGAGGCAGCTGGATTCTCACCGGGCCCTACCACTTTCAGTAGATCACCTTGGCAGGTGACTTCCTTTCGCTGAACGTCTGGGTTCTGACTTAGAAGATGAAGGTAACAATATTGTCTGTCAGTGTATTGTCAAGAGCTCATGCGACGATGTCCGGGAAGAAGGGCTGCCTGGATGTCAGGCACAGAATGGGTAGATAATCAATGCTTGTCTGCAGTGAGACTTGTTCAGTCCACACTCCTCTCCCTCTACTTGAACATCTATAATACTTCTACAGCCAGCGGTTAGTGTGAAGCCGTCTTCCACCATTTCCCATTGCGTTGTGTTTTTGTTCCATTTCTGTCAATGTGCTGTCCTTCCATTAACTCAATGAAGAGTATATGTTGAGAAGTAGCCATGTCACTGACACAGTGCTAAACAACGCTGAGACACTTATTACCCAGCACATGTCCTGCAATCTGTTGTGATTGGTAGAGAGATGCTAGAAAAGAGAGGAATGCTCATAACCATGTGGGATTTTCATAGTAATCTCATGATGATTTATAGGTAAGAAGATCACTGATTTTTTTTTTTTTTTTAAGGCTAAAAGAGATGAAAGGACTTGAAACTCCATCTGCTGGTGGGATTTACTGTGTGCTTGGGTGTGCTCCAGGGCTCTCTGCTTCACACCTGTCCAGCCTGCCTCCTATCTTCTGCTGGTCTTAAAACCTTCAAGCTAATACCCCATGTCTCTCGCGCGTTTATTGCTAAGGAAAGTGGAGTTTGGATATCATCATGACAATTCTTCCTATGACCATCAGGAGGCGCCCCTGAGTCCTCCCTACAGCCACTGTCTTTACCTCCCAGCCTGCCTGTGCTTTACATGCTCCAGCTATTTCTAGAGAGAGAGAGAAAGAGAGAAAAAAAAAAAAAAATACCACCACTGGGGTGGTGGGGCATGCCTTTTATCCCAGCACTTGAGAGGCAGAGGTAAGAGGATCACCAAGAATTTGTGGCCACCTTAAGACCGCACAGTGAATTTCAGGTCAGTTTGAGAGAGAACAAGAGCCTACCTTAAAGAACCAAAAATCCTAAAAAAAAAAAAAAAAAAAAAAAAAAAACCTCTACTGCATTGGTCACAAATAACCACAGTTTCTACAAGAACACACTGCAATTTAAGTTAGTAAGCCGATGCACAAGGAGATTTTAACTTTCAGTTCATGTCTGGAGTGTCTAGAAGGGTGCTTCCAGAGCAGGAATACCCTCTCCTTGTTGGCTGCAGGGCAGGAATTCTTTTCTTTCCATTGCTGAATTTTATTTCCAACATGCATACTCCACCAATCATTTTATTTTAAAAATTCAAATGTAGCTTTTGTTTCATTTGTTCTCATAATGAGAAAATGATCTCAGACACTTTACTAATTAAACATTCCTGTACCTTTGTGATTATTAATTTCAGTTCTAGTACCTGTAAAACACAAAACTGTAATCACTATTAATTTCCTACAATCAATCATGAAATACATTTTCCAATATAGTTTGCTCATTTCTGCGCTTACATTTATTTTCTCCACAATTATCCATCTTTGTGCCAATTTTGCTATCCAGGGAAAGCTGATGAGTCTGCATTAATTCTCTTCATTAAATGTTAGCTCTGAGGCTGGGGAGATGGCTCAGCTGTTAAAGATAGTTGCTCTGCAGGCCTGCCGACCCATGTTCAATCCCTTAGCATGTAAACCCAAATGCAAAGTGACACATGTGTTTGTAATTCCAATATACATGCAACATGGGAAGGCAGAGCTAGGAGAGTGCCATAGCTCATGGGTTAGCCAGATTGACCTTCCCAGTAGCAAAACCTGACAAGAGACTGTGTTGCAAAGAAGATGGAAGGAGAGGACACCACCTCTGACCTCCACATGTGTGCCGTGGTGCCTGTTCCCGTATAGGCTAATCACACATCCACACACATACAAATGAAGAATAGAAGTAAATATTAGTTTTGCTATGCGCAGAGCTTCAGGCTATCATACTAAATGCTCAAAGTCAGACTCCCGTTATTTCTTATTGTCCCCATCAGGTAGTTGGTAACTCTCCCTCTGCACTTCGTAGCTGATGCTCCATCCTTTGTAACATGCTGGAGACAAAGTCTGGTCAGCCGCCTGGTAGGGATGTTCTGCTCCTCGGTGACCTCACAGTAACATTTTAATGTTGGTGCCCAGAGCTTTCTCTCTTAAGCCTCCAGGAAAGTGTTGCTTGTAAATTGTATGTCAGGTTTGTCCTTTCCATCTGTGGGGTCTTAAGGGGTGTCTCCTGGCAGTCCCATCAGGAAGCCAGAGCCAGTAGAGTCAGGTCATCTTCTCCCAAAACAGTGTCATGCATGCATGTGTGCTCTTGCATGTCCGCTTCTTTCCCTCTAGCCACAATGTCAGATACTTGGATTCCCCAGTGCCAAGTTCTTTCAGTGATTCGCTTGCAATCTGAGATGTAGAGGAGGCGAGGTGTCATCGTAGGCCAGCTAAAGAGGCTCTCACTCCCTTGAGTGATCCTGTACTTGAAAATCTTGAAAATAAGTGTCTCCTTAAAATTTCTCCCCTCATCTGATTCACCCTAATCTAGACTACTTCCCCACTGTTCAGGGTCTGTCACTACACCTGCACCTGAGATGTCTCAGTGTGATGGTAACTTTGTACCCACTTGACTGGGTCACGGAGTACCCAGATATTTAGTCATGTATCACTCTTGGTGTACAGAGTTGGTGGATAGAGCGAAGACAATGCACTCTCCAGAGTGAGTGAGTAGGTCTCACTTAATGGATTGTTTGAAGAGAACAAAATGCGAATGTCTCCTGCTGGGTGGCCTTGAGCTGGGTCATTGGTCTTTCCTGCTTTTGCATTTAATGCGGAATTGTCTCTTCCCAAGGCTCTGTTCTGCTGACCTCTTAGTTGCCCCATTTGTCTCCAGGACCTGCAGCTGGTTGAGATTGCCTGCCTCAGTGATCACATGAGCCCATCCCTCCCCACCTCATTTAAAATCTCCTGATGGGGAGCTATGGAGAGACTCAGGGGAAAAGAGTGCTTGCCGCACAAGCATGGGCACTTGAGTTTGACCCTCAGCATCGGTGGAAACCACATGGTAGACCTGGTTGTGCATGTCTGTGACCCAGTGATAAGGGGACAGAGACAGGAGGACATCTGGAGTTCAGCCAGGGTAGCCACAAAGAAAAAAAGAAAAGGAAAGGAAAGGAAAGGAAAAGGGGGAAAGTAAAAGCTATAGCTATAGATTCATTGAGATACTCAGTGTAAACTAAAGTAGGTGGAGGATGCCCCGTGTCCTTTTTGGGCCTCTGTACCTATGGGCGTAGGGTATGTACCTGTGCACACACCCGAACACGTTGCACACAGCAAAAATAAAAATAAAAATAAATCCCATGTTGGTTGTATTTCTCAGAATCCTAGGATACTTACCCATTTTGCTTTTGGGGTGACCAAATATCAAGGTCACCTCCAGTCCCTCCTGGTGTTTATGCTCTCTCTCTCTCTTTCTCTCGCACATGCATGTGTGTGTGTGTGCCCACATGCGTGCATGTTGTGACTTCCTTCTAGAAACAAAATATGCCAAAGGTGATGGATGACAGCCACAATGATATTATATGAGATGATTATACAGGCCACGTCAGTGTTTTTATTCACCTAGACTATATTATGGCCAACATCCCTTACACAGAACTAGCTATGCAAAGGAAAACAATACCCTGACAGAAGGAACACATTTCTTGCCTCCAGTTTCCCTTATGAGATCTGTGATAGGACACTGGTCCATCCCTGTGTGCAGATGTGTAGTGTGTGTACGTGAGTGCATGTGTGCACATGTATGTGTGTGTTTAAGTACTGAAGTCTAGCTCACAACTTTGTCCACACCACATTCCTGTCAATGGTTCTTGGCTACAGCAAGATTCAGACTTTGAACAAGTATCTGAGGCCCACAGCCTAAATGAAGACAAGGTCCCAGAGCCTACAGGGTGTGGGCTGTTTTGATCAGGAACACCCCACCCCCTTCTGGTTGGCAGAAACTCTAACCTCAGCAAATGTCACCGAGATGACTTTCTTTTAGTTAATGCAGAAGTGAAACTCCAATTGCAGCAAAGATCTGTGCCATGGATGCCTTCACATATGTTAACCCTGACGACACTGCACCAGAAAGGGGGCCCAGGCGCCCCCATTGTCCAGGGTTCCTTCTATCCCACTGCAGGAACTAGTCCACCCCGTCTCCGGGAGCAGGAGTTGGGTCCTTCCTAACTTGAGTGTTACAAAGAATGATGCGATCATATTTTGGTCTCTCAGGCAATGCATCCAGTTCCTCTCTACCTTTCTCGTGTTTTCTTTGCCTGTCAGCCTGGGATGGCAGTAGCCCATTTCTAGGTTTGTGTGAGTGTTAGGATCAGCCAAGGTTTGTGCTTCATGTTATGACCATGGCCCTGGTACAACAGTACTGCTACCTGTCTTGATAACCAGCTGGGCCTGCTTCGTTACCATCCAACTCCTCCTGCCTCCTCACTTTCATTCCTTCCCTTGTACTTGGGCCTTCCAGATTCATCTTTAAATTCAGTTTTTATAATATCCTTCCCTTGAGCAAAGAAAGCTCCCCATTGCCTATTTGATACATACAAATTTTCTGGCATAACTTACGAACCCATTTGTCTGTGTTCTGGGAGATCTGCCTGTCTACCTCTTAACATTCTGTTTCTTTTTTCCTTAGAAGCTCTTCTTCAACTTCCAGCCAGCAAGAAGAAACAAAGCATGGCCTCTATGCACTCAGTCCCTGGGTCTAGCAAAGTGGGGGCTCATCTCTCTCAATTCTTCTATTTTTGAGCCTTAGGATCTTAGGCAGCTGTTTCATGACAGTGCCATCTTCAGGGAGAGACTGTGAGAATTAAATGAGTTAACTTGCTGGGAAGTGTGTTAACAGGGCCCAGCATTCCCCATGCTGGACAATGCTTACTGCAATTTGTGTCTCTTTGTAAGGAAGCCCCTGGGTGCTTTGTTTATTATCCATTTACTTTATATGCTGAATAGTCTAGACAATTGCATATTTTAAAAACCTTCTCTTATTGACGGTAAACTCTTAGAGGATGGGTAAAATGTCTTGTTCATCCTTTGTAGAAATTACAACAGAGACCAAATCTAAGGGTATTGCATGAGAGTCCATGAAATTTAATAATCACCACCAGAAACTGTGTGTTCCATTCCTTTGGGCTGTGCCAACACTATACTTGGATGAGTCAGGATTCTTTGTTAGCAGTCTCCCTCTGCATTGGATTATAATTGCTGGCCAAGAAGTACACGTGGCCTTCCCTGGAATGTGATGAATAACTGTGAGAGACCTTGGGACCAGCATACCAAGCATGTGTGCTGGACTAGTCCTTGGAGATGCTGCAAGCTACCCCCAGCTGAAAAATGGACACCTGGGCTCAGAAATTTCCACAGTTGACTCAGGGACCCACAGCTGTCCATAACTGGGCCTGGGATTCTCTTCTGTTCCTAAAAGCAGTCCCCCAAGTAGAGATGTAAGGCAACAGACTTTCTATGTGTACAGAGAAGTCTCTGCTCTTCCTCTCCCTCTGCAGGTGATGTGGCCACCCCGCCACCCCAGGGGGATGGAAAGACACCCACTCCCACTGGAGAGGCCCTCAGCACAGCATGGTAGTCAGGCCCCAGCCTCAGTCTTGGGTTTCAGCCTCACCCCTCTGCTTGGGCACCGAGCGAGGCTAGGAGCATTCTGAAAATGAAAGAATCTTCTTCCACACCCCACTGTTTGAGGACTTCCTCAGTTCCATAGAAAAACGACACAGGACTGCTTTCCAGACCCAGCTTTGTAGCTGTGAACTTCCCTGGAGTTATGGCATATTTGCGTTACCTGTGACATAATCAGTATGACCCGCTGTGTGGCGTGTGCTGTATTTCGTTTTTGATTTTTATGAAGTGCAGAGTGAAAGACTCCTTCCGGGAGCACGAGGTTGACCCAGGCCGAGCCTCTGCCCTGTGCAGGTCAGTTTCTGGGGTGACTGCGGCTGAGTGTGCACTCGGGGAGCCGTTTAGGAATGGGACAATACAGGTTGAGCCTCTTCCACATTTTGAATACTGTCTGAGGTGGTGTGCATGTGAATGTATGTCCCCTGTAGCATGAGGTATATTTTAAAAATTTTTTTTAATGAGAGAGAGCTCAAATGAGAGAGAGAGAAAGAGAGAGAGGGAGAATTGGCACACCAGGGTTGCTAGCCACTGCAATCAAAGTCCACACATGTGGGCCACCTTGTGCACATGTGCGACTTTGTGCACATGTGTGATCTTGTGCTTTTGGTTTATGTGGAATCTGGGGAATTAAACCTGGGACCTTATGTTTCGCAGGTAAGTGCCTTAACTGGTAGGCCATCTCTCTAGCCAAGCCTGCTGTGGTTTTTTTTTTTTTTTTTTTTTTTTTTTTTGTATGTTTTTCAAAGTAGGGTCTCACTCTAGCCCAGGCAGGCCTGGAATTCGCTACATAGTCTCAGGGTGGCCTTGAACCCTAAGCAATCCTGTCTCTGCCTCCCAAGCTGAGATTCAAGGCAAGTGCCACCATGCTGGGCTCCTGAGGTATTTTTTATTAAGCTTGAAATTTAAGTCTCCAGCAGCATCCTGGAGAGTGTGTGGTATTGGTCACTTGGGTGGGTGGGTGGGGGGGATCTTACAGTCAAGCCCTATCTAAGGTGTATTCAGATAGTTTTGGTTTCTGGCTGTAGGGTGACGACTCTGTTATGATCTATGGAAGTGAACTAGCCTCTTTGGCCATTGGTGGTATTTCTTCTGGATTCTGTGAGCCTGAGAGAAATGGCTTTTCTCATAGGCCACGGCTGGTTGTTTGTTCCAGTAACAAAAGGTAATGCAACACTCTCATTTCAATAGTTTACTCCCAGAAACTTACCCACTGAAAGAAAGTGGCAATATGAACAAATATCTGTGCTTACACACGTGTGTAAGGCATTGTGTACTTGTGTGATGATCTTTTGGTTTTGACGAGTAAAATTTGGAAACAACCTACACCATGATGCATCACTAAAGTGAGAGAATGTTGGAAGGACAGACCATGGCACAGCCACTGCAAATGACATTTATAATGACTGTTAATGATGTTGATGATGTGGGGAAATGGTCATGATCTGGCGTTTATTCAAAGGCTCAATACAAACTTCTATGTGGATCATAGTTGTGATTTTTTTCACATGTGGACTTGCTTAAGAATTGTTTCTGTGATGAAAGAAACATTAAAATATGATGGATTTAGGTCAACGGTCAACTGGAGGTGGTTTTGCCCCAACGGGGATTTTGCAATGTCTGGAGACATTTTGATTGTGGTGATTTTGGAGAGGGATGCTTCGGACATTGATTAGGCCACAGATACTGCTGAGCCTCTGATGCCTCCGACAGCAGCTCTCTGGCAGAGCCAGCACTTGGGAGGCTGCGAAAGCAGACTTGCCAGAAGTACCAAGACAGTGTGCACGCCCTAGTGAGTTCCAGGCAGCCGTGGCCAAAGAGTTAGAGCCTGTCTCAAAAAGAAATCATCCATTCAGTCTGCTGCTCCTTCAGCACGGAGAGTAGAAACTCCTGCTGTAAGTTCTCGGCTTCTTTCTGACTTTCCAACGTAAGTAAACATCCTTTCTCTACCTCCCCCTCCTTCCTTCTACTCCTTCCTCTTTCAGTCTTTCCCTTATTACTTCCTCTTTCTATTTCTAGTATAGTGTGAGTGTTGGCCAGAACTCTTCTGAGCATTAAAAAATATTATATTTATTTATTTCTATGAAAGAAAAAGAAACAGCTGGAGAAAGCGGGAGAGATAATGGGTGCACCAGGGCCTCTAGCCATTACGAATGAACTCCAGATGCATGTGCCACCTTGTGCATCTGTCTTACATGGGTACTGGGAAACTGAACCTGGGTCCTTAGGCTTCACAGGCAATCACTTTAACCACTAAGCCATCTCTCCAGCCCTGTTCTGAGCATTTTACCATACCTTAACTAATATTAGCACAGAACAGCTTCATGAGATAAGAATTACTATTACCATCTAAGAAGAGATGATCTTTTAAATGATTTTTAGGATTCAAATAATCAATCAACAGTGCCTAGTCTGACAAACACATATGCATATATATGTCTGTGCCTCTTCATGTGAAATGTAACTGTCACTGGGTACCTTTGGGAACTGGATCTAGGACTCCTGGGAAGTGAATGTCTGCAGATGCTCAGGAGTATTTGAATATAACCTGTGTGACCCTCCCCCACACCTCCAGACATCTGTCTATCAATAGTAATATCTACAGAAGGTAATGCTTGGTAAGGAGTCACACCACCTGGCTTGTAGAATAATAATGAGGAAAAAATGTACATGTTCAGTTAAAATGCAATTTTTAAGTTTGTTTCTAATCTTTGGTTGATTGGACATAGAAATATTAAGGGTTAACCATATACACACAGATGTATAATGGCTGTTGTGGGTATGTGTTATCTGTGTATATTTTGGCAAAAATGGAAAATGGCTAGTTTGGAATGATGAATTTAAGAAAAAAAATTTTATCATCCCTTATAGCTTTCTTTGTACTTATCTGTGTTTATACTTTTCCGCCATTCCATGTTTGTTTTTGCAAAGCATATCAACTTCTTTTGATATTAAAATAGCCTAATAGTGTGTTAGAGCTTTGTGGGGGAGAGACAAGGACCCAAAAGGAGAGCAGTTCTGGTCACATAAGGAAATGTGAAGACAGGCTGCATGACATTTTCCGCTCAAGCAGACCCCTGGGATTGCCCGTTCCAGCCCCGTTTCATTCCTGGTAGTCTAGGCAGCCCCTCCCTCCCCCCAGAGCCTCGTAGGGAGCCATTGCTTTGCTTGCTATGTTTCACCACGGCTAGCTCCCTTGAGACTGAGTTTACTATGTTCTAGGGAACTTCTCCATTTACCCTTAAAATGACCTGTCTCATCCCTTGTCACCCCAAGGACATTCTGATAGGGCAGACATATCTCAATCTTTCTGGTTGTCAGCCCTGTTTATGTATCAAATGTTACTGGAGAGCCTTTAAATAATGAACACCACTCATATCTATCTTGAGAGATTATGATCTGAGTTGTCTGAGTGTGAATATTGGGGTTTTGAGCTCCAGAAGTTTAAGTGTGGATCCATGTCCCAAACAACCACCTTAGCTAGAATTGTGTTTGCGACCTTTGAGCTGGCCCCAGGAAGAGCATGTCGGTCTTCTTGCCATTAAGCCACATCAGGACAGCAGCCAGCTGCCAGGATTCCTGTAGAGGCTCAGGACCTCGGAACCTAGGCCTCCCCCGCCCTCTGAGGTTAGCTGCGCGTCGGCCCTGACTGGAGAGAAGCTCTCAAACCACCTGCAACCCCTTTAGGACCCACAGAACATTCTGGAACCTTGTGTGACACCCCAACCTTGCACTTACTAGAAAAGTGGCCCTGGTGTGTAGCAATATTCTCTCAAATGAAACACTGTACTAAAGTGAGGCCCACTAAAGCTCATAAAAGTCAAAGCATGAACAAGACAGGCAATGCTCAGAAAGCTCCTTCAGTTACAGAGCAGTAAAGAGCTGCTCCAGAGAGAAGAGAGCTGGCCAAACCTTGTGCAGGGAAGACATTTCCACTATGGAGTCGCCCACGTTCCTGTAAGTAACCCCAACAAGCTCATCGGTTTTTCCAGCCACCTTTGGGTGGCATCAGGACTTTGGTGTGCCACTGGTCTTTTATCTGAGGCAACAGACTTTTGCTTGTATCTCCTCAGGAGCAGGTACCACCGCAGGCCCTTGCACAGCCCCTCCGTCTGCGCCGCGCCGCCATCCCTCAGTTTCTGTGGGCCCCTCGCTTTCTGTTCCCCTCTTGCTTCTTTCTGTCACACGGGTTATTGATGGCATCCACCTGAAACTTGCCGTATTTCCCAGTGCCTTTCTGGACAGAACATTCTGGCTGATTTCCATTCTCCTGTGGGCGCGAGTGTGCATGTCGGGTGGCCCGGAGTCAGGGAAACTTGACAGCTGACAGCTCAGTGCTGAGTCGCTCTGGGGGACTTCCTGCCCTGGAGGGAGATGTATTAAATGATTGGTTGAGGTGGGGGAATGAAGGTCTGTTCCTGTGACCTAAATATATCGCTTCTCGGCCTTTTGGCTGAGGTGTAGTACCTTTTACCTAAATATGTGGAAATCTTTACAGGGCTCTTACAGCTTCTCAGCTCCCGGGAATCGTTTGCGACCTCTGTCTTCAGTGCCGCTTCCCTTGTCAGTGCTGCTCGGGACAACACACTGCATGAAATGTCCACCGCAGCGGCCGGCTGCCTAGAGGACAACTGAGGACATTGGCTCGCCCTCCAGCAGAGCCCGCTCTCAGCACCCAGGTAAGCCGAGCTCAGGAGCTAGGGTGCTGGACTCCATGCTCGCCCAAGCTCTACTGAATTTGCTTTCTTTATCTCAAAGAATCCCAAGAATGAATCTCATGGAAAACAGAGATTGAATTTAAAAGGAGAACCTTTATTATAGGGAGGAAGCAAGTTTAGCTCATCACAGAGTGTAAACAAACATTACCATATAGAAAAGGGAGAGTGAAAATCAAATGTATAAAGCTCCCTGCTGTAGGGAGGGGCCTGGACAGCTTGCCACCCCCCTCTCCAGATCAGGGATTTTTATCTTATATGTCCTGAGGATAAGCTTGTCCTTGGCCCATGCAGAAGTCATTCATCAAGTGGGAATGAACTTTTTTGGTTAAGCTTAAGTGTATACAGAAGACTTTGACTCGTTGATGGGTCCAAGAGGAGAGCAGACTCAGAGCAAGTCTCACAGGGGACTTCATAGGGGCCAACCAGAGCTTGCTGAGACCAGCTTTATCATTCTTCCCCAGAGCACTGTCCTTCCGTTTACCTGGCCAGCTTAGCTATCTCACACCCAGCTGCTATCCCTCTTCTTCCCCAGGATCCTTGACATCACTGTTTTAACCTTGACATTCAAGTTAACTGTGATATTCCCAGGCAAAACCACTGCCAAGAGGCAGCTGAACCATAGCCAAGGGCGGGGCGAGGATCTGACTCTCAGGGCCTCCTGCCTGTCTAGTAGCTTTCTCCTTCCACCCTCTACCAGCATTTACACAACCTACCTTCAGTTAACCACTCTTGAGCCCGAAAGCTAGGGCTTTGGGTCAACCAGCCATGATTTCTCCAGGAAAACAGTAGCTTAGGTGGGGGTGGGGGACGGCAGTGGTTCCTTACGGAGCATGTTGGGAAGACTTGGCCTGGTTATCTTGACTTGACTAGAACACTGTCGTCCCATAAATACCTTTACTGAGGCTAAAAATTCAGATGGCGTGTATGCAGATGGGGTCTGAGAACCGTAATTGCAGGTACAAATGCCACTAATAGCCTTCCAACAGCTCCAGGTAAGCACAAAGCAAGCCCATGTGTCTTAGGCCCACTGAAACCAAACACCTGTGTCTATGTCTCTAGACATAAGTGTGTGGCACTGTCGCTGCAGCCATTGTGCCCCATTATCTTAGCATAGGCGTCATCTCCTATCACTGTAATACTGTCAACACATGCTAGAACCAGAGGATAGGGGGAATTCTACAGTTGTCAGACGGCTTGAACCTCTAAGCTTTTAACTAGTTATTTCCTCTAAGGGTGGAGAATTATTACCTGCAACAGGTAAGGAGAGCTCAAAATTAACTCCAAACTCATGCCCTCCGTGTGCAAAGGGGATTCAGGGTCCCTCACTTCAGGTGCCCTCACAGACTAGCCTTTTGGTTTGTTGTGCCACACACCTTCTTCAGGGGCCTGACCAGGGCTCATGCATCATTGTACTTCCAGCAGCTAGGGCAATGCTGGGCACACACAGAGTACTAACTTAATGAGTATGTGAGGAGTTGGTGTAAGCTGAACTGGAAGTCTGAAGTTCTGATTTAAGCCTACTGGGCAGGTACCAATCTATGGTAGTTACCGCTTTGTGAGACTTCAAGAAAATGTACAAGTAGTGCTCATGCATGCCGTACCGCATCTCCTGAACTCCCAGAAGGGGAGTAAGAACTGGATTTGGTATCTACAATGGTAAAAATAGTCATGCAAATCATTCTTTCATCTTCTCTTTGTTTGCTCTCAGAAGGACGTGGGCACTAAAACTTCAATAAAAGGTGATTCCTCAGAGAGGTGAGCTGCATGGTCATGCTGGATTCATGTCTGGCACCGTGGCTCAAGGAATTACAATGTAAGCAGAGCACAGTGACTTCCCAGGTAGGGTAGCAGAAATGGCAGTCTGAAATTTATGAATTGTCAAGGCAGAATGATAAAGAGAAAGAGGAAGACACACACACACACACACACACACACACAGAGAGAGAGAGAGAGAGAGAGAGAGAGAGAGAGACAGAGAGAGACAGAGAGAGACAGAGAGAGAGAGATGCAAAGAGGGGGAATCCAGAAACTTACTTTTGGCTCCCTTAAGACATTGGATGTATGTAGGACAAGACCACACAGGTGACAAAACAAGTTCAGTGGAGCTCTGATGCCACATGGGGCTGAGAGAGACACAAGGGTTCTAGCCAGCCAGAGAGAAGATCTCAACTGAGATCACCTCAGGCCACGTGCAAGTGGCTGCGTTACTTCCACCTAGAGTAAGGGGGCTCGGGATCTCGGGATACACCTCAGCCTAATGCACTGATGACAAATTGCCCTCCTTGACCCAGCAGAACTCTTGGCAGAAAAGCAACAATGTGGAAACCCTCAACAAGTGAGCAGCAAGATCCCCGCGATGCCGTGAGCATCACCAGGCAAACCCAGGAGCAGGTGCATTAGCCTGTAACTGTGGAAATTCACAGTGACAGCGAGAGAACTCTGATATTAGCAGATTAGCACGTAAGAACCTTAAAGTAGCTCTCACAAACATGTCTGAGTGTTGACATGAAAAGGATATGATAACAGATGTGGAATCTCAACATTGTGAAAAGGAATCAAATAACAATCCTGGAGCTAAAAGGTACACTATCTGATGTCAAGCACAGAGCTCAGTATGTAAGGAGAGACAGCAGAAGAAAGGGCGAACAGCCTTCTGTAAGTGGTGGGCATTGTCTACCTGGAAATGCCTGCTGGCAGAGGCAATTCTGTGTGTTGTCATTTTGGAATTTGTTCTGCCGTCTTAGACACCCCACTCTGCACCCGAACACTCTTTCCAATGGCAATCCAGTATCATGCCAGTCATCCTAGTTTCCCCTTTTGTTATATTTGTCACTGCATCCCTGGCATGGATGACACAGTGTGATGGTTGAGTGCCAAATCTGCCAGCAGCAGAGACCAACTCCGAGCCCCCATATGGTAGCATTCCTCGGGGTGACCAGCTGGCAACCTGGTGGCAGGTTGACGACATTGAACCTCTTCCATCATGGAAAGGGCAACGTTTTGTCCTTATTGGAATAGACACTAATTCTGGGGGTGCATTTGCCTTTCCTACATGTAGTGCTTCTGCCAAAACTACCATCTGTGGGCTTACAGAATGCCTTGTCCACCATCATGGCATTCAACACGGCATTGCTTCTGGCCAAGGAATTCACTTCACCACCAAGGAAGTACAGCAGTGGGTTCATGATCATGGAATTCACTGGTCTTACCATGTGCCCCACCACCCTGAAGCCACTGGCTCGATAGAATGGTTGATTGGCCTTTTAAGGAAACAGATACTGTGCCAACTAGGTGGCAATAGCTTGGCGGGCTGGGGGAGTGTCCTCCAGCAGCTGTCAATGCTCTGAGTCATGTGGTGCTGTTTCTCCTATAGCCCGGATTCATGGGTCCAGGAATCAAGGGGTGGAAATTGGAATGGTCCCACTTACCATCACTCTAAGTGACCCATTAGCCAAATTTTTGCTGCCTGGTCCCACAACTTTACACTCTTCTGGCCTAGAGGCCTTGGTCCAGAGCGGGGAGTGCTTTTATCAGGTGGCACAAAGAACATTCCATTGAACTGGAAGCTAAGACTTACCCCCAGCCATTTTGGGCTCCTGATGCCCTTGAATGAACAGGTTAAGAAAGGAGTTATGGAGGCAGCCAGTGTGATTGATCCAGATTACCAGGGGGAAATTAGACTGCTCCTCCTCAATGGAGGTAAGGAAAAGTATGTCTGGAGTGCAGGAGATCCATTAGGGTCTCTCTTAGTGTTACCATATCCTGTTATCAAAGTCAATTTATGACTGCAACAACTCAATAGAGGTAGTGTGATAAATGGCCCCGATCCTTCAGGAATGAAGGTTTGGGTCACTTCTCCAGGTAAAGAACCAGGACCTGCTGAGCTACTTGCTACAGGTGGAGTAAATACAGAATGGGTAGTAGAAGGCAGTTACAAATACCATCTAAGGCCATGCGACTACTTACAAAAATGCGGACTGTAATTGCCATGAGTGTTTCTGTCCTACCTTGTTAAGAATGTTTGTACACACCTATACCAATATTAAGAAGCTTTTGTTCTTCCACTGATTCTGTATTAGGTCATTAAACTGATTAAGATCTTATTGCTAGTTAGACAGTGTTGAATTTATATTTGACTTATTATATTAGATACTGAGTGTTCCTCATGGAACCTTGCTTTGTATGGGGGGGGCGGAAATTGTGCATTTTCGGTTGTATGAGGGATAGTTATATTATGTTAGGTGTCATTATGACCTTGTTACTGTCTTCATTTGGAAATTAACTATGATGTAAAGAGATATGGTTTGGTGTCAAGTTGACAAGGGGTGAACTTGTGATGGTTAAGTTTGTGTCAACTTGATCTGTTTAGGAATCCACAGACGTTCCTCATAAGTGAGTCTCTAAGGTTGCTTCCAGGAAGGATTAGCTAAAGAAGGAACCCTCCCCCCAGGGT
This sequence comes from Jaculus jaculus, assembly GCF_020740685.1. Classification (NCBI taxonomy): domain Eukaryota; kingdom Metazoa; phylum Chordata; class Mammalia; order Rodentia; family Dipodidae; genus Jaculus; species Jaculus jaculus. The sequence continues at coordinate 204,679,244 of NC_059103.1, read as the reverse complement.
GAGCCCTTCCCCCAGAGTGGGCAGCCCCTCTCGGAGGGGGGCTTTCTCAAAAGCAGCTCTGGGAAGAGAGGTCTTCTCCTCCCCTCCCACCTGGCCGCCCGTGCTGCCCGTTTCTTGCTGTGTGCAGTTTTTGCCGCATTCCAGTGTGGACCTAAGACCAGCATGGACTGAAGAGCAGCATCTCTCCAGGACTTCTACAGGCCTTCAGTGCCAGATTGGGACTGCTGAGGCATCCAGCCTCCTGGACTGAACAGCTACCAGGTTCCTTGACTCTCAGGCCTGTGATCTGCTACTGTGGCACTGTCGTAAACTAATCCAATGAATTCCCTTTTAATACAATTCATTCTATTGCTTCTGTTCCTTTAGAGAACCCTGACTAATACACATGGGCTCTCATTACCTTTATTTGATCAGCTCCCCCACATACTCCCAGTCATACACACTCTCTCTCTTCATTGCTCCCTTCTCTCCACTCCAGCTCTGACACCCATACCAGACCACTGTTCTCCGTGGACATTGTCCTCCATCTGTCCAGGCTTGGGAGCTACAGTGTGTCTTCTCCATGGACTCCTTCAAGGGAAGACTCAACACCATTGTCCCATCTGGACATATAAAATGTGCGGGTACACTTATACTTCCTGAGATACCATTCCCTCTGCCTAGAAAGTCTGCTCTGCCTCCCTTCATGGCCACTGGCAAAGTCCTCTTTTAACCAGAGTCAAAACAGTTCCTGATCCATGGAGCCCTCCTGAATGTGGCAGGGATGGTTGCAGCATTCCTTTATCGTTTCATTTACCCTCCACATGCCTACATTGTCCAGGTATCTTCAGGTCCTTGTGCATTCTGATCCCGCTGGACAGAGTTCAATATACTCTGACTTGTAAAATTAGCACTTTCAACATCCAAGGCATTGGAGTGGTCTGATGGGGAGACCACTGAAATGTAACCCTTCCTCAGTACACCAAAGAAGTGAGAACAGGATGTTTGTGAGTGGTGGAAGCTCCAGAAGGCCACTAGACAAGCTTCAGGCAAATTACAGGAACCCACATCTCTCTTTTGTGCCTTCACCTCTACCACTATGACCAGACCCCTGCCTGTTGCTCATTACTATAGGACCCCAAGAGATTCAAGCTCATTTTTCTCTCAGTTGCTGTTCTGTGCGATCCATCCTTAGACTTAGTGCCACTCAGGAAAGACATGGTGCAGCTTACTATCATTTCTCCAGAACTCATGCTTCAAACTAGTCTTTGGACATACATTTCATGGATTCTTTAAAAATGTCAACTGTTATAGCGATTTCTTCCCCGTCCTCAAATGGAGGTTTAAATGCTCCAAGAATGCATTTGCTGCTTTTCTGTTTTATAGATTGGAGTCATATTTAAGATTACCTTTGAAAAAAAGAATTCTGCTACTGAAAATACCATAAAATATTGATCTGGAAGAAACCTAAAAATCTTTCTTTATTTATTTTAGAGTGAGAGAGAGAGGGAGGTGGGAATGGACACACCAGGGCCTATAGCCATTGCAAATGAACTCCAGGCACATGCACCATTTTGTGCATCTGGCATATGTGGGTACTGGGGAGTTGAACCTGTGTCCTTAGGCTTTGTAGTCAAGTGTCTTAATCGCTAAACCATCTCTTCAGCCCCCAAGCTAAAATTCTATGGAAAACAGGGATGAAGTCCATGTGGGTGGGTATGTGAATTCGGGGAGGCATAGAGGGCATTGAAAAGAAAAGGAAGAAGTAAATTTCTTCACTAAGTATTTTCAAGACCCCTATGTGTTCTTTTTTTTTTTAATATAGCAAGGGTTATTTTTTTAAAAAAATTTTATTTATTTATTTATTTGAGAGCGACAGACACAGAGAGAAAGACAGATAGAGGGATAGAGAGAGAATGGGCGCGCCAGGGCTTCCAGCCTCTGCAAACGAACTCCAGACGCGTGCGCCCCCTTGTGCATCTGGCTAACGTGGGACCTGGGGAACCGAGCCTTGAACTGGGGTCCTTAGGCTTCACACGCAAGCGCTTAACCGCTAAGCCATCTCTCCAGCCCAAGACCCCTATGTGTTCTTATGTCACCTATGCGAGCCACATCCTGGTCAGAAGCCAGACGCTGCCTGAACATCTTTTTCCCTATCACCCTCTCTCATGAACAGTCTCTGTGCAGGCAAAGATTCTTGTTTCTACATAGCAGAGTTATCTTCAGAACACACAGTATGAGGATGACGGATCCATTCCTTCAGTAGAGGTATGAACACAGGTAGGACTTTGTGTTCTGTTGCAGACTCGTTCGCATTGCTGGTAGAAATCACCCAACCAAGAGCGGCTTCTGGGAAAAAGAGATTTATTTGGCTTACAGGCTCGAGGGGAAGCTCCACGATGGCAGGGGAAAATGATGGCATGAGCAGAGGGTGGACATCACCCCCTGGCCAACATAAAGTGGACCACAGCAACTGGAGGGTGTGCCAAACACTGGCATGGGGAAAATGGCTATAATACCCATAAGCCTGCCCCCAACAATACACTCCCTCCAGGAGGCATTAATTCCCAAATCTCCATCAGCTGGGAACCTAGCATTCAGGACACCTAAGCTTCTGGGGGACACTTGACTCAAACCACCACATGTTCCTAAAGATGATACCACTGGACTGTCCTGATGAGTGAATATGTCAAGGAACACTTTGTGTTGGTTGCTTTCAGTCACCAACGTGAGTGGATGAAGTGCTGCCTAGGAGATAAGTAAAGCACATGTCTTGGTGTGTGTTTGTGGATGTCATGAGAGGTGTGGTCTAATCAGTGGATAGTATGATTATGGGGGATGCTAAGGACAGAAAATGAGGTGTGTACTTGGAGGAAGCAGGTCTCTGGGACTCTATTCTACCTTACCTAATTCCCTGCATGCCTCTTTCTCTGCTTCCTATCTTCCATGAGGAAGCTCCTCTGGCACACACTCCTGTTGCCGTGACAGTAATGTTTCCTCCTACCTCTTGCATAGGCCCAGAGATAGGGCCAAGTGGCCATGGACCAAACCCTTTGAAGCTGTGAGCCAAAACAATTCCTTCCTGAAGATTTTTTTTTTTTTTCCTGTTAGGTATTTGTCACAGCAATGAGAAAAGTAACTATAGCAGCTGCATAGATTGAAGAGAAAAGACAACTATGGATAATTTGCCAATAGGGCTCTAAGATATTTTTTTCTTTTAAAGAAGAACTTAGGATAATGTTTTCTGTAGAGTGTTTATTGACAATTTCCACACATGTTTATAATATACTTTGCTGCTCAGAATGTCTTCTTTGAAGATTTTTAAATATATTTTATTTTTGTTTATTTATTTGACAGAGAGAGAGAGAGAGAGAGAGAGAGAGAGAGAATGGACAGGCCAGGGCCTCCAGCCATAAAAGAACTCCATGTGTGAGCCCCCTTGTGCATCTGGCTAACATGGGTCCTGGGGTCTCAAACCTGGGTCCTTTGTCTTTACAGGCAAATGCTTTAGCCACTAAGCAATCCCTCCAGCCCAATCATAATGTCTTGTTTCCTTCATTTTGTCACCTCTCCCCTTCCCATCCACTGAACCCCCTCCTCCTTTTCAACAACCACTCTAGTTGACAGAACCAGTTGACTTTTTTTGCCCTACTCCACCCTCAATGATGGAATATTGATGGGTCCATATTATGCAGGTAGTGAGCAGGTAATGACCACCACTGTGAGGCTACCAATGCAATGGTTATGTTATATTCAAAAGACAGTGTCCCAAAGCATTCCCCATCCTCTGGCTCCTATATTCTTTATGCCCCCTCATCTGCAATGTTCTCTGAGCCTCGAAAGGGCTGACACAGATGTCCCTCTTCATACCAAACACTACACAGTCATTTATTTTCAGCCCTTTGACAAGTTTTCATTCTCCCAAGCATCCTCTGCCATCTGCAGAGTGAAATTTGTCTAAGGGAAGGTGAGAACAGCACTAATCCTAGTCTCAGACTGGACAAGTAGTCACGATTGTGACCGCTGCCACTGCCGCATTGCTCAGACTCCCAGAGAATCTCTTTTAGAAGGAAAAGGGCTTACTGCCAATTGTCACCATATTCATTTAAAAAAAATGTTTTAGCTGGGCGTTGTGGTGCATGCTTTTAATCCCAGCAGTTGGGAGGCAGAGATAGGTGGATAGCCATGAGTTCGAGACCACCCTGTGACTACATAGTGAGTTCCAGCTCAGCTTGGACTAGAGTGAGACCCTACCTCGAAAAACCAAAAAAACAATATCTATCTATCTATCTATCTATCTATCTATCTATCTATCTATCTATCCATCCATCCATCCATCTATCTATCTTATTTATTTGCAAGCAGAGACAGAGAAGAGAGAGAGAGAGAGAGAGAAAGAGATTGGACACACCATGGCCTCCAGCTGCTGTAAGTGAACTCCAGATGCATGTGCCACTGGGCATCTGGCTTTATTTGGTTACTCAGGAATCAAACCCCGGTCATTATGCTTAATGTTGAGCCATCTTTCCAGCCCCTACCATAGATATTCCTTCTTCCCCATCCCTCTTTTGCAATATTCTCTGAGCCTTGAGAGGGTCATAGAGATAACTCACTTAGTGTTGAGCACTCCATAGTCACATTCTCAGCACTGACAAATTTTGTGTTTCCTCAGTAGTTATACCACTATCTGCAAAGAGATGCTTATCTAATCAACAGTGAAAATAACACTAATATATGAACATGAACATTTGGAGAGCAATTTGATGGGCACAACATATCCATTTTGCCAAACAGTAGTAGCTTCCCACTTAGGGATATTGACTAGGTATCCAATACTAGGCATGAATTCCCTCCCATGAAGTGGGCCTCAAAATCAAAGAGCAGTTGGTTACCCCCATAACAATCATGCCACAGTAGCACCAGTGGGTACCTCTTGCCTGGCTCATCCATTGTGTAGCTAACAGTGTCTTATGCTAGATAAGACTTGCATAGAATCTTCCAACATTATGACAGCTAGCCAGCAGGGAGGAAGCTTCCAGCTCAGCTCCAGCTTGATGTGTGTGTGTGTGTGTGTGTGTGTGTGTGTGTGTGTGTGTGTGTGTCCTGAAACCAAAGCAAGTGGTGACTTCAGCAATAAAGTTTTACCCTCTAGTTCTGGAGGGTAACCAAGTACATTCACAATGGCCTATATTGTTTTGAGGGCTTCAAAGGCCTCCCTGAAGAACAGCTTACTGGGAGATATCCCACACCTGGCACTGGGATTTTCCCAAAATAATGTATGGCTTCTTGGAGTAACAGGATACTTCTTTTTAAATTACCTTGTTCTCTGGCCTACTGTAAAAGTATAATTTATATTACAAGCCATTATGCATATACAAAAGGCTTATAAAACATGTTAATATGGAACAGAAAAGCATTTCTACTGCAAGCAATCAACTCCTTTCCTTCCTTCACCTTCCTTTTCCTTCCTTCCCCCTCCTTCCTTCTCTCTACCCTTCTTCTCATTTTACTGTCTTATTTTAAATAATCTTTGAAGTGTACTCTGAGATGATTTTATGATCCACTCTTGCTTTGTAGTGTTAGAACATAGACTTAGGGACAAAAGCCTGCACAGTGGTGGCTCAAGGACCGAACGCGAAGATGGGTGGGCTTAACAACCAGAGCCTGAGACTGTGTCCACTGTGGATATTAATGAAGGTGGTAATTGGCGATTATGGAGGATCCCTTTACCACTCAGAAGCTCCAAACCACAGCTCCAGAAAAGGTTTCCAGAGCACAGTAGTCAGATGGAGAGAGTGCTTCACATCTTATCTTGGGAGCAGCTTGATGTTAATGGGAAGAGGTGGCTAGGAGCAGTTGACCAGGGTTTATGTTTGAGCTCCCAGGGACTGTCCAAGGGCAAAGCATGGGACAGCTGTGTTTATTTTAAACATACATTTCCTGTCTCTTCTGACACTCCTCTGAAGGAATTAAAGATGTACTATCCCACCTTGGTATATTAATGATTTCAAAGGAGAATCATACAAGGCATTGTACGTGCAGAAGGAGGTGTGTGTCCTGTCTTTTCTTTATACTGAGCTACATCCCGATTCCTTTACAGGGGTTTTTGTCTTGCTTATTTTCTATATACCATGGCAAGAAACTCACATTCATCCTCAGAAAATAGTAACAGTACTCTGGCAAAGCTGAGTAAATAATCTCTTTTGTTTGCCTCATGCACTACCACAAACCTTCAGGTGGTTCTCTCAATGGCCCATGCTGGCCCAAAGACCGCCTTTACCTTGCCATCTTCCTTCTTTGTCTCAAATGTGAAAGAGCATCTTTCTTTGAGATCGTTTCTTCATATTTCACTGTCTTGTGCCCATCACAGGACGGCGTGCCGTGTCCAGCGGGACGGCTAGCTATTTCACACCAAGCGCATCTGCCCTGTGAGGCCTCGCTGCAGTGCACAATGAGGGATCCGTGGCTGCAGGCAATGAGAAGTGACTACACGGTTTTTGTAGGGGCAGTAACTCAAATGGATGTGCAGTTTTGGTAGATCATTCCTGTTTCAGAGAGGAAGTGCTTAAGATGGGAGGCCAGAATGCCGACTGGCCCTATCATGTGCAGATCTTGCGCAGGTCACCACAGCTGCTGTGAACTCCTGCGTGCAATGCCTTGTCATGCCTGGGTGGGAGCCCTACAGTGCTCTTCCTCATCCTCCAGCTCTTACAGCCTTTCCACGCCATCTCCCTGGATGCTCCCTAAGCCCTGGAAGGCATGACACATATATTCAGCACAGGACTGAGCCCTCATCCATCATTTCTTTTCAGCACTTGACCAGTTATGATATTTTTGCAGAAACTGCCTCCAACTGCTCAAGAGTAGAAAACCTTTTCCGGTCAATATCTTTATAGACTAGGGTCCCCAAATTCCCATGGTGGAAAATTTGTGACTGAGAAAACATCAGCTGGAGGGGAAGGTACTGATTAACATCTTGACATAGTTTACAGATTTTAATTTAGTATTTCCCAATGAAATAGCCATATCATTATATAAAGTAATTTTCATATTTTGTACATTACAGTCATGTTAACTAGGATGTGTTAAATTCTTTTCATGTTCTATGAACATGAACTAATCCCTTCAGGAAAATATTGTCAGTGAAACACACACATGTATGCACACACATGCATGCATACTCTCTCTCCCTCTCTAAGCCAAGGGTCTTGGAATAGTTGATACCTGCGGCTTAGCTAGTAGTAGGTAGAAGAACCAGAATCTATACCTGAACCTGGACTGTCATCCTTCAGTATCGAGATTCAAATGCCTTTGCCACTAGAGACTCCAGGACACAACTCCCTCAGGGTCCTGTGTTTATGCTCTCTGTGCACAGCACGCACTCACTGAGGACCCTGCACCGAGCATGCACTCACTGACGACTCACCTTCTACCTTCCCACTAATTGCTTGGCACCTTCTTTGTTTTCTGCTCAGGGTTTGGTGTCCCTCCCCCACACTGTCTTGAGGAATGTCTTGAAATTTGCATAAACCCAATTGAAATGCTTAGAGAACTAGAAGGTAACCTGTGTTTGTTACAATTATGTAGGAGGTGCACTTGTGGGTGGGACGAGATTGCAATATGGTCCAATTTTCAAGTGTAATCATTGGTGCATGTTGTGGGAAGGAAGCAGCCAGTTGCAGCATCCTAAGGAGATGATAATGACACACAGAAACCGTTATTTTCCTGGAAATCCTGCACATGGATTAGAGCCTCTGTTCTGATGTGAACCTTGTCAGAAAACACACAAAACACAGTTATTCCTTGTGGTTGACACTCAGGCCTTCCCTTGATCCCTGTTTGGTTGATAAGAAACCAGGTAGTGGACACTTTGACTACGGTTTTTCCAAAGGAAAGAAAAGATTGTGTCCCTTTATGATGTCTGTCAGCTTGAAAGACTATGAATCACAGCAAGATGGCATATTATATTTAGTAATTCGTTTCCCCTTCAGATCAAGGTGACAAATCTCGTGCAAAATAGCTCTCTGTGACTCACATCAGCTTTTTAAGATGTTAGTAACAAAGTTTGATGAATTGTTATCGACCTAACTGTGATGGTGTACACAATTTATCTCAGCTATTAATAAGATATGCAGCCTTCCTCTCTTTCAGAGAGTAATTATTATTTCTTTCCCTCAGCATACCTCTCACAACAGGAGAGAAGATATGCTTCAGACTTAACAGAGTTCTTGTGAGCCTTGTCAAAAGCAATAATTTTAAATTTTACCACATGGAAGAATCTTGGAATGAACACTGAGTCTAAGGCAAAAAGTATGATGCACATACGGATGGACATAAAATACTATGATAAATAATGTTATAAGTATTGTATTAGTAATTCAACCATATTCAAGTTTATGTTGTGGAAATTACAAAAGGTTGGAGAGATGCTAAAGTCACTTAGGAGTCCTGGGTTGCTCTATCCTACCCTTCTGTGGCTGAATTCTGAATTCTATGTGTTAGCACTTGTGGTTGATGGTATCAAGTCTCACTTTGTAATTACTACCTTGGAGTTTTCCACTGACATTTGTTCGGAAAGCATATTAGGTAGTGGGGTAAGAAACATACAAGGGCTCCTCTGGCTCAAAAGATGCTTATAGACCCTTATGAGAGTCCATAATGTTAACAACTCCATTTTGCCAAATGTGTGGAACTGCCAAAATGTCTCAACAAGTTTGTGTGTGCAATTCAGTGAGATATCAGAGAGGAGTGCACCAAGGATTTTGGCACAGCACAGGGATAATATAAGGTGCAGGATTGGTAGCTGTTGGCCTGGTCTCAGGTTTAAGTCTTAGGTCAGAAACTTTGGGCTGATGTTTCCCCATGTGATCCTCACTGTTCCAATATGTAACACAAGCATGGACAGCATTCATTCTCTCAGCAGTCATGAGATAGTGCAAGGAAGCTGTGTTCAGAAACAAAGCAGAGCGATCAGAGGAGTCATGTTAAAGACCTGCTTCACATGAGTACGTGAGTGTCTGCTCCAGGTCCATTTTTGAACCCAGCACATTTTTGAAACCACTGCTGAACATGAGCTAGTGGAATGGAGATCCTTGAGTCTACTTCAGTATATATTTTTTAAAAATAATTTGCATGCCAGACATAGTAGAATATGCCTTTATTCCCAGCATTTGGGAGGCAGAGGTAGGAGGATCACTGCAAATTCAAGGCCACCCTGAGAATACAGAGTGAATTCCAGGTCAGCTTGGGCTACAGGAAGTCCATAGTAGAAAAAAAAAAAAAAGGAATTTCCATAACGTACATACTGTAATTTGGTCACAACACTCTGTCATTATCATCTTTTGTCCCCTTCTTCCCCATTCCATGAAACCTTCTCTTTCTGACTTGTGCTTGATGTCTCTTTCTTTAAGCCCTTCTCTCCCATTCAAGTTGAAATGTTGATGGATTCAATATTCTGTCAGTCTTGTGGAGGTCATGGCAGCTGACAGACACTGGGGCACTTCATGTCCGAAGGATAGTGTCCCACAGTCCTCTTCCCCGCCTTGTGGCTCTTACACTCCTGCTCTCTCTTGCATCACGTTCCCTGAGACTTGGAGAGCTTGATAGAGTTGTACATGTAGTGCTTCCCAACAGCCTCTGGCTCTCACTACTTTGATGAGTTGTGCGTCTCCCCAGCCATCTCCAAAAATAAACTGCTCTGACCAATAGCGAATTCAGCAATAACATTCTCCCTGTCACCTCCTCCACAGTGTTCCCTGAGCCGTGGTGGGTGAGACGGGGATGTGTCATCCAGTGCAGAGCACTCAACTGTCACCTGTTGTCAGCATCCTGATGAATTTTGGATCTCCCAAGGAGATGCCACTATCTGTAAAATGAATCTACTCTGACCAAAAGGGAGAGCAACACTCATCTATGGACATAACTATAAGTATTTAAAGGGCATTTGATGGGCACAGCATAGTCACGTGGTCCAAGAGTAGTAGTGGCCTTTCCACCTGCCCCAAGGCTCATGATCTTCCAAGCCATAAGGTTGTTTTATTAGTATTGTATTCATTTATTTGAGAGGGAAAGAGAGGGAGGGAGGGGACAGATAGAGAATGGGCACACCAGGACCTCAAGCCATTGCAAACAAACTCCAGATGCATGCACCACCGTCTATGTATGCTTACATGGGTACTGGGGGCTTGAACCTAGGTCGTTAAACATATCAACCACTAAGCCATCTCTCCAGCCCCTGAGCTGGTTTTGACTAGGCTTCAAGTACCAGGCATGAATTTCCTCCCTTTTGGTGGACCCACATCCATTTAGAGAGCTGTTGGTCACCCCAGGAGCAGTCATGTCACCATTGCACCAGTGAGCACATTTTGCCTGGCTGGATCTTGCAGGGCCCACTGCTGGTCCAGACAACTGGCAAGTTTTCTTCCCCCATCAGGCTGCATAGTACTTTGCTGCATTATGGTAGTTATCCAGCAGGGAAGAGCCTTCCAGTTCAATTCTACCTTTATTTCTCAGTGTCCTGTGACTGCAGCATGTGGTATCTTTGGCACTAGGTCTTGGAGTCTAGTGCTGGTAACAATCAAGAGTGGTGGTGGTCATGACCCCTGTATTGGTTTGGGTACCTCATGGGCCTCCAGAACCAATTACTGGGAGGTTTCCATTCCTGAAACCAGGATTTTTTTTTATAACAACCTATGGCTTCTGGGCACAGAATTTTCTTTTTTTATAATTTAATTTAATTTAACTTTTTAAAATTTTTATTAGCATTTTCCATGATTATAAAAAAATATCCCATGGTAATTCCCTCCCTCCCCCCCCAACTTTCCCCTTTGAAATTCCATTCTCCATCATATTACTTCCCATCTCAATCATTGTACATACATATATACAATATCAACCTATTAAGTACCCTCCTCCCTTCCTTTCTCTTCCCTTTATGTCTACTTTTTAACTGGCCTCTGCCACTAAGTATTTTCATTCTCACGCAGAAGCCCAATCATCTGTTGCTAGGATCCACATATGAGAGAGAACATGTGGCGCTTGGCTTTCTGGGCCTGGGTTACCTCACTTAGTACAATCCTTTCCAGGTCCATCCATTTTTCTGCAAATTTCATAACTTCATTTTTCTTTACTGCTGAGTAGAACTCCATTGTATAAATGTGCCACATCTTCATTATCCACTCATCAGTTGAGGGACATCTAGGCTGGTTCCATTTCCCAGCTACTATAAATTGAGCAGCAATAAACATGGTTGAGCACATATTTCTAAGGAAATGAGATGATTCCTTCGGATATATGCCTAGGAGTGCTATAGCTGGGTCATATGGTAGATCAATCTTTAGCTGTTTTAGGAAACTCCACACTGATTTCCACAATGGCTGGACCAGATTGCATTCCCACCAGCAGTGTAGAAGTGTTCCTCTTTTTCCACATCCCTGCCAACATTTATGATCATTTGTTTTCATGATGGTGGCCAATCTGACAGGAATGAGGTGGAATCTCAATGTAGTTTTAATCTGCATTTCCCTGATGACTAGTGACATAGAACATTTTTTTAGGTGCTTATATGCCATTTGTATTTCTTCCTTTGAGAATGCTCTATTTAGCTCCATAGCCCATATTTTGACTGGCTTGTTTGATTCCTTATTATTTAACTTTTTGAGTTCTTTGTATATCCTAGATATTAATCCTCTATCAGATATATAGCTGGCGAAGATTGTTTCCCATTCTGTAGGTTGCCTCTTTGCTTTTTTCACTGTGTCCTTGCAGTGTAAAATCTTTGTAATTTCATGAGGTCCCAGTGATTAATCTGTGGTTTTATTGCCTGAGCAATTGGGGTTGTATTCAGAAAGTCTTTGCCAAGACCAATATGTTGAAGGGTTTCCCCTACTTTTTCCTCTAGCAGTTTCAGAGTTTCAGGTCTGATGTTAAGGTCTTTAATCCATTTGGACTTAATTCTTGTGCATGGCGAGAGAGAAGAATCTATTTTTATCCTTCTGAAGATATATATCCAGTTTTCCCAACACCATTTGCTGAAGAGGCTGTCTTTTCTCCAATGAGTATTTTTGGCATTTTTATCAAATATCAGGTGGCTATAGCTACTTGGGCTTACATCTGGGTCCTCTATTCTGTTTCACTGATCTACATGTCTGTTTTTGTGGGCACAGAATTTTCAACCTCTGTAGGGTATTTATGCCCAAACTCTATTTTAAAAATTATATTTTAGTTAGTTAGTGGACAATTAGCTTATTTTTCAATACAGTTTATTCATAACTCCTTTACTTCTAATATAGCTTATTTATAAGGTCTTTAATTTTATATACCCTTCTCTTGACATCCCCTCCCTTGATCCCACTTAGACCTTTTCACCCCCATGTAGAAGACATTTTATTGTTATTGTTATGTATGTGTTATTGTGTGCATGTACACTGCCTGTGTGTATCTCTGCTTATGTGCACAGGTACACACAGGTGTGCAAGTGTGCATTCAGGTAGGAGTCTGTTGTGCATGAGGAGGCCAGAGGTCAATGTATCTTTCTCAATGACTCTTCACCTTATTAACTGAGATAAGGTCAGTCATTGAACCTGGAGACTGCATACTGTCCCAGGGTTCTCCTATCTCCACGTCCCAAGTACTAGCAACATAGGCATGCACTACCATGCTGGGGATCCAAACCCAGGCCCTCAGATTGCAACAGAAATACATTACTCACTAAGCCTTCACCCCATTCCTGCAATAGGTATTTAAATTTATTTATTTATTCATTTATTTGTAAGCAGACAGAGAGAAAGAGAGAATGGAAACACCAGGGCCTCTAGCTGCTGCAAACAGACTCCAGATGCATGTGCCACTTTGTGAGTTTGTGAGTCTGGCTTTACATGCGTACTGGGGAATTGAACCTGGCTTATTAGGCTTTGCAGGCAAGTGCCTTAACTGTTAAGCCAAATCTCCTGCCTGCAATTGGTATTTTTAGGCACCTATGTACACCAAGCATGTAGGGTACCACTGTGGATGTGGGGACATTCAGAGGCACATTCAGAGGAACAAGATGGGTCAGTCTAACCTTTACTACTTCCTTCCACATCCCTATGAGTGTGTGCAGCACCGCCCCCCCCATCAGAGCCAAGGCTATGGTAAGGTTGAACATTCAGGTCATCCAGAAGCTGCTGAGTGACAGGTGATACTAGGTTGGGATGATTCATCTCCTTCCATCTACAAATGCCAGGCCCCTCTGCCCATGAGCACAGACACACTTGCTATTTAGCAACATCAGAGTAGAAGCTGACCCTCAGCTAAGTAATGGAATGGTTCTTGGGCAGGAAAGCTCTACAGGGAGGTTTTTTTTTTTTTCCCTCAGGGAGGCCACAGAAGGAAGAGCTGGTGGAGGGACATGTCAGAGCCCCCAGTAAAGTAGGGCCAAACTAGTCTAGGCACCGCCTCACCAGCTCTGAGTTCTCTATCCTCCTGATCACATAACACCTCCCTTCCTTGTCCTTCCCTGCATGTGTGCCTGCATGAAGACAGGGTATATGCACTGAGCAGTAGCTACCATCACCATCGCTACCTTCATCTCCTGCATCTTCCCAATTAATACCTCAGGAGAGGGAACTAAATTTTCATGACCTACCTTCCCTGGTTACTATGGAAAGACGCTATCTCAATTATTTCCACTTTAAAGAGGTACAATAAAAGTCAGACCAGGCCACATGGAGAACAAGCAGTTGAGCTTGAACGCAGCACCGACTTCATGTTGCTTACTCTAAGCCCTAAAAGACCACCTCCTCCTGGATAGAATGCCATTCCAGATTTCCGCATCATTGTGCCTGGCAGTCCTAGTTAGTAGTAACGGGGTGAGCAGCAGTAGGAAGTTCGGCCACAGCAGCCGACGCAGCAGGCACCACCGCGCATGAGCAGCACCCGCGATAGCAATAGCCGTGCTGAGAAGCTGAGTGCAGGGTCAGAGGGTAGGCGCGTGCTACGTAACTTCCGTCAGTGAGCTCCCTTGATTTCATAGCACTACAAATATATTGTGAGTATGTGTGGTGGTTTTAATCAGATGTCTCCCATCCACTCATGTGTCTTGGAAGCTTGGTCCCTGGCTGGTGACATAGACAGTAAGCAGTCATGTTGCTTTTCTGTCTCCGTCTCGGTCCTTCCCTCTGTCTACATTTACAAGTGGAACATTTTCATTGCATAGATTTAAACGTGGGCAATCATAAAGAGGGAAAGAGGCCCTGGTGAGACGGGCATACCTTGCCTCAGCATGTCTGCCATTCCCTTGATAAAGGACTTTTTGTAACCTTCAGTATGAAGTCTAACCAATGATCGAGTAAGAATTTGGGGGATTTGGCAGGTCACGGGCCTCATGGCAGAGGTGGTCCCATATGCCTTGTAGCTCATAAGCAGAGGCTGAGAGAAATCCATTCCTAGATCCTTCCAGCTCTCCCATGGGCCAACTGCATCTCTGACAACTGTTCATTTCCCCAGTTCTGCAGCAGTGTGGCAGTGGGAGCTTACCTGTCCCGACATGGAATCCTATACATTCTAATGTTTAGGGCCAAGAACCACCTTCTTCTATGTGCTAAAACTCATTGTCTATATGTCTCATGTTCCAGAGGTCGACGCAAAACAACTGCAATGCTTTTCATATTGGTGACACTGCCCTTAGGTACCCTGTCACCTGGCTCTTGGGTGGGGTTTCTTAGACCTGCCACCTGTGCAATGTGCATTCTACTCTTCCCTGAAGTACATCCAGCCTTCCTGACATGTCTGTGGAACTTTTGTCTGGCCCTTCTATCTGGTTATATAGCTTGTCCCTATCCAGAAAGAATGACTCCGGTCCCTGGCTTCCGCTGCCACATCCATAACACCTGTCTCTGACAATGCTGTGCCCTCTTCTGGTGTACCCTTCCTCTTTCTGCTTCTGGTGTCATTCACTACCTCTGCGTGCAATGGAGGTCTTGCTCAGGACAGGCATGGGCCAGGCAGCAGCCCATGTGATTCTAAGACTCACTGAAGAGAGAGACCAGAGCTCTGTGTCAAGCCTGGGGGACAAGTCAGGAAGGCTTCTTGGAGGATGCTGCCCATCTGAATTGGAGCTGGTGAGAGGGCTTGGTTTGGTGAAGGCAGGCAAGGCCTGAGTAGAGGAAACAGTGTGAGAAAGGGATTAAAGGCACAGCAGTGTGCAACGGAAGCCCTGGCTGTCTGGAGCTTGGATGCGTGTAAGCAGGAGGAGCTGGGGGCAATGAGCAAAGGATCTCACTTACAAAAATGGACTTTACTTTCTGACACAGAAATGCGGTGTTGGATGTGTTCTAGAAAAGAGCTTGCCACAGTTCCTTGAAGCTTGGCTGTTCATTCTTCCCAAGCTTCTGCTTCTCTGAGGGCCTTCCCTCTTGCCCTGTTAATTATCTGAGGCAACAACTAGATTCTGCCACTTGCTTTCTGTGTGGCCTCTGGTAAATGAGCTTCTTTGTGCCTCAGTTTTTATCATCTGTAAAATGGGAGCAATTGCAACCCCTTCCATAGGTATTTTCAGATAATTAAATGAATTCCTATGTGCAAAGGCATTAAGTATATTTTCTTGCTTTGTGGGTATGTGCTTCCTCAGAATCTACAAGCACTAGCTCCTTCAAGGTGGAGGATTCTGAGCTACTTGCCCGTTGTTCACTGCCCCTCATTCTGGAGCAGCCTGGGAACAGAGACCTTCATCCTTCCCACCTGCTGTCCTGTGGCTAAACTTAGTACTCAGCTTCCTTCCCTGAACTCTCCATTTGAAGCTCTCTGCTCCCCCACACCATTCCCAGATGTCTCTCCACCCCGTCTCTTTCCCTGACTGGACACCAAACTCCCTTGCAATCAGTGTGACAAGTACTCACCTTTAATCAAGAGAAATGTTGAATGCAAGAGTAAAAGGAAGAGCACTTGCGCTTCTAATCCTGCCACAGCACTAACACACACGTAAGGCACAGGTTCGTAGTGACTCCTCTTAATTCAAGAGCTAGGAACAGCAGTTGACGTTTCTTAACTTGTCCTTCCACCCTGGGAAAACTCCTGCAGGCAGGAGTGCCACTCCAAGCTGTAGCCATCTGGTCCTCCTCCCTCCTACCAGAATCCTGGCAGGAGACTATGAGTCTTCTGGGCTCTTGGAGGGGAAGCATAAAGCGCCTATCTACAGCATCCAGGGAAGGGGGTCTGGGTGTGAAGTGAATGCTGAAAGAAGACAGGTGATCCTAAGAAAATGACAGCTTCCTCTCACCCCAGCCCTAGAATCATGTTTCCTGTTCACATTCTGCCCAGAAACTTGCTTAGTTTTCTAAGCCAGAAACCCACAGAAAGGTCAATAGCAGTCAACTCTAAGACTTGGGGGATCAAACTTAGCGAAGAAAACGTGATTATTGTGGATTGCTAGCACTAAGCACGTGGGTTTTAGAAAATAACACCAGGGGAAATACTCCTGGGACAGAAGCAGTCCCTGGCACAGCTCCCTCCCTCAGAGCCTTTCATCTTCGAAATCCCTCTGGGGAAGGGTGAGTCTGGATGCTCTGATGTCACCATAGCTCTTTGCAGGGAACTGACATCACTGTTGACACTGGAACACGTTGCAGGCTCTCGAAGAAGCAGAGACAGTCTCCACCAAGAAATTGCCTAGAACAGGCATGACCACAGGCGATAGCTGCCTTTGGAATGGAAATGTGGAGGGGACTTTAGTCATGTTAGAATCCAGTTAGATTGTTATAAGAGTTTTAGGGCAAAAGAACCAGCCCTGGCAGCATCAACAAGCTGCACTTGACCATCTATCTGAACATGCTAATTAGAGAAGAGTAATGAGGCTCAGTGGCTAAAGTGCTTGCCACCTCAGCGTGAGGACCTGAGTTCAGATCCTCGTCACCCACACAAAAGTGGGATGTACAGACGTGTACACCTGTAGTCCCAGTGCTGAGGAGGTAGAGTCAGGAGAACCCCTGGGACTTGGTGGCTACCTAGCCCAGCAGAATTGGTGAGCTCCAGGTTCAAAGAGGCACCCTATCTCAAAAATTAAGGTGGAGTGCTAGAAAGATGGCTCAGTGGTTAAGGCACTTGCCTGCAAAGCCAAAGGACACAGATTTGATTCCCTAGAGCCCATGTAAACCATGTAAAAACAGTGTGGTTCATGCATCTTGAGTTCATTTGCAGCAACTGCAGGCCCTGGTGTGCTCATTCTCTCTCCTTCTTTCTCTGTCTCTCAAATAAATAAATAAACATAAAATACATAAGAGATAGAGCAGTGTAGCAGTTTGCTTCTCATTTCTGGGACAAAACACCCATTGGAAACAAATAGGGTGGAGAAGCAACTAAGCAAGATACTTGATGGTGACCTCTGGCTTCTGCCCACACACACATGTTCACCTACATATGTGGACACTTATATATACACGCATACCACATACACATACACATATGCAAGACCGAAGGAAAGGTGATTTAACTAATGTATTTGGAAGAAGAACACATACAGAAATTCAGAGATTCAGTGACTCTGAGTTCATCAATGTGAACTGATGGGAGCTTTAGTGTTAAACAAAGGAAGAACTGGGCAGGGGGCAAGAGGTATGCATAATCAAACAGTCCTGGGCACCGTGTGGTCCTGCCTACAATTGCCTCGGTATGGGTCCTACAAAGTGGTCTTATAAATTGTTAGTCTGCCAAGGATCTGTCATTGCTCAAAGGGCCAATTGAACCCCTGGAGTCTTTTACTCAAGTGTGGGCTAGCTGCTTGTTACAGAAGGGCCTGAGGGAAAGGAAAATCAACCCTTGCAGTTACTTCTGGTTATGGCAAGTCTGAGACTGACCCTTGGAGTCATTTAACCCAGGTGGACCCGCTGCATCTGCCACACTGCTCTGTAATGTTCTGTGGCTGCAGCTTTCCCTCACAGGCACTCATGGGTGTTTTTATTGAACGGCCATGGAAAAGTAAGGCTTGAACCAGTTAAGCATTATGTGAGCAAAGGGCAAGGAACTTTTGGCTTTGAATAATCCTTAAACATTTGTTAAAGGAAAGGATTTAGGGAAATGACCTCTTGGACTCTGCTGATCCAGAAAACACACACACACACACACACATTCTGTTCACAAATGTAATCCACAAGGCCCACCTGTTGCATTCAACAGCTCTGTGGCAGCTCTGTAGGCACTTCGTTGCTGGCCAGGCTGTCTGTAATGCAATGGTCAGTACTTTCCATTCATGCACTGTGGTTGTGGGTCAAAAGTCTAACCGGACCGCTGAGGGAATTGGGTAAAGAGCTGCACAGCTTAATATCATCTCTCAGCTTTTCTTGTTGATATTGGCTATCTGTGCTCTCCAGGCCAAAGGGACACCGAGGCAGAGAAGACCTTTGCCTTAAGTGTGTGGGTTACATAGTAGCATGATTAGCTTCAGGTCAATTTACAAGTCATGAATTACAAAACAATCCCATAGCAACATTCTGAGAAAAGTTATTTTTACAGGCCATAACAAATATTCCCATAGTTATTTCCTATAGCTCATTCCCATATTTCATTCTTATTGTTCACCTCCACAGTGTTATCTATACTATGGGTTTATCTCAGTCAGGGAGAAGTAAGGTGTAAAGTTTGTGCTAGCATCTGAGCTCTGAGCACCCCCTTTTCCACAGTAGTAACAGAGCAGTGGGGTAAACTGTTACACATGTATGATGTATATATGTGCAAGGGTGTGTGTTTGTGCATGCACGTGCATGTGAAGGCCAGAGGAAACCTCACATGTCATTGCTCAGGTGCCCACTCATTTTTTTCATAAAAAAGTCATTGGTCTGGAATTTTCCAAGTGAGCTAGACTTGCTGGCCAGTGAGCTTCAGGGGTCTGCCTGTTTCTGCCTTGCCAGCACTGTGATTGTAAGCTCATGCCACCATGTTTGGCTTTTGTTTTTCAAATGTAGTTCTGTGGGGCAATACTGACAGTGTTCTTCCTCCCTTTTCTTTCTATATGTATCTTGAACCACATATCCTGAACTTCCTGAGAGGTTGTGGAAGCCATGACCAGACTGTTAGCAAAGAATTTCTTCCTTACAACCTTCTCTATTTGTGGCAGAGACAGACCAGTCCCAGAGAAAGAAGGAAGGAAGCAATGGGCATGTTGCTCAGCAGTTTTTCCTGTCTCTGGGCAGTTTTCCCAGGTCTCTGAGAAGCAGGCTATGAGGATTGTGAGTTTGCAGAAGCTTGGCTCCTTACCCTATAAATCTGAGGGGTCCAGGAAGAGGTTGAGCTCTGAAACCCAATAATAAACAACAAATCTCCAAGAATGTGTCCACATTCACAGACTCTGACCAAAAATCCTTGTGGCTGGTTACCAGCGCATGATGTTTCTGGAAGCTGAGTTAACCAGCCGATGATTGAGATTTCAGGAGACCTGTGTGACATGAGGAAAGTCCATCCTGACAGATGCCCACTGCTTGTTGCACAACTCCCCAGCATGCTGAGACAACAGGATGCAGGCTGCCTGCCAGGGGATGGCAATGGTCCTGGAGGGGCATCCTTCCCAGCGCCTTCTTGACATGGTGAGCAAAGGCAGGAGACAACTCTTCATGTATCAGATTTGCCAGGCAAGGTGGAGTGAACAAAAGCCTTCCTGACCTGTCCAGACGACCAACCACGAGGCCACTGCTTACAAGAAGGTGGACACAGCATTTGCCTTCTCTCTATCTACAGAGGAAAAGAGCCCTGGATTTGTTCTTTGCCCGTCTCCTCTCTACTGTTGTTTACTTGATGTGTCACACTAAGTTTAATTGATGAATTCTATAGGTTGATAGAGTATGGGAAATATACCTGTTGGGAACTGAGTGTTCAGCTAGAAAATTTGTGTGGGATTGAGGACAGCAACTAGAAGCATCATTTGCTTTGTGTGACTGGGGAGAAAATGGGTCCATTTTCACTAACCTAATGGATGGTCCTCTGTAAAGAAAGGAGAATTTATGGAATGTATGGAAAGAAGGACTCAAGAACATCTTGGGCAGCCAACAGATGGAGTGTAGTAATGAGAGCACCTCTGTTGTCTCTTTTCTTTCTTTCTTTCTTTTTTTTTAAAGACTTTTATTTTTATTTATTTATTTGAGAACAACAGACAGAGAAAGAGGCAGATATATAGAGAGATAATGGGCATGCCAGGGCCTCCAGCCACTGCAAATGAACTCCAGACGCGTGTGCCCCCTTGTGCATCTGGCTAATGTGGGTCCTGGGGAATAGAGCCTTGAACCGGGGTCCTTAGGCTTCACCGGCAAGTGCTTAACCACTAAGCCATCTCTACAGCCCGTCTCTTTCCTACTTTCTTTAGTTTCAGTCATCCACTTCCTCATTCCATGTGTCACGCTGGGACTGCCAACCACCAACCCCAGTCTCACTAGTTGCAAGTGGATTTCATTATCAATAGCAGCGTAACAGATCACTCCCAAAATTTAGTGGCTTATAATAATAACTTATTCCATCTCATCATTTGTGATCTGCAGGATCCAGCTTGGCCCTCCTGGTACTGTCAGTTGGGGAGGGGTGCATGCTGTATGCTGTGAGCTCTTCAGGGACCGGGAGGTGCAAGAGTCTGACGGGAGGCTGCAAGTTCTCTTCAGTCCTGATTCTCCAATGTCACACTGTATCACTTTCACCACCTTCTGATGGTCACATGCATCATATTTAGCTCCTATTCTATGAGAGAGATCATTGGCTCCCTCTCTTGGATGGGATTTTCCCACTCTGTTACCATTTTGTATGATAGCCAGCTCTGGAAACATCCTCATAAATGCACCTGGGTATACTTTGCTAATCTCTTAGGCAACTATCATTCATAAACTTGGCAATCAAAGCTAACCATCATACCAGTCAATATCCCATGGAGCAGAACCACCCAACAGAATGCAGGTCTTTCAAGCCTTCTCAGGCCCACATACTTGCATAGGAAATGCTCTTAACCACCGAGCTGGGTCTCCAGCCCTAAACACCAAATTTTAAAATCCTCATAAACTCTGAGAGGAACTACTATCCACTGTGTGAATCAATACTGTCTCATGGTAAACTCACCTTGAGTCAGGTTTCTGTCACAACCCCTGAGATACAGTGCATTGCAGGCTGGCCTTATAGATAGGCTATAAGCATTGCTTT
The DNA here is from genome assembly GCF_020740685.1 of Jaculus jaculus. Classification (NCBI taxonomy): domain Eukaryota; kingdom Metazoa; phylum Chordata; class Mammalia; order Rodentia; family Dipodidae; genus Jaculus; species Jaculus jaculus. Next base: position 204,658,124 of record NC_059103.1, on the reverse strand, counting down.
ACATTACTCTTTTTTCACTCTTTTAGGAGTGTGGCCTAGGGGCTGGGAAGAAAGCTCAGGAGGTAAGAACATTTGCTGGGCAAGCATGAGGTCCTCAGTTTGATTATTAGCATCCAAATAAAAAGCAGGGCATGGCCATGCATGCCTGTCACTCCATCATCAGAGGCAGGAGAATCTTTGGTGCTTAATAGTCATCGATTGTCCAAAAATCAGAAGGCAGCTCCAGGTTCAGTGAGACTCCGTCTCAAGAAAATGATACAGAATAATGATAGAGGAGGACACCTGGTATTCTTCCCTGGCTTCCATACACATGTGCATCTGTGAACGTATGTGCATATACTCTACATACATACCAAATACTACAAACACTATGCACACACACATATGCCAAAAAAAGTCAAAAGAGAGTGTGGTCTGTGTTAGTTACTTTATTTTCTTGTTGCCATGACAAAAATACATGACAAGAAGCAATTTCAGGGCTTATTTTGGCTTCTACTTTGAGCAGATTCAGTTCATCATAACAGGGAGGTATTTTAGCAGTAGCATGAGACAGCTGGCCATGTTGTATCCATAGTCAGGAAGCAGTAAAAACCCCAACATACTTTCTTCTTCTTATACAGTCTGTGACCTTAGTCCATGGAATCTTGTCACCCACATTCAAGATTGGTGGGTCTTCCGTCCTTAGATAAATCTTTCTGAAAAACTCTCATTGCCATACTAATATGTGTGTTTCCATGGTGACTCTAAATCCATTTAAGCTGATAATGAAGATTAATCATCATGGCCCATTCTACTGTCTAAACCCAAACTCTAAATAGCATTGCTCTTCCTCCAGACTTATTCAGACCTTCAATCTAATCCATCACTTTTTTTTTGTTCTAATCTAAGAAAGAGATCAAATTCCTCCATTTTATTTTTTATTCTTGATTTTTTTGTTTGTTTGCAGTACATAGGGTTGAACCCAAGGTTTCCTGCATGCTAGGCAAGTGTTCTACTATGGAGGCATATTCCCAACTTTTATGCCATCTTTCTGCCTAGAACAGACTGTTAATCAACTCTCCCATCTAATCATAACCACATAACCCCATGTACTATAATGATTTTCAAGATGATATCATATCATTCCTCTAGTCAGAACTTTCTGTGGCTCTCCATTGTCCTCTTTCTGTAAACAAGGTTTAAAATGGCCTATAAATCTTCTATGTTCCAGCTCCATGTCTATAGCAGCCAGTGAACCTTGGGACCATCTCAGCACCTCTCATTCTGGGTGTTCCTTGAGAACTCCTGATTCTTTTCACCAACCTGAAGCTCTCCTGGTACTTGTTCTCCTCACCACACAGGACCCAGTACAAATCTCCTCGCAAAGAGGCTGCCAGGAACCTTCTGTGTCACTGTCCAAGACCCTCCTTCCACTAACTCATTTTATAGACACCATGCCTCTCTGATTCTCAATTTGGGTTTATTATCTGAATCCAACTATTAAAATTAATTAGGGTAAGATGACAGACAAGACACTATACAGAAGAGTGAAATGATTCTGCCTGAAAACTTTTATAACTTATAAACACTTTTAGCAAATTATCAGGCCACAAAAAGGAAACTAAAATCAACAGAACTTCTCTATATTGACAATGAATTTGTTGAAAAAAATTAATCAAGGAAAAATTCCTATTCATGATACCCTCTAAAAATTAAAATACTTAGGAATAAACCTAATCAAGAAGGTGAAATATGCCTACATGGAATGCTTTGAGATACTGAAGAAATACCTTGAAGAGGAGCCTAGGAGATGTAGACTTTTCATACTCATGGATGGGCAGAACTAAATAATGTGCAAATGTTTATGTTACAAAAATGACCTATAGATTCTATGTAATCCCCATCAGAATTACAATGACAAAAATTCAAATGACATTTTTCAAAGAACTACAAAAAGCACCTAAAACTTATATAGAAGTATAAAATTTTCAAATAATCATTACAATCCTTAACAAACAGAGCAACAATGGAAGTGTCATAATACTATACCTCAAATTATACTACAGAGCCATAGTAACAAAAACTGCATGATAATGGGACAAAACAAACATATAAACCAAAATGAAGGGAACAAAAGATCCAGAAATAAACCCATACAACAACAATAATTTTTGACAAAAGTATCCAAAATATACATTGGAATAAACACAGCTTCTTCAGTAAGTGGTTCTGAGAAAACTAGGTATCTACCTGCAGAGGAAAGAAAGAAGATCTATCTCTCGCCCTGCATAAAAGTTAACTCAAGGGCTGGAGAGATGGCGTGGCGGTTAAGCGCTTGCCTGTGTAGCCTAAGGACCCTGGTTTGAGGCTCGGTTCCCCAGGTCCCACGTTAGCCAGATGCACAAGGGGGCGCACGCGTCTGGAGTTCGTTTGCAGAGGCTGGAAGCCCTGGCGTGCCCATTCTCTCTCTCCCTCTATCTGTCTTTCTCTCTGTGTCTGTCGCTCTCAAACAAATAAATAAAAAATTTAAAAAAAAAGTTAACTCAAAATAAATGAAAACCTCTAATGTAGGATCTGAGACTCTAAACTGTTGGAGCAACACACAAACAAAACCCCTCAGGATATAGGATCAGCAAGATATTTCTGTAAAAACCAAAGTCAAGTAGGCCAGAAACTAAGAAATAACTAACAGTATTATATGAGACCAAAAAGCTGTACAGAATGGAAAAATTATTAATGTGAACAGAGGCCAAAGAATGTGGAAACTATTTACCAATTATACAACAGACAAGAGATCAATATCTAGAATATATAAAGAACCATAAAAACTAAGACTCAAAGGTCCCAAATCATAATCAGTAAATGTGCTAATGAATAAAATAAACAGTTTTCAAAATAAATACAATTAGTCAATAAGCATCTTTAAAAGTGTTCAATATCAGGAAAATTCTAGATTATGCATTTCATCCTAGTCAGAATGGCTATCATCAAGCAAACAACCTACTACAGATGGTGGAAAGGATGTGGGTAAGGGGAAATCTTATTCATTGCTGATGGTCCAATCACTACAGAAGTCAGTGTGGAGGTTCCTCAAAAAATTAAAAAAATAGGGCTGGAGAGATGGCTTAGCGGTTAAGCGCTTGTCTGTGAAGCCTAAGGACCGCGGTTCGAGGCTCGGTTCCCCAGGTCCCACGTTAGCCAGATGCACAAGGGGGCGCACGCGTCTGGAGTTCGTTTGCAGAGGCTGGAAGCCCTGGCGCACCCATTCTCTCTCTTTCCCTCTATCTGTCTTTCTCTCTGTGTCTGTCACTCTCAAATAAATAAATAATTAAAAAAAATTAAAAAAAAAATTTAAAAATTAAAAATACACAGTAGACACTGGAAGCCTCAAATTTGGTCAGACAGGCCAAATGACTGAACAGGTGCAATAGTGTTATGTTTGCTCTGGGGGAAACCAAGCGCTCTCTAATTGGACCGCCAGTCCACTCTATGGGAGGGAATACATGTCTGGTACTGAAAACCCAATCAAAAGCCTATGGCAAGGGAGGTCATGAGCTTTAGGGGTATAAAGCCTGCTCTTATCTGGCTAAATGCATATATTACTTTCACCAAACTGCCCTAAAATCATTACACTCAATATTTATATCTGTATATTAATGTTACTCTCACTTTTGGTTAGAGAAGCTTCTCTTTTTAGATGGCAGTGACCACTGGTATGACCCAAAAGGTGACATAGTGCTAAGAAGAAGTGATGGGGTTGGGATCCAGAACTGAAACATCTCTATTAAAGGCTCAGGGTCCATTGTGGAAGAGGTGGCAGAAAGAATGTAAGAGCCAAAGGAAGGGTACCACTCCTTACAATGCAACTGTCTGGATAGAAACTGGCCTCGATATCCATGACCTTGCAGTGCCTAGCAATACCTACACAAGACCCTCATAATAGAAGAAAAAGACGATGACATGAGAATAAAAGAGAGACTAAGGGAGGGAGAAAATATGATGGAGAACAGAGTTGTGAAGAGGAAAGTGGGGGAGGGGAGGAAAATATCATGATTTATTGTCTGTAAGTATAGAAGTTGTCAATAAAAAATTTAAAAAATTAAAAATAGGACTACTATATGACTCAGCTCTTACACTCTTGGGTAATAGTCAAAGAACTCTAAGTCAGCGTAACACAGAGATACTTGCACATCCATGTGTTTATTTTGCTGCAATGTACACAATAGTTAAGAAAATGAATAAACTGACATGCTAATCAATAGATGAATGGTACAGATTATTATGTGGCACATACACACAGTGGGATTGTTTTCAACAGTGAAGAAAAATGAAATTATACTAGTAGGAAAATGGTCAGAACATGAAATTTATCATGTTAAGCAAACTAAGCCAGACTCAAAAAACATCCAGGTAGTGGATGTTTTTTAATTGTTCCATGTTTCTTAACTGGTTTTCTGTGTGTGTGTGTGTGTGTGTGTGTGTGTGTGTGTGTGTGTGCATGTGTATGCAGTGAAGACCAGAGGAAAAGGGTGTCTTCCCCTGTTGCTCTTCTACCTTACTTCCCAGATACAGAATCTCTCACTGGACTTGCAGCTCCCTGTTTTGCACTTAGACTGGTTGGGAGCCCCAGTGGATCTCCTGTCTCCTCTCCACTCAGCACTGGGGATATAGGCATGAGAAGTCAAGCATAACTTAAAATTTTTTTTTTCGTTTATTTAAGAGAGAGAAAGAAGCAGAAAGAGGGAGGGAGGGAGAGACAGAGAGACAGAGAAAATGGGCATACCATGGCCTCTAGCCACGTAAATGAACACCAGACCCATGTGTTGCCTTGTGTATTTGACTTATGTGGGTACTGGGAAATTGAATCTGGGTGCTTATATTTCACAGGCAAGGACCTTAACTGCTAACCTATCTCACTAACCCCAAGCATGGCTTTTTATGTGGGTGCTGGATATCAAATTCTGGTCCACATGTTTGTGTAACAGGCTCTCACCCTGAGACATCTCCCCAGACATCTGTCCTTTTGGTTGTCCCACTATTCTTTACTGAATCATAATTATTTCCAGAACCTTTCTTTAGTAGCACAAATCTCCCTGGTGTATAGAATTTGCTTTATTTGCAATTTGGCTGAAGTAACTTGGAGTAGCAAAGTCATCAAGTGAGTTATAAATCCCAGAGTAACAAATGACAAGACAAGAGCTCTCACCAATCATGTTAGAACTTTGCCCCTACCCCATGCAAGCAGTCCACCATAGTGGGGGCGGGGAGCCACCACTGAGTAGAACCCATAGGTCATCTAGGACAGTCTTTTATCAGGCCTTTCTGAGGTTTCATTTTCTTCAGGAAGAGTATACTGGAACATTGCCTGAATTTAATGTCAATTCATTTAATGTCTACCCAAATCCAGAAATAGAAGCAGGCTGGAATCTCATAAGCTTTGAAAAGACCATCCCCTGTCTCACCCCCACTGCTCCACAGAGGTGAACTCAGCCCTCTCTTCTGACATCACAGGTTACCTACACTGATAGTTAGCCCTAATAAGCAAGCATGAGGCGTTCCCTCTCTGTGTCCAGCTCCTTACCTCAATAAGTCATGTGGCTGCCAGCTACTTTGTTGTGTGACTGTGTAGTGCTGGGTGTTTGCTTCCAGTTGTGCATGCAGGAGCACTGATCTACTGCCCATGACACACATCTGTGTTGCTACCTCTTCCCAGTTTCCTAGTTTGTTGGGAATTGATTTTGAAAAGCAGAGCTGGAGACAGGAATTTTTTTTTTTTTGAGGTAGGGTCTCACTCTGGCCCAAGCTGACCTGGAATTGACTATGTATTCTTAGGGTGGCCTCATATCCACCACAATCCTCCTGGGATTAAAGGCGTGCACCACCATGCCTGGTTTGAGGCAGGAGTTTTGTTTGTTTTTTCAAGGTAGGGTCTCACTCTAGCCCAGGCTGACCTGGAATTCACTATGTAGTCTCAGGCTGGCTTCAAACTCACAATAATCCTCTTACCTCTGCCTCTTCAGTGTTGGGATTAAAGGTATGTGCCAACATGCCCACCTGAAATAGGAATTCATTATGTGGTGCTCTTAAGAGAAACTACAGGAGGTGAGGAAGAAGGATTGGTGAGTTTTGTGGCAGGGGAGAAGGAAACTAAGGGTCTATATGGGTTCAGGAAAAGCCCAGGTGCTCCCATATGGAGCTCTGGCACATAATGGCTATGTGACTTTAATACCCTGCAGTAGTCAGCGCTGGTTCACGTCCTTCCAAGGACTTGGATATGGGGTTACAGCTCAGGTACCTCAAGGAAGGGCAGTCTGCCAGATTTAAAGGAGCACTCACTGGAGACTGTGTGGCTTAGAGTCCACCCTCACATAACCTTGAGGGTAAGACCTTTCTCACATATTGCACTCTAGACTCTGCTCTCATCTGGGTCCAGAAGCTGTTGCTAGAAAGCCCTTCACACAATCTCTTGATGCCTGTCTGCATGAGCTTTGAGGAGGTGTAGGAGTGGAGCTGATAGCAACGGGACATACGAGCACGTCTATGACCAGCTTTCACAGGTGCTGCCTGCAGCTTTTCCCGACATGGCTGTGGAAGAATAACGGGCCCCAGTGCTGCGCTTTTTGGTGTTTTGGTCTTTTACGTTTTAGTCATTCTGATCAAGGAGTTGAGTTTGTATTTCCCTGATGACTTGTATATTGAATGCATCCTCATGTTCATTGACTATGCTCTTGGCCTCCCTGGTTCTGTTTCCCCAATTGTGTTGTCTGGCTTTTATTGACTTATGGAAGTGTGTGTATGTGTGTGTGTGTGTATGCATGTGTCTGGAATTCTCTGTGTATAAGTTCTTTATGGGTAATATTTATTGAAAACCTCTCTCCCTACCCCATGCCTGCCTTTGTTACTCATTTGAGGAGGTTACTAGATGAAGAGAAGCTGCTGATTTTACTATAGTTGTCCACCTCACCCACAATAGGACTATTATTGAAATCTGAATTTTAAACAGATTCTTGGACTGGCAGTTGGTTCATATCCATTAGCTCATTATACTTTGGCATCTGTTTTGTCTCTAGAATCTTCATATTTAAACATAAAGTGACATGATTGTTCCCAACTCAAACGTGGGCTTCATTAGCAAGCTTTCCATTGTAGCAAAGACACCGTGAAGAAGACAGATGGAGTGGTGAGCCTTTTCTTTATCATCCCCAAGGCCGCCCAGGAACAGTGTGTGTGTGTGTGTGTGATATTTTTTGTGTTGTGTGCCCTTGCTGTGCCCCATGTATTGTCCCGCACTGACAAGTGTCCTGCTCCTTTGCTCTTCTGCCCATTCTTGTTTGAGTCAGTTTCCCCCTGATCTCAGCACTTGCTGCTTTTCCATAAGCTTGGGAGATGCCTGTGTCTCTGCTCCCCTGCTGAGCTGCAGTCACTGGTGCATGCTGCCGTGCCCAGCTCCGGGAACAGTTTATTAACAACCACTTCTTTCTCGTCATTTGTCTCCAGCTCTTGGGTCATGACGTGTGTCAGCCTCTTCTGCACCCAGTGGACATATTGGTACCAAGTGTATGAGGGTTTGTGTATTTGGTTGTTGAAGTTTTGTTTGCTTGTTTTTTATTTATAAAGACAACACAGAACCGATGATGCAAATAACCATCCAGGAGTCTCAACGTCATTATGAGCTTCAGTCATGGTTTTCCAATTTTTGACCATAAAAAAATTTTGTCACGGATCAAACCATGTCATGGAAGGTAGCCAGACAGACTTTTTTTTCTCTCTCAAATATCTTCAGTAATTGAATATTTGAAATTAGACTTTGCCATTCTGCAAATCACCAAGCCTCACTTCAAACACATGGCCCTCCAGGCCATCAGATTCCATTAGGCTTTCTTGGGTCCTTGTGAGTAGAGTTTTTCTAATATTTCTTAAGTTGAACATAGCTGGAACTTTCATAGCATGCCAAACATTTGTAGAAAATGAATCAACCACTCTCTTCTTTCCTCCTGTTTGATCACCTTTTTCAAGACACTGGTTCTTACCAACTGTCACAATGCTGCTCCCAGAGCTCAAAGGACAGAGTGTAACTCGCTTAAGAAATCAGGTAATGATAGGAGGTCATGAACCTTAAGAGTGTAAAACCTGCTCTTGTTTGGCTAAATGCATATATTGCTTTCATCAAACTGCCCTGAAAGAACTACATTTAATATTCATATTCATACATTAATGCTACTCTCACTTTTGGTTAAATAAGCTTCTCTTTTCAGATGGTGGTGACCACTGGGCACGATTCAAAATGCAACATGGTGCTGAGAAGAAGTGACGGTGTCCAGCACTGAAACGTCTCTATCACACCTTCCAAGACTCAGGTCCATTGTGGAAGAGGTGGCAGAAAGAATGTAAGAGCCTAAGGGAGGGTATGACTCCCTACAATGCAACTGTCCCGACAAAAATTGGCCTCAGTATCCATGACCTCTCAGTGCCTAGCAATACCTACACAAGACCCCCATAATAGGAGAAAACGACGATGACATCAAAATAAAAGAGAGACTAAAGGAGACAGGGAGGGAATATGGTGGAGAGTGGAGTTATGAAGGGGAAAGCCAGGGAGAGGAGGGAATTATGTTTTATTTTCTGTAAGTGTAGAAGCTGTCAATAAAAATATTTTTAACATAAGTAATCAGGCAATGAGGGTAGCCAGTTCCAACTCTGTTTATCTTTTATATGTAGGAATTTTATCTTTTCTAAATGCTTAGAATATTATTCTAATCCCAAAGTCATATGTTTATATGCTTACCATTTTCTCCTCTAGAAGGTTTTTCTTTATAGTTAGAGAAAAATTATATTATATTAGTGTTAGATGCTCAGACAAGTTGAAAAGATGATGCAGAGAGTTCCCATGTATGTTCCAACAAGTTCTGAGAAAGTTGACAGTCAGGGCTGACTTCTGCCAGCTAAACCATCGCAGTTGCTGCACCACTTTTATTGGAGTGAATGTACAACAGTTTGCCGAGCCATTCCCCTACTAATGAAGATCTGGGGTGCTATCAGCTTTGGTAAATTATGAATAAAACTTCTACAGATATTTATGGGAAGCTTTTCATGTCATGTTTTCAAATTAATTGGGTAAATACCTACACATCTAATTTGGGGGCCCATGGCAAGAGTTAGGGTTTTACTCTGGCCCAGGCTGACCTGGGTTCACTATGTAGTCTCAGACTGGCTTCGAACTCATGGCGATCCTCCTACCTCTGCCTCCTGAGTGCTGGGATTAAAGGCATGCACCACCACACCTGGCTCCCTTCATCTCTTTAAAAGAAAATTATTTGTAAGCAGAGGAAGACAGAGAGAAGAAAGACAGAGTAAGAGACAATAGGCACACCACGGCTTCCAGCCACTGCATTGTGCACCTGGCTTTACGGGGGTACTGGGAGATCTCACCAGGGTTGTTAGGCTTTGCAGGCAAGCACCTTAATCGCTGAGCCATCTCTCCAGCCCATTTTTCCATTTGGCGTGTGTGGTGCATGTTTGTGTATTTGCCCATATATACTCCATGCGCTTGCCTATCACCACGGGTTTTGAAGGGAGGCCCTAAGCTGCAGTAGCCAGAGCAGAATATTAGGTTTCTTCATCATCACTGTTTTCATTTTGTGAAATGTCTATTTTATGTTTTTAACTTGAGAGAGAGAGAGAGAGAATGAATTGGCATGCCAGGGCCTTGAGCCACTGCAAACGAACTCCAGAAGCATGTGTCATCATGTGCATCGGGCTTATTTGGGTCTTGGGGAATTGAACCCGGGTCCTTTGGCTTCGTGGGCTAGAGCCTTAACTGCTAAGCTATTCTTCCAGCCCTCGTTTTGGATCAGAGTCTCTCACTGATTCCCGAACATGCAGACTTTTATGAGCCCAGGTGATTCTCTGGCCTCTGATCCCCCGTGGGATTAAAGTTACAGGTGTCTGTGGCCATGCCCAGCTGTTTGGCGGGGGGGGGGGGGGGGTTCTGGGTATTGCAACTGGAGTCAGTTCAGGCCCTCCGTCCTCATGCTTGTGTAAAAAGCAGACTTCATGGCCGAGCCATCTCGCCAGCCCTCCATGCGCATCTCTGAGATTAGCGCTGGCAGGCTGCTTCTCATGGGCTTCCCGTGTGCAGCCTTCCTCAGTGAGGAAGCTGATTGAGGTCTTTGACTTCCTTTACATCGAGTTTATTGTTTCCTGGTTAAATTTTAAGATTTTTTCATATGGTCTTGATGTAATTGTTTTACCTGATAAGTGATTTTTAGCATTTCATCAAAGCATGTGGCTTCTCATTTTAATATAGCCAGTGAATAAAAGATTTTTTTTTAATTTTGTGAATTCAAACTTGTCATTTTTTTAAATAATAATCGAAAAGTAAAAATTTTCAACAACTTTTCAGTGTTTGTTTAAAAATTCATCACTAAACTGAAGGTTTTGTAGATTCTCTCTATGGCTTCTATAACTTTGCATTTTACACTCAGACCTATGATGCCTTTTGAGCTGATTAGAGGTTTTTATTGAAGCTCTTATGTTTAGATATAAAAACCTAAGGGAACTGATTTTTATGGAGGGGACAAAACAGGGGTCCGCATTCTGGGTTTTTTTCATGTGACTTTTAGCTGACACAGCACTACTTACTGAACATAGTGTCTGTTACTCAGTACTCCGCAGGGTCACCTTTGTCCTTGAAGAAGTGTCCTTACTTGACTGGCTCTGTTTCTGGGCCACATGCTGGTCCGCGGTGCGCTCATCTGTCCTCGCTCCTCTGACACACTGTATTAATTGCTGCTGTCTAATAGGAAGCAGCTATAGCTGTGTCTAATAGTACATGACTATAGTCTCCCACTCAGAAGACTGAAGCAGGAGAATCCTGAATTGAGACCAGCCTGAGCTATATAGTGAGACTTTCGTCTGGAGAAGGAGAAGAAGTACTGGAATTTCTCCAAGTTTCCTTTTAAGATTATTTTGTCTATTTTTGGCTTTGCGATTAATATATGAAATTGAATATCCTCTTTTCCATAAAAATTCAGATTCTAATTAGAGTAGCACTGAATCTATAGATTAATTATAGGTAAAACAATATTAAAAGTTAAAAATATTGACTCTTTCAAGACATAAACATGATATATCCCTTAGTCTATCTGGGTCTTCTTGAATTAATTCCTCTCAATAATGTTTTATGGGTTTGTTTGACGAAGTCTTGGACATTTTAAATTTGATTTATTTCTAGGTCTATAATTTTAATTTTTGATTGCTCATGCTCATTGCTGGCATATTAAAAACATTTCTAAAAATATTGATCCAAGTCTGGGATGGTCTCACATGCCTTTAATCTCAGCCCTTGGGAGACAGTGGTAGGAGGATCACTGTGAGTTTGAGTCTAACCTGAGATTACCCAGGGAATTCCAGATCAGCCAGGGCTAGAGTAAGACTTTACCTTGAAAAACATATATCTATCAGTGGTTATTTGCAAGTGTTTTTTGCAGTCTTTCTGTGGGGCTTATATTCCCATTCACATCTGCCCTTTGTAGATACACTGGGGTGTCTCCACTCTATACTAATGGATTCCATTTAGAGGATTCAATGACCTTCAGTTTCTCTCTGAGTTCAGACAACAGTAGGCCCATGGGAAGGACTCAAGGGGAGAAAGGTGTGTTTTCCTCTCTTTCTGATGCTTTGGCCTTGCTGTAGATGGCTGAGTCCAGCAGAGAATCTTGGTTCCTCTAAAAACACCTGATTCCATGGACTTCCTCTCCCAAGCCCACTGTTTTCTTGGACTTTGAGGTGACAAGCCTCCAGCAGTGCTGGACCTGGGGTTCTTTACTGTCCCCATGGTTTCCCTATATTCTGTAACAATTTCATGCTAGTCTTCTATAGTAAATAATCTCTAGTGAAATGGTACTAACTAAATGTTTATCTGTTCCTTTTGAGATCTAGATTCAAAGACATACATAATCATATACAATGGAGCCTGTAAGTACAAGGATTGGAAACCAACACTCTGTAAGCAGGTTCTGGGGAAAATTAGATCAATGTACAGCAGATACCTTCTGTTGCAGTCAGGTTCATGTTGCTGGTAGAAATCACTCAACCAAGAGCAGCTTGTGGAGAAAAAAGGTTTATTTTGGTTTATAGTTTGAGGGGAAGCTCCATGTTGGCAGGGGAAAACAATGGCATGAGCAGAGGGTGGGCATCAATCCCTGGCCAACATAAGGTGGACAACAGGAATAGGAGAGTGTGCTAAACACTGGCAAGGGGACACTGGCTATAATACCCATAAGCCCGTCCCCAACAATACACTCCCACCAGGAGGCTTTAATTCCTAAATCTCCATCAGCTGGGAAACTAGCATTCAGAACACCTAAGCTTATGGGGGACACTTGAATCAAACCACCACATTCCACCCCTCTCCCCCATAAACTGATAACCATCCATGATGTAAAATGCAATGCATTCAGTCCAACTTTAAAAGTCCCCATATTTTTTTCAATCCCAACGATGTTCATATATCCCATAGTCCAAGGTCTTTTAACTGAGCCATAATACCAAAAAATAACCTCAAAAAACCCATAATGGCACAAAATACACATTCATACTGCAAAAGATGGCATTGAGCATAGCAAAGAAATATTAAACAGGGAGAACATCAAATTCTGTAGCTCCAAGTCCAACAACTCTAGTCAATGACAAATCTCCAAGTTTGATAATTCTAACCAACAAGAAGTCTCTGTAGTTCCAATTACGCCCCTCCAGCTAGGCTACTCATGGTCCTGGAAAACTTCCCCAGGGCTGGCAGCTTTCCTTAGGAGCCATTTTGTGGTCCCATTTTCTCCACTGGGTCACCACTGCAATCCATGGGTTATCCTTGCATCACACTGCCCATGGCCATTTCCAAAACTCAAGACCGTGTTGCAAACTCAGTGAACTACCATATCTTCTTATTGCTGGAATTCAATACCTGATCAAGAACATTGTATAGTGTTGTACGGCTAAATGGAGAGATTATGCTCACCCAACTACCTTCAAAATATTTATGGGCCATACACTAATGCTACTCTCACTCTTGGTTAGAGAAGCTTCCTTTTCAAATGGTAGTGACCACTGGGGTGACTCAAATCTAACCAAAGTGCTGAGAAAAAATGACAGTGGAGTGTTTAGCACTGTGGCATCTCTATCACACCCTCTAAGGCTCAGGAACTGTTGCAGAAGATGTGGAAGAAAAAAATGCAGGAACCAAAGGAAAGGGAGGAGTGCTTACAATACTGTCTTCCAGACACAAATTGGCCATGGTATTCATGACCTCATAGTGGCTGACATCACCTACACAAGACCTGCATAATAGGAGGGAGAAAAAATGATGAAATGAGATAGAAAGAGAGGCTAGCTGGAAAAAAAACGGTGTTCAGTGGAGGGGGGATTTGAGAGGGGGACAAGGAGTGTGGTGGAAAGGAATTATGTTCATGTTGTTACTTACATCTAAGGTTTTGGGTTTGTTTTCCTTGCCAATTAAGGAATTAAGAGGCAGAAAAGTATTTTATTATTTTTTTATTGACAACTTCTATGATTATAAACAATACCCCATGGTAATTTGCTCCCTCCCCTCATTTCCCCCTTTGAAATTCCATTCTCCATCATATCCCCTCCCCTTCTCAATCTGTCTCTCTTTTATTTTGATGTCATGATCTTTTCCTCCTATAACGATGGTATTGTGTAGGTAGTGTCAGGCACTGTGAGGTCATGGATATCCAGGCCATTTTGTGTCTGGAGGAACAAGTTTATTTCAGAGTAAGAAGGAAAGAAAGCAGGCGCTTTGGAGAGAAGGGTGTTTCCAGAGCTGGATAAACACCCAAAGTTCCTGTGGGGACTGAACCTTTCTTGAATGGGAAAGCCTGTCCCAAGTGTATGATTGGTCAGCTTCAGTGAAGGTGAGGGGTGCTGATTGGCTTAAGGTACATCCAGTACTGGGCAGGTCTCAGGAAGCTGGTCAGGCTAGAAAGGCATCTGAGTGAGTCAGCTCTCAATACCCAGTAGAGCTGGACCATCATCTTCAAGGTCATCCCCCACTGGCACACCTCCCTTCTCCAGGAAGGGCTACCTCCCAAAGGCTCCACCCGCTGGGGACTAAGTAGAAATCTCACTCAAAAACACTTGAGGGTAAGGTGACATTTTGCATTCAAACCACAACATACGTCCTTGATTCCCATTTCTCATGTTGGCAATGGGGGAAATAGCATTAAACATCCATTGCTGGTTCACAGCACACAAATACAACATATATGTTATCATTCTCATCCTTACATTACATTGGATGCTGATTCAAAAACTGAGCCCTTGGGAGAGGGATTGATCCAGAGACCCAATGTTCTGTTCTAGTCACTGTAGAAGGAGCTATACATGTGCATACAGCTCACACACACATACACACCCTCCTCCCACACACACCAAGCAAGGCTGAGTCCCAAATAGACCTCCACCCTATCTGGTTTGAGCCAGTGAATCACAAGGCTGTTGTTCTGTGCCCTTCAGCACAGCTGCTCCGTGGCACAAGACACCAGAATGTAAGGCTAGATCAGAGCCTGGCAAAGCAATGTCAAAACCCAAATAGCCATCAATTACAGAGGGGTTACATTTCTGCCTCACCAAAACTGACGGAGTTTAGATTAACCAGTGCGATTCCCATAAACTGGCTGGCGTGTTCATGGGATGGGACTCTAAAGGACCAGCTTTGTCTTCTTCTCTGTAGCACTGAGTACTGAGTAGGCCCCAGTGAAGGATGATGGTTTTGAAATAACCCATGTTCATGATGCTCCATATATTTGTTCGTAAGCCCTCTATGCAATCATGGGTATTGTTGAGAAGGGAAATCTACCTCCAAGACACCTGATTAGGAGGACCTTTTCCACACCAAGTCAAGAGATGAATAACTTCAAGGGTCACTTTTCAAATTTTTGTAATTATTGTGATCAAGACACAGCGTTGATTAACTTAAAATAGAAAAGTCCCATATTGTCAAGAGATCAAAGCAATTTATGTAATGCAAGGTGATGTAGGTCTTCCAGGCATCAAAACGATCCCAGGCTCAGAGCACCGGTAGTTTGTAGGAATGAGGATGGGACTTAGGTGACTGTACAATTTGGTCTCAATCAGGATACTGTGACAGGGAAGGGGGTGCCACTGATCATGATACTAGAAGGGAGGGTGTTCATCATAGCATGGTTTCATGGCAATGTCCTTCAACTTTCCAATCTTCCAGTCCAAATAGCTCCAGTCATGCCTTCTCATCTGGCTTCTCCATTCAAGCTGTAAACTCTATAGATAGATGGCGAGACTTACTCAAGCTTATTAATGGAGTCAAGGTCAGAGCCTGGTCCCTGGCTGCCCTAACAAACCAGGCTTGGCTACCCACCCTCCATAAGCCAATTAAAAGTGCCAAATAAAGTAAAACGCAGAGAAGGAGATTTATTAAATGTGGCCACATTGGGAAGAGGGACAAAGAGATCCTTCGGCCCCTGCCCCCAGGCAATCTTGAGGTCCTGACATGAGCTTTTGGGTTTAAGTAACTGGCTAGAGGTGTGCCCAGCTAAGCAGCGCCAGTCACGTGCCTCCACCCGTCTTTGTCACCTGTAAGGTGGGCTGCCAAGCCATTGCTGCTGTGTGAAATCTCTCTCTGGAAGAAAAGTTCCTGCTCTGAAGCCCCCAGGCTTCAGTCTTCTTTTTGCTCCCAGCGTAAGATTTCTGGAGAACATTCCAGTTACTTGGAATTCACTGTTTCAGCAGTCTGACAGCCAAAGGGAAGGACACGCATGACTCTCCTTAGAGTATCTCTTCCTGCCAGGCAGGTTACATGCGCACCTTGAACGAGGGAGGGCTGAGCGCCTGATGGACAGTCTTGGTGAGACTGCGCAGCTCTCCATGTGGACGCTAAAGACGTGTAGTACATTGTTAAAAATTACAGGCTGACAAAACGGTGAATATGAGTCCCCCAGAGGAACGATGTGACGAACACCTGAGCCCTCAATGGCACATTTTCCTGAAACCCCAATCTTGACATTTCTGCTGAGAGTGTCACTCAACAGGTATCTCTTACTTTCTAGCCCAGCCTCCTGCAATGTACTTTTAGACTTCATTTCTTCTTCTCTAACTTGGGGAGTGTGTTATTTATTTATCTTTCTTGTTTCTGTGACCAAAAACCTAATAAAAACAAGAGAAAGGAGGAAAGATTTACTTTGGACGTGGTTCAGGAGACGCTGCCCACCACGGCTGGGAAGGCAGGGCTGTGGGACCAGCTCTGGTTCAAACTGCTTGTTCTTGGACCAGGAAGCAGGAAGCAGAAAAGGGGATGCTGGCTTCTGCTGCCATTCCCCTCTCTCTCTCTTTAATTCAGTCCAGCACCCCAGCCCACAGGACAGTGCTGCCCACATTCAGGGTAAATCTTGCCTCTTTAGTTAATCCTCTTTGGAAACACATTCACGAACACACACAAGATGCGATTCCTAAAAGCCTTAGGCTTTTAACACAATTGAGTTGACAATCAAAATTAACCATCATGGGGACCAAGCGGGCTGGGGGAGTGGGACTGTTTGAACACCAAGTGAAGTGTCAGTCAGGAGTTCACACACACTGGATTCTCAGTCGCTCTCTTCCCTCTGACACTCAGGCTTTATTCTTTTCTCAAATAATAATAATTTAAAAAAAAAAACAGTGGTTTCTCTTGCAATAGAGACAGTTCCGCTTTTCGAGATGAATGAATCTGGAATTGGTTCTTGATGCTGTTATTTATTAACTGTATGACCTTGGGCAGACATATTTCTCCAAGTCTTAATTGCCTTAAGGAGAGAAAACTGTCCATTTCTAGGGTGTTTTATGAGATGAGAGTTGCACGGATGGGTGCCCTGTCTGGGTAGGAATACAGTAGTGTTTCTTTCTCTATCTCTCTCTCTTTTACTTTTAAACATTTTAAAAATATTTTATTTATTTATCTGAGAGAGAGAGGAAAGAGAGAGAGAAAGGGAAGGAGGGAAAGAAAGAGGCAGGTATATAGACAGAATGGGGGCACCAGAGCTCTAGCCACTGCAAATGAACTTCAGAAGCATGCGTTACTTGTGCATCTGGCTTCATGTGGGTTCTGGGGAACTGAAGCTGGGTCCTTTATTTTTGCCAGAATATGCCTTAAACGCTAAGCCATGTCTCCTGCCCACTTTTAAACATTTTTATTGAAGTAAAATATATTGCACAATATTTGCTATTTTAACAAATTTTAAGTGGTATTATATGCCACATTTACCATTCATAGAAACATCACCATTACTAGTGCAACCATGACGGGTGTTCCCAAAACTTTTTAAACATTTCAAAACTAAATATACTTCAATCAACTAACAATTTCCACTCCTCCCTGCCATGTAGTAACTATTGGTTTAGCTTTGTAGGAATGTCAAGTTGGATTTATTAAATTTTATTTTTATTTTTTTTCCACAGGCTATTATAGTCTTATATTCTCTCTCCTCCCGTCCCTATTTTCCTAAGGGTCCTCCTTGGTAGGGTGATTTGGTGTTCACTGTGGGGTAGTTAGGGCCTCTGTCTCTGGGGGGAAGGTTGCGTCAGGATATTTCTACCCACCCTGTGACTCTTACAATCTTCCCACCCTTTCTTCCAACACAATCCCAGGCCTGTGAGCAGTTTGTTTTAATGTTGAGTTCTCTGTAGCCTCTCTATTTCTGCTTCAATGCATTTTGATTCACCTCAGTGTTTGTTGCCACTTCTCTGGAGCGGATTGTCAGGGCAGCATCGGGAACAATGCTCCTGTCGCTGCTTCCTCCTGGTCCATGGTAGAGGTATATACCATGCCATGGCATGTTCAAGGTGGCTCATCTTTGTTGAGCACTTGGCTCTTTTCTTGTATTGATGGATCTTGGATCTCATCAGTATTCTCTGCTATCTGAAAAATAAAACAGATTCTTCAACTGAGAGAGGAGAGATTGGGGGAAAGTAGCTTTGACTAAGGGGACTAAGCATATAAATTTAAGAGACATTTTGATGTGTAAACCCACTCTACCTATCCAGAGGGCAATGGGGCTTCTCTGTGGGTCTATGAGTTTCCTGGCCATGGGGTTCCAACTTGGTTCCTACTAACAGTTAAGAGTTCTGTTTCACCAAGCAGGTCTCATATTCAATCAGAGGGCAGTTGGTTACTCCTCAAAGGCTTCATGGACGATTCTCCCAAGCCCACCTAGTGGAGAGATCTGGCAGATCTCCTCTTGCACAGAAGCCCCAAAATCTTGCCTCCTTTCTCCCCAGGTTGTTCCAGCATGGCTGGATTCTACCATCTTAACCAGAACCATTTCCATTTCATTAAAACTACTGAGGGCTTCTGAAAGAAACCAGAACTCCTACACCAAAATAAAACAAAATGAAAGTTCTAAAAGTATAGAGAAAATAAATAATTTGTCAGGATGTTAGTAAGCTAAGAAGGCATGAATAGTTTCCAAGGTAACCGTCAATGTAGCACAAGTCTTAGGCAGTTCTTGGAGAGTTTTCTAGAATCACTTTCCAGTAGCATTTTCTACTGGGGCAGAGAAATCCACTCTCTTCATGGATAAAACTCTCATCTCCATGCAGTTGTCTCACTTTGAGTTCAACTTTGGTAATTCCTCTCTACTTCTAACCTCAGTTCCTCCATCTCCAGGAGAGAAGAGGACACTGGTAGCATTGTCAAGTAGTGCACAGGTGTTCCACATCTCCACTCCTGCCTCCAGGCCACAGTGCGAACACTTCGCTCAACTCAGGAGAGCTTTGGACTCTTGCCCTAGGCCATGGTGAGTCTGTCTGTCAGCTCAAGAAGCAAACCATGCCCATGCTAGTGATAATAATGGTTACTGCTTGCTGAGGGCTTCCTGTGTGCATTTCTGAGTGAGCTGTACCATGTGCAAGCTTCACAACCAGCACTCACAGATATTTCATAGATGGGAAAATAGTCCAATGATGTAATTCTGCGGAATTGAGCTGAGAGCCCCTAGTCCTCATTTCTTAACTGGGTCCCTGTCAGCACTTCTTCTTTCCTCCGGAAGACTTAGAAAGATGCTTTTCACAAACCCTGTCCTCTAGGGCCATACATGTTTGTCTACTGGAAGGGAAGAATGTGAGAATTCACTGGCCAGAGGGACTGCAGTAGCAAAAACTAATTTGAAATAACATTCAAAGCCCAGCAGGTACAAGCATTTTCTTGACTTGGTCTCTGTCTCTGATGAGCCCCTGATCCTCATATGTTCCCCAGAATGCCCACTGTAATCAATGTGCTGAGTTGAGAGTGAGGGTAGGGGCAGACCCATCTAACATACTTCTAAGACTCTAAGCTTTATTAGCCAATAAAGCTTCTAAGCATGAATCCTGCATAGCGAAGAAGGTCAGGTACCTGTTTGACCATTGGCCAAACTGACCACTGGTCTGTTTTTGAATAGGGTCACTTGTATATAACCACCTTTCAGCCTGGTAAGCTGACTGGCCAGTCAGTATGGCAGTCAGTTATTAGTCACTGCGATAAAATAATTTCAAAGCAACTTAAAGAGGGAAGAATTTATTGTGGCTCATAGTTTCAGCCAGCATGATGGGGAGGGTGTGGGATAACAGAGTAGCATCCTTATGCTTCTATGGATTGAGAGAGAGAAGGAAAGAGAGAGAGAGAGAGAGAGAGAGAGAGAGACAGAGAGAGAAGAAGAAGAAGAAGAAGAAGAGGAGGAGGAGGAGGAGGAGGAGAAAAGGAGAGGAGAGGAGAGGAGAAGAGGGAAGGGAAGAAAAGAGAAGAGAGAAGAGAAGAGAAGAGAAGAGAAGAGAAGAGAAGAGAAGAGAAGAGAAGAGAAGAGAAGAGAAGAAGAGAATTTTCCTATTATGTGGTGCCATCCATCCATTCAGTATGGGTCTTCTGTCTTTGTTAATCCTTTCTGGAAATGCTCCCATAACCACCCTCAGAGGTGTGCTTTACTAATCTGCTAGCAAATTCTCAGTTCAATCAAGATGACAGTAAAGATTAACCATTACAGTCAGCCTTGAACTTCTTGCTCTATGTTCCCTCATAGCTCATCCCATCAGCCTTGTTTATTCTCTGGGGGATGGTTGTGGCATTGGATAGTTTTAGTTCTGTTGCATCTTTTCTTCTCTGTGTCCATCTTTGCTCCCTTTCTCTTTCTGGCATTTACTTTTCAGGAAGAAAATTCTACTGGCTCAGCACTGAGTTCTATCTTTCAAGTTGACACTCATTATTCTACATGCTGCAAAATGTGGTCAAGATTCCTCCTTGAGTGCTCTCCTCTTTCCTGTATCCCACACATGTAACCGTCTGGCATATCTTAAAGGTAAAAGGTGTGATTAGAGGATCTTTGGTTCAATATAACCTATGTAATTTATTTTATTTTAACTTTTTTTTTTTTTTTTGGTTTTTCAAGGTAGGGTCTCACTCTAGCTCAGGCTGACCTGGAATCACTAAGTAGTCCCAGGGTAGCCTCGAACTCATGGTGATCCTCCTACCTTTGCCTCCTGAGTGCTGGGATTAAAGGCGTGTGCCACCATGCCTGGCTTAAATATTTAAAAATATATTTTTAATTTATTTGTAATGAGACACCCCCCCCACAGAGAGAGAGAGAGAGAGAGAGAGAGAGAGGGAGAGAGGGAGGGAGAATGTGTGAGAGAAAGAAAGAGAGAGAGAGAAAGAGACTATGAGCATGCCTCTGGTTGTAAATGAACTACAAATACAAGTGCCACGTTATGCATTTGGCTTTATGTGGGTATTGGGGAATTGAACTTGGGTCATAAGATTTTGTAAGCACCCACCTTTAACCACTGAACTATCTCCCCAGCCCTAATATGCTTTATCCACAAGGCTTGATGATGCAGAGTATTTTGTTTTACCTGCACAACCTTATGACATAATTTTTCATTTCATCTTTTAATTTTACATATGTAAAGGAGGCTAAATTAGATGAATTGATTCACTTAGAAGAAAGTCACAGAGCTTGATTTTAAAGTTGGGGATTTGATTTTGAAGTACAAGTGGGGAAAGGTAGGGGGTGTTTCCAGTCCCTGAAGATGATCCAGTGCCTATGGAGATAGGTGTGCAAGGAAGATGAAGGACCAGGATATATGGGATCACATTTGTCAGTGTCTGTTCACATATTGACACTGACACTTGTTTTTCATAGGTGTTGGCCTTCTGTGTGCAGAGCCACCATTTCCTAAGGTAATATTATGAGGATTAGCATTATTGTTCCTGCCTCTATTTTAGCCACTACTTTAATATTAACCTATCTTGACTTATTTGCCCCAGGCCCTGGACCTCAGGTTGATATCACTTTATCCTGGGTCTCTAGCAGAATGGGATAGAAGTAGGAGAGAAAGCTACACTCAAAAGCCCCTGGGCTTCCCTGGGATGTCTAACCAAGGAGCTCCAGCCTAGCTCTTACAAGGTTTCTGGTGGAGGTGGGTGAATAGAGATTTGGGCAAGGAGCCAGAAGAGGAAAGGCCAGGTACTGTGTGAGGACACATTCAGATTAGAGTGTGTGCATGCTGATGACCCTGCTGAGCTCAGAGAGCAAGACCTGCCATAGGGTCTGGAGGAGACCCAAGTGTCTTGCACTTTAGAGCTCTAAGCTAAGGGAGACTGAACCTTCAGAAGGCAGAGGACCAGGTGATAGATGCAGCTACTGGCCAGGCTACCTTGAAGACTTCTTGCCCTACTGGCTGCCGTGGGAAAACAATGAAGCCAGCTAAGGGGCGATTTTATAGACCCATCCATATTTATCTACTGGATTTTTCCCATCTGTGAAGCTCCCTTTGGGTCCTGAGCGACTTCCAAGCTAGCTTCATTACTTCAACATTTTGGGCCAAGTTACATGTTGGCTGAACCTAGGGAACTACTTCCAAGTTCCTCTGAAAAACATTTTACTTGCAAAATGACTTAGGCGGCATCATAAATACCATGAATTGAATGTTTGTGTCTTTTCCAATAGTTAGGTGGTAATCTAACCCCAGTGCCGCAGTATTGTGAGGTGGGACCTTTGGGAAGGGATTAGGCCATAAAGTCTCCACCCATATGAGTGGGATTAACACCTTATGAAGGACTGGAAGAAATGATCTAGATCATTTTTTATTTCTTATGTCATGTGAGAAAACATTAGTCCCTTCTAGAGAATGTGGCAAGAAGCTTTGCCTACATGCTGGCACCTTAATCTTAGACTTCCTAATTTCAGAATGTTAAGAAATCTATTTCTGATTCATATTATCCAGCCTCAGATAAGTTTTTGAAAAATATATATGTATATACATATATATATATATACATATATATGTATATATATGTGTGTATATATGTATACATACATATATATATGTATACATACATATATATATGTATACATACATATATATATATAATTAGTTTTGTACTCAGTGAATATAGTCAAGTTGGTACCATTGTTAGCCTCCTCCCTGTCCTCCCCTTTAACCCTTGGCCCCTCCTTGTTGGGTCATGCATTGTGGAGTTAGTCCTCAGTTATGGGTAAGAGGAAATGTCTCAGTGTATCATGATCCAACATGTGGCTCTGACATTCTTTCTACCCCCTCTTCTGAAAATTTCCCTGAGTCATGTTGGGTTCATTTTAGGTTTGCTTCAGTAATGATGGAAGTCTCTGTGTCTCTGGATATCTGATCTGGTAAGAGTTAATTGTTCTCTGAGTCCATATCCTTCACCCTTTTGCTGGTACCAGGTTCACCAAGACAACAGCACCCTTGCTTGTTTCATCAATTATTCTTACTTTCAGCTGGGGCCCTTTTGAGGTACGATGGGGTGATTCTCTCCTTAGGATGTGTATCTATCTGAAAAAGAGAAGCAGATTCTCTGATGGAGGGTATGTTAGCGCCAGATAAGTGGGATGAGAATTATTTTTTTTTAGAGAGAATTTAATAGGCATAGGACCACTTTAGCCCATGATTGATGGTAGCTTGATAATGGAGAGCAGGCTTGTTTCCAAGCTCCAGCTATTGGTTCCGTTCCACTGAGCAGATCACGTAGCCAAACCAAGAGCAGTTGGTTCCCACCATGGCTGTGCACCACTATCGCAATTGTGTGAGCATCAATACAGGTTATTTGCTGCTAAGTAGTTTAAACTATGAGTTGCTTGGACAGATATTGGCCATTTTCCCCCAGTCACCCATGTAGCACCTTCTAGAGGCACTAGATGCACTGACTGTCTGGGGACTGACTCTTCCAGCTTCTAGCCATGTCACTCCACGTTATGTGTCAACCATATATGGTGTCTTCAGCAGTAGGGTCTTTCCACTAACCTTTGGTGGGTCATCAAGTACTCTGACTGAAATCTGTCTTTATTTTAGGAAACCTTGTAGGTCTCTCTGATCAAAATCTCATTGTGGATGATAGCCACATGCTGGTACTGGGAGTTACAGATCAGTGCCCACAAAGAGAAGGAAGAAAAAGATAAGTAATATAAAAGAATTAGAGAGAAGAGGGAGAGAGAGAGAGAAGCAATAGAAGATTAAGGTCAGTCTTCATCACACCCTCTCCAGGGCCTTGTGACTCATTTGTTCCCTCTAAGGACCTGGTGAAGGTTCAACCATTTGGTCTGTCTTTTGGGATGTAGAATTTTATGTTACCATTGCCATTTGGGTCCAGATTTGTGCCCCCCACCCCCTCCCTTGCCCTCCTCTCCCTCCCAGCCCACCCTATTATCCAGGCCTCAAGAGGCTTCCTGGGTATGTCAGCATCTTGGGTAGATTCAGGTTAGATGCTGTAGATGAGTGAGACTATGCAGAGATTTACTTTCTATGATTGGGTGAGTTCACTGAGAATGATCTGTTCCAGGTTCGACCATTTTACTTCAAATTTCATTGTGTCATTTTTTCTTAGTGCTGTGTAGAATTCCATTGTGTAGATACACCACATCTTAGTTATCCATTCATCTCGTGATGGGCATCTGAGTTGATTATAGCTCTTAGCTATTATGAATTGAGCCACTGTAAACATTGTTGAGCAAATCTCTCTGGACTGAGGCTTGGAGATTTTAGGATACAAGCCCAGTAAGGGAATAACTGCTGGGTCTATTGGTAAGTCTACAGTTGACTTTTATTTTATTTAGTTTATTTATTTATTTAGGGGACCTCTGCCCAGCTCATGGGATGACACCTTCTCCAAAGAGATGTGCTAGGGATTGTGTCTTTACTGTCGGTGTTGGTATTCCATGACTGTGCAGTATGATAAAACTCTTTCCTGGCTCTCTAACTTCTCAAGAATGATGGCTTGCCATCTTGCCTTGATTTATCAGACAAATCATAATAGGCCCGGGTGGCTTCTAGGTGTAATCACTCCACAGGTTTTTGTCCTGTTCTGCACAGAACCACTCTCCCCGGGCATACAGTTACCCCCTTCATTCTATGGCCTGGCTTGACGTTTTCATGACTCTTAATTCCATGCATAGTTATTGGCTATTTCAAGCTTCACTGTGTCCTAGGCTCAGAAAGGAGAGAATAGGTCAGGAATTTTTTTTTATTTTTTGCAACTTATATTCTAAAGGAGAACTAACAATTAAACATTCAACTAACAAATCAATATAGTCAGCACTCCATGTCTTTGGGTTCCATATTTCTGGCTTCAACCAACTGTAGATTGAAAATATTTGAAAAAGAAGAGTAATTGAGGGGACAGGGAGATAGGTCAGTGGTTAAGTGCGTGCTTCATAAACATGATGACCAAGAGTTCAGATTCCTAGAACCTACTTAAAGTCAGATGCAAGTAGTGACTGTACCTTTAATCCCAATGTACCTACCACAATGGGAATAGAAGTCAGAAAATTCCTGAAGCTCTCAGGCCAGCTCGTCTGGCCTTCTCAGCAACAGATAACAAGAGTCCCTATCTTAAACAAGGTAGAAGGTGAGGACCAGCACCCCAAGGCTGTCCTTGGACACATACACACACACATACAAAGTGGCATCTTTACTGAACACAGACTCCCTTCTAATCATGGCTCCCTAAGTGATACAGTGAGGTATCTATTTACAGAGCATTTACATTATTCTAGGTATCATAAGTAATCTACACATGATTTAAAATTTATACATGATGAACAAAGTAGTTATATACAAATATTACATCAAGTTATATAAAAGAGTGAACATCTTGAGAATTTCAGCATTTGCAGTGGATTTGGGACTCGGTCCATCTAGATAATGAGGAAAAACTGTGCACAATGCAATGCTATTGGCAAATGCTCTGAAGAGAGTCAGTACCTGGTAGAGTACAATGGAGGAAAGTGCTTGTGAGAAGGAACAAGGAGGACACATCTGGAGAGGACACTCAGTGGAGGCCTGACCTGGAGAAGGGAGAAGCAGCCCATGCAAGCATCAGGCAGGGGTGGCTGTGTACCTGCTCTTGCAAAGCACGCACTCGAGCAGAAGAAACACTTAAGAAGCAATCCTGTGACACCTGCCACTGTCAGTCAAATCAGGCAGCAGTGAAGTGTGAAGATATGATCACACAGGACCATAATGAAAGCAGGCCACTGGGGAACCTGAATGTGTGTGGGATCTCGCAAACCGACCCTCCCCATCTCCAGCTCCACATTTTCGGTATTGTCTCTGCTCAGTGCCTATCAAATCTTGGGTGGAAAGGAACCTAGGTGATCACCAAAGAGAACACCATGCTACTAGGGTGCCCCCTGGAATTTTATGGAAAAAAAGCATTAATGTATAAACCCACTATATACCTGTTAAATTAGCTTGGGGACAGATCCAGGAAACTTTAAAGAGTCCTTCTCCATGACAGCACTATCCCAACACACCAGGATTGTTTTTGAACTTTTATGCTGGATAGCCACAAAAATGAAATATCTTGGAATATCCTTAACCCAGGAAGTGAAAGATCCTAACAACAAAAATGTTCAAACACTGACAAAAGAATTTGAGGAAGACACCAGATGATGGAAAGTTCTGTCATGCACATGGATTGGAAGAAATAATATCGGGTATTGCAGTCAGGTTCTCATTGCTACCAGAACACAACCAAGAGCAGCTTGTGGGGAAATAAAAGGTTTACTTTGGCTTATAGACAAGAGGGGAAGCTCCATGATGGCAGGGGAAAATGATGGCATGAGCAGAGGGCGGATATTACCTCCTGACTAACATCAGGTGGACAACAACAGCAGGAGCATGTGCCACACACTGGCAAGGGGAAACTGGCTATAACACCCTTAAGCCCACCCCCAGCAATACACTGCCTCTAGGAGGCATTAATTCCCAAATCTCCATCAGCTGTGAACCTCGCATTCAGAACACCTAAGTTTATGGGGGATACCTGACTCAAACCACTACACCAGCCAAATGGCCATTGTATCAAGAACAACTATAGATTCACTGCAATTTAATTAAATTCTAGTACCAGTCTTCACAGAAATAGAAAAACTAATCTCAAAAGTCATACAAAAGAAGTACAAAAGACTCTTTTGTACCAAAATTGTCCTCAGCAAAAATAAGTAAATAAAAATTACTGAGGAATCACCAGACCTGATTTCAAGCTATGCTATAGGGCTTTACTCATTTAAAAAGTGTGGTATTGGCACAAAATAGACATGAAGTTCAATGGAATTGGATAGACAATCAAGGTCTAAGTCCATGCAACTATAGCTAGCTGATCTTTGACAAAGAGGCAAAAACACACACTGGAGACAAGATCGCATTTTTAACAAATGGAAAAACTTGATCTCTACATGTAGACAGATGAATCTGGACTCTTATCTCTCACAATGCACAAAAGTCAGCTCCGAATGAATCCAGTCCTTAAAGTGGACTATAATTTTGAGAGGAGAACTTCCTTGTTCCTGGGGAAAAACCTGCCACTTCTGGGGCAGCTCAAGTCTTTAGAATAAGTTTTTTTAGGCATAGAAATCTGCTTGTAGTTCTGAACTCACTATGGAATCTGTTTAATGAGTGCTTGCTTGTGGCACTTACAAATTTCATGTTTAAAGAAAAAGAAATTTCGTGTCTTGCCATCCAAAGTATTTTTATGTTTACTTTTTTTTTTTTTTTTTTCATTTGATGCTAGGTGTTTCTTTGAAGCCCAGGCTTCTCTGCAACTTGCTTTGCAGACCTCGTCAGCCTTAAGCTCATTAACTTGTCCCCTCAGCCTCCTAAATGCTGAGATTACAGACCTACATCACTATACCCAGCTGCTGTGCAAAGTTTTAATGTTTAAAATCAGTCAAAGGCAGCAGATATAGAGAAATTTTATTTATTGGTTACTTTGGGGGAAAAACTAACCAAAAACCAGAATGGCATCAATTATTGGGCATAAACCTGCCCCTGTAGGAAGAAATCTGCAGTGCTCAGTGCATCCATTTACCAAAGGACAGTGGCAGCCTCCCTCTGGGGCCTTTGTCTTTCCAAGCCTAGGCTTCCATTTAGCATTCAGTACCAGGCCTGAGCTCCCTTGCACCGAACGGGCCTCCAATCCAATCACAGAGCAGTTAGCTACCACGATCACTTATGTGCCAACAGAAGGTTGCTTTCTATAGATATAAAATACCATCTCACTGCTGCTAGAAACCAGTCCATTCAAGCCACCAATGAGTGATGGCTTAATCACACGTATTATCACGGCTACAGCAAGGCATGGAAGGTCATAGATTTTAGAGGCTGTCTTTATCGCAATCCAACCCTGAGGACTGGTGGAAGCAAAGAATATCAAGCTTAGAGATAACAGTGCAAAAAATTTAAGGGGAAAAAAATCTAAAGGATATAAGGTCAGACACAGAGGCTGATGGCAAATGGCTATGAAAGGGGACTAAAGAGATTCCAAGATACTTTTGGCATGTGACCCACAACATTCCGTCTCTCTACTACCGGGGTGTTCTAGTCACCTAAGGTCAAGGCATCCATAGCATAGTTAGTACAGATGCAGCTTCAAAAGGCTTCACGTTTCCCTGCGTGCCCCTGCCTGTGAATGAAGCCTGTACAGAGCCTGCCCAGCCTGCCGCTCCTGACATCCTCCCCGGTACCGCCCATGGCTTACCGTGTCCAGCTATCCACCTTCTCCACCATTTTTATTTCTCCTCTGGATTTTTCAATTGGATAAAGTTTTCCCCAAAAGCAAGGATCATTTTTTTTGTTGTTGTTGTTTTAATATTCTAAGCTGTTCACCTCAGCATGCTCCCTTTGTATTGTGGGGTTCGTTTCCTTCTTTAGGATCCTGGGATTGCACATCTTCCATCTTCTCCTCCGAGTCCCCCCACCCCTCACTTATTTCCTTTCATTCCATGTTCCTTTGACATTTTAATTTTACTTTCCTTTCATTTATCTGTGGCCTGCCCAATTCTCCCACGCATCATTCACAATTTTATTAAGAGATTATTGCTTACCTACAAAATAAATCTCTTCACATCTCAGAAGCTGTCAGTTCAGGTTCAGTTAATAATGTTCCCCTTTGATCTTTTGCAAACAGTTTCTCACTTCATTAAGAATCCCAGCAAACCTTTGCAAGGAGCACACATGCACAAACACCCACACATGCGATGCAGCAGGAGGCCAATGCGTTTATTCATGAGGCTTTCTGGTAAGTAGAGAACTCTTTCTTAGGAAGGAGTGATTTTATAACTGCTTTGATAGATTGAAGAAAAGGTGAGTCTAGTTCTCTCAACAAACTGCACTGGCTGGAAATTAGCTATCATCGGTTACCTAACAAGAAGGAGACACTTTGCATACAAGTGAGGAAAAGTTCAAGAAAAAAAATCCAAGAGGAAAGCAGGAGGCACGTGGTAATAGTAGGGTGACAGTGACCATCTTCTCTGGAGAAAAGGAAAATTCGCCTAATTCCATCTCCTTCCCATTCTCAGTGAAGTCGGCCTCATGAAATTTCTTTGGAATAGAGGATGCTGTGGGGAAAGGCAGAACTTTATCAAGTTTGGTACCCAGGATTTAAGAAAGCATGGGCCTACAGCTGGATAGAGGCAGATGTGGAAGGAAATGAAAGAAAGGCCTGTGAGCTCTGCAAGTCAGGGTGCAGCCTCAGCTGTTAAGTTTATTTCTAAGATCCAGAGACACACTGTTGTCCTCTTAGTCATTAATATTTGTCATTGAACTATTGGGGCTGAATATGTTTTGCCTATATGTAGGATCATAAAATTATACCAGCAAACATATCTATGACTTTGAGCAACACTAACCCTAACTCTAAATTTTAGATTTATGCTGGAGAGCATGTGTGAATGAATAAGTGAGGATCCTGTCCTCAAGAGGAGTTGGCATCTTCTCTAAGCCTTCAGTATGTTCCTGTAAGATGCATCTAACACCACTGATAGAACTCATTTCTTGAATCAGCCCAACCCATTGTTGGGTAGGAAAGCTCTCCTTCGATATAGGCAAATTTCTGCCCTCATTATTCTATTTACCCTTGGGGCATGTAGGATAAACACAGTGTTATTACCCTCACCATCCTGAGGAAGGTTCAAAACTTGACAAGTTCCTGGACCATGTTCTTTATGCCAGTTAGCTCTGTTTTCAGGGTTTCTCCTGTGATATTCTTCTGAGTCCCTCAGTATTATTTTTGCCCTTCTGTGGGTGTGCATTTGAAATCCTGTGCAATGCTCAGAACCGAAGAGTACAGTCTAGATAAGTTGTGGTCAGCTCAGCGTCCTATCCCTCCTCTTCACTGGCTGTAATAACACCCCCCTTCCATGTCTGGGCCAGGAGCCTGTCCATGTTTACATGCTTTGCTGCCCCTGGCACCAGGAGAGGTCAGCTTCAATGGTCAGGTGGCACACATTTCACAGCTGGGACAACGTCTATCTCCCAGGATTTTGTCACAGGAGAAATGTATTTTCTTTGGCAACTAAATTCTGCCCCCACGAGAATACAAATCATAGAGTTCTCAGTCTGAACTGATAGCTCAAATTCCCAGAAGACCTTCACAAGGATTCTGGAGGTTTCTGACATGCCTCTGCTAGCCAGAGGTCAAGGTTTTAGAATGTTCAACACCATCATTGCTCTTCTCAGCTGGTTCTACTTACCACCGAGAGGCTTGATGCCCCTGCCATCCTTTCTGCATTCCCACTGAGAACTGAAAATAGTTGGCTGCTTTCACCCATGAAAAATTAATTAAGCATCTTCTAAACACACTTCGCTTAGCCTGAAGCAGCCAGAACCTGATGAAGAAAAAATAAAGATCGATGAGCAAAAAGAAAAGGGAAAATAGATTTTTAAACTGAACTTAATTTAATTGCTACTTAGCAGCCATCATCATGTTTTTGTTCATTTGGTTCTAGAGTTGCAGGCATCTTGAATTGTGATTGTGATGGAGTGCAACTTGAGTACTCAGGGGCTGTTGATATAAATGGATGTTTTCTTTCTCCCTTAGCCATCATAGCAAAGGAATGAGGGATCACAGGCTCAGAGCAGGTTGTGTTGTGCAGTGTACCTTCCCAGACTTCTTGATTATGTATCTTGCCAGATGAAGATAGGATGTAGGCACATTTAGCTGACTTATTTTGTGTTGTGAAAGGGTAGCTTTTTTCTCTTTAGCACCCTGGCTTTTAACCTATAGCCTGTTAGCCACTATATATATATATATATATATATATATATATATATATATGTGTGTGTGTGTGTGTGTGTGTGTGTGTGTGTGTGTGTGTGTGTGTGTTTATTAGTTGACATGGGAGAAACAGAATTGAAAAGAAAGAACACATAATGCAGGTCCCAGCACATAATCTAAGATCAATGTAGCAGTTATTTTCTCATTTCTTGGATAAAGTACCCAACCAGAAGCAGCTTAAAGAAGGACTGGGTTTATTTTTGTTTACAGTTTTGAGGGTTAGTCCTTTATGGCAGGAGCAGGTGCTCAGCTAGCTCACTCCTTTTTATTTTTATTTATTTATTTAATGAGAGAGAGAGAGAGAGAGAGAGAGAGAGAGAGAGAGAGAGAGAGGGGTGGGGCACGTGGGCACGCC
Source organism: Jaculus jaculus (assembly GCF_020740685.1). Taxonomy (NCBI): domain Eukaryota; kingdom Metazoa; phylum Chordata; class Mammalia; order Rodentia; family Dipodidae; genus Jaculus; species Jaculus jaculus. The sequence goes on along the minus strand of NC_059103.1, from coordinate 204,627,147 downwards.
AGGGCTTCCAGCCACTGCAAACAAACCCAAGACATGTCCACCCCCTTGTGCATCTGGCTAACGTGGGCCCTGGGGAATCAAACCTGGGTACTTTAGCTTTGCAGACAAACACTTTTAACTACTAAGCCATCCCTCCAGCTCATTCCTTTTTATACAGTCCAGGTCCCCAAGCCCACAAGTGATACCACCCATAGTTGGTATCTTCCTACCTTAATTGATCTAATCTAGAAAATGCATAGCAGGCAAAAGAGAGTTGTTTCCATGGTGATTCTAAATCCTGTCAAGTCTATACTCAGGGATTAATGATCATAATTAAGTTTATCCTAGGTATTATGCATGCTGCGGATGGAAGGAGTCAGCAATAGCCTAACACAAGCAGGCAAGTTGTGGCCACTAGTGTGACAGTGAAATGGCTGTTGTGGGGTGACCACATAATTCTGATGGGATTGGGGGCCTGCTCCTTGTATACGACTGGATTCAGAGCTTGCGAGATGGTGCAGGAGTTAAGGTGCTTGCCTTAGTGACTCAAGTTCAATTCCCCAGGGCCCATATAAAACCAGATGCACAAAGTCATTTGCAATGGCTGGAGGCCTCTGTCAGTTTCTCTTCTACCTATCTCTCTCTGCTTGCAAATAGACAAAAATATTAAAAATATTTAGGTTCATCAACATTATGTCATGGGTGGTGGAGGAGCTCATGAGGCACTGAGGAGTTATTGACAATTAATAGTTAGTTGGTGAAGGTGGGAAGACATTTTCTTCAGTTGTGTCACCACTGGTAAGATGCCAATGCTCCCATTAATAACAACCCATGCATGTGGAATGTACAAACATGTCTTAGCTTGTAATATCTATCCATGTATCCATCATCTATTTATGTATGTATGTATGTATGCATGTATGCATGTATGTATGTATGTATGTATCTATTATCTATCTATCTATCTATCTATCTATCTATCTATCTATCTGACCTATTTATATAGAGAATTGTAACCAAAAGTAAATTTAAAGACATGAGCTGGAAGAAGGGAGAGAAAATGGGCAAAATCACACTCCTGACATGTAAACATAAGGAAGATTCGTCAGGGAGAAAATTATGAGGGAAGAGAATAGGAGGAGAGATGATAATTAACAAAAATAAATTGTATTTGAAAATGGCATAAATTTAAAAACAACAGAAGAACCCTAATTAGACACCATGGGTCACAAAACAAAAGACGAGAAGTAGAGCTAAGACTAGCTGGGAAGAAGAAGGGATCAAGCAGGAGGGAGAAGAAAGCCAAGGAAGCTAGTGGGGGCCAATACAATCAAAATATATTACACATATGTACAGAATTTGTCAAAAAGTTAAAAATAAAGGACACAAAATGAGCTGACTGAAAGCTAGGAAAAGCCATGCTGCATGCAGTTCAATGGGAGAGGGAGAAATCACCAATTAAGATATGCAACAGTGGACGCTACAAGCCTTATATTTGGCTATCCAGGCCAAATGAGCCAGTGGGTGCAATAGTGGCACATCTGTCATAGGGAAAACCAATCACCCTTTAATTTGACTGGAGGCCTGCTCCATGGGAGGGAATATATCCCTGATACTGAAAACCTACAACAGGGGTAATGATGAGCCCGAGGGGTGTAACGTCTGCTGCTATCTGGCTAAATGTTTATACTATGCTCACCAAACTGCCCAGTAAGTACTTCTCTTCATGTTCATACCCAAATATTGATGCTATTCTCACTTTTGGTTAGAGAAGCTTCTATTTTCAGATGACAGTGACCTTGGGGTGACTCAGAAGGCATCATGGTGCTGAGTAGAAGTGACAAAGGAGTGTTCAGCACTGAAATATCTCTATCACACCTTCCAAGGATTAGTTGTCCATTGCAGGAGAGAGGGGGAAAAGAATGTAAGAGCCAAAGGAAGGGAAGGACTCCTTACAACGTACTTCTTCAGACACAAAATGGCCTGGATATCCATGACCTTGCAGTGCTTGACACTACCTACACAAAATCATCATAATAAGAGGAAGAGATCATGACATCAATATAAAAGACAGACTGAGTGAGAAGGGGAGGGGATATGGTGGAGAGTGGAGTTTCAAAGGGGAAAGTGGTGAGAGGGAGGGAACTACCATTGGATATTGTTTACAATCATGGAATTTGTCAATTAACAAATTAAAAACAGAGTACAGATTTAATGGTGTATTCAGAAGTTTACATGTAATTATAGTACAATACAATGTCAGTGACATTAATTCATTCAACAAAGATTCATTGACTATTTATTTCCATCAGAAACAAAGGAGCAGAGGGGAAGAAAGGGCAAAACTAGGCCTTTCTCCTGCAAAGTCCTGATGTCTTCTTAGCAGTGTGACTATGCCCTTTTATTGGAGGAGAAGAGCAAAGATTAATGCATGTCAGTCATGTGTCCAAGGCTAAGTAGCTGGCCACTGAAGAGCCTGAGACCTATCTGCATTTACTCATGGCACTCACACATCTTCCTGGGCTGGGGGGGAAGGTTCTGTGTTTTTTATCTGGAAGTTTCCATGATTGAGAAATGAGGGTGAGGTTGAGGGCAAGGGGCAGAGTGGGTTGGGGTAAGGCTCCTCTGGAATTTGAAAGTCAGTTGTCTGGGATCTTGAGAAGCCTTTCAGGGCTTCAGCACACACATGCATGCACGCACGTGTGCACACACACACACACGCACACACACATGCACACTCATACACACAGCAAGGACTGCCCTCTGGACTTGCTCTGCAGATAGACACAGGTCTGAGCCAGAAGAGGTGGGAAACGTAAGCCACAGAGACTCAACTGGAGACTCATGTAATCCTGAGGATAGGAGCCCAGTTCTGAGGTAAGTGTTCGTGAAACATGACAGGCTTAAATTCCTTCTTGTAAGTCCAGCTCTGAAGGAGTGGTGCTGGCCTGACGGCCTGTGATGTTGACCATCATGCTCCTTGTCCTTCTGCTCCTTAGTTTGTTTTGATTTGTTTATCTTATTTATTTTAACATTTTGCATATTGGTCACATTCCCGTGTGGTTAGACTCTTATATCCCTTCTCCTCATCTCTCATTTCACTGAAGGCCCTCCTCAGTGGGATTATCTGTACTCACTGTGGAATCACGAATGCGCCCATCAGGCTTGCGCTGGAGTTCTTTACTTACCTGTCTCATGGGAGGCAGTGCAGGGTTGTATGAAGAATGACGGTTTGGAATTAGGTCTTTACTCAACCTGTCGCGGCACACACAGATTTTGGGGTTATAAGGGTTACAAACAATAGCAAAAATCTTGAACCAGATGAGGTGAAGAGAGGGATTATGGGCCATTCTACTGGAGACCCCAGCCCCAGGGAAAACCAGAGGCTTGTAGAGACATAAGTAATGTCAGTTCTTCCTTCTCTGTACTCTCTCCATGGATCTATGTCTCTGTCCCTCCTTCTCTAGCTTTGATCTTTTCAGGGACTGTGACTTTGGCTTTATAAACACATTAGCCACTCATAGGAACTAGTATGTGTACTTAAGTCTCAATTCAAACTCACAAGAAAGAGTCTTACTGGTTGAACAAAAGTCAGTGTCTTTGGTAGCTTCGCACATACCTGGTATGGAAGAGGACTTCTCCAAAGGGCTATGAAGTACCCAATAAAAGAGAATGAGGTGAGAGAACAGAGAGATGTTCAAACTGCCTGATGAATAACTCAGGAAATTCTATTGAACTTCAGCTTTCTCTCAGTAAAATTGGAATAATCACAGTCTGTGTGGTAGGACTTTAAAAGGTTGTGACCACAAATAAGAGGCCAGGAAACGGGAGAAACTTAAGAGGAGAGAGAATGCCATTTGTGGCCTTCAAGGTCACACTTCCTCAATACAGGATGCATTCTTACAGGATGGTCAGGATTGTCTGGGTAAGGCATAAGCAGGTAGAATGAGAAGGTAATGACATGACTATCTGCACAATAGTGCAGTGCAGAGAATTCACTTGTCTCCATCACCATATGTGGTGGTTTGATTCAGGTGTCCCCTGTAAATTTAGGTATTCTGAATGGTAGTGTCCCCAGATGATGGCAATTGGAAATTAAAGCCTCTAGGAAGCAGTGTATTATTGGGGGTGGACTTATGGGTGTTACAGCCAGTTTCCCCATGCCAGTGTTTGGCACACTCTCCTGTTCTTCTTGTCCACCTGATGTAGGCCAGGAGGTGGTGTCCACCCTCTACTCATGCCATCATTTTCCCCTGCCATCATGGAGCTTCCCCCTTGAGCCTGTAAGCCAAAATAAACCTCTTTTATCCCCACAAGCTGCTCTTGGTTGGGTGACTTCTGCCAGCAATGCGAACCTGACTGCAACACATGTCCCTGGAAAAGCCACATGTAAGTAATGTGTGCCTCTGTACATCAGCATGCCTTACATCAGAGGCACATATTATTTAGTTTCCCATTTCTTACTGTTGGATGACATTTGGCCATTCATTATAATATATTCTACAGTAATGAGCAGATGTAGTAAGCTTTCTGTTATGCTAATTTAAGCTATGTTATAACTAAGGAAAATATACTTTAGAAAGGAAAAGAATAAAATCCAAAGTGGTTGATCATTGCAAATAGTAGCTGAATATATTAATTGAGGAAAATAAAATTATTCCTTTAAATTTTGCATTTTAATTAGATCATGCACTCAAGAAGCAACAAGCATTACAACATGCATACATATGCGTTAATAATTATGTAGTCACAAATAATATTTGACATGAATTTTACACATCTTTCATGAACAGACTTAGGTGGTAATGTTAGAAGAGAAGTTCACTGGGTCTTGGGCTGGTCCATGTCTATACATTGCTGATCTTCAGAAATGCTTATTTCCTGTGGGTGTTAGTCACCAGCAATCATGTCAGCTCACTTGGTGGCATTAGCCATTTTTTCTGCCAGACCAAAGATTCTTCTTTACTAAAAGCCAATGAATCCATGACTCTAGATCCTTGAGGACCTCTGCAAAGGACCTCCTTCTGCAAGCTGTGACATTTGCATAGTCCCTACAGCAGTTGCCTTTGAGACTGGCTGCCTTGTTCAGTGTCCTCAAGACTTCTCAACCCCACTGCCAAAAGAACTAATGGGGTTGTATGAGCTTTATTGCTTTTCTGTTCCACAGAAGATTTACTTGGAACCCAGGATCACATTTATAAAGCTTATGAATCAAAGTTTACAAAGCACTTTATACTGAGTATGAATCACCATCAATCCCAGCTGGCTCCTGTTGCCACTGCTATGCCCCATGACAGACAGACAACTCCTTTCCCTTCCTCCCTTCCTCCCCACTACTGACCCAATGATAACGCACACTCCCTCTTTCCTTCCCAACCTCTACCACACACACATGAATGCACGCACACACAGATTTAGAAAATTATTTTATTTTTAGATTGCATGGACATTATATAACTGTATGTACATTTTATCTATTTATGCACATACACATACACATGCACATATATAATCATTCGTTATAATGGGTAGGTTATGGATGAATCACTTACAGGAGACTCCATGTTTGGGGCCTGTATGACACACTAGCTCTCCATAGAATGGATATAATGACAACCATCCTTCTGCTCTTGGTGAACAAATATTGTTTTTGATCACTTTGCCAATGAAAATTTAACTGGTGTGTGTGTGTGTGTGTGTGTGTGTGTGTGTGTTGGGTATAGAGCCCAGAAATGTGAATACTGGAGCAAAGAACACTTACATTTCAAAAGGTGTTGCAGTTTTGATCTTTAGGAACACACATCCTTGACTGTTCCCTGCACTGATATGTAACAGTAGCTTTTCACTTCCGTGTGTTCTTGCCAACAGCAGGTGTGATCCCTCCCAATGGTGTGTGCAGTTATGGATAGGAAGTGCCATGTTGTCATTACTTTGATTTGTAGTCTTCTGATTAGTTTGCTGGCCAGAAACTTTTCACAGTTTTGTTAGTTGTAATTGTTATTTTTCTTTTCTTACTGATCCAGGCTGGTCCATGATGTAGCCCTGACTGGACTCAACTGAGATGCTTCTTGCCTTGGCTGCCCAGTGCGGATTACAGATATGTTTTATCACTTCTGCTGCTGGTGTTCTTTTGTGAATTCCCTGCTTACTCATATCTAGTGTACAGTTTTGTATGAGATATTTTAATTATGTGTTTTAAATCATTATATTGCATAATGATTTTAGTCCCATGTAATAAATATTTATTTTAATCTGCATTTCCCTGATGACTAGGGATGTAGAACATTTTTTTAGATGCTTATACGCCATCTGTATTTCTTCCTTTGAGAACTCTCTATTTAGCTCCATAGCCCATTTTTTAAATGGCTTGTTTGATTTCTTATTATTTAACTTTTTGAGTTCTTTGTATATCCTAGATATTAATCCTCTATCAGATATATAGCTGGCAAAGATTTTTTCCCATTCTGTAGGTTGCCTCTTTGCTTTATTCACAGTATCCTTTGCAGTACAAAATCTTTGTAATTTCATGAGGTCCCAATGGTTAATCTGTGGTTTTATTGCCACATGATATTCGATAAAAAAATGCCAAAAATACTCATTGGAGAAAAGACAGCCTCTTCAGCAAATGGTGTTGGGAAAACTGGATATGTATCTGTAGAAGCATGAAAATAGATTCTTCTCTCCCTCCATGCACAAGAATTAATGCCAAATGGATTAAAGACCTTAACATCAGACCTGAAACTCTGAAACTGCTAGATAAATATTTATTTTAAATAATATTAATTTAAATTTTATTTGACTTTATTCCTAGAGTCACCATTTTAATGTTAGAATTTATTTATTTTGTAACTTTTGGGTTTCCTCTTCTGGCTATAATAATTTTTTTCTGTTAATGTTTGTAAAGACATTTGCTAAGATTTTGTTGTTGTTGCTATTATGAGGTGGGTCTGTCCCACACTTCATCTTCTTTGACAGTCTCACTGTATCCCAGGCTGACCTGAAACTCACTCTGTAGCCCAGGATGTCTTCAAACTCATTATGATCTCACTACCTCAGCCTCCCAAGTGCTGGGATGATAGATAAGAGCCATTGTACCTGGATTTGGGGGCATGCTAACAATTTTACTGCTTCTTTTTTTTTTTTGTAGTTAAAATTTCAGTCATTGCTGCTTTTGTTTATTATTTGTGGAAGAAATTCTCATCTTTGAATGAGAGGCTAATTGCATCAGAATCCTTTATTAACTCAACTTCCTCCATTTCTTTTCTCAGGAGCAAAGGGTAGGAGGATCACCATGAATTCAAGTTCACCCTGAGACTACACAGTAAAATCCAGGTCAGTCTGAGCTAGAGCAAACCTTACCTCTAAAAATAAAATAAAAAAAAAAGTCTAAAAGCATTTTAAACAATATTATTTATTTATTTGCAAGGAGAGAAAGAGAGAGAGTGAAAGAGAGAGAGAATGGGCACCTTGGGGCCTCTAAATGCTGTAAATGCCACTTTGTGCATCTGGCTTCTCCTGGGACCAGGAAATCGAACCCTGGTCATTAATTAGGTTTTGCAGGTAAGCATCTTCACCACTGAGCTATTTCTCCAGCCCTCTTCTTCTATTCCTGTAGTAAAATACTTACCTGCATGATAGATCCATTCCTGTCCTTAGTAGGATCACCTCTTGGAATTTCTGTCCTATTTTACATATATATATATTTATTTATTCCTATCCAAATCTCAAACTTATTTGGTCTGAATTGGTTTTATTTTATTTTTCTACCTATGAATAAAGTTCACCTATCCAGTTTTCTTTTGATTACATTCCTGTCAGTTCTAGGTAGTATTCTTGAATATAAACCTTGATATTATTATATATAATTCCAAATGTGTTTCTATTCCACATTTCACAGTGTCTATGCATATATATCAGCATTCAAAATTGAACCTTCTTAATGATAGCCCAATATCCTCAGCTAAGAACACAATTTCTGTCTTAATAATTCACATCCAGTTTGAGGGTCTTTGGAATGCCTTATAGTTTTTTTTAATGTATGTCAGATATTCTGATCATTTTACTTATATTTTACAACTTTTGCCATAATTCCTTTGTTTCCCTTTATGGCCTTATTATTTTAGTTAGAAAGATAAGTAAGGTTTAAGCCCACTCATCAAACCACAGTTTATTAGTTTTAGGAGGTATGTGTGCCTTAAATATTCTCTTGAGCTTTGTAGGTATGTACAAAAGTATGTCAGCAATGGACAATTTTATCTCATTCATGAGTGCACTCATCACTTGCGGGTTCATAGGAGCCAGCACTTTTCCAGATACTTACACTCTACTAGCAGATGAAGAGCCCGTGTCTGCTCTGCTGGAGCTGGTAAGATAGTAGGCAAACTACAGCTGGGAAAGGATACTGCATGGAGAGTAAACCTGGTTTGCTTTAACAAGAGCAAGGGAGCCAGAGTGGAGTGGGAGGTGACAGGACCTGAGGAAGAGAAAAAAAAAAGAGAGTGAAGGGACAGTCATTAAAAACATTTGTTAGAGATAAAGTGTGTGTGAGAGAGGAGAGAGAGAGAGAGAGATTTTTATTATTAATGCTTTAAATTAAAATCTTGAATTGCATGGGAGGAGTTTCAGGGGCCTGGAGTTCCAACTGGAAGAGTTGTGAGAGTTGAGTAATCATAATTAGTAGAAATGCTTTTCTTCAGATATTAGATATGGATTTCAAGGTCTCTTTCTTCTTTTTCTCTCCCTTCCACCTCCGTCTCTAGATGACTTGACACCTTTGCACACGCTCACCATGCCCACCAGCACTGGCACTTCTTAGAGCACACAGATGGTCTCTGTGGGATCCCAGGATTTTGGTTCCAAGAGCGGCAATGAGAAGCTGCTCCCCAGGCTTGCTCAGGGGCAGACGTTAGCGCTGACTGCCTGTGGGGGCAGAGGGGAGTGGGCAGGTGCTGCTCAATGCCGAATGCTTGTCATGGTCATTGCCACATTTTTTTTGGTGTGTGTGTACACTGGTGTGCAGGTTCATGAGGAAACCAGAAGACACCATTCACTAGTGAACTTAATAGTCTGGTGTTTTTTTTTTGTTTTTTTTTTTGTTTTAAATGCAAGAGAACGGGACAGAGACAGACAGAAAGAGAGAATTGAGGCACTGCAGCCTCCAGCCACTGTAATCTAACTCCAGATGCGTGTGTCACCTTCTTGCTTCACTTTGTGCATCTGACTTATGTGGGACCTGGAGAGTTAACTAGTCCTTACCTTCACAGGCAAGAGCCTTAGCTACTGATCCATCTCTCCAGCCCCAATTCACTTCTTTTAATTAAAAAATATATTTATTTATCTGAAATAGAGGCAGATAGAGAGAAAGGGCATGCCAAGGCCTCCAGTCACTGCAAATAAACTCTAGACACATGCGCCACCTTATGCATCTGGCTTATGTGGTTCCTGGGTAATCGAACATTGGTCCTTAAGCTTTTCAGGCAAGGGCCTTAAGTGCTAAGCCACCTCTCCAACCCTATCACCTCTTTTTGAGGCAAGGTCTCTACTTTGTCTGGAGCTCACTGATTAGGCAAGACTGGCTGGCCCATGAACCTTGTAGATTCTGCTATCTCTGTTTCCCAACACTGGGATTATGGGTGTGCACCACTGGCATTTTATGTAGGTACTGGTGATAAAACTTGGGTCCTCAATCTTGCATGGAAAGCACGTTCCCACTGAGCAACCCCACAGCCCCCCCTGCTTTGTATTGAACAGAGAAATGACACAGCCTGACGGGTTTAGAAAGGATCAGTCTTGCTCCTTTGCTGTGAACAAATCAAGGAGGCTGCATGCAGAACTGGGAGCAGGCTCAGCCAGGAGAGTGGGACAGGTTTGGGGGCAGGAATAAGAGTGACAGGGGTGGGGGAAGTGACCACTAGCTAAGTGGAGGCACCCACAGATCTCCTGTTAGATTTGATAGCAGGTCTGAGTCAAGTTTCAGTGCTAGAAATGACTTTAGGGTTGATGCTTGCAAAATTGAAAGGATTATGTTTTCGTCAACTAAGATGGGGAGGCTGTGCAATGCACCATTTGGGCTTGTTGAAAATAAAGCTTTGGGGCTGGAGTGATGGCTTAGTGGTTAAGGCATTTGCCTTAAAATCTAGAGGACCTCGGTTTGATTCTCCAGGACCCATGTAAGCCAGATGCACAAGGTGGCGCTTGCGTCTGGAGTTCATTTGCAGTGGTTGGTGGCCCTGGCGTACCTATTCTATCTCTGCCTCTCTGTGTGTCTGCCTCTTTCCCTGTCTTTCTCTCTCAAATAAATAAATAAAAGTTTAAAAAGAAAAGAAAAGAAAGCTTTGGAATTTTTTAACATACATGCAGTGTTTTAAGCTATATAATGCATGAAATCATCAAGAAGGGCATTCAGGTCAAGATAGGAGAGAAGCAAGAGGTGGTTCTAGGGGCTATGGCATTAGAACTGGGAGGAAGGAAGAGGGACCAGCAGAGGAGACATAGAAAGAGGGGGTGTATGTTATAGGTGGAGACCCTGGCAGCCAATGAAGGGTTCATTATCAGGAGGGAGAAGATGGCTATCAGTCTCAGTGCTGATGCTAATGGTTGTTACTTCAAGTTGATGCAGGGGAGGTTTTCAGAAAGAGGGTCAGTGAGGGGGAAGTGGTCAGGAAGCTCACCTGGAAGGCAATGAAGGATTCAGACCTGGGCAGAGGGGGAAGGGAAGCAATTAGACCACCATAGCAGAGGCCTCCGTTAGATCCAAAGGGTTCTGAACTTGGGTGACTATTCAGAGATGTCATGAGTGGAGCATCAGCCCCCCATGGATCAGTCGCTGGATACGGAGGCCTCCCACCCAGGAAGGGGGCATTATCTTGAGGGACACCTTTTGAGAAATACTTCAGGAGGGACTCAAAGATCAGCTGCGACATGCAGCTACAGGGCTGAGGCTCTTGTCTAAGACCCAAAGCACTCACATGTGCTAACAATGACATTGAGTGGGGAGAAACTTGAGCCTGCGTGTGTGCAAGGCCTGGATGTTGTGTGTACATGCACATCCTATGTGTACACAGGGGGCGCACAGGCGAACACTGACAGCTCTCTCTCTCTCTTCCACTTTATTTCCTTGAGATGGGGTCTCACTTACTTTGGTGCTGCCAGGTTTTGAATTGGAAAGGCTCACCGGTGAGTTCCAGTGATTCTCTTGTCTCTGTTTCTCTCAGCACTGGGATTACAGGCTTGTATGGCCACACCTTGTTTCTGTGAGGATCCAGCTGAGGCCCTTGCACTTGCACAGCAAGCTTTCTGACCACTGAGCCATCTCCTCAGCCCCACCATGATCCTGCTATAAGCACTTTAAGGTTCTTAAGGACAAAATCCAACCTATGGTGGGACCAGGATAAATGGGTAGAGAAAGACTGAAGAGAAAAATAAACCCATAATAATCACCAACCACTGCAATGTTTTGTTCCTTCTTGTTTTGCAGCAGGTCTCTGTTACAAAATCCAAGGCTGGCTTTGAATTCACAATCCTGGTTCCACCTTCCGGCGCTGAGGCTATAGGTTTGCACCACCACTCAGATTCAAAGTGTTCTGATGGAAATAAGAGCACAGATATGCTCTGGTAACTGGAGTGGAAAGGGACCAGGGAGATGACAGGATGTCAGAAGACCAGTGGTGCTGATAATGTAGGGACAGAAAAATTGTTATGTCAGGGTGGTTTTAGAATCACTGGAGCAATTGCTCAGAGGATCCTTCTACAGTGTTTTAAATTATTATGTCTCTTTATGTTACACTACATTTGGGAGAACCAAAAATGTCAACTCTTGATGGGAAAGGTGGGCCTCCCTTCCTGTGCAGGATCTCCAGAGCAATGTCTTCAGACTTACATCACTGTAAGCAGGCTGATGCTGAAAACAAGCGTTACACAGTGAATTGCGTCCTAGTTTCGGTTGGTGTTGTCCTTAAAGAAGGTCACAGTAGCTGCTGAAGTGTACTAACTCTTTTCCAGCCTCTGTTCCTATGATCTCCTCTACCTCCCCTGCTCTGCTCCCTTGTCACCCACTTTCGTGGTGGAGTGCTTAAGATCAAGGAGCTGGAAGCCACCTGTCCAGGAAGACTTCCAATAACACCAACAGTAACCAGAGAGATGATGGGACTTTGGCATGTCTTATATCTTGGGCCTTTCCTCTTTAAAAATTGATGATAGTTATGATCTCAAGGAGTAGAAAAGGATCCCAGTGAGAAGGCAAATCTGTCAACATATCAAATCAAGTACAGGGTACCTAGTGCAGTTAGTACAAAATATGTTTATTTTCTTGTTTGTTTTGGTATCAAGACTTTTATTTATTTATTTATTTAAAATTTTTTTGCTTTATTTTTATTTATTATTTCAGAGCGACAGATAGAAAGAGGCAGAGAGAGAGAGAGAGAGAGAATGGGTGTGCCAGGGCTTCCAGCCACTGCAAACGAACTCCAGATGCATGCACCCCCTTGTGCATCTGGCTAATGTGGGTCCTGGGGAATTGAGCCTCATACCGGGGTCCTTAGGCTTCACAGGCAAGCGTTTAACCACTAAGCCACCTCTCCAGCCCTCAAGACTTGTATTTTTACCATGTAAATAGGTTCCCAAATTGAGAATTTTTGGAATGAACACTACTAAATCATAGCACTATCTTATTTGTAAATAATGTGAAAATTTCCCGAGTCCTAAGTGAGACTGGTGTGTGGTTTCCATGATGCCTGTCATTGTATCTTTTCTCAGGACATGTGGAGCTTGAAGCATGATGGCTTGAGAGTTACATTGTTTGCATGTTTGTTAAGTCATAATTTAATAAATAACCTAGGAAATATGTGTTCTGTGTAGGTTACAAAGAACTCAGTTTTGAAATCATCTATTTCTGATGACTTTAGTCATAAGTCTTTAATGATGTTTCTAATAATCTTATTTGTGATATTTAAAATTTTATTTTTACTTAATTTTGAAAATTTCATACATGTATATAATGTATTTTGCTTTTTAATTTTTCTGCTTTTTTTTCTAAGCAGTTTTTGTAGTTTTGTTTGCATTTTGGTTGAGAGACATTCATTCTTTAAGTGTTGTTTACATGCATGATTTGTTATATATTTGCATATATTACTCATTTATAACTCTAAAACCTCTCATGTATGTGTTTAAGCTACTCATTTCATTTGGAATGGTGGATTTATATTCGTTTTTCCTTAATGAGTTTCATAAATCATTTACATATTTCAGTGATATATTCAAAGAACCAAAGATGTAATGTGTGCTACTCTATGCATTTTGTTAATTTCAGTTTTTACTTGAATGATTTTTCCCCTTATTATAGCTTTTTGGTTTGTTTTGACTTCTTTTCCCCCTTTATTAGTTATGTACATACTCAGTGTGTAAACAGCCATGTCGGTACCATTGTTAGCCCCCTCCCTGTCCTCCCCTCTCTTAAGGGAGCCCCCTCGTTGGGAATTGTGGGTCGTGCATTATGGAGTTAGTCATCAATTATGGGGAAGAGGCAATGTTTCTGTGCATAACGTCCCAACTTGTGGCTATAACAATCTTTCAGCTCCCTCTTCCATGAATTTCCCTGAGCCATGTTGTGTTCGTTTTTGGTCTACTTCAGCGATGAGGTCTTGGGAGCCTCTGTGTCTCTGGGTATCTGGTTTGGTAGGAGTTGAGTGTTCGCTGTGTCTGTCTCCTTCACCCTTTTGCTGATACCATCAAAAAAAAAAAAAAAAAAAAAAAGAAAAGCAGCACTCTTTCCTAATTACTGTATGGTTTCAGCCGGGGCCTTGGTGAGGTGAGATGGGATGATTCTCTCCTTGGGTTCTGCATCCATCTGTAAAAAAGAAGCAGATTCTCCAATGGAGAGTTATGTCAGCACCAGATAAATAGGATAACCATTATTAGTTTAGAGAGAATTTAATAGGTGTAGGCCCTCTTGTAGACCAAGATTGGTGGGAGCTTGATATTTAAGAGTGAAATTGTTTTTTGGATATGGTTCTGACTTGTTTCCCAGTTCTAGCTATGGGTTCTGTTCCACTGAGCAGATCTGTTAGCCAATTCAAGAGCAGCTGCTTACCCATCATGGCTATGTGTCACTATTGTACTTGTGTGAGCATCACATCAGGTTATTTGCTGCTGAGTAGCTTAGACCATGAGTTGCTTGGACAGATGTTGGCCATTTCCCCCTAGTTGTTCATGTAGCACCTTCTTGCATTAGACAAGCTAACTGACTGGGGACTGACTCTTTTCCAGACTCCAGCCAGTTCTCTCCATGTTCCATACTAACAGCATAGGGTATCTTTGGCAGTAGGATCTTACCATTAACCTTTGTTGGGTAATCAAGTGCTCTGACAGGAATCTGTCTTCTTTTGGAAAACCTTGTAGGTCTCTCTGATCAATAGCTCAATGTAGATGTTAACTGCATCCTGGTACTGGGAGTTATAGGCCAGTGCCAAGAGAAAAGAAGGAAGAAAAAAAAGATAGACAATATACAAGAGAAAGAGAGGAGAGAGAGGGGGGGGGGGAGAGGAAGAGGGAGGGAGGGAGAGAGAGAGAGAGATTGAGAGAGAGAAACAGGAGAAGATTAAGGTTAGTCTTCATACCTACTCCAGGGCCCTTTGATTCAGGTGTTCTCTCTAAGGACCTGATAAAGGTTCAACATTTTAGTCTGTTTTTGGGATATAGGATTTTATGATATCATTTCCATATGGGTCCAGTTTTGTGTTCCCCCCACACTTATACCCTACCCCACCCTTCCTATTGTCCTGTCCTTGAGATGCCTATTAGGCATGTCAGCATCTCAGATAGAACCAGGATAGGAGCCACAGATAAATGAGACCATGGAACAACTGTCTTTCCATGACTGGGTGAGCTTGCTGAAAATGATTTGTTCAATGTTTGACCTTTTTTTTTTTTCAAATTTCATTGTGGCATTTTTCCTTATTAGTGTGTAGATTCCATCATATAGATACACCATTTCTTAGTTATCCATTCGTCTAATGATGGACATCTGGGTTGATTCTAGCTCTTAGCTATTATGAAATGAGCAGCTATAAACATGGTTGAGTAAATCTCTCTGAACTGAGGCATGGAGCTTTTAGGGTAAATAATTGGGTCTGTTGGTAACTATATAGTCAACCTTTTAAGGAGTCTCTATATTGCTTACCATAGGGGCTGTACCATCTTATACTCCCACCAACAGTGAATGAGGGTTCCTATTTCTCCACATCCTTGCCAGCATGTTTTCACTTGATTTTTCAATGTTTGATATCATTACTGGATTAAGGCGGAATCTCATAGTTGTTTTAATTTGCATTTCCCTGATGATTAGGGATGTTGAACATTTTCTTAAGTGTGTGTTTGCCATTTGTATTTCTTCCTTGGAAAACTCCCTAATAAGTTCTCTGCCCCATTTTGTGAGTGGGTTGTTTGACTTTTTATTGTTTAGGTCTTATTCTTGCTTTCAATGGTAATTCCTTCAGCCTCTCTCCATTGGGTATTATTTGGGCTTAGGTGCTTTATATATGGCCTTTATTATGTTGAGATATAAACTGTTCATGCCTACTCTCTCCAATGTTTTGATCACAAAGTGATATTTTTTTAAAAAATTATTTATTTATTTGAGAGCAATGGAGAGAGAAAGAGTCAGAGAGAGAAAGAGAGAGAATGGGTACATCATGGCCTCCAGCCACTGCAAGCAAACTCCAGATGTATGTGCCCCCTTGTGCATCTGGCTTACATGGGTACTGGGGAATCTAGTCTTGAACCAGGATCCTTAGGCTTCACAGGCAAGCACTTAAGTATTAGGCCACCTTCAAGCCCCTGAAGTTACATTTTGTCAAAGGCTTTTTCTGCATCTATCAAAATGATCATGTGGTTTTTGTGTTTAAGCTTATTTATGTGGTGTATTATATTGACAGACTTCTGCATGTTGAACCAACCCTGCATTCCTGGGATAAACCCTACTTGATCAAGGTGGATAATGTTTTTCATGTGTTGTTGAATTCGGTTTACAAGGATTTTGTTCAGGATCTTTGTGTCTAAACTCATCAGGGAAATAGGCCTATAGTTTACATTTTTTTGTAGTATCTCTGCTGGTTTTGGTATTAGGGTGATTCTAGCTTCATAAAAGGAGTTGGGGAGCTTTCCCTGTTCTCCAATTATATGGCACAGTTTGAGAAAAATTGGTTTCAGTGATTCCATGAAGGTTTGATAGAATTCAGCTGAGAAGTCATCTGGTCCTGGTCTCCACTTTTGGGGAAGGTTTTTAATTACCTTTTCAATCTCGATGGATATGATAGGTTTGCTTAGGAGATTAATCTGCTCTGAGGTTAGCTTTGCTAGTGTCCAGGAACTCATCCAATTCTTCCATGTTATACAGTTTTGCAGAGTAGCAGTTTTGGAAAAAAGTCCTGATGATTCTCCCAATTTCATTTATGTCTGCTGTGATCTCACCTTTTTCATTCCAAATTTTGTTAATTTGAAACATCTCTTACCTTCACTTGATCAAATTGGCCAGGGATTTATCAATCTTCCTTATTTTTCAAAGAGCCAGATCTTTGTTTCATCAATTTTCTTATTTTCTGAGTTTCTAGTTCTTTAATTTCTTCAGTGATCATAATTATTTCTTTCCTTCTGGAGCTTCTTGGGTTGGGTTCTTCTTGGTTTTCCAATGCCTCTAGTTAGATGGTTAGGTTATTGAATTGGGATCTCTCTGTCTTTGTTACGAAGGCAAATAGTGGTATGAATTTTCCCCTAAGGACTGCCTTCATTGTGTCCCATAAGTTTTGGTACAATGTGTTCTCATTGTCATTCATTTCTAGAAATTTTGCAATTTCATTTTTTATTTTATCCACTACCCATTTATTGTTTAAAAGTGTGTTGCTCAGTTTCCAGTTGCTGATTGGATTCCTGGTGCATCTTTTGTTGTTAATTTCTAGCAAAGCAGCATTGTGATCTGATATGTAGGAAATTATTTCACTCTTCCTAAATATATGGAGGCAGGCTTTATGGCCCAGTAGATGATCCATTTTAGAGAAGGTTCCATGGGCTGTGGAGAAGAATGTGCAATCTGTGGATTTTGTGTAGAATGTTCTGTAGATGTTCATTAGGTCTAATTGATCTATGGTGTTGTTGAGATTTCTTCCCTGTTAATTTTCTGTTTGGATTATCTATCTATTGCTGATAGTAGAGTATCTATTGCTGATAGTAGAGTAGAGTATGATGGTTTGGTGGTTATTTCTGTTTTGTTGTCAAGTAGGTTTTATTTTATGAGTTGTGGTGCACCTGTATTTGGTGTATAAATATTGATGACTGTGATATCCTCTTGTTGGATCATTCCCTTGATGAGTAAGAAGTGGCCATTTTTGTCTTTCTTGATTACTTTTGGTTTGAAGTCTATTTTATCTGATATTAGTATAGCTATGCCTTCTTGTTTCTTATTTCCATTTGCTTGTAATATCACTTTCTACCCTTTCACCCTGAGGCTGTGTCTGTCTTTAGTTGGTGAGGTGGGTTTCTTGAAGACAGAGGATTGAGGGGCATAATTTTCTGATCCACCCTGTTAGCTTATGTTGCTTGATGGGTGAATTCAGGCCATGGATGTTCAAGGTAATAACTGTGAAGTTTGATTTAATCCCTGCTATATTGTGGTGGTTTGTGTGGTTTGGTGTTTTCTTGTACTTTGTAGGTTTTTTTTTTTTTTTGTGCCTTTCTGGAGTTTGGTTATTATGATCTGCTTCTTGTAGGCACTTGAGGTTGGTTGTTTGTCTCTTCTGTGTGGAGAATTCCCTGAAGGACTCTCTGTAGGTTTGGCTTTGTGCTCATATATTTGCAAAGCTGACTTTTATTTTTGGAAAGTTTTCTTTCACCCTATATTATGAGGGATACTTTTGCTGGGTAGAGTAGCTTAAGTTGGAAACCATAGTTCTCATAATTTTCAGTGTTCCATTCCAGGCCCTTATGGCTTTCAAGGTTTCCATTGAGAAGTCTGCAGTAATTCTGATGGAGTTTCCTTTATATGAAATGTGTTGTTTCTCCCTAGCTGCTTTTAGGACTTTTTCTTTGTTATCGATGTTTAGAGTCTAAATGATAACATGTCTTGGAGAATTTCTCCTTTGGTTCAGTCTGTTTGAAGTTCTGCTAGCTTCTTGTAACTTGATGAGACTTTCTTTTGAGAGGGTAGGAGAGTTTTCTTCAATAATTTTGTTGAATAAGTTCTCCTGCCTTTGGCCTGAATTTCTTACCTTCTGGTATTCCCATGATGTGAATGTTGGGATATTTAAGGGTATCCCATAGTTTCCTCATGTTCTGTTTATAAAAATTTTTGAAGTGATTGAAACTTTTGGACTCACAAACTGTTTCTTCTGTTTTGTCTTCCAGTTCTGAGTTTCTATCCTCCACATGGCTCACTCTATTCTTGAGTGCTTCTATAGAGTTTTGGGCTTGTTTGATTTGGTTTGTATTTTCTACTGCCTTTTATGTATAATTTCCATCTCTTTGTCAAGTTCCCTTTTCACATCATTTTCTGATTTTCTTAATGCTTCTTGGAGTTCATTCTTGAATTTATTTTTGTCTTCATTGAGCTTAGCCGGATGATTTTTAAGGTCCTCTTTTCCCCCCATTCTTCTTCAGGTCATTTACTTGTCTTTGGGACCCTTCCTGGTTCTTTTCTATTAGGTTTAATCTAGCGAGGACAGCATTCAAGCAATTATTGGAACTTTGTTGATTTTCTGCAAGTTCTGCTAATTGCTTGGCCAGAGTTGCATAGCTTGTATCTTCATTTGGGGATTGTGATCTTATTGCCGCTTCTATGTTTTGAATGGAGACATCCACTGTGGGACCAGGAAATCTTATCAGATTTACTTGCATTTGATTTTTCATGTTATTTCTTTTGCACTGTGGTCTGCCCATCATAGTGTAGGATTCTTATTTAATTTAGGAGGAAGCTGTAGTCTACCTGTGAAGTGTCTTTAACAATTATTCCCTTTTATGTTTGCTTTGACTAGGATTCTAATGGCAATGGGGCCTGTCTGCACAGAAGAAAGGAGCCCGTGAGGCTCTGATGAAGGCCAAAGGAACTGATGAAGTGTTGGTCGGTGGTTCAGGGCATGGGACTGTGTGGTCAGGTGGCCCAAGGGGACAGGAGGTAGGGGGGAATGGGACAAAGCAGACTGGTGTTGCAGCAGGGTGGTGGTGGGGAGAATGGGATTGTGTGGTGATTCCATGATGCTGAGGGGTGAGGGGATGGGATTAAGGGTTCCCTTGTGACTAGGTAGCAGGCTGTGGATGGGACTTCTGTGTCCTGTGTGGGGATATGGTACTATTGTGGGTCAGGTGACTTGTGGGTGGTGGATGGGCTGTGGTCCTGGTGGCAGGAAGGGGGAGGGAGGGGAACGTTAGCCTGCTGACCTGGTCCAAGTAGCTGCAGGACATGCAGGAGGACCTGGTCTGCCCAGGATGGAGTGGCAGGTGGGAATGCAGTCACATGTGGAGGTGCCCAGCGGCGGGAAAACTGAGGGAGGGTGCATGCTAGCCTGCTCTCCTGGGTCTGAGTAGCCTAGAGGAAATGCAGGAGGATCTGTTCTGCATGCAGGGCAGGGCAGTACTGGGAATATAATAGCATGCTGAGGTCCCCAGTGTTGGGAAAACAGGGGGTGGGGGTGCTAGCCTGCTAATCTGGGTCCTCTTAGCCTGTGGATTGTGTAGGAGGACCTTCTTGTTTCCCAAGAAGCAGCCCATTTTCTTTTGTGCTTCTGTCCTCCACCTTATGGAAAAATGCCACTTTTGGAGATTATAATTTTTCTTTTAATAACCATTTTATTGTGGCCTATGCTCTTTTGTCAGTTCTTCTTTGAGACAGCATCTCACCCAAGAACTCATTGTATAACCTTGTCCTACACTTGAGGCAATCTTCCTGCCTCGGTCTCCCTAGTGCTGGGATTATAGATGTAACCATCATGCACAGCGGGACTATGCATTGTGGAGTAGTCTTCTGTTTTTCATTGCTTTTTAGTCTGAAATTCCAGAGGCATCTATCATTTGCATTATTTTCAAGGTAGGGTCTTGTAGCCCAGACTGACCTGGAATTAGTCTCATGCTGGGCTCTAACTCACAGTGATCCTCCTACCTCAGCCTCCCGAGTGCTAGGACTAAAGGCATGTGCCACCATGCTCAGCTCATTTGCATTTAAAGATATAACCCTCAAAAGGAATAAAGGGGAAGCACCTGAAAAGAAAGACCCTGGAGAGGGCGGGATGAAGACTAAGCTTAAAAGATTTTTTTTTTTTTGTCTCTGGCTTGTAACTCCTAGTAACAGAATTTTTTTTTTTTTTCTACCCACATTGAGCTATTCATTGGAGAGACCTTAAAGGTCTCCAAATCCAGACAGCTTTCTTTCAAAGCAGTTGATTACCCACCCGAGGTAAAAGCTAAGACCCTATTACTGAAGACACCATATGATGCTGACACAGAGCACAGGGAGACCTGGCTGGAATTCAGAAGAAACCCAGTCTCCAGACAGCCTGTCTAGTGCTGTAAAGCGCTACATGAGCTTCTGGGGGAAAATGGCCAAAATTGGTGTGAGCAAGCACAGGTCTAAGCTGCTCAGAAGCAAACACCCTGACAGGATGTACATGTCGGTGCAATAGTGGCATAGCCAATAGCTTTCTGGTTACTTAAGAGATCCACTCAGTGTAAAGGAATCCATACCTGGAAATGGGAGCCAGATCAGAATCCTATGGAGGCAAAGATTAAGCTCTCCAGTGTCAAGCTCTCACAAGTCTTTGGCTAAAAGCAAGGTTACATACATCAAATTCTCCCTATATTAATAATGATTATCACATTTAAACTATTCTGACTTCACTTTCTGTTGAAGAATCTGTTCTTTGTTTTTAGAAGGTAACGAGACTGGAGTAGATAAACGACCCCTCGCACTTCAGCCAAGGACACAGCTGAAACCACAGAGGAATTGGGGAGATGAGCAAGAGTGCTGCTTCCATGCTGAACCTGATAATCAGCACCAGAGTGAAGGAGACAGACTGAGGACACTCAACACCTACCAAAGCAGAGATCCTGAGGCTCCTAAGAGCTCATCACTGAAGTACACTTAAAACTCACGCACCATAGCTCAAGGAATTTTGTAGAAGAGAGGGTGGAAAGATTGTAAGAGCCACAGGTTGAGACATCATACCCAGAGGCATCCCCCCACAATTAGCTGCTGCTCCCACTATGTATAAACCACAATCCCTTAGGGAATACCTGCAACTTCACTGAGGAGTGTCCCTAGCAGAATGGGGGCAAGGAGGAGGGAAAAGGGGTACCAACACATGATGTATCCATATGAAATCTGTTGTTAATAACAATAATAACAATAATTAAGAAAAAATTCTACATAGTCAGGAGTGTTCTTCATTGTTACTTATTTATTTTTTAAGATAAGGTTTCATGGACCATGCATCATGTAAGAGGTGCCAGGAACAAACAGAGGGCCTTGTGCATGCTCCACAAACACTTTACAAACTGAGCCAGATCCGCAGCTTCTGCTAATTTTTATAGTCATCATTGTTATCACAGTATGTACTCTCAAATTTCCACTTTGGACTTTTGTATGATCAGTGTTCATAAACGCCTATTAGACATATGTGACATGTATAACCTCTAGTAAAAGAACAAAGAATGCTATGCAGGTATGTTTATAAGTCTGTATGTTATGGAAACAGTGTGACGGTGGCTTGCGGGATACGACTTTTAGCTCTACAACGTTTGCACTGTATGTCTGGTATGCCCTCATCCACTCTTTTAATTTTCTACTTCATAATTTAATCGTGAATTCATTTTTGTTGTTATAACTGCTTTCAATATGCAGATATGTGTATTCATGCCTTGTGTGTACAAATGTAGAGGCCAGAAAAGATGAAGCGTCCTCCTCTATTGCTTTCCCACCTCATTTTCTCTAAATCATATTTCACTGAATCTGGACTTCCTTGTTCAGTTAGACTGGCTGACCAGCAATCACCCTGTCTTTGACCCAATCAGTGTGGGTGCTACAGGCATATACAGCCATGCTTGGCTTTTTTTTTTTTTTCTTATTCAGAGGTTTAACACATTAACGGGCAGTAATTTGATTGTGATCCCATCCCTTTATTCTCTTTTGTCCCCTCCCCCCTAACCTATCCTCTGGGGACCCTCATCTTTCAATGTAGTCCTTCCTCTGTTTTGTTTTGTCACATTTATTTCACTTTCCTCCATCCTCCATGTGAACATGGTAGTGGGCTGGGAATTTGTGCTGGTCTTATGGGAGTGTTGGTCACCACTTCAGGGTCATGAATGCACCAGCTACACACCGGGCTTTTTATGTGGGTGCAGGGCATTGGTCTCATTCATGCTCTTTCTTCTTTTTTTTTTTTATTTGTTTATTTTGATTTACTTATTTGAGAGCAGTAGACAGACAAAGAGAAAAAGAGGAAAATATATAGAGAGAGAATGGGTGTGCCAGGGCCTATAGCCACTGAAAACGAACTCCTGAGGCATGTGCCACCTTGCATATCTGGTCCTGGGGAATTAAGCCTTGAACCAAGGTCCTTAGGCTTCGTAGGCAAGTGCTCAACAACTAAGCCATCTACCCAGCCCTCATGCTCTCATTCTTGCATAGTAAGTGCTCTTACCTGCTGAGTCATCGTTCCATCCATAGTTTTATTTTTAAACTAAAATTGCTAGTCTTTTCCCAGCCACATACAATATAGAAACAACCTTTGCTATGTGACTTTTCCTGAGCAGACATGACCAAACATCTGTGTACCCAGAGAAGACACTAATGAAATACCAAAGAAACAATCCAACAATTCATGAGTTTATTGAGATTGCTTATAGGAACAGTGGTGAGGAATTACTTACAGTGAGCACTGGTGACTTGAAGGCAGTTTCATCACTAAAAGGCCCACACTTTCATGCATGATGACTCATGCAAGCAAGCTTCATCTCAGAGGTTCCCTGCCCAATTTGCAGGAATGATATAGGAAGGGTGTACCTTTCCCTAAAGATTGTGTATGCTTATATAACTTTTGTGATGGGTCTTGTGAATCTTTTTCTATTTCCTCAGCCTTTACCTTCCATGTGCTTCCTGAGCCTTCAAATATCTGAGAGCTTCCTGAGTCCTTCGAGCTTTCCTCCTGCCTCCAGAGAGATTGTTTCAATTCAGAGAAAGTAGCTGCATGGCACTCTACCTCTTTCTCTTATGTATTTTTTTTTTTTATGACTACTGAGCCTTGGATAGGGATGGAGATATAGATTTCCTAAAATTTTCTTCCACTTACAGCTGAGCATTGGGCCACTGTACTCTCAGCAGCATGACCAGTTATGTCTCCATAGTAGCCACTGCCCTACTGCAAAAAAGATGTTTTCCTCCACGTGTGAGGCTGAAAAGCAGTAATATATAGGCAAAATCATGAACTTGACAGGTAAATCACATCCAATTAACAAAATAATAGCCATTTCCTCTTGAACAAGTCATCATTCCGACTTACAAATCATGTATGTCCTTCTGAGAAATAGGCCTAAGTCAGGTTGGAAAGCACTCATAATAGTTGTTCCAGTATTACACTGGTGGGCACATCTTACCTGGCACGCTGGCAGAGCAGTACACAGGGCCTGCACCTGAGTAGGACCGTCAGTGGCGATTCTCTACCAGAGGCTGCACAACAGCTTCCAGCACTCTGAAAGCTACCCAACAGGGTGGGAGCCACCAGGGCAGGCCCAGACGGGTCTCTCTGCACTGAGACCAAAGCATGTGGTACTTTCAGCAACAAGGATTTAGTATCTAGTTCAGACATACAACAACAGTGGCAATAACCTTTATTGTGTGCAGGGGCTCAAAGGTTTCCCTGGCCAGCAACCTGTAGGGAGAAACTATACTTCTAAAACTAGTATCTTCACCTAACAACTTTATGGCTCATGGGAGTGTCTTTTTCAACCCTTATATGCTACCTTCATTAAAACTCCTTCCAGATGCACTTATACATCTCAAAGGCACTCAGAGGTGAACTTTATATAATAAAACCTTTCTTAAGAGAGAGAGAGAGAGAGGGAGAGAGAGAGGGCATGTCAGGACCTCCAGCCATTGCAAATGAATCCAGACTCATATGTCATCTTGTGTGTATGTGTTACCTTATGCATCTGCCATACGTGGGTTCTGGATGCTTGAATCTGGGTCCTTAGGTTTGCAGGCAAGCACATTAGCCACTAAGCAATCTTTCTAGCTGTAATAAAATCTTTTTATAAAGTAGAGAAAAAATGTCCTGAAGCCTTGCCACTGTCCATGCTCAGGAAGTATCACTGTGTCTTGGGATTCAGCACCTAAACAAACACTAAAAGAATGTTTGCAAGTGGAAAGTGCTATGTGAACTACTGTGGGAGAATGGCTACCAACAGTTTGAACAAGCAAGGGATATTTCAAGGTACAAAATTAACCTGTTGGAAAAGAGGGTCACATCAGTGCAATAGTGGCACACGGCCTGAGCAGGTAATAAGTGACTCTCTGATTAGATAAGAGACTTAGGAGAGAACTCTTGTCTGGACCAGAGAACCAGGTCAGAATTTTAGGGATACCATAATCATAGATCCTAGAGAGAAGTTTCAACTTTTGGCCAAGAAGAGCGGCCACATCCATCAAAATGTCTCTCAATTAACAATGTTTATCCCTTTTAATCAAAATTTCTCCCACTCTTGGTTGTAGAACTTCTTCTTTTTTTTTTTCTTAACAGATATCAAGGAAAACTAAGGAGAACCCAATCCATCAATATGTCAAGAAAAGATAGCCTTGCATGAGATGAGTAACCTCTTGCACATTTGCCAGAGCCCAGGGGACATCACAGAGCAAGTGAAAGTTTAAACATGAGTGCTGCTGTCACTGCTATCCTGACAACCAGCTCTAAACTGGCAATAGACACCAAGGACATTCATAATTCATCAAAACAGAAATCTATAGGATACAGAGTTCAACACTAAAGAAGACTTATAACACAGTCTTCAAGGCTTAGGTAACATTTAAAAAAAGGGGGTAGAGAGGCTATTAGAGCCACAGGGTGGGGAAGGAGCATCCTGAAATACTGTCCGCCCTCCATGGTAAATACCCATGACTCCATTGAAGAGGTCATCCGGTGGAACAGGACTGGGGAAGAGGAGAAAGAAGAGGCTAACACAAGGGGGATGGAACAACACATGATTTGTTGATACAATAAGGTTGACAATTAATAAAAAAAATTGTTAGCAAGGCCCAATATAGCATTTATATCAATAGCATTTATATCAATATCTCAGAAAAGCAATGCAGATATAGCAGCATAGATGAGAAACACTACCCCATTGAGCCCTCTATAGTCCATGGTCATTCTTCATGAGCCATCCTGCTTCCTCATCCCTGGGAAACTGCTATAAGGCTGCCTGGCAGATTCTCACGTTTGATGGGTTCAGTGTGGCTGGCATGTGGTGTTCAGCCTGAATGAAGGCAGAGGGAGCAGGGCTTTATCTTGCCTGCTGCTGGAGCTGGCTGTCTAGCTCGGGCAGGGCCTGGGCCAATTCCATGCCTATTGTCTACACATAGTTGCCAATAGAGCAATAGAGCCCCAGTCAGGGTGACCAATCCTCACTGAGGTATACTTTATTTTTAAGGGAGAAATGTACACAGCATACTCTTGGGAGTAACTGACTAACACAGCAGGTGGCTTTCTATCAATTATTTGCACACACACCCCCAGAACTCTTTCTTGACACAAACCTTGCCATGATTGCCTTCCAGTAACTTGGAGAAACCCTTCAGTCTGTTTTCCATTTTCCATTTCCTTCTTGATTGTTTTATTACTTTATGAGTCTCAGTCATTCATGCCTGACAGAGCCTCTCCTCTCTCATAAAATTCACATCTCACCATGGAGTTCAGCAAAGCCTCATACCAGTCTCAAGGTCCCTGCTGAATCAACGTCTCTCTTCAATCTTCCATGAGCATAGTCTTGTCTGGCCAAGTGCAATAGACCTCAAATACCACTTCTCTCATGGCCAGTTCCCTCAGCAGTGCCCGCCCTTCCTCGAATGTCTCCTAATCTGATCTGTATGGGGACATCAACCAATGATAGACAAGTGCCCTTCGTGACTCATTGAGCCAGTCAATCAGCAAATGATTTTTCCCATATTGCCTCAGATTAAGCACTCAGACTGATCCCATCCACAACTCTGTCCCATAGCTTCACAAGCCAAACTGTGTAAGAGGATCATTTAATTTCAAAGTCTTTCCCAACTCAGGCAGCTCAGATGCAATGTTTCCTGATTTTCATAGTTTCCTGTGCTGAGTCTTTATTAAGCTTCCATCTGCATACTGGCTCATGGATTTTCCCCTCCTTTGTCAGACCAGAGGGGTATTTTTTTTTTATCACTTTTACCTCTCTCTTCTTCACAGTTACTTAATTCTTCCAATGATTCCAAGTCTTCATATTTTAGGAAACAATTTTTAGCACAGACATAATTTGTACTCTCTTCCCCATATGTCCATTATGTCCCTTTATATATTTCCCTTACGCTCCAGCTTTAAGAAATAGCAAGCCATTGTCTCCGATCCTCCCTTCTCCACTTTTCCTGCCAAATCAGAGATGAAAGCCAATAAACAGGACAGCATCACATGTCTTTTCCCCGCTGCAATTCCTCTCCAACAAGCAAATTCTTTCTGGGTAGTCTTGGGTACATGTCTTACCACCCACAGAGAAGACCACACAACTGCTGACACAACCTGCCTGTGATCCTGTCCCACAAGTGCAGCCTTCATCAACTGTTTGGGGGTTTCCTCGATACTCATGTGACAGATCCCAGTCATCAAGGAGACAGTTTACTCCATAGGATGTACATAAAGATGGCTACCCTGAGATCCCTTCCAAGAATGCGCCACCTGCAGACAACCTTGGCTGGATGTCTCATCCCTCATAGCACGGAGTCTGTCACCACTACAGCCATGCCATGTGGGGAAAGGCAGCCCCTATCAGGATTGTCCTCACAGCTACTCCACCTTCAGACCGTTGAGTCATGGTTGCCATGTCATGATCCACTGCAGGGGTCCTGCAACTTGATCTTCTCCAACTCACGGGTTCTGTCTCTATTTCTGTGCCAGCCATGTTGTGGGATGTTTCCTGGGAAGAAGCAAAGAGAAGTTCACACACGCCCTTGGTGTATTGAGCAAAACGTTCTCCATGGGCTCATGTGCTCTGAATACTTGATCCCCAACTGGCAGAGCTCTTAGAAGGTGGAAGTTTGCTGGAGGAGGTCTGTCACGGCGGGGAAGGGTGGGGGTCCTTGAGATGTATTAGTGCAGCCCGCTGCACGCTGCTTCTGACCTGCTGGCGTGACAGCATGCGGCTCTCAGTGGTCTGCTCTGCCATGCTTTCCCTGCCACGATGAAGCTTCCTTTTGAAACCGTAAGCCAAAAGAAAACCTTGGCTTCTATAAGCTGCTTCTGGTGGGGTGTCTTTTTCCTGCAATGAGAACAAAACTGATACAACTTCAGAACAGGCATTAATGGCAGGTCAAAGAAGTAATTCCATCCACATTTAACTTGGTGAACCAGTGTGTTTACTCAGGTAACTTTTAGAAGCAGGGATGAGGGATTGTGTGGAGCAGCGTGGGTGACTCATGGGCCACTACACTGAGGAAAGGCCCACCCCAGCACGGATGGGGACTCACAAAGCTGCACCTCTGGAGATCCCTGCCTGACGTGCCATCGCTGCGTGGAAGAGAGCTGACCCTCTCCCAACAAGTGTTTTCTGAGGGGTTGTGTATATCTGGTAACTCTCCAAGCTTCATTCCCATGAATTTCCTAAGCCTCTGGGCTTCTTAGCTGTCTGAGGCTTAGATTTTTCCCTCTTTCCTGTAGGAGGGAATGTTTTAATTCAGAGGAACCAACTACGATTTTTCAGCTTTGAAACTGAAATTGCTGTGCTTTATTTCCAGTGTCACTTCGTGCTTGTTTGTGTTGGACTGATGATTTGCATATGTACCTGGTCTTGTCCTCTTTTTATTTTTATTTTTTAAAGAATGTGTGATACCCTCTTTTGATCTCTCTCTTCTTGAGCTGAAAATCCCTCTTCCTTTTTACTATAGTAACATAAAACATCATCTGGTTCACCACTGGTTTCTTGGTCCAATGTCATAATAATCAGATATTTTACCCTACCGTCTGGTCTACCTCATGTCTTAGAGTTTTACTCACAGAAGGAGTGATGTCCCTACAGTTCAGCGTGTTTTCTCTTAAAGGATGTGACTTCTATTTCAGACATCTTTGGTATGTATGCTATTATTCCCAGACTCTTGGCACCTTTGTAGCTCTTTCTTTACTCTGTCTTTATTTATTCATCCTTTTATTTAGAAATAATTTTGGTGTACGTGTGTGTATGCATTCACGTGTAAGTTTGGTGTGTGACCGCCACACGCACAGGCATGTAGCAATCATGAGATAAATTTGGGTACCAGTCCTCACCTTCTACTTTACTTTAGCTAAGGTCTCTAATTTGTGTTGGTCACCGTTCCGTTTGCCAAGTTATCTGGTCCATGAGCTCTCTGGGAAACTGTCCTCTCTCCACCTGTCATGGAGTTACAGAAGCCCACCATGGTTTCCAGCTTCCATGTATGTTTTGAGGCTCCAAACTCAGGAACTCACACTTGCGCAACAAGCCCTTTATCCGCTGAGACACCTCCACAGCCTTCTTACTTGTATTTTTGCCTCCCCTCTCTTGAGGTCTTGTACTTGATCCACTTATTGTTTGATTGGAGCCTCTGCATCAGTGTTTTATCCAGGTGAAGAGTGTGAGTGCTGTTCTCCGCATCCTTGTATGACTGCTGATTTTTTGTTTTTTAAAAATCACTTTCACACCAACAACTAAATTTCCTTCCTATTAGCAAAACTCCTGGGTAAAACACACCATATTAGCATTCTCAAAATGTTATTTCATTATCTTGTAATTTGGTGCTATAAGTGAGTAGTACCTTTCCAGTCTGATATTTTCATATGTTTCCCTTTCTATATGAAAACTTGGAATGTTTTCTTTTTGCTTCTGAGATTTAAAAAAGTAAGAATAGTGTCAGAATTTAGTTAGGTAAATGAATATTCTATTAGCAATCACATGAAGAATTTTAGACCTTATATCCATTTTTTTTTTCAACTCAGTACATTTTTTTTCTTTTTTCATGAGAGACAGAGTAAGAGAGAGAACAAGAAGAAGGAGAATAAGAAGAGGAGGAAGAGAAGGAGAAGGAAGAATAAGAAGAAGGGAGAATTGGTGTGCCAGGGCAATCAAACTCCAGATCTTGTGTGCATGTGAGACCTTGTGCACACATCACTTTGTGTGTCTGGCTTATGTGAGATCTGGATAGTTGAACACAAATCCTTAGGGTTGGAATGCTTTAAGTGCTAAGCTATTTCTCTAGCCCCTCAACTCAAAACGTTTTTAATACAGTATGTGCAATTTAACTTTATCTTCAGTATTTTTGCATTATTAATCTTTTCTCCTGGTGTAAATTTTTCTTCCTGTTCTTTCAGGTCCTAATAACAACTACACTGTCCACTGTGTACCAAATGTTTTAGTTGAAAGTATTCCTTTTTTCTATTATTACTAATTCATTTTTGGTATGTGTAGAGAGCAATTGCAGTGTGGTATGTGGTATATGCTATGTGTGTATAGATGTGTGCACCCAATGCATATGCAGGGGTCAAAGGAGACCATCATTTCCTCTTGTCTGTTGTTGAAATGAGTATTTTCTTGTAACAGAGTCTCTATGTAACCTGGAGCACAATGCTCTGCCATGTAGTTTCAGCTGGATAGGTAGCTGTCTTTTTTGTAGCTGAATTATTGCTACATTGTTCCTCATTTTTATACTTCTTTTGGTGATCTTCTTTCTGATGCTGAGATGCTGGCCAGTGTCCTAAGCACAGGAAACCTGAGGTGTACCTGTGGTGATTTGTGTTCCATTAACTTTGTTCAGGGGCAAGCTATGCTGCTTTGACCATGAGTTCAAGATCAGTGAATCTATGGTATATGCTAAATGGCTATCTATGTAGAACGAGGCAACAAACATATCAATTGGATGGTAAAAGTGCTTTATGACCAGAAGCTCCAGGAACTGAACCCTCAGTACCTCTTAGGAATTACAGTCCAGTACAAGCTATCAGAACTATTCTGTGGAAAAATTACCACCAGCAATCAGAATCAACTATCTCTGCTTCTCTAAAGTCTTTTTTTCTTGCCAAATGCCAATGTACATGGCATTATTTTATTTCCTTGTTTGAGTTGCCCATCTTCTCCAGAACTTTCCTACTAGTGGCTCTGGAAGCATCTGCTCACAGCTCCTTCCTCCAGCCATCAGGACCCTTGTGAGTGAACTGTCATATCTGATGCTCATTCAGTGGTGCTCAGACTCAGCAACTTGTGCCTGAGCTTTAATCCCCACAGTGGAAACAGGACCTTAGTATCTCGCTTCAAAGTAATTGATGATCTATATTGCTCAGTTAGAAACAGGATCCAGTGTACCTCTCCAGCTTCCACAGATCTTCTGTGAGACAGACGGACAGACCAGCAGGCTTCTCCAGGGTTTCACTTTCTAGCCTCTAAACCTTTGGGGTTCCTAGATTTCCAAGGTCATACTCTTCCTGCGCAGCCCATTGAGTCTACCCATTGGTTTTCATGCTCTAATCTGTCTTTGTGGAGTAGATATATATTAGCATTACTTTCTTTGAGGTCTCTGCATGCCTCAATGGCATTCTTTTCCTTGTCAGAACTCATGTGCGTACTAATGCTCAGCTCATAAAGGCAGTTGGCATTTGGGAGTTGAGGGAGTAGGATATATCATAATGATGTCATCTTTCTAGAAATGGACTCTGAAGTATGTTATGCATCAGTAAATGCCATCATATTTGATGAACTCTGTTTTTCTCCTCAAATATTTTTTTTTTTTTTTTGGAAAGAATGAACTTGAATTAAATGCCAGCACATCTTCTGTACACCAGATGCTGCCACAAGAGAATTCCTTCTCCTGATGGCTGTTGTTCCTAACACTGCTGCTCATAACGTTATGGGCAGATTGGTTTATCTCTTTTTTATTTATTGGCAAGTTGTTTGTATCACATGGAAGCAGCTGAACTCTGTAATTATGAGCATTCAAAGGGAAGAATTTCCATAAATGCCATATGTTTTCACCAATACTGCTTCAGAGGAGGCTTACCCATGAGTTTTCATATTACTTTTGTGATAATGCTGCTATTATTGTACTGTCTATTATTCTCAGAATGAGGGAAATGAAGACACATTTTCTGGTCCATTAACACTTGTTAGTTTACCAAAAATCAATAGACTTTCTGATGTTGCATATTCCTTACATTTAGATTTAGGGTTACTCCAATTCTAGAAGTCCCCACTAACTATTTTTTGGGGGGGAGGGGTTCAAGGTAGCTCAGGGTGACCTGGAATTCACTATGTAGTCTCAGGGTGGCCTCAAACTCACAGCAATCTTCCTACCTCTGCCTCCCAAGGACTGGGATTAAAGACGTGAGCCACCACACCCGGTCACTGTTTTTTATATCTTTTTGGTAATACCAGTTTTAACAGATACTGATGTAAGCATACTTTATCATTTGCTTCTTAGTATATTTTTATGCATGAAGGATTTTTTAAATGTTTGTTTCATTTAAACTTGGTGCTTATAAGTCATTCCTTTAAAAAAATCTTTTCTAATGAACTGTATTTAGCCCTTACCTCAGTATCAAATATCTTTTTAACATTTGTACATTGAATCTGAACATTTCAAGGCACCATTTCACATAGGCTAAATCTGATTTTTGTTAAATATTCATGACTTTTTGAAGTACGTTCAGTTTGGTAAGCATTTGATACTATAACAAGAGTGCTTGATTTAAAAGCAAAAGGCTTATGTCTAAATCTCTCTCCTGTTGAGTAGGTTGATTCTTTATCTGTGTAACTCTGAGTATGACACTTCAGCTCTGAGAACTTCAATCTTCACACCTTAGATAGAGAGTACTAGCCTTAAAGAACTTAAAGACTTGCAATCTTATATAAGGAAATGATAGGCTTATTGCAAATAGCCAGTAAAATGACATCTGGACTTGTGACCATGAAGAAAGGGCTGGTACATCTAATGAACATGGCTAATACAAATTTCAGGGACAAAGTTTAGCCTGCCTAAGGGCAGAAGGGACTTGGAAACACTTAAAGAAGCCCTGCTTGCAGACGAGTATTAATTCACATCAGTGTTTCTGTTCATCAAATCACGCTTGGCTTATCTTCTTCAGAAAGATTTCATAGTTCATTTCCCTGTTTCCCATAATCATGTTTACTCTAAATTATGTAACATTTCTCCAACATTATCCTGTAGCGTCTTTTTTTTTTGCTAAATTACATTTTCCTTTGCTCAAATTGTACTAAATATTTTTAAATCCCTGTTTTTAAAAAACAACAGAGAAAGGCATCCAAGAATGAAAAGAAAATAGAAACACTAGTAACAATATAAGGCAAATGAGTAATGGACAAATATACATGTATGTTTAAATATGAACATATAATGTGTGTGTATATACCTCACTATGTGTACACACATATATGCATTCATCAATTAAACCCAGTTAAAACAGTATGTTATTAGCTGGAGAAAGATGACATGTACAACCCAGTAAGAGGACAGCTGAGTAAGGAAGCTGTAGAGATGTGGGCACGGGTGGTAAACCTGCAAGGATGAGTAGCATCTGCTGGGGCAGCCCCAGAAATCTTTGCCACTCAAAGCACACAGAGGCGTGGGATGACCAGAGTCTCCTCTAGTGGCTGTGAGAGAGGAAGCCTCCAAGACAAGTACTCAGGGTAGGGGTAGGGAAGAACAGATATTGGTAAACTTTGGCATGACCTAGAGATGGGGAATATCTGGCCTGTCTTCTGATACTTTTTTTTTTCGAGGTAGTATCTCACTCTAGCCCAGGCTGACTTGGAATTCACTCTGTAGTCTGAGGGTGGCCTCAAACTCACAGCAATTGTCCTACCTCTGCCTCCCGAGTGCTGGGATTAAAGGCATGCGCCACCACGCCTGGCTTTTCTTATGCTTTTTATGTGCTGCCATTCACATGAATGGAACAGAATATCAGAGGGCAAGATTGCCTGCCTCAGCCCTCCCCTGGAACACAGGGCAGAGTGCAGTGCACAGGGAGGTGGATGGTCTAGGAGAATCCCAGCACAGCAGGAGGCTAAAAGGGATAAATAGGGGCACTTATGAGGATGGTGAACCTGGAAGAATATGAAAAGATGACAGTATTTCATGTGGGAAAACACATGGTTGGTGGGAGAATGAAGCTACACATCTTTTCTAAGGAACAGATTTGAAATATGCGAAAGGCATGATAAAGTTTGCTTTTCCTTAGACTTAAATTATCCTGAACACATTGGTTTAATGACAACTAGAACATAGCCTAAGAAAATAATTGTGTAATTTCATAAAGTTGATTTTACAAGAAAGTTGCTCATATCAGCTATAATAACTCTAAATCAACAGTGATAAGACAGAGGAATAATAAATAATATTTAAAAATTGTGAGTAAAATAATAAATATTAGTAAATATTATTATTAAATCTTAGTAAGTAATAGTAAAAGGATAATAGAGAAATAAAGAGCAATAAGGAGATGAATAAATAACTATATATGTATACTTTCACATGTATATTTAATAATAATATTATTGAAAATGTTAAGATTGGTAATATAAATCAACATCTTTTACTATCAAAGATTCATGGAGGGACTGGTAAGATACAGTATAAGCCAGAGGGATCCCTGAACCCCACATAAAAGCTAGAAGTCATGGTGGGCCTCTGTAATACCAGCATGCCAAAGATAAGATGAGAAACTTGTGCTTCTCATGAGAGAATTTCCCAAAAGTTCATGGATCAGTTCAACTGGTGAAGGCACCAGTGAACACCAATGAGAATCAGAGACACTGCCTCAAAGTGAGGTGGAAGACAAGGATCCGTATCCAAAAGGTGTGTTGTGACATCCACAGACATGCCATGATACACAAACCCACTGACTCATGCACATGGGCACACAACACACACTTACATGTCCATCAACATGGAAAAGTGACAGAATTATGGTGCAACACAGCATATAAAAAAGCAGTTTGAAACAGTAGTCCCACCTTTTGGTAAGGTGAAATGCAAGGAATGGATTTCTCAGGCTGACCTGCTAGAAAGAAAATGAAGAAGTAAGGTGTTTGCTTGATTTGAGCAGTAGTGTTGGCTCAAGCTTTCCATGATCCCCGTGTTCATTCCATCTCCTCCCTGTGAGCTCTTTGTGACTCATCTTTAAGAAACAGGCTGCATTGGTGTGATTCAGGTGTTCCCCATAAACATAGGTGTTCTGAAAGCCATGTCCCCAGCTGGTGGCAATTGGGGGATTAAACGCCCCTGGAGGTGGTGTATTGTTGGGGGCAGCTTATGGGTATTATAGCCAGCTTCCTCTTGCCAGTATTTAGCATACTGTTCTGTTGCTATTGTCCATCTGCTATTGCCCAGGAGGTGATGGTCGCCATCTGCTCATGCCATCATTCTCTAGTAGTCAAGAACAAAGATTCTAGCTTCAATGTATACTTTTGGCGCCCAGACCTGCCATTATAAGCATGAGGTATTGTGGCACTCCTTGGCCTCTCTGGTCTCAGGTGGGGATACTCCTGGTACTTAATTTACAAGATTGTGGGGAAGTTGAATGAATCGATATGTGCAAATCCTTCAGACAGTACATGAAATGCTAGCCACCATCATACTTAAAACCATTTTTATTGCAGTTGAAGCTATGTTCATAAATGACCAAGGTAATGGTCTTTATCAGATGTGACTTAGAATTGCATACAACTTTTACATGAATCCTTTTTAATGAAGAAATGAATGAATGATTTATTTTTAGAACAAATTTATAAGTGTATACTTATTATACAAAGCAATTGGTTTCATAATGGCATTTTTCTGTTCAAATATATCATGTATACTGACCATATTTATTCTCTATTACCTCTCCTGTCCACTCTTCACCCTTCCTGCTCCTCTTCTTCCTCCTCCTCTCAAATAGTCTTCCTTATAACTTCTGTCCACAACCTAGGTTCCATAGATCAGAGAAAGGATGTGGTATGTCCTTCTAGGTCTGGCATATTTTATTTAATAGGATAATTTCCAATTCTGTTCATTTTCCCACAAATGACATAATTTCTTCCTTATTTATGA
Source organism: Jaculus jaculus (assembly GCF_020740685.1). Classification (NCBI taxonomy): domain Eukaryota; kingdom Metazoa; phylum Chordata; class Mammalia; order Rodentia; family Dipodidae; genus Jaculus; species Jaculus jaculus. The sequence goes on along the minus strand of NC_059103.1, from coordinate 204,591,863 downwards.
CTGAATAAAACTTCTTTGAGTATGCATATATTTTCTTTTATTCATCTGCTGATGAACACCAGTGTTGATTCCATAATTTGACCACAGTAAAATTTCCACAGTAAATATGGATGAGCAAAAATCTTTGAGATAGACTGACTTAGGTTCCTTTTATAAACTTACCAGAAGTGGAGTAGCTGAGTCATGTAATAGATCTTTCATTTCTTCAATGAACTTCCATAGTATTTCCAAATTGAGTACATTAGTTTATATTTAAAAAAAACAACAACACTGTGTTAGGAAGGGTTCTTTCACCCCTACCCCATATTCACAAACACTTGTTGTTGTTCATGGTTTCATTTTTAAAATATTTTTATTTATTTGCACATATTAAGGGGAAGGGAATCAAGAGACCAATTACAAGATGAATGGACCACTTTTTATATCTGGCTTTATGTGGGTGCTAGGGAAGTGAACATGAGAAGGCAGGCTTTGCAATCAAGTGTTTTCAACCACTGAGCTCTCTCCCCAGCCCTTGTTCACTTTTTTAATAACAGGATGAGATGTAATCTCAATGTAATTTTAATTTTTAATTCCTTGATAGCTACAGATCATTTTTCATTGACCATCTTAATATTTTTGGAGAAGCATCTTTTTATTTCATTTGATTGCATGTTGATCAGATTGTGTGCTCTTTTGCTGTGCTCTTTTTCAGGTTTTTATTGATTGTAAAATTAATCCCTGATACATTTCTGGCAAAGATTTTTTCTCATTCAACAGGCTACATGTCACTACATTCTTTCTTTTACTATTCAGGAGCTTTATAACTCCCTCTAGTACCATTTGCAAATTCTCCCAACTCTGACAGTCAATTTTAGAAGGTTCTTCCCATCATACTTGAAGTGCTTTCCATACATTTTTCTTTAGCAGTTTCATAGTTCTAGGTCTTATATTAAGGTCTTTAATTTTTTTCTCCATTTTTTTTTATTATGAGAGAGAGAGAATTGGTGCACCAGGGCCTAGCCACTGTAAACGAATTCCAGATGTGTGTGCCACCTTGTGCATATGTCTTAAGTGGGTTCTAGGAAGTTGAACCTGGGTCCTTAAGCTTCACAGGCAAGTGCCTTAACCACTCTCTAGCCTGTATGTTTGTTTCATTTTTTAAAAGATTGTTACTTATTTGTTTATTTGAGAAAGAAAAAGAGGCAGATAAGAGTAAATGGACATGCTCAGGTCTTTAGCCACTGCAAATGAACTCCAGATGCATGAGCTATCTGGTCTATCTAGCTTATCTGGGTCCTAGGGATTCAAACCTGGGTCCTTAGGCTTGGCAGGCAAGTACCTTAACCACTAAGCAATCTCTTTAGCCCTAAATTTATTTTCAATTAGCTCCTATGCAAAATGAGACATTTGTATCTATTTTCATTATTATACATGTAGCATATCCAATTTTTTCAGGACCATTTGTTGAAGTAACTTTTGTCTACAGCATAGTTTTGAAACTTTTGTGAAATATTAGGTTGTTGTGGTTGCATGGGTTTGCTTCTGGGTTCTCTATTCAAATGATCTATTTGTTTTTGTTTCAGTGCCATGCTGGATTTTGTTGCTGTGGTTCTGTAGTATCATCTGAGATCAGGCATAGTCATGCCTCCAACATTATTCTTTCAGGATTGCCTTGGTTATTCAGGATCTTTTATGCTTCCATATGACACTCAAGACTGCCTTTTCTATTTCTTAGGAAGCTCAGGTAAGCCATCCTCACTTGTCAAAGAATGACCACTGGCACAAGAAGCACAACCTGAGGTCGCCATGGCACCCTCGCCATCTTCACTTTCATTGCAGTCATCAGCATCTTCCCTGTCACTGTCAATCTCCCAGCCAATAGACTGCACTTCAGCTTCAGTGGTCTCATCTTCTGGGCATAAAGTGTTCCTGCTACAAAACCTGTGTATTCTAGAGCTATGTCCATTATCTCTCTGTGATTTAAAAACTGCCTTATCTTCATCTAAGGAATCACTTTCATTGGAACTCCATGTTATAGTTGCAATTTCATTGCTGCTCTTTGATGTACTTCCTTTCCCTGGCGCTGGAGGTAATTCAAGTTTCTTTTTGGTAACAGTTGCCTTTTCAGCTACAGCTGACAAAGTCCCAGAAGTGTCCTGAAATCCTTCTCCACACTTCACCCAGGCTTTAGAGAGGGAGACTGCTAAGCCCACTGTCTGCAGACTTGCTCTTCTCAACTGTTGTAGCCTCTTCTAGAAAGGATAGGCATTCTATATCCCAATTCCTTTTCCTCTTGGGTCCCCTGGCCCAAGCTGGGACATGTCACATGATGCCTCTCACACTGGTCCCTCCAAAAGCCCTATTTATTTTTTTATTGACAATTCCCATAGTTGTAAACAATATCCCATGGTAATTCCCTTCCTTCCCCCCACTTTCCCCTTTGCAACTCCACTCTCCATCATATCCTCTCCCCCTTCTCAATCAGTCTGTCTTTTATTTTGATGTCATCATCTTTTCCTCCTATAATGTGGTCTTATGTAGTTAATGTCAGGTACTGTGAGGTTATGGATATGCAGGCTATTTTGTATCTGGCAGAGCACATTGTAAGGAATCCTATACTTTCTTTGGCTCTTACATTCTGTCACCTCTTCTGCAGTGGTCCTTGGAAGGTGTGATAGAGATATTTCAATGCTGAGCTCTCTTCTGTCACTTCTTTTCAACACAATGGTGCCTTCTGAGTCATCCCAAGGTCACTGCCATCTGAAAAGAGAAGCTTCTCTAATCAAAAGTGAGAGTAGCATTAATATATAGTAGGTATGAACATTAAGAGAAGTGCTTACTGGGCAGTTTGGTGAGCTTAGTATATACACTTAGCCAGACGCCAGCAGACCTTATCTCCCTAGGGCTCATGACTAACCCTGTCATAAGTGTTCAGTATCAGGGATGTATTCCCTCACATGGAATCCTGTTTTACACTTGATGTCTTGCAACATATATCCATGCTCTATTCCCCAAGTAAGATTGCCTCTTAACACTAACTCCACGTGTGGGTTTGTCCAGGGAAAGTTGCACGTGACCCTAAAGTTGTTCTTCAACACTGTCAACTGCTTGATAATTTACCAGTGGAATTTGTCAGTAAAAATAGACTGTTTTGTCAAAAAAAACCAAAAAACAAAAAACAAATTCTTGCTTTTTTAAAGTGGATATTGAGTGTGAAAATGTAAATTTTGTGTTCACAATATTGGGCTCATCAACATATTGTCATGGATAACTGGGAATAAAGAGACAACAAAACAGAAGGAGAGGGACTAACTGGACAGAAAGGTCTGCTGGGAAGGGAATGGGGCATAAAGGAAAGTAATAGGTACTGGCCACAATCAAAATAAATGATGTATGTGTACAAAAATTTTCAATAAAATGCTTTAAAATAAAAATAACTTGAAAACACCACAAAAATCCCCAAACACAAGCTATATTCTTGTTGCAGTAGAGTTCACATTGCTGGTAGAAATCACCCAACCAAGAGCAGCTTCTGGGAAAAAGAGATTTATTTTGGCTTACAGGCTCAAGGGGAAGCTCCATGATGGCAGGGGAAAACGATGGCATGAGCAGAGGGTGGACATCACCCCCAGGCCAACATAAGGTGGACCACAGCAACAGGAGGGTGTGCCAAACACTGGCATGGGGAAACTGGCTATAACACCCATAAGTCTGCCCCCAACAATACACTCCCTCCAGGAGGCATTTATTCCCAAATATCCATCAGCTGGGTAGCTAGCATTTAGAACACCTAAGTTTATGGGGGACACCTGAATCAAACCACCACATTCCACCCCTGGCCCCCATAAACTGATAACCATACATGATGTGAAATGCATGAGCAATTGGGGTTGTATTCAGAAAGTCTTTGCCAAGACCAATATGTTGAAGGGTTTCCCCTACTTTTTCCTCTAGCAGTTTCAGAGTTTCAGGTCTGATGTTAAGGTCTTTAATCCATTTGGACTTAATTTTTGTGGATGACGAGAGAGAAGAATCTATTTTCATCCTTCTGCAGATATATATCCAGTTTTCCCAACACTGTTTGCTGAAGAGGCTGTCTTTTCTCCAATGAGTATTTTGGGCATTTTTATTGAATATCAGGAAGCTATAGCTACCTGGGATTACATCTGGGTCCTCTGTTCTGTTCCACTGATCTACATGTCTGTTTTTGTGCCAGTACCATGCTTTTTTTGTTACTATGGCTCTGTAGTATAGGTTAAAATCAGGTATGGTGATACCACCAGCCTTATTTTTGTTGCTCAGTATTATTTTAGATATTCGAGATTTTTTGTGATTCCAAATGAATTTTTGGATTGTTTTTTCTATTTCCATGAAGAACGCCTTTGGAATTTTGATAGGGTTTGCATTAAATCTGTAGATTGCTTTTGGTAAGATTGCCACTTTCACAATATTGATTCTTCCAATCCAGGAACAAGGATGTTTCTCCACTTTCTAGTGTCTTCTGCAATTTCTCGCTTGAGTGTTTTAAAGTTCTCTTTGTAGAGATTCTTTACTTCCTTGGTTAGATTCATACCAAGGTACTTTATTTTTTTTTGATGCAATTGTGAATGGGAGTGATTCTCTGATTTCTCCTCTGTGTATTTGTTGTTAGCATATATGAAGGCTACTGATTTCTGTGTATTTATTTTGTATCCTGCTACATGGATGTAGGTTTTTATCAGTTCTAACAGTTTGCTAGTAGAGTCTTTAGGGTCCTTTATGTATAGAATCATGTCATCTGCAAATAATGATAACTTGATCTCTCCCTTTCCAATTTGTGTCCCTTTATGTGTGTCTCTTGCCTTATTACTATGGCTAAGACTTCCAAAACTATGTTAAATAAAAGTGGGGACAGTGGACACCCTTATCTTGTTCCTGATGCAATGCATTCATGTAACTTTAAAAGTCCCATAGTTTTTATTAATTCCAATGAAGCTCATACATCCCCATAGTCCAAGATCTTTTAACTAAGCCATAATACCAAATAACCTCACAAAACTCACAATGTCACAGAATCAATACTCACACTGCAAAAGATGGCATTGTGTATAGCAAAGAAATATTCAACCAATATAAGATTTAAACAACCAGGGCAAACATCAGACTCTGTAGCCTTAAGTCCAACATCTCTAGCCGGTGATAAATCTCTAAGTCCAATAATTCTAACCAGCAACAAGTCTCTGGCATTCCAATTCCACCCCTCCGGCTAGGCTACTCACAGTCCTGGAAAATTTCATCGGGGCCAACAGCTTTCCTTAGCAGCTATCTCATGGTCCCAGCATCTCCACTTGGTCTCCACTGCAATGCTTCATTCTCATGGCCCCATGGGGTCTCCATGCAGGCAACCAGCAAACCTGCTTCACGTTGCCCATGGCCATTTCCAAAACACAAGACCATGTTGCAAACTCAATGACCCTCTCTTTCTTGCATTTCTTATGCTCCACAATATCAGGTAGGGTGCCAATTTGTTAATCCAGGGGGGAATAAAGCAGACTTTGAAGAACAGGACACTCCTTGGGCACTCAGGCCCCTTCAAAAGAGTCGACTTTCTTCCTGTTGCCCCAGCGCAGGTCAGCGAGCCCAGTCTCAAAGGTTGTAATCTCTCAGATACATCTGAACAGGCAACAGTTCACCCAAAGATTTTTCCTTCTGTGCCATATTCCTCTGCTTATACCAGTTCATTTGTATACAAAGCAATCCTGCACAACTTCTGAGGACATGGGCATAAAAGCAAGCTTCTCACACAAACGGCTAGCCCAGTCCAGGCAAAGCTCTTTCTCAGCCTCATAAGCCAAACCTCATAGTCCATAGTTCTTACTGCATTCAGGTCTTTCAACTCTGACCAGAACAGTTCATCATGCTGTACTTACAGCACTGCAAGGCATCTCTTAGGCCAAGGTTTCAGATCCTCCCTCACTCCTCTTGAAAATCAGCTCCAAAAGGCCAAAGCCACACAGTCAGGTGTGTAACAGCAATCCCACTCCTCGGTACCACTTTACTGTTGCAGTCCGGTTCGCATTGCTGGTAGAAATCACCCAACCAAGAGCAGCTTCTGGGAAAAAGAGATTTATTTTGGCTTACAGGCTTGAGGGGAAGCTCCACGATGGCAGGGGGAAACGATGGCATGAGCAGAGGGTGGACATCACCCCCAGGCCAACATAAGGTGGACCACAGCAACAGAGGGTGTGCCAAACATTGGCATGGGGAAACTGGCTATAACACCCATAAGCCCGCCCCCAACAATACACTTCCTCCAGGAGGCATTAATTCCCAAATATCCATCAGCTGGGAACCTAGAATTTAGAACACCTAAGTTTATGGGAGACACCTGAATCAAACCACCACAGTTCTGATAATCCACACATTAAATAAACCTGTGTGGAGGATCAATTGAATGATATTCCCATAGTCCAGTGTTCTGACGTCCACCTCCAATAGGTGAATAGCTGTCAGCCAGTCTCTATGTCTATTGTCCTGATATATCTTATTTCACTTGTCTGTCTCTTTAACCCCTGCCGCAGTCAACAAATGACTGGGGATGGATTGGTGTGAATCTTCTTTGGTTTCAGGGCCTCCCCAGTGAGGCACGTACTGTTCACCCATTTTGCATGTGAGGCAACAAAGGCTACCCAGAGATTAACTTTCATTTTTCACTTCTGATTCAAAAATTTAGAACCAGACACGGAGTAATTTTGATAAATTTCATTGTGAAAGCCTTCACATTTATTTTTGACCTCTGTCCAAATTTCAAGCCCTGAAATAACTCGAATACTAATCTCCATGGAGCTCTGCCTATTTGACTGATCCGTGTTTCTACCATTCTATTATCAACCCTCATGTGACTTGACAGGTCTGAATAATAGGGGGTCCTGTTCAAAACGATGGGAATGTTATCAGAGTGACTCTCACTTTTCTAAAATCATGATTACCGACATCATTTCTTAGCCTTAGATGCAGATCCAACTGAGAGTAACAAATGAATTTTTGAGAATATAAATGAAATCTAGAAGGAGTTATATTTGAAACAAGTCCCCCCCCCCCAAAGGGGTAAATACAAGATTCTGATTTATGCAGAGAGCCAAAAGAGATCTCTAGAAGGACATGTACAATTGCAATTTCATCCTTGTCTCATATCTCAGAAGAGATTATTGAGCTCTTGCAAATGGGTGCCTGTTGCCCACACTCTGCAGTGGACCATAGAGCCTCTTGCTACCTAGACTAAAGCTGCTTCTGAGAGCTCTCAGGCCAGAGGGATCTTCTAGGGGCCCCCTCAGGCTTTTGTTTAGTATGAAATTATACATGCTGTCAGGGACTTTATGATAGAGAGGAAATTCAGTGGCCATCTATTTGGGAGCTAGAGAGATGCTGTGGCCAAAAACAAACA